>NC_134110.1:32362500-33612500 GCF_040939455.1 Microcebus murinus | reverse complement strand
CCCCCTTACGCTGCCTCTCCAGGGCAGGGCCTCTGTGTCCCTTTGCAGCCAGCCTGGGGATCACAAGGCTGCCCGGTGCAAGTCACACTGAAGGCATCCCGGCCCCATCAGCTCAGCTTCCTGACGTCTGATCTTGCATTCATGGCTCTGAACACTTCTGAAACCTCTAAAACATGCCAGGGTCCTGTGCCAGGCGCTAGAGATCCCGGAGATGAATGAGGCCAAATAGTCACCCATTCTCAAGGACCTTCCGCTTTGATGGGGAGAAAAACCATGTGTTCAAACAACCATATGGCTTGTGATAAACTTCCTAAGAACTTTGATGGGGCTGGGGGAGGATATCCTGCCCCCACCATTTTCACCACTGCCTGGAGCAGCCCCTCTGACAACACTCCCTTCCTAATTGCCCATCAGGGCAGGAAGAACCAAAGTCTGACAGCCGAAGCTAGCCACGGGGTCTAGCCAGTTTCTCCTAATGGCCAGGGAGTTGTCTGACCAACAGGGACCTACAGGTGGAGCTCCTTCTTTGAGTGTTTGCTTTCATGTGGAAGCAGCTTCTCTTGGATCTTCTACTTCCCACAGGAGCACAGGCAGGGCGGGTCTTCTCAAAGCATCCACTTGTCTCTATATTTGGCAGGAGACAGGGGAAGGCGGGGAACTCAGGGCTGCTCCTGGAGCCTGAACTCCTGTTTTGGGGGAAGCAGGAAGTCCAAATGCCTCCAGGCCTTCCTTTGACCAGAGTCCTGCATTGCAGAGTATTACAGACATGCCTGATATTAACAAAAAGGTACTGTTTCGCATCTATTTATTCAGTGACTGTATTCATTTTCTATTACCGCGTAACAAATTACTACAAAAGCAGTGACTTAAAACCACTCAAATCCTTCTCCTGCTTCTAATTGCGGTGACATCTGCCACCAGGTGGGGAAAATCTCTGTTTTCAGGTCTCATGGGATTAGCTTAGGCCCACCTGGCTAATCTGTCCATTTTAGGGCCAACTATGCCAATTACCAACGCAATGCAGGGAGCGACAGCTTATCACTTTCCTAAGTTCTGGAAAAACAAGGCCCATGTGGACCTGACAGGTCATAAGAGGGCTCATGTGGAGCTTGGCCCTGATAAGAAGTCAGCCGTGCAGAGACGGGTGAGATTCTGGGGAGAGGGCACAGTTGGTTCAAGGGCCAAGGCAGGAACAAGCTTAGGAGAACAGGGGGACAGAAAGAAACCCAGTGGGCAGGTGCACAAGAGTGGAGTAGAGCGGGAGAGGAGGGCAGACTGCTGCAGGCCTGGCAGGCCATGGGAGGTTCTACTCTAAATTTATCAGAGCCTTCCTAAGTAAACGGAGGGTGTAAACTGAGCAAAGCTGAGATGTGCATCTCTCTGTCTACATAAGAACTGGATCTTAGAGCAGCAGGAGGGAAGGCCAGAGAAAAGCACTGTGCAGCAGGGGAGGGGCTGACAGCTGAGCACAGCATCTCACATTGACGTGCACATGACGCCCTGGGGTGCGGGTAACACGCAGAGTCTGATGCCGAGGGCAAGGGTGCAGACAGAGACTCTGCATTTCCAACAAGCTCCTGGATCCTGATGCAGTTGGGCTTAGATGAAGGTGGCAGTCAGGAGACAGAGGGACTACTCGAGGCATGTTGTGGAGCCAGAGCCAACAGAACATGCAGATGGGTCAGATGTGGGGACAGGAGAAACAAGGAGGCAAGAGTGACGTCCAGGTTCCCGCCTGAACGCTGGCGTGGCCATGGGCCATCTGCCAGACAGAGACTCTGGCTCAAGGAGAGGGACACCAAGAACTGTTTCAGGGAAGTCCTCCACTCCAGGGAGGGAGGATTCTCCCTGGCCTCCTCTCCCTGGAGGATCCTCCATTCTGGAGGATTCTCTAGAATGAGAAGCAAAGGCCAGCCTGAAGCAGCTCTGCCTGAGGACTAAGCCAAGGAGGACCCACATCCCGTCTTCTCCTGATGGGGATGACAGCTCCGGCTCCCACCTGTCAGGACGATTATAGCCCTGGTCTTGTCCCCAAACCTGACATAGACTGAGTGACCCCAGGGTGAAGCTGCAGAGAGGGGAGGAATCGATTACAACCCACCTGCCCTGGCTGAGGACACAGGTCAGGAAACAGGCCCCAAGCAAATAGTCATAAACTCAGCAGTACGAGAACTCAAAAAGTAGGATTCTGCAAATAGCACCAACCATAGCTGCAGCTTCTTGGGGCATAACAGTAGAAAAGGAAGAGAGAAGAAAGTTCACCTTCTGGTTAGCTAAGGATGGGTTACATGGAAAAAAAGGCACCATATGGAATAGAGAGAAACCTTCATTTTTTCAGAACATTTCTCATATAGCCACAGATGTAACATGAGACTTATTTTTGCTTTTAAAATTTCCAAAGAAATGGAATTTTCAATAACTACCATAGCATAAGAGGTCTCGGCAAGTAATAAAAGAGCTTTGAAGGGGGATGCGATATGGAATACCAGCCATCCAAAGCCAGAAACATCCACACCAGAAACAGAAATCTCTGGAAGAAGTTTAAGAAAAAGAAAAAGAAAAGATTCAATGGTTAAGAGAACTAAAGCGGGCCTACAAAGGACATGAGTTGGCATTAAGTGACATGGGAGAGTAACCACTGCCAAGGCTCTGAATGAATTCTTTGTCTCTGAATCTACATGCTGAAGGTCACTGTTCAGTGACAGCAGAATATGAAAATATTTTAAGAGGCTACCTGTATGTATAATTAGGAGCTTGATATAATTAAGGTTGGCAGAGCCCCAGGATCAAATAAATTACACTGCAAAGTTCATTAGGCAGGAGCCTAACCTCACCGACCAACCAAAATGTGCAACTCAAAGGTGGTTATCACAGCAAGGGCTATGACAAGTGGGGCAAAACCAAGAAAGTCATCAGTGAGACTTCAGTATTTTACAAAGATCAAAAGGACTGGGAATTAAAAGATAAAAGTCAAGCCTGGACTATAAGCATCTATTATGAATCCTGACTGAATGCCTGAGAACTTCGTATTAGATCATTTGAGGGCTTGGGAAGCATGCCGGACGCACACGCTGTCGGTTCCTGCAACATGCAGTGGACCTGGCTGCCTCCTGAGGACACACGTGATTCCCTCGCGTGAGTCTTCCTTCCAAAGGCACTTGCATCCAGCACGATGGGAACTGCACTACAGAGTCAGCAAGCATGGAACGGGCGGGCCACCCCATCACACAAGGAGGAATAACAGAAAATACGAGCAGTTACAGCACAGAGAAACTGCAGTTACTATCAGTTCTTTTAAAGTTATATACAGTCTTCATCCTCTAGGAAGGATTCCTTAGATGAACCCTGACCAAAAAAAAAAAAAAAAACCATAGTGGGAAAGTAAAGTAAATGATACAAATGAAGATGCCAGGGTTTCATTATGGAGAGAATAAAAATCGGCCACTGCGATGCGTCACGTCACACACGCACAGGCAACACGAGACGGAGTCAGAGGCAGCTCTGAAGGGAAAAGGTGAGAGAGAGACGTAGGAGACAAGTGCGCCTGTAACTCACCTTTTATGTGCACCATGTGGATGGCGTGAAGGCAGGGAGAGATTTGTTTACAGTATAAGTCAAAAAAGTACCTCTGGGAACAAGGAAAGGAAAATTCCATTAACTCACCAGGTACTTGAACTCAAAGGGATAATGAAGAAAGGAAGGACCTCACTCAATCCCTTTTCTGGACAGGATAAAAGGAGGGAGATTGACTCAGTCTCCTTTCAAGGTAAGTCAGATAGCCAGTACTTCCTATACCACGATCTGAAAACGGTTGGAAGAATATCTCACGCCAACAGGGTTCTTCTGTCAGCTCGCTTGCTATGTAGCTACCATCGAATTAATAGAACAGACTGATTATTTGTAAAAATAATAACAACAATAGATTTTGAAGCCTCATAAATCCCTTTCCAGACTCCTCTCCCCGTTTTTTTGCCACAAGTCTTAAGAAATGTTGGACATGTGCCCCCGGAGAAGAGGGGCCCGTCTGGGCTCCCCTTTCAGGTGGCTACCAGGGCGCCAGGCTGCTCCCCATTCAGCGGCTGCACTTGAGACGTCCCTTCTGCAGCAGCTTCTCCCCACCAGAGGCCTTGCACACACGGACAGTGAGGGAGGGGTCAGGGACCATATCACTCAGGGCCTTAAATTAAAACCAGACAGACTGGACATGCAGTTCCTTGCAAACAGACAACTGCTGTATGTGGTCTCCATAGAAGAGTAGATAACATTTCCTTGCAAAAATAATGCACCACAAATAACAAACAGCAATTCTAATGCCAGCTCGCAACCAACTCATGTCTCCCAGCAAGAACTGCTACTGAGACTGCCTCTCAGACTACGTGCTGCCCAAGGAGAAGCTCTGCCCTCGCCTCTCCTCCAGACCAACACTTCAACTTCAGCCTCTACTGCCAACAGCCACCACGGGGACCACCCGAAGATGACGAAAGTTATGTGGAAGCAGCTAGGAGAAGGTGGGTTGATTTGGGCAAAGCTGGGATTCCTGTGTTTTCTTTCCTTTTTTTTTTTTGCTTAATCGGCAGTTAAAGCATGTGAGAGGAGCATGTGGCATTCTGAATGCAATTATGTCAGCATAATTCTGCGCAGTGCCAGGCTGAGGGTCTGCCTGGGGGAAGTGGGCCGGTGCAGTCTTCATCATTCCTTCCTGGTGTCCTGACACAGAGGCGCTGCAGACTGCTTGGAAGCATCTAGCACATCGAGGGAAATAACAAACAGAAGAGAGGGGTGGCAAGACCACCCTAGGGGACACAGAAGAGAACTGGAAATAGGCAGTGGGCTTGACTGCCCCTCCCCTAGGCACAGGAGCCAGAGGCAGCCAACCCCTGGGCTGCAGGCCAGAGGCCCCATGTGGACAGACGCAGGCCAACCAACACAGAGCACCGCTAACAGCTGCTGCTGATACACCTCCTCCCATGGGAGGCAGTGACAACAGTGATTTGCTTGCTATGACGGGTTGGGGGGGGTTAGAGTGGAGTGACAGTGCTCAGTGGAAGACCCTGGGGGTTGATGGGCTGTGCCAGCATCTCCTCAATGGTGACTCTCTCAAGGAATCAGCAGGATGGAGCTGATTCCTGAACCTTGAACCAAAATATCAATTTTGATAGAAATATGAATCTACCAACGTACGTTATGGAAGATACTACATCGTCATGAAATCTGTAAATCAAAATCCTCTCTGTGACAACAGAGCACTTTACCCCTGGAGTAACTAATACATTTCCACTGACAAAGAGACCCTCACACTCTGAAACACACTTGTACATGTGTGATATTAATAGTTCTATTTATATGTCAACTTGTCTAGGCTACGGGGTACCCAGATAGTCTGGTCAAGGTTATTTTAGGTATGGCTGCGAGGGTATTTTTGGGGTGAGATTAACACTTAAATTGGTAGACTGGGAAAAGCAGATTGTGCCCCCTACTGTGGGTGGGCCTTGTCCAATCAGGTGAAGGCCTGAAAAGAACGAAAGGGCTGACTCTCCCCCTAAATAAGAAAAAATTCTTCCTCCCTAATGGCCTTTGAGCTGGGACACAGGTTTTCTTCCTGCCTTTGACCTCAAGCTAAAACACTGGCTCTTCCTGGGTCTCAAGCTTGTCACCATTCAAACTGGAATCACACCATCAGCTGAGGCATCAGGGGAGCCCTTGTATACAGGGAATGTCCTGGCCTATTCGCTCATGGCACATGGACTAAAAGGCTATTTTGTTTTTCAAAAGCAACATGACGAATAAATGATCCACACCACTTTGTTTGCAGCCCAAGGATCTTCTCCCAAAAGGGCCCTCCCCCGCCCTCAGAGGCTGACACCACACAATGCACCCAGCCCTCCCATCTGCTATTTAGGGGTGAACCCTCAGCAATAAAAAACAATGCAAACTTTTTTTAAAAACTCAAAAAGATCTAGATTATCATAAAATCATCCTGTTAAATCATCCTGACCTTCTTTAAAGGAAGATGTTTTGTCATCATGAGATATCATTATTACTCATGATCACTACCCTGAGGAAGAGGAGAAAGGGCAGGGTGCAGCTGTTGGCATGGTGGACCCAGAAATCAGGAGCTATGACGAATGTCAGTAACAGTTGGAGACAGGTACCAATTGTTCTGTTAAATGCCGGGAACGCTCAGTGCAGATTCACTCTTTGGAAGAACCTAAAAACTGTGATTTGTTGAAAATGCCAATATGACTTCAAGAGGGGTACTATATAGGTCAGGAAGCCCACAGCAAAAGGACATCGTGCCCTCAGAAGTGACATAAAGCCACAGGCTGTTTGGACTTGGAGCAGGCTGAAGCGAGAAACCAGGCTGAGGTGCTTCCTGGACTCAGAATCTCTGGCTCGTGGTTACAACAAGGCAAGTCATTGCCCCAAATGCACTGAGCCTGCATGGACCACCAGCTCCTGCCCCGCCCAATGCCTGTCTACCCTCTAAGGTTCTATTCAGATACCACTGGCATCCATGGATCTCTCCCTGCTCAGTATGTGTCCCCACCCCAGACCCAGGCTGATGCTGGGCCACCCCTTGGTCCCCCCAGAGTGCTCTTGGGGCCCTGGGCCACCTCCCCAAAGCATTTGTCACTCTTGATTGTAACTGCCTGTTTCAGGTATGCATTTTCCAGACCTTTTGACCAGCTCTGCTTGTTTCTTTTTTCCATTGTACTTTTCACTTCTAACATACTATTGTAATTTACTTATTTATTACACATATGTGCATTAGCTATCTCCCCCAATTAAAATTTAAGCTCCTAACCCATATCGTTTACCTAATTTGTTTACTTAACCATCCCAAGTGCTGAGAACAGCACTTGGCTGATAGAAGCAGCTCAGGAAGTATTTGTTGAGTGAAAGAATAAATCATTCCCATCACTATTCGCCTCCTGACAGCAGGAACTATCTTAACTCTGTAGCCAGCATGGTAGACAAAACGATGCTCCCCTGCTGAAGACATCCATGTCCTAATCCTGGAGCCTGTGACTATGTCACCTTTCATGGCAAAAGGGGCTTTGTAGGTGTGACATTAAGGATCTGGCAGTGGGGGGATTATCCCAGGTGGATGATCCTGGATTATCTAGGCAGGTCCAACATAATCAGAAGGACCCTTATAGAAGGGAGGTCGGAGGGTCAGGAGCAGAGGTCAGAGTGACAGGATGTGAGAAGACCACTGCCGGCTCCAAAGATGGAGGAAGAGGGCCCTGGGGGAAGGAATGTGGGTGGCCTCTTCCTTCCCAGAAGGAAGGTAGCTGCAGACTTTTGACCTCCAGAATTGTAAGGTAATACAATTCTGTATTTTAGGCTCTTAGGTTTTAAGACCCTGAGTTTGTGGTAATTTGTGACAGTGGCAATAGTAAATTGATACATCCATGGATCAAACACGCTGCACCTGCTCTGTAAATGCCTGCAGAATGAATGACTGCAAATCATAAATGTTACTTTTAGCTTCTCAAATAAAATTTAATCCATAATTATAGCCACGAGTGACCGAAGCCATGAGCCAATGGTGATGACTGTTGCTGTTACTATTTTCTTAGGTTTTTCTTTTTCTTTAAATAACTAATTTTGACTCAGAGATGCTCATGATAGCATTTCCTATGCTGATAGTCTACCTATGTAGGCAGTTTTATTAAACAAATATAAATGTCTTGCCCATAAAACCATAAAGCAAGATTTAATAAAAAGAAAAGAAAAAAGAAACCAATTTATTTAATGAAAACTGGTCTTAACACACACACACACACACACACACACACACACACACACTTAACTGCATTTAAGTCCTCATCTGGGTCCTTCTTCCAGGCTGGAGACGAGTGCACAAGGGTTCTCTCTGAGCATTCTGAAATGCTTGATCTTTACGAATCTGATTTGAACACTGACACTTGAGAAAAGAGAGAAGTGACGAGGAGTCACTGAGGACACACGTTCCTGTGTTCAATGGAGAATTTAAATGGTCTAAATTATGGGACAAATCTTGTCCATGTCTCTTTAAAGAGGAAGAATAAACTAGTTTTTTCCCAGATCTCTGCTTTCCAACACTGTCAGCCCACCTGCCAGGCCTCCACTACTTTGATCCCAGAAACCAAAAATCCAAAAAGCTTTGGGATTGATCACTTTCAATTATTATTGATGAATTTCAACAATTAAGATTCTTTTCGATTAACATTAACAAATCAGGAAAACATAAAATTATAAATAGAGCATGTATCTATTTGTTTACATGAGAAAGAAATCTTGAAATTTTTTAAAATGTTGAAATCCAGAACCACCTCACGTACAACCTAGAATTCATTTTTGGCCCTGTGGAAGATGTATATATAACAGGAAGCTTTGAAAAGATCTCAAATATGCTATCCAATAGTAATTTTAAACATTTGTTTTGCTATACACATTATATATTATTACTTTATGCTGAGGCAATTCTTGTTTTGTTCTCTCCAGTACTGATTTACAGGATATAATTGGAGAAGCAAAACATGAAACTCAGAGTATAACCAACTCCATTTCATAAACATTTATTGACCTACACTGTGTGATGTCTTGTGTTGAAGCAAGAGGAAACCCCTAACATCTAGGTGTTCCTCACACAGTGGAGAGCTTCACTGCTTTCCAACAGGTGCACTAGAGTTCATATTTCAGTGGCTTCAGCATGCTCATTAAGCAGAGATAGTTCACAACTGAAAAATCCTAAACCAGAGTTTAGTTAAAAGAAAAAAATTGAAACCAATTTCTCTAATAAAAATAGCTATATTTCAATTTAAATGATAGGACAATTGAAATAGAGGGCATTCTTTCACCTAGGAGAGCTTGAAACATTGCAGTCCCTTTGCTATAGGAGGGTGTACTTAATATCCACCTGCCCATCAGTCCATCCAGCCACTCTCCTACCCATCATTTATCAATAGCTGCCATGAGCTAGGTGCAGGGCCAGGCAGACAAGTTAATGACTAGAACACACACCTTCTTAGGGAACATTTCCAAATGCAGTTACTCACAACTGTGTTCAACAGCACCACTCTTAGCCCTGTGTTTGCAATAAGATGATCCTGTGAAAGGTGCCTCTGTTTTCTCCTCCTGTGAACATAGTTGACGTGTTCACACTGCTTGTACCGGATGCTTATCTGCCTCTTCCTTTGTCCTGCTGTCAGTTTAATGCCTGGGAGCATATCTTAGCTGTATCCCAAACCCTGTGACCTCGTGTATCACTGTGTTGCCTGCTATGCTCAATAAATCATTTCCCTGGGTAGCAGCAAATCAATCCAGTTCTTAGAAAGAAGACGCAAATCACAATCAGTAGCACCTTCCTGCGTTCTCCAAAGGATTTAGCATGCATGAAACACCCAAAGTCTTCCTGATACCATCCCGATTAGACCCTTCCTGAAGTGTCAGGTCCAGCTCAGGACTCCACATGTCAAGATGCAATCGAGGAGTTTCAGAAGAGATTTATAAAACAATCTAGATTACAACCTAGTAAATACCAAGAAAAGATGAAAATCTTGGAAGTATTTGAGTATGTTCTCAGCCAATGCAGAATACCAAGTCACTACAAACTGAAACATCAATTGCCTACCACTCTGTCCAAGATAGAGAAAACACACTATGGCAACCCAAACATTCATCTAGATGTGCTAAGTCTAGTCCACTGATCAAGAAATCCAGAGTTAAACTAGAATGTACTCATTCCCCCAGAGAATTACTTGGCTTGGATTTCATGTTTTACACTGTGCCCTGGGCACACTTCTGGGACAATCATGGAAATGGCATTGGGATGTCCCCTCCTGACTTATCAGGTCAACAGGGACACATTACTCAGGGGTCCCTACATGACAGCCTCATTGAGAAATACCTTCATCTATTAGTGCCAAGAAAAGCGTATCCCTTTCGTAAGTTAGCTGTTTAACGCCTCCTTGTTTTCTGTCATAAAATTCAGTATCAAATTTATAGTAAAATTCAGATGACTCCAGTCACACACACTTCTTCCAGGTCTCTCCTCAAATGTCAGAGAGATCTTCCCCAACAGCCCTTTATAAAATAGCCCCCGACTCACACTCCTCGGCCCCCTCTCACTGCCCTTTCCTTATTTTACTTTTCTCCACAGCACTTGTTTTAGCATTTCAGATCCTTTATATAGCACTGGTTTGTTTGGATTTTACCTTTTCCCCACTGGCAAGTAACCACAGTAATGGCAGACGCTGGTTCTCTCCTGGAACCCTGGCCACTGAAACACCACCTGCCAACAGTGGGCACTCAACGCACTGTGAATGAACCAATACAAATTGCCCCAGAGAGTTTCAGGGCCCAAATTTCATGCTTTGCTGGAAAAGAGGGGCCAGCTGTGTAAAACTCTATGGTCTCCATTTCAACTTTCTCCATGAAATGAAGTTTGATTTTAAGTTATACATTTCCCCGGTTCTGATTGTGTGTTTTTGTTTTCTTTTTTTAAAGTATTTGTGAAAGCCATCTTAAATCTTTTGTAAAATGAAGCAGAAGACAGCAGACAGAGAGATGGGCACAAACGGATACAAAGGATGATCTAATTATCAAACATGCCGCATTTTAACAGATGGTAAAGTCTCCACTGAGGATAGAAGAGGAAACGAGCCAAACAGCACAACTATTAATTAAGCAGAATAACTTTTATTCCGCACCTGCGCATTCTCCTCCCATCAGTGCAGCATCCTGTGCTGACGTGGTTGGGTGTCACTACCATTTGAGGAGGGCAGCCCCCCGGGAAACCCTCCTGGCTTCTCTGGCCACTCCCACACATCTCACCGTTCACTCACTGGTGGGGCCTTGGGCACCCAGGGCTACTTTTTGCCATAGATGTGTCTAAATGGTCCAGACTATGCTCCCTGTCACTCTGGAATGCTTTGAAAGGAGATGAATGGTTTCCAGAATATTTTTGAAATAGTCTATATCTCTCCCTGAAACACACCCCCACATATACAGCTAATTAAGACACAATTCTGTAATTATCAGAGGTAGTACAAGAAGATGCATGAGACCAGACCAACTTCATTCCAAATTCCACCTTAGGAGTTAAAGACCCATGAGGGCAGGAGAAAACGAGGTATGGGCCACAGGAGGGATGAGCACCTATGGCGGGGCCTCACCTGCTTGACCAGAGTCACCGTCCCTGGTGCCATGGCAACCACTGAGGCAAGGGCAGTGGCGTCATGGGTCTCGGTGCCCAGCTCGATGATCTGCTGCAGGATGTTGACAGCTGTGGGGTCGAATCGGTCACCTGAGGAGGAAGAAGTAAACAGGACACCATTTAGGCCCCTGGTGCTGAAGGATAGAGAATGCAAACCGCCCCCTCCATTCTCACAGGTGATGCCTTCCCCAAAGGACACACAGGTCCTCTTTAATCACTCATTTTGACAGCAGAGATAATCTTTATAGCTTACAAAGCATTTTCCATGAGAACATCTCAAAACTCCAAGCATCACCATGAGGAGATGACACTGTGATATTACCCCCATTTCACACATCTGTCACTTGGGGCATTGGGTCAATTACATCTCAAAGCCAGAACTTAAGCCCACCTGTTCTGAATCCTAACTCGAAGGCACAAAGACAGCCCCTCCAAGTGGAGCCTCCGCAGAGTGCCAGTGACATGTTCATCTGCAGAGTCAGTCTCCCCTGGGCATGTGGGCAGTGGCCGGTGAAAGTGCGCCAAGCAAATTCCACAAGTTGCGGGCAAAACGGCCAAGGGTGTCTCAATTATCCAACCAGTGGGCTTTAGAATTCCAAACCAATTTAAGCTTGGGGTACTATTTTAATCATCTCAAAAGCCTGGAATCCATGTCACCAGGGCAGCTATTTAGTGTGCCCTGCCTGCTCTCACCATCTGCCTGGCCATCTGTAACCCTCCAGAACACACCCTGACCCTGATCATTAATTTACTAAAAGGGAAATTACTGCTCGATCTCCACACTAGCACAACATTATGAAGTCTCTGCCAACGTGTGCACCCTCGTGGGCAGCTTTGTGTGGGCTACCTTCCAATGTGGGTCAATCGACAAGAGATCAGAGGAGGGGGATTCACCATGTTCACGTGGAGGGTGGGGTGCGGCATGTGAGTGGGGAGATGACCTGTGTCTATCACAGTGCACACCCCAGCACGTCCCCCTCAGGGGAGACGATGCCCACGTGCCGTGTGGCCGACCACTTCAGACATCCAAGGACTGAAACGTTGACCTGTACATCTCACTGAGGCGAGGTTCTAACTATCATCCATTTACAGCCTCAGCAACCATTTATCAAGCCCTCCCAGCCGGGAACTGCCGTTTGCAGTGGGAATACCGACAAAGACCTCACACTCCCCCTCCTGCTTCCCGTGCCCACGGGCTCCTGAGCAGACTCACAAGCAGATCGTTACAGCACCCGGTAGGTCCTGTGTCAGGAGGACAATTTGGGGAACAGTGCGCAGGAGTTAGGTGGGTTTTTAGTAGATGACATATGATTCAAGTACTGAAGAGGAGGATGAGTTGGGCAGAAAACATGCTGTGAGGGGCAAGGGACCAGGCATACTGAGAAAACACTGGAGCGTATATATGCCCATGCTGAGAACCACAGCATCTGACCAAAGGTGGCACAGCCCAGGGTCAGGTGGTGACAGACAGGGATAGGGTAGCCAGGAGCCACAGCAGGTGGACCTGGCTTGGTGAGCTGCAAGGAGAGACATCAAAGGGCTTTTAGAAGGAGTGACAGGTAGAGTGTGTGTGTGTGTGTGTGTGTGTGTGTCTGTGTGTGTGTGTGTGTGTGTGTGTGTACGTACATGTGCATGCTTGGGAGGGGATAAGGACAGAAACACTGCATTTTGCAGGTCTTTCTTGAGTAATCACTGACGTCACTAAGATTAAGGAGGGAAACTAAGTTCTGACAGGGCCTCAGTGCTGGGAGCCACACTGAACAGCTGGGCCTCCACTCTCGTATCTGCACAAGTGCAGGCTGTGCCTCCCAAACTCCCTCCAGCACGGCAAACCGTGAACACAGCCCTGCCAATTAATCTGCCCTAAACTGAAGGGCCCGCAGTTTTCCACACAGCCTTCTCACAATCTGGGATTGAAGGATTTAGGGACTGGGCAAAATGATGCTTTTCTAACTCTTTGATTTCCCACCCCATTTCACCTCGCCTGGTGCTCCCCCTTTTGGTCCCACCTGCTTGGCCTCTGCCCCTAATGCACGCAGGGCTGTGTAACATTAACTTGTGTTCTATGCATTTTTAAAAGAGCATAAATAAAAACTATTTTCTAAGCATAATGCCCCAATTGCCTCTAGGCTGGCAGAATGGTTTATTTGGTTTTTTAATTGATCTAACATTTGAAAATCATAACATTTGATGTAAAAATCCTGATTGGGCCTTTTGAGAACTGGGGGAGTGAGCAATCCTGGGCCTGCAGTTCTACGAGGTGACTCCCCCACTGCACCATAGTCTCGGCCACTCACCACATCCCTCTGAGTCCATGCCACCCACTGCCACTGCCCACCCAGCCCCTGTGTACCCTGGAATAAGCCCCTTCAGGTAGGTGATCACGAGGAAGCATGGAACAAGACAATGCCCTGGCAAGATGTCAGGAGACCTAGATCCCAGCACTAGCTCCAACTTCCCAAAGTGGGTGACCCTCTGCCACCCATTAACAGTGAAAAGTGACCTGACCTTGTATACCTGTGAAGTGAGAAGAGTAAGAGCTGCTTCTCTCACAGGGTCATTCTGAGAATTAAGCATGTTGAGATTTGGGGAAATCTTGCAACCCTGTTATAAAGCCCGCTTCTGCTCTAATTCTAGAACATTTCTAATTTCTAGAACATCTCTCGTGCCCGACAATGGACTGCTTCCACAGTCTGAATGCTGGCTCGGGGATTTTAAAGTAGATCAACCCCATGGACATCATTTATTTGCAGATGTATTCATTCAACATGTCTAGTGAAGACCAGTTCTGAGGTGTCAAAGGAAGCCAGGGCATGCCCCTCACCACTTTCGGAGGTGTATCTCAGGTCCTGGAGCGCGGCCACCGCCGCCTGCGTCCCCTGAACATCTTCTTCAGCCCCTGTGATGTGGAGATACTGGGTGGAGGACTCCTCAGAAGCTTCTGTTGCTGTCTATATAAAAACATAATACCTAAGTGATATTCTAAAAAACAATTGTTGCCCAGAAGGGTAACACAGGACAATGTATTAAGACAAAACAAATGCACATAAGAAAGTAATACTTTGTAACATTTCATTTACCTGGCATCCCTGAGAAACCAGTCGCTCCAAATTTATATATTTCCCAAAGAGAAAACATCTCTTTACAAGTACCAAGCCTTTTTAAAACCAGCTTTGGTGGAGAGCTCCTTGGTGCACATTCTTGTGGTTGGGAACAGAGCATGCTGTTCATAACTAGATTATTTGGAGAGCTCAGCTCCCAATCCTGCATCTACTCTGCCCCTTACCTGGGGGCCTGGGGCCAGAAGAGGGTGGGGCACAGCACCTGAGCAGCTAATGGTAGAGAGGAGAGGAGAGGATGGGTGATTCCATCACACATGGAAAGCATGGGTCCTGGTACGCATTGAGAATTCAGTAAATCTTAGCTATTCGTGTCATTCTTATTGTTATATGAAGGTATGAGAAACAAAACTGACTGCAAGAAATATATTTGCGCAAATTCAGGATTTGTGAGAGTAAGAGGAGTAAAAGTGATATTCAGAGATACCTCACGCTTACTTCAAGGAGAGAAAAGGTATAACAGAATTTTCACAGAACTAGACGTTAATAACATTTTCTTTCTGGAAGGAAAGGGAAGTACAAGCAAAACTATCAGGCAGGACACATGAATGTCACCAATCAAGAAGAACAGAAAAGAGGACTTGAGACAAAATTTATAGGAGCCAAGTTATGCTCTATAAGCACTTACCAGGAATGACATAGAGGTTCAGAATAGCATATAATTAGTCTTTTACAGCCAAGTGGCCGAGTTCATTTAGGTGTTTCCAGCCTGACATATAGTAGATATGCAATAAATATTTGATGAATGCATAAATGAAAAAAAGAAGAATATTTTCTTTTAAGTACTATTAAGTGACATATTAGCAAACACTGGATCCAAGCATTGCCTTAGCCTATGAAAGGACAGGATGCACACTAAATGGTTTCTCCTCATTGTGGGAAAATTCTGCATAATAATCACTTTCAGGAAGGATGGTGCTCTTTGCAAGGCATTCCTGGGAGTCAGGTGACCGCACACACTGCTGTAATAGGCAGCTAGTTATTGCACTGGTGACCACCCCATGCCCAGCTTGCTGCCTGCCCTGCTATCTCACTATGGCATCAAGTACATGGCTTTGTGTCAACTATTTTTGGTGAGTTCGCAGCTCTGTTTAAGGTGCTGGAATCTGCTGGAAGTGAGGCCTTCGGGGGAGAGGGATATTATTGCATGCATTTATAAAAGCACCAACTAACCAAGTTTTACATCAGGAATTGACATCCCAACATCTATTTTTGTTAATAAACAGTAAATTCTTGCAGTATGAATATGAAACACCAGGTTATTGTTTTAGCATAGATGAAGACATCAGGTTGATGATGCCATCATCATCAGTAATAATCATGGCAGCTGCATTTCCTCAGGGCTTTCTGAAGGCTAGATATAGATGTTAGCCTCTTACACATCATTTCTCTCAATCCTTTCAACCTCTCAAGTACTATCAGCCTCCTGTATGGAAAAGAACGCCGTGGCCACAGGGGTTAAACCATGGATCCAGGTCAAGCAGTTTACAGGTGACAGAGACAGGATTCAAAGTAAAATCTGTCAGACTCCAAAGCTCCTACTTTAAAAAAAAATTTCAAACACATAAAAGCAGCAAGATAAGTATAATAAACCTCCACATATCCATCACCCAATTTCAACAATTATCAACTCATGGTCAGTCTTTCTTCTCCTAGGCACCCACACATTCCATGCTCTGCTCTTGGATTATTTTGAAACAAATCCAGAAATCATCGTTTCCTCTATAAATATTTCAGGATCTCTAAAAAATAAAACTCCTCCAAAACATAACTACAATGCCACTGTCATACTCAAAAACTTAACAAGTCCTCAATATCATCAAGTATCTAGGCAACGTTCAAATTTTTCCAATTATCTAATTTTCAAGCTTGTTCAAATCACATCTAAATGAGGGTCACACATTAGAACTCATATGTCTTCTAAGACTTAAATTCTCTAGACTTTTCCTCTATTTCTGGCATTCTCCCTCCTTGAAATTTAATTGTTGAAGAAGGCAGTCTGTTTGCCTTACAGAGCTTTCCATAACCTGAATTTTGCTGATTGCATCACCATGAAATCAATAACATGGTCCTCTGTCCACGGTATTTTCTGTAAATCAGTAATTAGACATAAATATAAAGGCTTAATCAGATTCAGAGTCCCCTTTGAGAAGAATGCTTCATGGGTTATATTGTGTAATCCCTTCAGGAGATACATTTGTGCGGTTGTCTCTTGTAATGCTTGCAATAACTAACGACATCAATGCTAGATCTTTGACATCATTAGAAAGTTGAAAAATGGTAATATTTTAAGTTTCCATGTGTTAGCTGAATTACTTCTAAAAGAAAAACTTCCCCTGATCAAATGTTTGGTTATGCTTAGTTTTGGGGTTGTTTTTTTTCTTTTAAAGGTAGAATAATTGCTTGATTCTTGGACTTAATTTACCAGTTTTCAAAATAAAGAGTTGATTCTCTAGCATCCTACAAAGGTGACTGAATTGTTTTTTTCCCAAATATCAGTATAAGCTCATGGAATTAAACACATTTTCTGTGTTTCACTGTAATTAATAAACACAACAGCCTCGGAATTATAATAGCATCCCTACCACCAATAGAATAACCGAAAACAGTGCAGTTTTTGCATTTCTTTTTGTCTTTAAGTTATATCCCATTAGGAGGTGCAATCAAATAACTGCTTTAAAGCCTTTTGAAATAGTTCATCTCTGTATAGTTATGCCACCAATTTGATATACACTTAGGATCATTTATTTCATTTTACTCTCAATGTGTAAGACTTGATTTTTTAAAAAAAAGTTAATTGTGTTTTTATTGTTATATAAAACATTTTCATGGTTTATAAGAGTCAAATCTACACCACAGGGTAAATTAAGTTTAACCATCCCCGCCCTCATCTCTTCCATCTTGTTCTCTGCCTCCCTTCCCTACATACAATATCCACATTTTTTATAACTTACACAAGAACTGCAAAGACAGTACAACAGAGACTTCCTATAGACCTTTACCCTTCAACATCTTACGTAATCAGGGCAAAAATCATCAAAACTAAGAAATTAACACTGGCACAACACTATCAACTAAACCACAGGATTTATCCAGATTCCTCCAGTTTTTTCATTAGTGTCCTTTTTCAGGTCCAGGATTCAATCCTGTATCTCCCAGACCACTTAGTGCTCATGCCTAACAGCCTCCTCCCATCTGTGACAGTTCCTCGGTCCTTCCTTGTCTTACATCACCTTGACATGTTTGAGAAGTATGGGTCCGTATTTGATTACACTCATCATTTAAATTTGTTTGGTGGGTTTGCATAATTAGATTGGGGTTGAGGATTTTTGTGAAGAATACCTCGAGGTGAAATGCCCTTCTCATCATATCATAACAGGTGGGATACATGATGTCAGAACGTTTTATCACTGATGATGCCAGCCTTGATCATTTGGTTAAGGGTTCCTACTTTTCCCTTGTAATGAATAAATACTTGGAGGGAGCTATTTTGAGTTTATGCAAATATTCTGTTTCTCCTTAAACTTTTGCCTACTATTAATAATTTCAGCATTCATAAATGGATCTTGCCTGTTACAGTTATTCCTATGCTATTCTACTGGGGGTTTTCTATTTTTCTCATTTCTTCTACAGTTACTAATCAGAAATCATCTGTGGAGAAGAATAGTTCCTTCTTATTTATTTATTCAATCATTTATTTATGTCAGCATGGATTCATGGATATTGATTTTGATACTCCAATTCTTGTAGCTTTGGTCACTGGGAGCCCTTTCAGGCTGTCTCCTCTGTTCTTCTGACATATGTGTTCGCATCTTTATTGACTGATTGAGCATGTCATTACTTTCTAGCCCCATAAGATGTTCCAGGATCATCTTGTATATGTTCTTCCTCATCCTTGGAATCAACCACTTTTTCAAGGGACCCTGGTTCCTTTTACTGGAGAATGTTATTAGAAACCAAGATGTGTGCACTGCTACCAGGGTGTCACTGCTTCTAGCCCTCTAAAACAAAAAACTAGGAAATTCATGTATGTATACCCACCACCTGTATCAAGCAGGTTCTTTTTAATGTGAGTTCATGGTGATAGTGAAATGTATGACTCATAGCTACAGGATTCATGCTAGCTGTGCCCCTAACATTTATTTGTAACTTCTTTCTCCAACAATGAGAAACCTGGCTCCCATTACCTATGATGTATTTACTTATTTGTTCAGTCATAATCCACACATGAAGTGGGTTCAGAACTACTAACCCACACTGCTATGAGAAATACATTTACTAACTAGGTCACAGCACTTGTCTATAGTTATTTTTTATTTAGCCTAAGAGTATCCAGTCAACTATCTTTCAAAGTTACCAAATTCAGCTCCTTTCTTCCCCACTCACTTCAGTGTGATCATGTCATTCATTTGTAACACAGATTCATTTGCCACGTATGTTCTTCTTTCAAGTTGTTTATCTTTCAACTTTTTCTAAAAATATAAACACAATACACATGTACACACTGTTCTTCACCTCACTTTTCCACTTAACAGTACACCCTGGAGACCAGGCGAACCACACAGGGACATCCTTTCTTCCCTCCCGCAGCTGCATGGTTCTGTGCTGTATAGCTGTAGGTAAGGCATTCAAGCCTCTTGTTGATGGACACTAGGTTGTTTCCAGCCACATACCACTATCCATAGCACTGCAATGAATACCTTGTGCAAACACCTTTTCTCATTTTATCCAGTGTAACTTTGAAATTGCTTCCTAACAGTGGAATTGTTTAGTTAATGGATAAAGAATTGTATAGGTAATTTTGCTACATATTGTTATTCCCTTCACAGGGTTGGACCATTTTACATTCCTACCAGCAACATATGCATATGAGAGCAGATTTCCTTTCCTTCCCTCTAGCCTCTCCAGCAGAAATGACACCAAACTTTTAGATTACTGTTAAGCTAATAGGTGAGAAATTATATCTCAGTTTAGTTTTAATTAACATTGCTTTTATTATGTGTGAGGCTGATCATGTATGCAGACATTTGAGGTTATTTACATTTCTTTTTCTCTGAACCTTTCTAATCTCTTCCTATTTTTCTATTGGGTTGCTGATATTCCTCTTCACTATTTTTACAAGTCTTCTATAAAGATACTAATTTCTCTTCTATGATATGATATATTTAATCATCTATCTTTTTGCTTATTTATGAGTTATTTTCCATAAGACTTTAAAAATTTTTTCATGTAGTCAATAGTTTTCAATCTTTTCCCTTATTAAATCTGGATTTCAAATTATAGTTAGGACAGTTCTCCACACTCTTAGTTTATAGATGAATTCACTCATCTTTTCTTTTAGCATTTGTAAAATATTTCTGTCTTTATATTTAAATCTCTGATCCTTTTTATATTTGTCTATATAAGTTATGAAAAACAGATCTGATTTTGTCTCTCCCCATATGGCTATTTGGTTATCCTACATTTATTAAAAAGCCCACCATTCTCCTACCAACTTGAGACACCATCTTTATCATATAATAAATTCCCATATATCACTGGATTTATTCCAAATTTTCTACTCTGTTTCATTAGACCATTTGTTCATGCACAAATAACATACAGTCTTAGTTACGAAGGTTTCATATCATGTTATAGTATCTGATAGGATTCTCCTCACACTGACGTTTTTCCCAAGGTTTTCCTAGCTATTTATTCATAAATGAACTTTAAAAATCAACTTGATTAGCACCAGAAAAAAAACATAATGGATTTTTTATTTTGAGCATATTACACTGATAAATTATTGTCTAAATGACCTTCAGGAATATTAACATCTTTATGATGTTAAGTATTCCCATCCATGTGCTCAACTCTAAATTTATGTCTATTTCAGGAGTGTTTTATAGTTTCCACATTTACATTTTAGACGCTTTCTTGTTAGGTTTATGCCTTGACTTATCTGGGTTTTGTTCCCTATAATAAATAGGGTTTTTGCTTACCTTCTAACTTACTTTATATATGTGTGTATATATATGTGTGTGTATAAACAGGTATCTACATATCTATTATGTATATATATATACATATATGTGTGTGTATATACTGCTGATTGGTATATGTTGACCTTTTGTCTGCTGCTTATTATTTGTAATCATTTTTTACTCATTCTTTGGGATTTCCTAATAATATTAATATAATCCTATCATATCCAATTACAAATGCTTTTATTTCTCCCCTTCCAGTTCTATGTCTGTATTTGCTTTGCCTTATCTAACCACACTGGGTGATGCCTACAACAAAATGCTAAAGCGTAGCAGAGTTGCGGGGTATCCTTGTCTTATTTCTGACTTCGATGGAAACTGTCTAGTGTTTCCCAATGAAATAAGATGCTAATGTTTGGGGCTAAGTCATGTATATTTTTTTCATCTTAGGGATGTAGCCATCAAATTCTATGTTATTGACTGTCTTTAATCAGTGGATACTGAATTTTGTTAAACATCGTTCCTGCATCTATGATGATGATCATTTCATTTTTCTCTCTAGTTCTATTATTATGATAGACTATATTAACACATTAACTCCTACTGAACCCACTTTTCCTTTGCATTCCAGAATAATCCTCACATCGTAATAAGGTTTTTCTTTTTTCACGTGTTGTGGATTCTGTTTAAAAGCCTTTACTCTTAACCACTGTATGTTTTGTAAAGTCCTTACATCAGCTGGGTGTGATTTTGACCCCAAGGAACACTGAACACTGGCAACGTCTGGAGACATTTTGGGTTGCGTCTGGTGTGGGGGAGGGGATTGACGCTACTGGTAACTAGTGGGAAGAGGCCAGAAATGCAGCTAAACTTCTTATAAGGCACAGGACAGCACTCCACAACAAAGAATTATCCAGACCAAAATGTAAACAGCACTGAGTCTGAGAAAT
Source organism: Microcebus murinus (assembly GCF_040939455.1). NCBI lineage: Eukaryota > Metazoa > Chordata > Mammalia > Primates > Cheirogaleidae > Microcebus > Microcebus murinus. Next base: position 33,591,265 of record NC_134110.1, on the reverse strand, counting down.
CCTGCCTTAGGTAACTGCAATTAATCCATGGGAGTGACACCAGTACATGAAAAGAGAGATGGCTACTGATTCTAGTACTACAGATGTGTTTTCAGCCAAATGACTAGTCCCAACTCCTAAGGGGGAAAACAAAGAAGGCAGGTGGTAGCACAAGCCTCCCACAGAGGAAGAGCAGGGCCTAGAACTAAGGGAGCCCTCCCAACTCCCTTGATAAGGATGACAATATACTCCTTCCCTTCCATTCTTCTTACAGATACAACATCTGAAACTCTGGATCTGTAAATAACAGGAGCAAAAATGTCGATGAGGTCAATGCAAACCTTCACAAAAGAGCCTAAATTCAACTCAGAATAAGAATTCACATGCATAGCCCAGATCTCACTTGGTTATATCCCTCGGACACGAGACTCAATTTGAAAAGGTTTCAGAAGTTTCCCAACCAGAAAATCCAATGCTCTAAGGAATGGCTGTCTGTGCCTGGTACTTGGGCTTGCCTGGTTTGTCATTTGTGTTTAGAAATGTCAAGATCAATACCACGCTTTAAAAAGTTACCTCCCACTTGGGGTCTCCATCAATTTCCACCACCTTCAAGCCATGTTTGTTCTTCAAGTGCCTATTGAACTCCCATTTGGTGCCATACACAAAGCTGCAAACAGGGCACTTCAAGCCACCTGAAAGCAAAGACAGAGGTAAGAAGATGTATGCATAGCACATAAAAATGCAACGGCTCCTCCTATCCAAATGCCTCAAATGCAAGAAGTGTGTTATTTTGTCTCTAGCACTTACATTCAATCCAAGCTTACCTTAGTACTATAACATGACAGCAACGCAGTGTATATGTTTTCCAGGGCAGAGATTTGAAAAATTAATGTACTTTTTTTCATTTACTGAATAAGCATTTGCAGAGAACCTTTCATGTGCTTGACATTTTAAATGACAACGAGAACTAAGATGAGTAACATAATTCCCGACCGTATGGATAAGTGGCTTAAATTGTTCTTCTATTTTTTCATTTGTAAATAAAACATAATTTAGAAAATAAAAATGGAAGTGGCTGCTTTTCTCAATCTCTTTTGTCCCAAAACACTAAGAGCAGGAGCCAGATTCTCAGTCTCCTTCACATCAGAAGCTAAGTCATTCATATATACTCCCACATAAATTTCCTAGTAAAGAATACATTAAAAAGCTGGTCACATCCTGATATGTCACTATTTATTGAACTGATTAAATTTTGCACATGTTCTGGGAAGTGTTTGGATGCTTTAATTAAGAGAATATAAAACTGTAGGTTTCTAGGTTAAAAAAAAAAAACACCAAAATTGGATAGTCACACAAAAGACTATCTTTTTACAATTACATTAGAAGCAGCAACTAAATTGGAACCTGGAGAAAAGTCTCTCTGAATAGATTGTGCCTTCAGAAGCAAAGTCCAGCTCAGGAGGCTCACTGTGGTCCTGGTGCCGGGCCTCCAGGCCACTGGCCCAAGCCAGGCCAACTGCTGGCACTATCAGGCCACCCTGCTGAGCTGGGCCTGGGCAGTGACTGCCTCATGGAGTCCCCATGACTACAGCTGTCTGGAACTTTGAGGCTAACCGATTCCAGCAGGTCACTCCTAAGTCAAGAGCTCCCTGCCCCATCCTCCCCTGCCAAGCACCTGCTTCTGCTCTGCTTGAAATCTCTGACTCCATGACTTCTTCTGTCTACACTGGTCCTACCATTGTATCTTAGATGCTGAGAACTCCTAGGCAACAAAATTCCCAACACTGGCGTCATCAGAGAGAGCTTGCTCCTTCCCCTGCCTCTTGAGCAGAGGCCACTCAGGCTCACAAGCGCCAAGCAAGGAGGCCAGGGCAGGGCAGAGCAGGGCAGCGGTGCCCCCTCCCCTGCAGAGTAGGGGCATTTCCTGGTTTGCCCCTCCTGTCCATAGGGCCACGCCCATCAGGAACTTTGGCATGTGCCCTCTCCCCCAGGGTCAAGTGACTTTAATGCACCACCTCATAGTTGCCCAAGAACCTTACTTATCACTTCACTGCCTGTGTGAAATTTCATTCTCATGATTTTTCTTTTCTTTTTTTTTTTTTTTTTGAGACAGAGTCTCACTTTGTTGCCCAGGCTAGAGTGCTGCGGCATCAGCCTAGCTCACAGCAACCTCAAACTCCTGGGCTCAAGCAATCCTGCTGCCTCAGCCTCCCAAGTAGCTGGGACTACAGGCATGCACCACCATGCCCGGCTAATTTTTTCTATATATATTAGTTGACCAATTAATTTCTTTATATTTATAGTAGACATGGGGTCTCGCTCAGGCTGGTTTCGAACCCTGCCATGCATGGGGCTAAATCCAAGCATCCCACTCTAATGACCGCCAGCCCTCTTGCTCTCTCTCAGTTGAGCTATCGTTATCCTTTGACTTTGGGAGCTTCTTCTGTTTGCATCCTCTCTCATTTTCTCCCAACTTGCCCCTTGCCCTTCTAACTCTACTTCCCTCTCCCAAGAGCCTACAACTCTTGTTCAGTCTTATCCGGGGGCAAAAATAAAAAAGGAAGAAAGAAAGCCCACTACACTGCCTGGGTACAGCCCTGTCGTCTTTTACAGCCAGGATCCTATGGAGTCTCCACTTCCAAGACCTCACCAGAGAGTGGTGTCATCAGCTACTCCTGAGTGGACAATGAGCAGGTGGAGGAAGGCCAGTTTCCACTAACCATCCCCCCATATCTTTTAAATTTTATTCCATGGGAGAAAGAGTGCCCTACTCAAAAAAACTGCTGACATTAAGGTCAGAAATGTAAACCAGAAAAATATTATGATGTCATCTCTTCTTTGCCTCTGTTCATTATTTAGGCCAGTGGTTCTCGACAGGGGGATCTAACAGGCAGTGTCTGGAGAAGCTTGCAGTTGTCATAGCTGGGGGGGGGGGGTGCGCCTGGTATCTGGTGTGTAGAGCCCAGAGATACTACTGAACACTCCACAATGCAAAGGACAGCCGCGCAACACAGGGTGACCTGGCCTTGACCGTCAGCAGCACTGATGCTGAGAAGCCCTGCCTCAAACCATGGCACGCTGCTTCTTGTGCCCGAACCTTTCCTGGCACCGCACATGTCAGGAACAACAAACACTTTTCACTCTTCATCTTAATACCAGTACCACCACCACTAACAACAACATCATACATCTTCCGCTGACAGGGCGGTTATCAGGTGTCAGACACCTCACACATTAAGTCTTGCTTTCCTCACAAATAGCCCAAGCACAGAGGCATGCTCACCTTGTTTAATACAGAGGCTCCAGAGTGAAGTAAACTTTGTGAGGTTGTAAGACTAACAACTGAATCTGACTCCAGGGTTCACACCCTTAACCCCAGCTGTGCCCAGCGTGATGTCTGTGCATTATAAGGCAACGTTGACTACAACCACCAACCAAAATCCATTCTTTCTGGGCCTCAGTGACATCACCTGTGCCTGGGTCTGCTTCCAGCATCTGACTAACTCCTGTGCAGGCTCCTCATCCTCTGTTTGGAGTCCTAAAGCCCTCAGTCCCTTCTGTATCCCTGACATGCATATCCAGTGATGTCCAAAAGTATCCCATTTCTGCAACGCACATGTGAACAAGTGATCAAGATGCTTATGCTTAGGCAGCAAAAGGGCTGAGCTGACCACTGAGTGTATCTCAGGCTGCCGTATTTATGCGCTGCTCAAGGGACATAGAGGAGGAAAGGAAGCAGGGAAATTCTGTATTGGCATCAAGGTTGTCTGGACAAATTTATAGAAGGATCATGTCATTCTCATGGGGATCTATCACAAAATTTAATCATCTCCAGATGCAGTCGTGGGGTGCTCAACCTCCTAAATCAATCCTATGTCAGTGGAATCTAGACAGAGCATCTTCTTGCCTATCAGCTGAGGTGGTGGGCGATTCTCCAGTCATTGGCACAAACAGTAGCCAACCTGCAGGCCCGCACACGTCCTCGGCTCCTCCTGCCCTCTGCTTTCCAGTCCCTGCCCCGGGAGCCTGTGAGAGCGCACAGCGGGCCCGACACAGACAGAGGGCAGAGGAAGGTGGCTCCTGCCATCAGCAAAAAGGCTGACAACAGATACCAAACTCTTATGTTTCAAAATATCCACAGAAAAGGCGGCTTGAATAAATGTGCATTTTCTGAAACTCAAAACCACTGCACCTCTTGTTAGGCAAATCCAAATGGGCTTGTTCTTTCTTACTCAGAGGATAATTAAACTTAGTTTTAACCTCCTTTATTATCACTTGTTATTATAATCACCTAAAATGGTATCTTTTCCTATGATCATCTTTTAAAAAACCTCCAAGGTGTGAGGACTTCTACTTTTTTTTTTTTTTTTTGCTAAACTGACGATGCTTCTCCTATAAAGACTTAATATTACTACCGTGAACAAAACCAAACTACATTTTAGGCTTCAAAATGAAATTAAAGATTCCTTCTGGGGTTCTCTTTAATGAAAACTAATTTAGAGAAGAAAACATTCTTATATTATGTTTAAATTAAACTTAATATGATAATGCCCCCACATTAATTAAAACTTCAACCTTTGCCACAGTGACTTTAATTAAAGAACAAATGAAAATATGTAATCTAGACCGAATGTGTAACTATGCCAGTTAATTGACATCAGAGCTGAGAGAAATTAATTTCTAGTGCAATTCATTAAGTTCTTAGGCGATGCACAGTAAAGGTCAGTGGAAGACTTGTGGATTTACTCACAGCATTGACATTAAGGGCACACCATAAAAACTACAAGCCCTCAGATCACAATTTCCTTGAGTGGGCTGATTAACCAGGCAAAAATATAAAATTTCAGGAGCAACTTTAAAAATCGATCATGGTATCCTTTGGTCTTTTTGGAATGCAATATATTCTAGGGAGTTTTAGTCATTAAAATATTTGTGCTCCTTTGTAGTGCTTGACATTATTGAAAATTCGATTTCATTTTCAATAACATAACTCCCGGGGCAGCTTGGAACACTGGGTGGGGAGTGAGAGGAGATGAGTCTGGCACGTGCTCACGCCTTAGTGTTCCCTTCTCCTAAGGTAAAAATGCTCAAGCTCATAACCTTTGAAAAGGCACTGCATGCAGCAGGCAGAATAATGGGCCCCCCAAAAATGGCCACATCCTAATCCCCAGAACACGAGACTATGTTACTATACTTGGCTAAAGGCACTTCACAGAGGTGGTTCGGCTAAGGATCCTGAAGTGGGGAGATTATTCTGGATTGTCTCAGTGGCTGAACGTAATCCCAAGCCACAGCGACGCAACGTGAGAGAGACTCCGCTGGCCACTGCTGGCTCTGAGGATGAGGGAGGGGCCGGGAGCTGAGGCACGTGGGCAGCCTCGAGAAGCTGGAAAAGGTAAGAAAGTAGACCCTCCCCTGGAGTCTGCACAAGGAATACAGGTTCCTCGGCACCTTGACTTTAACTTGGTGAGACTCACTTTGGACCTTCAGAACCAAGATGATAAATCTGTGTTAAGTCACTGCCAAGTTTGTCGTGATTTGTTTCAGCTGCCATCGGAAACTTACACAGAGACTAAAGGACAACTAAAACAAAAGAAGCTTAATTATCAAAGGAAAGTGGATACAGAGTGATTTTATTTTGTATGAGTAACAAGTAAAATATGGAATAGGACTTTGTTGACATTCTCATTTCCTGTTGTCTCTCTCTCTTTTTTTTTTTTTTTTTTGCACAGATGGAGTCTCACTATATTGTCCAGGCTAATCTTGAACTTCCGGCCTCAAGTGATCCTCCCAACTCGGCCTCCCAAAGTGCTGGGATTATAGCAAGGAGCCACCATGCTCAGTCTCCTGTTGTCTCTTAACTCAGTGCCTGCCCCAGCGCCCAGACAGAGCCCCAGCCCAGAACTAGGCAATGCTTAGGGATAGTATTATAATCAAGTGACAATCATATGCAAGCACTGGGATAGAGGGTTCCTGGTGACACAGTATGCAGTTAGATCCTATCTGCCAATGGGACCCAGGGATACCTGAATCCTGTCTCAAACGCAAGCACCCTTCACACAGGATCCTGAAGAAAAAGAGCATAAGGGAAAATACAGTGGAGGAAACAAAGTATATTTTATTATTAGCCAGGCTGATGTCCTGAACCCCAATTACAAACCCTTAGCAAACAATATGTGAGCTCTTCCCATCACCCCATGCTCCCCAAAATCTTGGGATCTGACACCCTCTGTACAAGCACAAGGAAGGGCTGGCAAGAGAAATAGGTCCCAGAGTCAGCCATGGGTCAGATTAGCAACTAACCTTGGGGACAAAGAAATAAGAGAAAGTAAACAGCACCTCATGTGTGTGACTTTTGAACACATTACTATATGGCCACCAGCAAATGTGACCGAATCAGTATCCTAGAGTACGACTATGCCTCTGCTTCTTCCTCTTTAATTGGTGCAAACTCCTACAAACATTAGGGGACATCAGATGTGTGAATGGCAAGGCACCAGATGCTGAATCAGGAGACTGGGTTTGGCTTTGCCACTTGCTTGCTGTGACCTGGGGTCAGTCACTTGCCCTCCCTTTGTTTCCTAATTTTACAACAGGAATGATGATGCCAACTTCACAGGGCTGCTGTGGGAGAGAAATTAACATATAAAATAACAATCAATAACACAGCATTACATTACTCTATCACTCACTGCAAACATCTGCCAATAATTTATTGAATCTTGGCCTCAACAAAAACAACTTTTTAAAATTTTATTTTTTCTTTAGAGACAGGGTCTTGCTGTGTCACCCAGCCTAGAGTGCAGTGACGGCAGTCTTGAATTCCTGGCTTCAAGTGATCTTCTCACCTCAACCTCTCAAAGTGCTAGAATTATAGGCCTGAGCCACCATGCCCAGCTTCAAAACAATTTTAAAATAAAAATGTCCAAAAATCAAACGCATGACTTTCGGGTTACTGATAGTTTCTGAATTTTCTGCTTTGCTATTTTCCCTAAATCTGGCATGAAAAATTAAGATATGAAGATACATCCAAGGTACATACTGACATTCTTCTAATATAGCACTTCAAAATAACAAAGATTTCAGCAGATGCCCCAAACGAAGCCTTCTCCCCGATACTACTCCTCTCATAGCTTCTCTTGTCTCCCCACCCTTATTTCAATGACTCTTTAAAATTGGGGGCCACAGAGAAGGCGGTCAGCCTTTGGGAGAAGCAGCTCTCTTCCCGTAAGCCCCTGGGCACAGCTGAAAGGGAAGCGTACTTTCTGCTAGAGGCCAGAACATGGAGCCTTGGTAGGAGCTGTCTAGCCCTCATCCCCAGCTTAGGCAGTAAGAACCATAAACGCTACCACATGACTCTCTTGCCTGACACCAAATCCCAGTGCCCAGCATGGCACACAGTAGGAGCTCAAGAGGTACATACTGCAAGAAGAAATATGTGGATAAACATAACAGTACATCTGAGCTATTTGTAAAGCACTCACTACATGTTGGCACTGTCTGGGAATCTTGGAGAATAATATCCAATCTTTGCAACTACTGCTGATGCAGGTGTCACCCTCGCTCTTTGTAAGTGTATAAACAGGTTCAGAGAGGTTAAGCACCTAGTCCAAGAGCCACAGTCATCAGAGATCCTGGCCCCAGGTCCATCTGACTCCCAAGCCTATGTTCGTGCCAATAACCTAAGAGACTTGAGGGAAGGCTTGAAGGCCACTGAAAAGTGACCAGCCTGTTGAGCCCCATCTTCATCCTGCTACTTGCTGTAGATGTGCACGAAGGATTTGTGCAGCTTAGCGCTGCAGCATCTGATGCCTCTCACAGCCTGTGATTTACGGAACCATTCTTGAGCTGAGCTTAATCAGGCATATTTTAAGGGGAGGGAAGGGGCAGGCCCACTGAAGCAATACGAGTATGTCTTCCTTAAAGAGCATGAAATGTGTGTTTGTGTGGGAGAATGCCTCGATCCATATTAATGAACAAGAGATGGCTAAGAGGAATCTGCCTTCAAAGATCACAAGCATATAAAATATAAGCTGGGAGTAAAATATTTGCATAATGCTCAGTACAAGCCCAATTACTAAAAAGTACCAGAGTTCCAGGGGGCTGGTGCATCCAGAGGGCCTGGCTGACAGGGGCCTGGCAATGTCGCCCTGTGCCCTCAGGAGCAGACGTGCGCTGGAGCCAGGCTGTACAAGCTTGCACGCCGAATGTGCACACCTCTCCCCAACTCCACATCCAGTGACGTCATGTCGGGAGCTTAACATCGGCCATGGTGGAAGAATTTACGCCACAGAAGTTGGCAAATGCTACAAATCAGGCTTCCCCTCTCTCCAGCGCTGGAAGAGTCAGCTGCTGAACATCTACCCTCACAACAGTGGCAGGTGCCCAAGGAGCCGCCACTCCCAGCAAGCTTCTAGCACCCATGGAAACCCACCCAAACTCCGTGGAAAATACCATGGGACCACCCCCCAGAAACCCACACAGAACAGAACTGTCTGGCCTGGGAAGTCTCAGCCCCTTTTTAGCCTTTTCCCAGCCTCCTCTGCAGCACTGCGCACTGGCACCGTCCCCAGAATCTCTGTGGCGCCACAGCAAGGAGCATCTTTTCCAGCAGTAGATGGCTTTGCACACGTCACAGCGAGACACTGTCTGAACACAGTTGGTGGACAAGGAGTCCCTGCACTTGGTTTCAACAGACTGTAACATCATTTCGAGAAAACTACATTTTATTCATGGTTCTTTACTATGTTATTATTTTGAAACATCTTTCTCTACATCAAAACAAGAAATTATAAACTTTCATGAAGATATTTTTGGAGGAGTAGGAGAAGGAAATAAAACCAGGTGGGGATGGAGAGAATTATTAGAAATTAATCTAAAGAAAATGAAAAATTCCAGCGCTACCAAACAATTCAGCATTTCCAAACACAGTAATTTAATCCAGTTTCACCTTCTCCTTCCCTCTTGCAGACCTAAGAATAGTGTGAACTTTGTGCTTCTGAGATTTCTAAACTGTGTTGATACTTAACCAGCTATCTGATTTCTGAAACTGTTGTTCTGCCAAAGCATAATGGCACGGTGTCTCTTTAAGAGCCAAGAGACATGTAGTTGTCTCCTTTAACATGTCTCTTGAAGGAGAGGAGGACTTAAACATACATGCATACTTATGTACATATACATGCACATATACACATGTACATATGCATATACATAAACGTATGTACATACACACAGTCAGCCCTCTGTATTCGTCAGTTCATCATATCCATGGATTCAACCAATTGTGGCTCGAAAATATTCAAAATATAACAATGACAATAAAAATAATACAAATTTTAAAAATACAGCATAACAACTATTTGCATAAAATTCACATTGTATTAGTTATTATAAGCAATCTAGAGATGATTTAAAGAATACGAAAGGACGTGTGTAGTTTGTATGCTAATACTATACCAATATTTTAATCTCAAGGGCTTGAGCATCTGCAGGTTTTGGTATCTGCGGGATCCTGGATCCAATACCCCACAGATCTCGAGGGAAGACTGTGTGTGTGTGTGTGTGTGTGTGTGTGTGTGTGTGTGTGTGTGTGTTTGTGTGTGTATGTGGGTGTGTGTGCACATCTGAAAGAAGGTCAAAAACATTCCTGCAAAAATCAAATATAAAACCCAGACTCCGAGGAAGGAAATAGCAGAGGATGTAAACAGATGGAAATCCATACCATGCTCGTGGATCGGCAGACTCAATATCATCAAAATGTCTATACTACCCAAACTGATCTACAGATTCAATGCAATACCTATTAAAATCCCATCAGCATTCTTCACAGATATAGAAAAAATAATTTTGCGCTTCGTATGGAACCAAAGAAGACCCCGAATATCAAGAGCAATTCTAGGCAACAAAAACAAAATGGGTGGCATTAATATGCCAGATATCAAACTATACTACAAAGCTGTAGTAATTAAAACAATATGGTATTGGCACAAAAACAGGAATATTGACCAGTGGAACAGATGTGAGAATCCTGATATAAAACCATCCTCATATAGCCATCTCATCTTTGACAAAGCAGACAAAAACATACGCTGGGGAAAAGAATCCCTCTTCAATAAATGGTGCTGGGAAAACTGGATAGCCACCTGTAGAAGGCTAAAACAGGACCCACACCTTTCACCTCTCACAAAAACCAACTCACGCTGGATAACAGACTTAAACCTAAGATATGAAACTATTAGAATTCTAGAGGAAAAAGTTGGAAACACTCTCCTAGACATCGGCCTGGGCAAAGAGTTTATGAAGAAGTCCCCAAAGGCAATCACAGCAGCAACAAAAATAAATAAATGGGACATGATCAAACTACAAAGCTTCTGCACAGCCAAAGAAATAGTCATGAAAGTAAACAGACAGCCTACAGAATGGGAGAAAATTTTTGCATCCTATGCATCCGATAAGGGACTGATAACTAGAATATACTTAGAACTCACGAAAATTAGGAAGAAAAAATCAAATAACCCCATTAAAAAGTGGGCAAAGGACTTGAACAGAAATTTTTCTAAAGAAGACAGAAGAATGGCCAACAAACATATGAAGAAATGCTCAACATCTCTAATCATCAGGGAAATGCAAATCAAAACCACAATGAGATATCACTTAACCCCAGTGAGAATGGCCTTTATCAAAAAATCTCCAAACAATAAATGCTGGCGTGGCTGCGGAGAGAGAGGAACACTCCTACACTGCTGGTGGGACTGCAAACTAGTTCAACCTCTGTGGAAAGCAATATGGAGATACCTTAAAGCGATCCAAGTGAATCTACCATTTGATCCAGCAATCCCATTGCTGGGCATCTACCCAAATGATCCAGTGACACTCTACAAAAAAGACACCTGCACTCGAATGTTTATAGCAGCACAATTCATAATTGCAAGGCTGTGGAAACAGCCCAAGTGCCCATCAATCAAAGAATGGATTAATAAAATATGGTATATGTACACCATGGATTACTATTCAGCTCTAAGAAACAATGGTGATATAGCACACCTTATATTTTCCTGGTTAGAGCTGGAACCCATACTACTAAGTGAAGTATCCCAAGAATGGAAAAACAAGCACCAGATATATTCTCCAACAAACTGGTATTAACTGAGTAGCACCTAAGTAGACACATAGGTGCTACAGTAATAGGGTATTGGGCAGGTGGGAGGGGGGAGGGGGGCGGGTATATACATACATAGTGAGTGAGATGTGCACCATCTGGGGGATGGTCATGATGGAGACTCAGACTTTTGGGGGGAGGGGGGGAAATGGGCATTTATTGAAACCTTAAAATCTGTACCCCCATAATATGCCAAAATAAAAAAAAAAAAAAAAAAGAGGAAAACAATTGGACCATAAACATAGTGTCCTCAAATTAATTATCCAGGGAATTTTTAATTTGTTTTATCTCATACTTCCAACATTTATTTCCAGTAGCTGACATTTTTTGAATATCTATATATACAAATTTCTATAGTTGTGGGGGGAAAGGGAATGCCTCTAACCCTTGTTAGGGAGAGGCAAAGATATACAAGTTAACTAAAATGCCAAAAAAAAAGAAAGAGAAAAACTTTTATCAGGTGGTGGGCAGGTGGCAGGGGAGTGGAGGAAGGGTAGGGTGTATACTTACATAATGGGTGTGGTGTGGTGTTCACCATGGGGGTTGGACACACTTGAAGCTCTGGCATGGCGGGGGGGCAGGGTGGCAGGGGGTAATATATGTAACCCTAACAATATCTGTACCCCCATAATATAATGAAATAAAAGAAAACAAATCATATAAGTTTTACAATTGTCATCATTTTACAGATGAGGACCTTGTATCATGTTGTATTTGATTTGTAGGGCTGCTACAACAAGGACCCAAAAAAAAAAAAAAAAAAAAAACCCAGACTCCATCAGGGAATGCCAATTGATTACAGACAGCCTTAAAAAGTTAACTGAAAACTTAGGGCATGAAACAGTTCAACCTCAGCACATTTTTTTGCAGGGCAATGATGAAAGTTTGGAAGCACAGGACAATGATAGCATCATCAATCAGATCCCCATGCCTGTCCCAACAGCCACAGTAAATGTCTATTTCCTGCCAATCCAACTCAAGAATGTGTGAAGGATGTGAAAACGAATCTTTAGCCTGCAACACCAGTTATTTACTGGGACCCTAAACCAATCCATTCTCCTCTCTGGGACATGGGGTTGTAAAAAATAATTCAATGGCTCCAGAAGCCTTAGATATTCTAAGGAAAAAAATTATATAAAAGAAAGGAATGGAGATGTATTGCATGCATGCATTCTCTCATCATCCATGATGATGGCTGCAACAACCCCATCCTGCAGGTGAAGGGCCTGCAGGGGAGAGGTGAGATAATTTGCTCAAGATGGCACAGCTAAAGAAGAATGAAGATTCGCACCAGGGCCCTCTCCACTACCCCATCCTGCTCCCCAGCTCCATAAAACTGCCATTAAGAAAATGAAAGGCACATGCTCACCATTACCCCAGATGGATGGATTTAAAATTATCCTGAGTTTTCTGTGCTGCTCATCTATTTCTGTGCATCAGCCCTGTCACTGAAAGTGCTGAAGGATATAGTCAATTCATTTGTTTTACATTAAGATGCATTTCATGGCTATAACGGCAAGCAGAGCTTCTCTCTGGCTCAAAAACGCTGAGCACCCCCAGCTGCAGCAGCTGACAATCTCACATCTCTGTTTACTGGGGGCAGATTTCTAAAACTGTCTTCAGCTTCAAATAGTCACAGGGCTTGGGAAAGAGTAGCAACTAACACACTGCATGCCACAATCATTTTTTGGTTGAATTATCAAGGAGTGGATATAAATACGACCACATTTCTCTGTATGGTAACAGCACAGGAGCTAAGCCCTCTCAAGAGGGAATATGTGATTATTTACTGAAAAGAAAAAAAAAAAAAAAAACCCAAACTTTTAATGATATTAGAGGCTTTCATTAATTCTCATTAGTTTAAAGGTTCTACAATTTTTTTCTTTTCAGGATGAATAAGCAATCTGAGTATTCAATAAATATTTTTAGATAATTCAAAAAAGTACACCTATAGGTATGCTTGCAATAGCATTAGTTATACCTGCAAGGGAAGAAAAATCTAGAAACTCTATAATGTTTAATAACAGAATTGTTAAAATAAAGTACTTCCATTCAATGTTGCATTGCAAAAAGCTCTTAGAAATTATAATTAGGAAGACAGTATATCAAAGGAAAACAAAATGTTCCTGTTAAGTAAAGAAAGAAAACCCTGCACTTTCATCTATGCAAACTTTATGCATAGACAAAAAATAGCAGGCACTGCAGATAAATGAACCTTGTTGGAGGGTACAGTAGAACTTGTGGGTAAATTTTTACTTCTGTCATTTTAGATTTCTATTACAGTTGTTATTATCTTAACCAGGCAGTAAGAAATGCTGATAAATAACAATGAGGAGGATAGGGATGACGATGATGAGGAGGAGGAACTAATAAAACCAAAACGTTCTCACATTAGAACTGACTGCAGGATGGCAGCAGCCCTTTCGTGGGGACTTGGGCTGGAAGGAAAGTGGCAGGACCCCGGCGTGCCAGCACCTGGCCTACCTTGCTGAATGAGCACTTCTGCCGCGAGCTCCCCGGTGCCGGCGTTGGCGTACTCCTCGTCTGGGTGCTTCCTGTTGTAGTGCCGCTTCAGAGAGCCAGATATGTTGCAGGAGTAAGGGCAGTGGGCACAGCGGAAAGGCTGCAGGGATGAGGAGGACGGGTTAGGAAGGTGTGAGCCCCAAATGTCAGCCTTCACGGCTTCCCCACCTGCTGAGTGCCTAACGCCCCTAGAGACTGCGATGAACTGGGCCCCATCACCTGCAGTATGTTCTAGGGAAAACCAATGTGGCAGGAACGCCGAGTCCTGCCTCTTCAGCAACCAAATGACCAGGACAAGGTGTCCTCAGAGTAGGAGCTGTCTCCGCTAAATGCGTTTGTTATCATTGTTTCATTTCTTTTCTTCTTTCATTCACCCAAGAATGTATAGCTCTGGTTCAAGAATAAGATAATAAAAACAGCAATATAGCAATCTACTACCTTTTTTTTTTAAGTGAATGCCATTAAAAGTAGCTCCCATTACAATTAATTCCCTGATACAGTCACACGCTACATAACGACATTTTGTTTAATGAAGGACCGAATGTACGACAGTGATCAGAGCAACAGGCCGTACATGCAGCCAAGGTGTGCAGTAGGCTATAGGCTATACCACCTAGGTTTGTGTAAGCACACTCTATGGTGTTTGCACAATGACAAAATGACCTGGTTTCTCAGGACATATCCCCATTGTTAAGAGACACAAGATTATATTTGTTCTTTAGCTAAATGACTTCCTCCATGGTATTTACCTGTGCATACAAGGGTCAATCATTAGGGAATTCCATCTGGTAAAATCTATTTTCCACCCCCACTGCAAAAGACAAGGCACTTTCAGGATAAGGGTCACACGACCTTGTCTCTCCTCCTGCACACTGCTTCAAGGGCCTCATTAAAAGGGGGTAGCAGAAAGGAACAGCTACTCAGGCCTCCTGGGGAGCCCAGTGAGACCTGGCCATTGGCTGGGCGACGGATGTGCGTCTTGATCACTGCCATCTCTGGACTCGTGCTCCTAATAGGAAGCTATTAGAGCACCCTCCTAGACCGCGTGCCCTGAGATTCTGATAGTGCTCCAGGGGCATTCGAGGCCTGTTTGGTAACCCAGCAAGCTCCTAGCCCAGCAGGAGCAAAGGGTCACGGAGCAGCCCCTGACAGCAGCAATGTTCTGGAAGGGGCAGGAGACCCAGATGCAACAAGTCCAAGCACACCTCTGGCTCTGACCAACGACGGAACCTCAGACAAGTCATGAAGCTTCCTTTAGCACTGATCTATTCATCAGGAAGAGAGGATAACAACACACCTACCTCGTACGGTTACTGTGAGAATTAAATGATAGCATGTAAATTGATATCTAAGATGCCATACAAAATGTTTATTGTTTTCAGCAGCAATTTTACCACAACTCCTGCTGTGTGTCTGGGAGCTGAGGTACCACTGCGGCTATTAAGACTTCAAACACTACCTGGATTCCCCAACTGCCCAATTCCTCAATCCCTTGACCACTGTTGCCCAGAAGAGCTAAACTGGTGATAGCTGTGTCTGAACGTGAAGTGCACCAGTAACAGGGGAAAATGCCCTCTCATCTTTGAGGCTTTAATCAGCTCCTCTTTCAATGGTTTCTTCCTTTCAAGTCTACAAATGTTCTGAAGTCTTCAAAGACAGAGAGACAGAGAGGGGAGGAGGGACAGAGCAATGAAAATGAAAAGGAAAACCTTCCACCTTGCCCCCTGCCTTTGGTCACACTTTCTCGTAGGCCCCCTTGACCACCCCCAGCCCTGAAGAGCATTTCTGCCCACATCATTCACTCTGTCACTGTACTTTTTCAGGCCTCTGAGATCTCCCTGCAAATGACTCCTGGAGGTCTCCCTTCTCAGACCTTATGCCTCCCCACCATCTCCTTTGGCTGTTTGTCCCTTCCCACAGTGACATCTGTGACACTGTTACACTGCCATCACCAGGTTCTCCTCCTGCCACGGCTCAATTTTCTGGGTTTATTTACGAGATCTGCTTCCTAGGCCTGCTGTTAAATGCTGGCTCTCTCCAAGGTGCTGCCCTTGGTCTGCTTTGTTCTCCACCCTGGTTCCAATGATCCTTTTTGCATTGTTGATTGCTAGGTCTCTATGTCCAGTTGTGACCTCTCTCCTAGGTCACAAACAGGAATTTTCAACGGCCTGCCAGGTATCCTTGCAGGGATGCTCTGTAGGCACCCCAAATAAACACATGCAATTTCAGGCTCACATCTTTCTGTAAAATCAGCTGGGCCTCTATCTTTGGACAGAAGCCCATCAGTCATCCTCAGCTTTTCCTTCTCTCTTACTGTTCAACGGATTATTGCATCTTATCCAGTCTTCCAGGTAAACCTCTTCAGACGTCCTGGCCCTCAACATCTACTATCTCTGCAGCACAGAGAATGTGCCATCCCAGCCAAAAAAGGGAATGTTGTTGCCCGCAAGAGGGCCACTCTTGGAGAGAAAGTCACACAGCAGTTAATCCAGTTAACCAACCTGCTTTGAAACGTTTCCCGGGGACTTCTCCCTACAGCAAGGCCATGCTTTGGTTACAGGATGCTTTGTGCTACACAGTATGTTCTACATTCCTACATTCAGTCCTTCACGTAAGAGAATCCTTGTGGTTTGGTCCACAAGGGTTTATTAAACAAAAGGGCCTAGAACAAAAGGCAGAATTAATCAGGCTTTCTCATCTACTGAGCAGAGAACAAAAGGTCTAAAATTCCAATATATGGTCATTGCAAGTTAAAATAAAAGGTAAACCATCTCCAGGTGCTTTCATCTCTAAATAAGTAAATATCATGATGATACTATTTTTGGAATGTTAGCATTTACACATAAATCAAAAAGAAAAGCCAAAAATGCTATACTGCCAGCACTGGGCAGTCTGTGGGCAAAGACGTAGGAGGAGAAGGGGTGACGACAATAAGAAACGGTCCTGTAGACCCAGCTTCAGACTCAAGAGCCAATTGTATCCTTGCAGCAAAGCAGATAAATCGCCGACGCCTGAGATTTTCAGCTCCTTTTCTTCCCTATGCCTACCCCTTGGCAGAATTGCTAATGATAGGGGGAAAAATGCCAAAATGTGAACATATAGGCAAAAAATGTACAGTTGAGCCCAAATGAGAAACCGATCTCTGAGCTACCAATTTCTATCAAAACCTTAAAGATAGAAGGGACACTTCCATCCCCTACTTGGTACCTTCTCTCCTGGACTGCGGAAACTGAGCGACATCAGGGCCCTTCAAGCCAAACAAGTTCTGACCTGGGGGCACTGCCACAGGCCAGCAGGGAATTCCACTGGGGCTGTCGTAGGGGCAGAAACAGGCCAAAGAGAGAGTGAATGGCATCCCCAAGCCATTGTTAGACATGAGTCTGACTCCATTATTTATACTGCAGGTCTTGAGATTTCATTTATGAAGCATACATTTACTGATCTCTTACTATGGGTCAGGCACTGTCCTCCAATCCTGGGGACACAATGACAAACAAGGCAGATTTGTGATTCTCTAAAACTTAAATATCAACTCCGAAGATTAAAGGTTATCTGGGCAAACTAAATCAGAAAACCTGGTTTCTAAGTCAGACACTCACAAAGAGCAGATGACACTAGATCTGAAAAGGAAAGGTATTTATTCAAAGCTTTCAGGACAGAATCTGGCCAAGAGGTAGGAGGAAGATATAAACAGGCTATATCATCATAGTTCATCTGGAAGAAAACATCAAAGTTCTTATTTTAGTCCAAAAAGAAATTGAATCAAAAAACAAGAGACGGAGCCCACGGTCACAGCTATTATTCACTGTTGCACTGGAGTTCTTAACCAAAGCAATAAGATCTAACATTGTATGTATTACAATTTTCTCTAATATTTACTAATAGCTACCCTACCATATGCCAGATAGTTCTCTATTGCATGAATTAATTCCCAAGTGTCATAATAACCTCATACGGTAGGTACAATTATCATCCCTGTTTTACAGATAAAGAAACTGAGACACAGAATGGTTAAGAAACTTGTCCAAAGTTTCACAGTCTCCTAGCTTGGCTACTTGCTTTGTATCATAATTTGGGCTCCAGGTTCAGCAGACAATAAAGAGGTGATTTGGTTTCCTGCTGGCCATTATTTGCTGAGCATAAATTTCCCCTGAAGACCCACTGGAAGGGGTATGGTTGGTATTCTTGGATCTCCTAGACACAAGGCAGCTGAAATCTAAGTGCCACATTCTAGAATGAGGAACACCATGGTGGACTAGGAGAGATGGAGCCAGTTACTGGACTGTTGCAATGAGGCAGGGGCTATGGAGGGGGAGAAGATGAGGGTCCACACCAGCCAGGTCACAGCGTGCTGTGTGTTGAGTCAGGAAAGTGACATCAGGCAATGGGAGCCACTGGCAGGTGTCAGGCAGGGGAACAGCATGGCCAATTTTACATTTAGAACTCTGAAAGTTAAAAGAGAATGAACTTGAAAGGACGAGACTGGAGGCAGGGAACCAATTACATAGTTGCTGCAGTGGTACAGATGACAGATAATGAGAGCCTACAACGAGACAGGAGAAGAAGACACAGAAAAGGAAGAGAGCATTTAAGAGAGATGGATGGGGTAAGATCAACCAGGCTTGCTGGCTGGAATGACGTGTGAGAGGGAGGTGATGGAGAGCCTCTAGGACGACTCCCAAGTTCCCAGCATGGATGGCAGAGGAGGAAGAAGATCACAGCATAGAGGAAGAAGGTATGTTCTTAGAACTCTGGACATCTGGGAGGGTGGCTCTAGAAAGTGGCTGGAGACATGAGTCTAAAACTCAGCAGACAGTTGGGCTGTAGATACAGATCTGAGCACTGACAACTAGCCAATGCCCCAAGATTGAAGGCGGCCATGGAGAGAATATGTCAAGTGAGGAGAGAGGCAGGATTGGAACAGCACCCTTGACCACAGGGGCAGGCAGGTGAAAGGGGGATGAGTTCAAAGGACCAGAGAGAAGGAAAGCAGGTGGATCAGGGGTCTGGAGTCACAGGTCCTAGGGAAGAATGCTCTCCAGGAAGGGAGGGATAACAGAGTTGAGTGCACTAAGAAATCCAACACGAAAAGGCCTCGCCAGTGACTTCAGGACCTAGCAATTAGTGGGGGCAGCACTGGTGACCCCACCGAGAGGAGGTTCAGCAGCACGAGAAAAACAAAATCCAGGCTTCAGCAAGTGAAGGAGAGAAGACAAGTGGTACTAGGTGGGCTTTGGCTCATGTTCGTTTTTCAAAATGTGACATCAAAGGATCTTTCTCAAAAGGTACACTGAAGATTCCTGATTCAAATTGAAAGAAAAAGTGAGACTGAATTTGTTGAGGCCAAAATTCTTTAAGTTCTTGTAAAATATACTTTATTACAATTTGAGAATTTACTGTTCTGGTTCTTCCAACAAAAAGAAAGAAAACAGAAGAGGACAGGAAGTGCTGTCACACACATGAAATTGGGTCCTGAAAAACTTGATTAAAAGACATCTAACTACATTACAGCAACCTCACTTCCCATCAGCATCAAGGAAGGAACTTAGAGGAATGTTTTAAAACAGATGAGAAGCTGGTGATGAGGTAATGTTCAAGGTCATGACATTGGCAACCAATTACAATGCACACGGTGGCTTCTGGGTAAAAGAAGAGGCTGCTTTTCCCATTCACAGCAAGAGGAAGGTTCTCACCAGGTAAGATTTCGCAGCCTAATGTATGCACCCAAGTATGGCTTTATGGTTATAGAACTACATCAAAAGGCTCAGCAATCAAAATGTGGACCTGCCCTTTTGTTGATGAGCCCTCTGCTCTCTGCAGAGGATGGAGGAGGAAAACGGCAAAGTAGCAAGAGCCAGATGACACCAGTGGGTGAAACCTAAGGTCACAAATCATGATTTTAACCTGAGTTTAACCAGATGGCTGATGCGAAGATAGAGACACAGAGACAGAGAAAGATACAGAAGGAAATTATCCACATGACTGACTGAAATCTAGGTGAATTTGGATCCAAATGCAGAAAAAGGTCACATAAATGTTACCACCCACACGAAGGGGACTGGATGGTACAAGACAATGCAGACACTGCTGACGGAGTCCTGTTACTAGAACGTGGACACCTTCACAGCACCGAAGAAGCTTCTCCATGACAGGACCGCACCCTACATCAAGCGCGGAGCGTGGTGAGAAGCAGCGTGAGTGAACCAGGAGCAAGTCATGTTGCCCTGGCCATGTCATTAAACTCCATTGCTTTGGTTCCATAACTATGAAATGGGAAAACAACCCTTCCCTGCCCACCTGGATCAGGCTTAAATGGGGGTACCACAAACACAGAGTATGACTATGCTTTGAGAAGTATAAACACCATGAGCCTCACTGTGGTCCTTAATCAGTTCATGAGTATATCTGCATTGGTTAAGGTCATCGTCTGAGGCTCCAAGAAACCTCCTGGTGGGCATCCTCCCAACATCCCCCATGACAAGAACAGTCCCTTCCCTCCTAGCGAAGCTCTTCTCTCCATGCAGCCTGGCACCCTCTTGAGGAGCCAGCCTGCAGCCCGAGGCCCATCCCCACTGCCCGGCAGCAGGGTCCTTCTCCAATTTTGGAGGTTCTAGAAAGTTCCACCTACACCACCAGGACCACACATTGACTGGGACTCACTCCTGTAAACAGAACTAACAAGATTTTTATAATATGAGCTTTTAAGCTATTTAGCAATACTAACCATCACTCTCACATACTCTAATTTCTCAACAGCCATCATGCAGACTGGAAAATTCCAAAAAAGTGAGAAAATCGAAACTAAAACATTGTTTTCAAATGTCATGACATGCTTATGTTATATTTAACCATCAAGTTAAACACTGTTCTGTAGGCATTTAATTAAGCACTTGTTCATCTTGATTTCGTAGTTTTCCTATAGTTTTAGAGTCATTTTTTCAGGCTCATTAAAATGTGCTCAGTGTTCAATGGACCAAGTAGTCTGCCTGCTGGCGCCAGAGGACAGAGAGGCCAGTTCTCGCAGGCCCAGCAGGAACTCTGGACGAGACTGCTAGGACTGCCTCACATAGCCTGAAGGTAGAAACATCTCAGACTTCATATTTGGATATAGCCACACTATAGTTTGAATATTTGTGCCTCCAAAACTCATGCTGAAATTTAACTCCCATCATGGCAGTATTGAGAGGTGGGCCTTTAGGAGATGACTGAATCAGGAGGGCTCTGCCTCCATTAATGGATTAATCCTTTCAGGGAATGACGAATTAATGGGTTATCATGGGAGGGGAACTGGTGGCTTTATGAGAAGAAGAGAGAACTGAGTTAGTATTTGAGCTCACTCAGCCCCTGGCCATGTGAGTCCCCACCAGCAAGGAGGCCTCACCAGATGTAGCACCCTCGACCTGGGACTCCTCAGCCTCTAGAACTGTGAGAAATAAAATCCTTTTCTTTATAAATTACCCATTTTCAGGCATAAGCAATAGAAAATGAACACAAGCCAATTGACAGTTAGTCTTCATCTACCTCACACAAGTAGAAAAAGAAAAAAAAAACAAGGAAAGAAAGAAAAGAAGAAAGAAAAAGGAAAGGAAGGAAGAACAGAGAGAAGGGCAAGAAGTTAAGAAATTAATGCCAATGCCTGACTTTGGGGAGGATCAACCACAGGGCCACGATCCACTGGAAATATATAACAAACAAAACATCTGCAAGATACAAAATCTCATGTAAAAATTACATGCTGAATCATGCTGCCATATCTTTCTTACTAAATATCTTATCTTCATTCATCAAGTATTTCTTGAGTAGCTATTAGGTGCCAAGCACTATGCCAGGAACTGGAGTTGGGACCAGGGTAGGCCCCTCACTCCATGGAGATTTCCACTAGACCCTCTGATCACATTCACTGCCTCTCGCCTGGTGGCCTGGGGAGAGCATTAACATTTCGCCTCCTTCCCCCTGACGCCAGGTCTTTGAAGGCTAGGCCACTCAGTAACTTCGTTCCTGGAAGGCCTGCCTGGTCTGGACCTGCCCAGCTCTCTGATCACATCCCTCTCCATGGTCACGCTCACTCACTAGGCTCTAACCACAATGGATCCTTCCTCATCCTCACTCTCCCTCTGTCCAGAACACCCATCAGATTTCCATGAGGCAGCTGTGTCCTGGACCAAAGTGGAGTCCCTTAACTGCCCACCTCACTCAGTCTCGACCCTGCCATTCTCTCCACAGCTAGCGTCTGTATCAGCCCCCTGCTCAGAGCCTTTAGGTCTGCCTAGAGCCTACGGAGAGGCCCAGCTGACCTGCCCACACCTCTCTGTGACACCAGCCAGGTGCATGCTAGGCCCTGCGCAAGAGCTCACTCCATACTATCTCACTCCTCCAACTTCCATGCACGTTTTCAAGCCATTCCTTTTTCATTAAGAACATTCTCCACCTCACTCTCTATTTGGCTAACTTCTAGGACAACTTTGGAACACAGGAGATTTTTCCTGCCTCTCTTTGGGTCTGGCATGGTATGTTATGCAAGCATCTATTTCTGCGTTCGACATTGCTCCTTTCTACTTAGTTGCTTGGGTCAGGCTCTGTGTCTCTTCCTCTCGATATCCTCAAGAAAGAAGATATTGATTTTAATACTATATGACACCAAAGCAAGAAGGGGATATGGTTATTTTAGTGAAGCATGTCATATGACTGTGAAAATCAGCCAAACTTGTCTGTATGAACAAGCTGATCATGTTGGATTCAATGCTGACCCATTCATTCCAAGCAAAGCATCAAGCCTTAGATCTCTAAAGCAGAAATTATGGGATTATACAGTATAAATATATACCCTCCTCACTTAAAAAAAAAAAAACCCTCCTCTTATGCTTTGAAAAAAGACAACACTATTATGCTTCACAGATTTGATCCAAATTTGATGATTTCAACATTTTCTTTTATCCCCAAGTTACTAAAAATTTCTTTACACCGTCTATAGTTCCCAAAAGTGGAAATGCTCACCAAACAAGCTCCAATTGATTCAAAAGTCTGAGCTCGCATGCTACTCACCCGCCTTCACCCTGAAATCCTCCCTAACTCCCCAGAAAGATATGAGAGCTCTTTTCACTCTGCCCCTCAGCATCTGGGGAAGCTGCCCCACCTACACTGCTAAGGGGCAACTGTCATCTGCATCCCCATGTCCTCCACCCACCCCCAGGCTGCAGGCCTTCTGAGAGCAGAGTCCACACCAGAACACACTCACCTACGCCTCCCTGGCGGCCAGTGCCACGCCCAGCACAGGTGGACACCCCAATGCAGTTATGTGGCTAAATGAAAAAGACAAAAATATCTGCTTCTTTCTGTTAATGAAGCCTGTGTGGTCAGTCCAGCAAACCCTCCTAACAACAACAACAAAACCAAACACCCAAAAATCTAGATAAAATTAAAACAAAAAATAAATCCACATTAAATGTGAAGACTTTAAAAGACATTATAAAGACAGCAAAGAAATATCACAGAAGAGGATTGCATTCGTAATATACAACCCCCAAATGACCCATACCCAAAATGTATAAAGAATTCCTGGAACCAACTAAGAAATAACAAAATCACCTAATAGAAAGATGGAAAATAGTTGAACAGACACTGTACTTGAAAGAAGGGAATATGGGAGGCATTGAGGGAGAAAAAAAGAAAGAAATGCAAACAGCCAAAAAAAATGAAAAAGTGCTCAGCCTCATTAACAATCTTGAAGGTGAAAATCAAACAGCATAGAAAGGCCACAGCATGCTCCCCACGCTGGGAATACCGGACATTCACACCAAGACGTGGACCAACAGAGGCTCCTGTATACCGCTGCTGCAAACTGGACAAGCACGTTGGAAAACAGTCAGGCATCACTTAGTAATGCTGAAGACGTGCATACCCTACAGCCTGAAAGTCCCTTGTGGGTGTGCTTACCCTGGAGAAACTGGTGGACAAGAGCATGGGGACACAGGTAGACAATGCATAGCAGCAGGGCCCATGACGACAACAAAACAGAAAGAACCCCACCCAATCACCTGTGTGCAATCAAATGGATAAATATACCACACTAGGTCCACACCCTGGAGTGCTATCTCACACAATGGAATACTGTATTGCAAAGAAACGAATGAACTAGAGCTACCTGCAAGAACACTGATCAGTGTTACCAATGTAACATCCAGTAAGGAAGCAAAGATCAAAACAAATATACAAAGCAAAATAAAATCCACACATAAATCCATATATATAATTAGGATGAAGTTCAAACACATGCAGCACTCAATTACTTTATTTATAGATGCACACATGGAAGGCAAAACTATAAAGAAAATTAAAAATTCTCAGTGAAGTCAGGATAGGCGTCACTCCTGGGACAGAGAAGGGGGTGGGCTCAGGAAGGTGCCACAGCAGTGGTCCATTTCTGGGCAGTGCCACTTGACACTAAGCACAAGTGTTCACTTCATAATATATGCAATATTCTGGAAGTACATTCTATTTCACAATAAGAAAAGTAAAAAAGGAAAGAAACAGCAAAAATAAATGAAAGATCAAATGGGTAAATAGGTGACAGAGATCCCATTCACAAGGTTTTTATGAGGATTATACAGAACTTACATAAAATCCCTAGAATGACATATAGCACCCAGGTGGTAGCTATTATTCATAACACTGACAAGAACAACATTTATCTCGACACATACAAAGTGATTTTTAGGTTTATTTTCTTTCATCCATGTGACAGAAACTGCACTTGATACTGTAACTATGTTCTAACATATCCACCATAATCCAAATGCCCAAAAAAGATACTATAGTAGGAATTCCTAAGGAGGAATTCCAGTGACAGGCCTAGAGAAAATATTAACTATAACTGTGGCGTTGCCAAACTTAAATCAAGTTACACAGGCAGAGAGACGATCTTGGATCATGCAAGTGCTTCCCGGGGGCTTTGGTGATAGGATGCCTGTAAGATTTAGAACAGTGCTTCTGCAGCTGAGAAAACTCAGCAGGAAGGTGGAGTTTTTTTTCATTAACATCTGAGGTGGCCATCACTCCCCTAAAATGCAAGCTAGCACCAAGTCACCCTGAGAAGTATGCCATGGGGCTGGGGGGAGGGCAGGATCCCAAATTCTTGGGGACTTTGCATTCAGAGCTTGTCTACCTCCCAGACTTAACTCCGTTACTTCTGGGATGCAGGAGGCAATTTCATCTAATCAGAGCCTGGAAAGAAAAGGAGGAAGTGATAGCTTCCTCAAACTGGGGTTTTCCCTGGATTTTATTTCGGGAATAAAACAACCAGAACATGTTCCCCGCCATTTGCGATGGTGAGGTCTGTGGTGGGGAACACTGCTCATGACCTTTGACTGGCAGGAGTTTCTGGAGTCCTCAGACTCCAGACACAGCAGGCAAAGGGAAATACCGAGGCAGAAGCAAACAAACATAAAGAGACCAAGAAGGAAAAGGCCTACAGACCGAGGCGCACAGGAAGGCAGCAGGTCTGCACGGGCTCCTGTTCCTGAAGGTTAGCCTTTCAAAGCAGGTTGTACTGAAGATTCCAAAGTCATGCTGATGTTTACGGGATACTGATGTGAATGAGAACATCAGTCCCTTCTCCTCGTCTCAGTGCCAAGTACAGTTCAGGCAGATTTTGGGTGCCACACTCTGTCTACAGTCTGCGCATTCCTGAAAGCTGGAAGGCTTGAGGCCAAGTCTACCTGGCACCATCCATGCTGGAAGAGAAAAATCTTCCAGTTGTTCTGCCCTATCTCTTCACGGTTTATAAACCTGAGAGCACGAGGTCGGGACTTAGTTCCATCCAGGGTCGGCCACGACAGGAACAAAACCAGCCTGAGGTGAAGATCCAGAGGAAAAAAGCCAGGTCTTGGTACCATTTAACAAGCACAAGGCTATCTCGGTTTTAAAATAAGGCCAGAGACAAATTAAACAATTTAAAAGAACGTTTTAAAACCGTGGCGTACCACAAGTCCAAAAATGGCTTGTGTGGAGGCAATTATCTCATCACAATAAATAACAGTAAATCAATCCACACTAATTGCTTTTCATGCAAGGGTTTAGAAGACTCTTTAGCGTTCTCCAATTATTGATTTTTTGTAATCGCTTGTGCTGTCAAAAATGCAATATTTCCAGATAATATACTGCACACTCTTAGACAGGATTCTAATTTAACCTAAAACAAGCCAATTTCCTCCTTTTTCCAGGGGTGCTGTAAAATTTTAAAATACAGTGAGGCTGCAGACGGCACTAAGAGGTTTTCTGCAAAGGTTTTCAGTTCAAACCAATTTAACACATAGCCATGTTCAGACCACTGCCCTGCCATGGCCCTTCCTCCCACACATGTTCAAAGGAAACAAGAAAAACATGTGTGATCTCAGATTCTTCACTTTCCTGCAAATTCAGATCTGAAAAGCAAAACAAACACAACCAACAAAAAATCTACACTTTCCTTCTTACCCTCCTCTGCCCCTTGGTTCAGTAATTTCCACGGAACTTGGAAAACATTCTGCCTGCTAACTTTACGCTCAGTCAGCACTTTGCTTAAAGATTTTGTTTGAGTCTTGATAGCTAAACATATAACTGCAGGCTTATACAATCAAGGCAGGGAGGGCAAAAAGGATGAAGGGGTAAAAATGTTGTGACAGATAGCAGCTTTGACTACAAAGAGATGTGGAATCCCAGCTCTGCCGCTTAGGAACTGCGTGTACTACACGGTACTTAACTAGACTCTGGGCGTCAATTTCTTCATCTGTACAATGGGGATAGCAACACTTACCTCGTAGGGTTTTTCAGGGCAAAATAGGTAATGCACATGAAACATCTGCTGTAATGCCAAGAATATGGCTATTTTAAAATGAACCGGCCCATTTGCCTTTCTTATTCTAATGCTCAATATTTAAACATTCAACTTTGTGTTGTAATTTTCTGACAGAAAGATGAAACCATCTTCTGGATAACAGGAGAAGTTGTAGTATAAATAAAACTGCAATGCCACATAAGCAATGCCACATGACTGCATTCTGAGGATACCGGGAATCTGAAACTATTAACTTTGTTTATAAATGTGTAGCTTCCAAACAATCTGCTTATTTGAGATCATTTCCTTACTTTCACTCCCTTGCTCACAAAGTTTAGATTGGAAATTAGGAGCAATTACTTATACAGCCACATCCTTGGCTGACCTCATCCAAACACCACCTATTGTTTAGTTGAGCATCTATTGTTCTGCCCTATCTTTTCAGGATTTATAAACCTGAGCTCAAGGTTGGCACTTAGTTGCATCCAGGGTCGGCCACAACAAGAACAAAACCAGCCTGGGGTGAAGATCCAGAGGAAAAAAACAGGTCTTGGCATAATTTAACAAACACAAAGCTAACTCAGTGCTAAAATAAGGCCAGAGACAAATTAAACAATTTGCCTTTATGCGTTCCATGTGCTCAGACACCTCATGTCTTTTGTATACATACGACTCATTTCATCCTCGCATGGACACATTACGAAGGCCTTTGGGACCCGATTCATTATCGGGAATGCAACAAGAGATCACACAAACTCCCTTTGTTTTGTGGGTATCAGTCAATCAAAGAACTTTCTGATTGCTATGGTTTTTAAAGGTATGGATTTTAAACAACAAGATAATATATTAAACTCAACTAAAACATGGCTTCTAAAAATGATAGAGTTGCAGTATTTGCTGGTTTTCTGGGTTCCCACAGCACTGCGCACATGACTTTCTGTGGCACTTACCACGTTTGCTGTTACTTAGTGGATGCACATCTGGCTCTCCCAGCCCTGTGACCCCAGCAGACAAAGAGGCCTGGCTTTGTCCTAAAACCCCCTGCCCCTGCTGTAGTGTCTCACATGCCTGGTACCCAGAAAAGGGGTGTTGGACGCATGAGTAAACATTTCATAAGCATCACATTAAAAAACCAAATGAAACTGAGTACTTTATTTGTATTTCATTGTCTCTTTAAAATCCTGAATGTTAAATTGTGGTACCATGTATTCCATGTGGAATACTTAGGAAAAGTTTGTTGATGATAATGAAATCAATGATTGAAATCTCCCTTACCTCTCACTAGTTTTGTGAAGATACTTTAGTTATGCAAATTCTAAATTGACAACAGCCAATAGATTTCTCAGGCTTCATGGTACAAATTTTTGAGGATTCAATTGCAGTTAGATACCTATCAAACATAAAGTCAATAGTGTCTTTTCAAGATAATGGTGTGGCCAGTGTCCCTTTTGAAAGAACATACTCATCTACCCCTAAAAGGCTGTGGCCATGGGAGAGAAGACTGGCCTCATCTTCTGGCAGCCTGGGGCAGAGGAATGATCAGAGCTACGTGTGAACCAGCTGAGAGGTTACTCTGTTTCAGGAACGAAGGAGTCTTCAGTAAGAAGGATCAGGATTAAGTCACACGGAAAAGCTTCCAAAATACATAGATTCCAAAAACTGTTGATTTCAGAATGGATTTTTTTTTTTTTTTGCAGACTTGCACATTCCACATGAAATTTTTTACTTGCTTTTCAGAAGTCAGGAATGTCTGGGTGCACTTGGAGCCTCACAGAGGAATAAACAAGTGCAAACTCCCTCCAGCACTGGGGCCTCATGACATGTGTCAGTGTAATGCAAAAAAAAAAGGGTGGGAAGTAGTGATGAGGAGGGAGTGGCATGGGAAAGGGCAGGGAGAGACACTTTTGCAGGGGAAGCACACTTTCCCAATGGTAAGGGCAGAGCAGCTGAACAGACAGATACTTGCTGTTAAAAGAAGGCCACACAGTAAGATCTCCACCCAGGAGACATATCTAGTAAAAGGTTCTCTGTGTTGAGCGACACATTCATGTAGTCAGGTACATCATGAAGGAGCGTACCAAATCAGTGGAATTAGGTGAATATGACTCCATGAGCAAACAGAAACGTCACAGGTGTCAAGAATCCTAAACAAAGGTATGATAAAGAGGGAGACACTGTAGTCAGGACAATCTTATGATGAAAAGAGAAAGGAAGAAACCAGTATGGAGTCTGCACAGAAATAACATTGGAGAACAATGTGCTGAGCCCTCTCATGTCCTTACTAATCCCAATGCGCACAGTGACAACGAGACGTACTGCTTTGATCCCTGTGCCACAGGAAAGTTGCCCAAGGCACATAGGCAGTCAGTGGCAAGGCGAGATTCTAAGTCTGACTGTAGAGCCATGATGTCTAATCTCAAAAAAGGAAGGGCTTGTGCCAAAAGACACAGGACGTCTATCAAACCTGCAGCTCCTATTTCTCCCACGGGCACACTCTCAAGGTGAGTCCCCACGGTCTTTTCTGCCTTATCTGTGGGTAATGCTGTGTGGACAGATCCCTCACATGAGAGCAGGCTGAGTGCTCTCTCCTGGTGACCCTGCACCCATCTGGGTTACTCATGGCAGCAGGAGTCTCCTGCCTTAGTCGCCCCCCTTGCTCCTCACTTTCAACTGAACTGTGTGTGTGTCCAGACAGGTAGGAGGGGGCAAGAAGAACATTTAATAGGCACCCACCAGGTGAGGCAACATGGCAGGCATTCTCAGAATCACAGGGGTGGGCTATTTCTGCTTCCAGCTAGGATGCAGAAAATCACAAGGGACCATTGCTCCCACACTAACAACTTTACATACCATGTTTTCTAAATCTATCAGATTGCTGAGGACACAAAGAAACCTAAGTGAATTAAGTCCAGAAAGGGACAAATACTGCCTGGATGAAAAAAACTGGTGGCTGCTTTCATCCCTGGCATAGAGACCTATCAACCTCTTTCTTCCCTGTGAAATGGGAACTCTGGCAAGTGTGAGGGGGCAAGGGCTGAAGGCTGGGGGCCAGGAGGAGAGGAGAGAGGAAATCCACCAGCACCCTTGCAAAGAACATGAGGCCTTCACCAAGTGTACTGCACACTCTCCAAAGAGAACCCTGGACTGGGCAGCAGAGGGGAGAAAGAGATGCCCCAAGAAGCAGAGAGCCAGGGGTGGGGCTGGGGAGAAAGTGAAACTCCCTCTGAAGACAGTGAAGAACCAACCCCCGAGCTGCACAGTGCCCAGAACCAGCCTGATGACAGGTTGGATTTATTCATTCCTGTGTTGGGAGTCACCAAGACCACCTTGAGGTCCAATGACTCAGTAAGAGGATTCATAGGAGTTAGCATGCAGTTGTACTCATGGCTATAACTTATTATAGCCAAAGAATACAAAGCAAAATCAGGGAAGAGGTATATGAGACAAAGACTACGGGCAAACCAGGTGCAAGTTCCTAAGACTCCTGTCCCAAGGGAGTCACACAGGACACACGTAACTCCTCAGCAACAAACTGTGACAAATGCTGCCAACTAGAGAAGCTCATTAGAGGCTCAGTGCACAGGATTTTTATTGAGGGCTGATCACGTAGGTACTCTCTGTCCAGCATATACCAAAATTCCAGACTCCGAGTGGCAGGCAGGTATTCGGCATAAATTGCATTGTTTGTACAAATAGTTCAGACAGAATAAGCACCTCTTATCTGCCAGGGGCTGGGAACTCTCCTGAAGTCCACACTGTTGGACGCCAGCCAGGGCCCAAGCTTGTTAGCAGGTTTCCAAAGGACAGCAGTCGAGCTTGCTAGGCTAACCCTTTTCTATACAGTCCCCCACACTAAAAATATTCACTTTCCCAAAGCCAACTGTTATTTACCTCAATCTCTACTATTTTTTCACATATAGTATCTGGCATTCAATTAAAAATTATGAGACATGCAAAGGAGCAAGAAAATGTGACCTTGCATCAAGAAAAAAGTCAATGGTTCTGATGCACAGATGGCCCAGATGTTGAAATTATTAGACAAAAAAGTAAAATAACTGATAAATACATTAAAGATAAATGTATCTGGGAGAAAAGGTGGAAAACGTGTGAACAGATGATAAAATGTTGCAGAAGAATAAAAACTATAAAAAAAAAGAATCAAATGTTATGTGGGAGGCTGAGGCAGGAAGACTGCTTGCGCCCAGGAGTTTGAGGGCAAAATAGCGAGATCCTATCTCTTAAAAAAAAACATGAAGATGCTAGAAATGTTTAAAAATCATCAAAAATGAGTATCTCATTTGATAGTCTTAATAGCAGATTTAATATAGCATAAGAAAGGATAAGTGAACTTGAAGAAAGGTCAGCAGAAATCATACAAACTGAAACATAAAGCAAAAGAAGAACTAGAGAGAGAGAAAGACCATCTGAATGATGTGAGGTAATGTAAATCTATGTGTTAACATACATGGTATTATAGTCCTAAAGAGAGAGGAGAGAGCAAATGAAGCAGAAGGAATATTTAAAGAGATAATGGCTGAAAATGGTCCAAAACTAATGAAAGATATCAATTCACAGACTGAAAAGCTCAGCAAAGCCCAAGTAAGGTAAACGCAAAGAAGATTATACCTAGACTTATGATGCTAATATTATGAAAATTAAAAAAAAAATTCTTAAAATAAACCAGAGGAAAAAGACCCATTACATATAGGGGGATAATGATAACGGTTAAAAACAATAGAGAAAAAAAAAGTAATGGGACAACATATTTAAAGTGACACCCCTCCGAAACATAGAGTCATCAAAATATTCCTCACAAATGAAGACCAAGTGCAGACATTTGCAGACAGACAAAAACTGAGAGGCTTCAACTCCAGCAAAACAGCATGTAAGAAACACTAAAAAAAGTTCTCTAATCTACAGGAAAATGTATCAATTAGAAACCCAGATATTTAGGAGAAAAACGAAGAACACCAGAAAGGTTAAATATGTAGGTAAATTTATATTGACCATTTCAAAAATTTTTTTTTAAATTTAATTAAATGTTTTAAA
This sequence comes from Microcebus murinus, assembly GCF_040939455.1. Lineage (NCBI taxonomy): Eukaryota > Metazoa > Chordata > Mammalia > Primates > Cheirogaleidae > Microcebus > Microcebus murinus. The sequence continues at coordinate 33,559,745 of NC_134110.1, read as the reverse complement.
TTTTATTTCTTAATTTTTTTTATTTCATCATAATAAGGAGGTACAAATGTTAAGGTTACACACATTGTTATTGCAAATTAGTACAACCATTGTGGAAAAGAACCTGGAGATACCTCAAACAGCTAAAAATAGAAATACCATTCGACCCAGCAATAGCACTATTAGCCATCTACCCAAAAGAGTATAAATCATTCTATTATAAAGACATCTGCACCTGACTGTTTTTTGGCAGCACAATTCACTATTGCAAGGATGTGGAAACAACCCAAGTGCCCTTCCCTCCCCCCTCGAGTCAGAGCTTCAAGCATGTCCATGCCCCCGACAATGCACAATGCACTTGTAATGTACATACATAAACACATCCCCTCCCCCCACCTGCCCGACACCCGATAAATGTTTTTTGTTTTTTTGTATAACATTTTGGTTAGATTTTATAATTTTGTCTTTACTTAGCAAAGGTTATAAGTATGCCCCTCCCCTCCACACTGTTCGGCGCATCTCTCAGATGTGGATTCTATCCCCCCCACCCCCCAAATCTCTGGTGAACACCACCCTCCTTTGAGCACCATATTGAAAATCAGTCAGTACCAATGTGACGGCGAGTACATATGGAGCCCATCCCTCTTATCTTATGTCAGCTCACATTGGATAATGGGCTCAAGCTCAATCCAGGATAATATAAGCGGTGTTAGCTCACTGTCATTACTTAGAATTGAGTAATATTCCATTGTAAACATATACCAAATTTTAATTATCCAGTCGTGAATTGACGGGCACTTGGGTTGTTTCTACGTCCTTGCAATAGTGAATTGTGCTGCCAAAAACAGTCAGGTGCAGATGTCTTTATAATAGAATGATTTATACTCTTTTGGGTAGATGGCTAATAGTGCTATTGCTAGGTCGAATGGTATTTCTATTTTTAGCTGTTTGAGGTATCTCCAGATTCTTTTCCACAATGGTTGTACTAATTTGCAGCCCCACTAGCAGTGTAAGAGTGTTCCTGTCTCTCCACATCCTCGCAAGTATTTATTGCTTTGAGATTTCTTGATATGGGCCAATCTCACTGGAGTTAGATATCTCATTGTGGTTTTGATTTGCATTTCTCTAATGATTAGAGATGTTGAGCATTTTTTTATATGTTTGCTGGCCATTATTCTGTCTTCTTTGGAAAAGTTTCTGTTCATTTCCATTGCCCATTTCTTGATGGAGTTGTTTGATTTTTTCTTGTTAAATCTTTTGAGTTCTAGATAGATTCTTCACTTTGTATGGAACCAGAAAAAAACCATGTACAGCTAAAGCAATCTTAAGTAAAAAGAACAAATTGGGAGGCATCAGTCTTCCTGATTTCAAGCTGTACTATAAAGCAATAATAATTAAATCAGCTTGCTACTGGCATAGGAACAGAAGCATTGATGTTTGGAATTGGTCTGAGATTCCAGAGATGAAACCATCTGCATATGGTAACCTAATCTTTGATAAAGCAGACAAAAATATACATTGGGGAAAAGAATCTATCTTCAATAAATGGTTCTGAGAAAACTGGGAGAAGAATGAATCAGGATCCCTATCTCTCACCTCTAACAAACATTCACTCAAGATGGATAACAGACTTTAACCTAAGACATGAAACCCTAAGAATCCTAGAAGAAGATGTCCGGAAAACCCTCTCAGACATTGGTCTAGGTAAAGAATTTTTGAAAAAGACCCCCAAAGCAATCACCACAGTAACAAAAATAAATAAATGGGATCTGATCAAACTAAGAAGATTCTGCTCAGCCAAAGAAATCATCATTAGAGTGAATAGACAACCCACAGAATGGGAGAAAATATTTGCTCTCTACTCCTCCGATAAAGGCTTGATAGCAAGAATCTATTTCTTAATTTTTTTAACTAGGACTTTTAAAAAATTATAGTTTCATACGTATATTTTAAATATTTTTAAAATATTGACTGATTAAAGCAAAAAATAACATTATATTGAGGAGTTCACAACATAAATAAAAGTAATATATATCACAATAAGAGCACAAAGTGTAGGAGGGGAGTAATAGGAGTTACAGTGTTTTATGATTCTTATATTGTTCATTAAAAAGTACATTTGAAACTAGACTGTGTTAAAATAACGTAATGTCTATAGCACCACTAAAAAGAACACAAAAAGGAATACTTAAAAGGTCAACAAATCCCAATTGACAGATATTCTATAAAATATCTGACCAGAACTCCTCAAAACTTTTAGGGTCATCAAAAACAAGGGAAGTTTGAGAAACTATCAAATCCAAACAGATCCTAAAAAGATAAGACAACTAGCATAATGTGATATTCTAATGGGATTCTGGCACAGGAAAAGAACATTAGATAAAAACTAAGGAAATCTGCATAAAATACAGACTTTAGTTAATAATAATTTATTAATATTGATTCATTAGTTGTAATAAATGCACCATGTTGTAACAATAAGGTGACAATACGGAAAACTGGGTGTAGGTTCTACAGAAACTCTCTGTATTACCTTCACAATTTTTCTGTAAATATATAACTGTTCTAAAATAAAAAATTCAATAAAGGAGATAAAATGGAATACTAAAAAACACTTGGTTCACTCAAAGGAAGCCAAAAAATAAGAAAATAGGAGCAAAGAATTTACATGACAGAAAATAAATACCAACATGGTAATCTTAAATTCAAACATGTTGATGATTACATTAAATGTAAATGGACCAAGCACTCCAATAAAAGGGCAGTGATTGTCAGACTGGCCTCACACAGGTACATAATGCACATACATGCATGTAGGCACACACGCAGATACAAACAAAATTGAGCTATATGCTATTTACAGGAATATACTTTAAATATAAATATTCCAGTAGGGCCTTTCTTCACAGAGTTCAAAACCTAGTGCAACGTCTAACAGATTATACCCTGTGGAGTCCCTACATCAGAACCACACAGGAAAGTGTTTGAGTCAAGGATGCTAGGCTGGGTTCCAGGCTTACTGAAAACCTATCCTGGGTTTAGTAAACCTATTACATGCACATTTATCAGGTTGTTATGATGTTGACTAAAGTTACAGAAAAACTAATCTGGTAGAAAGGGTGGTAAGAGGCCACAGCTTCTCCCTGTAAGAATAAAGCCCCTCCCCCCAGCTCTTTTTATGAAAGAGCAAACCTGAGCTCCTCCCCAAGAATGGCCTGAGCAGGGATAATAGGACAAGTCTGCTCTAAGCTGTGAGGAAACATTCCTTCTGGTCTGGCTCCTCAAAGCAACTCCTCCTTCAGAGCCCTTGAAATAATTATATCACAGTTCATGTTTTTCGAATAAAGAAACAGTAGCCCAAAAAGGCAAAGGGATCCCTAAAGGTCAACTAGTTAGTGAGTATCAGCATCCAGATTTTGACCCTAACCTGCCTAACCCCAAAGACAACAGCTCCAAACAATAACAACAAAAAAGTAAAATAACATTGGTATCTGAAAATATATAAAAAGGAAAACATAACACCTGGGGTAATATATTTATAGTGATTAATCTGCAAATAACTTAATCTCACCCAAAAGAATATAAACCATCCTCAGGCTTCTTTTACTCTGCTTTAGTTCTTTTGGGAAATGAGATCATTTTTAAGAGATAGGAGAAGAAACAAGAGCCAATAAGTTTCGATCTCCTACCTGGTACCATATACTATACCCACCACTCATAAAAATGGTATTGCTTTTAATATCTCCAACACCAGGAGACAAATACTACTACCAGCATTTTACAGACAATAAAATTTGTATAAAGAAGATCAATAACAGCTACAAGTGGCACAGCCAAGAATTGAGCCTTAATTTGTCTGGTTTTAAATCCTGTGCTTTGCTACAAGACCTCAGAGAAAATCTCAGATATTTTCAAATGTCAAACAGAATCTCAATGAAATTCCAAAAGGCAATTGCTCACTATCTTCATAGAATGATATCATAGGTGAGAAATATGTTCATATTCTGCTTTGACTTTGGATAACTTCCAGAATATCATTTTTATTTACAATGTTGCTACTTTTTACTTAAATTACTGAATAGGGAAAGGATTTAATTAACATATGTCCCCCCCATCTACCTAGTTGCAAATCTCACCCACCCACAACAGGTAATGTTGCTTGCAGAGGCTTGAAAGCAAATATAAGTAAACACAAATATAGATTTGCCCTTTTTTAACCTTCCTTTTCTCCCTTTGGCATGTATCTTAAATATCTTTCTATAGCAGTAAGCGGAGAGCTCCCATATTCTTTCTTGTAGCTACAGAGCATTGCTGTTTGGATGCCCATAGTCTATTTAACCTTTATCCTTATTCGTGGACATTTCAGTTGTTTTTAATGAGTAACCCTGCACAGTCACCAATTTCATATATCTAACAAGCGTATCTACAGGATAAATTCTTACAAATGGCAATGCTGAGTCGGGGAGTAGATGCATTTGCAATTCTGACAGAGTCTGCCAAACTGACCTCCATGGGATCATGGACACTAAAGTGCCGCCAGCAACGTATGGGAACCGCTGTCTCTCACAGCCTCATCATGGAGTGTGCTACCAAACTTGTGAATGTTTACCAATCTGATAAATGAAAAATGGCATCTTAGTGTAGTTTTACTTGATTTTTTTTTTTTAATTATTAGAGAGCTTGGGCATTTTATCATGTACCCAAGAGCTATGTCCTTCTCTGTGATATGTTACTTTTTGGAGCCTTTGCATATTTTTCAATTGGGTTATTGGTAGCAGTTTGTTTTAATATGAGATAATGATTCATAAAATAAGACAAATATTAAAGAGCCAATATCATCTGAAAATAAAAATAATTCCAGATGGTCAATATTTTTTCTTGGATTTTGAAAAGTATCATCTTAAAATACTATTCTCAGGCTTTGACATTTTAACAAATATACTACCGTGTTTCCCTGAAAATAAGACCTACCCATAAAATAAGCCCTATCAGGATTTCTAAGCATTTGCATAATATAAGCCCTACCCCAAAAATAAGACCTAGTGATGAGCATGGCTACACAGTGTATCTGCACAACCCATGCATTTGGTCACGTAGTGGTAAAGAAGACGAGCAGCCCTTCTCATCTGCCCCATGAGAGCTCTATTGCTCGACATGAGAGATTGGGGCCAATGGTTCTAAAGGAAATAGAGTTGCAAGAAATTCAGGATGGAATTCAGGTTTTGGAGAGTTATGATGATGTTCCAGAAGACGACGACTTAACTATATTTGAATAAATGTAGATTGTTGTACCGTACTTAAAAAAAAATAACACATCCCCTGAAAATAAGCACTAGGGTGTCTTCTTGAGGAAAAATAAATATAAGACTCTGTCTTATTTTCAGGGAAACATGGTAAGAGAAATCTAGCATAGTTTCCATGAACGAATAGGCCAATCAATTAAGCTAGCAAGCAATCTGGGCAGCATGGCAGAGTGATGCAAAATAGCTAAAAAAGGTAGATAAGAAGAACCACTATTGTACAAGGTTGTGACACAGACCGCAACTAGACTATCCTCTGACACTCATGTATTTCTCTCCTCTCCTCTGCTATCTCACTGACCCTACCCACCCCAAACTCAATGTCTCTCATGACAGGAAAAAAAACAGCACAACTATTGAATGTTTTTTAGGGAATCAGTAATTAAAATCCAATTTTACAGGTTGTCATAAATCCCAGTGAATTAATCATATTTAGTGAGTATTACCAAACCTAGTATTTAGTGTATGTCCCTTTTAAATGAAAAGATAAAATGTAACCTAAACATTTGTACCCCTATAATATGCTGAAATTAAAAAGAAAAATATATATAGTCACTTTGATCATGTGCAAGGAGACTGCCACTGAACCAACCAACACTGTCATGGAGAACACTTCTATTAATAGAGTTATGGGTTTGAGCGAGCCTAACAAAGAGAGAGAGGGAGAACGAGAGAGACAGCGTGTGAGTGCTCCACATGATGTGCTCTACCTGTTGATTACACTGCCTTACACGATGGTACGTGGATTTATGTATTTGCTAGAAAGCAAAGAGTTGAATAGCAAGATGGAAGGATCAAGCCTATTTCAGTTAGAGAATCCTGGCTCAGCAGCAGTTCATCTTGTCCAAGTATCTTCTCTGACACCCCTTAAAGGCTGAAAGTGTCAATTCCACTCTAGGGAATGCATTTGAATTGCATCTGCAAGAAGAACATATTCACTATCTGTGAATTATCTGTGGTTTGATGGGCTGCACTCAGTGTTTTACAGCCCTTTTAGATATTATGGAAATGCTTTTGCCATGACGATGTCCATTGTAGGGTTCCTTATGAGAGCAAAAACCAGGAATGAACGAACTATCCAATCATGACAGGAATGGTTAATAACACTAGGATAATCATCCTGAAGCAGCCATTAAAAGTAGTTTATAAATATACTTTCACAAAATGACAAAATGCCTATGCAATACTGATAAAAAAAAAAAAAGGCAACATTTATAATTGCATGTGGGCTCTCCAGCCTTGCCTTTGACTGGAAGAGTATTCTAACACCAAACCATCGGGCCATTCATCTAAGCAACATTCTCCAATAGAATTTTATCAACAGTAAAGTGAGGCTTAAGTATCCATCAAAAAACTTGCATTTATATTATGACTGCAACAACATATAAAAAAAATTAAAAATTTCACAAGGAAAGGGCATTTGTCACTACTAGACCTGCCCTAGAGGAAATACTCAGAAATGCATTATACAGGGAACAGCACAATAGATACCCACCAGTGCAAAAAAAACCCCAAATTAAAGCTTTTATAAAACAACAGCACAAGAGGTAGAACAAATCAACAAGGTATCATCCAACATGATGAACAGAATAGTACCCTACATATCAGTACTAACACTGAACATCAATGGTCTTAATGCCCCACTTGTAAGACATAAACTGGTTGAATGAATGAAAAAACACAGCCCAAGTATATGCTGTCTCCAGGAAACACATCTAACTTGCAGGACTTGCACAGACTGAAAGTAAAGCGATGGAAAAAAATATTCCATACAAATAAAAACCAAAAGGAGGTATAGCCATTCTCATATCGGATACAAGAGACTCTAAATCAACAATGGTTAAAAAAAAAAAAAGATGCTCATTATATGATGGTAAAGGGATCAATTCAACAAGAGGACATAAAAATCCTAAATATATACGCACCTAACACAGAAGCTCCCAGATTTATAAAGCAAATTCTACTAGATCTAAGCAAGGAAATAAACAATAGCTTCATAATTGCCAGGGACTGTAACACCCTGGCTGGACAGATTATTGAAGTAGAAAATCAATAAAGAAACACTTGACTTAAACAAGACTCTAGAACAAATCGACCTAACAGACATTTACAGAATATTCTACTGAAAAACTAATGAACATACTTTCTTCTCATCAGAACATGGGATATTCTCCAAGACTGATCATATCTTAGGCCACAAAACAAGTCTCAGGAAATTTAAAAAAACTGAAATCATAGCATACATCTTCTTAGACCATAGTGGGATAAAACTAGAAATCAATTCCAAGAGAAACATTCCAATCTACACAAAGTCATGGAAATTAAACAACCTGTTGCTGAATGATCCTTGGGTCAGTGATGAATTTAAGGTAGAAATCAAAAGATTCCTTGAACTGAACAAAGGGGACATAAGCTTTCAAAATCTATGGGAAACAGGAAAAGCAGTCCTAAGGGGAAAGTTTATAAGCCTAAAATGCCTAGATCAAAAAGACAGAAAGATCCTGAATTAACAACTTAATGTCATATCTCAAGGAACTAGAAAAAGAAGGGCAAAGGAAACCCAAATCCAGCAAAAAAAAACAAAGAGAGAGAGACAGACAGAGAGAGAAACAACAACGTTCAGAGCAGAACTAAATGAAATAGAAACCAAAAAAAAAACAACCATACAATACAAAGGATCAACAAAACACAAAGTTGTTTCTTTGAAAAGACAAACAAAATCGATATGCCACTAGCTAGACAAACCAGATATAGAAGAGAAAGGACTCAAATAAGCTCGATTAAAAATGAAAACAGACACATTACAACTGATACCACAGAATTACAAAATACCATCCATGAATACTATGAAAACCTCTACTGTCACAAACAAGAAAATATGGAGGAAATGGATCAATTCTTGGAAGCATACAACCTCCCAAGCCTGAATCAGGAAGAAATAGAATTCTGGCACAAGCAAGCTACAGTTAAGATGGCAAAAGTGTGTTGACAGCTTAGGCACATACTTTGAGTAATTGTACTGCTTCTTGTTTGAGATATAATGAACTAAACTTTTGATTCAAAATTGGGCATTTCATATTTAATGACCTAATACATGGTATCCACGTAACAAAAACATTTGTACCCACTTAATATTCTGAAAAACAAAAAACTTCTATAAGGAAAGGGATCAACAAGTACTTTCCAAGTCTTATTTGGACACAAATAAGTGAACACATTAATTTTGTTTTTAAAATAAATAAATAAAAACCATGTAATTTTATAAGGCAATAAAGGAGTTTGCACTTATTACAGTGTTCCCTGGCACAAATTACATATTGCAAGTTATATATCTACATCTAGAAAAGCAAACTGGTTTCATCTCATTTCTCAAGCCAACTGCAATAGATTAGTATCATTTGCATGAGGATGCTGAGGCCTCATCTAAGATTAATAAAAAAGAGAGACTTGATTTAGTAATATTTTCCATTGGTATGAAATATGTAGGCACACTATGTATTTTCTGATCTAGATAAAAATGTTCTACAGAGTATATGTGGAAGGAAAAGGAGAGGGGGAACACGGTTGGCAGAGTAACGGCCCCCTAAAGATGCCCATGTCCTAATTCTCAGAACCTGTAAATATTAATGTTACCTTACATGGCAGGGAGGAATTAAGACTACAGGTGGAATTAAGGTTGCTACTCATCTCACCTTAAGATAAGGACATTATCCTGGGTTATCTGAGTGTGTCCAATGTAATCACAGGGTCCTTAAAGGTAGAAGAGGAGGCAGAAGAAAAGAGTCAGAGAAAGAGACATGACAAGAAATGCTACAATGCTGACTTTGCAGATGGAGGAAGTGGCCATGAGCCATGGAATGTGGGCAGCCTCTAGAAGCCAGAGAAGGCAAGAAGGGGGTTTCTCCTGGAGCCTCCAGAAAAAAAAAAAAGCAGCCCTGCCAACACCTTGACTTCATCTTAGTGTGACAGACTTCTAAACTAAGAACTGTAAGAGAATAATTTTGTGTTATTTTAAGCCACTAATTTGTTGCAGCAGCAATAGTAAACTAATAAGAGAGGGGAAGATAGGCAGTAAGTAATTACTGTTTGGATGAGGGTGCTTGGCATGAAGCAATTTCATTCTGCTCTGTCAGCCCCAATTAGCTGAGAAGCACTACCTAAATGCACTTGCATTAGAAGAGCACCCTAACTTATAGGATGAGAGAAACCCATGGTTGCATTTAGTGTTTCTCACTCAGGCCTGAGTCTCATTCCCATCTGCAGTACCACTCAGGAAGGAGGAATCCACAGGGAGCCCGAGGGAAACTGGCCACGACCCCAGGTCCAGCTCAGTGAGCAGCTCCTGAGGCCCAGTGCTGGATCCCAACTCTGCAATGGCAGGAAAGTCAATAACCACATACATGAGTGGTGCCTTAACTAAAACCAACCCCCAATCCATTTCCTCTGTACCTAAACCAAATAGTCCATAAACCTGGAAAGAAAACAAAGAGGATTTCAGGGCAGAAAGACTGTTTCAGCTGTGTCTGGTTAGGAAAGGAAAATGTTCCACACTGAAAACCAAGCAATGAAAGCAAAGGCTAATATCAGTTCTGGAATAGCTAGGAAAACAATTAACCTCACTAAGTTTCTCATCTATAAAATGAGAGTTGCCTTAGTTTCCATTCTCTAGCACAATAATTGTACTTGTCCCCAAAGAAACACACCTATGTGCTGTGAAATGTGAAATAAAGCTCTTAATTTAAATTATATATAAAATATGCATAACAATGAAGACCCTCCTCAATGCAGACACTGCCACATTCCCACCAGGTGACATATGGGTCCTACATAAGAAACTCATGTTCCGCACAGGCGTAAAAAGTAGCTACATAAGCAATGGGTTGCAACATCCTTAGTTTTTCCAATTTCTCTCTTTCTGCCCACAAGTAACTGAGAAGACATAGTAAGAAAAGTACAGCACTAGGAGTGAGAGGATGAAGTCCAAGTTCCAGCACCTTCACTTCCTGGATATTGAAAGAATGTATGTCCTTAACCCTCTAAGCAACTCAGCTTCTCCAACTACAAGAGGAGAAACCAGGAGAATTCACCTCTCACAAGGCTGTTGTGAGCATAAGACGAACTTGCCAAGGGGAAGGTCCTCGCCACCTCAGAAGTGGTGAACACAGGTCAGATAATAGAATCATGGCTACTGGAATCTGTGGATATGGACATGGCGGAAAAGACTGACAGGTAATCAGTTAACTTCTCTGAGGTTCGGGCTCTTCATTTATCAAAGAGGAGCAATAGTAAATACTGTGGGTGAGATTGGAGTTGATGGACATGAAGTTCCTGGCAGAGTGCCAGCACACAATAGATGCTCAATAAATGTGAGCTAGGAGGGTGCTGGTGCAGGGTCTCCCAGTTCCCCCTGCTTTCTTTCTGTGTCCTGATGTAAAATCAGAGAGTGCTCTGTGACGCAGCCAGCTGCGGGTTTTTCCCAGCAGGCTTGAACCCAACCTGGGGCCTTGAACATTCCCAGGCACTGATAAAGGTATTGAGGTTGTTATCCAGAAGAAACTGGCCCAGATCCTGAGCCAAATTCCTTAGACACCCGTAAAAACTCCATGCTCTGCCCCCTTCACTGTGGACATACTAGGTAGGACATCCCTTTTCTCTAGCTGCCTATCGCAAAGACTGCTACAGCACTCTTTAAATGCTTCAGACTCATCACTCCAGTGTCTAATGCATCTTTCTTTAGAATCCCAACTAGCCCCATCTCAGGACAGTTTGGGTCACTCCCTTGTGGGAACTCCCCTGCTATTAATACTACCTTTGGGGTGATTCTAGCCATAGATTCTGCAGGACAAAACAGCTGGCCAGTAGTCCTTCCCACCTTCTATGCTTCTCTGGGATTTAGCAGCAGACAAAATTTCCAAAACCATTTCAGAGCAACATGTTTGCAAATCTTGATTCTATTTCCATGTGTGTATGTGTGTATATATACATATATATATACACACACACACACATACCAGCAGCAACAGCAGCATCAATTTTAAGAGTCAAGTTGCCCCAAGTGCTGAGCAGGATTTTTTACTGAACAAATTACTGGATCACAGTTCTTGTTGTCAATAACTGCATCACAAGCAGTGGCTAAGCAAATATTACCACCTACACTGAAGAAACATCAATCAGAGTCATTAAAAGGATATGGAGATCCCCTGCCCCAGCCCTGCTATGCACTGCCGAGCACAATCTCCAGTCTTACAACCACCTGCCAGGTGAGACATCCTCTCACTCCTAGTTTATCAGTTTATCCTCATCACACCTGGTTTATTAGGTGATTCACATGAGCTAATCCAGGATCTAAAAGTACAAATACCTGTCCCTAAAACCTGGATGGTTTCTTTGAAATCACTCCGGTGTTTTTACAGTAAGAGCATCCCTTTTCTTCTGTCTGCATCCTCTTACACACCCTTGACTTGGTTTCCAAAATACACAGTAACGCTACACTTCTAGAAAGAGAGCACAGAGTAAACTGATCTATGTCTCTGTGTGTACCAGCTAAGGGGGCCTGAAAGCGAAGGTAACACAGAAAAGCACCAAAAGGCTGCTCTCTCCATCTCCATTATGAAAAGCAGTGCACTTCCAGTCTAAACCAACCTCTGCCTCCTGAGCCGTCTTACCTTGAAGGAGACGTGCTGCTCCATGTGCCGCAGCAGCTGTGGCTTCTGGGCTGCTGTGTAGTCACACACCGTGCACTTAAACTGCTTCCCTGGAAAGAAGCGGAGGACAAGGTGAGTGTCGCCAAGCCACAGCTCCCACTGTAAGCGAAGTACCAGACGTGGCGCCAGGTACACAAAGGCATCCCCTGCCATGTGGGAGTCCAGAATCTCAGAAGGGAACAGCAAAGAGGTGCACAGATGTGATAAAGCATGCTTGGTCTTCAACAGGTGGCAGCAGAATAGCCAACTCCAGAGAAGCCCCTTGGACAATGACACTGAAACAGGCTCCCGAAGAAAACGTAACGGTACGTCCAGCTGCCTAAAGAGAAGGGCACTGAGGGTGAGAGCACAGAGGAATGGACCACAGCGGGGTCAGGAAAGTGGAGCAGCTGGATCTTTCTTCTGGAACCTGGAGTCTGAGGTCTGCAAAAGGACAAGAGCTGACCTAGAAAGGTCGGGGGTCGATAACATCCTGGACCATCTCACTAAGGAGCTTGGATATGACCGTGAGAGACAGATGAATCTGCAGGATGGAAGTCAGCAAACAGCAAGATCTGTGCTGCAGAATTCCAACTCTGGTAGCAGTACAAAAGGCATTTTTGAGGGAATGCTAGAAAAAAAACTGGAGAAATGTCAAACATTACTCTCTTAAGAAGATTAATGTTTTAGCAATATTTAAACATTCAATAAATGGGGTAATTGGGCCCATATGTTAAAAACAGATTAATAGCTACTTGGAGCTCACTGTACTTTTTGTCCGTGATTAGTGTAAATAAAACCTCAAATTGCAATAATACAAGAATGTGCAACTAAATATAAACATGATCTACTTCTCATAGCAGTAAATTGTTCAACAACAAGCAGTTCCTACTGGTGTACACACTTCCTCAGGGCACCATGTATCAATCTTGATGCCCTATCCTCCATCCAGATGACCTACAGCATAAACCATCCCACAGTCCTTCTCGCATAATCCACCAATGACCCCAGCTACAGAACACAGTTGATGTTCCAGAGCACAGCACAGAAGGCCTTCCAGAATCAGAACTAACTTTTCCTGCCCCACCCCTGTCTGACTTCCTCCTGTACCTGTTCCCTCTGGATTTAGGCTCCGTAACACTGAACTCCTTCAGTTCTCAGAATTTGCTGCCTGGCCAATCTCAGATCCCCAAGCCTCTGGTAACATTTTTCATGCTTGGGATGCACTGCCTCTCAGCATCTGGCCAGTCTTCACTTTAACTCAAAGCAAGTTGAACAACATCCTTGGTTACTAGGCTAAAAGCCAGCCCTTCACTGGCCTCACTACATGCTGTCCACAATCTTCAGTCTGTGCACCGACTCTACAGCATTGCAACAAACTGCTCACGAGTCAGGGGCTGCCTTCATCCACCCACAGACAGGGACCATGTCTTATTCATCTTGGCACCCCAGCACTTGAGTGTGCACACAGACTGAATGTATTTCCTGCATTTCATTACACTGAAATGAACAAGAAACAAGCAGACAATTTTGTACATCTTACATGAACAACACTCTTGATAAGAGCAGCAAAAGGTAACAAGTTGTATAAGCATTTTTATACTACAATTGTACCTATTATTCCAGGTGAATGAACTCCAAATTCTAGATTTTACTAATTCTGAAAGCTCAAAGTGTGGGGAATTTTTTTCACTTGCAAGACACAAGTTATAATTAGAGAGCAATTACAAGTTTTTTCCTAAACACAGTACCATCTCTTCTTGAACATAAAGCCACACATTTCTACACATCTTCAGTATAATATCAGCTATATATATTCTTCACTAATACACAACTCACATGAATACATCATCAGGGTGCCAGGCAGCCTTAGCAAAATTGTGTTGGGTTCTTCACCACTGGAGTTGGGGGAGGGGGAGAAGCTGATAGAACCATTCTCCGAGTTGATAAATATTTTGTCACTCATTATCAAGCGCTTGGATCAAAGAGTAAAAGATTAAGTGCTAGAAAGGAAGCCTGAAATGAATAAATGGAATTGCCTCATTTGAAATCAAGAGTCAGCCATTTATGGGTATACTTCCAAGGCTCTGCAAGAGACAAGGAAAGAGGAAGCTCCTAAAAGCCATCCCTTATTGAGGCATCAGAGCACTGGCAATAAATATTACAAATGTTTTCAGCAGCCACAGACAGCCCTATCAAACAGGCCTGGGAGAGTACTTGACATAATCTTTTGCTGCCTAATTAAAATAATGGGATGCAGATTCATGACTAATCATAAAAGAGCAATGCTTTGAGACCATCAGATTGTTTTCTATCAAGAGACTCCTGAGAATTACAGGGAGAATCGGCTGGAAAACCCAGTATTTACTCGAGGTTAGACTGACCTCAAAGGGCTGGTAAATGAACATCAAATGATTGCATGTGGATGCAAATCACATAGCATCCCAGGGCAAGAGAAGGAAGATTTCAAAGAATAAAAGAGATTGGGTTTTTTAAAATCAATTCATTTTTCCCACAATGTACCTGGCTCGCTCTACCTCCTGGTCTATTAGGCATCGTGAGTTGTACTAGGACTTTAGGTGCACTTGATCATACATCGTGAGCTGTACGATCTCACTGTACACCCAAAAGCCTGGGAGGCTGCGATGTTGCCCTTTCATGGATGAGGAACTGGTGCTCGTCCCAGACACCCCTGCACCCTGCTGGCTCCTCCCCCTCAAGTCTCCATTCAAATGTCACCTTCTCACTGAGTCCTTCCAGACCATCCTATTTAAAATCGCAGTCCTCATCCCCCTATACTGATTCATGTTTAGCTTATATTCATTCATTCAGCTTATAATATTTTCATATTGAAACTGAATCATTTCATATTCATATTTTCGCTTTCATATCTCAATTTCCTCAACATTTGAGATGTTTCCATCTTTCCATTGCAACATACCATATATTTTATTGATTTACCATGATTATCATCTGTCTCACTCAGTAGAATGTTAGCCTCGTGACAGTGGAGGTTTTTGTTTTTTGCTTTGGTGGTTGTTTGTGTATCCCACTATTGTCTCCAAAGTGCCTAACCGCCAAAGTCATTAATTTATTCATCTTTGGTTGGTCCATCGGCACCCTGGCAGGCTATGAGTACTTTGGGAACAGGACTATGCACTTTTCACTCCACATTCTAAGTGCTTGGAACCGAGAGCATGCTGGAGACCAGGTGACAGTAAGTTTCAGGAGCCCCAGTCAGAAGCCGCTCTGTCTTCCCCTCCCACAATCAACACGGCCACCTAGTGTTGCCATTATAACTGCTTACACCTTATGATAAAGTAGTCGACTCACTAGAGCAGGCCACATGGTCCAACCTGCCATCCCCCACTCCCGGACACAGGAGATTGGACCACAGTGGACAAGTGGCCCAAGGGAGCCAGGAATTTGAACTGTCCAAATATGGAGCGTGTAACTCAGGAGCTCTTCTTGGGAGTCATGTTTTCACTCTGTGGAAGAAACAAGTAAACACTGTAATAGAGCGTTTACTGCAGGGGAGTGGGGGAGAGCACAGGAAGAGAGACAGAGACAGGATGTTAGAACAAAGTAAGGAAGCAGAGGGGCCAAAGTTGAAGGATGAAGATGGTCACCAGCTGGCTGTGCTCATCCACTTGAGAGCATCCACTCACGGGGTGCCATGTGCCCCCAGGGACCATGCCTGACCCTGAGAGACAAGCATGAACAAGACAGCAGAAACCCTGCTTCATGGAGGTCATGGCCTAAATGGACAACTGGCCATGTGCCAATAAATAACTGTCAATAACAACAGATCACAAAGGAAACTGGCAGGGAGGTGTGGTGGAAGGTGAGGGGCTGGATGGGGTATGGCCTTGGGGCCAGGTCATCAGAGAAGGCCTTTGTGAGGAAGTGATGTTGAGCTAAGATGGGAGGATGGGGAGGACCAGCCCAGTGACGAGGAGGTGAAGAGCACTAGGAACAGGTAACGCAAACATGGAGACCCTGAGTCTCCATCAGACCCCTGGTACCTTTACAGTAAACGCCCCTGTCTGCCTCAGCAACCACAAATGAGCCTCCACTGACTGCCACCAAACGAGTCCCAGCAAAACAGCTGTTGAAGGAATCACTAAAGGCATGAATATAAAACACCAAGACCCCAAAAAGCAAATAGACAAAAAAAGGGCATGGCCAAACAATGTACTCAAGAGAAAATAAAATCACATTTAATTAATCAAAAGCAGTCCAATGACAGCAAGCACTCATATACACACCAGAAGCCCATGGTACTAATGCTTTATGAACACTAACTCTTTTAATCTTCATAACATCTGTTTAATTTTATGAGTTATCAAATAAATAAAAATTATAACATGGTGAGATACCCATTTTTAGTAACAAGAAGTGTTAAAAATGAAAGCGTGAAGCTGAGACACTTTCACATTTCTGGTACGATGTTTTGAATAGGTAATTGACAGTGCAACACACCATTAAAACCACCAAAAAAAAAAAAAATAGCCATCCTGCTCTTGGAAATATGTCCTTAGGAATTAATTCAAAGGAAGAAGAAAATTCAAAATAAGTTTACATGCAAGAAAGAATCCCCTGCCATATAAGTTATAACAGTGGGAGAAAAAAATAACAAAATAACACATTGCCCAAAATAAAGGAATGGTTATACAACTCATGGACCACTGCATTAATACAACATCACACTACTCTTAAAGTTGTCATTTATGGACTGTACAGCAACAAAGAATAATTAAAATATTAACTTCAAGTCTATAAGAATGATATAACCTTATCACAACTATATAATCATTCCATATGAACATGGATAAAGATTTTAAAACAATCATTTATTTGCTAGGCGATAGAATTATAGGCACATTTGGAGGAAGGGGTTGGATTTTTGTGAATGTTGTTTTCATGTTGTCTGGGCTCTAACAGAAAAGCATTTCAGGTAATTAGCATCCATATCTGAAAGGCTTGGCTGTTTCATCCGCTACTGTACACAGACCAGAATATGCCTTTCAACACAGAACCATAAAAGGATACCAACGAGTTCTGAATTTGAAAGTTCGAAAGAGTTCCCAGTCTTCTAAAGCACCGCCCCAGCCTTGACTGGCGTGCACTGACTAACAGGTGCTCTGAAAGCATCTTTGTCCCTCTTCTTCACAAAGAAGAGACGGTGGCCTGATATTGTGAATAATCTAAGAGGCAGTCATTTCTTGTCCTCTGGGGCAGGATTGAACTTTGTAAACAGTCGAAAGTCATTCTGAGCCAAGTCTCTCATCAATAAGGAGGACGCAACAAAGCTGAGTCATCCCACTTTTTGGAAAAACACTCCTGCGGGAAGCACTCCAAGCTTACTGCGAAAACATTGCCATGGTGAGGGAAGAAAACCTTCCCAGTTACAAACTACAGAATTTAGAATCTCAGGTTAATCTCAAGAAATCCTTCTTACCCAACCCAGAGGCCCAGATATTGAAAGATGAAGCTAGATGAAGCTCACAAACATAATGTTAAAAGGAACAAGTCAGATACAAGCGAACACATATTGTAGGAAAATTTACATAAAGTTCAAAGACAGGAAAAACCAAGTTATGGTGCAGAGTTATGAAGGCAGAGCAGTGGTGACCTTCAGGGAGGAAAGAAGGGAAATAATGTGGGGGGCGGCAATTTCCAAAGGGTTGGCGATGTTGTTTCTTCCCCCAAGCTGTGGCTACACAGATGCACCTCCTTTGTCATAATTCACTGAGCTGTACACTTATGAACTGTGCACTTTTGTACCTGTAAAACTTTAATTTTAAAAAGGTAAAAAGAAAAATAACAATACAACAACAAAACAGGCCACCTTCCCCAGAAGGTGCTCGGGAACTGGCATCAAATTCATTCAAGAAAGAAAAAAGGTGTCCTGTAGTTCAAAGACAAAGTTTGAGGATTGCATGACAGTTTATAGGTGATGCAGGCTGCTGTTGCAGGAGGAAGGAAAAAAAAACACGGCCAGCATTATTTGCCCCTGTGGTTTCCAGTTAGGCAGCGTTCTGAGTGCCAAGCTTGCTGGAGGTTTCCATTGCAGATACTGAGGCTTATTCTGGAAACACGGTATGTCATTGCCAGCTCCGATTTCTCTCCTAAGTGTGTGATCTGGGACAACTCCCCTTCAAAGATGGGGGTGCAGGGGCAAAAAATATCATCTCCACTATTTCCCTTCATCTCTCATAAGGTGTGGTACATCTTTGCAAAATCTGTCTTTGTTTTCAAGCATTCATTTTGAACGAGTCTGTTTCTTTGTCTAAACACGAGCCACTGCCCCGTGGATGACTGCTGATGGGGCCAATCTGACCCCCGGCCTCTTGAGCACTGCCCGGGCCTGCCAAATGGACGCTGGCTGAATTCAAGTATCACCAGACAGTAAAAGAAAGCTTAGGGTCTAGACCCAGATGGTCCTGAGCGCTGCCTTTTACTCGGGCCTCACTCAAGTACAAAGCTACTCAGCCTGCCCTGCGAGGCTGATGGGAGGATCTGGGAGTAGGAAGGGGAAAGAAAGAACAAGAATATTGGTCATCCTGCCTTGGGTTAGATAAAGAGACGTGTGACAAACCTGAAGGAGTTGGCACTGCCCTTCCTGCCAACTCCCCATTGCGGGAGGAATGGCAGGAGTCAAGGTGACCAGTGGGGGAGCCAGCAAAGCACCTGCTTTGCTGAGACCCCTGGGTTCAAGCACGAAGCTATCCCCAGGTAGATGCAGGAGCACAAAAGCACCCACATCACCCTGGACCTCCAAAGTTCAGCCCACAGGGATTGACACCATTCTCTGCTCTTGAAAATAAAGGCCATCACCCCTCAGCTGCCAGTAGCTGTGGGCAGGCCACTGCAGGACCTATGAAGCCCCCAGCCTGGTGACCGGCTTTCAGGGTGCACGGCACCTGTTGTTTCCTTTGTTTCTTACTACACCCTCCTCTGCCTGATGAGTTCCCCTGACGATGATTCCAGCTGCTTGGTTACTTTAAATAGAGTTCTATATAAAACTAAGGAGGAATGGAATGGTAGAAAAATCTAAACCATCACCTCCGGCTTCTGGCATTTGGATTCCATCAGAACACAGGGAGAGACGGTGATGGAAAATTCCTCCCAATTTAAGGCAACCTGGTTGAAATATCTGTTAAATTAAATCATCTCTGCCAAATCAAACTTTATGCATACTCCAAAGTCGAAGGAGCACTAAAGTACTTAGAGAAAGAATTTCCATAAATCTCAACTGTTATTAGTAATAATATCCAGAGGCATAAAAGTGGAAATGCCTCCTTATGACTGCTTATCCAGCCTTACTGAAAAAGGTGGTATTTTGCATAAGTAAATTTTCAGTGGTTTTCAGAAAATTGACTTTACCCTTTTTTCAGAAAGCTGACTTTTACCCTTTGCAACAGTGATACTCTTTAAATATTAACTATTGCACTGTGCCTTCCTAATGAGAGAATATTTGAGAGAAGAGTAATTTGATCTTTGAGATGACAGAAAGTGCTACAAATGTCTATTCTTACAGCAGGCTGTTGAGAACTATTGGCTTCTATAGCAGAAGAATGAACCCAATTAATCTTCTCACGACCCCACAGTGGTAGGTTGATAATGACCCCTCCAAAAGATATCCAGGTCCTAATCCCCAAAACCTTACATGGGGAAAAAAGGGATTTTGCACAAGTGATCAAGCTACAGATCTTGCCAGGGGAGGACTACCCAGGATTATCCAGGAGGGCCAGTGAAATCACAAGGGTCCTTATCAGAGAGGAGCAGGATGGTGAAAGTCAGAGGACACGTGTTAGGACAAGCAGGGACAGAACAGACTGCAAGATGCTATGCTGCAGCTCTGACGATGAAGGAAGTGGCTCATAAGCCAAAGGATAAGGCTTCTAGAAGCTACAAAGCAGAGACAGGTTCTCCCCTAGTCTCCAGAAAGGATGCAACCCTGCAGACACCTTGATTTTAGACAGCAGAGCTCGAGAGCCGTAACATAATAAATCTGTATTGTTCTAAGTCACTAAATTTGTGGCAATTTGTTACAGCAGCCATAGGAAGCATGTGACCTTTAACATCCGTGCTACAAATGGGATGATGAAGCCCCTGTTCAAGGCTGTTCAGGCAGGAAATGGTTCCAGCCTGAGCCTGCCCTCCTGAGCCCACCGTTTTCCCCACCTGCCTTCCTGCCCCTCCATGTGGCCTAGCACACACAGAGGTTTGCCATCTTGTGTGAGAAAAGCATCCTGCAGGAAGTATAGCGGGTATTTTGCAGCAAGTGTTTTGCAGAGCACACATCTTCACAGCTCTAGCATCTGCGGTAATTTGTGCAATGGCAAATCAGAACAGAAATAGCTACAGCAGTAAAAATACAGTTTGAGAAGTCTCTGTACTTTCAAGGCTGAACTTCAAGCAACTGCAGACTTAGAGACTGATGATTCTCTGTAATTAGTACATCAGTTTTGATACAGGGAGGGATGGATCAGCATGAGATGTGGAAAGAAACAGAAGGCGGCACAGAGCCAGATAAAGGATAGGAGAGAGCACAGCTCTGGAGCCAGGTTAAACTTACAGTCACTGTGTCAGGAATTTGCAGTGGAGGCCCCTCTACCTGAGTCAGGTTTTAGGTAACTAAGCGTCATTCAATAGTTAAATCTGTGTATCAGTCTAAGCTAACTGTTCAGTAAGCTGCATAGTTCATTTTATTATATGGACTCTGTTATTCCCAATGAGTCTTATGGTTTATAGAAACCGGAGAAAAAAGAGCTTCATAATAGGGATGGAAACAAAGTACATCTATTAAGTGGTACTCCTGGGCCTTGAAATCAGCTCTCCCCTTCCCCACCATCACCTAGACACCAGCCCATAAGGACAAGCAACAGAAACTTACCATGTTTACCCTGGTACCCCTCCTCCTCCACCTGCCCCTTAACCTCACCCTCAGGCATGAGTGGAGAAAGGACAGAGGGACAAGGATGCTGTGTAGAGCTCAGTTTTACTGAAGCTTTGCCAGGGAACTTGGCAAGATCAACCAAGCCGCTTACTCAGGTACCATTTTCTATTTACATCCTGGTTCTTGAGTGTTACATTTTTAGAAACAAGAGGCCGTGAGATAGGTAGAGCTACTTTACCTTAGAGTGATTTTGCTTTTTAGAGGACAAAGGAGAAAAAACAAACAAAAAAAACCACAGCAACTCCATACTTAGATCTCCTAGACTATTTCAACATGTAGCCATGGGAATCTCTTATAAATTAAATAAGGGAGGAGAAATAAAAGGTACTTCCTCCACTCAAATCTAATTTCCACACTCTACTCTCCACTTGTCTAATTATTACACAATATAAGAGTACTTGAAGCCTGGATAATTCCTCTTTTAAATTTTACCAGAAAACTTCTTAACTGAAGTGTATGGGGGCATGATAGGGGACAGGAGGAGACCCACTGGAATTAGCAATGAACTTCAAAGAGCTTTTTATTTCATGATTTGAGAATTCTTGGTTACATAACAAAGGCGCTGTACAATTTAACCTTACCCATCTGCTATGGGTGGGCAGAACTATGTGTAAATCTCCAGACTGCACATGTCTAGGCCCTTTCTAAAGTTAAAAAGGAGGAAATGTGTTACAGCATGATTTTTGCACTAAATTCTTACATACTGCTGGCATATACACAAAGGGTTTAATTGGGCCCTTTATAGATCCATTTCTCCTTGTACATATTGACTGGCAAACTTTTTAACTGAAACTCTCACCCAGAATGACCAATCTTTTCTAAGGTACAGTAATGAGCTCCTTCGGGAAACAGGAATACCATAAACAGGGATACATCACTTTAAATAAGCCCAAATATGAAAAATTAGATTTATAGGCAGGTAGCAGAGAGGGTAACTACTTAATTCTTTTTGACTTCATTAAAAAGATCCCCAAGAAGACTCATTGAATAGTGAGTTCCTTGACAATATTTTAAAATATCTAATTCATGAGCATATGAGTTAACACACTTACACGAGAGACGAAATGGAGAAAATGACACTTTTTGAGTACTGCTATTTCCCAACCACTTTTTGCAAGACACTTTACAATTTTTCCCTCAGTCAATCAACAAAAATTTATTGAGTACATATGATAAGCCAGGCCCTGTGCCAAGGATACAAAAATAAATGTAGTATTGTCAGTCGAAAATCCCTGCTTCTGAAGCTTACAATCTAGTGAAAGGCACAGAAATCGTAAGTAAGGAAATTATATGGTACATTTTAGGAATGTTGGTCTGCAGACAAATAGTTAAAAGTATGAAAGAGAGTGTGAAGTAACGGGTGGGGAGAGTTCTAGTGAAAGAGACCAAAAAAATGATAAATAAGGAAACTATACAACACACTAGAGAAAGATGAGCCCAGGAGAAAAACATCAGAAATCCCAGGGGGTTATATGCTGGGGGTGTTGAGGTTTTATATACAGAGTAGCTAGGGAAGGACTCATTCAGAAAATGACTCTTCAGCAAAGGCCTAAAGGATGTGAAGGAGGTTTCCACTAAGACACAGGGAAAGAACATTCCAGGTGGAGGCAAGGGCTGATGCCAAAGCCCTGAGATGAGCACATACCAGGCAGGTGTGAGGAGCAAGAACAAGAACATGTCTGGAGAGACGAGGGGCAGGGGAGAGTAGGAGGAGATGAAAGGGGACCTAGGGGAGGTTCAGAGGAGCCAAGAGGAAGGATTGAGTTTTTACTCAGAATGACGCCGGATATTCAGGAGGGTTCCGAACAGAGGTGTGGCGGGACCTGACCTTTGGTCCTGTATGATCGCTGGCTGCCATGTTGAGCACAGACAGCAGTTAGGCTACCGCAAGAATGGAGGCGAGAGATGACAGTGGCTTGTATAAAACGAACGCTGTGAGGGTGCTGGGAAGTGGCAGGCTTATGCAGCATGTTGAGGAGAGAACACTCTGGTTTGTTAACAGACCACATGTGGGGCATGAACCAGACACTCCAGACAGACCCAAGATTACTGACCCAAGTAAAGGAAAAGGAGCTGCTGTTTACCAAGATTGGGTATGGCAGGGCCGGCACCTGTGGCCCGTGCGCCAGATCCAGCCTGCTTTTTGTTTTTGCACAACCTGGAATGAAGGGTGGCTTTTACATATTTTCAGGGTTTGTAAAAATGAAATGAAAAAGAAAAAAGAATATTTGGCAGAAAACAGATGTGTCGCTCAAAGTTGAAAATATTTACAATCTCTTTACAGTTTGGTGACCCCTGGACCATGGGAGACAGGGTCCAGGGAGGCAGATCAGGAGGTCAGTGTTGAGCGCACCATGAGGGGCCGTGCAGACATCCAAGTACAATGGCCAGTGGGCAGTGACAGATGCAGTACTCAGGCTTGGGGAGAGAATTGGGCTGGAAACACAAGTTTGGAAGTCTTCAGTCTAAATGGAGTTTAAAGCTGTAGGATGGGAGAAATCACCAAGGATGGGAGAGATCACCTAGGGTGTGAGAATAGAAAGAAAGGCATCCACAGGCTGAGCCCTGTGGCCTCCGAGATATAGAGATGGGAGAGTGAAGGAGAAACCAGGAGAGGAGACTAAGGAACAGCCAGGAGAGCAGTGGGGGGCAGGTGATGGGGCATACTGCCTGTCATTTGATCCCCAAACCCACTCAGCAAGGGGGTACACTTAACCCCATTTTACTGATAAGGAAAACTGAGGCTCAGAGAAGTAATCTGACCAAAGTCACCCTGCTAGGAAGTGGCAGACAAACTTGCACCCAAGCCTCCCTAGTTCTACCTATTCCATGTGGCCACTCTACAGGACAACCTATTGGATTATTACCGATACAGTAAATACAATTAACGCCAAAGAATTCCAGGCAGCCTTTAAAGCAATGTTGCTTCTAAGTAAAAAGCTAATTCTCTGGTTAAAGGCTGAGAGCCTCAACAAGGCAACCAAGCAATTGGGACAAGCACAGTTCCCCAGCAAACTCAAAGCAGGTCACAGGCACTGTCAAATAGCTCACGAGGTCATCCCCAGTGGTGGAGGGGAAGATATTTTTCATAACTTAACTGGAAAATTCTAAAGTTTATCCAAAGCCACATAATTAAAGGAGAAAAACTCAGTAATGTTCATTAAGAAAAGAAAATAGAATAATATGTGTGTATAACAAAATTATAGTTATTAAAACATATCTTGAAAACTAATGTAATAGAACAAAAATCATTGAAACAAACCAAAATCTCAGAATCAGATCCAATATCTTGGGAAATTCTGGTACTGCAAAATAAAATTGAAAGGATTGATTTCTCTATAAATAAGCTGAGTCAAGTGATAACCATTTGGAAAAATAATAAGATTCCTACCATACACTGTAAACTAAATTTTGAGAATATTAAATTTCATAAATGTTATGAAACCATAAAATAAAACTTGAAAAAAAGTATAAGCATTTCCCCCTAAAATTACAATGGTCTCTTTTAACAAAGAGAAATCATGGAGGATAAAAAACATAAAGGAATATATTGATAACTTTAAATAAGCAATTACTTAGATTCTGTATATAAAAAGATACCATAACAAAATGTGAAGATACCATAACAAAATGGTAAGTTGGGGGAAATATTTGTAAAATATAACAAAGTATATATAAACATCCAAAGGCCTCTTAAAAATCAACAAAATAAAATATGAGCATTACAAAAAGGGATAACAAACTTTTTTCAAAATTTCTATAATAAATAAATTGGGGGGAAATTAAAGACATTTTAAAATATTAAAAAGGAACAGAAAATCTCATAGCTTGAGCAGAGCTATATCACAGATCAGCAGTGGCAGTAGTACAATCAGTCTAGAATTCAGCACTCTACTTACCAAGCCAGCCTTCAAGAAAACGTGATACGACCGTCAGTGTCGAAAGAGAAACACATATAATGAAATATAGCAGCCCTGGGGGAAAAGTGACCATCTCCAATTTAGAAACGACAAAGCTACATTGGCAACTCTTAATTTCCATGCCTTTAGCCTGCCTTAACCCTTTCCTCCTGGAGTCACAGAGCATTATGCTAAAAGAGACCTAGGAAATGTTAAGGTCTCATCTCCTTATTTTGTACTGTGACAAAATTGGGGCCCAAGTAGCAAAGGAAGTTGGCCCACCAAGGCAGGCTACCTGCTCCAGTGGTCTTTGCATTGCACCTGACGACTGATGCCCTTCTTCCCAGATAGCTGAGTGTTGAAAAATAAGACATGACTTTACAAATACCTCATCCTCCCAAAGTATCAGGAAAAAAATGAAGAGAAACAATGCAAGTTTCCAACAGTTTGTTAGAAAATATTTCATAATGTTTGTGAGGCTTCCCTTTTAGGAAGGTGGTGTTACTGCTTTGATCATAAGGACATCTTTGTTCTTCTAAATTCCCTTTCTTGCTGAAGAACTCAGAGAATCACATGTGTTGACAGTCAGGACAGGCTGAAGGAGTCACTGTGGTCCCATGATACGACCCACACTGAGCCTATCCCTGCACGTCCAACATCGGTTGGTCTAGGGTCTGACTGATTAGACAGCGTCCCATCTGCTCCAAGCTTTTCAGTACAGAAGCCAGATCACAGGACCAGGCATGAGCCCACATTACCTTCTCCAGTCCCTGTGAATGCCTTCCCGACCCTTCCACTCTAGACTTCCCTGGCTCTGGGACAACTGCTCTTCATTACTGGAGGACTTGAATGAGTAATGTGTTAGCATGTCAAGAAATGCAATTCTGGCCGGGCACGGTGGCTCATGCCTGTAATCCTAGCACTCTGGGAGGCCGAGGCAGGCAGACTGCTTGAGGTCAGGAGTTCAAAACCAGCCTGAGCAAGAGTGAGATCCTGTCTCTACTATAAATAGAGAGAAATCAATTGGCCAAGTAATATATATATATATACAGAAAAAATTAGCCAGGAATGGTGGCACATGCCTGTAGTCCCAGCTACTCAGGAGGCTGAGGCAGAAGGATTGCTTGAGCCCAGGAGTTTGAGGTTGCTGTGAGCTAGGCTGACACTATGGCACTTACTATAGCCTGGGCAACAAAGCGAGACTCTGTCTCAAAATAAAAAAAAAAAGAAAGAAAGAAATGCAATTCTTGCTTAAATGTTCAGACAGCTGAGAGATCAGTAAGTCTGAGTGTTTGTGGAGGCATAGAATTCATGAACAATGACATGACCCTAATGCTTTCATTATTCAAGTACAACTGCTTTATTGTCATTTTATTTTTAATTTTGATTACAGATTTTTTTAAGAGAACATTGCTTAAGTTTTAATAGTTATGGCTCTGGCTCTGTTTCAGCCTTAGGAAAGCCCTTGATCCTTGATTCTAATGAATCTCAGCCAAGCATTCAGCCTTTCCACTGAGTCCCTCAACCTCAGTCAAATTCTAGCCAAGGATCTGACCAGTGCACACACAACAGGATTGACTCCCAGAACATTCCTAAAATAAAGGTAGGACTTAATACTTTTATCATCCACTAAGTTCTAAACTAAAAATCATTTCTGAAACAACTTTGATTTTTCTAGTAAACTCCAATTTTACATATAATTGTGCTAAAATAACAATATATTTATAAATAAAGTGTATTAATCTTGTTACATGGAGTATTTACAAGTCTCTCACATGATTGGTCTTTTCTAAGTATAATCAAAATTTTGAAGGCCGGGCGCGGTGGCTCACGCCTGTAATCCTAGCACTTTGGGAGGCCGAAGCGGGCGGATTGCTCAAGGTCAGGAGTTCGAAACCAGCCTGAGCGAGACCCCGTCTCTACCAAAAATAGAAACAAATTAATTGACCAACTAAAAATATATATAGAAAAAATTAGCCGGGCATGGTGGCGCATGCCTGTAGTCCCAGCTACTCGGGAGGCTGAGGCAGTAGGATCGCTGAGCCCCGGAGATTGAGGTTGCTGTGAGCCAGGCTGACGCCACGGCACTCACTCTAGCCTGGGCAACAAAGTGAGACTCTGTCTCAAAAAAAAAAAAAAAAAAAAAAAAAAAAAAATTTTGAAAGGTTTTTTATGGTTTAGCTGCCTGTCTTCCCCAAACAAATCTTCCTGCCCTTCCTCTACCCAGCCCATCCAGGTGACCACACCCACACTGTTCTCCCCACCCACCCCGACAGAAACCCTCCTGCTGCGGCTCCCAAACTTCCCTCCATCATGGCACTCACTGTTACCAGGGCCTGCCTGCCCCTCTGTTTCCCCTTCTAGGTTATGAACTCCTTGAAACCTAACCTCCCTCCATGGCTGGCACATACATGTAAGACCTCAATCAA
The DNA here is from genome assembly GCF_040939455.1 of Microcebus murinus. NCBI lineage: Eukaryota > Metazoa > Chordata > Mammalia > Primates > Cheirogaleidae > Microcebus > Microcebus murinus. The sequence continues at coordinate 33,532,490 of NC_134110.1, read as the reverse complement.
TGATGGTTCTTAATGAATGAATGAAAATAGAAAACCACTTATATATATATATACTTCATCTAGGTCAAATCTGTCCAAATACGGTTTGTATTTCAAAACTGAGCCCCATTTTGGACTGAACACAGGAACACTGAGGTAGTTTGGATGATGGGAGCATCCACTTGAAAAATCAGGCCAGGTGTGATGCAGGTTGCCCCTCAAGATCCTTGGGCTCCAGGTGGGGTTGGAGGGATGGAGAGGATTGAAACCCCTGGAACCCAGGACCAAGGCTCCTTGAGGATGCCTCATTCCCTGAAGCAGCTTCCTTCTCCATGCCCCTACACCACACGCATACACACACACACACACACACACACACACACACACACACATGCATGCTCAGTGCTTATCCAGCACCTGTGGGAAGTCAGGCACCATTCCAGCACTGAGCACAGCATCCTCACTGCTCTCCTTCAGGACACTCATCCTAAAAGACATGTGCTCCTTCCTGCCTGGCTACAGCGACAGTTTCTGCTGGACTTGGAATGCAGCTTCAAACCACACCATTTAGAGGGGGAAAAGCTCACTTTGGAGTCATTTACTCACCGTCAGCAGTGTGAAGGAGCTTGTGACTTTTCAATGTCCCTTTTGATTTGAATTTCTTGCCACACATGTCACATAGGTGGGTTTTCTCGGTGCTGTGACGATTCATGTGAGCCTTGAGATTACTCTTGCTACGAGTGGCATACTCACACAAAGAACACTTGAAAGGTTTCACACCTGCCAGAGGAAAATATGTACATATATATGCATGTATATGTTTACATGTGTGTGTGAATCCAAGGGACTATGAATGAGTATATTAAAAACACCATTTTGAATAAAGCAGCGCAAATGGTCCGAACAGCCACACACTTCCCTACCCCAGGCTCTTCCTCAAACTGTGCCTTCCAACTGGATCTGCCATGGGCCTCCAGCCTACAGCTTTCTCTGACTTTCCCCAGTAGACTTCCCTCCCTATCAATGTTCCCAATTCCTATAACTCTTTACTAGCTGGAATGTTCACTGCACTTCACAGTGAGTTGTTCACATCTGCCTTTCCCCATGGTTTGGGAACTGTGCAGAGCAGACAATCATTAAGTTTAACTGAACTGAGTTAAACTGAACAAATTAAAGGCACCAAAGGCCTTTACAAAAAAACAGTGGGATCAGGCACCCAGGTTCAGATGTAGAAGCATCTTTTTACTCCATAAAGCAGAGCTTGGTGGTGGGCTGATAACTCAGACTGTAGGGGCATGTTGGCATTCATTGCCTCCTTCATTCAAGCAGTACATACTTAGGACCTACTTTCACAGTGAGCAATGAGAATTAATCTTGAAACTGAGAAGAGTTAGTCCCTGCCTTCATGGTCCAGTGGGAGATGGAGATCAGTAAGGTCTGTACCACGTGCTACACTGAGCAAAGCTGCAGAAGGCTCAGGACTACCACCACTGCAGAAGAGACGCCCTCACTAACCCCACAAAGGGGAACACAGCACAGCAATGCATCTTTATATGCTTTATAACTGTGTGAATGGTTGAAGTATAGTCAGGTACTATTTGACCAGGTGTTCTTCTAAAGTGTTAAAAGAACTCAAAAATGTGGACCTTGGGAAAATTACTTAACCTCTCTGAGCCTCATTTTCCTTGCTGGCAAAAGGGGATAACAGCACCCACCTCTAAGGCTGTTTAGAGTCCTAATTCAGACAACCTGGGTAAAGTATTGCACATGCTGCCTGGCACCCAGTAAGTGTTCAATAAATGCTGGTAAACATAAAAGTATCTTCCAACCTTGGCATTTGATCTCAACTCCTTCTGCCTTTTTTCCAGGTTCCCACTCTATCTATCAGTTACTAGTCTCTTTTCTGAACAATCACAGTCTCTCCCTTCCTAATAATTTCTTCCCTGGATCCTTTAAGGAGGTCACTGGTACTCCATGTTGTAGAAAATCCTTCATCCTCCATCCCATCCAGTCTTATCTCCTCCCTACAGCATCCCGGTCCCTGACTAGCCGGCAGGGCCCTGATGCAGATGCCTGAAGGGCTTTTCCTAGCCCCTTGGCTCCCAGCCTCTTTCCTGGGAGGGCCATATCCTTTCCTGGGGGAGAAAGCAAAGTTGGCAGCACACTGTCTAACAAAATCTTGACTTCCAACTTCCCAATGTCTGCCAGAGTGGCTCTCCCACACTTTCTCTGCACAGGCAAGCACCCCAAAAGCATAGCCTACATTCTTTCTCTCCACTCAACCCTTCCACCTTCTGAATTCCTTTTCTATGACATGAATAATAATACTCCACACCGCCAGATTTAGAGGACTCTTTGCCGCCCTCCTCACCTTCATTCATTCATATGTTCACTTCTGGAACACCTGCTCTGCCTAGAGCACCATGGTGGACACCCAAGTTCCTGCCATGAATACAACACTGGTTTTCCTGTTCTCATAGCAGCTGCTTTCTAGAAGGGGAGTCATGGTGATTTATTTCACTACAATTGCAATGTGACCTATGAAGAAGCACATATCTCTACTCATTGCAATTGAAACTAATTAAGTAAAGATTTCGATCACTGATCTTAGCTGGCTGATGGACATACTTCTCAGTGTACTAAAGAAATTCTAACTGCTGGGACATGAAGGTATGGCTTCCTCCTACTATATTAATATTTCCAAAATGAAGCAGAGAAGCACAATGGTAAGAGAGTGCTCCATTTGGAAAGATGAACACTCACCTTCATGAGCCCAAATATGACGCTGGAGATCTGAGCCATTCTTCATGAAATAGAAATCACAATATGGGCACTTCATGGCTCTCTTTCCAATTAGCCCTTTCAGCTGAACCCTCCTCCCCAGAACCTCAGAAATGGTGCTCATGGAGACCTCTAGAAGAAAAGCAGATGACAATCAGAAGGAGACAAAGAAATCTGGTGCAGGTCAGATGTAAATAAACTCACCACCAAGCATCACCAAGGGGGTGAATCAAGGTGTGCTTCAGGGTGGCCGGAAGATAGGATTTTTGCCAAAAAAGTTAGAATCAAGTTTTAGACCTAAATACCTGTTAATGTAAAATATGAAGAATGGAGAAACAACATCCTAAGGCAATAACAGACAAATGCAGAAGGCGAAACTGTCCATAGGAAAATAGACTCAGTTTCTCCCACAAATGGATATCATGGGATAAAAGCAGGAGGGGAATCCTAGAGAACACAGGAACTGTAAGGGACATAACCAGTAAATTCAAATGTGTGGCTCATGGTTCAGATAAACCAACTGTGACTGAGACCTCAAGAGTACAGGCATCAAAAACAAAAACAGACAGATGGGACTCAAACTAAAAAGCTGCTACACAGCAAAAGAAATAATCAACAGGGTGAAAAGACAACCTGTAGAATAGAAGAAAATATCTGCAAACTACTCATTTCACAGGAAACTAATACCCAGAATATACCAGGAACTCAAACAACCCAACAATAATCAAAAAAAAAAAGGAGATGAACATTTTTCAAAAGAAGACACACAAATGGCCAAGAGGTATAGGAAAAATATGTTCAATATCAGAGAAATACAAATTGAAACCAAATGAGATATCATCTTACCCCAGTCAGAATGGCTATTATTAAAAAGTTATGGCAAGGATATGCAGAAAAGGCAACACTTATACACTGTTGGTGGGAATGTAAATTAGTACAACCTCAATAGTAAACAGTATGGTGATTTCTCAAAGAACTAAATATAGAACTACCATCTGATCCAGAAATCCCACTACTAGGTATCTACCCAAAGTGTCTGCCCTCTTGGTCCTGCGGTAGGTAGCACTGTAGGTTGAGGGATAAGCCCTGCCTTGGGGACCTCAAGAGGGCAGCCTAGAAAGTCACAGAAACTAGAGCACAGTGGTCAGTCATCATGATGTCAGGAGGACTGGGAGCCACAATCGCCCCCCCAACCCAGGACAGGCTCTGAGGGACAGCGTACAGAATGAACAGGAATCAACCAGGCAGAACAGGAGGGGAAATGTCCAGGGTGGCAAGAGCAGAAGTGGTGAAGCTGGACACCCAGGGAGCTGGTGCCTAGTGCACCTGAGAGGCATGGAAGGTGGGAAGACCCACAGTGACAGTCATTCCAACTCACAAAGGATCCTCAGCCAGTAACTCTTATAAGCCACCACTCCGGGAAACACAGATTTCCAAAGGGCATAAGGCGAGAATTTAAGTCAGACCTGTGCCGTATGTGACCCATCTACAAGCATTCAAAGGTCCCATAAAAGGGGGAGGGGCGTGGGGATCACTAAGCCTACAGGGGATGAGGGAAGATATATTTGAAGACCAGGAAAATGGACAAAATGAAATAAAAAATTATGTAAACTTCCCAGCTTTAAATAAAGATGACTGTTTCCCTTGAATTTATACATATCTATATCCCTCTTTATTTCCATAATGTGCAGTTAATGTATAAGGCTGTATTTTAAAATAAACATAAGCATTTTAACATTAATCTTCCATTCTAAAATGCATAACCTTACCAGGATGGTTGGTCTTGATATGTGACTTTATCAATCGATCTTCTGAAAAAGACTTTTCACACACAGGACAAGAATAACTCCTTTTGTCCTTAATAGAAAGAGAACATAATCAATCAACTATGTCATTTAAACCTGGGCTCTGTGGAAAAATACCCACCACCACCACCACCACCACCACCACCACCACCACCAGTGCCAGACTGAACACAGCTAGACAGAGTGCATCCTCCCAAGCCTACCACATATAGCCTCCACCTGGCCCTGCACTGCCTGGGAGCTCCAGAGTAGAGGAAAAGCACCTGCTCCATGCCAGGAGGGCTTAGAGGGGAGAGTCCTGTAAAGGTGGTGAAGGATGGGGCTCAACCTCGAGGCTGCGGGTCTACCACACAGACCAGTGCTGCTCCAGGACCCAACAGCACACTGCATCCCCCAGCACTCAATGCATGGTTTGCATGGGGTTTCATGTAAGTTATTCTGTTAACACTCACAACCACTCACAAAAGACAGGCATTATTCATGCTCATGTTGCAGATTAAGAACCCGAGGCCCAGGATGAGGAGCTCAATGTCTGCGAGGAAGGGCCAGCGCTGGAACTGGAGTGTACAGGGATGCCCACCCAGGACCTCCCACCACTGCAAGACCCACCAAGGCTGCCGTAGGGAGTTCATTCTGCACTGCTGCTAGCTTGACAACCTGGGTGAGCACGGCCTTACATCCTCAGCTGGGGGGAAGTGTTTGTGAATTACCAAGCCAAGGCTTTTGCTCATCTCCCTTTTCTCTCAGAGATTGCCATAGTGCTACTTCACACCACAATTTTCCCCACAGGGTGAGTGCTACGGGTTGAATTGTGCCCCCCGCTCCCCCAAAAAAATCTCATGTTGGAGTCCTAACCTCCAATTCCTCAGAATGTGACCTTATGTGGAAATAGAGTATTTACAGAAATAAACTAGTTAAAATGAGGTCATTAGGGTGGACCCTAATCCAATATGACTGGTATCCCTGTAAAAAGGGGACATTTGGACACAGACACACACAGGGAGAACGCCATGTGAAGATGAAGGCAGAGATAACAGTGACGCATCTATGAGCCAAAGAACGGCAAAGATTGCAGCAAGCCACCAGAAGCCAGAAGAGGCATGGAACAGATTCTCCCACACAGCCCTCAGAAGGAAGCACCCTACTGGCACCTTGATCTAGGATTTCTACTCTTCAGAACCATGAGAAAATAAATATCTGTTTAAGACACCCAGTGTGTGGTATTTTATTACCAAACTTCTTAAGCTCACATTTTATAAGAGCCAAAATCTGGGGGGAAGGACTCTGTGTATCCAGATGAACAAAAACAAAACCAAAATATGCAGGAGTTTTACTGCAAGGAAATGTTTTGAGCCCTGTGTGTTTCGGAGAATGTTAACGCAGCCCCATGCTCACCTGGATTTACAGCAGGACTAATTCCTACCATTTATGGTCACCTACTGTGAGCTCAGCATGGCACCAAGTGCTTTCCAGGCCTTACCTAAATGAACACAATGCTTACAGCCCCCCCACCAGCCAGTCTACTCTTATCTCTGAATAATGCCAATCACAATAGCTACCACTTCTTAAGAATATACTGGATGTGAGATGCTTTACATATCACATCCTGTAAAGCTGCAGTCCCCAACCCCCAGCCACAGACCGACTGGTATCATCATATGGCCTGTTAAGGACCTGGCTGCGCAGCAGAAGGTGAGCAGTGGATGAGGGAATGAAGCTTCATCTGCATTTACAGCCACTCCCCATCATGCACATCAACTGCCTGAGCTCCACCTCCTGTCAGATCAGCGGTGGAATTAGATTCTCATTAGATTCTCAAAATCCTATCAGTGAGTGGTGACAATTAGGCTACATCTGGTGGCAGGCTTTAATTCAAAATCCAACACTTATTTTAGTCCACACGTGGCCCACCCATTATTTTATTTACTGCTTTTGTCCACACCTTTTCCCTGCACTGCACACTGCACACTTGTCTCAGTCACGGTTTGGGTAAGCCCACAAGCTTACCCTGGCAAAAATGAGTAAATAACATTGCTAGAGAGTTTCTTTGAAAATGAGGAAAGACCCAAGGATGAAACACCAGAAGCCTCTAAGACTGCCAACAAAATGAAAGCTGCACTGGAAAGAAAATACTAAGAGTCCTACTTAAATTATGGGATCATGGCAATAGGTGATTCACGTGCTCCAAGCCCACTTTGTATAATATGTGGCAACCGGCTATCCAATGAAGCATGAAACCCTCAAAGCAGCTTCACCACATGGAGACCAAGCACCCTGCATTAAAAGACAAGCCTTTAGAGTTTTTCAAAAGAAAAAAAAACGTGAACACGAAGAACAGAAGCAATGATTGAAGGCCACCATTTCATCAAATGTGTCTGCACTGAGAGCATCATTCATGAGGGCTAACCACATGGCTACGAAACCCTTTACTACTGGCAAAGAGTTGATCCTGCCTGCTGCTAAGGACATTTACCATGAACCTTTAGGAGACGCTGCAGTTCAAATGGTGGTAAAGTCTTCGTCTTTCGGCTAGCACCATAACTAGACAAATTGATAAAATAGCAGAGGGTATTAAGGCACAATCATTAGAGAAGATTAATGTATCACCGTGCTACGCAATCTAGGTTGACGAGCCTACTGATGTTGACAACAAGGCAACAATGCTTGTTTTTGTGTGATATATTTTTCAGGAGGATGTGTTTAAAAACATGTTATGTGCACTATTATTGCTAACCAACACCACAGGTGCAGAACTATTGAAGTCTTGGAATGATTACGTATCAGGAAAACTGAATTGGTCATTTTGTGTCCGTATATGCACAGATAGAGTGGCTGCCGTGACTGGACGACTTTCTGGTTTCAATATTCGGGTCAAGGAGGTCGCTTTTGAATGTGAGTCTATGCACTATGTCATCCATAGAGAAATGCTGGCTAGCCGAAAAATGTCACCTGGACAACGTTTTGCAGGATCAACCACATTAAAGTACACGCCCTAAACTCATATCTGTTCACACAGCTCGGTGAGGAGATGGACGCAGAGCACACATGTCTTCTCTTATACACAGAAGTGAGATTGCTTTCTAAAGATAGATCACTGGTCGGAGTTTTTGAGTTGCAAGAGCCACTCCAGAGATTTCTTTTAGAAGAAGTCACCACTGGTGGCACATTACAGTGACACAGAAGGGGTCTCAAAATTTGCTTACTTGTGTGACATATTCGACCTGCTCAAAGAACTCAATCTGTTACTTCAGGGTAGAAAGACAACCGCGTTCAAGTCAACAGATAAAGTGGCTGCATTCAAAGCCAAACTGGAATTATGGAGGTGACGACTGAACATTGGGGATTTTTGACATGTTTCAAACATTAGCAGAGATTTTGAAAGAGGCTGAACCAGGGCCCACTTTCTCCCAGCTGGTGCATGATCTCCTATCTCAGCTTTCAAAAGAGTTTTAGCATTACTTCCCAACCACAAAAGTCCCCCAAAGTGGGAAAGAATGGATCAGAGATCCATTTGTGAATAAGCCAGGTGAACTGACTTTGTCCGTACTAGAAGAAGACCAACTTCTTGAGATCGCAAATGACAGTGGCCTTTAAAGTATGTCTGAGACAACTTCAAATCTCCATACATTCTGGATTAAAGATGGAATATCCTGAGATTGCCACAAAAGCACTGAAAAGTCTGCTTCCATTTCCAACAACCTGTCTTTGTGAAGCAGGGTCTTCTGCAGGGACAGCAACCAAAACGAGATTACACAGTAGACTGGATGTAAGTAACACACTTCAGGTGTCACTGTCTCCCATCTCCCCCAGATGGGACCATCTAGTTGTAGGAAAACAAGCTCAGGACCCCCACTGATTCTGCATTATGATGAGTAGTATAATCATTTCATTATATTTTACAATGTAATAATAATAAAAATAAAGTGCACAATAAATATAATGTGCTTGAATCACTACGAAACCATCCCCCCACTGACCCCCTAGTCCATGGAAAAATTGTCTTCCGTGAAAGTAAAAAGTTGCTAAAAAGGTTGAGGACTCCTGCTGTAAGGCATTTAGGAACTTGCCCAAGGTCACAACACCACAGCAAGCAGAGATGGACTCCAGAGCTTTTGTTTTTGTGAGATTACAACTAGCAGTACAGGTTCAGGGTTCAAATCCCGGCTCACCACTTATTAGCTGGGGAACTGTAGGCAAGTGATGTGAGCTCTCAGTGTGTCAGTTTCATCAGCTGTAAAAGGGCAATAAAAACTATGCCTTCTTCATGGGGTCACAAGAATAATAAAGGAGATAAAAAACACAGGGTGCTTATAACAGAGCCCGGCCTACGGCGTGTGCTCAACAAACCCGGAAGACTGTGCCACTGTGGCTTTAGTGCTGTCATCATGCAATTCAGCCCGAGGCAGCCAACCATCTCATGGCCTAATGCATCCCGAGAGTCTCCGAGAGGGACCTAATGACCATCCCCCAAACTCCTTTGTGTGCTGTTTATTGCTGGGGTTGTACAACCTCTCCTGAGGTCAGTGTTCCCCAGAGAACACTTAGGGGACTTTGTATTAAAAAACTAAAACAAAACAAGCAGAGTCCCTCTGAACAAGCCAACAGGCTGGATGCACTGCCCACCAAGCGTCTGGATACCAAGCAATGCCTGCCAAGCTTACGTGTCCACGGGTTCAAGGCAGCTCTCGAGAAACCGTCCCAAGCTTGTTGTCTAGCCAATGCCACAGACTCCCACCCCTGGCCACATCACAGGATCAGGGTTTCTCAGGGCACTCCTGTCATCATCGTCCTCTGCCCTTGACCTTGAGAAAGATGCCTGAGCCTGGCGGGCATCCTGGAGGTGGCCTGGCAGGGTCCTCATCATTGGAGTTGATGGAGGCATTCAGAGGGCTGTGAAGAAGTTTACAGTGATCTCCCCTGGGCCTCTGCTATTTGATTTACTTTCTTTTAATCTTTGATAGTCAGAAAGCAATTTATCTCAGAGCTTATCAGGGCCCCTTATTTTTGATGCCTTTGAAGATTGCTGGAAGGACACAGGCGGTGGTAAAGGGTACTGGGAAAACGGGGACTCTTAGGACTCATTTACTTCTTTTCAAAACCTCAGCTCTGTACCGGAGATGAAAACCCAAACTGACACAGCAACTTAAAAAGAGCGGTGGTTAAAAGAGTTCCTGGCAGAGACGGACAGTGTGAGAGACCCAGGCTGTAATGACAGTGTAAGAGCCCAGCCCTGGGAGTCTGTTTGCTCTGATGCAAACTGCAGCGTTCAAAGCAATCAGGACCCTTTGAAAGAAGGCTGGCATTGGCATGCATCTGCGGCCACAGCATGGGGTGCAGGGCCAGCCCCAGGCCTGCAGCTCAGAGCCTGGCTATCCACTCTGGGCAAACCGCACCTGGTCTGTCAGTGCCAGGTGCCACAGTCCCCCAAGAAACTGGCCAGTTCTCAAGCCTGAAACTAGCACTAGGTAGAAAAGATCAAACCCAATACCCACCATTGCCAAGTATACGTAACTGGTACATAAGTGCACTTATGAAATATCTGGCATCAAATTAAGAAAATAAAGGTAAGGTATTCCACTCTGAACCATTTCTCAGGAATAAAGCCCATGATTGTGGCATCTGCTTTCCTGTATGGATTCACCTGTTCGGTCCTCAAAGATTGCAGGGCCCCCGTTATATGCCAGACACTGCGCTGAGGATGAAGGTATGAGACCCCCAGGGGCTCACGAGCACATCAAGAAAGAGATGTGCCAATGCACAGAGCCCAGTAATCAACAAGGATGTATGCAGAAAGCACAGCAAAGTACAGGAACGGCGACGCTTAAATTGTGATTGATTTGAACAAGTTGGAAAAGAGCCAGGAAAGTGTTCAATGTAGGAACTCAAGAATTTTCCTTTCTACTGGAAAGCAGCTCTGTTTTGCCATGCCATGCCCCTTCAATTCAGAACCTCAGTGCTTGCGAAAATGAAGACATTCTATTCCCAAGAAGCTCTGGTAGCCTGAGGCCTCCTGTGCAGTGGATAAAACACTCAAACAGAGCGACACAGAAACAAACTCTTTTTGTTATCAAGTAAGAAAAGACCATATTCTTGTGGCTCTTGGAAAGGAAAAACATTATGTTCGATCGTTTTAGTTAAATAACATTTCCTCTATTTAAAAAAAATACATATTTATTGGGTTTACAGAAAGGTATTTGAGGTACCTCCTCTGATTTATCTGTGCTTTGTTCAGAATATATTAATATTATTTCAGCTTATTTCCAGCAACTACAAGTAAGATCATTTTTTAATATTTGTACCTCCATAGCCCAAAAGAGACTATGCACTTCTCAAAGACAGAAACCAAGCATTCTAAACATTTGGTGAGAGATCAGCAAACTCTGGACAGATGCACCACAACCAACCGCCATTACTATTCCTCTTCGTCCTCCTCCGAGGGAGAGGGGATAGGAAGAGGAGGAGGAACAGCTGCTACTGTGCCTCTGTGCCTGGGACTGTGCTGTGTCTCTTACAAATATTATCTCACTAGATTCCCACAGCATCCCTGGAGGTGGGGATTGCTGTCCCCATTTCTAGGCAAGGAGATTAGAAAGGTTAGGTAGTGGAGCCACACCGCTTCTAAGTCTTAGAGTCAGAATACAACACCAAGTGTGCCAACTTCCAAGCTTGGGCTGTAACTGCTACAATATCCTTAGCATCAGGTACCTTTGAGGTCTTCTGAGAAAGAACACAAACCAGAAATAACGGGAATAAATGGGTGTATCACAAACATCCACCATATACTCCACTCCTGCTGTTTCACACTTTTGTGCCAGGAGGAGCTTCTTTAAATAACAGATTCTCAGATCCCACCTCGAATTATGGTGGAGGTGGGAACCCAGGAATCTCATTCATAACAATTACCCCCATGTGATTCTGATTCACGAGGTCATCAATTACTGCATTTAGGTCAGTGACTTACAGACTTATTAACAAGACCCACAGGAGGGTCTGACAGCACCCCTCAACACAAACACACACATTCACCAACACAGACATTTAAACACTGAGGCAAAGGTCTCCAGAAACAATACTTAACCTTGGTATGTGTGATAATGCTGATAAGTTCTTTTTTATTCTATTTCATTTTTAAGATATATTAGTTGTGACTCACTAAACTTATTCCACAACTTTCTAATGGATTTTTTTTTTTTTTTTTTTTGAGAGAAAGAGAGAAAATGCTGACTGGGTGTTCTGTACATATTTTCTAATGCAATCCTCACAACTCTGAGAGGTAGGGGAAGTACTTTATCTCCATTTTTACAGATGAGAAAACTGAGGCTCAGGGAGACTGGGAAGTTTAGTTTGCCCAAAATCACAGAAGTAGATGTGGGGTCTCAACTCAGGTCCATCAGAAGCTAAAGCCCCTTCTCATTCTACAAAAATCATGTTTGCTCAAGTCTTCCCTTTACGAAATTGGCACAGTTCTGTAAAATGTGGATTTGCTCCAGAAATGTCGTTGATGAACTTTGGCTAGGTCCCCATATTTTCTTAATGCTGATACATTTTTTACTCTGAGTCAACACCATCTAGTTACTAATGAGGCGGAGAGGGTGGGAAGAAACCATATTAAATGTACATACTCCTTCCCATCATTAGGTGTATCTTTAGCTAAGAAATAGCTGTAAGAGTCATAGAAACAGGCACTTAGCCAAATTATCCTAGAATCCTAATGCAACTGGAATGGACTTGGATACAGGCCCATTTGGGGGAAGGGGAATTGCTACTTTAAATTTACTTAATTCTTGCTCTGCATGAGAATCTGTGCTGAAAGCAGTAAATAATGAAACAAATGCAAAAGACAAGCCAGAATTACAACATCCCTGATCGCATCTCCAGGGTCACAGGTAAGGCAACCAAGCCCTATGCTGGTGCAAGGATTTGCCTCACGCACCATCCGTTTCCCAGTCAGAACAGCAGCACTCTCCTGACCCAGCTAGACCGGGCCAAGACTAGAGTCCTCGGCTCAACCACATGGACATCTGTAGGCATTTTTATATCACAGAGTATACTCGTACTCTTGTGCTGGACCTTTGCCACCTTCCTAGAAGAAGCAGGGTGATGTTATTCACCCCACTTTCAGGTAAAGAGAAATAAAGCTCAAAGAACAAGCAGCGTAGACAAGGCCCCAGAGGTATGGCCAGAGCTCTGTCCTGTACCTCCAAATCCCCAATTTTATGCACTTCACAGCAGTGATGACACTACTAACATCAAGAATAGCAAAGATGATGCAGCTAAATACTAGTGGGTGATGATGAAAAACGTGGGTGATTTTTCTTATAGATGCTTCATAATTTTTAGGATCTTAAGGAAAGATCAACACTTAATCTCCAAGAGTAAACCTCCATGCTTTATTTTGCTGATTTCACAAAGAATTAGATCAAAATGGGTGGATTTAAAAACACTCTATAGATGGAAATACCATCTTGGTGAAATTGCCACCAAAAATGCACCTTCAAATTTCCAGCAACTGAGAAGTAAATAAAATGTAGTATATCCATACAATGGAATATTATTTAGCTACATAAAGTAATAAAGTATTGATACATGCTATGCCATGGGTGAAATAAATGAAAGAAACTAGCCACAAAAGACTGTATTACATACATATGTTATGATTCGTCTTATATGAAATGCCCAAAATAGGCAAATGCAGCGAGAGAGAAAGTAGATTAGTGGTAGCCTCAGGCACAGGGAGGGGAAGTAAAGATGACAGCTGAGGGGTACAGGGTTCCTTCATGGGATGATGGAAAAAAAAGTTCTAAAATTAATTGTGGGATAGTTGTATGACTCCACAAATATACTAAAAACCATTGCACTTTATACTATAAATGAGTAAATTATATGGTATGTGAATTATATCTCAATAAAGCTGTTACCAAAAAATCCACCTTAACTTTCCTTGCAAATATGGAATTCCATAAAAAATGATTTGGTGATAGCTTCTTTATTATCATATCAAAAGAGTCCACATTCAGAGGAAGCAGAAGATTTTTTTTTTGACTGTGTCAACATTTCCTCGGTACCCTTGGCTTCATTACAGAAATAATTCGCAGGCTCAAAAGACAAATGTTGTCTAAACTCAAAATACTGGAACCTATTTTCATAATATGCGATCCTAGTACACTAGCAATAGGTTCCACCTGCTCCATGGAAAATGCTTAGTAATTCAATATCCTGGAATAAATATGATACAAAAGGCTTCCCCTTGGCTTGTGCTGTCGACTCTACTGGGAATTTTTTTCCTTGCCTGGAACCCTTGCCCACATCTACTCATCCACCTTGGAACCCCTCCTCTCCCAGGCCCTCCTCTGGGGTGGTTTTCCTTCGGGCGAGGAGGGGGCGGGGGTGGCCTCACTCAGCCCCCCACATTGCCATGCTATAATACTGTTTACTTGTTTAACTGCCCACAAAACCAAGAACACCTTGAAAGCAGGGGCCAGGTCCTGCTCGTATTTGAAACCCCCGTGCCCGGCACGTAGAAGACGAGGCCTCCAGCCTGTGTCAGCCAGCTTCAGGAGCAGCGGCAGCACGCTCACCTTTAAAAGTGTCTCAACTGGAAGAACTGCAAATATCAGCGAAGGAAAAGATTGAAATTAAACTTTAACAACTCCTAAGAAAACGTGAGTGCTAATGAGAAGCAGGATAACATCCTTTTTTTATAAGGTCAACGTAGTCACACTCCCTTATTCGGTACGCTGCTCTTCTCTTGCAGTAACTTGCGGAGGTATTTTATTATTGCAGCATAAGGCACAACTGCCACTTAACGGCACAGTATCAACGCAGTCCCTGCCCTCATGGGACAAAGTCTACCTGGACCACATTTCTTGAGATGATATTCAAGTGTCTGAGAACGGTGGGGCTGGTATTAAAGACCAACTGCCACAAAGTCAGCAGACTGGGGAAGTGATGAGAACATGGCTTCAATTCTGTCTCTGGCCCTTACTGACATTACTGACAGCGTGAGATGGGCAAGTTACTGAAGGGCTGTGCAACTAATCTGCCCCATAGAGGAAGTAATCCCTAACTCCTAGAAGTGATATGAGAATTCAGATGGCACAGGGCCTGAAAACAGCAGCTGTCTCTTCTCTTTCTCCCAACACATACTTCCCAGATGCCTTCAGAAGTGTTGATAAGGAATAGATAAGCCTCTCCTAAGGCTTATCAAAACCATGGAAAGTTGAAAAGAGAAACTTCCTTAAATGCCAGTTTATTAAGAAGAACGAAAGTGTATGAAATCAGGATCAAAGATCTCAGCGCACATTCCTGGCACTGCCTTGTTGACCACGAGGCCCTGGGACGTGCCTAGGAGGCTGAGCCTCACCATCCAGGTGCTGACCACGAATCCCTCTGACACACACAGTGGGTAGGCAGAACTTGGGTATGGAAAAATACAGGCAGTCCCAGACTGTAAAGCTCATGTACCATTTCATTGTTCCTGTTGTTCTTTTAGCCTGTGTTTCAAAATCTGAATCCAGAGCAGCAAGTTTCAAAATGGTAAAAAGAATAAATAATAACAACTGTCAAAGGCATAGTGCTTACCCTATGCCAGGCACTGTTCTGAGATACATATATTCCCTCACTTCACCATCATCTGATGGGTAAACTGAGGCACCAGTTGGTTACACGACTCATGCCATGTGTTTAACATGGTAAACAGGGGAGCCAGGGTTAAAACCCAGCAGTCTGCTCTCCGGTCTTAACCGTGACACTCCAAGACTTCTCTCAAGAGCCTGTGGTCATGTTGACTTCACTCACTCTTGACTTCACACCAGATTCTAGCAAAGTCACATTAATGAATTCTGCCATCTCAGTTTTCCCTGCCCTAAGAGAGCACTGGAAGTGGTACCAACCTAACAGCAGTTCCAGAATGAATTACAAACCACATGCCTTCATGCCCAAGAGAGACAGAGAGATAGACAGACAGACAGGGAGGGAGGGAGAACGCGTAGGAAGAAGTACCAGGTGACATGCAATAGCTGTTATGCAACTATATGACAAGTACTGCGCCAAATTTTTTAGAGCATCCCATTTTTATTTCCCATAACCACAGATTTAGATGTATATACAAATATATATGCACACATATATGTATACACAAATGCACATAAGTGTATGTCTGTGTGTAAGCTTGTATAAATGCATATGTACATACATGCTTGTATGTGTCTATGTACATATGAGTGTGTGTGTATATAAAATGGATATTTCTTTAAATATATAGTTTATACAGAACACCATTTTATACAGGTCTCAGAAGGGACAAGTGGCTTGCCCAAGGCCACAGATCCTGTGAGCGTGCTGGAGACATGGTTTGAATCCTGCCATCTAACCCCAAAGCCTGCGCTCTGACCTACCCACTGTACCCAAACACTCTGACTTTCCCCCTAGTGACAAACTGCTAGGGTGTTAGTGATTTTTATGCCAGAAAACCACAGCAGCACATCAAATTTCTGAAGCTGCATTTTGTGCTCTCTGTAGCATAAAAAGGCATGAATTAAAACAACCACACCTGGGGCCAAATGTGTCTCCTTCATAACTTTAAGAAGTCTCAAATCACTCTCAGGTGTCAGCCTCTTGAGTTAGATTAGAATTTGCAAAGATAAACATTCATTCATTGTGTTACATGATCTCCCACCAAAGGACTAAACAAATTTACCATCGTGAATATTAACAGCACCTTGAATTAACATATATTTTTAAAAAATAAGACTGTTTCACAGGCATGTTCTCACAGAGCATTTACCCAACAAATAACCCAATAATATTACAACAGTGGTTGTCAACATTTATCGTGCTCTTACTATAAACCAAGTGCTGTCCCTAGCACTTTGCAGGCTTATCTAATTCAACTGCTCAACCTTCAGTAGCAGCTATTAGTGCTATCTCTGTTATTAATAATTCTTTAAAATGTCATTTAAGGAATCCTAGCTTTATTTCTACTCTGTAAATCTTTCTTCTGTACACATTCTCTGATGCTGAAAAATGTGCAGAGAAAACAATTTGTTCAATCTGCTCTCTTTTTGCAACATATTAGAGACTCTTGCTGTGAAAGGAACCGGGGTGAAGCCTTCTGTACAGGGAAAAGCTGTTTCAGGAGAAGGCCCTCTCTGTTTTCAGGGCTGGACATTTGCACATGGATGACCTGCAGCAGGGACACCCACATATGCATAAATTTGAAAAAGCAATGAGCACCCAAGGGAGACGGGGCTGCCGCTCGGGCTTGCTACTTACCAGCGCTGTATGAACTTTAAGATGTGCCTGTAGCTTATATTTATCTGGAGTCGAGTAGTCACAGCCGTCAGTGGGACACTTCAGCAAGATGTTACTGTGTTTCTGAATTACGTGACGTTTAAGGCAGTTTTTGGTGATGGAAGAATAATGACACTGGGAGCAATAATACAGATGTTCCCGGGTATGAGTGCGGACATGCATATCAAAATGCACTTGGTACCAAAAAAGTTTGCCTAAAAAAATATTTTCACATGAGAACAAGGAAGTTTCTTTTATACTGAATTTGAATTTTTTTAAATTATTGTTATTTTTAACTATAATATTTATCTCCCTCTTGTGCTTGTCCCGGTCACCTTTCACACTTTCTACCACATCTCTGCCTGGAAATTATTTTACAAAGGTGAGAGGTTACAAATATTAAGGGTACTACTATTTTTGCATGATGTCAGGATTAGGAGAGGAGGAAATTAATGTTTATTGAGGACCAATTATGATGCCTAATACTATGATGGACATGCATAAATCAAAGAGTCTCTAAACTCTACTGGCATTCCTGGGACACCGGGTCCAGGGCTGGACTTCCTACTTCCTGCACGACCAGCTCCCGGCAGATCCAGGAGCCGTGCTCTCACAGTGAGCTGAAGGGTACTATTCGGGGCCTCCCTACAGAGAGCTGCTGCCACTTTTGTAACCTTTCTCAGCTCATCTAGTACATGGCCACAACTTAAAGCTCGACTTTAAACTTGTCATGTGCCAGAAGAAAGATTCTTCATGGTTAAAGTTCTGGTAGAGGCCTTAGGGTAACCCTCAGCACACACACCTGACCAAGCCAACGCTGTCAGCTGTGCGGTCATCCCAGCTGCCTCCACAAAGACTCCGAGTGCTAACTGCAACACGGTGGTCACCCATTCCTATCTACAGTGGAGGACGTGGCTCATTTAGAAGGTGTTCTTTGCAAGGAGCCATGGGCTCAAACCAAACATAGGTGACCACAGCGTATCGGGGGTGGACAGGGCTGCTGGGAAGGAGAGCTCCATCAGCTGCATGCCCGTGCTGCCTTTCCTTACCACAATATTCACACTCCAGGTCTCCATAAACCTTCCGGATCCTCTCACACAAGCCGGTGTTCATCTGCTTCTTCTGTAAACTGTCCAGGACCTTCATGAATGCAGTCATGCCAGACCGGTGCTCAGGGGCAGCTTTGCAAGAGTCAGGCTGGTGTGTGACACTGTCCCCACCACCAGCTACTAGAGGAAGGAGGTCTGAGGCTTCTACTGGGTTTGACCTGAGACACCTGCTGGGATCAGGGTCACTGTCTGGAAGGGCAGCCATTCCCTGCCCTTCCCCTGGGGGGCTCTTAGCACTCTGGGTCTCCTGGTTTGGCCCGGCACTTTGGTCCTTGGAGAGTAGTAGCGTGATTACTTCACCCTGAGTCTGATCCGAGCCTCCGTGCTGGGTGTCCAAGGGCTTCTCAGGAGCAGTGTCACCCTCAGCAGAAGAGCTATCATTTTTCAACAAAAAATCATCTGAAACCACTGCATGAGAAGACAGGTCCGAAGAGACCACGGTGGTTTCCAGCTCACAAGGTGGCAGGGCTGTACTTTTGGCCTCAGGGGAAGCCAGGTGCACAGCCGGGGCGGGCATTTCCACAGGGGCCTCCAGCTCCTTCTGTCCCTCCTCGGACTGAGCGTCCCCAGGAGGGGACTCCTCTTTGAGTGCATTCACCCTCTGCAATGCAAACTCCTCTTCCGCCTGCTGCAGCTGGTCCCCCAAGGCTTCCTGCTGGATGTCCCCACCAGGCTCCAGGAGGCAGAAGCTCTGGTTGATGGAGCTGGTGAAGACCAAGGTCTCCTGGGCAGCCCCGTGTGCTTCTTTGATGTGGGAGCGCAGCCTGATGGAGCTGACAAACTTCTTGAGGCACACCGCACAGACATACACAAAGGGGTGCTTCCTGACATGCAGCTCCAACGCCTGGTACTTGGTGGCCCCATGGCCGCAGAGCTCACAGGCAAAGGGCCACTTGTCACCATGGACCAGCATGTGGCGGTCTCGGTCCAGCTCGTTCTTAAACTTGCGCTCACAGATGTGGCAGTCATAGAGCAGCTGCCGCTTGCCCTCCCTGGTCATCAGGCAGAGCTCATCCAAGGCCTCCTTGACCTTCTTGTCCTGTGGGTCGTGCGCGTCTCGGATGTGCTTGATGAGGTTCTTGACATCAGAGTACTTCTTCTTGCAGAAGCGGCAGTGCTGCTTGATCTTCTTGTGCACCCGTTCGATATGCACCTTTAGGTGGCCCTTGCTCAGGCAGGTGAATGAGCAGTAGTCACAGGCGAACTTCTCGCCAGTGTGCTTGCGCAGGTGCACGTTGAGGTTGGCCTTGATGGCGCTGGCGTAGCTGCACTGGGGGCACTTGTATGGCTTCTCGTTGGTGTGGATCCTCAGGTGGGCCTGCAGGGAGTGCTTGAACTTGAAGACCTTGTTGCAGTATTCACAAGTGAAGATTTTGAGCTGAGTGGGACCTAGCCTAGAAACAGATGACAGCACAGTTACATTTGGAGATCTTGAACCTTCCTCATGAATGCTAAATCCTTTTTATGAACCAAACACCAGAGGCTTAACAGTGAACTAAGTCCAGAGAATGGATGGATGCATCCATTCGCTCAACAAACAGCACAAGAGGACTAGTGTGGGTCGTGTCCTCCAGGAGCATACAGCCTCGGGGAGAGAAGACAGGTTGGCAGAGGGTTGCACGACAGTGCGGTAAGAGTTAATAGGAATATGGACAGGGAAGAAAGAGAAAGAGACCTCTGACCTGGACTAAGGTGGTTGGGAAAACTTGCCAAAGAGAAGTCTGGGTGGAGGCTTGAGGAATAAGAAAAAGGCAGGCAAGAGAGGGAAGAGGTGTGTGTGGTTTCAACACGCACAGTAACCAGCAGTGTTCCAAGCTGGTATGTGTGGACTCTGGGATGTTTTAATGAGACCAGTCATAATGGAATGAACTCTGTCTGCTCCATAAGACTACACACAACCAGCTTTCCAACAGCTTGGGTAATCTAGACTTGCCTATTCATTCAACTGTTAAGGATGACCGTTTTTTCCCTTTCTGCAAGTTCCCATTAGTGAAAGACCCCTGTCCTCACTTCTTCCCAGGAAAAGAGTGACTTTGAAACAGAACCCATAATTCACGAGCTAGGCTCTCCCTCTCCCTTCTGGTGCAGATGTGCTGCCCATGGTGAGCATGGGACACAGCAGATGCTTGCCGAGTGGGCATCTGTGAGCCTGGCCAGGAGCGGTCCAGGACTGTGGTGGGGGGAGGTAGGCTGTCTAATTCCGCAGCACAGTAGCGGGATGTTTGGTCTGTTCTCTCCCCAACTCTGTCAGTAGTAGAGCTAATGTGTGACTCTCCATCTTCCTCTGCCTCTACCAAGGTAGGTTTAAAACTCAGATGAGGGAAAATAGGATCATCGGTTATTAAACTCTTACTCCATTTATTCACATGATTGTAATTTGTTAACACCTGTCAGTGTGTTTCAGGCACTATGTTAGATTTTGTGTACGTGGTGGAAGAATAAAAGCATGGTCTGCCTCCTGACTCTTGTGTCTTTCAATATGGCAATGTGTATGCTAAATGAAATAGTAATAATAATAGCTAACAATTATTGAGCATTTAGAATATGACAAACGCTATGCTCAGTATTTAATTCCAGTGCTATTATTGTACCCATTTTACAGTGAGAAAACTGAGTATTTTCCCAAGGTCATACAATTAGAAAGTGGTGAAGCCAGGATTTCAACCCAGGTAGACTGACGCTAGAGTCTGCACATTCACCCTCATCCTCTGTATGGCCTGAAAACACTGATGTGCAGCAACCTGTCCCCAACTTGACCATACACATACAGCTCCCTGCATGGGGCTTCTTGATGTTGAGATGGTCCAGCCTCGTTTCTGAAATCAGCAAATGACAATCACCAAAGTACTAGCAATAGGTACCAGGGACAGGAATTGGCAGATGAGACCAAAGAGGCAGGGAGAACATCTTCTCTAGCCATAAATGCTTACTCTGGACCGCATGTCTAGGTTATCCAAGAAAGACGTTAGACTACTAATAATCATGTGCCATCAACTGTGCCTGCCGCATCTGTAAAGTCTATGGTTATAAAACTCTACAAACAACTATGTCTGATCAACACAGGTTGCCTTGTCTTTAAATTAATATTTAAATGGGCTGTAATCCATAAACACTGGAGGGTACAATTCACATTATATAATTAAAATATTCAAATTTGAAAGTTACTAGTATGCCTGTATGCTAAGCTCAAGGCTGATTTAAGGAAAGTAATTTGGATCTTTCTCAAATGACAAAGATATCAGAATATAATACATTTTAGTAATATAAAGAACACTGAAGGCCAGGCGTGGTGGCTCACGCCTATAATCCTAGCACTCTGGGAGGCCGAGGCGGGTGGATTGCTCGAGGTCAAGAGTTCGAAACCAGCCTGAGTGAGACCCTATCTCTACCAAAAATAGAAAGAAATTAATTGACCAACTAAAAATATGTATACAAAAAATTAGCCCCGCATGGTGGCACATGCCGGTAGTCCCAGCTACTCGGGAAGCTGAGGCAGGAGGATCGCTTGAGCCCAGGAGATTGAGGTTGCTGTGAGCTAAGCTGATGCCATGGCACTCACTCTAGCCTGGGCAACAAAGTGAGACTCCGTCTCAAAAAAAAAAAAAAAAGAACACTGAAGAAAGAAACCCTGGATTAATAACATTAATTAAATAAACAAATCACAGTATTTCCTCCTCTACTGCAAGATCTAGATGGTCTTGGGATAATCTTTTGCTCTGACTTTTTGTATTAGTAGACAAATAGGTGATAAAGCCTGCAGTGCCCCATTTCTGCTGAGGGCAATGAATCTGGGGAGGGTGCTAAGCAGCCTGCACTTGACTCTCAAGCACGAACCACTATCACTGTGAACCAATGCCCAGAGCCTCAATGTCCATACAATTCCTATTAAATTACTTCACTCCAGTGTTGCCCATTCAATAAGAGAGGTACTCTCACCACTGCATTAAAAAAAAAAAAATTAGGCAGAACTTTAAAAGGCAGACACCTTAATCCAGTTTTATTCCACTTCTGCAAAGTTATCCAAAAGAAAGAATACAAAATTCAGAGGAAGGTGCTCATGGCTCATCTTTCACAATAGTTAAGAATGGGAATCAGCTCAAAAGTCCCAATGTACAGAACTAGTTTGTTTGAACATTTTTTTCACTCCTTCATTCATTCAAAAAAGTGTTCCAGACACTCGAGATATAAAAGGAGACAAATACAACCCCTGTTCTCTGGAGCTCACCTTCTAGAGGGAGCTAGGCCAGCCTACTAACTACAAAAGTAAGTGGATGAGGACCATCAGGCTCCTTGCTGAGAAGGAAAAGGGCAGGTTGCCCTGAGTCCCATCAGGGCAGACTGAGCTGGTCTAGGGGACAGGGAAGGCCTCCCTCAGGACAGGACAGGACATTTGAGCAGAAAAGAGGAGGGGAGGCATCCAGGAAGAGTAAGGGGCACCTATAAGAAGTGATCAAGGAGATGAAAAGGGCCCAAATGGCCACAGCAGCTGGCAGGAGCGAGCAAACCAGGGGGACCAGGGCAGGAGCATGAGGCTCAGAGTGGGCAGGGTCAGCCTGGAAGTCCTTGTTCTCCTGAGCACAAGGTGAGCATTTTAAAAAGATCTCACTAGATTCCACATGGAGAGTTGAGTAATATCCTCATGAAATTGCAGGACATTGCTACAGAGCAAAGGGTTTGTGATTAATTTGAGTAATAAAGGAATACAAGTATAATGTGATTGAGTTTTAAAAGCAAGATACAAACTCGCATATAAAATATAAACTCAATTTTATAAAATATATGTGCTATAAAAAAGGCTGGAAGGAAATACATTAAAATTTTTAATAGTTCTTATCTATGGGTAATGAGAAGACAATATAATTTTTTCCTTAGTTTTCTGAACTTAGTTTCCTTAGTTTCAGTTTTCTGAAAATTTTTCTTCCAAAATTTTCTACATTATAAATATGTATTATTTGTTATGAGGGAAAAAAAATGATATAACCTAAATGTTTTTAATCTGTAATTTACAAAGCAAAATCCTCATGTAAAAAATGTCTCTTTCATAGTAACCTTATAATTTATACAGTAAAATATTAATAGAATACATGACAACAGGAATATAGCCTAGATCTGTTGATTAAATATTCAGTATAATTTACCTGTAACTAGATTAACATTTAGCTGATCCCTTCCCCAACAGATTTTTAAATATTGTAAAGATAATTAGTTAAGATCTATAAATCAACCTGAGTTGAGACATAGAATGCCCTTGAGATTTAATTCTCTTTTAGATTCGCCAAAGGAATTATTTTACAACTTCATCAATAAATTCAGTTGTTCACATTTACAAGAATAGAGGACTCGGGCTACAAATTAATGAAGCATACCACATGATAATAATATAATTTAATGAGAGAGTAACATGTGCCAGATACTTTGCATATATTTTATCAGTTATTCTCACCACTAAACTAAGATTCTAATAGACAATCTTACAATATTGTAATAGATGTCAGAGGCAAAGTAACTTGCTTCAAGTTAAATATAGTACAAGCTTCATCAGGACAAGGACCGTGTGTACCTTACTCTTTGTCATATCACACCAGTGCCCAGCACATAAGAGGTGCTCAATTTGTTGACCTGAATGCATGCAGAAAAGTCAAAGTGAACCAAGGTCTGCTCGATTTTAAACCTTACACTCTGCTCAAAAACATGTCATCTCCCCTCTTCCAGAAACAGCAGGAAACCATTTCCTTTGTCTTTCCTCTAAGCTGGCAAGAATGTTTTCAGATTTCTAGTGATCAGAGTTTGTTAAGTGACTTTACTAGCTAAAGGCAAACTGGGGAGAGTGTCAGAAACACACTCATTAACTATGGCTGGTCAACTGAGCCAAGGTATCTGAAGGACAGTTTTAATGTCAATTTAAAGCATTAAGTGTTCACATCTTTGATGCACAGCAATTTCCAATCCAGCAATTTATCCCACAGGAAGTCTGGAAGAAGTATGGAAAGATACATGTACCAAAACATTAATCACTATATTGTCCATCACAGCAAAACCTGGCTATATAAACTATAAGAGATCCTCATAATAGCAAACACAGTTCTTTAAATATATATTAAAAATAAAAGCTTTTTGAGGTGTAATAAGTTAAAAAAACATTGAAAACAGTACTTTTAGTATTTCATATTTTGAAAAAAATAACAAATTTAAAGCAATATATGTTGGTATATCATGAAAAAATTATGGAGGCACATGAACCAAACTACTAATAATAGTAACGTCTAGAAAGAGCAACTATGGGTTATTTTAACTCTACATCATATAGGATATATAAACTTTCTACAACATACTTGGATTATTTTTAAGAGTAGGGGAGAAATACAGATTTTTTTATTATAATATGCACAGCTATAAAAATCTGTAAATTTATTAAGGCCATGTTCACACTTCTTGTTTTTAAGGTTAAGCATACATTTGCTTTAAGTAAAATGCCTCAGTTTCATTAGGCCAATTGGTGCTCAGTTCCAAAAGCATGAAGGGCTGCAAGGAAGGGATTAATTCTTCTGTTAAATCAAGGAGTCAATATCCTTCACAAACAAGTTTGTAAACAGAATCCACATACACACGCCAATTCTTCTTGTGCTCTGTGGCATCCATTCGTGTTCAGCCTCTGGCTAGCACTACACAGAACACAACACCTTACCTGCTCGACTTCATCGGCTGCTCGTACGGTGTCTGCTGAATGGCATACTCCTGGTACCCCCTCCGAGGCACCAGATCTGCAGCAGTGGTCTCAGGATTCGTAGCTCCTGTTTCGGGGGGCCCAGCCTCCACTGGAACAATCTTGGTAGCACCTGAGATTGATATACGAGGCTTTAGATTGCTTATGGAGAGGCACCAAAACAGGGCACTGACCCCATCCCAGCAGAGGAAGTAGTGTTGGAACTATCTCTTTACTATGTGACACCCATGCAAGATATTAGTTTTCCTTCAGTTCACACATTTAAACTTCTTTATGTGTGCGTTTGTTTGTGTATATATGTGTTTGAGGCGGGGAGGGGCAAGTTTTCTACTAATCTAAGTGTTCTCTCAAGGTATATTTTCACTTGATCTACTTATTAAAAAAACAAATATATATAGACACACATATATACATACATACACATATATATTACTTGCAAGGTTTTCTGTAGACCACTTGTTAAACTTTAAAGCTGCATCAAGATAGTATGGAGTAGTGGAATAGACTGTAAACAGAAATTTAAGCCACCTGGGTTCAGTCCCAAATATCACATTACTTTAACATCTCTGGGTCTCTGTTCCACCCTATAAAATTAAGGGTTTGCAGTAGAAAATCTCCAGGGTCACCTTTTCCTCCGCAATTCTGTAATGGGAAATGATCAAAGATCTTTTATGGCAGTGGACACTTCATATGTATGTATGTGCACGTGTGTATCAAGTGCATTTAAGGAAGGGTTCTAATCCACCCATTGTTTCTGGAATAGCAAAGGGAATTAATTACACTTTTCATCCTCAAAGAAGTCTCAAAAAATACTACCACTAATTTTTAAGAAAATTGCGGAAACTTTCTCCAGAAACCACTGCAAATAGGAAACTCTCTTCTGGGATTTTTTTTTTTTTTTTTTTTTGAGACAGAGTCTCGCTTTGTTGCCCAGGCTAGAGTGAGTGCCGTGGCGTCAGCCTAGCTCACAGCAACCTCAAACTCCTGGCTCAAGCAATCCTCCTGCCTCAGCCTCCCAAGTAGCTGGGACTACAGGCATTCGCCACCATGCCCGGCTAATTTTTTGTATATATTAGTTGGCCAATTAATTTCTTTCTATTTATAGTAGAGACGGGGTCTCGCTCTTGCTCAGGCTGGTTTCGAACTCCTGACCTCGAGCAATCCGCCCGCCTCGGCCTCCCAGAGAGCTAGGATTACAGGCATGAGCCACGGCGCCTGGCCTCTTCTGGGATTTTTATTTTCCAGAATAATAACTGTTCTGAAGTGAGTGAGGCAGACAAAGTGACTTTCCAGAAAGTTCTTCTAGTCACATAATTTAATATGGTCTGTTCCCTACTGATCGCCTTGCTCTGCAGTGAGATACAGAAAGGGAACTTGTTCAAAGTTTTTATTTTAAATAATAAGTTACTATTAGCATTGAAAATAGATACTTAAAAGGCTGTAGTTGTTATTAAAATCCTAAACTTGATTTTTTAATTTTATTTGACAGCTATCACCTCAAATGGATAGGGGAAAAAAAATTATACTTTAAAATCTACTATCATAAACTACTTTTTGTCTGAAGTGTCCCAGAAGAGACCTTTTTCAAAACAGATAGCATAATATATCCACTAGCTATTTCATGTGAAAGAAAATGGAGAGGGAAAGTAGTTGGTGAACCCCAGTGAAAACACGCAAGAGAAGTTAGCATGGGTTCTAGACATGCAGCCTGCATGGGTGTCTGGGCTCAATGGGCCAAGCCCACAGGCAGGACAGCAAGTGCTGACAGCAGAGGGGCTGGAAACAAGAGGCCCCTGAGTAGGAACTGTCCCTGGGGGGCTGCTCGAAGAAGAGCAGCAGGCGTGGCTGGGACGGCCGCAGCAGGAGCGGTGGCCTCACTACCTCTCCTCTACCCATTACCCACAGCAGCTCTGGGCACTGCAGGTCCATCACAGACCCAGATTAATGAGTAATTAAGTGGAGAGCCCCTGACTGCTCAAGCCACAGGGTTCAAACCCGCATTCTGACTCAGACCATTACGTCAGACTGCCCTTGGCACGGACTTGCCAAAAGACTCTTGTTTGTTCATTTCCCACTTGTTGCAGTCACCTGGAATAGCTTCGTGTGCAGTTAAAACCACACTTATGATGGGTTTCTTCACCCCAGACAGCTGCCCAGCCTCCTTTCCTGAGGAGATCTTCTGGACTTTCTCTGTTTTCTGCGTCCTTGGTCTTTTCGGGGCCTTTTCTCGATCATCTTCCTTATACTTCTTTTCTAGTTCAAGGTCAGACTCATTACCTAAGGAGCAAATACCAAGATGTATAAAATATCCTTTTATATCAGTGACAAGGGTTGGAAACATAACTCTTACAGGACAGAATAGGAAACAGAGTCCCTTCTTCGGTCCACAGCGCCGCACGGACCCACTATATCTCTGTGGGCACCTTTTCGGCCCTTCCTTCCTCTGGATTCAACACGTTTTCACTGAGTGTGTCAGCCACAGACAGAACAACAGCTTAACCTCCCGGGGCCAAACTGGCATTAGCCTGAGGGGTAAGGATAGCTTCACTATCAAGGTGAAGAACAAAGGAGCCACCTCTGGAAGGCACACTATTTGAGATTCCCAAGTGAGAAGGAAACCTAGGGAAGGAAGAGAAAGGAATTTTCTCTGTTTTAGTTAAGAGCCACAAAAAGCCACAGAACATATGGCAAGTGCCCAGGGAACAGCTCCACGTAAGCCTTCACCAGACAGGAGCTCAGGGGTGGGTGAAGGGATGTGAGATAAGCAAATAGGGGTTTGGAAAACGCTGGAACATGGGGTATCAGGGAGGAGAAATCGGAACTAGGCAGTAATAAGGCAGAAATGGGAGAAGCTAAGGGGAGACAGCCAGAGGCAATTTGGTCAGTCTGTTCCTACCTGTGATTCGATTGTGCCTAAAGCCAGTCCTGTAGGAAGTGTGGCAAGGAATGCCTGAGGGGAAAGATAACATGGAGAAGCGCTGGTTCTCAGGAAGGCATGCTCTCTCGAGCAGCAGCAAGGAAAAAACAGGGGCTAAGGAGGCAGATTGATCAAAATGGACATTCTAATTTCCTGTATTCTATAAACTAAAATCTTTTGGTGCCTGTCCCATAATCCAGGTGCTTGGATCACTTTTAGATCTAGTGGAAACAGTCTTACATAAGTTTTTTAATTGATTGGGAAAGGTCCTTAATCATACAATTTATATCAGCATTAAAGATGTTAATATCAAACTGCAAAGAACAATGATTGGATGAGATCATGAATTGGACAAAACTGCACGTCGCCCTCTAAGGCCAGAGGGAAACAATGAAGGACCATCACATGTGTCCACCCCTTGAAGAACAGGGTCATTCCTATAAAGCCAAAGAATGGGCAAAACAAGTGATCTCCTAGGTCATAGACAGTGCCTACATTTTGCAGACTTGATTTTCATCATGCCTAACAGCAGTTTTTGTTATATTTTATTTTTTAGTACCTATAATAAAAACATTTCAAAAGGCATACAAATTGCCTGAGTCACAGAAGTTCTTTTTTGCAGCCTACGTGTTAGGTGATACACACGCATAAATAACTGTAGCAGAATATACTGGACACTATAATAAAAAGGTAGAAACAACCTATTACAAAATTTTTTTGCTTTGAAAATTATGTTTCACTTTATACCAGAATTCACCATGGGATACAATTCAATATGTGGGTGATATGCCAGGAATAGATATGTTCACATAAAAAAAACAAAGACAAGAGAATCAGAGCTTGCCATAAGCTTAACCCAGGTTAACAGCAGGAATCAACTGAAAACAAGCGCATACACACAAGTGTTCGCTTGCATTAATGAGGAGCTGGAGAGACCACCACATTCCATGCTGGAAAAGCTACATCTACAGTCTGCTTTAGGCATCGCACGTGAAGAACTGGGTGGGTGAAGGTTTGCAGCCACATCTGATGAAAACCCAGTAGAGGCCCAAGTTGGCCTCAGTGCAGAAGACCAAATAAGAATCTCATCTCTCACCTGAACCACCCCAACAGCTCCCACCTGGATGTCCTTCCGTCTGGCAGCCCTGGGATGCACACTGTTGGTATCTACCCACCCATTCCCAACGCCGTCCCTGCTTGAGGGCAACGCTACCTCCTACGACGGACACTCAGAATGCTCCTCCAGCCGTCCTGACAGCTAGCGCTACAGGGCGGCTTGGCCTATGGGGTCTGGGGAGAAGGGTGCTGGGAGCTTCTGGGGACGGCTTTCTTCCCTAACAAGGAAAGTACTGCCTCTCTTCTTCAGCGGGGGATTGCTGTGTCCACTGCCTGAAACTGAGCAACCACCAAGCAACTAGGAGAGTACGAGAGGCCCAGTGAAAGACCACATGGGTGCCTGAGAACCAGGAAGGGAGAGATGGATCCTGGGGCGTTAACAGCACAGATGTACCCCTGACCCAGCCCTGGAACCACAGCAGCTGGGCGTCTCGTTACACAAGAGGACAGACATTCTCATTGTTAAACTCACTTTTAGCTGGGGCCTCTACTAACAGTATCCTGACTAACACACTATCCAAACCATCCTCTCCACTGACCCAAGAGTCAATTTAAAATCCAAATCTAATCCTGTCATTCTCCTGCTTAAAATCCTTCAATGGCTTCCCTCCCATCTCCACTTGAAGAAAATGCTAGATAAAGTCCTCCAAGATTTGCCACGAATCATCTCTCCCACTATCCCTGCACCACCGAGGCCGAGACTTCCAAGCATACGCCCTCGCATATTATCTCCTCACTCCTTTGGGCTCTAACAACACTGAACCACAAGTTGACCAGACACCCCATGCCATGTACAGCCGATGGGCCTTTGCACACAGGTCCGTGTATTGCACCACACCCTAATCCACACACCCCTGCTTGTCCAGATGCCAAACCAAAAGGCAGCAAGGATTTCCCCTCCTCTATAATACTCTCTGCCCCCTTCACCTCTGTACCTCCTCCGTTCTCTTTACAGACACACACACATCAGCATCTCAGTGGCTGGACTTCCCACACTGCCTACAATGTTTATATGCCTCATCCACACTGTGACTCGGGTATGGAGGAGGTTGGGAGCATGTCCTGTTGTTATTTTATTAAGCCTAACATAGGCCTATAGCAGACAAAGGGCCTAAAGCACACTGTGAAGAAGACCTGTGCTGTTGTGCTAAAAAAGATGAAGCCAAGACCAATGGGTAACAGTCCTCAGCAATAGATCTCAGCGCAGAGAAAGAAGTTTCCAACAGATCTGTCAACAAGGAGAGGGGTGTCTTTTTAGAGACGTATTTCTGAGGAGGGTTTTCCAGGAAGTCTCAGATACCATTTGTGATGCTACGGAAAAGACTCTGAGCCACGTGGGAAGCCTGACTAAGCGACTGCTGTACCTCTAAATTCTAAGGCCCTCTTCTACAGAGAGATGGAACTGTTACATAAAGAAGACGGCAGAAAAGAGGAGATGGCGAGGAGAGAAGCAGGGGCAGAGATGAGGAACAGGAGAGGCAGATACAGCACAGGGGACAGAACAGCACATGCCCTCAACCTGCTGCAGAGTGCCAGCTTCGAGTGTGCTCTGTGTAGGCCTTGGCCCTCCCCGCATCAAATGCCAGTGGGGCTCTCATTGTACCCCCATAGCCCACACACAACTCTGGCACCAGCTAAGGTGGACCCAGCACTCTAGACTGTCTGGGTGGGCAATTCTGGGAGTCACTGTGACAATGTCTTAAGAGTCAATCCCCCCACTGCTCACAGCAGGGACCCCATTAACAAGCCTTGGCTTTCCTGCCCTCTCTCTCCCATGCCTCCACTCATGCTTCCTGGGACCACCACCCAGACAAACAGTCTACAGCCAAGGCTGGTTCCATGGAATCCCAAGCTAAGACACTCTCCCTCAAGACTGCCCCAAATGCACATCTCCAAGCCCCCATGTCCCTCATCAATTCTCTGTGGCTTCATGCAACAAGGATCTCCAGTCCATGCAAGCTTCTTCCTATTCTCAAGAGCTTTAGAAGCTTCAACGCTAAGTTTTCCCACTGATTCAGGCACCATATGCCAAGCACAGCACTGAACAGCCTTGACAGTGATTCTTGATGATGATCTTACACATCCGCTCAGAGGCAAGTACCCGGTGCACTTAGGAAGGAGCTAATAACTCCGGGTAGAACACCCAGAAGATTGGGTGAGACATGAGCCTGGAGAAGGACTGGCATGAAGACCCAGATGCCACTTAGAGACTCTGGCCTACAAACGCAATTGTTACACGCAAAGGAATATCATGTTGTCCACTGCACTCCCTCATGTGCCGTGCTCCTCACAGTCTCTATCATAGCTGCACAACTACATATTTTTCATTTCCAGCACTGAGTCTAGCACATAATAGGTGTTCAACTCTTTTTTGTGGAAAGCAGGGAGGATGGAGGGTAAAAGAGAAAGACATTTTATTAATGTCTTATTGGTAATTTTCTGCTCACTCTCATTTGGACATCAAAGTCCTTGTTCCCATTTGACCTGGTTGTCCTGCATCCTCACTTGACCCATCTTTGTACTTTTCAAAGTTGCCTTTTCTCCACTGAAATGCCTCCTTGGACTGAGCCCAGAAGTCGTGCTGATGGAAGCTTTTCTGAGTGCTTGGCATTTCTCATCTTCGCATGTATCATGGCCTTTGAATAAGGTGTTTTTAATAGTCTGCTGCTTCCTCTGAATTATTGACTTTTTAAACTTTTCTGCTTTTTCCCCCAGCTAACTCCTACCTTCTCTCTAGCTTCCTTTTCTTTCAAAAATTCAATAGCTCTAGGATGGGCTTTGGTTCTCCCTCTTGTGTATGGCTGCTGGATGCAGTCATGCTGTGAGCACGCTGCAAATGGGCTGGTGCGTGCGGCTGAGGGGCCGGTTAATGGAACCACAGCAGAGAGGCAGTGGCATGCTGTGTTCCAGAGACTGAGAAGCCAGGCTCGGACACTACTCGACCACTTAAAATGGGACTTTGGACAATGGATTAGTCTCCATAAAAATGCTCATAAAAAAATAAAATAGAAATCATGAAATGGACCTCAAAGGCCTGTTGTGAGAATGAAAGAACATAACTTCTGGGAAAGTCCCTGGTGCATATTAAACATCCCATCCACGTTCGTCTTCTCTACCTTCTGGAAACATTTCTGGGACACCACCCCTGAAGGTTCTTCCAGCCACACATTTTCACAGCTACTCTTACCCCCATTTTAGCAGTCAGCCCTGATGGGCACCAATTTTAGAAATCATAAGGATCAGATGAAATTAAGCTAGCAGTCAGAGATGATCTCGAGGCAGAGCCTCCCACCTCTGCTCTCAGCATCTGGTGGTTGTGGTGGCCCCCAGAGCATCTCATGCTCCCGTGGAACCCTTGCAGTCTGGATGCCATCTGCAGCAGAAGCCACGGTGCTCTCCGGAGAGAAATGTGAGGAAGGCCCACCCACACGTTCTCCCAATGAACAAAACCTTTCAATGTTTTCAATTCAAAATATATTGAGACTTGGCTTTGTTTTTAAGATTTTTACCATTTCTTCCATACAAATTGAATAAATATATAACATAATGTACCAGCTAGCATTATTAACAGTTAAGATTAGAAATTTCCTTAGCAGTGACATAGTAACATGCTAATAATAACAAAAGGTCTGAGTTCTGATCCAGATACAGTGACCCTAAGGATTTAGGGGCAGATGGATGTTAGGGAGTCATTTTGTACAACTTCCAGTCATCAGGCAGTTATTACCTACCCATCTCAAAGAAAAGCTGTCTATACTACCTGTAAACCACTCAGGACAAGGGACCCCACCACTACAAACCAGACAGCATGGTGACCTGCTTAGAAACAAGCAATCGTGCCCAATTCTCACTGGACATGCATGAGAGCCCTCTGAGCTTCCATCAGCCATGGGCTTGATTAACTAAATTGCAGACTGTCTCAACCATGGCTACCATGAGCAAATCCACTGCCACAAGCTTGCTAGCAAACACAGATGGAGAAGGACATTTGCAGAC
Organism: Microcebus murinus; assembly: GCF_040939455.1. Classification (NCBI taxonomy): domain Eukaryota; kingdom Metazoa; phylum Chordata; class Mammalia; order Primates; family Cheirogaleidae; genus Microcebus; species Microcebus murinus. The sequence goes on along the minus strand of NC_134110.1, from coordinate 33,499,772 downwards.
ACCCACACTCCTGGGTGACTGGACCAGCCACATGTTACCTTGTGCAAAGGTGGCAACAGAAGAGAGGTACAATATTAGAGAAGTCTGAGTGTCTCTGCATGCTTCCTACCCCAGACTGCCTTCTTCCTCTATGTGTCCTGCCTCTCCAATCTCTTACATGGTGCTTTCAATGAAACAGGAAGTCATACCCCTGGTTTCCACTCTATAGGTGACTGTGATTTAATCAGTAAGGGCCCCACTGCCGTACCACCACTGGTCCTTTGGGAGTTGGGAGAGGAGAGAGCCCTAAGAACTCATAAGGAATCTCCCCAGCCATGTCCCGGCTCTCAGCCACACTCCCCACCCACACTATCCCAGGATATGTCAGTTCTTTGGGCAATGGGGGGACACCCTCCAGACCTAAGGTCCCATCCTCCCTACATGACACTGCTGGAACCCAAGACAGATTAAACAGGCTCTGTGCACTCTTATTTGCAGAGCAGTACCTGGTCGTGTCTGGGAATGGCCAGGTCAACTTTGGGTCTGATTTCAAGTCTGCCTCTTCTGTTTCTATTCCTGCTTGCTAGTTACCCTCTCCTCAATTTGGTATCCATACCAGGAACATGTCCTCTAAAAACAGACTTTCCATTTCCAATATCAAGTTCAACAATTATTCTCTACTACTTAATATAACATTCTCTTTGTGAGCTCATTTTCTATTCTCATTTCTATTCTCTATTTCCAAATTTTCCTGATTCAAATATCATTTCTGCACAAAAAATAAATAAATATTTACTTGGAAATTACATAAGCACTATGGAATTTACTTGTTCTTTTCTAGCCACAGTTCATTCAACAGACACTTACACAATGCCCAGCACTGGTCTAGCATTTGTAATACTTTAGTGCACAAAGAGAGATCTCTGCCCTTGGTAGTTTACATGCCAGTCGGGAAAGACGAAAATAGATTTAAAAACATAATAAATAAGTAAATTTCATAGTATATTAGACGGTAATCATTTTACCTGAGCCTAGAAAAGGAGCATCATAGGCCTTCAGGAAGCAGGGAAAGGTGTAGTTGTTAAATACAGATGCTTCTCGACTTAATGATGAGGTTACATCCTGGTAAACCCACACAAAGTTGAAATATCATCAAGTCAAAAATACATTTAAGGCCAGTGCAGTGGTTCATGCCTGTAAATCCTAGCACTTTGGGAGGCCAAGGTGGGAGAATCACTTCAGGTCAGGAGTTTGAGACCAGTTTGAGCAAGAGTCAGACCCTACCTCTACAAAAAACACAAAAATTGGCTGGGCATGGTGGTGCGCACCTGGAGTCCCAGCTACTCAGGCGGCTATGGCAGGAGAATCACTTGAGCCCTGAAGTCTGAAGTTGCAGTGAGCTATGATGATGTAATTGCACTCTAGCCCTGGTGACAGAAACCCTGTCTCGGGGGGGAAATGCATTTAATACACCTAATCTACTGAACATCATAGTTTAGCTTTACTTACCTTAAACGTGTTCAGAACACCTTACGTCCTGCCTATAGCTGGGCAAAATCATCTAACACAAAGCCTGTTTTATAATAAAAATACAAATTTTATAATAAAATATAAAAAATAAACAAAATCTAAACTTTGATGTTCTACTGAATACACATCACTTTTGCACCACAGTAAAGTTGAAAAATTGTAAGCTGAACCATCATAGTTGGGGACGGTCCATAGTGTGGTCCAGTGCTCTAAGCTCTAACAAACATCTCTCACACAAACATTCCCTACTGCTGAGGACGTTACTGTGAGTGGCTTATTTATATATTGGTTTACTTGTCTCTTGTCTGTCTCCCCTGATAGGACATAAACTCAATAAGGCCAGGCAGGAATTAGCCGATTTCTTCGGAAGATTTCCACTGTGCCCAACACATCATAAATATTCAGTAAAGTAGAGAAAGAGAGGTAGGGCCTCAAATCTCACAAAGTGGAAAGTCATCCAGTCATTAAACAACTAGCAGGGGAAGGCCTCTTGTGTATCTGGCCCTGTGCCAGGCACCGTGGACAGAGAAGAACCAGGCCTGCTCTCTGCCCTTGGGCAGCTCAGGGGTTCACTGGGTGACACATGTGCAAACACCAGTGACTGCCGCAGCCACTCAGCATGCTGCACACACCATCAGCTCCTTCGGTCCTCACTGCCCTAAGGAGGCAGGACTGCTCCTGAGCCCTTTATAAAGACCAGCAGACCAAGGCTCAGTGAGGGAAAGAGGTGACATGGCCCAGACACTCTGCCCCATTCATCAGTGGCAGACCCAGCAGCATCACGTCTAAGTCTGGCGCAAAGCAAGTGCTCCCCGCTACCCTCTCCTGCCTCTGATGCTGTCTGTGTAAGAGCAGAAGTTCAGGCAAATCGCACAGAGAGGAACCAAGTGAACGGCCGGCACCACGACGGGATGAGCTGGTGGTCAAACAGCAAAGCCTAATGTCGTCTTACAGGGTGGAGAGAACAGATGGGCCTGGCTAGTGGACCGGCCCCTGAACACTGCCTCTAAGCAGCCCCTTTCCTCCCAGTCCACCTCTCTCTAGTGGGGGTGGGAGGGACCAGGTCCATCTGTGCTGAAGGCTGAGGTGGATGAAATAAAGGCTGGCATTTGCTCTGTGCACCCTCAGCCAAGTGCCCATAAATAGCAAGAGGCCATTTGCTCCAAATCACTTTATGTAGATAAATGGCCTCACTTCAGCCCACGAAGACACACCGAACAGTCAACTGCACAGCTGGCTCCCTGGCACAACAAACTGCCGACCTGGCCCAGCACCCAGGGCCAGGCACTTAAAATCCCGTCACAGCCTGTTGACGGTGTGCCCAGCTCTTCTGGCTCTACAGAGATGCTCCTCGCTATGAAGAGGCAGTTCTCGGGAAGTAAAGAAAGCTAGAGTTCTGTTAAACCAATTAATGTCCATGTCCCCTGCACTGAGACAGACTGAACCCTCTGGCGATAAACACAGCTGCTAAAAGTTGCTCTTCCAAGATGGCAGGATATAGGGCTGAGTCAGACCCCCAGGTGAAATCCAAGGCCCCCAGTTGATACCGACAGGAAATTCTGGATAGTTTATTTATGCTTGTTTCAAAGAATGCCCGGTTTAACCACTGGGCCTAGGCAGAGTGCCTGGCAGACAACAGCTGGCAAGCAGATGTCTTTTAATAATCATATCCGCATGTAGAGAATAAAGACACTGAAGGGCGCCAAGGCAGGGTGGGGGGACCCAGGCCAAACTCCAAGTCCTCTAGAGGCTGTTTCCAAGATGAACCACCTTCCAAACAGCCTGCTTCATGGACGAGTGTTAATTACACAATTCTAAGGTAGTATTTTGTTTTCAAAGTGTATTAAATGTCTAAAAATATCTTCACTGAGCTCTAGAAAAGACTCTTTATCCAAGAGAAAACAGGATGTAATTTTAGTGGGATCAATAGCTGAAATCTGTATGAGATGCTTAAAAGGCAGAAGAACAGACTAGATGATGTCACACCCCAGTGCTCTCTTTAAGGCCCTCCCCCGCATGAGTCTGGTCACGGGAAGGGAGGCCAATATTGATCCCATCGGCAATGGTGGGTTTCAAGCTGAAATATCTAACAGTGGTCTATGCCTGTCTGGTATTTTTCCTTTAATCAATATCATGAAACAGAGATAAACTACAGTACTGTAATGATAATGCCTTACCTTCTGAGTGGTACATGACAGTTTGCAAAGCACTTTCACAAACATCAGCACCTGCAACTCTATTATACACACAGCATACCTTTTTAAATTTCATGTTATTCTTCAAGGCACTTATGAATGTGCTCTTCCAGAAAACAAGGCCCTTAGCCTTCACATCCTGTTGCATCATTGTCTAAATCCAATTGTGACTATCAGTACAGTGGGATAGTAGTCTCCTAAGTTTTTTCAGTAGTGGGACCTTTTTCAAGTGTACTCTTTAGGCAATTTCACAATTATTTCATAAATAATCTATAAAAGGACATGACTTCTCTGATTATAGTGGGTGGGCTCCCTGCCAGCCTCCCCAACTCGATACATCTATCCTAGACATTCCTCCAGCTTCAGACACTGAGCATCTCTGAAGGGCCCTAGAAACAGCGTTAAAACTACCAAATCAGGATGTACAATGTGCTATGACAAATACTGCTTTAACTAAAAGCCACTGTTTTGAGACGGCATGGTAGAAAGCACAGGATTTGGAGTCAAGGGCATCTGACGAATTTGGAACTCTCTAAACTTATGATCTGCATCTGTGGAATGAGTCACTCTAAGATTCACATGAGGGAACAGATGCAGAACCCCTCGCACGGTGGAGCGCACACAGTAGGCCCTCAGGACACATTTGCTGCACGTCAGTCTGTTGACTCCACACCTGAAAATATACAAGCAAGCCCAACTCAAGCCTGAGACTGGAATTACTCCTTCCTGATGGGTTCATTTGGTTTGTATTAATAAAAGAGCTGCAGTTGAGCACCAGCCTCACCCTACCACCTGGCGTTGTGTGTTTTCCTGAGACACAGACGTTCTGAGAACTGTAACTTTTAATTTCTTGACATCAGTGCAACATTGCTCTTCAACCCTAGCACATTAACATAATTCTTTATATTTCATTTCCTTCTGAAATGACAGAGTTTAAAAAAAGTGATGACACTGCACAACATGGAACGCAAACCTTAAAGAGTGAAGCAGATGTTCGAGAATGGTTGTGCGTGCCCTGCGGTGCTGAAACCCTTCCTCCCGTGACAGAGCCTGGCGCCCTCGCACGCAGTGAGGTGCTGACACTAGAGGTGTCCGTTACTTAAGGAGCAAGACCCGCATGTGGCCCTTTCAAGGGTGGATGATGAGCAAACATCCAATGTCCCCTGGGTGAGGTCCCCTGGAGGGTCCCACATACCTCTCCAGGTCTACCCGCCACCCAGCTCCCTGAGGCTGGCCTGTAGGATCACACGATGGGCACCACTGCCCTCTGGCTTCCAGCTGGGTTTGGCCAATGGGGGCATCAGCAGAAGGGAAAGGGAGGAGGAACATGGGGGTGGGCGCTTGTTCTCTGACTCACTCTCTGCCAGGTCAGCACAGGCTGACTTCATTCTCTACCAGGGGCCACAGCACTCTCCCTCAGCAAAACCGTGATTGTCTCCTCTCTTGCCTCTTTACCTAGCTGGCCACAGCACCCCACTGTCCCCAGCTTCCCCTAGTACCGCACTGTGACGACACTGCCGAAACCTGCTTGTGCCTTTACAATCATCTCTTTGTTAACCTCTTGAGTCACCCACATGAGTGAGCCATCTGCTTCCTGCGGCTGCACTAGGACATCCTCTTGGTCACCTCTGATGACTCCTCTTTCTGTCCCCAACCCACCTTCACCCCTCCCATTCAAGCACCCCCCACTGACTCCCTCTTGCTGATACTACTCCTTCTGAGTCAGCAAGGAGGAGGCACATCCCAAACCAACAGCTGCTTCATTCCGGCTTCACCTCCCTGACACTGCCTACATTGTTTCCATCACCCCCCGGACCCCCACCCTCGCCTCTTCAAAGGTGACCCTTCTTGCACTCCATCCCTCTGGACCGCCACCCTCAGTGTTTCCTCCCTCTGCTTCCATCCAGTCTCCACAAAGACCCTTGGTCTGCTCATTCCCCTTCTCTGCTGAGGATGCTCTCCGCAGGAAGCATCCTCCTGAACATCCCACACTCCACAAACTCAACATGTGACCACATCTAACTCATCCTGTTCCCACCAAACCTGCATCTTCCCTGGGCTCTTAAGATTGGCAGGGGTGCCACCATCCAGCCAGGCCCCCAAACCTAGGCAGTCTCCATGCTCCCTCCCTCTCCAACCTCTGCCCAGGTCCTGTGAATCACATGTCCTTAGTGTCTCTAGAATACATCTCCTTTCTTCAACTCCCATTGCTAAATTCAGATACCATAGGCCCCTCCCTTGACCACTGCACCAGCTTCTTCTGTGTAGCCTGCCAACTCCTCTGTGCCTTAGCACATACTGTTCCCTCTTGCAGTGCTAGAGCTCCCCTGCCCTCTTCCCCCTGCCCTCACCTCTACCCTCATTCTTCAGAACATGAGACCTACATGCCCTTCAACCCCCTGCCCCAGAGTACCCACAGAGCACAGGCCACCACCTGCTCTCCAGGCCACTGCAGAAGCCCCTTGCCAGAGCTCCCTCAAGACCCTGTGGAGCCTCTGCCAGCCACTCCTCACACTTCCCCCAGAGTGTCTGCGTCATTTCTGCCCAGCCCACTATGCTCTGAGCGGCTTTACTGCATGGACCTCCATTGAGAGTCAGCATACCACTACATGCCTGCCTCACCAACGGGTCACTCAATGCTTCTGATGCATTCATGAAACGACCCACAGCAGGGTTCAGAAAGTTCCCGTTCTTCTCAGCCCAAACATGCATGCATGTGCACATGCATGTGCACATACACACACATACACACACACACACACACACGCCCTTAAGTTTGATGAGCTTCTCTCACCTTACTAAGAAAAACAAAGCCCATCTGCTACAAAATCTCTGAAGTGAGTTCCTTTTACAGCAAAACCTTCCTACTCTTTGCTCACCATCTCCTCCTTTTCTATAAGTGTTCCTTTAGGAGAGATCCTTCTTTATTTTCCGACACTATACCCTTGGTAGGTAGGATCTGTGTCCTCATTTTTCACCCCTGAATTCCCCACAGAGCAGAACTACCTACAAGTAACATGTTATTCAAACAAAGTATGTTGAATTGGTGACAGGCAGATGAAGAGTTAAGTATAAATGCAATCACACATTTGTAGAAATTAGTGCATATGCACTCATATATAATTAACACTGCACTCATATTCTAAAGTACCTATTCTAAATTGCCCAAGGACTAATTAAATCTCAGAACACCCCAGAGAGTAAAGTGTTACCAGCCACATTAATAAAAAGCCCAGAGCGGTTGTCAGAACAGCAGACTGATAAGGGATTATATTCTGGGACTCTGCCACCAATTCATTCCACCCTGCTAATACAGCAGTTTAAGACACTTATTAGACCCACACTAATTCTGTCTAACCTGCTGAATATGCATCGCTCTTCCCTTCCCTCTTCCCTCGGGCCTTCTCACATCTTCCTGTCTCTCTTGCTGTGGGGGAAGGACAGGGAGCACTGCTTCCAGCACCGTGTTCCCACAAAGAGAGACGGCTATGGAAATAAACCGATGAAGGGCACAAGCCTTTGCCCTGCATGTCACTCCCAGCTGCCCTACATTCTAACTGCAGCGAACTACCCAAACCTCCTCAAATGTGCCCACATCCCCACACTGCAGACTTTTGCACGAACTGTCATGAGAAAAATGCCTGTTCCACCTCCTCCCCCCATGTCAAGTAATCCTTAGAGACAGAATTCATGGACTCCGCTTCCAGGAAGCGTTCCAGGAGGTGCCCCAGCAGACGTGGTCCTGCCCTGCTCCCTCTACATGTGGTCCACCCTGCCATCATACCTTGTTATTTACTGACAACCTTGTCCTCCTCCCCAGACACTCAGCTGCTCAAGGGAAGAGTCTTGTCATACTCAAGTTTGATCCCCAAAGTCTGGCTTGGAGCCCAACAATAGCACAAGCTCAGGAAGCAGGAGGAAATAGAGGAGAAGAGAATCTACAAGGATCTCACTGAGCCCTCAACTTTAGCCAACCTGCATGAGATCTTGGCGTGCCAGGCCTAGCAGTACATCCTGCTTCAAAGGCTGCTGGGCCACAGGCCATGGGCTACCCTTCCAGTACTGCTCAGGTCCCAGGGACTGTCACAGTGAGAGAGAGGGAACTCTTTCAAAATGGGGTTATCATGCACAGCAGCCATTTTTCCTCAGAAAGGACCATTAATTAGAGTAAAGCCCCACTGTGTCACAGGCTGCATTCCACCCAGGCAAGCCCCGGGCCCTCCACCCTGGGAAGTGGCAAGGTGGCCTACTGAACTTCAGACAACAGCACTGGGAGGAAAGCCCTCTACCACACAGTCCTTGAGAGCCAATAGCCCCCAGGCTGGCCTCCAAGATGCTGAAGAAGAGAGTCTCCCTTTCAGAAGTCCTGGCCTGAAGTCTTGCTGGGCAAGATTCCATCAGTGTGTCCTTTGGTCACTAAGAGTCATAGTTAGCTAGCAATGGACAGAGCTGGGAGCACAGTGCCAGCCCTGTATCTGATTATCTCACATGTCTCACTGGAAGACTTAATTACCAGCAGGACGGGAAGTTTTAATTCACATGACTCTGGGACAAGGCAGGGGCGAGAATCAGAGGATCAGCAAATCAGGACCAGCACCCCAAAAGATTGCTGGGTCCATGGCAAGAGCTTGAGCAGAGAAGTCCAGAGGATCTGGACTGGACTCCATGCTCCAACAGGTGCTTACTAGCTGGGCTCAGGCAGCTTCCTTGGCCTACAGACCTTCCAATTCTTCACCTAAGGGAAGAGAATGGCACCCTGCCTGGCAGCAGGAGCAGAGCAGCTGGTGTGGGCGGGGACACAGAAGAGGCAGCAGCCTCACTGTGGAACTTGCTGAGGAAGGGAGCTTTACCACCTGGCTGACCCAAGAGTCTGGAACTCCATATCTCTGGGAAGTTCTGGAGTGCACGGGCTCTGGGAAGTTTGGATGTATGTAAACACAAGCTGTAAAACTTAGCAGCTTGAGTTATACCCACAGTTTGCTCACCCGGGCCCATCTCCAGGGCCTGCTGGAGCTTCCCACGGGCTCAGGACTCCAGGACCCGTACTTTCTTCCCTCTCTAAACAACTCTGATCACGTATCTTGCTATCATTTATCTGAACCTTATTTATAAAGTATCAGAAGCTACTGGAGTAATAAGGGTCACACACAGGTATTTTCACCCAGCAGACATTTACCAGAGCTGCTTATGTTGCAGGTACCAAGCTGGCTGGAAAGAAGAAAGAATTTGTGAGCTGGCTTAGGAGGTTGAACGGGGCTTTCCAGGAAGAACGCACTGTTTGCACAAAAGAATCCCTGGGACAAGAAGGGTCAAAGGGCATGTGGCAGCAGTGGCCTGAGATGAAGCAGTCAGTCTCAGGACAGGGAGGGATCTGCCCACGCCCAGCAGTGGCAGGGGACGGGCAACCACGGAGGACCATCAGCTGGAGGTGACGTTGCCCCTTTTGTGTTCTACTTTGCTCTGTGAGGATGGGCCAACAGGGAACAGGTCCGGAAGTACAACAGCCAGGCTGAAGGTCACTGGGTGACAGTCCACCTGAGGGATGATGAAAGCGGACCTGGGCAGTAGGTCTCTCTCTCTGAGAGAGAGGGGGAGGAGGGCTCCAGAATTGCCTGGAGGAAAAGTCAGCAGGATGAGGGGACTGTTAGATTTGTGGGTGAGACAAAAGGAGGAATTAAGGATGACTCTGAGGTTTCTAGTCCAGATGACCAAGTAGCACCAGCCAATGAGAGGTAACTTGCATACATAACCCTTAAATCCACATGAAAAAACTGATGGCTGAAGCTGAAATGTGAAAAGCAGGGGAGAAGAAGAAAAGAACTAAAGCAACGGCAGAGTCAAAAAATGTGCTGGAGAGATGTGGCTGGCAGGCAGATAGTCAGCGAAACATACCTGGGGCTCCATCCAAGTCACTGGACCCAGTCCACATAGAAATATAAATGGAAGTTATAAAACAAATTAACTTTGAGTTTCTCATCCATTGGACATAGCACAATCCGAGTTCCTGCTCCATGAGGACCAGCGCATTCACTCAAAAGATATTTACTGAGCACCTGCTGTGTGCCTGGCACTGTTCTAAACACTGGAGACACAGCCGTAAGACCATGTACCTTCACACACAAGTTACTTGGCTTGTTTAAGAGAAATCCACCAAGGACTGGAGTTTGGCCTTAGACTTTGGTGAAAAAAGACAGATGTGAATGATTCTATTCCATCTACAGGGAACCAGGCCCTGGTGAAAGCGTGAGATCCTCCCTTCCAAGAGCTGTCAGCCTACGAGGAGACGCACACACAAACCAGCACCTCCAACACACTGAGGCACGTGCACAGTACAGGAGAGGAGCTCGGGTCTGCCGGGAGGCTGGAAAGGAGGGATGGATCTGTGGTTTGAAGATAAGCAGAAATCTCTGGCACAGAAGAGGCTGTCAGCATTCCATAGATAAGGGGTTAATGATGTGATAGGGGCCCCTGCTGGTTCAGGGGGCTGCACGTGCTCCAGGAAAAAAACTATACGTGACTGCAGTTACTCGGAAGGGAAAGGGCAGGTGGGCATTCCAAGCAAAAAGAAAGACCTGTACAAGAGATCGTGAGAGGGCAACATACCAGGACCTTCGCAAGTTCCTACAGACTCACAGATGGGCAAGTGGGAGGAAGTCAGGGTGCAAAGGGGGAAGCAGGCATCACTGAGGCTGCCTTCGGGACAGGGATGGGATCCCATTAACATCTCAGAAAGAGATGCCTACCACCAGGGAGATCAGTGGGCTCCAAAGTAGAAGGCACATACCCACCGAAATTTGGGAAGAAAATAGAAAAATTCCTCATTACCTTTTTACCTCATTCTTTTGGAACTGACATTTTATGTATGTTTTATAATGCCTATAAACATATTCACACAGCGGTCTATGTATTTGAGCCAAAATGCCTGATTTCACATCCAAGGTCCATCACTCAAAACTGTGACACTGGACAGAATGCTTACCTTGGTTTCCTAACCCATGAAATGGGATTAAAACAGTAACTACCTCATAGGGATTTTATGAAAAAGAAATGAATTAATATTTATAAGACTCAGAAAACTGGCAGGTCCATAGGAAGAACTCTATAGATCCTTATTAAATTTTTAAAATGTAAATAAATGAATATTGGGTATATATCCCTCTAAATATTTGCAAACCACTGGTGTACACAGAGCATGGATTGGAGCAGATGGGTTGACCAGAGCTATCACAAGAGTGCACAGAAGATGAGATGGCGATGGTGCCTGGCCCACAAAGATAGCAGCAGGGATGGGAAGACACACTGGAGAAATATTCAGCAGGAAAAGTCCATTGACTGTGGTAAGCAATGGGATGTGACAGGTGACAGGGACATTTCTAGCTGAGACACCTGGATGGTAGAGCCAGTCACCAAGATAGAATCAAGGAGAAACACCTATATAAGGAGCTAGACGAGTTCAGTGTTGAATATGCTGCACAGCTTAAACTGCCTGGGGGATACCAAAACTGAAACACGAGCAAGGAAGATACTTGTAGGACGTCAGTACACGGCTGGTGGTAGAATCATGGAAATGGATGGGAACCACACGGCAGTCCCTAGTGACAGCCACCAAGCATTTCCAGGTCTCCTCCACAGAAGGACTGCACCTGTTGGCCCGCTAAAGTCGGGTACCAAAACTGAAACACGGGCAAGGAGGATACTTGTAAGACGTCAGAACACAGCTGGTGGTAGAATCATGGAAATGAATGGGAACCACATGGCAGTCCCTAGTGACAGCCACCAAGCATTTCCAGGTCTCCCCCACAGAAGGACTGCACCTGTTGGCCCGCTGAAGTTGGGTGGGGCCATGTGATCCCTTCTGGCCAATGAGCTGTGTGGGAGAAAAAATGACAAATGTCACTTCTAGGACACGGTGAAACCACGGGGCTCTCTCCCTCCTGCCACTTTCAAGACTGTGGCTGCCTAATCCAGCTGGGTACCTGAGTGAGCAGAGCCCCCTGGGGACCTGCAGTGGACATGCAGTCCCACAAGAAAGCAAGCACGGCGATGCTAAGCCTCCACCCTCGGGGGCAGCTTTGCTGTCAGGGCATCACCTGGTCTGGCCTCAGCGGCAGTGGCAGAGACAGTTACATGACAGGCAGACCAGGACCAGCTCACAAAGGAAGTGGGGCAGTAGCAGTGGGAGAGTGGGTCACAGAAAGGGAATGTGAACTGTGCCACACCAGATGCCCATGCTCACAGGCACGCCCACAGCCAGGTACAGCTGGAGACCCCCAGGCTCCTACTCTCATTAGTGCAGAGACAAAAACAAGGATTTATGAGCAGCAGAAAGAAACAGACATTACCATTATACATCTTTCCACAGAGAGAAGTGTGGTATTCAGAGACTGACATTTTCACCTGCAAATTTTCCAACATGACTCACTCAAAACCATTTTCAATGGTAACAGCTATTTATCAAGTCAGCTGTTTTGCTAACACAAATAGAGTAGAAGACAGAGACTCAAAGCACTATTGCAAATAATCCTCATGAAGATTACAGGTGCATCTTAGGTAAGACCATAAAATAAATGCCTTGTCTTCTATTGGGAGGATTTAACAAGAATAAGAGAATATTTTCACTACTCTCCTTGCATAAAATGACCCCAGAAATAACAAGCTTAGAAAGGTTCAGAAGTCACTTTTATAAACTTGACATATTGATTTCTGTAGGCTGTAAAACGTTTTTCAAAACACCAGCTGTTCCACATAACAGCAAGGGAGAAAAAAATCTCTTTTCCTGGTTTCTTTCACCATTCAAATGCAGAATAAAATAAATAAATGTTGAATACATATCAAAAGTGTTATTTTAACTTGCCATGGTTGAAGATACAAGAAAAGCTTATTTTGTTTTCTTCTAATTGTTTTAACAAGCTATGGAGCCAAGGTCAATTGTTTGAAATGTCACTAGACTGCTCTTGACAGAGCATGTATTAAAACAATTATGCGAGAATTTTCCAAATTGTAATATTGTGCTTGGCAAACTAGGGAATGTGGTGCAATCGCATGGATGTCAGCCACAAGGCAGCTGGGCATAAGGTCATTTCTGATATTTTAGAGGCTTCAGCAGTGGCCAGAAAGGGATAAACACCCAGAGCTTCTACCTTTCCATTTGGTATTTGTTAAAGTCCACTTAGGTCATTCAAATCAATGGAATACGAGGCCATTTTCTGCATAGCTTATTACTGGAGGAAGCTGATAATCTTATTAGAGGGAATGTGCCTGCCTGTCATTGCTGAAGAGACTGCCTCATTATCACAGAGTGGAAAATAAACATCGGGAAACACACAGGGTAGAACTTTCATTTCTTGTAAGGTTAGAGAAAAATCTAACAGAGGTACATTGAAATGAATAAAATCTCTATACATGAGGTAGAAATGAGACTATTTTTAAGACACAAATGTGGTCCGGCAGACCAGCAACAAGGTAGGAGTGGGGGGACACGGATCCTACCCCAACCTACCCCAAATGTGTCCTGTGACTCTGGATAATCATCACTTGCGCACCTCAAATTCCTCAATCATAAAATTAGAACATAGGTCTAAGAAAGGGGCTCTTTAAGCCAATCTCAAAGGTCACATACTATGTGACACAATTTATACAACATTCTTGAAATGACAAAATTACAGAGCCAGACAGCAGACGGGGGTTGCCAGGTGGGAGGTAGGTAGCACAAGGCAGCCTTACAGCCCTACAGTGATGGAGTCTCCTGACAGTGGTGCTGGCTACGTGCAGTTTACACGTGACAGTGGCAAGTGGCAGCAAGTCACATACATCAGCCAGTGTCCTGACTTGGATATTGGCTATAGTTGTATAAGGTGTAACTGCCCGGGGAAACCAGGTGAGGGGCACATGGGACCCTTCTGTACTATCTTTGCAGTTTCCTGTGAATCTATAATCATTTTAAAATATAAAACTTTATCTTTTAAGGGTTTTTTAGACTTTGAACTACCAGGCCCTTATTTTCTCTGTAGACTCTACGATTTGAAATATTTTACCTAATAAATTGCATTTATTAACATAATTCCTTGGCTTGTATTTACTGATCAAATATAAACATTTGATCCTTGAACAACATGGGTTTAAACTGTGTGAGTCCACTTACACATAGATTTTCTTCTGCCTCTGTCACCAAGGCAGTAAAACCAACCCATCCTCTTCCTCAACCTATTCATTGAGAAGACAATGAGGATAAAGACCTTTATCATGATCCACTTCCATGTAATGAATAGTAAATACATTTTCTCTTCTTTATGCTTTTCTTAATATTTTATTTTCCCTAGTTCAGTTTATTATAAGAATATAGTATATAATATATTAACATACAAAATACATGTTAATTAAGTGTTTATGTCATCAGCAAGGCTTCCTGTCAAGAGTAGACTATTAGTAGTTCAGTTTGGGGGAGTCAAAAGTTGTATGTGGACTTTCAGCTGCATTGAGGGGAAGGGTGTCAGTGCCCCTAACCCTCATGTTGTTCAAGAGTCAACTAAATAACTACCTCACTTCACAACTTACACTAAAATACAGTTTCCAGATGGATCAAGATATAGGTAAAATAAAACCATACAAATGACAGGGCAATATATAGAAATATATTTTATAATTTGGGGTATAGGGAAAGTTTTCTAAGGTATAATTTTTTTAAAAAAAAGCAAGAAATTTATGAGAAACATTTGACTGTAGTGACAATATAGAAATTTAAAACTCTAGCAAAATGCAAACGCAAAAAAAAAAGCAATGCTATATTAGAAAGGAAATTAAAAGATAAATGACAAACTGCAGGAAATATTTTCAGCATGTCAATCCAAAAATGTAAGAGCATGAAACAAGAGATACCCCCAGTCACACATAGCTAATAACTATGTACAGAGATAGTCCACTAGTCATCAAAGAGGTACAAATTAAAACAGTTAAAATCATTCACATTAGAGATTGGCAAAGACAGAGTCTGACACAACCAAGGATAAAGAGGATGAAGGTAGGCCGGGCGCTGTGGCTCACGCCTGTAATCCTAGCTCTTGGGAGGCCGAGGTGGGCGGATTGCTCAAGGTCAGGAGTTCAAAACCAGCCTGAGCAAGAGCGAGACCCCGTCTCTACTATAAACAGAAAGAAATTAATTGGCCAACTGATATATATAGAAAAAATTAGCCGGGCATGGTGGCACATGCCTGTAGTCCCAGCTACTCGGGAGGCTGAGGCAGAAGGATCACTCGAGCCCAGGAGTATGAGGTTGCTGTGAGCTAGGCTGACGCCACGGCACTCACTCTAGCCTGGACAACAAAGTGAGACTCTGTCTCAAAAAAAAAAAAAAAAAAAAAAAAAGAGGATGAAGGTGATACGAGGATACAGCCCATGATGGAAAAATAATTGATACGTGCTTTCTACAGAGTGGTTTGACAATAAGTAAATGTGTCAAAATGTAAAATGTGCTCTATTAACGCAGCAATTACATTACTAGGTATTTGCCTAAGATAATGGCACAAGTGCAAAAAAAA
This sequence comes from Microcebus murinus, assembly GCF_040939455.1. NCBI lineage: Eukaryota > Metazoa > Chordata > Mammalia > Primates > Cheirogaleidae > Microcebus > Microcebus murinus. The sequence goes on along the minus strand of NC_134110.1, from coordinate 33,484,534 downwards.
AAAAAAAACAGTAAAATAAAAATGCATGCTCAGGACTATTCACCTGAGTAGTGTTTTTCAATCAGCAAGAAAAATGTAAAACAATTCTAAATATCCATCAACTGGAGACTGATGAAGTAAAATTTATGTCCCACGCATATGATGAAATGCTGTCTGGCCTTTAAAAACAACAATTGACTTTTACTGATTGTTTTGGATCAGGACACACAGCAAAGCAGTCAAAAGCACACAGCCTGGCATCAGCCTGCCTGGTTCCACCAACTCCATCTCTTACTGGCTGGGATCTAAGCCAACTGCTGAACCTATCTGTGCCCCAGTTTCCACTCTATAAAATGGGAATAGTGCATGCCTCTTAAAGTTACTATGAGAATTAAAAGATCTATTAGTTGTAAAACACTGAGAATAGTATCTGTAACACAAAAAGTGTTTTAAAAAAAGTTAGAAAAAAAGCTTGTTAAATAAAAAATATTGTCATGAAAAATTTATCTTCCATATTGGTGTGTGGAAAAAAAAAATCACAGAATATTAGGTATGATACCATTTTTGAAAAATGCATGTGGGTATACACAGAATAGAGGAGGTCTTCTTTTTTTCAGACATTATAACAGTCATTATGCCTAGATAGTGAAATTTGGGATTATTTTCACTTTCATCTGACTATTTTCCTATATCATCATAGGTATTAAAAATAAAAATAAACAAAGTGATAATATCCCAGAGGCACTCTCAGACACATTTGGAATCTAAGTTGGTGTGAACTTTCTGGCAAAAAAAATGTGGCAATATACATTCTGATGTAACAGTCTGTCGGCTTCTAGGAATTTCTCCTACGAAAATAAGAACAAAGGTCTACAAAGAGGTATACATACACACACAACTACACACATGTACACATACACACCCACACAGGAATATTTATTAAAGTAATAACCACCAAAAAGCTGATAAAAGCCTAGGCTTTCAGCAGCCGCACCGTGGCTGGCACAAATAACAGAACACTGTGTCCCACAGAGCCACCAGGAGACCAGCCTGGTGAGGGCCTCGCACAGGCAGGCAAGGCTCTGCTCTGCCGCACAGGGGAGCAGCCCAGGGGCTGTTTTAGAGAATGGCCCTGAGCCCAGTGCAGACTCGGGACCGGCCTCTGACCCAACTGACCTTCTCAGTCTGTGCTTTTGATTGTGAGCCTCAAAGCCAGATTCAGGCCTGAGGTCTGGAGAAAGAGGAAGCAGGAATGTTTAGTGTTGCAAAAGGGTGAAATCCCTGATTTCTAGCCATAACTGTGCACAAGGTCCAGGAGCATCTCAAAAGGAACCTGGTGAGTACCAGCAAACTGGTATTAACTGAGAAGCACCTAAGTGGACACATAGGTACTACAGTAATAGGGTATTGGGCAGGTGGGAGGGGGGCGGGTATATACATACATAATGAGTGAGATGTGCACCATCTGGGGGATGGTCATGCTGGAAACTCAGACTTGTGGGGGAAGGGGGGAAAGGGGATTTATTGAAACCTTAAAATCTGTACCCCCATAATATGCCGAAATAAAAAAAAAAAAAAGGAACCTGATAGGAAAAACAAGCCCTGGGAGGGCACACAAACGAGAGAGCTCCTTAAGAAGACAGCACCAGATGATCTAAGAGGGCTGAATGATTCTTAGAAGAACTCAGGCAGAAACTACACACCACAGAGCTGCCTTAATGGCTAGAGCTGGCGCCTCTGATTCAAACGCAACACTGTTACTAACCGTGCCAGAAAAAAAGAGAGTAGGGGGTGTGCATGTGAGACACACAGAGAGAGAAACAGACAGAGAGAGAGACAGAGAGAGACAGAGAGACCACAAGCACCTGCAAGAGAAGGTAGGGAGAGACCCCGTAACCCAAATCCAGTGATTAACAACTCCACTGGAAATGAGAGCTTCAGGTTCAGGAGAGGTACATACTAATGCTTCCTCCCTCAACCATCCCATTTCTAAAATTATCTTTATTTGCCAAAAGGACTTTAGGTTCTGAAACAAGATGCTGATTCCTCTGAAATCCCAGCAGTCCCTGCCTACACCTCTCACATGGCAATTACTCACACTCCATCTTGGGACAGCTGCCACCTCACTGCCTTGCTTGAATCCTCATGCATTATTTGTGTGAGCCCATGCAGCTAGTAGGGTTGCACATGGCACCCTGCGAGTTCTTTAAGGGAAGGAACAACATCCTGTATTTTCTATAACTTGCACAGATGTTGAAAATGAGCCCTGGCCACCAACCTAGATGTTTCATAAATATTAGTTGATGAGTTACTCAATAATTCACCTAATCTGGTATTAGGGTTTTTACAAACCAAAGTCTTATTCATTGTAGAGAGGCATTTATAGTAAAAAATTTAAAAACATGGGTTCAGAGTAGGACAGCCTGGGTGGAAAGGCCAGGTCTCCTTACTAACTCAAGGACCCTGGACAAATTACTTAATCTCCCAGTCTAAATGCCCTTACCTGTAAAATAGGAAGGATGACAACAGTATTGTATCCACATGGCTATGAACAGATAATAGTAAGAGCCAACATTTACTGGGTGCTTTTGATATGGCAGGTACTATCCTAAGAACTTTATTAAGTCCTATCTCATTCAATCCTCAAAGCAACCATATGATATGGTACTGCTTTTATTCCCATTCTACAGATGAGGAAATTGAGGCAGAGTGAAGTTAGTAAGCACCGAGATTCAAACCCAGATAGCCATATTCGAGAGTCTGTTCTTAACCAGAACTGCCTCCTACATAACCCGCTTAGCACAGTACAAAACAGAAAGAACTTCTTAAACACAGGGTACAATCTTCAAACATGGTACAAGGACCAAACAGCAGCAGCAGAACCCACACCAGAGGCCCTGGCCTCTCCAGCGCAGCCTTGCTATTTCATTCCTCCTGCAGACATGCTGCCCCATAGCGACTTCATTCCCTGCTCATGTTCATCCCCATTTCAGCCTCTTTTAGAAGTTGCTTCAGAGCTGAAGTTTATCTGGAGGAAGCACCCAATATTCTACCTCTCAGCCACTATTTGGTCAATCACAGTCCCTCACAGTAGGGACAGTCTGGGTGGCATTTGAATTAAAGGAGGGAAGACTAAGATGTCCAGATGCCACCCAAACTGGGACACCAGGCTCCCTCCTGACTTCCTACCACAATGTAGGAACAATTACTATCAACAATTAACGATTTACTATCCTTCAACATTCTGCATTTGAAAACCTGATCTTCTCTCCCAGAACACAAGCTCAGCAAGGGTAGAAACAGTGTTTTACATCTCTGCAACTCCCCAAAGCATCTATTAACACATCCCCCTGACCTGCACACCCTGGGCATCAACTACCAGATGACAAGTTCATTTCAAAGATGACTCACAGTGACAACAATCAGTAGGAAAATAAGTACTTCTCCAGATGAATGAGACCTGTATAAATATGTGCTATTTCCAAGTAATAACCAAACCAGTAAAAAACTGATATTAGTAGCTACACCTCTCAATAAGAAAGTGGTATGTTCAGCCCTTCGGCAGCATTTACCTGCTTCTCCTTCCTCCTCACCCAAATTCAGCACGATGATGCAGATGTGCTTCCGTAGCTGGCGCGTGTTAGAAAACTTCCGACAGCACTTGCTACACTCCAAGCTGCTTGGAGCCAGGCTGCTCCCTTCCTCTGCAGCCGGAGGACTGTCCTCAGTTGGACTCACGATGTTTTCCGCCAGCTCCTCTTCAGCACTGGGCTTCTTTGTGGACCCCTTAGGCCTGCCTCTCTTCCTCTTCATGACCAAAAACTCTGTAAGGAAACAAGAGGACACAATGGAGTCACACAAGATGACAGTGCAGGGCTCACACTCAATTTCCAAGTGTGAGGATATATTCAGGTTTCACATTTTTTTATGAATGAAAAGTCTGAAGCAATTCTAGAAATTAACAGCTACAAAAAACTCATCTTCAGTGCTAATCATCTTCACTGCATCTGTATACTAATAGGTAATCAATTTTGTAATAGTCCTACTCAAGACTAGCAGTTTATCAGCACCTTTGCACATCCTCTTCTGCAAAGCAGGGAGGATTTTCAGTTTGGGCTGTCAGCCCCCAGGTCCCAAATCCTCCCCCTTGTTAGCCACCATTTCCACTGAAATCCAGTTCTCAGAAACTGCTTAGGGACATCTTTGCAAAGGGCTCGCAAAGGCTGCTGAGCTTGTCATGCTCTTAATGAGTTACACAACTATTCAGATAATTTCAAAGAGTCATAATTATTAGAGTCAAGCTGCCCTAGTGAGAAAGGGAAAAAATAATTACAATCTAAAGCCACAGATTATACAACTAAAGACAATAACAATATTTTTCAAGTTTCCTAGCAACCTCGTGATTTTAAATGGCATGATCAGAGCTGCTGTAGAGCCAAGTTCCACGTCATTTTATAACCTGCATTTCTTAATTAGCATTTGTTTTTAAGGGATTCGTCTCCAGAATGAGGGTGGGGATTAAGAGGGAGAGCAGGTCAGGGAGCAGAGCATCACGCATGTCTGAGTGCAGGGGGACAGGCGTGGTCTTAGGTGATGCGACTTGAGAGATGCCGCTGAGAGAGGCCAAGCAGGGAGCTGCCACCAGCCTGGCTGACATCCCCAATGCTAGAGTCATCTGTCCAGCTGAGGCACAGCATTTCAGCAATCCCCTTCTAACATCAAGGAAGGAGTCCTAGATTCTGGCACCAGCTTGGGCATATGTTCATCTGTAGAATCAGGATGTCTTTCAGGTCCCTTCCTGCTCTCTCTAGAGCTGTGGTTCTGCGCAGCAAACACCAGCCACTTTATCCACTGCTACCACCATGAGGATCCTTTCACTCAGTCACTCGTGTTCATAAACCAGAGTGGAAGGAACGGAGACGGGCAGAGTCTGCAGGGACAGAGCAGCCTAACAATGGGGGCTCTGGACAGAGGAGCCTGCTTTGACACGGGGTCCTCAAGACCTCAGGGAGACCAGGCAGCAGAATGGGGCAGGAGATTTCCTGAGAAAGGGAGCCCCTTGTTGCAACACAGCTTCTGCTGAGCTGCAATGCCAAGGATGAGTCGACTAGTCTCAGCAGAGAGAAAAAAAACAGAGCCTCTTGCACCAGAACAGCCAGCATGATTACGGCCTTCCCCTCATCTCCTGTGGAGAGCTCCAGGGAGGAGATGGTACTTAATGACAGGAAAGCAAATAAGCAAACAATGGACACAAGACCCCGGAACTCTCCCTGAATTTCACCAAAGAGAACAAAGGCTGTGTTTATAGGAGATCCCACCCACATGTCTGGGAGGAGGGAGGGGGAGGGAAGAAACAGAAGGTACAGAGTAAGGAAAAACTGTTTTCTTCAAAGTCATTAAAACTTTTCTTATTATTATTCTTTACAACAACATGTACGTGTACAACGTACCGAAGCAGCAATTAATATCAGAGAAGCAGAATTAGCGGCGAGGCTATAAAACACCCACCTCGTGTCACACGAGCTGAGCTGCAGAAACATGGTGCACAACAGTTTGCTGAAGTCTGTGGCCCAGGTCTAACCCCGGATGACAGGCTCTGACATCCTGCCTGTGCAGATACAAGCTGCTCCTGTGAGACGCTCTACGACAGGCGTCCTCAAACTATGGCCCACAGGCCACATGTGGGTGTTTTTGCCCGTTTGTTTTTTACTTCAAAATAAAATGTGTGCAGCGTGCATAGGAATTTGTTCATAGTTTTTTATAAACTATAGTCCAGCCCTTGAACGGTCTGAGGGACAGTGAACTGGCCCCCTGTTTAAAAAGTTTGAGGACCCCTGAGGATGCAGCTGTGCAGTGAAGAATTAGCTTGACCCAAAGAGAGGTCTGGCCTTTGCCCTAGGCTCTCGAGAGGTGACCTGTAGACCCCTGGATGTCCCTCCCGATAGGAGTACCTTTGCCTGGAAACTTTGGAATTCATGATGGGGACATCAGTCCCAACCTCTGAAGGGACAGGAGAATAAAGGTATTAGTACAAACCTCCAGGAGAGACAGAGACTAAACGTCAGCCATGTGGGTAGGATGTCATCAAGCCCCAGTAAAAACTTGAATGGCTTCTCTGATTAGCACTCTTGAGAACTGTCACCGGGAGAAGGCAACCTTTTCCAGGCCTCCACAGGGGGACCAAGAGCTCTATGTTTGGAGCCTCTCCCACCCTACGCATCTCTCCCTGTGGCTGCTTCTGATTTGTATCCTTCTGGCCCAATAAAATTATAATCACAAGTACCGTGCTTTCCTGAGTTCTATGAGTTATTCTAAAAATTATCAAACCTGAAAAGGCCACAGGGATCCCCAAATTTGTAGTTAGCTGGTCAGAAGCGAGGGTGGCCCAGAGGACCCCCAAATTTGTGGCAGGAGTTTGGGCAGACTTGGCAGTCTTTCGGAGAACTGTCTCCTTAGGCTTGAGCTTGACAAACTCAGCATAGCAGGGCCCCCCGTGTTTCCTCCACACAGACTTGCCGGAGCACAGAGACGGCAGCTGCGGCGCCTACTGTGTACTTGCCGCGTACAGGAGCACAGCACAGTGTTATCTGCAAGTCTCCTCCCACAGGCTGGAGAGACTCCTTGAAGGCAGAGTCCTTGGCCCGATTATTTTTTACCCTCCTCGGCACCTAACTCAGCACAGCAGGCACCCAATCACTGTGGGTGAATTAAAACTGATGAACAGCACACGATCCGATGGCAAGGAAGAAATAAAATCAGCCCTGAAAGCTTCGGAAAGCCTCAAACACGATAGTGACAAAACTAATCTTCCAACTTGCTACATCCATAATTCAGATTCTCAAGACCAATTAGTTAGCTAAAAATGAAATATTCATAAATGAACTTGGAATAATTTAAGCACTGAAAATGAGTTGCTGCTGTCAACTACCCACATTTTATGGAAGAGCCGAGAATCTTGGAACCGGGCAAGGAAAACCATGTAACCTCTAAATCAATACACTTCAGTAGAGTTTAGCATTAATTCCTCTTCCTCCTCCTGAATTCCTTTATTCAATCTGTCACTGAATTCTGTGGATTGTGCCTAAAGACCTCTGTCCAGTCAATCTCCTACCCACTCTCGCAGCAATTCTGCCACCCAGACACCTGCACGGGGGCTCCTGATGCCAAGCCCCTGCTCCGGGCTTTCTCTGCCTCCATCCCTTGTCTCACCGCCATTCCTCACTACAGGGCCTTCAGTGCTCTGGATGACTTTACCCTACAACTCTCAGACCTGGCTGTCTAAGTCCTTTTTTTTTTTTCTTTTTCTTTCTTTTTTTTTTCTGAGGCAGAGTCTCGCTCTGTTTCCCAGGCTAGAGTGCTGTGGCGTCAGCCTAGTTCACAGCAACCTCCAACTCCTGAGCTCAAGCGATCCTCCTGCCTCAACCTCCCGCTCCTCCTGCCTTAGCCTCCCAAGTAGCTGGGACTACAGACATGCGCCACTATGCCTGGCTAATTTTTTCTATATATTTTTAGTTGGCCAATTAATTTCTTTCTATTTTTAGTAGAGACAGGGCATCGCTCTTGCTCAGGCTGGTTTTGAACTCCTGGCCTTGAGCAATGCTCCCATCTCAGCCTTCCAGAGTGCTAGGATTACAGGCGTGAGCCACCACACCTAGCCCTGATTGTCTAGTTCCTTTAGCATGCTACACACATGCGTGCATGTGCACGCACACACACACTTGTGTGCGTGCACACATATGCATGCATCGTACACACACAGAGCTCCCCTACCGTCCTCCTTTACTATGCAGTGCAATTTTCTAGACTTCCCTAAATATGCACCGATAACTCCTATCTCTTCTTACCTGTACTATTCCCCCCTGCCTGCCTGTGACCATGTCCCTCACTCCCAAGCAGATCCCAGACCCTAATTCCAACCCTGACGTTTCAGGTCCAGTTCAAACCTCATTGCCTCCTCCAGGAGGCTGTCCCCCGCCATGCAAGCAGGACAGCCACCTCCTCAACTTGACTTGGATTAAAGTGTGAACCACACACATGGAGTATGTACTCGCCCACATTATTTCCTGATTATTTCTCTTTTTCCCCACTTTTTCTTATAAACCCTGAGGTTTGAGCAGGCTTTTAATCCCCAGGTCCCACTGGTTCTTGAACAGAGCTGGATATGGAGTAGCCACTTTATAAGCACACATTGGACAGCTGTTTGATGACAGGAAAGAAACATTTGGAAAGTAAGGCCTTTCTTGTGTCTCAGGTTTCCAACAGGAAGAAACGGTCCTCTTAATCCTACTCTAAATCCATAGTTTGGGAACAACTTCCTCTTAGTCAGAAAACTACCCTTGCAGATCTAAGACCAAAAACTGGCAAGGGACAGAAAGAATCAGCCAAAAGTTTTTAAATTCAATCAAAATACATGAGAAGTATAAAAAAATAGTCCAACATTACCAAAAATTTAATAACGTAAGCCCTTTATTTGTACATCACTCAAGTTTGCAAGACACTTTCCCAGCTATTGTTTCATTTCATCCTCATAAAAACCTTAAGAGATGTCTGTAGCAAACATAATTTCCTCAATAAGAAACAAGAGACCCAAAAGTTCAAGTGACTTGGCATATTTTCCAGAACTAGCTGCTGAGCACGCAGAACCTGAATAAGGATTCGGGTTTCCTTATTCCCAATCAAAAGTCTTTCTGCAGAATCATATACCCTTGAGGCATGGGTAACAAAGGTCAGTTCTAGACATTTTAACAGGTACAGAGAACACTGGCTTGGAGTGAGGCAGACCTGGGTTCAAATCCCTCTTGAGCCTCAGCTTCCAATGTGCAAAATAAACATGAAATTGCCTCTATTTTATAGAGTCACTACTGATAAAAGCAATCCATTACAATGCTGAGCACAGTACTCGTAGGAGGTGACTGAAAAATGACAACTGTTTAATATTGTGGCTACAGCCATTAAGATTCTAACTTTGAATATGCCTTTTAAGAACCTATTACCTTCCCAGCCTGTCCACTGTTAGATAATGTGATTCCTTGATGTATAAGCATTCTTGTTCATTCTAGCTCAATATGCATTTTTTCTTTGATTTCTTCATTTTAAAATAGCTCACATGCCAGGAAATCCAATACAGAATTAAGGGCACACAAATTTTATTATGCCTAAAACCCTGGATACAGCCAGCCTCCCTAGCGATCACACAGGGCAGCTCAATCTCTAGTCACACCAACTCGAGATTTTCAGAAAACCCTGAAAGACTAACATTTTAGGGCCCTGACAGTCAATCTCCCTGACATTTATTTCCAAAGCCCAGGAAACAATAGGGGAGACAATGAATTATTTATCAGAAATGAGGAAGCATGAGCCTTTTAGGTTTATGAGGAATGCAACATTCCCTGTGCAGGGACAGACTGCATCCTGTCCTACAATGCCAGGCACCAGAGAGGCTGAAGGCATCCCGAGCCTGCTCTTTGTCATTTTACCAGCTGTACCATGGAAATGCCATGTAAACAACAGCAATAATTAATAATTACTAAGCATATATATCTCAGGCACCGTGCATGTCCTTATTTAATCCTCAAAGGAGGCATTAGTATTATCCCCACTATATCACTGAGGACACTGAGGCTTAAGAAGGTTAATTAATTAGCCCCAAGGTCACAAAACTAGTAAGTGGCAGAGCCAGGATGTGAACCCAGTCTGTTTTCCCTAGAGTCAGTGAACTTCACACCCATGTCTTAGCAAGTCCTTTGGCTAGTTCAGTTACTGTCAGAGCACAGAAATAACCCACTTTGACCTCTACGTTTTACAGGAAAACAATGATAGTCTCTTGCAGCTATAATCCTCCGTGTGATCCCAGGCCCTGGGCTGGAGAGCACAAGGATATAAGGAAGCACTGGGCACCCACCCCGGACTAAGGAAGGCATCATGTATGAAATGCACTTGTCCGAGAACCCATTGAAAAAGGCTGGTTTCTTATCTCCCTTTGACAGATGACAAAAGTTACAGCCTGGAGGGACCAAGCCACTCACCTTAGCCCCCGGGGGGGCCTGGAGGCTGTGGTGCAGGCTGTGGCCTGCGGGGCCAGTGGGAACTCTCCAGGGCCAAGCTCCACCAGCCCAGTGTGTGCCAGGACATTGGCCACGTCAGCCCTCGGCACATTTTTGTTTGTTCATCCAGAAAGGGTGCCTGTTACTAACTCATCTCCCCAGAATGCGGGCACGTTTTGTAATCCATGCAAAGGCATCATACACGCCAGCCAAGGCCCCAGCAATCGTGTGAAAGCTCCAGGACTAGGGCTTAAGTCTATCTGATTCCAAGTTGTACGCCGTTTCCATTGCACGTACTGACCAGAAAAGATTAGAGAGCTCACAACATCCCTATGCACACTCACGATGACTTTATCTGCGATAAATGTCCAGAAGAGACAACTCATAGATTTAAACGTAGACATCACCCTTCCAAGGAAGCCTCATTTTACCCTCAGCAGCCCACACTGAACCCCACAGAAGCACTCACCAGGCTGCACTGAAACTGCCTCTTTGTCTACCTGCCATCCACCAGCCTGGGGCAGAACAGACAGGAACAGTGCCTGGGCCCCCTACAGCCACGCCCTAGCACAGCACGCAGGCATACAGCAGGCACACAATAAATGGTTAATGAATAAAGAAGTGGAAGGAGCGAAGTAGGGAGGAAAAGAAAAGATAAAAAAGAGAGGGAAAAGTTTCTACTGAGGGTCTCAAATGAGAGGGAAGATGGAAGGACTAAAACAAGGCCCTCGGGAGACCCATGTGAATCCTTCCTCCAGCCAGCACAGGTCCCCAGCCCCATGAGGGTGCGTGAATGCCATGCACACGCTCTCACACACACCGCTCTCTCACAAACATGCCCACATACACGAGCACACAAACCCACAGATATGATCACACATTCTCTTACACACACACACACACACACACACACACACACAGAATGAGTCTGGCCCATAAGTTAATTTCTTCTTGGATCATAGCCAGAGGTTTGATTAGGGAGAGAGGAGGAGAATGAAAGGTCCTTCTGCAGACCACTTCCTACATGAGCAAAAAAGATTAAAAGGCTATAAAATAAACCAGAGGATTTAGAAGCCTTCATGTTATAAAGGGAGACCAAAATAATAAATCAATTACTACTGAGTTAAAGGTGTAATTAAACCATTTCAAGTATCTCTCAACTTAAAATGAATTGTGAAGGTTAAACCTGAATGGAAATCATTAGAGAAAAACTAAGCCTCTACAAGCCTCAAATTTTACGAACTTAAACAAAGAGAAAAAGAAAGACTTGGAGTTCTTAGTGAAAGACTTTTTAAGAAATTTTCTCATATTAAAAGGCTGAGTTTAATTAAGGAATTAAGAAATAGTTTTTAAAATTAAACTACACAGGCAACTAATCTTTCAGTATACATACACATACAATAAGAAAATGTATTCAAGAAGAATTTAAGTCAAAAGTAAATTATTTAATAAAGGAAAATAATTTGTAAAAGTAGCTTGGTCGGGCATGGTGGCTCACATCTATAATCACAGCACCTTGGGAGGCCAAGAAGGGAGGATCACTTGAGGCCAGGATTTCAAAACCAGTCTGGGCAACGTATCAAGACCCCATCTCTACAAAAAAATAAGATAATTAGCCAGACATGGTGGCATGTGCCTGCAGTCCCAGCTACTCTGGAGGCTAAAGCGGGAGGATTGTTTGAGCCCAGGAGTTCAAGGTTACTGTGAGCTATGATCACGCCACCACACTCCAGCCTGGGGGACAGAACAAGACCCCGTCTGTTAAAAAAAGTTTTTAAAAAGGTAAGAATTTGATTATACCAAGACTACCAAAAGAACATACAAATACCATCAGACTAGCTGGGCCTAAATCCCACTCTCTCACTTACTAAATAGGTAATCTTGTGTATGTTGTTTTAACTCCTCTGAGTCTCTAAATCACATATCGCACAATTATATAATCTGGGTAATAGCCAGGAAATAAAAGACTTGAAAAAAACCTATAATCCAACAAAACCTAAGATATATATAGAACATGTCACTCAACAATAGCAGAATACAAATTCTTCTGGAGTACAAATAGAACACCGTCCAGGATACACCACATGTTAGGCCGTAAATCAAGTCTCAATAAATTTAAAAGAACTGAAATCATACAAAATATGTGGAATGAAATTAGAAATAAATAGGAAGAAATTCAGGAAATTCAAAAATTTATGGAAATTAAATGGCATTCCTGAATAATCAATGGGCCAAAAAGAAATCATAAAAGAAATGAGAAATACTTTGAGATGAACAAAACTAAAAACATAACATATCAAAACTTATGGGATGCAGCAAAAGGAGTTCTAAGGGGAAAGTTTATGCCTATAAAAGCTTACTTTAGGAAAAAAGAAAAAAAATCTCAAATAATCAAACTTTACAACTCAAGGAACTAAAAAAGAAGAAACAAAGCCTAAAGTTCATAGAAGGAAGGAAATAATAAAGATTAGAGCAGAAATAAATGAAATAGAAAAACAAGAGAAAAGATCAACAAAACTAAGAGTTGGTTTTTTAAAAAGATAACATAATTGGCAAACTCTTAGCTAGACTAGCCAAGAAAAAGAGAGGCTTACCTAGACTAACCAGAAAAAAAAAAAAAAAAAAAAAAAAGAGGGAGGCTTTCTCCCTAAGAACAGGAATAAAACAAGAGTGTCTACTCTTACCCTTTTCTATTTAACATCATACTGGAATTTCGAGCCAGGCCCATTAGGCAAGAAAATTAAATACAAGGCATCCAGATTTCAAACGAAGAAGTAAAATTATCTCTATTTACAGATAACAGAATTATTTATATAGACTCCTAAGGAATCCACTATTCAGCAAGGTTGATATAAGATCAGTACACAAATAACAGTCATATTTATAAACTGGTAATCAACATCTGAAAATGAAATTAAGAAAACAATTCCATATACAGTAGCATCAAAAAGAATAAAACACTTAGGAATTAAAGTTACTAAGGAGGTATAAGACTTGTACACTGAAAAACACAACACATTGTTGAAAGAAATGAAAAAAGACCTAGATAAATGGGAAGACATCCCATGTTCTTGGGTTGGAACGTTTAATACTGTTAAGATGGCAACAGTTCCCAAACTCATCTACAGATCACATGCTATCTTTACCAAATTTCAATTGTTTTTTTTTTTTTAAAGAAACAGACAACCTGATCCTACCTGCTCCTAAAATTCATATAAAATTGCAAAAAGCCCTGAAAGCCAAAGCAATCTTAATAAAGAAAAACAAAGTTGGAAGATTCAAACTTCCTTATTTCAAAACTTACTACAATACTCCAGTCATCTAAACAGTATAGTATTGGCATGAGGAGAGACATATTGATCAATAGAATTGAGAGTCTAGAATTAAACTCATTCATCTATAATCAATTGATTTTTTTGAAAAGGGTACCAAGAAGACTCAATAAGAATAGTCCAGTCAACAAATGGTTCTGGGACAATTGGATAGCCACATGCAAAAGAATGAATTTAGAACGCTATCTCACACCATATATAAAAATTAATTCAAAATATATCAAAGACCTAAATGCTCAATATCATTAATCACCAGAGAAATGCAAACCAAAACCACAATGAGATACCCAATCAAAATGTGAAAATCAGCAAGTTTTAGCAAGGATGTAAAGAAACTGAATCCTTCTTATATTGTTACTAGAAATGTAAAATAATGCATTTGCTATATAAAACAGTTTGGCGGTCTTCAAAAACTTAAATATATTAATCATTAAAGCTCAAGAAAAAAAAACCTTCACTACAGAATTACCATATAACCCAGCAATCCCACTCCTAAGTGTAAATACATCTAAATGAAATGAAAACAAATATCCATGCAAAAACTTATACACAAATGCTCATAGAAGCATTATTCATAATAGCCAAAAAGTAGAAACAACTCAAATGCCCATCAAGAGATGAATGGATGAACAAAATGTAGTACATTCATACAATGAAATATCATTCAGTCATAAAGAAGGAATGAAATACTGATATGTGCTACAATATAGATAAATCTTGAAAACATGCTAAAAGAAGCCAGACATAAAAGGCCACATATTATATGATTGTAGTTATATGAAATTTACAGAATAGGAAAATCCATAGAGACACAAGGTAGATTGGTTGTTTCTAGGGGACAGGGAGAAGAAGAAATGGGGGAGGGGGTGGCTGCTTAATGGGTATAGTGTTTCTTTTTGAAGTGATGAAAATGTTCTAGAACTGGGTAGTTGCACAACATTGTGAATATACCGAAAACCACTGAATTTTACATTTTAAAACTGTTAAAATGGCAAAAATTTATTTTATGTGTATTTTATCTCAAACAGGCGAAAAAAAGAATTAGTGAACTGGAAAACAGGTCAGAAGAAAATACTCAGAATGCAGCACTAAGAGACAAAACCATGGAAAATATAGAAGTTAGGATAAAAGTACGGAGAAGGGCTAGCACATATTTAATTCGGGTATAGGAAGAGGGGAGAAAGATAATGAAGCAGAAGGAATATTGGAAGGTATAATATTTCATACTTTTCTAAAACTTATAAAAATCATATATGTATAGGTTTAAGAAAGCCAACTAACATCAAGTGGGATAATTTTTTTAGTCTTACCTAGATACATCACAGTGAAACTTTAGAAAACCAAAAACGTAAAGACCAGAGAATAAAAAGTGTTTAAAGGAAGAAGAGATTGACAGGTGACATCCCATCAACAACAACAGAAGAGATAGTGAAATGATATATTCAGTGTACTGAAAGGGGGGAACATGCCAACCTAAAATTCTATCCCCAGCAAAAATATATTTTAGAAATAAACACAATATAAAGACCATATCAGACAAACAAAAACCAGGACAGCTCATAACCAGCAGTCAATTTAGATTTCCCTACAAAGAAATCTAAAGAGTTTTCTACAGTAGAAAAAAAAATGATTCAAGATGAACAGATAGAGATCCAAGGACTGAAGAGCCAGTGGGTATAAACACATAGGTAAATCTAAATGAACACTCACTGTATAAAATAATAAGTATCATGCATTATAAGGTTTAAAATGAGTATACATAGATTTTATAAAGATAAAGGTTAATAGTCTCTATACGAAAAGCTTCTATAAATCAATAAAAAGTAAATAGAAAATAAACAGCTGATATGAATGACAATTCACAAAAGTATAAATGGCCATTAAACATAGTAAGCATGGTCAATCTCACTAATGACCAGCAAAATGCAAATTAAAGGATACACCTTTTTTTGTCTATCAAATTAGCAAAAAAACTCTTTAAAAATATGATAATGTCCTTGGGTTCGTATCGATATGGACAAACAGAAGATCTTGGATCCCAGAGAGAATATAAATTGGTAAAACCTTTTCAGAGAGCATTCTGATAGAACCTAGCAAACTTTTAAGAGAGCATGCTCTCTACAAAAGCAATTCTTCTAGGAATATAGCCAACATAAATATGCAATGTGCAATGATATTTACAACAATATTCACTGTAACATTGTTTATAATAGCACAAAGTTGGAGAGAAGATAAATGTCATCAAGAAAGGTTAAATAAATTATGCATTTATCCATAGAAGGAAATACTGTATAGACAGTAAAAAAGAATTAGGAGATGTTAATAATACTGTATTGTATTCTTGAAATTTGCTAAGAAAATAGGTCTTAAATACAATATTATTTCTAGAAATTTGGGGGACAGTTAGGCAGCTGTACATGCTCATTTTTATTATTTTAACATTTTTTTATTTTAACTTTTTTTACAGAAAAACTTTATTACTCTTGTAATTGGTAGAAAAAAGTATAAAGGAAAAATATAATTGCTTTGATAGGTTTACCCACACTGTATTTGCCCAGGAGAAGCATCAAAGTCTGCCTGTAGAAATTAAGGGAGTTTTACAAGTATGGGTTCACCTGCAATACCAAGGAGGCGGGGAAAGCCAGGGGCCTAGAGAACCTGTTCTGCAAACCTCCAGCTGTTCGGCTACAGATGGGATCCACAGTACCAAGAAGAGGAGGATGAACACACCTGTGAATTCATACTGCCAGAGGCAATGCATGAAGTCAGGTGGCTTCTGCTAGTCAGACGCATCTCCAGGTCAAATAAGCTCAAGGAGCTCTGGTCTGGGCAAAGGGGAGCCACTGTAGTTTCTTGAGCAAGGGACGACAGGTGAGACAGGGGGAGGACAGCAAGAAAGCAAATGATGACAATAGGTGATTCATTCATTCAACACACAAGGAAGGCACTGTTCCATGCATCAGGCCTGTGCCAGGACCTGGGGCTAGGAGCTGAAATAGCCCAAATCCCTGCCTCGGGGCATCCCCTGGAGGGAGGGAGGGAGGGAGGGAGGGAGGGAGGGAGGGAGAGGGAGAGGGAGAGAGAGAGAGAGAGAGAGAGAGAGAGAGAGAGAGAGAGAGAGAGAATGAAAGCACAACCAGTAAGGATGGAAGCCAGACGTGTCCATGGGGTCCTAGGAGCCCAGAGAAAGGGCCTCTAGCCCCACCTGGGCCCAGGGAAGAGTCCCTCAAGGTGACCCAAAGCTAAAGGAGTCCTAGGAGCACAGAGGAATAAGTCAGACAGAGACACCTACAGGGGCCTCTGGCCTTCAAATTTGGTCAGGTTGCAGATCGGTGAAGAGAGGGAGGACGTGTGTATGGGGGTTGGTTGTGGGGGATGTGAAGAGGGTGGCAGATCTCTAGGAAGGGGGAGCCGCACAGAATGAGCTCCCGTGTGGGTTTACCACTCTCTCCAACATTGCTAAGGACGGGAGGGTGGAAGTCAGAACATGTACCTTACAAAACATACATGACTCCCTGTGAAATTCTACCTACTTCATTATCATGTCTTATTTGTAAAGGGAATGAAAATTTTTTTTCTTATTCACATCTCATTGGAGAAAGAAGAAAATCTTAATAAGCAAAGCTGAATAAAAACAGAACTAAAAGCTTTGCAAGAGCCATTCTCAAAGTTTTTTCCACGTTAATCCACATGACTTCTATCTGCTATAGGAATTTGCAGAAGAGATTATCTAGTTTTCTGAATTCATGTATCTTCAAGCCCAGAGGCAGGCACACAAACATTCAAAGTTCTTGACTGAAGCCATGGTCCCCTCCGTCTGTGAAGCTACAGTCTTCAGAAAGCCAAGGCACCTTCACAGAAAGGAGGTGGCACTGTGGGTGTCAGGAAGCATCTACCCTGGGGTCAGGACACACAGGCCACCTCACTCCCGGACTGGGCCGGCAGAGGGAGGGTGCCAAGCTGTGAGGCCCCAGTGGTGGCCAGATTCTGATCCTTAGTGCCCACATAAACTTTCCTCCTCTCTCCTCGCCCAAAAGCGAAGAGTACTAACTGTGTGCTGTGGGTTGAGATGGGGTTACATGTAACTGTCCCCTTCGATCCTGCTTTCTCTAAATGTGGAGAGGCCAAGTCTACTCACAAGGCCATGAGAGGCTGAGGGTCGCCATAGACAAATCCCCCAAGTATTAGGTGAGGGTTACAACGATACAAACGCTAATCGCTCTTCCTTGTTGGCCAGTACTAGCTTCAGGTGCTGGATTTTCTTACTTTTTCACTTTATGCCACAAACAGTAACTAGCAGAACTTCTTAACTTCCCAACAACTTAATTCTCTGTGAGGTATATTTCTCCAAGCACCCTGGGAATGGCCAGAGGGACTTGTTAACCGAAACAGTTTTTGTCTGGAATCTCTCCTTGTTAATGGTGTCCGACAGATGATCAATAGCCAGCCTGCTTAGAAATGCCAGTCTGAATATTCCCAGGAAAGGACAACTGGATTATTAGTGGCTAATGAATCCTACAATGGGACATTTACTGCTGTATCCTGGGCTTCTGCACAGGAGACTGGCTGCTGTCCCTCATCACATAAAAATAGTTTTGTGGGGGATTTTTGAAACTGCTCCTCCTGTACTATATATAATATTTTCTTTGTCTTTGGGGACCCAATTACAGTACCTGGATGGTTTCTCTAATCCTTGCACCTGCTGCATCTGACACCAATCAGTGGGAGATGTCTGGATGCTGCAGACAAGATGTATCTTACTTTGCACACAGACTGTGAACCAAAGCTTTGCAATTTGAATCCTTATTCCAGGTTTATAGGACCAGTTTAGAAATGTTTCTAAGATTATATACAATTGTTTATTGATCATGTATGTTAGAACAACACCTTCCCTTTATTGTCATCTGTGTGCCAGGCATCATCCTAGGTGCTGCAGGTATATTTTATTACTTAATCCTCATAGACCTCCTTGGAACTGGCATATTGGTCTTCATTTTCTAGATAAGCAAAGTGAGGGTTGGAGAAGTAACATGGTTTGCTTCGGGTGATGCAGCTAGTAGGTGCTGACGCTGGGTTAAATCCATACTTGTATGACAACAAGCTCATGCTTTTCACACTGTAGGATACTGCCACCTCCTTTCTTTCATTCATTCATTCATCTACCAACCAGCACTGGAGGAGTACCTTACAGGGGCCAGGTATGGGGAATTCAGAGACACATCTTACTTGAGCAGATCCACAACTGGACAATTATTGTCACTTTCGGGTCAGAGATGTGGAATTTCCAGGTTTCTGCTATGCTCACAAAACAGAGAGCTGGCATGAAAGTATCTGAGAGCAAATCAACATCAACAGGCACCCTGCCCCACCCCTCCCCCTTACCATCTCCGGTTTTGCTTGGGTTGGGGGGCTCAGGAGTGCTCAGAGGCCTAAGGGGAATAATGATCTCATCAACGTTAACCCCTTCTTCCATGTGCTTCTCAGAAACGTGGGAGAGGAGTTCCGACTGGTTTGGTGAGAAAAGGTTACAACATTTACACATGAAGATGGGCGTGTTTTCTGTAAGAAATAAAAAGAAAAATATGTTAATTTCATCTCCACATACAGTTATTACTTCTAATTACAAAGAACACATGGAAGGCTGCCCTTTGAGCAATCACCAGGCTCTACCAGGTTGTGGCCCTCTGGTGGACACCTCCACACCAGGCAGCATACTTCCATCTTCAGGGGGCTCCGGTTGCCAGAAAGTTTTCTCTTCAGTATTTCGAAACCTGTCCTTCTGGATAGTGTCTAATATGGACTTTGTGGTTACCCCAATCTACTCAACATCCCAGATTCCAATACAGGTACAGCCAAGAAAGAAATGAATACGAAACTTAAAAAATTAAATCCTACTCTTCAAATGAATGAACTGCACTGACAGCAATTAAGTATGCTTGCTAGATGCTCTCAAATTAGGTACAAGGAAAAATTAACCAAAATAGCATTTCTCAAGAGCCAAGACACCTTTCCATGAAAGGATGGGAATTTGTTGCTTTTTTTTAAGCCACTTAATTCCTATTTAATGCATTATCATCATTCACAAATATTGACTAATAGTTCATTATATTCTCATCCCATACTAGGCAAGAAGATATAATGAGAGAAAAAGAACACTTATTTTTAATCTAATAAAATAATTATACAAAATATTAAGTTTAGGATCTAGGCCAGGCATGGTGGCCCATGCCTGTCATCCCAGCACTTTGGAAGGCTGAGGCAAGAGAATCACTTGAGGCCAGGAGTTTGAGACCAGCCTGGGCAACATAGTGACACCTCATCTCTACAAAACAATTTTTAAAACATTAGCCTGGCATGATGGTGCACACCTGTAGTCCCAACTACTCGGGAGGCAGAGGTGATAGGACCCTTGATCCCAGGCTGCAGTGAGTATGATCATGCCTCTGCACTCCAGCCTGGGCAACAGAACTTGACCTTGTATCTAATAAAAAGGAGGGGGAGGCAATGCACCCCTTATTGCCTGCACCTGGGAAGACTGACCCCATAGCCCTCCCTGGGAATGTTACTGGACAAAGGGCACACAAAGGCCTGTGTGTGCAGAACCCACTCCCACCCTCCCACTCAACAACACTGTTCCAGTCATTTTGGCTTCTTCCCTCGCTACTGAAACTCTCCTGTCGGCCTGCAAACACGCACTTGTTCTCCCATCTTAAAACAAAAACCTCTCTTCTCCCCATCCCATTTCTCTCCTTCTCTTACAGCAAAACTCCCTGAGCAGGAAGGCGAAATAAGGAAAAAAGGCACCAGGCCAGCACGGCATCTCAGGGTGAGGGCAGAAGCTCCGCAAGGTACTGCGGCCACAGGAGTGAGCCCCTTTGGATCTAACAGAAGGGCTTTCGCCACGAACAAGCAGGGAAGGTAATGACCTAAGAGAATTCTTTCCTACCGAACAACACACAAAATCAAAATTTAACAAAGCAGAACACTGCTTCGTCAATGAAAATGCCTCATGAATACTGCCAGTCGATACTTTTTTAAAGAAATGTTTTATTCCTAAGGAACCCCAAATGCTTCCAAACCAAGAAGAGATTTCAGTAAGACTTTTTTCTTTATATGAAGCCATGTCATTTTCAGCATGCTTCCTGCTGATCCTACAACAATCCGATGATTTAGGCAAAAAGTTTCTAATTCCTAGTCCACAAGCGAGGAAAC
Organism: Microcebus murinus; assembly: GCF_040939455.1. NCBI lineage: Eukaryota > Metazoa > Chordata > Mammalia > Primates > Cheirogaleidae > Microcebus > Microcebus murinus. The sequence continues at coordinate 33,463,968 of NC_134110.1, read as the reverse complement.
CGTGGTTGAGAGAGACACACACCTTGCTAGAGTCAGAGTGGCAGGAACAGAGCCAGACCCTCTACTATTAATACTGCATCCGACACAAGGTCCGTTTAGCTGCAGACCATGAGCTGAGTTAGCCCAAGTGACAGCTGAAATACTTAGGACTTTACACCTGGTCACATCTGAAATGACACTCATTATGAGGAAGAGGATAATCCCCAAATCACGTATCAACTGCACATCTGTTCATTTCAGCATCACTTGAGCAGTGACCACATGCAGGCCCACTCCGGGCACTGGGGACAGAGAAGAATGGGGCACAAGGCCCAGGCCTGGCCACAGAGGAGGCCACCATCTCACCGGACACATATGTCACAGAAAAATCCCAGCTTACAATTTTTACTAAAATCATTTCTCAATTTGACCTGTAAGTATTCTTGGTTTCTAGAATGCTCCCAGAAAAAAAGGGAATTCTGTGACATTTAACAGAGCAGAACTTCTGAGGACTAGAGTTATTATGAGGGGTCTCCTAGTTCAAAGGCACACCAAGCATCGCCTGGAGATTAAATAAAATTACTTCTGCATCTGTGTCTGATAAAGTGCTAGAGATGGCTGAAAATGAACTCCCTCCCAAGCTGTTCCACACAGCCTGAAGGCCTGAGCACCCCAAGGTGGCACCTGGCCTTGGCCATCTGTTATCAGCACGCCTCTGTGTGTCCAGCTCCCTTAGGCAGGGGGACTGGGCCTGGGGTTCTCGAGGTGGAGGCAAGACACACACATGGGCCTAGGATGACTCACACATAACTGAGGGCTCCGCTATGCAATGCAGACCAAGATGCAGGGCACAGTGGCATGGACCCTGACCCAGAAAGCCTGCCATGGGCAGGAGAGGCTTTTCAGCCAAGGGATGACCAGAGCTCAGTGCCACAGGACAGGGACGCTTCAGGAAGATGGGAGGGCAAATGCAGAGAGGAAGGAGACATGGAGGCAAGAGCAAGGTGAATGAGTGGATCTGCTGACAGCACAGGGACCTGTGCCCACAGGGGCAGCTCTGAAGGCCCAGCACGGTCATCTGAGCAGAAATGGGTATTTCCTGAAAGAGCCAGAAGTCTGCAAGCAGAGCAAAGGCTTGGGGAAGCCGTGTCTGAAAGGGCTGGTCTAGTGGGGGAACCCGCACATCCGAGCTGCATCAGCTCCCTGCGTGCCTGCCCCGGAACAGGCACAGCCCATAACACACTGTTCCCCACACAACGTGAGGTCCGTGGAAGCAGCAGCCAGCCAGCCTTGGTCTCCTCGGTCAGCAAGTGGCCAGGACTGAGTGAGGGAACGAAAGACAAAGGATTGCTCTGGTACGGGGGTGAGACTAAAATTAAAGTGACTGCCAGGGACAAGAGCAGAGAGGCAGGCCCCAGACACAGATCTGCAGAGGAGAAGTCAGGCCCAAACGAGGGCAACAGAGAGAGAAGGAGGCAGATGTCCCCCGGTGGGAGCAAGGACTGGTCTGGATCCAGTGGTCTGGGCACGGCATCCGAGTGGTGGTGCCCACCAGCAGCAGGCAACACAGGATGGGGCTCGGGGCACACTGGGGCAGAGAAATGGGGCTGGCTCCCCAGGGGGTGCACCAAGCTGAAGCTGAAAAGTATCACGAAGCTGAATCCACCTAAAGGGCACTGTCTCAGTCCGTCTGGGCTGCTATAACAAAACACTATAACTAGGGGGGTATAAACAACAGAACTTTATTTCTCATAGTTCTGGAGGCTGGGAAGCCTAAGATCAAGGCACTGGTAGATTCGTTCTCTGGCAAGGGTTCGACTCCTGCTTCATAGACAGTGCCTCCTTGCTGTGCTCACATGGTGGAAGAGGCAAGACGGCTCTCCAGGGGCCTCATCTATAAGGGCACTAATCCCATTCATGGGGGCCCCACCCCCATGACCCGATGACCTCCTCACACCATCGCACTGGGGAAAGGTTTCAACATAGAAATTTGGTGGGGGCAACATTAAGACCATAGCAGGCAGCAAATCAAGGACCCAGTCCTGAGTGGCAGAGACAGCCCTCTGAAAGGGTAGAAAAGAAGAGATTCTACTCCCAAAAAATGCAGCAAGCTTTAGAGGCAAAGCACAGAGTACAGCAACGAGGAAGAGACTGGGAACCTCAGGGTTGAGAGTTCCAAAAAGTGGCCAGAGAGTCACAGAAAGGGGCTTAGATCAAGGTGGTGATTTTTAGAAAGCAGACACCCTCCTCAGGCCTGCACTACACAAAGGAAGGGTCCTGCTGGGCTCGGAGGCTCACACCTGTAATTCCAGCACTTTGGGAGGCCAGAGCAGGATTATCGTTTGAGGGTAGGAGTTCAAAACCAGCCTGGGCAACACAGTAAGACCCCATCTCTATAAAAAATTTAAAAATCAGCTGGGCATGGTGGTGCACGCCTATAGTCCCAGCTACTCAGGAGGCTTAAGTGGGAGGATGACTTGAGCCCAGGAGTTTGAGGTTACGGTGAGCTCTGATGATGCCACTGCACCCTGGCCTTGCGTCAAAGGGAGACCCTGTCTCAAAAAAGAAAAAGGGTCCTGTGGCCACTAGATGACAGACACCACCTCCAAGCACTTGCCATACTGGAACAAATGACTTTTCCTGGCTCAAAGGCTTCTGGCCCTTCTAGGAAAAGACCAGCAGGGTGGCAGGCGCATTCAGAGAGTGTGTAAAAAGGCCCAAGAGGAGGCAACCAAGCATCTCTGAGCCTCCACAACTCTCAGCCCGCAGGGCAGCCTCCCTCAGGTAATGCACCGACAGAGGCCTGCTCCGGGTTTCCAGACAGCCTGGCTTCCAGGACCAGCCCTGTACCCAAGAACACTTCTCCCCACAAAGTTGTTCTGCGACACAGACACGTGCGAGTGGAGGGGCGTGGTTGCTCATGAACAAATACAGCAAAGCACCAAGAACCTCGAAGGTGCCCCCTCGCAACTGTGGACAGAGTGCTTCCACTTCTTGAGATCCTGCCTTCATGATCCTCCAAAATGAGAACAAAGATTGTGCACTAAGATACTCAACACAGAAGTATTTGTCACAGCAAGTCCCCGGAAATAACCTAAGTGCTCAGCGGTGGACAGCTCATGACACACCCACGAAACGAATCAGAACACAGCCACTGAAAATCATGCCCTTGAAGAATCGTGGATGGCATGGGGAAATGCTCGCAATGAACATCCACGTTAGAGAATGGAAGACACAGCTATTTGGTATGAACACTATTTTGTTATTAATGGACAGACATTATTTATGAACGGATGGAAGGAAGAAGAGCCAGCCAGGCTGAAAGGAAACACCAAAATCTTGACTGTAAAACTTTTTATTTTAATCACTTGTATTTTCTACAATGAGCTTAATTTTTGAAAATCAGAAAGACTACTAGACCTTCTAACAAGCAAAGTAATAGAAGCAGGTGTGGACTCACAAGGCTGAGATGAGAGGATAGCTTAGCTGGGAATTCAAGGCCAACCTGGGCCACACTGCAAAACCCCATCTCTAAAGAGAAAATAAAAAGCAAGGAAAAGGACAGCACAGCAAACACAACACAGCTCTGGAGGATCAGCTGGAAGCTGCTCAGGCAAGGACGGCGTCTTGTTCAAGGCCATGTCGCCCGACCTGGCACAGGAAAGGGGTTTAACAAATGTGTGAGTCAGAACACGTGCTGCAAACAATAAAGACCGGGAATGGAGGAACAGAGAGCCTTGGCTATGGTTGGAAGGTTCTGGGAAGAAGCACTTGAATGGATCTTAAAAGGCAGCCAGGTCCTGGACATGTGGTCATGGGAAGGGCTCTCAGATTCCAGAGTGCACCAGGCATGGGCTCCAGCCGCCCCCCTCACCATTACCCTATTCAATCCCCCCACCTCTGGGCCAGCAGGCTCCGTGCACCACAGTCTACAGGTGCAGGACCAAGCTTCAAAGAGGCTCACCTCCCTCTGCCTCACCGCCAGGAAAGGGCCGCGTCCAGGCAGAACCCTCATTTCCCCGACCCAGGCCCGGGGTCAGCGCTGGTAAGGAGCACACAGCCACACAAAGCCAACAGGACCACAAAAAAGCCATGCGAGAGGGTGGGCTCTGTTTTTGCTACTAACATTGCAATCCTGTATTTAAAAACAGTCTGTTCCAGAAGCCCAGAGCAGAGTGCAAGATGCACCCTCTTCAACACAATCTGTGGGTGCCTTCCAGGCCTCGGATGTGGGGGTGACTGTGAACAGTCTGGAGATGTCCATAAAGCAGGGTACAAATGGCAAAGTGGCAAAGCACACAGAGAGAGTGCCAGATCAGGCTGCATCCCCCAAAGTAAGAATAGTATCTGCCAAAACAATAATAAAGGAGGCTCTTTCATTTTTTATAGTGGACTAATATGAAAAAATGTATCTTACATGCTGAAATAAAATCATAATTATGTTGTCAGCTAATTCTGATGAAGATGCTATAATTTGGATGCATTTTTAGGACCAATTACTGTGTACTCGTTCTTATCAGAGGAATTCAAAGGGAAAATGACGTATTCAGCACAAGGAAAATCACAGAAGTTTAGGGTTGAGCATTCAACTCCTATGAAATAGTTGCCAGTGTTTAACCAGCTACTCTGTACTACTAAAAAAGGAAAACCTTAAAATAACTGTGTAAGGAAGTCCTCAGTTCCGACCTCTGATTTGCAAACATTCCCAGCCAGGAACAGCCAGGTCTGTCTGTGACCTCTGACCTCTCTGCCTGCTCTGCGGGCCTCAAGGCAAACTAGGTCTTCTGACCCCACTCCTCCCAGGAGGTGGCCATGAACTAGACTAGAATATGGGTCCATAGGTCCCAGGAGGGTGACTGCCCCTCCCCCAGACTCTGGGAGGCTCCCTGGGAATTGACAAGGCAAAGATAGGGCAGCAGATGTGGTCAGCTAGAGCTGGCCCCTCTGAGGGCCCCAAGTCTCAATCCCTTGAGTAAAGGGGCAAGGAGGGTCAGCCCAACCTCGAGCTGGAGTCACAGGCTCAGCCAGCTCAGGGGACGCTCGGCACCCAGCACACAACCCAGAGCATCCCTGTCCTTCTGCCATTGTCCCCTCAAGCCCACTGACCACGAGTCTCGGGGGTGGGAGGCTGGAACAAGACAGGGTTCAAGCACCTTGGGGTCTCCCAGTTAGTATTACCACTACTATTTATTACAAAAGTTACACAAGTATATATTGTAAAACAGTCAAATAATACAGAAGCGTATCGACTACAGACAGCCCCCATCGCCCCCTGAGAACAAGAGCCTTGCTGAGCAGCTTGGTGTGTGTGAACCTTTCAGATCTTTTGCTGTGCCTCACAGATGATGGGAGAGACGGGGGAAATACCACCTTAGTAGCATGGAAACCCGTGCAAACCCCTCCCCTTGGGGGACCCCGGCGCCCTCCGCTTCCTGCAGGCTGAGCTTGGCACAGAGGGTGGCAGAGGAAGTATGTGGTGTCACAGACATGGCCAGTCTCAGAGTCCCTAGGTAAAAACTTAAAATACGTTTCCTTACAGAAACAATGTTAGAAACAGCGTCAATGTCTAAAGGTCTTGCAGAAACTACCTGGGTCCGAGAGTCTGGATTTCTGGCCTCAGCCTCTGACTGGCGGCGTATCTGTAGGCTGGTCACTGAATCTCTCAGACCCACGACATAAAGAGCTGGAGGCGGCAGCCTAGCACGACAGCACCTGTGGCCCTCCCAGCCTAGGTCTAAACAGCTGGAGTGACACAAACAAGCGGCTCAGACTCCCAGGGAGGCATTTCAGGGTCTGAGGAAGGGGAAACGCCAAGCGCGACCGATCTCTACATCCCAAACTCAAACCTTCAAAGCGCTGAGGGCGATGTTTTCCTAGCTTGGAGCCCACTTGTCTACATGAGACCAGATCAGACACCCAAGACCAGGATGTAGAGGGACACAGCTGTCAGCACCTACTCAGAGCTACAGACTCCCAGACACACCCTGAAACATTTTTTATCCAAATGAAAGCGACTAAAATAAAAACCAAAAATTAATGGCCAGCTGGAGGTAAGAAAAGGCATTGCAGGAAGCGCAGCCCAAGGCATGGATCATAAACGCCACGGCTTTGAGTGGGCAGCAGGAAGCAGAACCAGAGGGCCACAGAGGCCGGGTGGTGGGGGAATGGGGAGCAAGTTCCAGAAAGATGGAGTGGATGAACTTTTCTCTATTCCTCCTGCTAAATACAGCTTAATGAAACCTGGATGTTATAGATAAAACAAACATTAAGAAGACTGAAAGTTGGAGAGAAGAAGACAGACAACCTCAGGACCCAAAGAACAACACAGTGGCGAAGTGCCTGGGTTGTCTTTTTGCCTCCTGGCACCCAGATGGAGAGCTGAAGCAGCCAACAATCTGGAAACACCACCAGGCACAGGCAAAAATGGCTCCAAGGAAAGCCTGTCCCTAGCCAGAGGACCAGGAGAGGGGCAGCCTAGCAAGGCAGGAATCTCTTAGACAACATCCACCCTGCAACAGCCAAGCACCTCAGAAAGCACTGCAGCCCCATCCCACCAGCAAAGGTGAGCGAAAGCCAGGACTGGCACCCCACCCAGCAGTTACCACAGCAGCCTCCCCACCCCCGGCTGGGCTGGTGTCAGAGAGGGCCTAGTGCAGAGCCAACACTCACCAGCATCCCGAAATAGTGTAGCTACGACCTCCCCACTGAAGTGTCCCTGGAGGCCATGTGGGGGTAGTACTGAGGCACCTCACCCCTCATACCCAGGTTTGGTATCAGCAGCAGAGGCCCAGTGGGGAGCCTGAGCTCCCACCCCACCCAGCAGTCATGAGGCACACTTTCCCCCACATGTCCACAGGGGCGAGTGGGGAACCTGGACTTCGACCCCCACCAGCAGTAACAAGGTGGCACCCCCTTTTCCCTGCAAGAGCAGTATCAGATGGAGCCCGCTAAAACAGAAGATATGAATAAGATTCAGACTCATAACATAATGCCTAAACGGCCCAGGATTCAATAAAAAAAAACGTTCCTCATGATTTTCCTAGAACCAGGAAAATCTCAACTATAATGAGAAAGGTCAATCAATACAGACATCAGCATGATCTGACAAGGACTCAAGTAGCCAACACAAAAGTACTTTAATGAACAACATATAACAAATGAAAAAAACAAATTAAAAAAATACAATATTTTTTATTTTACCTATAACAAATGAAAACAAACAAACAAAAAAAAAACAAAAACAGAATGTCTCAGCAAAGAAACATAAGACATAAAGAAAACCCAAATGGAAATTTGAGAACAGAAAAACACACCACCACCACCTTCAATAAATGGTCTCAAGGCAAAATGAGAGAGACACAAGAATCCGTGATCTTGAAGACAGAACAATAGAAAGCACATAATCTGAATAACAGAAAATAGAAAAAAATAAACAGAGCCTCAGGGACCTGTGGGGCTATAACAAAAGATCTAACACTTGTGTCATCAAAGTCCCAGAAGAGGAGAAAGAGAGTGGGACTGGAAAAGCACTCAAAGAAATCATGTCTGAAAATTTCCCAAATTTGGCAAAAAATAAAAAACCCACAAATTGAAGAAGCTGAGAAAATCCCAAGCAGGACAAACCAGAAGATATCCATGCCAAGACACATCATAACTTCTGGAAACTAAAGACAAAGAAAAAATATGCTGTATGGGGAAATTACATGACTGACAACAGATTTCTCATCGGACACAATGGGAGCCAGGAGGAAGTGGCACAATATTGTCAAATGCTGAAAGAAAAGAATATCCACCTAGAATCCCATATCCAGTGGTAACGGCCTTTGGGAACGAAGGGGAAATCAGAACATTCTCAGAGAAAGGAAAACTAAGAATTTGTTGTCAGCAAACTTAACCTAAAAGAAAGGCTAAAGGAAGTTCTCTAAACAGAAGGAAAATGAGAAAACAAATCTTGGAACACCAAAAAGAAAAGAGCAAAAGCAGGCATAAAAATATGGGTTAATAAAAGAGACTTTCCTGAGCTTTCACATGATCTTAGCCAAAAGCCAAGAAGTGGCACTCTTGAGTTCTCTAAATTATGTTTGATGGTTGAAGCAAAAAGTACACCTCTGTGTGATGTGGTTCCAATGTACACAAAAGAAACATTTATGAAAATCATACTACACATGAGGGAGGGTGGAGGAATGAAGAGGGTGGGAAGGTTTCTACACTTCACTCAAACTGGTCAACAAACAGTGCTGTGTCTTAACTGTAGGAGTAATTATACAAATCTACATATGTGATAAAAAACAGATTCAAATTATACACACATACATTGTGCCAGCATGGATTCCTTGATTTTGATGTTGGTTAACAGTTAGTGATATAAGATGTAACCATTGAGTTGGGAAGAGGAAAAAGTTCTGGAGATGGATGGTGATGATAGCTGCATAACAATGTGAATGTACCTAATGCCACTGAACTCTACACCTAGAAATGGCTAAAATGGTAATTTTTATGTTATGTATATTTTACCAAACTTTTAAAAATGTAACCATTGGGTAAATTGGGTAAAGGGTACATGAGAATTGTGTATTATCTTTACAACTTCCTGTGAATCTATAATTATTTCAAAATACATAGTTAAAAAAAATGCTGTGGCAAACAAAACTAGTCTGGATCCTCAGGAAGGGACACTAAATTTGAGAAGATTGTGTATGCTGCTAGGTGGCTTATCCGTTGTCCCATTCAATCCCAACCACCCTATGCAGCACGTAAAGCTCGGAGAGGTGGAGTGAGATGGCATGCAGAGGCACAGCCTGGACGCAGGCCAGTTGGTACACACGTCTCCAAGTGACGGTGGGAGATTCAGGATCTGAAGGGCCGGCTGTGGTCCCCACGCCCTTGCCCAGTACCTTCCATATGACCTGGGCTCATTACCTGTGGCGAGAGCCCCACCAGCCTAGCGCCACCTTCTCTTTGGCAGTGATGCTGCCAGGAACACAGCAGCCACTCAAAGATAAACTGATGATTGCAAAATGATTAAACATTTATCAATAACCACAAGAAGACAAAATGCTACAGGACTAGACTATTAAATTACTCTATTTAAAAGCCGTGGCTTACAAATCTCTTATTTCTTCTCCTTGATTAGTATAAATCATTCTCTCTGCTTTGTAACTATCTTTTACTTGGATTTACTGACTTTAAACAAAGTTCAACAGCCAAAGCTAAGATCCTATTAAACAATCTAACTTGTAAGAAGAGGAGTAGGGTGGCAAATTCTTTCTAAGTTATATTTTTTGTTTTCTCATTTTTCACTCCCCCACAGGTTATTAAATTCGTAAGGGCCAGCAGCTTCCAATAGGAATGGAAATATTTTTAACAACATAAAGACGGACTGCTGTCACAGCCAGTATAATGAATAAATTCTCATACTGTGCAGCTTAGAACAATTTAAAATAACTTTTTCCTTTATGTTTAGGAAAACAGACTCAGATTAGGACAAAATATTTTCCTTCCCTTTAGCTTATTTTGCAGAACTTTCAACCAGCTATGGATAAGCCATGTCATCAATGTTGTTATCATCTTCACACTTACTGAAAACTTGCTGTAACCAAAACAATGGGATTGAAAGAAGAAGATGCAGAGGAGAAGGAAGCTTAAATTAATTAAACCTTCACCATGCGGGCACCACCACAGGCTCATGCCAGGCGTATTTCATCTTCATAGCAATCCTATGAAATAGGTTTCGCCATCGCATTTCCTCAAATCTAAGAAAACATCTATTTTGAGAAGCACTAATATTTTATATACCACTAACAAGGAAGATAAAAACACTGCCAAATAAACTAAGACATAATGGTTTCTTGTCACACCAATTGTAAGACACCTCCCGATTTTAGAGATGTTAAAGCGTGAGTGTTTGAATAATGAAATTCAGTAATACCTGAATGTCTTCATAACTGACGGAGGCACTGAGGCAATGCAGGTTCAGCACAGCCTGAGTGCTGGGCAGCTGGACATGAGCGTGGGAAAGCCTGACGCCCACCCCAGCTCTCTCCTGTAAGGTCCCATGGCCCCACTCTGCACCCCGCACACTCAGCCTGCCAGCACCGCTTCTGGACTCAAGCCCAGCTTTCAAGAGAGAGAAGATAAACATATCCAGAGTACCAGGTGCTCTCACACTCCTTCTCACATTTAATTCTGCTGCTAGGCACCTCTGTGAGAACTGATAACTGGACAAATGCACTTCTTCCTTAAGACACTAGCACCCCCTGTCAGAAAGTGACATAACATATTGAGTTTGCTGGAGCAAGACACTTTACTACCACTGCTGGAAAACCTTCATAATAAACATACAAATCTATTATGTGAGATGAGTCTGGAGACAGAGGCCAGGGCCCACACAGCCTGCCCTGCCCCAAGGGGCAGCTGCCTCCCAGGTCTAATCAATGGGGGCCCAGATGCTCAATTTGTATGTGGAGTCTCTTGATTTTTAAGCACTGGCAAACTGAGATTTTTCTGCAAACAAAAAAACTGTGTATACCAAACAAAGCAAGGTTAGATCTGGCCTGAGGGCTTCCAATTTGCAATTTCTGATAAAAGGTTTTCCACCTGGGTGACTAGGGGAAAGCTGTTAACTAGCAGGGGAAAAGCCAAGGAAATTGGTCTGAAAAAACAGAGCAGAAGTGGGGAGAGGAAGGGAGTGAGAAAGGGAAAGAGGACTCAGCAGCCTCTGCCCACCCACCCATCTCCCCAGCACCAGTGATTGGCCCTGGGTACATGAATCATGAATAGGGTTAATTTCTAGCTTATGGGCTTTCTCTGATATTTTACTATCTTTCACAATAGGGATAACATGTGTAGCCAAAGAAAAAATTTAAAAACCACTTAAGTTGATGTTAGAAATAAAGGGATAGGGCAGTGGCTCACGCCTATGATCCTAACACTCTGGGAGGCTTAGGTGGGCAGATTGCTCGAGGTCAGGAGTTCGAAACCAGCCTGAGTGAGACCACCCCCCCCCCCCGTCTCTACCAAAAATAGAAAGAAATTAATTGACCAACTAAAAATATATATACAAAAAATTAGCCGGGCATGGTGGCACATGCCTGTAGTCCCAGCTACTCACAAGGCTGAGGCAGAAGGATTGCTTGAGCTCAGGAATTTGAGGTTGCTGTGAGCTAGGCTGACGCCATGGCACTCACTCTAGTCTGGGCAAAAAAGTGAGACTCTGTCTCAAAAAAATGAGAGAGAGAGATAAAGGGATAGTGACAAAATAGTAAGATCTCCCTCTTAGGGGAGGAAGCCTTATTGATCCCCAGACAGTTTTGGCCTCGGGCAAGTCAACAAGCTCTGGGCCCAACACTGACTAAAGGCAGAGATCAAGGCCAGAGCTGCCCACACTGCGGGACTTGCCGGCTCTGGACACCAGGCAAAACGCATCTCACAGCAGCTGGGTTCTTGGTATTTCTCTTTGATGTTGATGAGAAATTTCACTGGGCGGGAGCAGCTGGCCATATCACTTATGCCTCTCCTTGCTCTCCCATCAAATCTGATTTCCTCTTTTCTTTTTTTGGTTATTGTATCAATTTCTGTCATAATAATAAAATTGATACAATAACCAAAAAAAGAAAAGAGGAAATCAGATTTGATAGGGAAAAAGAATTCTTGACACAAAAGTTATATGCATTGCAAGGAGATACCTGGTGGGTGTGGACAGCCTAACCTCAAAGTGCCAGATTCCAGAACTGCAAATATGTGGGCCAGGTGAGCAGACAGCCCACTCAGGATTAGGGGAGGCCAGGCAGAAAAAGAGACAAGAGCTCCTGGAGCTGGTGTCCCAGGAGAGTCCGCACACGTCAGCCATGGGAAGGAAAGGCCTCGAGACTTCACGGCCCAAAGCATGACCACGCTGATCCTCCCTACTGTTTTCTGCAGTAGCCAAGTGGATGGTGCCATCCCTACCCTACCCCTACCATCATCCGTATTTTGCAGAGGAGAAACCTGGGGCTCAGAAAAGGTAGTAAGTTGCCAAAGAGCCCCAGCCAGAAAAGTAACAAAGCCAAAACTTAACCAAGACCTTCCAAGTCGACCAGCACATCTGCCCACCCACCTCGTGCCCAGCCCTGTGCTGGGAGATCATGTTATTTCCTGTAATACAGGGAGCCATCACTAGGACAAATCCAAGTCTTGGGGTTCCCAGCCCACTCCCAGCGTCGTGGTTAGAGGAACATTTCAAATGACTAATTACAACAAAGAAGGGTAGCTATGCTAAGACTGGGACTTTGCTCTCTGTGTATGGTAAAATTTACTACAGCAATTCATTTCAGGGAGCAATATGTTGGAAAGCAGAGCATGCCAGACGTGAGTAATACCGACTCACCTAAACCACACACTTAATAAGCATACTCACTGCACAGCTTGGTAACAAGTCCAGAATCAAGGAACAGTGGACCACCAGGTGAGAGGCAGACCTTTTTAGTAAAACAATGGTGGGAGTTACCAACAGGCAGAAAGCACGACCTGCATTGATGGGCAGGCTCCATATACATGTGCCAACAGCACCCTCTGGTGGCCGATAGGGCACTACACCTGATTAGGTCACAAAAAGATTACCGTTTGCTAACTCTGCCCACCACCCCACTTAACCCTCACGTACCCCAGTGAGGGAGGGGCTGCAGCACACATTTTAAGATGAATTAACTGCATCAGGGAGGGGATTACAAGGTTATACAGCAGGTAGGCGCACAGCAGGACCACCACCTCCCAAGCCCCAGCCACCCTCCTTACGTGCAGGCACCACTTAATGATGCTGCTGCTCACATGGCGGTGGAGTCGTGCAGCCCAGGTGCACCTGGCCAACCCCACAGGTGAATCAGATCCAACTCTGAGGACAGATTTTCCTGGTCTCAATCAGCCACTGCTTGGCCAACTCTCAACCTGCATAAAAATTATTTTAAATCTCACGGGACCCATTCACATCCACATTTCTGTGCAACAGGAACGACGCTGAGCGGGAGAAGCTTGACCCAGAGTCCAAGCAGCGTGCTTCCACTGACAGAAAGTACAGGGAAGGCACAACTACTCTGTGCTGAGGCAGGATGAGCCACCCTGGGAGGGGGGCTGGGGCCAGGGTCTTCTGGGGTGCAGAGGAAATCAGTTTCCTGATCTGATACTGGTTCTGCAGTGAGTTCAGTTTGTGAGTGTTTACTGAGCTGTTAATCTGTCCTACGCACACTTCTCTACATGTATGTTATACGTCACTTTAAACAATGTAAAGTTTTAAAGGAAAAGATACTCTGATTCACAACTGAACCTCTTATTTAAAACAACATAGACTGGAACCCAACTTTGGCTCGAGTAGCTGTGTGGCCCTGGGCCCACGCACTAAGCCTCTCTGAGTTTCAATGCACGGGGCTGTGGGGAGGACTCCAGACATCACAAGACGACGTGTACAGCTGAGCGCCCAGCCCTGGGAGGCGCTCTCCTCCATGACGCAGCAGGAAGGTACCTACTGGAGTCAGAAGCCTGGGCCTTCCAGCCCCCAAGTGGCTCTCACACCTCTGATGGATGGATTCTGCCTAAGTCTCTGAATCTCTTTATGCCTCCTTTTCTCATTGGAAAGGTGAACAGCCCAAATTAAAAGTGGCCTTGGAATGTTTGAAAGTGGAACCTGGTTTTCAAGCGTTATCCAGGGGCTAATGTGTAGTGACAGAAACAGCACCACCTGGACCAAGGCAAGGGTGTGGGACAGGTCCAGCAGCACACACCTCCCCTACAGCCTGGAGAGCTACTATGACCCAACCCCCCAGCTCCTGCCTCCCCCCTCCCATAAATAATCTCCAAGGTGCCTTCGCAGCTCTGATGTTCTGTGGGTTGAAGTTCCAATAAATGCACACCTCTAATTTGTGGAATTATTATAATGCATCTCATAAAATGCTGATGAACACACCAACTGCTATAGCTCACGAAGTAAACGTGTTTATTAAACGCAAGGGGAGAAATCCCATGGGTGTTTCTTTGCTGAAGCCGGATTAACAAAATAAAATGAGAAATGCTCAGTATCAGCTATAATTAAGGCTGGGCCAACAGTTGCATTATAATTTTATGCATACACATTTCTTCCATGTTGAAACTTGGCATAAATTTTTTTTAAGTTATTTTTAAGCACTCTCAAAATGAGAGCCCTGGGCAATGAAGTATATTCACATTTAACACAATAATCATAGCCAGAAAATGTGGCCCTTATGAAGCACCACAAATAATTTTACATAAACATGAACAGCCCCTCACCCCCAGAGCAGACATGTGGGAAGCACATGGGACCCCAATGCAAACCCCCGACATCACAGCTCCCCGTTTGCAAACTGACAAGGCCGCCCTGAAGAGCCTCCCACCCATAACTCTCATGCAATGCCTCTAAAGTAACCAAGCCTCTGCGATCATTTCCATGTCAAAAGTAAAAGAAGCAAAATCCTCCCATTGTATAGCGTATTTGAGAGGGAAGCACAATGCCCACAGCTACCGTACCAGCCCCACCATATCTCGAGTTTCTAGTTGTTGAGTTGTGTTGCTCTAGTGTATTTTGGTTCCCTGTGTGGCTGGCACGCCTCTCATGGCACATCTGAACTTAAACGGCTGCCTTAAAACCAGCCTCCACACGGGGCTCATGTCAGAGACCCTAGATTCAAACCCCACGTCATCCGCCACTTTGGCGTGACTGGAGCCACCTTTCCCTTCCAGAACCTGCAGAGCCTCAGCTCAAAAACAGAGATAACCACAACCTCATAAGGTCAATGGGGGGGGGGGCTCAAGTTGGGAGGGCAGCTTGTGTGGGTGCACACCAGGAAAAGGGCTTTGGAGACTGCTAAATAGGGTGCCGGCACTAAAGAGAACAGGAAATGTTCTAAATCCAAAAAAGTCCAGCTGGAATGCTAAAGCTGCTGCCATGTCCCTAGTTGCTTCTGCTATTGTCTGATACACACACATATATACAAACACATGCACACAGAGGAAACATACATGCATGTGTGCACACACATGCACATAATATGCACACACAGAAAATATGCATGTGCGCACACATACACACATAACACACATGCACACACGTACATACACACACTTTCTGTAGGCAATTCAGAAGCTTTTAGCGGGACAATAGAAACAACACAGCATCAATAATGACAGCAAATAGAAATCAAGGCTCTGAACTCCAAGGAACTGGGAAAAGAAAGAGCCACGAGGAAGGGAAGAAGGAAGGCGTGGAAATAAAGGGAAGAAAGAAAACCAGCCACAAGGAGCTGTCAGGAGCCCTGGGAGGGGGAGTTGGGATCCAGCTCTGGAAAGACAACTCGCTCAGGGTCCCACAGTCCTCCTCTAACCTCCTCCCTTCTCCATCAGGGGCCTCAAATTCTACCCTCGCTTTCTATCCCATTGCACCCTCCAGCCATCAGGAGAGGGAAGAGACTGAATAAAACCTTGATGCAGCCGAGGGGAACCCAGAGATGCAGGAGGTGCGACTGCAGCCAATGTTTCTGGATCAGAGCGGTCTGTGGGTTACACCTGTCCAGACAGCGTTTCCTCACTCTGCCTCCTGGGGTTATTTTCAAGATCAAGGCAGCTTACTCCAGTAAAGCACCAAGCTCGGGGCCTGGCACACGAGCAGCTGAAGATGCTGGCTCCCCCTCTCCCCTTCTCTTCAGTCTACTAACATCACACCACTTGGGTGAGGGTTCCAGCCAACTAAAGTCCTTAGAGATGCTGACTCTACTCACCCCCTTCTCCTACTTGGCAATGCTTGACTTCAACAAAGGTGTAATGAGCACATTTACCATGGGTAGCATGGAACGGGAGGAGGCAGGACAGAGAACAGATGAGTAATATTTCCTACTGTCAAGGTGGACAACCTACTGGGTAAAACAAGCTTGAAAACAACATACAGGGCCAAGTAGATTCGTTCAACAAATACTCTTGTTCTTAAAATATGCCAGGCACTGCTCCTGGAGATGGCCCCTGCCTGGGGACACTTCCTAGGGTAGAGAACACAGACAGATACATAGCTCTGCAGAAGCCAGAGAAAAGACATCCCCTCAGCCGGACACTCCAAACCACAGCTCAAGAGGCATGACTCTGTCCAGGCCTGCGCAGTCCAACAGAAATATGACGTGGCCACTGATGGCACTAGGAATTTTCTAGAAGCCACATTAGAATAAAAAGACACAAGTAAAATTAATTTTAATAATATATTTTACTTAACCTAGTATATCCAAAATAGATTCATTTAACTTATAATCCATTTCTAAAAAATCAATGAAAATTTTCACATTTTTTTAAAGAGAAAGAGTCTTGTTCTGTTGCCCAGATGAACTCTCCAGCTCAAGTGATCCTCCTGCTTCAGTCTCCCAAGTAGCTAGGACGACTGGCATGTGCTACCACCCCCAACTAATTTTTTTATTACTATTATTTGTAGAAATGGGGTCTCACTATGTTGCCCAGGCTGGTCTCAAACTCCTGGCCTCAAGGGATCACCCTACTTTGGTCTCCCAAAGTGCTGGGATTACAGGTGTGAGCCACTGTGCCCAGTCTCATTTCTTTTTTTTTTTTTAACTAAGTCTTCAAAATCCAGTGTTTTCTTTTCCACTTAGAGCACATCAGAGTTTGAACTAGGCACAGATCCAGTGTTCACATTATTTCCAGGATATCAGGCAATGTTTTCACTGCAGATCAGAAAAATGTGGTATTCAGGTTCCACTCCCTGACGTCTAGTGGGGTGGGAGAGGGATTCCACAACCCTAGACTCTGGGGGACTTACTGAGTTAGAAAAATCAAGACAAAGAATTAGCAAACTTAAAACTTACAGACCAAAATCCCTGTCTGTGCTATTCTGGGAGAGGCAGATGACAGAGGAACATTTTCATTTATTACTGTCACAAGTTTAAAAGCTGGCTGGGTGCGCTGGGTTCCTGAGGTCATAATTAAAAGAGATAAAATAAAATAGCAGGCTGCGCAGATGTGGGAAACATGCAAATTCAACTCCAAGCGTTCACTTTATTTATTATGAAACCCTGAGATTGTTCTCAGTTATAAAGTGCTCTAAATTTGAAAACTAATTCTAGAAGAAAGAACCACCCTTTAATATTTGGATGTATCTAAAGTCTTTTCAAATTTCAGAGTAGGGCTTTAAATGTAAAGAAGAAGAGCCAATGGGAAAAGACAAATTCTCCAAAAACCACCACTCACCCATCTCCAGCCTACCAAAATGATCTGGCCCGTTTTTCCTGGTAACTTCAAATACCTGGGTTCTTCAGTTTTTATTAGGAGAAAAAGTAAAATTATTTTTAATTTATGCACAATAGCCTCATAATTCAACACTGAATGAATGTCTAGCACGTGTCACATATTCTGCTGGACACAATTAGGAATGAGGAAGACAGATAGTCCCTCCAGGAACATAAACAAGTAGTTCCATTTTGTTCACGAGAATAATTTTACATGACTGTGGTGTTATTTGTGGCCTAATTTCGTAGACTTTTGCTATTGGAAAGGACAGAGAAGTGTCCAAGTCCAGGCTCCCAGCCAGTGTCTAAGCAGGATCAGACAACCCTGCCTGACCCTCCCATGCAGAGATATCACTGTGCTGGGCAGCTGCCACCTGCATCTACACCACTGGGAACCTCAGAAAGTCAGGCTACCCACCCCCATCTCCCAGACCAGAATCCAGCTGGTGCAGTCTCAGGAGGTCCCTGGCAAGTCCAGCCCCTCCCGCAGCCAAGCACGGTAAGTATCTGAACAAGCTATCCAGCCGCCCCAGGGTCTTCTCTCCTGCAGGCTTGGCCCTTCAGTCATTCCCGACTTGTCCTGGGCTCCGGTTAGGTCACACTGTGGTGGTGGCCCAGAGGAGTGTTTCCTAGGCAACCTGTAGCAGGTCCATTCACATGTATGTCCCCTAGGAGGCGACAAAGGGCAAAGGAGAACAGCTGCCCGTGAACCAGTTATTGCAAGGAGAAAACCGGCAAGCACCTGCTCGCTGCTTAGCAAACTTTTTTCATAAATTCAAGAAGCTCATTCTTCAAGCCTCAGCTCAAACCATGCTTTCTCAGAAGAACTCTTCTTAAACCCCATTCAATATAATTTAGGTTTCCAGTTCTCTGCCCTCTCCCCATATAATATGCCTTTGTAGTGTGGCACAATTCATAATCATGTATTTAATGGTGTGTTTATTTGTTTAATGTCTCCCCTGTCTTACAACAGATTGTAAGCACCAAAAACATCAATATGGTTTAACTCAAAATATAGTTAAATGCTTACAAATATCAATGTTAAGGGTAATAAAAGATATTTACCTATAAACAGAGAAATTCTGCATTTCCTTTGTCATGAGGACTAGAACATTTCCAGAGTGCTCACCCAAGAATCCCTGAGGATACGTGTAACTTATCTCATACTTCTAGCAAAACAAAGACCACAGTGTGCTGGGGAAGAAAGATTGAGCTCGGAGTTGGAAAGCCCCCAGTCCAAACCCCAGAAGAGCAGAAAGCATTTAACTTCTCTGACCCTCTGACTCCTCATCTATAAAACAGAAATAAATGCTGCATTAGAATGGTGGTTTGAAGGAAGAAAAATCAGAACCAAGGCAAAGTGCCTGGAAGAAAGATGCTCAGTGAAGGGTAGCCGAATCAGGTCTTAGCAAGGGGACCGCAGCCCCCTTCAAGGGGGTAAGTCACATTTCAATTCCACAGCCACCCCAGGACCCCTCCTTCCTGAAAACCCTCAGCTGTCTGCCATTCCCTGTGTTTATGCCCCACATGAAAAGGAAGCAAAATTCAGTCTCCTCACTAAAATAAAAGAAACATGCACAAATTCACATACTCAAAGAAAGTAAACAAAATAAAAAAGTATGGGGGGAACCCTAAAATAAAATACAAACAGAAACAAACGAACCAACCCGTATTTTAAATGGATCATCATAACTACATTGCAATGGGAGGAGAAGGACAAACTCAAGAAACTCTGGAAGTTGGTGTTTGTACTATAATACATGCCTGAGGCTAAAGAGGAAAAGAGCTCTGATTAAATACCGAAGTACTCTAGTTAGCAGGCTTCTTTTTCAGAGACACACTTTCGTGATCCTGAAACTATTTTTAGTGTTTATTCCAGGACTGGGCCAATAAGTAACTATGCTGTGGATACTGAGAGCCAGCTTTCCCTGTCAGAGAAGGGAGTCATAAGTGTGGAAAGGGGGAAGAACAGAATAAACACAGCGGTGTTGGACTGGAAGTGGTAAAATCTATATGAATTCAATGATCTTTAAGATCAAATAGATATAGATTGTTAGGCACGTAGGAACTCAAGCACACGTATGTACTGTGGACGTGTATCCACCCATCCATTTCCTAGCTGTATTACTTACTAAGAGGGCTGAGAAGCAATGACATCCCAGTAACAGTGAGCTCACCTGGTTCCCAGATCTCAGTATCTAAATACCATTCTCCACTAAAAGAATCCAGGTCTCCCTGTAGAAATAGCTGACTCCAGAGCTGGAACAGGGAAAGCACAAAATGATCTTGAAATATCTTATTGTACCAGAAAGTAAGGAAGTCCTCACAAAAAGGGGGGCATGTTGAAAGGACAAAGAAGCCCAATTTAAGGGGCTTCAACTGGCCAAATAAGGGGCAATTTGAACATCAAAATAAATAATAAGAAAGGATTATAAACCACTGAGTAAAATAAACCACCGAGTAAAATAAGAATTCATGAATCCACTGTAATATAAGGAGAGAAAGAAAAAGAGAAAGTTCTTCCTTACACAGAAAGACAACTAGTAAAACAAATGGTAACTATGTGAGGTGACAGATATGTTAATTAGCTTGGTTGTGGTAGTCATTTCCCAACTTATATCAAAACCTTTGTATGCAACGTGTACATATATCAAAACCTTTGTATATAATGTATACATATAATAAAACCTTTGTATACAATGTATACATATATCAAAACCATTGTTTATCTTGAATATATACAATTTTTATTCATCCATTATACCTCAATAAAACTGAGGGGGGGGAAAGATAACTATTAATAGTAAATGCAGACGAAATGATGGAATTAGAAACCTATCATTTAGCAACCACGATGATGATGACTGATTCCAGCAAGACTCATCAATGCATGCTAAAACTAGTGAATGAAGAAAGCTGGTGAAGTGAGGAGTAGCAGGATAAATACAAACAAGTCTCAAAATATCTCACCATAAGCCATTTAATTACAAAGGGGGAAAATAGTAACTTCACAGTGAAGACACCTGACCTCCTTAAATGTGTAGCATCATCAGTAAGGGGACAAACCAAGATCACATGCTTCCTGACGTGATGTGCTGAGAATTCAGAATCATTTCTATGCTACTCCTGCCTAAAACTACAGAATCTGAAGCCAATCGTAAGGAAATATTTCACAAAGCCAAAAGGAGAAATGGTCTGCAAAAAA
The DNA here is from genome assembly GCF_040939455.1 of Microcebus murinus. Lineage (NCBI taxonomy): Eukaryota > Metazoa > Chordata > Mammalia > Primates > Cheirogaleidae > Microcebus > Microcebus murinus. The sequence continues at coordinate 33,443,523 of NC_134110.1, read as the reverse complement.
TATTAATAACTGGCCCATACTCTTCAAAAATATCAGTGTCATGAAACATAAAGAGGAACTGCTCCAGATTAAGGGAGTAAAGAGACATGACCACGGAGTGCAGTGCATAGCCCAGGGTTTCCTTTTGTTACAAAGGACAGGATGTCATTGGGACAATCTGTGAAATGTGAATAGTAGCATTGCATCAATCTTGTTTTCTCATTTTGACAACTGAAATGTAGTTATGTAGGAAATGTCCTTGATTTTAGGGAATAAATACTGAAAATACTTAGAAATAGGTAAAGGGACATCATGTCTGCAACTTTATCTCAAGTGGCTCAGAGAAAGATAGAAGCGGGAGAGTAGAAAGGGGCAGAGAGAGAGAGAGATCTTGGGAAAGTGAGCACAATGTGCAGTAAAATATTAATACTTTTATAATACCCAGAGACTCTGAGTGAAGGGCATATGGGAATTTTTGTAATGTTCTATTTTTCTATGAGCATAAAATCATGTCCAAATACAGGGTCAAATGAGAACAAATTCTGTGGATCCAACATGCTTTGTTTCAGTACGTGAGCATCTGGAAGGGGTCGACACTGAACACGCTGCACTCACTCATTCCCCTCTTTCCCCGCACTGCTTCTCCTCTCCATCTCAAAAGGCTGCAGAAGCTCCAGATCCATGCTCTTTTATTTACAGAAACTTCAGTTCACTGAGCTCCTGCATCTCTTACCCACTTGAATCCTCAAAAAAAAACAAGTTGCTTGAAGAATAAAAGGCTTCCATGTAACCAAAGCCTCTGTCCTTGGAAGATATTTGCAGTATTAAATTGGGGGGAGGGGTCTATTGCTATCGTTATTACTATAACTAAAAGTCCCTAAATGTCATCCCCCCATTATAGATCTAAGGTTTAAAAAAAGAAAGTTGAAAAGTTCTCAAAAAACGTTTCCACGCTGAGAAAACATGAGAAAGAAGTCACCTGAGAAAGGGAGGATTGTCATGCCAACAGCAACCCACAAGAAACAGTATCAGCATGATAGCCATGCTACAAACCAACAGGCTTCCTGGTTTCGGGGGAGGAACCTGGCTGCCAGGGAGAAGGTGCTGCGGCAGAGAAGGCTGGGCCGACCCAGGCTTCCCTCCCAGCAGTCCCAGCTGGCAGCAGTGGGAGATCATTCCATGGTTGGGCCCTAATGTGACCGGGCCACATCAGGTCCAGAGAAGGCATCGTGTCCCTGTCCCTCCCCAGAGGGTGCTCGCACCCAGCATTTAGGAGACTCAGCTTCTGTACCCAGCTGAGTCCCTTGACCTCTTGGGTTGTCTCTGAAAGGCAAGAGCTCCTCTTCAAGTGCCCCTCTAAGGCTCCTCAGCCCCGGAGCTAGCCAAGCGGAGCCACTTCTCGGGGGCCGATCGCCCTGCTGGGGCTGGAAGACAGGAGGGCAGCACCTCGGGGGACCTGACCCTGACACCTGCCCCAGCAACCCGGGAACCAACAGACCCCAGAGAGCGCAGAGTGGAAATTCAAGTGCAAAGGGAAAATTGCTTTCTAAATTACACTTTTAAATTGTAAACAAAGAGTAAGCAGGGGCCCAGCCCCAGCGACTGGGGCTCCTCTACCAAGGCAGTCAAAGGGATAGGCGGGGCAACCCCTTTCCCACCCTGCAAACGAAGGCCACCTCTTCCCTGTCTCTATCTTCCTTCGAGACCCTCTCACTCCTCCCGACGCCCCCTGGCTCCCTCTAGGACACCCCCTCGATCTCCCGGGATGCCCCTCTGCTCCCCTAAATCACCCACCACCCAGACAGCCCTGGGCAGGCCCCACCCACCCTGCTCAGGAAACTGGCCCCCAGCCCCACCCCTGAAGGACAGGCTGGTCCCAGAGTAACAGGAGGCCCTCATTAGCCCAGGGCGAGCACGTGACCCACGGCAGGGCTCCTCTGACCAGCCAACAAGCCCAGACGTGTGGCCTGAGGTGACAAGCCCCGCCCGACAGGGGCCCACCCAGATCTCCCCAAGCCGGCCCTGGGTCCCAGAAAGCCCCCAAGAAGGCCCATGAGCCTGTGAGTTTGGGAAAACTTGAATGTCATAGATCTCTCTCTTGGGCACACTGGAGATTCGGACATGCCCTCGGTCAGGAAACTCGCCCAGTAATATTTAACACATCTGTGTTGAGCAAGGCCCTCGTGCCCCGTGACCCCTCTTACCTGCTCCGACTGCACACACAGCGCAGTGCAGGAAACACTGAGACAAGGCAGCCGCGAGGGCTGGTCGGGCACACACGGAAAGAATCACAAGCTAACAGCAGCAGGAGGGGAAAAGGCACAGAGAAGGTGGGAGACAGAGAGACCTTCCCAGAAGAGACAGCTGGGGGAGGACCAGGGAGAGTAAGACAAGACGGCGGAATACTCACTGCAGTAGGCTTGCTGAGCAATTCTTAACTAAAATATTAATAGTAATAACAGAGAATGCCTTGATCACAGCTATGTTCCCTGCTCCCAAGAACTCCAAACTTCAAGCTCCACCCAAGTCACTCCTACCCTGAGCCCTTCTTCCCTGAGCCACTCTGGCAGGAGCCTCCAAAGTCAGCTACACCATCGGTCAAACCCACTCTGTCCCAAAAAGGACGCTCCTCCCACCCAACAGGACCAGCCTCCCCGGGGCCACCAGGGATTGAGGGCACAGCACCCTGCTGGTCACCCTTTCACCTTTGACTCCATCCCTGGACGGGAGCCAAGAAGCAGTCACCAAATCCCATCAACTTTCCCATCTATGTGGTATCTACCCACCCCAGCCTCTCAGTTCCCAGCACTAAAACTCTACCTTGTTCGTGCCCCTCTTATGGGCACGTCTTAAATGGTCTTCCAATTAGAGAGCAGAGACCCAAGGAAATTAAAAAAGGAAAATTACAGAATGTTTTTCCTGATGACTGTTTTCTTCCAAAAATTGAGAATAGAAGAAGCGAGGAAGAGGTGAGTGAGATAGAAAAAAAAAAAAAAGAATCAAAGCCTGGTGTTCCAGGGCACCTGGTGCTTCTGCAACTGTATCTCCATGTTCCCACAACATTTCCCTAAAATCCAGTGATCTCAATCATTGCCCCTCACTCCGCATTCACTCCATCAGGGAACCAAGGATAAAAGCCAGGATCCACAGCAGAGAGCATGTCAAACTCACCACAAGACCAAGCAGCAAACTCTGGCAAGCAAAAGGTTAAAAACCCCAAAGCATGAAATGCTTCTATTAATCTGTAATAGAAATAATAAGAGCAAAGAGGGAAAGGGGCAGAGACATGAAAGCAATTACAAAAGGGGAGATACAAAGATGCTAACCTGTGGCCTGCAGGCATGAAGACCCTGGCTTTGGGGCGACACAGACCTGGGTGAGTCTGATTCCACCCCTGGGGGACTCTGATCCAGGACCCTGCCTCTCTGAGCCCCAGTTCCTAATCCGTACAATGGCAATGACAGCATCTGCCTCCCTGCATCATCCTGAGAATTAAACGAGGTAGGAGGTGTTGACACTCCAGGTACTCAAGAAATGTGGCAGGGGCCCACTCAGTAGCCTGAAAAGAAGCACAGTTCAAACAGCACAAAGCTCAAATCTTGGCTTAACCACCGACCAGCATGTGACCGAATCTCTCTGACCCTCAGTTTCTTTGTCTGCAAATCAAAGATAATATTCCAATAGTATCAAAGATATAATATGATGATAATAACATCAGAAAATTGTAGTTACACTGGCAGAGAACAATGGCCATAGAACACCTGACACCGCACTGGGACACAGAGGAAGCTATAATTGTAGATAACCTTTCTGGTTAAGAATATGAGCACTGGGAGGTTTGTGCTGTTGGGATGAATAGGGTGTGCCACCAGGGCAGGGCAGGGGCTGTGGCGGCCCAGGGCAGGAGCTTCGACCCAGGTAGAAGGCTGGCACACACCCACGGAGAGCTAAGTGGCACACAGGCTACTCCAGGACTGCACGGCCAGACACAGTGGGACCCAGGACAGCAGCACGTGCTGTGCATTCTCAGGCAGTGATATTCCATGACAGACTCTGAAAAGCCACAGGCTGCTCCCATAGAGTCGTGGGCACTTGAGTTAAACACAGGCTTGCTCAGCAAGAACCCTCAAGGCCACCTCAAAAGCACTGCCTTGAGCACCAGCCACTTCAGTGTCCACCTCACCTGATTCAATTCTTCAGAGAATAAAACCCGGAGACAAAAAGTATGTTTAGCTCTAATTTTTATAGAAATGGAAATGACTCACAGATCTCACAAGAACTATCACATGGTAGGGCCAGAATGCAAAGCTAGGTCTCTGGGACTCCAAGGCCAGTGCTATTTCCCATAGCCTACGTTTCAGGGGTGGGAGTCCCTATAGATACCCAACCCACCAAGAAGCAAGGCCAAGGAGATGAGCCAGGGCAGCCCTGGTAGATGAGGAGTGGGCCCTGCTGATGGGGGTGGAGACCCAGGCCTCAGGCAGGACCTAGCAGGCCAGAAGCTGCTCAAAGGCTCTACCAGGGGACTGGCAGCTGAAGGCAGAGCTGGGGAAGGCTGAGCACACTACCCCACCCCCAACCCCAGGGCCCAGTGGCCCAGGCCTGAACCCTGTACAAGGAAGGCACGAGGACTTGGAGGTTCACTGTGAACTGGGCTGTGACTACCTCACCCCAGAGGAGCTCTGGCCTGCCCAGTGGGTGGGCAGAGGCTGTACACCTTGTGGGGCTCCTTCACACACCCCCACCTTTGCCCCTGTGTGCCCTCGTGGCCTGGTCACTCTGCTCAAACATCACCCTCGAGGCTTTCCTGAGCCCCTGGCCCAGCCCAGACAGCAGTGACCAGCAGTGACCACGCCACTCACCACTCTACCGCGTGCAAACTTCTAACACTGCCCAGGGACCCTGTACAACTGAATGAGCTTAAGCACAGGGACAGGGTCATGTCACCATCACCAAAGTTAAGACACAGAACACTCCCAGCACCCCACAAATTTCCCAGTGCCTCTGTAGTCAGTCCCTCTGTCCTCGCCAGCTCCTGCCAGCCAGTGGTTCTCTGTCCCTCTAATTCTGCCTTTTCTAGAAATTCTTATAAATGCAATCACAAAGTACATGGCATTTCCTTTTTATTGTGATAAAATAAATATAACGAAACTTACCATCTTAACAATTTTTAGGTATATACAGTTCAGTGACATAAGGTACATTCATTCACATTGCTGTGCAACCATCACCACCATCCATCTCCAGAACTTCTTCATCTTCCCAAACTGCAACTCTGTCCCCATTAAACACTAACTCCCTATTCCTCTTCCCTCAGGACCTGGCAACCACCAACATACTTTCTATCTCCATTAATTTAACTACTCTAGTAGTTAAATACTATGATGCTACTTAAATAAGCGGAATCATATAGTATTCTGTCTTTTTGTGACTGGTTTATTTCACTTAGCATAATGCCCTTAAGGGTCATCCATGTTATAGCATATGTCAGAATTTCCTTCCTTTTTAATGGAATAATAATCCATTATATGTATAATCTACATTTTGTTTATCCATTCATCCATTGATGGGCACTTGGGCTGAATTCATGTTTTAGCTATCATGAATAATGCTACTATGAATTTGAGTATACAAACATCTCTTTGAGACCCTGCTTTCAATTCTTTGGGGTATATTCTGAGAAGTGAAATGGCAAGGTCTACTTTGGTAATTCTGGTTTTAATTTTTTGAGGAATTGCCACACTGTTTTCTACAGGAGCTTTACCATTTTATAACCAACAGTGCACACAGGCTGCACTTTCTCCCATCCTCACAATATGTAGTCTTTTGTGTCTAGCTTCTTTCGCTTAACATACTTTTGAGATCAGTCCATGTTGTTGCCCGCATCAGTAGTTCGTTCCTTTTCATTGCTGAGTAGTAGTACATTGTATGGATATACCATAACTTGTTTGGCATTCCACCAGTTGATAAGCATTTGGGTTGGCTCCAGTTTGGGGCTATTACAAATAAAGCTGTATAAACAGGTACATACATGTCTTCACATGGACATAGGTTTCATTTCTCTTGGGATACCTAGGAATGAGATTGCTGAGTTATACAGTAGGTGTATGCTATGCTTAACATTATATGAAACTACCAAACTATTTTCCAGAGTGGGTGAACCATTTGCAGTCTCACTAGCGATGTGTCAGAGTTCCAGCTGCTTCACATTCTCACCAGCACTTGGGACTGTCAGTCTTTTTCATTTTAGCCATTCTAATGAGTGTGTTGTGGTATCTGATTATTGTTTTATTTTGCATTTCCCTAATGCCTAATCATGTTGAGCATATTTTCATATGCTTATAGGCTATTTTTCTATGTTCTTATGTAATGTATCTTTCAAACCTTTTGCCCATTTTTTAACCGATTTTGTCTGCCCTGTAGGCTATGAGTTCCTTGAGAACAGGACTCTCAGGCCTCACAGTGCCCAGCCCCACCCCTGGGAGGCCCATTCCCATGGAGCACCAGGTGGGTAGTGCTGGGGCTGTCCCAAAGCTACACCTTGTCCACCCACTGCACCCAGTCCAGACAGAGGCTCCCATAGAGCAGGGATCTGATGATGTCTGCGACCGAGTCAGCAAGCGCAGATGGCTGGGAGCACCTAGGAGAGCTTGAGTGTAGCAGGGCAGCAGCCAGGCAAGGCTGCTTTTATCTCTGGCTGCTCAGCTCTCCCCCAGTCTCAGGCCTGAAGAGCAGGTACCTGGACAGCCTGGCCCAGGATCAGATTCTAGAACTAGGCAGAGTCCAAGACCTAGTCTTAAAGAGTCCTTTAAGGGATTCTTGGGCTCAACATGGGTCTCACCAGGTCCAAACACTGAGTGTCTGCCCAGCTCCCTATGACCTGGAGGAGTCTAAGGGACCAGCCTGAGCTGCTGCTTCTTCATTTGCAAAGCAGAGATAATAAGCCCACCTTGCAAAGCTTCTGTGAAGAATAAACTGAAGAACAGGTATGACACACCTGACTGCGCAGGTCTACAGATTATTATTACCAGGCCCCATCTTATTCCAACTGCATGATTTAATAAAGGATCAGGCCACTGTATCACATATTTATTATTATAAATCCCTTTCATTATGCATTTAATTTTCACAGATACTATTAAAAATTACAAGATGTACAGGGGAAGAAGGTGAGCCTTGATAGAGAATGGAACGGGAAAAGAGAGAGAGGGAGGAGGGAAAAGATGGATGGTAGCCATGTGCTAGATGTGCTCCCAGTCCTCCTCTATGGCCCCTGTACAACCATCCTGCCTAGTGGGTCTGCAGGGACCATTTTCATACAGGAGGCAACGGAGACTCAAATGACTTGCCAAGGTCCCAGAGCTGTCAAACAGCAGGACCAGGATTTCCACCCAGTTTCGCCCAGAACTGCCCCCACCACCAGCCACAGTGCCCCTGTTCCCTGTATCACCTGAGCCTGGTTGCCTGTGGGGCTCACTCCTAGACAGGACTGGGTCCCAGAGCATCCAACCACAGAGCCACATGGCCCTCCTGAGATAGGGCTGCACATGGCATTCTGCCCTAGGGGCTTCTTCAAAGGGAAGTGGGCTCTGTCCCCAGGAACGGTCTTCTCAAGGTGCCTCTAGGAAACGGGCAAGTCCTGCACCAGCCCCCAACCCAACTCAGAAATAAAAACAGGGAGCACAACAGGTGGTGCTTCTCTCCACCACCAGAGTAAGGAATCAAAAATCACACATGCAATGCTTGCTGGTCTCTAAGGTAAAATCCAATCAATCACCAGTCCCAGGGGTTTCTTCTCTACCTCTGTCCCTCTTCTATCCCCGCAGCCTGAACTGCACTATGACAGCCCTTTATGAAGGTCTGCCTATGTTTCTGCCCTTCTAAAAGATGTCCTCCTTATTCTTTGTAACTTCCAAAATTACTGTAAAGCTATAGTAATCAAGACAGTGTGCTACTGATGAAGAATAAACAAACAGATCAATGAAACAGAACAGAAAGTTCAGACATGGACCCACACATAATTTTCAACAAATGAGCTAAAGCAAAACAATAGAGAAAAGAAAGACTATTCTAACAAATGAGGCTTGAAAAACTAGAGCTCCACATAGAGGGAAAAAAAAAAAAAAAACAACCCCTGCTTCACACCATACGCAAACTAATTTGAGACAGATGGTAGACCTAAACCTAAAAGTGAGAAATAGAAAGCTTTTTTTAAAAGTAATAAACCTAGGAGAGAGAATATCTTTGTGACGTTAAAACAGGAAAACATTTCTTTAAAAAGCACTACCTATAAATGCAAAAATAAGAGTAAATCAAACTCTAATAAAATTACAAACTTCTGCTCATCAAAAGATAAAATTAGTAAGATAAATTAGTAGGCAGAGACTGAGAGAAAATATTCACCACACATAATATGACAAAAGACTTGTATCTAGAATATACAAAGAACTCTTACAACCCAGCAATAAAAAGACAAAGAAACTCAATTTATTAAATAGGCAGAAGACTTGAATAGACATTTCTTCAATGACATATTAATATAAAGGACCAATAAGCACAAGAAAATGTGTTCAAAATCACTGGTCATCAGGGAAATGCAAATTAAATAAGATACCACTGCATACCCTCTAGAATAGGTAAAAGGAAAAAGACTCTCAATGCCAAACGTTGGTGAGGACGTAAAGCAACTGGAATTCTCTGACACTGCCGATAGGAATGTAAAATGAGACAATTACTCCAGAGAGCTATCTGGAAGTTTCTTAAAAAGCTAAACATACCTTTACCCTACAACCCAGCAATTCCATTACTAGGTACTTATTTACTCAAGAGAAATGAAAATATATATCCACAAAAAGGCTTGTATAAGAATGTCTGCTGCTGCTTATTCACAATAACCAAAAACTGGAAAAAGCCCAGCTGTTTATCAGTAGAAGAACATATTAAAAAAAACTGTGGTAGTATCCAAACAATAGAATATTATTAAGCAATAAAAAGAAATAAACTACTGAATCTCAGAAATATTAAGCTGAGTAAAAGAATCCAGACACAGCAGAATGAGATAATGTTCTACAAAAGGCAAAACTCATCAGTGGTAACAGCAAGATGAGTGGCTGCTTAGGGTAAGGGGCAAGGACTGGGTAGGAAGAGGCAAGAAAGAACTTTCTGGTGTGATGAAAAAGTTCTACGTATTGTTAGTGGTGTGGGTCACAAGAGTGGTCAAATTGTACATTTAAGGTCTCTGCATTTCAGTAGATGTAAATTACACCTCAAAACAAAACAGAACAAAACTGTCTCCTGGCAACTGCCAGAGGAACCTTTCCGAAAGGCCAATGAGCCAGCCTTGCTATCCTCCTGTCCCTTGGTTTTCATAACAAAGCCCCAAAGGCTTCTCACTACTCAAAAGGCCACTCCTCACAGACCTCCAGCATCCTGTGCCATCTACCTGGCTCAACATCTACCTAGTCACACAGGGTGTGTCACACCTGTGTCTGCAGCAGCTATCCCTTCTGCAGGGTACCTGTGCTCACCCTGCAAGACCCAGCTCAGGCGCCTCCTCCTTCAGGAAGTCCTCCCAGAATTCCCAGGGCTGAGCTAGATGCTCCCACTCGGAAGCCCTCAGGATCCAGAGCTTACTTCTGTCATAGCACCTAGCCCCTTTTTCTAAAGGAATCCATTTTCTACTGCTGGAACTGCATGAAATCCTCAAGAGGAAAGTATGTGTCATGTTAAACTGGGCATCCCTAGCAAAAAACACAAAGTTTGGTACAAACATTTGGGTGAACTGGGAGCAAACTTGGTAGTAAAAAGACTAATATTGATACCCCTAGGGGCAACTCCTGAAGAAGAGGCAGCTGGCAGAGACACAAGGAGAATATCTGACACTAAGAAGGAAGCCAGTTAAGGCCCCACAAAGAGCCTTGGGGCTGAGGTCAAACACCCTCCAGAGATGTTAAAACACCCCAAGCTCTCCCTGCTCCTCAGCTCCAGGTCTACATCTACGCTGGTCCTCTCATCCCTCACTGCCCACCGTGGGACACTGTCCCCTTCCTATGCCAATAGCCTGCAGCTCGCACCAACATCCTTGAGGCCAGGTCCCTGCTCCGCCCATCCTGCCTCTCCTGGACTCTGCTTGAAACACAAAGCTACCAGATTCCAAAGTTAACACTTTGCAGCTTCATTTATTATGTGATTTAAAAGAACCCAAAAGATCTGAAATCAGTATAGCGAAGAGATGTATGCACGCCCTTGTTCATTGCAGCACCGTTCACAACAGTAAAATTATGGAATCAACCTAAGTGTTGATTATCATCAACAGATCAACAGATTCAAAAAAAAGTGTGGTATATATACACAATAGAACACTATTCAGCCTTAAAAAATAAATTCTGTTATTTGCAACAACATGAATAGAACTGGAGAACATTTTGCTAAATGAAATAAGCCAGGCATAGAAGTACAAATACTGCATGTTCTCTCTTATATGTGGACTCTGAAACAATGGAACTCAAAGAAGCAGAGATTAGAGTGGTATTAGTAATTATCAGAGGCTGGAAGGGGGACTTGGGGAGATGATAATTAAGGCCTCAATTAGACAGGAAGAATAAGTTTTTTTTCTTCGAGATATATTGTACAGCATGGCTAATATAATAAATAATAATGTAGTATACATTTCAAAATTGCTAAGAGAGTAAATTTCAAATGTTCTCACCACAAAAAAATGATAAATATTTGAACTGATGGATATGTTAATTAGCTTGATTTAATTATTCCACATTATATTCATGGATCATAACATCACTATGTACCACATAAATGGATACAACTATAATTTGTTAAGTTACAATTTAAAAAGTAAAAATTTAAAAAAAGAAAATTCTGGTATCCAAATTTAAGGCCCTGTTTTTATGTTAATATGCCAAGCATAAGCAATCTCAATTATCTGTATATTTTATGTTCCTTGAAGAAGAAAAAAAAAGGAGGCAACTTCAAATCTGTAATAGGTGCTTAAAATGTCTATTTTGCTTCACTCCCAGGTTACTTTGCTTCTCTTTCAAAAAATTACTCAAACTCTATCCCACCCTTCCATCTACAGATGCTGTCAAGAAGCAAGTAGATGACAATGTACTGAGTGGATGATGCACACTGGAGAGGCTGGATCTGTGTAGGGAAGAGACAAATACCATATCCTGAGTGGCACCAGCATCCACAGGGCTGGGGCAGGACTGTGTCTCTTTTCACAGGGACTGGAGTCCCAGGGGCAATGCGACTTCCCTTGTGTCTGGAATCTGGTGAGAAGCAGATCTGGATCTCAGCACCCAGAGCAAAGTGTTCTCTCCACTCTCCTAACCCAGTCCAACTCTTACAGTTGACATGTGCCCTTGAGAAAGTTCAAAGACAGTGAAAGTTTAACATGGTAAACAGCTGAGAGAGAAAACTTAACTCTAGGCTAAATCCCTTCTACATAATTAAATCAGCCCATCTCAGCCAGGAGTTTTCAGAGGCTGCAACATGAAGCTATCTATAAAAGGAAATGCAATTAAGGAGAGTCTTTTTAATATATCTGATTCTTGACTGCCCTTGCCCTAGGCAGCAACTTAATTCTACTTAAGGACAGCTATCTTTGAAAAGTTGTTATGTAAATATTAAGGTGTGGGGAGAAAAGAAACACCAGAAGCAGAAGACACAGGGTTGAAAGAGGAGAAATGGGATAATAGAGCCCCAATCCAAACCGATGGCCATCTCAGCTAGTTTGCCACCTAAAAGCCATAACTTTTAGAGCCATATGCAACTCCATCTCATTATCATTCACTGTACTGTCTCTCCTAATTTAACTCTTTTCAGAAATGAGCTGGCCATGTTATTTCTAAAAACATGATCTTTTCTCATTTGTTATAGCGGGAAATTGAAGGAAACTACAACATATGCCCAGGGTTCTTTTTAGAAACTGTTAGGTGAATTCCAAAAGACAAGAGGTGGGCAGTTCATTCTCATTATAAGCAGCTATATGGGAAAAGGCAGCCACCAAATAGAGAAATCTTTATTTGAAGTGTTTCAAAATGGAGTCACCTCAAACCTCAACCAAGTGGGGCCCGGAGGCTGTGAAGGAGGCAGGAACTATGCAAGGAATTCATTAGAACCACAGTATTCCAGATAAGCCTCTTGCACCAGGACACTTGCCTGACATGGCTACCTCCACCACGAACTAACACCAGCTTCTGCAATAAGCCCCTAAAGCCATTGGTCTTTGTTTGGAAACAGCTTCCATGGAGTTCTCCTCTTTGTCTTTGAAAGTTTCCCCTCGACCCAACCTCTTTGGATGTGCCTATGATCCATCATAGCACATGCACCCCTGACTGCAATCCCCTACTATTCTCGAACAAATTTCAGGTTAGTTATCTCTTATTTGAAATGCTTGGGACCGGAACTGTTTCAAATTCCAGATTTTTTTCAGATTATTGAATACTTACATATCCATATATGAGATATCTTGGGGAAGGGACCTAAGTCTAAACACAAAATTCATTTATATTTCATATACACCTTCTAGACATAGCCTGAAGATAATTTTGTAAAATAGTTCTAATAATTTTGTGCATGAAACAAAGTTTGTGTACACTGAACCATCAGTAAGCAAAGGTGTCACTATCTCGGCCACTCATATGAACAATCTGTGGTTGTTTGGCATCACCAGCAATCCTGTCTGAACTTATATGCTACCAATAAGCAATCATTTTCTTACACTTATTCACACATAAGTACTTAACAGTAAAAAATATGATACATCATTAACACAGTAAAAAACAAGCAATGTGTTCAGGGTAACTAAGCAGCACAGTGGCATCACCAGAACACCTGTGTCACTGTCAAACAACAACAATAAACAAGGACAGGCTTTCAATGAACCATTCAGGCTGCATTTATTTTTGTAGTATTAACAACACCATCGTCACTGTCCTGCACCTGCGCTTGACTGAGACCCTTCATGATGTGAGGTGTGAAATTTTCCACTTGTGGTGTCACGCCAGCAAAGTTTCAGATTTTGGGGTATTTCAGATTTTGAATTTTCAGATTAGGGATGCTCAACCTGTATTAGCTTTGGAGAGTCAGTCTCTGGTGCTCATATTAGGGTGATGCAAGAAAGCCTGCCTGGTGCAGTTCAGGTCTCCTGACCCCCCACTGTGGCTCTGGGCCCACTCCTCCCTGCACTACACACTCCCACACCTGGACCATCTGGCACAACAGCGGGTAAGGGCAGGGCCAAGGCTCACATTGATCTTTACCCCTGCATGGTGCGCAGGGAGCTCCAGGCAAAGCTTTTGGTTTGAACCAAAGAGGCCAGGAAAGGAGTCCCTGGGTGTTGGGAGTAGCGCACCCTGCCTCCCCACCCTTCAGCATGGGGACTCTCACTACAGACGCTTCAACAGAGGGCCTGTCGGCTCACAGATAGAGTTGGAGAGGGGCCGCTGTGGAGGATAAGCCCCAGTGACATGATATTTGCTTCTCCAAAAGGTCACTTGGGCCCCAGCAAGGAAACCAGACCGACAGGGGCAGGCGTGATCACTCATTCTTCCACTCACTAAGCATGTACTGATAAGCCAAGCCCTACTCTAGAGGAAGGAGGTACAAGCCAGGAATGCACGGAGTTTGGATTTTATCCCGAGTTGGAGGGAGCTGTTATTTAAAGCCCCAGCTCTACCATTTTTAAACCGTATGTAACTAACCTCTTTGAACTTTTGTTCCTGATAAATAAATAACCTACCAATTAGAGCTGTCAGGTAGGTATGCGGAGCAGCAAAACGTGCGAAGTCAGTGCCCGAGTGTGGAAGCTGGCGTTAATTGCAGGTGAGGGACCCCAAGCTCAAAGTTAAATGACTTGCACTGGGTGTAAACTGGAAGGTCTTGTCACTCTAGTAAATGGTCCAGCCAGCTGAGAAGCTGCTTCCCTGCGGAAAGCCAGAGACAGCAGCCTGGAGGAGGTACCCATTTTACAGAGGTGGATCCTGAAGCCAGGCAAGGAGCAGGCCCAGCCAAGGTCCACCGAGCCAAAGAGTTGGCAGCACCGGGATTCGAACCTCCCGTCCACTGGGCCGCCAGCGCTCCGTCGCTGGCGCGCGCCCAGGCGCTACCCGTTGCCCTGGAAACGGCCCCGCGCCTGCTTTCCTGCTAGTTCTCTCCTCACTTTTTTTTTTGGCGGCAGGATACCGCCAGCGACCGAACGTGTGGCCGCAGGACGCGGCTACGCTCGCTCTCCGCCCCAGGCCGCGGATCCCTCCGCCGGCCGCCGGCCTGCGCGCGGCTTCCCTACTCGACGCTCGAAACGGCTTCCCGCGCGCCGCGCCCCTCCCCCACCCCGTCCTCACCCCAACCCCCAGCCCGGCTCACCTGCCGCCCGCGTCTCCATGGCAACGCCCCCACCGCGGAGGAAAAAAAAGCCTCGGGCTCTTCCGGGTCCCCTCCCTTGCCGACCGAGAAGGCAGGGCGTCCCGCTGATGCTTCGCTTTTTATTTTTATTTTTTTAAGAAAAGAGCCGGCGAAGTTATGGCGAATCTGCGGCATCCAACATGGCGGATGGAGTCTTCGCCCTCCTCCCCACGGGGCGCAGACGCCTGCGCAGCGCACGCCCGCCTCGGGTGACCCTCCCCTAGCGCCGAGCGCGGCCCGGCGGGGGCGGCCTAAGGCGCATGCTCGCGCGCGGAGGCCGTGCTTTTTATCCCGCTCCGCCGATTCCGCCGCTCCGCGTTTTGGGCCACGCCCGGGGAGGGGCTCCCGCGAGGCCGCGAATACGGACCTCGGGACCTCCCCGCTTGTGCCCGCGTCGGTCTTCCGCCCTTAGACCCGCCGGACGTCGGTCCACCGGGCTGAAGATGCACGGAGAGTTCAGGGCTCTTCTCCCTGTTCTGCTTTGTACTAACCAATTTGGGGCAGCGAATTAACTTTCCCCGGTCTCAGTTTACTAGTTTGTCATTCGTAGCGGCTACAACCTGCATCCCACTCGGAGGTTTCAGTGTTTCCCCAAGCGTGGGATGCTTTCCGCTAGGGTACCCGGCTGGATTTTAGTTGGTACCGAGCATTGAACAACCTAGACTCACACGTAGTAAAGCGACTTCCTTGTCTTTGGGCCTGTTTATTCTCTTTTCCTCTCGCCAAAAGTCTCAGTTGGGTGGGAGCACGTCTCTCTGACAGTTGCTCCTTCCCCGGCTGCTGGCTCAGCCTCCTGCGGGCCACCATATCTGGCTGAAATTTAATGACCTTGTTTTCGTTTTGCGACGTTGAGGTGGTCATCGCCAGCTCTCACTTTAGTCCTTGGCTTGAATAGCATCTTCTAGCCCCACCACCACCCCGTTTAAAGTAACTCTGCTAAGTTACTTTATATTTTACTATCTGACGTTGGTTTATCTCAACTGCTTACCTGTGTCCGTCTTAGTCACCCCTTTAGCCCCAGAAACTAGAACTGAGCCTGATGGTTATTTATGAAATAAAAGAGTTTGTGTTGCTTTTTTTAAAGCTTGCTTTCTATTTACCACAAATGATAACTTTTTCATTTATGATAGTAATATAAAGTTTTCTTTTTAAATACAGTTTATTAACATTTTTTTAAATGAGTCAAAAAAAAAAATGGTAGCGATATGGCCAAAAAAAAAAATATGAAAGCAGACCTTAAGTGGCCGAAGTTTGGGAAACACAGATTTATTTTTATGGTTCCCCTGAAATGCTAGTGTTTGCCTGTTATAAGTCTTTTCCTGGAATAACCACACTCGTTGCTGCTCAACATGAGGACATTCTTGGGTAATCCTGAAACTCATGCTTTATTTGTGGGTGTCACTTGCCTTGCTCCATGCCCATTTCTCTGTTTGCACAGCCCCCACTAGACCATGAGCACAAAGTCCTTACAAGTCTTTTTCATCTTTGTTTTCCCAGCACCTGTTGCATAGTAATATTACTGAATGAACACATTTGTTTCTGTTGTAACTTATTTTTTAGTTGTAAAACTCCCATGGGCATTGAGCTTTAGGATGACTCATCTGATTTCTCAGGAGCCCTTCTGCATGCTCCTTAATCGTTTTCTTGGGAAATAAGGAACCTTTTATAAGGCCCCAAGTTTGCCCAGTCCATAAAATATATGTACAGCAATATCTCCTCCCCTGCCCCCTCCATTTCATCCTCACAGCCTGGGAGATTAAATCGGACAGATACGATTATTATTCTCTTCCAGATGGGACAAAGGAATGTTCAGAGAGACTAAATGGCTTTCTGAGATCACACAGCAAGGCAGTGAAGAGCCAAGCGTGGAACTCAGCTCCTCATGCTGGGTGCTCTTCCCACTTTACCACTTGGTCATCTGGGATGTGCCCAGACTACCAGACTACCCACCACACTTTCAAAGAGCCAATTCCAAGACAACTGTAGAGTTGTGGCTGCACAGTCACGGCCCCCTGCCCATGAGGTAGATGGCTAATTGGGGCCCATCATTTATTTGGAAATGAACGGTTAAAAAAGCTGCATTGACGAGCTTTTCCTTGTAGCACTATAAATATTTACAACAATCTTTATTTTGCTGTGAATCGATTTCTGTCAGGAAATTGAAGTTGTTCTGGATTGCTGACAGTATCGGTTTTGTGCTGGGTTGCCTTTCTTGCAGCAGCATTTAAATGTCATTTATTGATTAGCAGATGAATTGCTCCTGGACATTGTGACCAAAATGAATTTTGAAAATGAAACAATTTAAAGTTTATCTCAAACCCCAATTACTTCAGAATATTATAGTCAAAAGGAGAAATTGTGGACTAGGGGTGATGATCATGGGTTAGTTATTTGGAAAGCTATGATTTTCTTCATTCTCTTTTTTTAAATATTTTTTTTCTTTTTTAAATTTTTTTCTATATATTTTTAGTTGGCCAATTAATTTCTTTCTATTTTTAGTAGAGATGGGGTCTTGCTCTTGCTCAGGTTGGTTTCGAACTCCTGACCTTGAGCAATCCTCCCACCTCAGCCTCCCAGAGTGCTAGGATTACAGGCATGAGCCACCACACCTGGCCTCATTATTCTCATGGTATTCTTTTCCCATTTATCATTCAAAGAAGAGTTCCGGAACACCTATTGTTACTGAAAAGTGTCCTGGCCATAGGCAGATGGAAATGACTTTCAGAGATAGTCCCTTTCTGTGGGGAATCTAGGTTTGTAACTAAAGAGAGGAGTCCACAGCTGGCTTTTCTGTGGTTTGCCCATTTTCAGTCAGCAACATCTTTATTCTTTCCATTTGCCAGTAGTACTTCCAAATGCCTTCAATTAATAAAGAAGCATTTGTGGAATTAAATGTAAATCACTCATAATTGTGTTAAGTGATAGCATCATCCTTCAATGATGGCTCCTAGAGGAAAGCAGCCTCCCAGCTGGGCCACTGTTGACAGTCAGCTCTCAAGGCTAGCATGTGAATGAATTTGTGTCAATAAATTTATCGACATGAAATGGCATTTAGGTATATAAGAAATGCAATCAATTTGCATAACTGAATATATTCATGTCAATAATTTTATAATTCTGACAAATTTGCATTTACATGAAAACAATAATTTAGGTATCTAATTTTGTAAGATGCTTTCCTGAAAGCAGGTTTTAAAAAGGATACATACAAGTGACCTTAAAATAATAAGCATTAAGGCACACAACAATGATAAAATCAGAGAGAGGGATATTCACAGTTTCAGTTAAGGGTTAAAACTCTAAATAGGCACATTGTAGAAAAAATTCCATTTAAAAATTGAAAAAAAGGATATAGCAATATTAGAACTATATGAGCAATCTCACTATGAACACAATTATGACCTTAGGAAGCAATATCTTTCCCACCTGTCTTTTAATGGTCATAGAGTGCCTTCTCATCACTGGTCCTCAGCACACAAATATTAATCTCAGTAGTATTTTTCATTAACAGTGGCCAGAGCCCCTGCAAAGAAGCTGATTCCGTGTGTGGGATTAAGGGAACATCAGAATGGCTGGGAACATCAGAATGGCTGGGAACATCATGCTATTGCCAGAAAACCAGGATGCTTCAAAAAGTGCTGGGCTACTGCTTAAAGGACAAAGGAGTCAGCTGTGACAATTTGCATATCACAGAGAACAACTGTAAATCTATAGTTGTTGATCTACAAGTTGACTCTATGAAAAGCTATGAATCCTCAATGATTAAAAAAAAGTTAACATGTCTATATATAACTGTAATTACAAAGCTAGTTACAATTTAAAGAAAGTGTAAAACAGGATATTTTATTAAGTTTGGTATATATGAGGTTCTCTTTCTTACTTGACGTTTTCTGTGTCTGTTTATGAAGTGGTATATTCGTGTAAGTTGCAAGAAGCAGATAAGTTTACTATGAGTAAGGCAAAGACTTCCAGAAAGAGAAGACACTGTGCCAAAACCAGCCAGGGCAGGGCAGGACCACTGGTCTCATAAATAACCATGTAGAAAGAAGGTTCAATAATTTATGTTGCAAGTTAATGGATTAGCCAAATGTCCTAGGAGAATAGACCTTGCTAATTATAATGAAATGCTAATGAAGTATAATGAAGGTCATTGTAAACAGTGGCAGAACAACATGTACCCGAGACTTAGTGTACATGGGAGTGAAGATTTCGAGAACTTGCTTATGGTCTTGTTGACATAACAGTTGAGCCTTGCCTGAGGGAGCCCCAACCAGCAAATGCCTGTTGCCACCAAGAATCCCTCAGTCCAGTGGCCCAGAGGCTGTTACTTCAATGCACCTGAAGAGGAGATAATCTTTCTCTTTCTTGTCTGATAAAGTCAATCCTGGAAAAGTACAAAAATACGTTTTGTAAAGATAACAAAAAATTGATCAACTTAATGATTTTTACAAGTAGCCTTAGGCATAGATGCAGTAAAAACTTTTGGGTTTTTAAGGTGTTTGAAGCATTTAGAAATTGCATTAGACTCATAGTGAAACCGGATAATTTAACTAAGTATGTAAATGTCTAGACAAATTTTATTTTTAAGGTTTTAAGTTTTGATGTGTCATTTCTGTTCAAATAATTTAAGAAACAAAGGTGACTAGATCTTTAAGTGTAACAAGTTTTCCTAAAAGCAACTACAAGTATGGGACTACCTGGGCCATGAAAAAGGAGAGGCGGTCCCTCAGATCCTAGCAACAAGGAGGACAAAACAGGAGAGCTGACAAAGCCCAGCAGAGTATCAGGTCCATAGCTGGGATCTGACAAACAGTAGTTGCTGAAGGGAGAAGGGATGAAGGGAGTCCAAGGTGGAGGGAGGGGTTGAGGAAGAGAAACAATACATAAGCATTTGTTTGTAGCTCTCATGTAAATAGCACTGTTTTGAAATTCATGATAGAGAAAATCATTTCTGCAATTTTTTTCCTCAGTGTTTCATAGTTCTCCCTATAGAGGTCTTTCATCTCCTTGGTTAAATATATTTCTAAATATTTTATTTTCTTTGTTGCAATTGTGAAAGGTATTGCATTTTTTATTTTAATTTCTGTTTGGTATTAGTGTATATGAAAGCTACTGATTTGTGTGCATTGATTTTGTAGCCTGAGACTTTGCTGATTTCATGTATCAATTCCAGGAGTCTCTTGGTTGAATTTCTGGGGTTTCTAGATATAAGATCATATCATTAGCTAAGTTTGACTTCTTTCCCTGTTTGGATACCCTTAATTTCTTTCTTTTGTCTGATTGCTCTGGCTAGGATTTCCAGCACTATGTTGAATAGAAGTGGTAATAGTGGGCAATCTTGTCTGGTTCCAGTTCTAATCAGGAATGCTTTCAATTTTTCCCATTCAGTATGATGTTGGCTGTGGGTTTATTCTGTATGGCTTTAACAATTTTGAGGTATGTCCAAACTATGCCTATTTTGTTAAGAGTTCTTATCATAAAAGATTGCTGAATTTTATCAAATGCTTTTTCTGCATCTATTGAGAGGATCATATGGTCTTTGTTTTTCCTATTTATGTGGTGAATTACATTTATAGATTTGCATATGTTAAACCATCCTTGCATCTCTGGAATGAAGTCCACTTTGTCATGGTGAATGTGCAGTTGAATTCTTTTTTTCATTTTTTATTTATTTGTTTTCGGGGGGGGGGGCCCTTCCGGTAAGGACCAGAAGACCTGCTAGACAAATTCTAAAAGAGCTGTAACACTTGCAGTTGAATTCTGTTTGCTAAGATTTTATTGAGAATTTTTGTGTCTATATTCATAAGGGATATTGGTGTGTAGTTTTCTTTTTGTGTTGTGTCCTTTCCTGGTTTTGGTATCAAGGTGATACTGGCTTCATAAAATGAGTTGGGGAGGATTCGTTCCTTCTCAATGCTGTGGAATAATTTCTGCAGTATAGGTATCAGTTCTTCTTTGTAGGTTTGGTAAAATTTGGGTGTGAAACCATCTGGTCCAGGACTTTTTTTGTTGAAAGGTTCAAAAGGCTCTGAATAGCTAATGCAATTTTATGTAATACGAACATATTAGGAGACATCGCTTTACCAGACTTCAAGCTTTACTACAAGGCTATAGTAACCAAAACAGCATATTACTGACACAAGAACAGAGATCTAGATCTATGGATCAAAACAGAGAACATAGATATGAATCCATCTTCATATTACCATCTGATCTTTGACAAAGCAGACAAAAACATAATCTGGGGTAAAGAATTCCTATTCAATATATGGTGCTGGGAAAATTGGATAGCCACATGTATAAGGCAGGAACAGGATCAGCACATCTTATATCTCACAAAAGTTAATTCATGATGGATAACAGACTTAAAACTAAGGCATGAAACTATAAGAATTCTAGAAGAAAATTTTGGAAAAACTCTTATAGATATTGGCCTAGGCAAAGAATTTATGAAGAAGACCCCAAAAGCAACCACAGCAACAACAAAAATAAATAAATGGGACCTGATTAAATTTAAAAACTTCTACACAGCCAATAGAGCAAATAGACAACCTACAGAATGGGAGAAAATACTTGCATGCTATATATCCGATATATATAGACTCTACAAAGAACTCAAGCAAATCAGCAAGAAAAAAAAATCAAACGACCCTGTTAAAAAGTGGGCAAAAAACATGAAAAGAAACTTTTCAAAAAAGATAGACTAATGACAAACAAACACATGAATCAACATCTCTAATCATTAAGGAAATGCAAATCAAAACCACAATAAGATATCACCTAACTTCAGTGAGAATGGCTTTTATAAGAAAGTCCTAGAATAACAGATGCTAGTGAAGATGCAGAGAGAAAGGTATGCTTATACACTATTGGTGGGACTGCAAACTAATACAACCTCTATGGAAAATAGTATGGCGATACCTCAAAGAACTAAAAGTAGACCTACCATTTGATCCATGAATCCCATTATTAGGTATTTCCCAAAGGAAAAAAAAGACACTTTAAAAAAAGAAACTTGCACTCATATGTTTGTAGCAGCAGCACAATTCATAATTGCAAAGATGTGGAATCAACCCAAATGCCCATCAATACATGAGTGGATTAATATAATGTAGTATATATATGTATACCATGGAGTACTACTCAGCCATAAGAAATGGTGATCTAGTATCTTTTGTAACAACCTGGATGGAACTGGAGGTCATTCTTCTTAATGATGTATTGCAAGAATGGGAAAACAAACACCACATGCACTCAATACTAAATTAGAACTAATCAATCAATACTGACGTGCACATAAACAGAAGTAAAACTCAAGGGAAATCAAGTAGGTGGGAAAGAAGAGGTGGGAATGGGTAAATTCACACCTATCAGGTACAATGCACACTACCTGGGTAAAGGGTACACTTATAAGTTTGATTCAAACTGTACAAAAGCAAATTATGTAACCAAAACATGTGTACCCCCATAAAATCCTAAAATAAAAATAAAATAAAATAAAAATAAAGGGGCTCTTTACAAAGGTGTGGGCAGGGTTTAGGGAAGTCAAAAAGAGATAGTGTAGCACTTCAGCATCCTGCACCCCTAATCCCAGGCTTGCAGAGGCAGATGAGGGAATGCAGACCGGAACCTAGAACCAGGAGAGCATCTATTTAGAAAAGTCCGCCTTCAGCGGGATGTACCACTACTCTCTATGACCTAGAGAAGGAAACTGAGGAATAAATGCCCAGACCTTACTCTGCTCTTGCCCTCCTGTCTCCTGCCAGTCTCCCCTTGGCTGAACCCAACATGAAGACATCCCTGATGGCCCCTTCGCTGTACTGGGAAGGGCTGTGGGCCATGGGGTCTGGGCCTCTGGGATCAGTCACCTCGCTAACCTCATGCACAAGGAACAGCTCTACAAACGCAGATTTCAACCTATAACAGAGGGTGGACAACCAAAACCCCTTGTCAGAAGCACAATTAGGAAATTGCTGCAGTAACTGGCTCAGAAAGAAATGCCATACAGCTGAAAGAAAGCTGGTAACCTTGAAAAACAAGTGGTCATGGAAATCTCAACTATTGCCAATTGTGTAAGAACAGAGTCTTACATAAAATAGGTGACGTTAGTTTTTTCATCACGCTCCATCAAGCTATCCAAGTGGGTAAAAACCTATGGTGCTGCTTTTACAAGGTGACTGTGT
Organism: Microcebus murinus; assembly: GCF_040939455.1. Classification (NCBI taxonomy): domain Eukaryota; kingdom Metazoa; phylum Chordata; class Mammalia; order Primates; family Cheirogaleidae; genus Microcebus; species Microcebus murinus. Next base: position 33,420,940 of record NC_134110.1, on the reverse strand, counting down.
TCATTTCCATTCTTAGGAGTCGAGGGTAGCATTTGGTGGGCATCTCTTGGTACAGGATCTTACACCGCTTTCCACAGATAGGCTCCAGCACCATCTGTACAAGAGCTCCAGAGGGAAGACATGTGAAAAAACTCCAGGACCGTGCTTTAGTTCACCATCTTTGGCTACCACACCCCTGTCCTGTAGCCAGGGGTTGATGGCAGCTGCCCTCCAAATTCTTGGGTGGGCATCTTGAGAGGCAGAGAGATGCAGAGAGCTCCAAGCCAGTCAAGCCATAGCAGAAGGAAGGATGACAAAACAAGGGTAGCCAAGGTGGCATTTGTCACTAAGTATAGTAGGCATACCAAGGAAGAGTGCCCCTAGTGTGCCAGGGGTTACTCCTTAAATTTTAGGATCAGAGAAAGGAGGTCCTGTGAGGTTTGGGCCACTGGGCTGTGTTGGCACAGGGGCACATAGAAGCTGCTATTTATTAAGCCACTAAATATGGAAATATTTCATTATTGGAATAACCACCGTGACCATACCCATGTGTATGTGTTGAACGGCAGCCATGCTGCTAGGGTGACCAAGAAGTCTTGGCTGCTGGTCTGAGACTTTCCTAGTTTTAGCATTGAAAGTCTCATGTCCCCAGAACCTGCTTAGTCTCTGACCCCCACTCCCAGTGTGTTATTACTACCAGTTATGGTCAGTTACTCTGCACAGGCTGGAAGCCCTCACCAGGAGGAGCCTGCCCTTCTACTCCTTGCAGAGTCAGAATCACCAGGGCCTCTGAGGGGGTCACCCACACTCTCAGGTAAAGCCTTCTCCCTTTGCTCACTGAGTGAAGTCCAAGCCTGTCTTCGTGCCCATGGAGGTCCTTTGTGACCCTGCTCGCCTCTCCACTTAGTGCCCTCCACCTCAAGTTCTGCTCCAGCTGCACCTCTGCAAGTTCTTCAAAGTACCACCCTGCTCTGTGGCTTGAAAAAACAGTCCCCATCTGCTCCTGCAGGTCCCCCTCCAGGCCTCTGGTTGGAAGTAACTGACTCAAACAAGGCTTCCCCAACCTGGCAGGTTGAGGCTAGCATCCTTCCTGCCTGTTTCCTGGGCGGGTAGTACTGCCCCGTCCTACACATTGTTATGGCTTGTTTAATGATCTTCTCCCCCAGAACTGTAAGTTGCCTCAGTGTACAAGTTCAAGTACTGGCAAAGATTGGGCATTCCATAAATATTGAATAAATAAAAGGCTAGATAAGAGTTAAAGGAAACAGTATGGATGAGCTGGAGCCCTTTTCCATAAGCTAAGTTATTGTCCCTGTTCTCTGTACAAACAGGAAAGCTGCTTGCTGCCTTCAGTTCACTGAGAGGCCAGGCCAGGTGGGGAGAGAAACAGAGACCCAGGACTTGGTAATTATAGTGAGGCCGTTGATTGTTCATTAATCCATTCTATTATGTAATCCAGTGATAGAATGAATGAATGAATTAGTGGATTTAACTCATTCCATAAACTTACTCCATTTATCCCTTCTTTTCCTTTGGGACCCTTGGTGGGCCAGGCACTGCTAGGCACTGGGGGTACAGTGATGAATGAGACAGACAAGAGTCATTCTCAGGGTCTGGGATGACTGATACTGAGCTAGCATGAGTGACATAAAGGGGAAAAAAAACCAAGTGGTGATGTCATCTAGAGCAGTGGTCCCCAACCTTTTTGGCACCAGGGACAATTTTCATGGAAGACAATTTTTCCACGGACCAGGGGTGGGAGGGAGATGATTTGGGGATGATTCAAGGGCTTTACATTTATTGTATACTTTATTTTTATTATTATTACCATTATAATATATAATGAAATAATTATCCAACTCACTATAGGTTGGGGACCCCTGGTGTATGGGGAGAGGAGAATGAGTCCTTGGAGTGGGTGATCAGGAAAGGTCTGTCCAAGGAGGTGACATTTGAGCTGAAACCTGAGTGATGAGAAGGAGCCAGTCTGGTGGATACCTAAGGGAAAAGTGACCCAGGCAAAGGAAATGGCTAGTGCAAAGGTCCTGAGGTCACAAGAAAGCTTCTGTGTTTGAGAAGCAGACCAGCCATGGGGCAGGTTCTTTCTGAGGCAGAGGAAAGGGCCCCATTGCTACTTTGTTCCCTGACTCCCCCCTCTGCCTGTCTCTCCAATCATTGGAACACCCTTCCTCCCCTCCTCTCATTAAAGTGTTCTCTCTTGGGAACTTTGCAGACTCTGAAGATACAAAACCAAATAAAAATACTTTTTAAAGTGCCACTTATTTTCTAAGTTATAAAAACACAAGTCAAGCCACTTTTATGATTTCAAATGAATGGGGTTTGTTGTTGTTGTTGTTTGAAAAGCCACATGACTAGACACTGTGTCAGGGGTGGGCAGTCTTTTCCTGTAAAGGACCAGACAGTCAATATTTTTTATTTTATAGGCCATGGGTGTCTGCCAAAATTACTCCACTTTGCCCCTGTGAAAGCAGCCATATGTAAATGAATGAGTGTGGCTATGTTCCAATAAAACTTTATTTATAAAAGTAGGCAGCAAGTGGCATTTGGCCCCCAGTCCATAGTTTGCCAATCCCCAATCTACTTATCATAATGACAAGAATCATTATCAAAAGTACATTTTTTTGTTATTTTCGCACTAACTATGGGCTAACCAAACAGGGCACTTTTGGGTTCTCCTGCTCCCTGGTACTGAGTAGACATGTTGTACCAGGGACAGTTGTTCGTAATGAACAGGGGAGCACCTGAAATGTACCTCACCTACCTATATATACTATTAGTGGTGTAATTCTATTAAAAAAATGTTTGTGATCCCAGTACAGGCATGCAAACTCCTCCTAAAAGTCTGCAACATCGTGTTTTGTGCCCCTTAGACTAGCTAATAAATAACAAAAGGTTTATGTGAAGCAGATGCACCAATAATCTAGCAGCAGGGTTTAGCTAATCTTCTAGTTGGACTGGCAGCAAAATTCCCTGCCCAAGTCCAGGGCACCACTCTGGAGCATGTGACGATACTGGGCTCAGCGGGCTCCTCTACCCCATCCAGGCCAGAGCAGGTGCACCTGCACAGGAGGCATCCCAAGCCCACATTCTGAACCACGCCTTCTACCAGTGAAAACTTAGCCAGTGATCTAATAAAAGGGTTTGATAGTTCAGAGCAGCACTCCTGAAGTTTGTGTTCCTGAGCAAGGCTTTTAAATGTTAAAATTATAGAGTTAATATTAAAATCGATCTGCACATACACATATCAGACAGTGTTTATGCTAAAATGTTTTATAGTAAAATTTCTGCAGATTCCTTCTGCTTCAAACAAATAATTAAATTATACATAATATAACACACCTCTCTTTTATTGAATTTGTGACGTTTCCAGGAATTAATTCCATTTTTTTCCATTACTTGTTCTGGATTTTTTTTAAGGTGAAATAAAATATATGACTTGTTACTTTCAATTTTGAATTTGTGGTGGTACACCCTAGACTAATTGTCATATTCAAAAGTTTAAAACAATCCTTACATATTCTTTTTAGGAGAATTGTACCATAAGAAACGAAAACACATCTATTCCAATTAATAGTTCCATCTCAGACTAATACTTTTGTAAAGAATGATGGTCTATAATTTACAGACATGTCGAAACACAAATGCAGGAGATGAACTGACCTCCTACAATCTTTCTATCACAGCAAACCCAGGATATGCGCTTAACTGAAATGTAAAGCATTTGAAAAATTAGAAAAAGTAAAGGAAAAATTTTCCATGTTTCAAAACTTGTTTGCATAAACATGCAGTATACATTTACAGTGTTGGTGAAGAATTTGTGTGGATCAGCTCACAATGTAGTAGGTGGACAACTTATTTTTACCAACCAAAGTGGTCAAGATAGTAACACTATTTAACTTGACCTATATTTATTTTTTAACTTTGAAGAAAAGGTGCAAAAGAACAATTTTAGTTAGCTTTTGCTGCATGCAAACCTCCCAACACTCAGTGTCTTAAAACAACGGCCACTCATTATCTCAGCTCCCATGCCTGGGGTCCAGCTGAGTGGGCTGGTCTGGGTTGGGCACAGCCAGGCATGCTCACACACATGCGGGCTGAGGGGCACATTGGCTGGGGCAGTCCTGCTTCATGCATTTTCCACCTTCTCCCAGGACGGCAAGTTAGCCTAGGCAGGTCCTTTGCATGGTGACGGCAGAAGCAAAAGAGGACAAGCAGCAATGTCCAGTGCCTTTTCAAACCTCTCCTAACATCCTATTGGCCAAAGCAAGGTACTTGGCCAAGCTCCAAATCCAGGGCAGGAAAATATACTCTGCATTTTGGTGGAAGAAGGTAAAAAGTCGCATGACAACAGGTGTATCTATAAAGTAGGAGGCAGACTTGGGGCCCTTCATGCAATGTACTGTATGTGCCATCATTTGCTTTCTCAACAGCTGCCCGACTCCGTGCATGGCTGAAGAGGGGAGACTCTCTCACCTGTGAACAAAAATAAAATCCTAAGTCCCCCACCAACTGAATGGAACCCCTCTTGGCCAAGGGGACCCCATTGAACCATTAAAACTGAGTTCCCAGCCATTGCGGGATGGGAGGTCATACACGCCTCGTTAACCACCATTAGGTTCTCTTCTCTAAGGGCTGAACAGAACCAGCCCTTTGGAAAGACTCACTCCACTGCTGATTTCAATCAACCGCCTAATGCTGTGCCTCTCTTTTTGCAATTTTGGCACAACTGACCAGCAGCATTCTTTCCTGATAAGAAGCCACCAATCATGGAGTGGTTCCAACCGGACTGTGAAGTACGTGCAATGAGGGTTTTCTTGTCCCCTGCTTCACCTTTTGACTTCAGAAGGCCAAAATCTCCACCCTCAGATCTTGCTACACCACCACTTTTTGTACATGCAACCTACAAAGAGGCATAAAGCTCCATTGCCCAGGCACAAGGTTCTCCTCTCCTAAATATTCACGATGCCTCCTATAGCTTGTTAAGTAGGTACATCTGGCTGCCCCGCTCAGCATAAATTTCTGTTCCCGTTGTCCCTCTCTGGAAGTACATGCTCTCAGCTTCTGCCCCAGGCTGTGCTGCCCAGCCTGCCAGAAAGTCCACCCCATAGGCTGCAACCCTTTATGGGAAATGAAACTCTCCCTTCCAAATTTAAGAATCTAGTCATTTTCTACAATTGACACACAAAGGTTTGCTATGAGGACCAGATAGCCAGGGAACCATCCCCATATCTCCTCCTCCAAATGTGAATTCAAATTTGACTCAGCCATTTGTTGGCTCTGTGACCTTGGGCAAGTTATCCTCGCTCTATGATGATTATCCACGCTCCTGGCTTCCCTGGCATCCCTTCCTTCTCCTGGTGACAGCATCCTGCTTTCAGGGAACTTCCCTGTCCTTGTGGGATAATTTTTTTACATCACTATTATTGACTTTAGTAAGCTCTGTGACCCAGGGACATTCATTCTCAGGCCGCCCTGGAAAATCAGGGGAGGGTTAGATTAGGTAGCTCCCCAGGATTTCATCCAGTTCATCATTCCAATGCCAGAGTTGGCCAGGGCGCCAGGCTCTGACTCCCACCTGCCAGTGACAGTTTCCTTCCCAGCATGGAGCTCCCTGCAACACCTGCAGAAGCACTGTGGTCACCACCTGCCTGCCTTTGTAACCCTGGCTCCACCCTCACGAGCTGATGGCCTGGGCATGTTCTAAAACTTTCTGTGTCTCAGTTTCCTCATTTGCAAAACAAGGATTATAATGTCCACTGCACGGGCTGGTTGTGAGGCTTACATGAATGAATACAAGATAGCTGGATTTTTCTTTTAAAATATTCAAAGCTGTGTTCCTATTAGACTCTGTGGAGTATGACATCTTGAAAACCTAATCAGTATTTTCATTTTCACCACTTTGCCTTAGAATTTGGCAGTGTTTGGGTCAGTTAAATTAGTCTGGTCTCTGCAGAATGTAAGTATTACAGGGGCCTGCCATCTGGATTTGATGACCTGTCCTTTGGTCCTCACACGCTACGCACACTTGTGTCAGGGAGAAAGCAGAAAGAGCCGTCTGGCCTGGGAATTATTTACTACAAAGGAAGTAAGTCCTGAGAATGCTGAGAGTGAAGGCTGCACTTTCCCCATCTCCAGAGAAAGCAATGCCCCGGGCCAAACTCCCCCAGAAACAAGACAAAGGCAAATCCCTCTCTTCCCTTCCCCCAGCTAGCCAGTCACCCTGCAGCCGCCAGTGACATTCATCAGCCTCGACATTTCCCATGGACTCTTGACTTTTTAAGATGCAATTGACACAGTTACAACCTCCCATGACTTCTACAGGGTCCCCCAGGCACAAAATCCTCTCCCCTCCGTCACCCGCTGGAGCTGCCTTTGTGGCAAGAGAGACCGATATCTTACCATCCTGAACTCTGAGAGCAGAAGCTGGAATCTGCTTGGCGATCAGGAACAGTTTGCTAGAAGAAGGAGAAAATGAATAAACAAATGTCTCCATTCTCCGTGGACAGCAGGTGGCTAGTGGAGGTTAACAGGAACATTTTGGGGAGGGGGGTTCCGTGTTTAGGGATGTACGTGGACATCTCTTCAAGAGTCCCCATAGTACATTTTTACACAGAGCATTAGAGCTAAAATGACTTAAAGATCTTTTCGCTGAACCCCTCATTTTACCGATGAGGCACCTGAAGCCCAGAGAAGCTGAACGTGTTCCTCAGGCACCCGGGATGATGACGGCCCGCAAACTCAGGTCTTTCGAACAACTTTTTAAAGACGCTGGAAATAATTTGGTTTCTATTCCTGCAGAAGATAGCATTCAGTGGAATATGAGCATTGATTTTTAAATATCTGAAAAGCTGCTATATGAAGAAGAGCTTCCTAGGAAATGAGAATTGTGCAAAGATGAACCAGTTGCCCCTTGACGCAGTGAGTGCTTTATCCCTGCAGGTTTCCAGGACAAACAGAAATAACTCAGAAACGTCAAAATGGGGGCTGGGAAAATGGCAAAAATGATAAATACAGAAAATACCAAACGCTGAAAGGATATGGAACAAATGGAACTCTCAGACACTGCTTGTGGGAGAGGTAATGGCACACCACTTTGGAAAACTGGCAGTTTTTAATGAGTTTAAACTTACATCTTCCCTATGTTCTAACAATTCCACTTCTAGAAATAAACTCAACAGAAATGCATATACATGTTTCACCAAAGACATATACGAGATCTTCATAGCAAGTTATGCATAATGGCCTCACATTGGAAACTACCCAACTGCTTGCCAATAGTAGGATGAATAAATAAATACATGTTAGTATATTCACACCGTGGAATACTATACAGAAGGAGTCAGGAGACTTTTTCTGCAAAGGGCCAGAGAGTATTTTCAGCCTTGCAGACCATATGGTCTCCATCTCAGCTACTCAATTCTGTCATTGTAGTGCGGAAGCAGCCACAGACATAGACATACACAGAAATAAACGGCATGGCTGTGTTTCAAAAACAACTTAATTTACAAAAACAGATGGAGTACACAGTGTGTTCAGTTTCTGAAAATTCGTTAAGGTGCATGGCTACAATATGTGTATATAAAAAGGTTTTCAATTTTTTTTTTTTCAAAAAAATAGGGTTCCAATAAAAAGTTTAAAAATAGGCAGGGCTTGGAGGCCCATGCTTATAATCTCAACATTTAGAGAGGCCAAGACGGGAGGACCACTAGAGGCCAGAGTTTCAGGACCAGGCTGGGCAACACAGTGAGACCCCATCTCAACAAAAAATAAGAAAAATTACACACATGGTGGTATAGTCCCAGCTACATGGCAGGCGGAGGCAGGAGTTTGAAGCTATGGTGAACTATGATCTCACCACTGCACTCCAGCCTGGGTGACAGAGTGAGACCCCATCTCTAAAAAAATAATTAATAAATAAATAGGGGCAGGGCAGCTATTGGCCTGTGAGTCTGATTCAGATCACATAGCTAGATGACAACAGACCTGGGACTGAAACTCAGGCCTCCAGCTCCCAGTAAGGAAAAGGAATTCATATGTAGTGAGCATTTCCAGTACGCAAGGCGCTTATAACTGTCAGTCCTCATAGTAACTCTCAGAATTACTACGCTCATTTTTGTAGATGAGAAAATTGGGGCCCAGAGAAGGTACAAACTTAGCCTGGCTCACACACTGCTCAGCAACACCGCAGCAGCTTCGTTTGAGCCCAGGTCCATCTGATTCTGACTCCAGGCTCTGAAGCTGCCTCCACAGACTTGAAATGCAAACATGGCATTTCTTATATGAGCATTGCATGTGTATAAAAATAAACTGTGAGCCTCACACTAAGAAATATTATCCAGTTAGCACTGGCTTCTGCTGCCGGCAGTCAGGGCTGCTAAACCTTCGTTGGCCGTGCGGGCTGCTTCTGGGCTAGCACTGGCCACAGGCCCAGCCGGGACACAGGCCACCCTGCAGGCTTTCCTCTCTGAAGCACACGTGGGGGTGCTGAGAGGAGAGGCAGTGTGAGGACAGGCACGATGCCGGGCGATGCAGGCTCCACAGCCAGCGGAAGGCCAGAAGGCAGCACGTTGACAGCCAAGGGGCTTGTCACAAGGGGCCAGTCCAGAGGGGAAACCGGAAACCAGGCCCCCTTTGGAGCCACTTGGCCCCTCACGTTGGACCCTACTTCTGCGATTCTCTCCCTCGCCCCCACCCCCTGCTCCCAATACTGGTTGTAAAAATAAGGGTAACTCCTCATCCAACTCAGAGACTGGTGTAGGGTGAAGTTCTGCTTCTTGGTGTTTTGTGACAATTTTGATGAGTTCTCAGCAGCTGAAAATTAGGAGAGTTACACGAAGGAATGCCCATTGCTAAGCAAAAGAAGCCAGTCTAAAAAGGCTGCATACTATAAGGTTCCAACTATATTATTAATACATTCGGGAAAAGACAAAACTATAGCAACAATAAAAAGATCAGTGGTTGCCAGGGGTGAGGGGGAAGTGGGAGGTGGGGAGAGGAATGAACAGGCAGAGCACAGGATTTTTAAGGCAGTGAAAATATTCTATAGGATCCTGTAATGGTAGATACATGTCATTATGCATTTGTCACAATCTGTAGAATATACAACACAAAGAGCAGAGTGAACCCAAATGTGAACTGCCATTACATTAGTAATAAGGTATCGATATTGGTTCATCAAGTATAACGAATGTACCACACCAATGTAAGATATTAATAGTAGGCGAAACTTTGGTACAGAAAACAGGACATATATGGTAACTCTCTGGACTTTACCCTCAATATTTTTGTAATCCTAAAACTGCCATTCAGGTGTTTTGCTACGAAGTTGTTTTCATTGTTCGAGCTCCATGCTGAGGGCGTTCCGGCCTGCCCGGAGCAGTGTCTGTGCCCGGCTCTGGGCTGCTCCTGTCACTGCAGGCTGCTCCACTACCTCAGGCTGCTCCTGCACCCTTGTGACCAGTCTTAGGTTTTAGGAAAGAAGCTCTCATCAATCTTGGTGCCTCCCCAGAGTGTCTGTGTCCCGATCGTATCAGCCACTTTCTTTCAGTGGGTTGACCGTACATCACGCAGTCGTGAGCATCTCACGGGCATTCACAAAGTGACCGCCCTGTGCCAGACACTGTACAGGGAGCAAGCCCTGGTCCTCCTGGTGGAGAGGAGGATTCGAGAACAAACACTTGTGGAGCAGTGTGGTGAGCACAGTAAGAGGGGTGGGCGGGGTGCCAGGCGAGCACAGGAGGAGCAGCTAAACCCACCCCCAGAATTAGATGGGCAGCTTCGAGGAGTTGAAACCTGAACGTCATGCAGAGCACGTAGGTACGCGCCCAGGCGGGCAGTCCCCACCGAGGGCACAGCGTGGGTGACAGTGTGAAGGAACACCATGGTGTTCAGGGAAAGGCAGGCGGCTCAGGGGTGCTGGCATGCAGGCAGCGATCACCTGCACAGAGAGACATTTCCAGCTGAGAAAGAGCAAGCTTGTGCAGCTGCTCAGTCAGAGGGCATGAGGGATGGCAGGAGGGCGCCGTAACCTAATCCTTTATCAGATCAGCGCAGCCCTGGCTGCCTCCACTTCCTCCTGCTCCTTCCTTAACAGCTCAGCACCAGGGCTGCAAACCGCACCTACCATGTGTCCTGTGCTCAGGGCGTGCTGGGAAAAGTGAGGTCACGTGGGTACAAGTGTCTGCTTGTCACCTGTTCCTACTCTATGATTTATGAGGGTAGGCTGTCCGATTCACGCTCTTTCACAGACCACCGTCATCTCGAGTTGGGCCTGTATGATCTTCCCATGTCAGTGTCGGAAGGATTTTACAGCAAAGTTGTTTTTTTTTTTTAATCTGGGTCCATGGCTTTGGGTGATGTATGAACATCCTACAACTGATACACAAAATGTTGTTGATGTGTGCATTTTCCTATTGAAAGGCCCTCAAGCTTGCATCAGAGCCTGGAAGGATCGTGTGACCCTTTACATTGGAGTGACTGCCAAGCAAACCCTCCCATGAGTCCTGAAGTCTTTTCCCGGAGAGCGCACGTCACGGGCACTGGAGTTGGTGGGTGGGGCACAGCTGATCCTATGTGCAGTCAAATGAAGATTTACTTTTGAAAAACACTCTATTTACCAAAATTCAAAATGAAACAAAAATGGCCATCTTTGACAGCACTTGACTATCTTGTTCATCCATTATAATAGCAGTTCTGAGTGGCTTCTTCTTAAGTATTTGTGTGTGTGTGTTTTCAAGTCTTATTCCCTTTCTATTTACCAGTGGGTTTCCTCTGATATCTGGATCTGGAAATGAAATACTGAGGAACTAGTGTAACCTGACAGATAGGATTTGTTTGTTTGTTATAAAATGAAATCAATAAATCACTCATGAGGCCTCTAACAGAGTTTAACTGGGTATATTCACAGCTAATGGGTGTAGTGCATACTGTCTGGGGGATGGACACGCTTGAAGCTCTGACTTGGGTGGAGCAAAGGCAATATATGTAATCTAAACATTTGTACCCCTGTAATATGCTGAAATAAAACAAAAAATAAAGAAAGAGTTTAACTGCCTTTGATGAGCTTATATTTCACTATGACGTTATTATGTCATTTCCATCTGAGTAAAGCTGACCCCCTGATCCCAAGAGGTTATTAATAAAATATATTTTTCACTAATTCTAGGGTCATGCAAAATAAAGCACAAGACAGGGATTTTAAAAATTAAAAATAAGAAAAAAATAGCGTCTAACATTATGGAATGTTGCCTGTAAGCCCGGCCGTGATATATGCGCTATAGAATCGTGTCAAGAGGTAGGACATCAGCTCCAGAGAGTCGAGCAGCTGAGGCGAAGGCCCAGCCACCCGTTCTAGAAGGAACTGCGATCTCAGGCAGCCCTGGAAGACGACTGAGGAGCAAGGGCTGAGGTCGGCGGGTCTGGAATATGAGGACTGAAGTCCATTAACAGGGTGATGGGGGTGGGGAGTATCATAGAGAGGGAAGAGGGATGGGGTGGAGAAGAAATCAAAATGACCCCCAGCACCCTACTGCAGGTGTCCTTCCTTGTTTATTCTCCCCACTGCTGACAGGCCGTTTCTTCATGAGTTATAGGCTGACCCTCGTGGCTACTTTTCATGTGGCCACATCCCCCAAAGCCCTTCAGCCTGAGTTGTTCTCCTCTTATTGGCCCCTTTACTGAGGTTCCATGTAGGAGTTCATTTGGAAAAAAGGTTCTGCTGTGAGACCAACTTTTGTTTAAAGTTTACAAACATAATTCTGTTGTACTTTTCATAATAATAATAATAATTATTATTTTGAGACAGAGTCTTGCTCTGTTGCCCTGGCTAGAGTGCCTAGCTCACAGCAACCTCAAACTCCTGGGCTCAAGGGATCCTCCTGCCTCAGCCTCCCAAGTAGCTGGAACTACAGGCATGCGGAACCATTCCCGGCTAATTTTTACTATATATTTTTAGTTGGCCAATTAATTTCTATTTTTAGTAGAGATGGGGTCTCGCTCTTCCTCAGGCTGGTCTTGAACTCCTGACCTTGAGTGATCCACCCCCCCCCCCACCTCCCAGAGTGCTAGTATTACAGGCGAGAGCCACTGTGCCTGGCCATAATTATTATTTTTTGAAATTAAATGGAGTGGGGGAACGAAAATGCTGGCACAGATAGCAAGATGCTGGTCACAGTGGCAGCTTCTTAAGGCCAAACAAGGATGCTCTTCCGAAGTAAGCCAGGGCTGTGTGTGTTCAATTATGAGGGTGGGAGGATGAAGTTCAAGGATACAGAAAGCTGGGAGGGTCAGAGATTGTGTCTACAAAACGAAAGTAATTCAGTTATACAGCATCCTTTCTTTTTAACATCTGATTTTGAGGACACATCTTCAGGATCTTATTGCATGTAAAAGTCAGGGCTGCCCAGCCAGCTCAGGGTTATGGTCGGGAATAACTTGAGTGGGATAGGGAAGATGGAGACTAATCAATTCTGCCTCAAGGTTCTGGTCGGAATGGGCTGGGGAATCAGACAGCTGATGAGCCTAGGATCATGGTGGTAGCTCTTACATAAGGAAGGGGCTGACACAGCTACAACTAGAACTTCCACCCCCCTAACTCCTATCCCAGTAATTGCCTATGAGATGGGTGGGTTTTTAATCCTGCTTAATTCATATCCCATCAATCATTCAAGCAATAAACTTGGTTTCCTCAAGATAGGGACAAAGAGCCCATTTTTGTGCCAGGAGATCACTCTGCATCATGTTACTATTAAGGCCCCTTCATTGTTGTTGTAAACTTGGGACGTCCCACTTCACTCATTTTCATGACCCTTTTGAGGACCGATATACCAAGGCTGAGAATCACCTTGTCACCATCTCTGTTCCTTCAGTCTAGTGTCACTTTTAGCTCAGTTTCTTCTCAACATATTTGAAGAACTAAATCATGTTATGAGAATTAGCAAAGAAAACAAACACTGTAGAACTCAAATGCCCCCTAAATGACTCCACGGAGCCTCCTGTCCTGAGCCGGGGTGTTGGAACCAGGCCACCCTGGGCAGAATGCATCAGCTGCCCCACTTGCGAGCTGGCGGCCTCCGACCAGCCCAGATCTTTGAGATTAGCAGTGGTTCTCTTGGGAGGAGCTGGTGAGGATTAGCGTTACATTTGATCATTAATCCATCTGAGCATTCAAAATATTTGAGCACCGACTGTGTCCTGAAGTGCTAAGCAAAACCAGACACGGCTCCTCCCCCTCAGGGAATTTAGGATCTAAAAGAGGAGGTTGTCCTGACAAAACATGACTCCAATAAATGTGTCTACTTTCAAACTGGAGTAAATGCCATGAGGGAGGTAACAGCTCCATGTGCATGGGTAGGGGTGGGGGTGGAAGAGGGGAGGGGTGCAGAGAGGAGGGTGGCCTTGGGAAGGGTCACCAGAGCTCATGAATGAGGAGGCAGAAGGGCTACATTTGAGGCAGAGGGAACAGCAAGTGCCAAGGTCCTGGGGAGAGCCAGGCCTGGCTGAGGAAAACAGAGCTCCCAAGTGGCTGTGGAGCAGAGAACCGTGGGGAGGCAAGACCAGGCATGGGGCCTGCGCTCAGAAGCTTCCGCAGTCCTTCCACAAGCACTGCCAAAAGGAAAACCAGCTGAGGCCTCTGGGAGTCCCCCCAAACCAGCAACACCTTCAGGAGACACAGGATGGCGGATGGCTCCAGGTGGCAGAGTTTACAGTGACCTTGAGCGGAGAGAGCTGAAGCCACTCCCCTTCATTTCTACTGTGGAGTCCATGTGGGGCTGTTCTGAATCACCGCCATAGATCCTGGAGGGACTTGCATCCGGAAAATATCTATTAGAAGAATAATGTCATCTTTTCATCATCTCACCTTGCCATTAGCGGCTACAGATGAGCAGTCAATGGCATGTATACATACGTGTAAGTGTGCATGTGTGTGCACATGCATGTCCTTGTGCATGGTCTTGAAATAGGATGTCGGGCTAAGAAATGGAGAGGAAAATTGCAGGCAGCTGTATTCACACGAGAAGAACCAGGATTTGGAATTAGGAAATCTGAGTCTGCTACCTATTAGCTACATAACCCAGGGCAGGTAGTAGCCCTTCTCTGAGCCTTTGTTTCTTGATTTGTAAAGTGAGGATGAGAGCAATTTCACCCTGGGGGGTGTGTGAGGGGGGGTCAGATTCATGCATTCTTTCATCTCTATGTACCAAATACCACACTCCACAGTGAGATGCAGAGAGAAAGGATACAGCCTCTGTCCTTAAGGAGTTCCCAGTGTAAGTTCTAGGAAGAGAGACAGAGGGAAATAGTAATTACAAAGCAGTATGATGCACATGGAAAAAAAAGAAAACATAGAGTCTGCCAGGACTGCAGATGGAGGCAGAGTGTACGTAGCAGAGGCTGAGGACTCCCCGCTGTTCCAGCAGAAGGTACCTGCATTTCCTCACCTTTCTCTGGCCACTGAAGACCACTTTGCCCTGCAGGCTGGTAGAGGAGGAGTTAATGTCCGCCTGGGCAGCTGTCAAGCTATGAAAGACTGTGAAGCATCAATACCCAGCTTCCCCATGCCTTGGGAGGGCTCACCCTATTTCTCAGAATTCCCCCAGCAGGACCCAGTGCCAGTGCACCTGGGACAACTTGCTTAGTCACTCCCTTTCCTGACTCCTTCCCTTCTCGTTTCGCCTCTCCATTTCCTTACCAAGCCTTTCTGGGATTATTTCCCAGTAAACTCATAGCACTCAAATCCTTGTCCAGGAGAAATCTGCTATAAGCACCCATTCCCTCCAAAGAAGAGAGGGTGAGAGAGTCTCCAGGAAGCATGGTATCTGAACTGGCAGCCTGAAGGCGAACACACCTGACATCCTAAGCATGAGACACGGTGAGGAGTTGGAATTACCATTATCATTAAAAGGGGAATGAACCCGTGCTACTCACAGCGTGGTCCTGGAACTGGTGCAGGTCGCTGAACAATCCCTTACTGGCTTAATGATACAAAGTGCGAGTAAACATTAGTCTATGACAGATTAGAAATTAAACAAGACAAATGACACTTTATTACAGATAGTTTGAGAGGCACTAGTTTGGAACACCTAGGTCCCTTCTTGACCACATTTTTTTCTGTTTGTTGTGTCCGCAGGCTAAATAAGCACTGCTTTGTTACGAGCCTTTTCCAGGATAGGTCAACCTGCGGGACAAACAAAGTGCAAGGGCCCCTCACATAGAATTGAGCCTCAGGCCTTCAGAACCGTGGAATGTTCTGGCCTCTGGAAGGACCTTTGGCCTCCAGCTTTCCAAAGACTCAGAGCCCAGGTGCCTGCCCCGCAGGAGAGCTGGGAGTCAGTTGGCACGGCCTGCTCATTACCCGAGACAGCCAACCAGCAAGCTGTGGGAAGCCAGTGAGAAAGACAATGTCTGGAAGACTGAGAAACATAACATCAGAGGGAAGGGGCGATGGTGTTTTATCTACCAGATCCAACTTGTTAACACAGTCTTGAATGTTTCTAAGAAGAGGCTAGAAAGTCATTAAACGTCATGTGCGATCTTTCTTCCTCCCTTCTCCAAATGGTAGATGCTCAGAAAAGTGTTTAAGTGACCACATGGACATTATATTATGCTTTAGTTTTGAACCCAGAGCCTCTCCACCTACCTTGACTCCTTCCCATCAGAATTCAAACACACCCAAGTGCTCAGCCCTCAGAAAACACAACCTCCGGCTCATCCTCTTCCTACTCCCTGTCTTCTCCTACCCTTCACACACAAAGTTCTGGAAAGAATGATTCTCAATCATTATTTCATCTCGAAGTGACCCCTCGAACTCCCTCCTCTGGCTTCTGCCCCAGCAGTTTTCTGAAATTGCCCTGGCCAAGGTCTCCAACAACCTTCTTGTCCTTAAATCCTGTAAGCACGTCTCAGAATCCGGATGGTTCTTGCCTCCTCCTCAGGGTTGGTCACTTACCAGCCCTCCTTTATTCTTTACTCTGTCCCCTGGCTCTCCTGACATCACAGTGTTCTCACTTCTTCTCTGGCTCCTGGACTGCTCCACCCACCTTGGTTTTGCCAGGCTCTTCTTTTCTGGCTGTTTCTTAAATGTAGGTGTTTCCCGGGATTTTCTCCTATGTCTCTGTTCTCACCGTATAGCCTTCCTGGGTGGTGGAAACATGTACCATGTGGACGCGGAGGCCTCCTAAGCAACACCCAGCCCAGGCCTCTCTTCTCAGCTCCACACCCATATTCCCTGCCTGCTCTCTTGCTCCACCGACACCCAGAATGAACACACCAAACCCAGCTCAGCATCTGCTCCAGTCTTCTCACGCTCTGGACCCCAGTGCCAGCAGACTGGCAACACCTTTCCACCAGTTACTCAAAAAACAAAACACAAAACAAAACAAAACACAAGGGCAGCATCTTCGCTTTTTCTCTGCCTTACCACCTCCCTCTCTCATCCAAGCAGTACGTCCTTTAGGTCCCTCCTGCTACACAGCTCTCCACCCACCGACTTCTCCTGGCCCTGCTCTGAGGGCCAGGCCACCCGCAGTTTTCTCCTGGGCCACTGGAACAACCTCCTAGCTGGGCTCCCTGCTCCAGTCTTGCTACTTCCAATCCAGTCTCCTCTCTGCAACCAGAGTAGTTTTTCTAAAGAGGATTTTTTAAACTTTATTTAATTTGTTAAGCACCGTCTTGCCACATTAAGCCTTCCCAGAGCCCCCTGTGTCAACCAGGTGAGAGCAGCTGGTCTGCAGCCCCTGCCCCGCCTCTCCCCAACTAGAGGAACATTCGGGCTCTGGGGAACTGTTTGAAAACTGCAATTCTCAGAGTTCAATCTGGTTACATCACTCTCCTTTTAAAAATGCTCCAAGTCACCTGTGGCACTCTGATCAGATTCCTGAGCACGGCGGCGACACTTCCCAAGACCGGGCTCTGACTGTCTCCTCACTCTCGTCCTCTAGACCTGGCTCTGCAGCTTTTTGCTGCCACCAGCTTATTTTCATTCCTGGGCTGACCATTCTGGCACTGCAGACCTGGGGGCACGTGCTCCTGTGCCCCTCTGGCTCATGCCCACTCTAGTCCTTCAGGTCTCAGGTCACATGCCGCATCCCTGCACGAATGTCTGGGACCCTCTGGGGCTGGGTTAGGGGATCACACAGCACACTGTGCTCACCGCTTATCCCCCCATGTGGACATTGCCTGGGTAAGGGACTGAGCTCCCCTCCAGCAAGCTCTGAGGGCAGGAGCCTCTGGCCACTGCCTCACCCTGAAGCCCGGCACACTCAGTCCTGCTTGTGTGCACACACCACCAAGTGCACCTCTCACTCTAGACTCTACAACTCACTCCTTCAGGAAGTCCCACTGAACCCTCACAATTGCTTCATCCTACCTGGGAGGTGGACAGAGTGACATTTTTTTAAAATAGAGACAAAGTCTCATTCTGTTGCCCAGGCTGGAGTGCAGTGGCCTGATCATAGCTCACTGTAACCTTGAACTCCTGGGTTCAATCCATCCTCAGCCCTCACCCTGCCAAGTAGCTAGGATTGCAGGCATATGCCACCACACCCAGCTAATTTTTTTGAAAAATTTTTTGTAAAGATGGGGTCTTGCTATGTTGCCCAGGCTAGTCTCAAACTCCTGGCCTCAAGTGATCCTCCCGAACTCCTGGCTTCAGCCTCCCTAAGTGCTGGGATTGCAGGCAGTAAGTGGTAGAGCCATGACTCTCACACACATTGACACCACCATTTCTATGCCCCTGAAGTTCTTGCTTGTCACCCCTCACCATCCCTAGTGATCCACTGCAAAGCCTCACTAGTTTGGATTAATTGGGGCAAAGGCCAATCTAAATGAGTGAAAATGTGATTACACATTTTAAAAATATATAGTTTATTGTCAGCAGTGATATGTAATTGCAGCAAAGTGTTTCTTGGAAAAGCCACTTTAGAGAACAGATCAAGATTCTTTGTAATCAGCCCGTTGGTTGGTTGTTTTTAAAATAATGCTTCTCATAGCTTCACAGAGTCTTTTCGGGAGAGCGGGTGTTCAGTGTGCCTGGTCCCACAGCACCGTGGAAGAGCTCTCTCTGTGCCTTTCTTCTCTGGGCAAAGGGGCATGTTGGTTTCTTATTGCAATGGGATAGAAAATGCAGCCAATCATGACACAGTCGTGGGAACAGGCCAAACGGGTTTCCTACACAACATACCACCACAAACTCAGTGACTGGAAGCAACACAAACTATTACCTCACACTTCCCACGCGAGGGCAGCTGTCTGGGCTTGAGCTACCTGGATTTTCTGGTCATGATCTTACCAGCTAAGATGATGTTAGATGGGCTCGTTCCCATCTAAGGCTCAAGGTCTTCTTCCACGCTCACTGCTGGCTGGCAGAATTTACTTCCTTGACATCGTAAGACTGAGGTCCTCACTTTCTTGCTGCCTGTTGGCTGGAGCCTTTCCCAGCTCCTGGGGGCCAGGTGTCCCTTGCCACTCCCTTCAGACGCCCCTCCCAACATAGCAGTTTACTTCTGCAAAGCCAGTAGGAAAATCTTTTGCGCTTCAAATCTCTTCCTTCGGGAAGGGCCTATCCGTTTTAGGGGCTCACCTGATTTCCTCAGGTGCACCCAGGATAATCTCCCTCTTGATTAACTCGGAGTCCACTGATTTGGCACCTTCATTCTATCTGTAAAAATCACATCATCCGGCCGGGCGCTGTGGCTCACGCCTGTAATCCTAGCTCTTGGGAGGCCGAGGCGGGCGGATTGCTCAAGGTCAGGAGTTCAAAACCAGCCTGAGCGAGACCCCGTCTCTACTATAAATAGAAAGAAATTAATTGGCCAACTGATATATATATAAAAAATTAGCCGGGCATGGTGGTGCATGCCTGTAGTCCCAGCTACCCGGGAGGCTGAGGCAGAAGGATCACTCGAGCCCAGGAGTTTGAGGTTGCTGTGAGCTAGGACGCCACGGCACTCACTCTAGCCTGGGCAACAAAGCGAGACTCTGTCTCAAAAAAAAAAAAAAAAAAAAAAAAATCACATCATCCTTTCACCTAATGGTGGGAATGAAACCCACCATATTCACACCCCCACCCACACTGGAGGGAAGGCAATTTTATAGGGCACGCAAGCCAGGGGCTGAGAATCTAGGAATCCTGCCCACCACCATTTCCCTCTTTTCACTCCTTATGACGTGCAATGCCAGGCAGCATGAAGGTATCACTGGCGCTGCTCTTGCCGTCTGCTGGGTGGGATTCTGCAATAGTTGGGGAGTCCTAGACCCTAAAGCTGGCCTAGCTTGCTTGGCTATGAATGCAGAAAGGCTCTGCCCTGAGACTACAGCTGGGTGACATTCTAGTAAGGAGAGGGGAAAGGCAAGGGTGAGAGTTGGGTTAGGACTTTATTACATTCTCCATGACAGAAAAGGGGGAAATGAGGGGTGAATGATGACATGAAATCGCCACCTTCTTTAGCCTATTTTGGTTAGCAAAAAGTGGCGTGTACTCTTCAATTTCCACAGTAGGGCTCCACATAGGCAAATATGATGCCTAGGCAAAGGGGCTTTCATCAGGACATAAAAAGCCAAAGTTCCTGTCCCTTGCTGCCTTGCAGGTTTGGGATCTAAGGTCCCACTGCAGGGCTTTCCTAAGGGTTACCAATAAGGCATTCCTTTATTTAATTACCAAAGAGGCCCTGTGAGGTGAGCATGTAACACTTATTATTCCTGTTTTATAAATAAGGAAACTGAAGCTCCAGGAGTTTGAGGGACTTGCTCACGGAGCCATTTCGTATAGAAAGGGAGGATCAGTTGCCGTCTGTCTGGCTCCGAAGCCTCTGCTGGTTTCCATGCAAGAGGCCTTCTCTTAAATTCTCACCTCGGCCCCTGTGCACCTGCTCTTCCTTCTCTCCGGGACCCTACCTAGTGCTTTACAAGGAGGCCCCTTCCAGGTTTCACTGGTCTTGACTGTAAAATTTTTTTTCTCAATTTGAAATCTACAATTCTATGAATTTCAACTTAATTCTGTTGTTTGCAGCACATTAGGAAAGTAACCAACCAATCAATGAATGAAAAGAGCCTCCTTATTCTGGTGGCTGTTCAAATATTTAAAGACAGCTTTCTCATGTTCCCTCTAAGACTAAACTTTCCCAGATCTTCGTACCATTCCTAACGTGATTTCCAGACCATTTGTAATCCTGCCTGCCCTCTGGTCAATCTTTGATTTATCATCTATGCTCAAAACGAACTACCTCAAATTGAAGAGTGTTTCTGATCTAGCAGGTGTAGAACACTGTGAGACCACCACATGCTATGGACGCTATGCTTGTATGAGTGCACCCTAAAATCATGTTAGCTTCTTAAATGGCCACATCATATTGCTGGCTCACACTGCACTCAGCTAAAACTTTGGATCTTTCTCAACTTAACCAATGTCCAGTCAGAGTCTTTCAATCCTGAACTTGTGCTGCTGAACTTTTTTTTAACCTATTCTTTTTCATCCTGTTTCAGCCCTTTTTGGGAACACATTCAAATCCTTGCAAGTCTGAGTCTGCAATGCAATGTATCAGCTCTTCTTCCAGTCCAGAGTCACCTGTACAGTTGATAAGTAAGTTTTCTAGCTCTTCATCCAGATATCAGTCAAATGTTATTACAGACAGGCTGAAGAATAGAGTTCTTTGAGGTTGATATGACAAGTTCAATAACCTGACATCTTCAAAACAATTATTAATCCCTTAAAATGAACTAGTATCCATGCTTTATGAAAATTGAGATGTGATATGTCTCTGACATTCTCTTTATTTATGAACCTAGCAATTCTCTTAAAATGGAAAGGAGATTAATGATAAATAATCTTTCCCTAGAAAAGCCATGCTGATTCTTAGTCATTACTAATGATCATAAACTAACTGCTAAAAATCATAGCCTAATATTTTGTCAGGAATCGATGCTATTATAATTTGTTCCTGGAATATAGCTTCTTTCTAAAGATCTTTAGAACACTTGGAGACCTTGTTTAAGCATCATATATGATATATGTTAATAACTGGCTTATATGAATATTTTTTCTAATAGATCTTTTAAAAAAAATTAACACTATTCTTTTAATTCAAAACATCAAATCAGCAAGGTCCTAACAATGTTTCTAACTACTATTATTTATAACTCACATACTTCCAAAATACTTTATACCAAGCTTGTGAAATGCATTTATGAAACTTGTAACTGTGAAGAACAAATCACGACCTTCAGGTCAGCTGTGATGGAATCTAGGCCATTTGTTTTTCTTTGTTCTTATTTTTAGATAATCTTTTCTCACTTTTTCTGAGGCCCCATAATTTTGTGTTTCTAATTCCTTTTTTACTATAATGAAGGTGTCATCATCATATTAAGGTCTGAGTAGACTATAGGAGATGTAAATTAATCTGAAGCATTCCTGGTCTCTGGTGCTGGTTGATAGCCACCTGGGCTTTGGTCTTGATGAAGTCCAGAATTAATGAAAGATGGGTGACAAGAATCAAAGCTTATTTTTGATAATAAATGTGCATAGTTTGTTCAGATAGATTTGCCCATTTCATCATAATATCAAATATTCACTGGGTCTAAGAAATATCAGAATTTTTGGTAGTTTTAAAAGTATTTTATAATTTAAAATATATTATGCAGGCAAGTGCATAAGATGTATATATACAGTTTAACGTATGGTTGCCAAGTGAACACCCATGCAATCACCCCCCTCCCCAGGCCAAGAAACAGAATATTAAGAGCACCACAGAAGTCCCCTCTGCACACCTTACCAATAACAACCCTCTGTGCCCTCCAGAAGCAACCCACTTTCCTTTTTATAGTATTATTAATAATTTCCTTACTTTTCATTATAGTTGTCTGTGGATGCATCCCTAAACCATATATTAATTTTAATGTTTCTAAACTATTTAAAAATGGAACTATATTGTATTATTCTTTGTGACTTGCTTTTTTTTTTTCTCAACATTGTAAGATTTATTACATTGTTGCATAGAACTGAAATATCCATTTTCTTGCTGCATCACAATCCAAATGTTGCTTTGGATATTCTTTTACATTTATCTTAGTGCACATGAATATGTATATCTCTAAAGAACATGGGACATTCAACTTCACTATATAATGCAACACTTACCATCAGGATTATGATTTTCTAAATCCCTACATCCTAGCCAACATATGTTATTATTAGTAATTTTAATTTTTACCAATCTCATGAGTGTGTAGTCGCATCTCATTATGATTTTAATTTGTATTCCTCTGATTAACAACTAGATTGAGCACTTTTCATGTTCATGGGCCATTTGAAGATCTCTTCCTGTGGGATACATATTCAAGTCTTTGCCCATTTTTTTCCTGTTACGTTTTCTGCCTTTTCTCATTTATTTTTAATGTTTCTATATATTCTGGATGCTATCCCTTTTAAAAAATTATATATGTTAGAAATCGTTCTTCCACTCTGTGGCTTGGACTTTTTAATTCTTTTTATAGCACCTTTTGATGAATAGAAATTTAAATTTTTTAATATAATCCAATTCATTACTTTTCCTTTATGTTTAGTGTTTTTTCTATTCTATTTAAGATATCTACTCCAAAGTTATCAAGATAATCTCTTATATTGTCTTCTAAAAGCTTAGTATTTAGCCTTACATACTAGGTCTTTGTCTTGGTCCATTCAGCTGCTATAACAAAATACCTTAGCCTGGGTAATTTATCAATAACAGAAATTTATTGTTCACAGTTCTGAATACTGGGAAGTCAAGATCCATGTGCCAGCAGATCTGGTGTCTGGTGAGGGCCTACTCCTCATGGACAGCGCCTTCAGTGTACTTATAGAGCTCCAGCCTCTTTTATGCCATAAAGACATTAATCCTACCCATGAGGGTGGAGTCTTCACAAAGGCTCCCCCACCTCTCAACACTGTCACATTGGGTGTCAGGTTCCAATCTGAATTTGGGGAGACACCAACATTTAGGCCATAACTGTCTTTAATCCACCTGGAACTGATTTTACGTATAGTGTGAGGAAGAAATATATCTCAATTTTTCTATTTTTCTCAATTTTTTTTTTGATAGGAAAAATATCCATGATCATTTATTGAAAACATTGTTCTTTACCTACCACTACTTCTGCCATAACTCAAGTCCATGTATGTGAGGTCTGTTTCTAAGCTTTTTATTCTGTTTCATTGGTCTATTTTTTAAAAAAAAATCTTTGCATAAATACCACATCATCTTGATAACTAAAATACTGTAATATATCTTGATACCCAATAAAACAAATCCTCCATTTTTCTTTTTCTCCAAAAAGTAGCTTGTCAAATTTCACAAAATAAAATCTATTAGGATTTTGATTGGGCCTGCACTGAATCTATAGATCAGTTTGGGAGGAACTTTTTTTTTTCCTGAGACAGGTTCTCGCTCTGTTGTCTAGGCTAGAGTACAGTGGCATGATCATAGCTCCCCACAAGGTTTTTGTAAAAATGAAATGAGATAACAAACTCCTGGGCTCAAGCCATCCTCCTGCCTCAGCCTCCCAAGTAGCTAGGACTACAGGCATGTGCTACCATGCCTGGCTAATTTTTCTATTTTTTTGTAGAGCTGGGGTCTCACTTTTGCTCAGGCTGGTCTCGAACTCCTGGCCTCAAGCAATCCTGCAAACTTGGCCTCCCAAAGTGCTAAGTTACGGGCATGAGCCACCACACATGACCAGGAACTGACATTTTAAAAATATTGATTCTTCTAATCCATAAATATATAATAGCTGTCCTTTATTTAGATATTCTTTAATATCTCTCAGCAAGTTTTAATTTTTTACTGTTAGAGACCTATGTATCTTTTCATAGATTTATCCCTTAGTAGTTAATACTGTTAAAAGTATACACTGATTGGCAGTTCTTTTTAAATTCTACTTTTAACTGGGTTTTTTTTTTGCTAGAATAGAGAAATACAATGGTTTTTGTATATTAATTTTTTAATTAATTAATTAATTAATTAATTTTTCCAGCATATTAAGGGGGTACAAATGTTAAGGTTATGTATATTTCCCTTGCCCCTCTTCCCCCTCAAGTCAGAGCTTCAAGCGTGTCCATCCCCCAGTTGGTGCGTATATTGATGTTTTTGATATCAGTAATAGTTTCGCTGAAGTTATTTTGGATTTTTTATGTACACATAATAGCATCTGAAAAAAATGATAGTTTTTTTTCTTGGCTAAATCAAGCTAATTAACATATGCATCAAAGGAAAATCTTTTAATGTTTTACCACTTCGGGTAAGGTTTGCTATAGATTTTGTGTTGATATGCTTTATCAAATCATGGAAGTATCCTTCTATTTCTAGCTGCAAAGGAGATGTTTATTGAGTTTCATCAATATATATCTTGCCTTTTCTGCATCAACACAAATATTTAATTTTTCTTTTTTAGTGTGTAAATGTGATTAATCAATTTATTTTCAGGAAATACCTGTTTTTATTTAACACTTGGTAAAAACATTTTGTCCCTTGTTCCAGACTTACGCAATTAACTGCAGCAGGAAAGGGCAGAAATAGAAGGGTGGCTGGGACCAGAAATGGACCCACTCAAAATGACCAAATAGGCGTTCTAAGTGCTGAAAGGATGCCGGGTTGTGAAGGATTCCAATGGTCTGAAAGACGTTCTCGTCCTGGCAGGTGCTTTTCAATGGGGACGGGGGTCCTCGATAAGTACTGGGGAACCCCAGTGGAGAGATAAGATGGAGAACGAAGGGCCTTAGTGGGATCAGAGCCCTAGCACGTGCAGGATCAAGACACTGGCCTGGGTGTGCCAGTCGGGGCAGGAGGAAGGGAGTTGACAAGAACAAGGCAGAGACCAAGTCCAAAAACTGGACACCAACAGGAGCTTGTGATCAAGGCTGGGACTTGGGAACCACAGTAGGATATAACTAATTATTATAGAATAGGACACTATCAGAGTCTGATAAACAGTAAGGATGACCATGAGATGCAACTGGAGCCACTTCAATCTCTCTGTCCACAGATTAGGATTGACTTTAGCAGCCGGAAGCAGAGCTGAGATCTAGTGTCCCCGGTGGGGGGTGGGGGGGCGGTGTAAAGGCAATGGGGGCCTTGAGTTGGATTCTGCTGCCTGAAAACTCAAAATCCCTGGAAGTCTGGGTTTGGTTTCAAGCTCAGACCCGGAAAAACTAAAAAAACAGAGAAGTAGATTGAGTGTTTGGTCCTATCAGCCTAACACAGCTCCTCCCAGAGGAAGCTGCCTTCCTTCCAAGCCCACAGGGCTACATCCAGAAAGTTGGAGCTGGTTAGTTTTATAGACACATTCAATTATAAAACTTTGCCTTATCTCCCTCCTCCTGGTATTTACATAACCTCATGCTACCCCTACTTTCCTGAGTTCTTCAATTCAGTAATTTTAAAATGATATCGAATGTCTACTACAGTGTCAGCCTGCATGGCTACAAAGCTGTCTTCAGAAAGTCCTCTTCCTGTCTCCTCCCAGTGCCTGTCCTCTCTCTTTCCCCTCTCAGATGATTACTGGTAAGGGTAGTTGGCAGTCACATTCTCCCTTCCTTAACCTTATCCACCTCACCAACCTTTGGACACTGCCCCACTAGTCAGGTGTCTGTCCTAACTGTGGAAGGGCGCTTCCTGATTGTATGAACTTGGAGTTAATCTCCTCCACCAAAACCCTCTATGCTAAAGGTTCCTCTCCTGCTATTCCCTCCTTTGGCTTTGGGAGGAGACTTTGTAGAGAAAAGACAGAAAAAGATCTTAAGTGAAGCTTGCTATACTATGTCAAAAAATGAAAAAAAATGGGGAAAGAAGTTTAGAAGTACGGGCTCGGCTGGGCATGGTGGCGCATGCCTGTAGTCCCAGCTACTCGGGAGGCTGAGGCAGAAGGATTGCTTGAGCCCAGGAGTTTGAGGTTGCTGTGAGCTAGGCTGATGCCATGGCAATCTAGCCTGAGCAATAGAGACTCTGTCTCAAAACAAAAAAACCAAAAAAAAAAAAAAACAAAAACACAAAGGAACAACAACAAAAAAAAGAAATATGGTCTCCATGAATCAGTGCCCCTGTGATATAAACTGCTTTTGATTCTCATTGAGTGTTAGCCTCTTCTCTTAGGAAGTGATGAGCCACATCACACAATCCCAGGCAAACCACAGGCACTCGATAAATGCAGATTATCAAGAATTTCGCTTCCAAATTCAAATCTCATCTTTGCCTTGTAATACTCGTGTGACTGTGGCCTTCTCCTCCAAAACCAAAACACCTCCCCACAAGGTTTTTGTAAAAATGAAATGAGATAACACAAATGAAAAATGCTTTGTGCAATCCCTGCAGGATCACAGTAAATGCTTCTTTCTTTCTCTCTGTTTCCTCCATAGAAACCTTGACTAGAAACAGCAAAATGGGGGCTGTGTGGTGTATTCAAGACTCTCAACTAAAGGATGGAGGAAAAAATATGGCTGAAGGGAGGGACAATTAGTTATGACATACACTCCCATCCTTTATTATCACCTGGAAGGAAGTGTATTGGGATTAAAAAATGCTCTTTTGCGCCTTCAAAAATATTCTAATTAATTAAGCTAGGTATGGTGGTAAAATATTTTTGTAAAAGAAATGAATATTTATTGGTATATTATTCAGCTATTTAAATGAGAATGTCATTACTTTTAATATTATCATGTAAAGTTAATTAAGCTGTCAGATTGTACCCACAAGAGTTACAGATGGCTGGCTTGTCCCTCGGGAGTTCCTACTCTGATAGGCAAATTACCAAAGCCAGCTGATCACTGATATAGCCTTGAAATAAGGCACTCGAGGCAGCCAATCATACGAAGGGAGCCCTGGTCTGGATGTCAGGATGCCGGGTTCCTGGGCCTTGGTCCACCAAGCACCAAGCACCTGACTTCAGTGAACTGCAGGCATCTCCTTTGAAGCCCCCGTAGCATGGGTATAATTTCCTACTTTGTAAATAATCATCTCCCTCCATAAACTTTGACCCAAGAACATGACTCTTGCAGACCCATGAATGTGTCCTCAGTGCTCAGCACGGTGCCTGCCTCATGGTAGACTCAACACATGTGTGTTGAATGCATTCTTGAACTAGCCAGAGTGTCCCGGGACCCTCCACTCCTCAGTGTCCTCATCTATCAGGTGACAAGGTTAGGCTCTCTAAGGTCTCCCTTGACTTTGACCTCTTCATTCCCCAAACTTTATATTCTTTCAGGCCTCCATCACTCTCACTTTTGCAGGTCTTATGGCTGGGACCACCCTTACTTTTGGGAATTTATCCCAAGAAAATAATCTGAAAGATCAGAAGAGGTATGTGCACAAAGATATTTATTATATTACTTATGATAATACAAACCGGAAGTAACACATAGAGGAATAGTTAAGTAGTTATTAAATAAAGGTTTGCCGAGTGAACCAATAAATGCTTGTTGAATATAAAGCAACAATTAAAACAGTGAAGTCCAGGTTAACAGAATGGAGAAATCTTGGAAGTAAGTAAAATAAACAAAAGATAAAATTATAACAATTAATACATAATACTACAATTATATAAATACAGTGAGAAAACACAGACAAAACTAGAAGTAAATATAGATTAGAATGACAACTATTTGCTAGGGTGGTGTGATTATGTTTTGAACATACTATGTTCAAAAAGACCCTGCCATTTTAAAAATAAACAACAGCCAGTCCTGCACAAGGTGATCTGGCCGGCTTGTCTGCAGCCACAGCCTCACCAAGTGGCTCTTGTTTGCAGCCAACCTGAACAAACACTTGGCTTTCAGTGACACAAGCAAATCGATGAAATATCTGGGGTCAATGCAGTAGAACAAAGTATTTGTTCTATAATGAAGCACACAGAACAACGGTACCGGGGAGCAGGGTAAGGGAGGAAGAGGGTTCGAACTGCTAAGTGGAACGAACTACAGGCTTCAGGCAGAGCATCTACTATCTGCCTGTGCAGGCTGAGACCCAGAGCCTTTATGCATAAATAAGGCAAAGGCAACCTAAACAGTAAGATGGCGGCTCAGACTTGGACCAAGTACTGAAGAGAAAGAGAACCAAATATTTGGCAACAGTTATGACATTACTGGATTTTGCTATTATTAATGTATCTTATGGAGTAGTAAGTTTTCCTCAAGGTATAGTTGTCAAACTTCAGAGCTAGATGAGGTGACAGAGGTTAAAAGTGTAGGTGATGAGGTCGGTATGCAGCCTGGGAATGCCAACGTGGGCTCCTGGTCAGACAGACTGCATTGCAAACTCCACGGCTCCCCCTTTC
Source organism: Microcebus murinus (assembly GCF_040939455.1). Lineage (NCBI taxonomy): Eukaryota > Metazoa > Chordata > Mammalia > Primates > Cheirogaleidae > Microcebus > Microcebus murinus. The sequence goes on along the minus strand of NC_134110.1, from coordinate 33,392,650 downwards.
TAGCTGTGTAAATCATGCATTCCCTCAAACAGCTAGTGAGGCCATGTGTGTCCTGAGCAAGTCACTCAGCCTTGCCCAGCACCAAGCTTCTTGCCTCTGAAATGGACCGAAGGCCTCTGCTGTGGTCATCTGTAGGTTTGGCCACCCAGGTCCCCTCATTGCACCTTGCTCAGAGCTGCACCCGAGGGAAAGCCGCCTGCTCACACCACTCTGTTCCTGTGCTCTGCGTGTGCCTTGGGTCCGTGGGCACACCATATTCTCAGGTCATGGACGTGGGTCAGGGAGGGTGTGGACCCGGAGGGAGGTGCTGGGGGTGACGTTCGCAAGGCATGGAGGATGGAGCAGGTCCTCTTCCCCGATAGGTCTGACGCTGAGCAGAGGGAAAGGCTTGAGCCACTGCCACCTCTGCCTTGGCGACACACACAGAGCAGGGCAGGGCAGGGCGGAGCTAAGAGATGGAGAGAGAGCTCAGGTCTTGGGGACATCATGTAAGTCTCAGAACCAAGTTATTCCTGAAGCCGGCCCTATCTTTTGATTGTTGTGCCAATGGATTCCTTTTGTTTGTGTTCAAGTTAGTTTACTTTCCCTGAGCTGGTTTGAGTTCTTTTTTGCTTAAGATAGTTGGATTTCCTTTCACTTACAACCAAAAGTCTCCTAATAGAACTGCCTTCCGTCTGGAGAGAGCACGTAGAAGGTACAAGTGCCAACACAGCACCTGGCACATGGTGGCTGTTTGACAAATGTTGGCTTCACTCTCTTCTCTTTCTCACTGGGATTCCATCTCTTCTTTCTCCCACCCTTCCTTCTTTTCTTAATCAAGTTTCTTTCTTCCTTTGGAGTCCTGTCCCTACGAGTCCTCTCTTCCTTGAAGCACAAAGATAAGGTTCTATCTCCTCCTCCCCCAGCGCAGACTGTGGCATATAGACTCATGAGCCCTGGAACCCATCGGCCCTGGTGTGCACGTCTTTGACATCAGACCACACTAATAAGAACCCTCACATTTGTACAATACTTTAGCACAGGCTCCCACCTCCAGATTCTCATTTGGTTTAACTTTAGCCATGTGCAGTGGCAAGACAAGGTGTTATCTGCACCCCCATTTCTCGAATGAAGAATCAAAAGTTCAGGAAGGTAAAACAACTTGAACACAGTCACTTGGTGAGTGAGTCCAGGGACTGGGGCACAAATGCAGGTCCCTGTGCTAAACCCACTGCCATTCCCACCCTCCAGTATCGTGCTGCTTCCTTCATTGAACGTGAAATGCACACGTGTGGTGGATGCTGCCGTGCTCCACCCCGAGTCCCTCTTCTGGGCTACGTGCAGCCCCAGATGCTGCCGACATTCACAGCTGTGCCCTTCATCGGGAATCGCTGTCTGTGGCAGGGACTGCCCCCCACTGAGGTTATGCTCCTTCCTAGGGGGCAGCCCATGGCCAGTGACTGGCCTCCTTGCTTCCTTCTGGGACAAGTCCAGGGCCACTGCTCCAGTGCTCCCTGTAGGATCCTGAAAAGCTGCCAAGTTTGGGACAGGCCCAGAGGGAGAGGCGGCTGCATACCAAGCCTGGTTGCTGTGCACGCTGCTCTTCCACTTGGGCCACAGAACCCCGTTGATCCGAAGGCACCGAGAGCCTCTGGGGTAGATAGGAAGGCTGTGCGTGGGGCTTTGCGTTGGCTGAGGCTTCAATTACAACCACATCACAGGGCAGCTTCTCTCTCCCCGTTCCTGCCTTCCTAACTTCTTTAGACATGCACCTCCCAAAAGCACTCAAATAAACTTTCTGCATTCAACTCAGCTTGAAGCCTGTGGATCCCTGCCTGAGACAGTTGTTACAAGAATCAGTCCTAGGAAGCAGATTCTACAATGGGATTTCAGAGACGGAGCACTTGCTGGCTGGGCGGAGTACTGGCAGTCCCTGGCAGGCTGCAGTGGTGCAATGGTAAAAACTGTCACTGGCAGTGAACTGGGATGGGACGCCAGTAATGGGGACATGCTCCTGTGTATTTCTGGCACTAGAGAAGCATGGTAACTAGAAAGCCAATGGTATTGGTGGCTGTTGCAGAGTACACTGATTTCTGGGAAAGAGGAAATAAAAACAGGCTCGGGATGAGATAAGGAGTAGGACTTCTGTTTTGCTGGTGTGAATGGTGGCAGTTATGTCTTGGGGCTGGAGCTGCCAGGGGCCTGGCTGCTTCCTGACTGTGCTGGTTTCTCTCCTGAGTCAGGCAGTGGAACCAAGGCACCTGGCAGCTCCCTTGGCAGCTCAGGGCAGCACTGTGGCTTTGGTTATGATTCCTGGAAGCTCAACATAGATCTATTTCTTCAGTGTTCCCAGTGATTCTGCAACTGACCACTGATCAATCTGAAGCCAAATCTGTCTGATTTCAAAACCCATGTTCTATCCTCAACACCATGTGGTGACCAGGAGAGTTGAAGTTCCACTAACAAAAATGAACTAAGGGAAAGGACAAATATTGCAGCTGCAGGGGGAAATGAATTCCATTTCAGACACAAGACAGCCAGTGAGACCAGCCAGCAGAAATTTGCGGCTGAAGGATTAGCTCTTAGAGAGCCTGGGGCTAGGATTATAGGTTTGGAATTCTTTCCTAAAAAGCATAATCCTGAGTATGAGCATCTAGGAAGAAAGTAGGAAGAGAAAAAGCCTATAGATAAGGAAAAAGATGCAGTGAAAAAAGTAAAGGTAGTCATTTGAGAATCTCTGCTTTACCCCGTAATAGCTGTGTAATGTGCAAATTACTTGTCCTCTCTATGCGTGGTTTAGGAGTGAGCACTATACATCATGCTCTCCTGGCTCCAATCTTTGGTTCTCTTTGGGGGAGGGCAGATGAGGGGATTTCCATCCCTAGGCTTGTTGCCTGCTGTTTGCAAAATGGCTTTTCACATCTCTGGCCTTGTGTCCTCACGTAACCATGTTTGAGACAGGGAGAAAAGGAGATGGAGTGGAAAAGGGGCTCTCTTCTTACCAGGAGGCAACTTTTCTCTGGCAACTTATCAGCAAATGTGTTCTCACATCTTGTTGGCCAGGACTGGGCTACATAAGCACCCGTAGTTGCACGGGAGGCCGGGAGAGCAAATGTCTCATAGAAGGTTCTTTCCTCTTTATGAATGATTGATATAGATCAGTCACATGAGCAAGAAAGAAAAGACTGACCCTTGGAGACATAATTAAGTGTCTACCAAAACTCATGAAAGACATACTTTAGGGAAAGGAATAAATTTCGAGTGTTAGCAGTCAGACACTACACAGGACTCATGAGTAGAGGAGACGGCGACACCAATGCTCTGTATTTGTATAGCCCTATAAACTTCATGGAAAGTTTCATAAATTCTCACTTGATCCCCACAACAGACCTGAGTGGTAAGTAGAATTTCCATTTTATACATCAAACAAGAGGGGTTCACAAATAATTAAGTGGGAGAAGGGTCCAGCCTGGCTCCCAGGTCAACCTGCTTTCTACTGTGCCAGGCTTTGGGACCCCACAGATTATACTTCATAGACAGCTACTTGGATGTGACTCCCAGGTTGCCATTCTTCCACCACTGAAAGGCCTGAACCCCAAGATTCCTAATATCTGGAACATTAAACTTCTAAACAGAAGTTAGCAAACTGCCAATTCAGCCTTGATATCTTGTCTTGAACTCTCGCCTCAAGTGATCCTCCTGCTTCAGCTTCCCAAAGTGCTGGGATTATAGGCATAAGCCACTGTGCCTGGCATTGATATTTTATAGTAAATCAAAACTTTGGTAGAAGGGAGGATGGTAGTATAGCAAGGGCGTTGTGGTTTGGTATATGACCACACACAAGGACATGATTATTCGTTTAGGAAAAAAAAATCAGGAAACAAACTGCAGAGTTTGGAGAAACTCTACAGCTAAATTCATACCTAGAATTCAATCTTTAAGACTGCTTCCCATGGATTATAAACAATGTAAAATGCTAAAGAAAGAAAAATCTGTAGGGAAGAAAGCCAGGACAAGACCACTGATTTAGTAAACACAGCAATCTTATCAGGCAGGGCCAGATTACAAGGGATTAGAGTGAGCAAGGACTGTGTTGATCTCATGTCTATCCGTTCTCTGCTGGAGAGTCACACAGGAAGCACTCAAAAGACTAGACAAAATTGTCCTTCCTCTCCCAGATATTCAAGAAGTTGTGGAGGTGGGGGGAGCAGATTTCTTGATTGCCTACGATGTGCAAAGTGGTACTAAATGCTGTGAGGAATACAAAGTAAATGATTTGTTCATCATGTATTCAGTCATTCGCTAACAACATTTACTGAGCTGTATTATGTGCGCAGCCCTGGGCTAGGTTCGAGGGATACTGATCAAAACGTGGTCTGATGGGTGAGGAGGGGAGGGGACAGGATTCAGATGAGAACATACAAGACTTTAAAATAAGCATCTGATCAAGGCTACAAAATGGGCGTTAACTGCTCTGAATACTAAGAGGAACAATTCAAGGCTTCCCAAGTAAGGTGGCAATTGAGCTTGTCTGGAAGGATGGTTAAGATGTTGGCAGTATGGCTGGGCAGACACCAGAGGGGTCACAGATTACAGTCTTTCCTTGTCGTTAATCTTAGAGGGGACTAACGGTCCCCACAGCAAAAGTCCACAATGGGCACCACTCTCCACACTGAGACACAGAGCCCGGCATGCACAGAAACTCCTGCCGACTAGTGTTTCTCAAGCTCAAATCGTTGTACTTTACCTTTCCATTGAATCAATATTTACTGAGCTCTACTATGTGCCAAGCACTGTGCCAGGCACTCAGAAGACAGCCGTGAATGAGACTGGGCTGAGGAGGGAAGACAGCGTACTGAGCAAGCATGCACGACAGGTGCATCTAGAGTTATCCTGGTGGAAGGAGGAGGGCTACGGAAACACATAGCAGGGGAGCTTAGCCCAGCTGGGTTTTTCTGTGTAATAAAAGAATGAGATACAACAATGAACACTTATTTTCTCATTTATGGGCCCACAATCTCCTGGGGAGTTCCACTTCAGGGTGTAGTTTGGCTAGACCTGCCTTTAGGTTCAGATTAGGTCCAGAACTTCTCCATACTTTCTCTGGACCAGCAGCTATTCAGAGCTTCCCCCACCTCCTCCCCCAGGCCCCCAATAGGCTGAGCCAAACTGTTCAAACACTTCTAAGGCCTTTGCCTGTGGCATGTCCTATACACTCCAGTGGCCAACGTAAGCCACGAGCTAAGTCCAACTTGGAAGCTGAGACACATACTCTATCCTCTCTCGTGTGCTGCAAGGACACAGATCAGAGGGAAAGTGAAGAACTGGGAACAATATCCAAGCTACCACATCATTCCTAGTCTCCACAGCCCTCTCCTAGTTACCATCCATTTCTTTGCCCCTTTCAAACAACATCTCCTTGAAAGAATTGTCTGCATCCACTCTGCCATTCATTCAGCACACTCTCAGCAAGCTTCCTTCCCCACGCTCCGACTGAAACTGCCCTTGTCAAGGTCGCCAATGGCCTCCACCTTGCCAAGGGTCAAATCTCACCTTAGCCTACCTTTCAGGAGAATTTGACACAGTTGATCCCTTTTGAAACCTCTCTTTGCTTGGCTTTCAGAACACCAACATCTCCTGATGTTCCTCAGACTCCACTGACCTCTTCTTCTCAGTAGTTTTTCTGACCTCCAAATGTTGGAGTGCTTTGGGATTTGGTCTTTGGAGCTCTTACTGTTTGTATCTACACTTATATAAATGTGGATTATATTCAAATTTATTTCTTCAGGTTCTCCCTCTTCCATGCGACTGAGAAATATATCCAATTGCTCACCTGTCATCTTAATTCTTGGATGTCTAAAATGGAATCTTTGCTCCCCTACACACACCTCTCTACCTCTCTCAACGTGCTTTCTCCCAGACCTTTTTCTCTTGGTAAATGGCAGAATTCTTTATCCAGTTGGGTAAATAGATAACCAAGTACCCACTGCTCAGGTCAGCACGGATCCTGAACACAACTGCGCCTCACCACTTCCACCACTGCCTCCCCTGTCGAAGCCAGCCTCATGTCTCTTAACCAACAACCCTATTTCCACTTTTGGTCCCCCACAATCTAATCAGGGTCTTTTAAAAATGTAAATCAGATATGATGTCAATTCTCTGTTCAAAATTTCTAATGGCTTTCTGTTCACCACTAACTGTAAGGCCTTAACAGAATCTGTTTATCTCACTGACGTCATCTCCTGTTGTGCTTAGTCTCGCTCACCCTGTTCCCCTGCAATCCTCTTCTTGGAACAGGTCAAGTTTACTATTACCACCTTGGAGCTTCTTTTTTGTCGTTTCCTCTTCTTAGAATGTTCTTCCTCTAGACTTTAGGATGGCTTTCTCCCTCCTTTAAGTTTCAGCTCAAATCCTACCTCCCTAAAGATGTACATTTGACCTCCCTTATCTAAAATGCATCATTTTCCATATCTATTTCCTTACTCTGCCTTATTTCTTTTACAGAGCTGATTAATTGATTTACATACTTATCTAACTACTTGAATATATGTTAGCTAGAATGTAAGCTCCTCAAGTGCAGGGATTTTGCTATACTCACTACTATATCCTTGTGCCTAGAACAGTGCCTGGCACATAGACATTGCCTCCATAAATACTTGTTGAATGAATGCATAAATGCATGAACGAATGATCTTTGAAACAACCAGATGAGTCAGGTGTTATCCTCGTTGTATGATTGAGGAAACAGTGGCTTGGGAATGTCCAGAAGCTTCTCTAAACTCTGTAGCTAGCAGATTCTGCCTTTCTAGAATCTAAAAAAGTCTATCTGATTCTATTAAACCACACATAGCTTAAGAGTTAGAAAAATCAGTCTTCCTGTCCCAGCTATTTGGAAAATTTTCTGTATGACCTCGAGCAAATTAGAAAACTTGAGTTTTCTAGGCCTTATTCTTCTAATCATGTAAATAAAAGCAAGGGGTTTTGTAAAATCTCTAAGGTCCTTACCAGCTCCATTCCTTAAATAGAAAATAATTCACAGATATAAGCTAATCATCATTGTAATATTTGCTGTCTGCCTTGAGACAGAAAATACATGAGAGAGTAATGGAAGATGTGGAGCCTGGTGGTCTCACACTTGCCTAGCAAAGTCCAAATCGATCTTCTATTCCCGGCAGAGGACCGGGTAACTCCTGTACTTGCTAGGTGGCTGCTGCCCTCATCCTTGCTAGTTAGCTCGTCTTGGGTAAAACAGCTTGCTCTTCTAAGCTTCAAATTTTTGTTTTGAAGGTTAAGTGGGATAATATACATGAGACAGAAATGAAATTGCTTGTTGCTCTGCAATTGTTATAACAAATACTGCCAACATACAGATAAATGGGCTATGATGATTTTAAGCTTTAATGATTGCTGTATGTAGCTCCTGTACCAGAAATATCGCTTAACTATGGAAATACAGTAAATATAGGTTCTGTGTGGTTTTTCTGGGAAATAAATTAGATACATGTAAACTTGTACAGATTTATTGGAGGTAATAGGAATACAAGCTTGAATATGGCTCATTGACACAATGAATCCCACCCTCCATAGGCATCTATTCAAATACATCTGATAGGTATCTTTTAATGTGAATATTCTTAGGGAAAAAGTCTATTGTTTGGTATGCATTTAAATGAACAGTGTTTTGCTACATAAATCTCATTCTGCCTTTACTTTTCACCACTAGGCACTGTGCTTATCAGTTCCTGCTCCAAGCTGGATGCCTGGCTATTGCTTCAGTGCTGCATGGTATTGCAGTGTCCATCTACTTCCTACTTATCCCTCAATGCGGCACCTTGGCAGGGAAGATGTGGCACTGTCAGGCACTGCTGGGAGGAAAGCAAGCTGGTATGGCCATTCTGGAGAAGAACCTGACAGGATATCCGGTCATTTTCCAGTCATATGCCCTGTGGTTTAGGTTTGTACATGGAGAAACCTCTTCACTGCCATTGTTGCTTAGGAAATCCAAGAGTGGAGATGAGCAGTGGTGTGCCGGAACTAGGATGTACAGCTCACGTGGGCCAACTGTTAAATTTTCAGGAATTTGGCAAGCTGTTTCCTATATTCTACCATTATTTAAAATCAAACTGTATAAACTTATATAATTATAAGTTATATATTATAATATATACTGAAAACAAAATCGATAAATACTTAAAACACATCGATTCCCAGAGCTCTCACTAGGTTTGAGCATTATCTTGGTAATAAATACTTAAAACACACTGCTTCCTAGTGTTCTCACTAGATTGGCTATTACCTTGGCCCCCTAAGGTCACCGAGGCCTACTGTGTCTCTCCAGTGGACGTACTGTCCAACGGTGGCCGCAGCAGCCTCTCTCTCCTGGCTCTGTGCTCAGGGACATCCCATTGGTAGCTTGAAAGAGGTGGTGGGAATAATTACACCATGGAAATCAGCAAATCCAACAAACCGGGGCTTTTTTCCTAACCCCAAGAGCCGACTGTTAAACATTTACCAGTTCACTGGAGACTGGTATTAACTTCCCTTTACAAATGAGAAAAATGCAGCTCAGACAGCTTATGAAACTTGCCAAGAATCATACAACTTGTGACTGGTGGAAATTGGATTCAGACCCAGGGCTGTCTCAGACCTTGTTCTTTACTTTGATGAAAATGAGAAGTGAGTTATAATGTTCGGACTGTAAAATTCTCCATACCTTACCACCAACATTACACTTATAATTTTTGTTTAAAAAAAATATGTTGGCTGCCAGCACCTCAGTGTGAAATCAAGAAACAGCAGTTTTTAGAAACATCTGCTTACTGATTGAATTTCATGAACTCCTCATGTGAGCGCTCTGTCCTGAACCACAGGTGCTGTTGCTTATAGTGCTTAGGAAAACTAAATGAGCTCAGCTTCCAGGTTAGTGTTGTGAGGTTACATAAACCAATCTTCAAACATGACAGCTAAGATATTTTAGCTACTGTTTAACCTAAAAAGATTTGTTAATAACTAATGCTATCTGCACACTGGGGGCCTTGACCCTGTGTCTGCCTGTGTACAAAACCTTTGTGTTTGTTTATATAGAAGTTACAGTACTTCCTAATTTGACTTGAAATGTAGCCACATTTTCTTCTCATTGTCAAATACCTATATTCTCACTCATGCAGTCATTCAATTAGTCATCAATAAACATTCATAATAATGAATACAACTGGGAGACCAAAGAGTTGGGCAAAATTATTTCTAACATGATTTAGTTAAAATATTTCATGAATCAAATGCTATCTAAAATATCAATATTACTTTATATCATTTGATCAGTTCTCAACCTCCCAGACCACTAAATGGTCAAGTGCAAAGGTGAACTGAAATGAGGACCTATAGATATGAATTCATTGGATTTCATAAGCCAATAATTTTTTTAAAAAAAGCACTTTTAATAAGGAGAATGTCAAATGTTCACAAAAGTAGGGCAAACAGTATAAACAAATCTCCATGTACCTACTGCCAACTTCAACCATCATCAACCCAGGGCTAATCATGTTTCATGCCCATCTTGTTTCATGAATACCTCCATCCAAACCTATCTATTTCTCCAATCCCAGAAATTCTAGGGCATTTCATTGATTCAGTTTATTACTTACATATATATCCTAAGTGGATACTTTATTCACCTACTCTATTCTACACGCTGGATTCCATAAGAGCAAGCTGACATTTGTGGTACTATGCAATCACTTGTACAGTACTTGCCACCACACACTTTATAAATTAAACCTTAACCATTTAATCTTCTAACAATCCTATGAGGTAGAATACTACCATTTTCCAGAAGAAAGCACTGAAACATGGAGGTCAAGCAACTTGCCCACCACTACACAGTGAGTCAAGCACCAGAAGTGGGATTCAAACCCAGACAATCTGGTTCCAGAGGCTATGCCTTTACACTGCAGCCTTCACACAGGAATTCGCAGGCTCCGCTGAACAATGAACTGCTTGTCCAGAGCTTCTGTGTCAGAATGGACCCTGCCCTATTTTATCTTAGATCAAGGAATAGATACTTTCCTTAGAACACCATTCAGGCAGCTGTTCACACCCCCAGACAATATCGCAATTTACTCCAAAATCATATTCTAATATGTTTACAATTTTGAAACGTCAGGTTCCTTTCCTTCTATCTTTTCTTCTTCTTTCCTTTTAACTAATTGAGGTTGCACAAATCTGAGAACTGAATTTCTTCTAGGGCACATCATTAAAATAACATACTTAAAGGTGTTTTAGCTGGGCACAGCGGCTCACACATGCAATGCCAGCACTTCGGGAGGCCAAGGTGTGAGGATTACTTGAGGCCAGGAGTACATGACCAGCCTGGGCAATAGTGAGACTCTGTGTGAGACTCTGTCTCTACAAAAAAATTTAAAAAACACTAGCCAGGTATGGTGGCATGTGCCTGTAGTCCCAGCTACTTGGGAGGTTGAGGCAGAAGAATCACTTGAGCCCAAGAGTTAGAGGTTGCAGTGAGCTACGATGATGCCACTGCACTCTAGCCCGGGTGACAGAGCGAGACTTCATCTCCAAAAAAAAATAAAATAAAAGAGCGAGAGAGTCGGAGAAAGTATTCTAAATAAGATGATAACTTTTTTCAAAGAGTGCTTCCACTTTTCTAATTTTATCCTAATTAAATAACTTATATTCCCTATAAATATTAAAGTTTTCATTTACTCCAACAATCATGTAGAGTAGGTTGGACAGGTGGCACCATTAACCAGATTTGAAAGATGAACAGACTGAGATACAAAAAGGTCATATTTCTTCAGCTGCTCTACAACGTAAATGGCAATAAAATCTAAACCTACTGTCTCCTGAACTTGGGTTCCTTTTCCTGAAGAACAGATCTACTTTTCTTGTGGTCGGGAAGGAAGAAAACCAGAGGGGGCTGGCATAAATAAAGGCTTCTTAGTGGTATGTTGGGTGAAATAAGAGATGTTGACAGATTTCTAAAAAATACATTTACATAGATACAGAGAGAAAAGCAGTTGGCAGATGACCGCAAGTGCCAGACTTAAGTGGCTGCGGGTGTCCCGACAGTAGCCAGTCCTTACCCAACTCTGGCAGGGGAACCATCACTGTTTCAGGAATGCAGGGCCCTATTGCAGGGCGGGCTACACACATCTGCATACATTCTCATGCGTATCCTCTCGCTGTTGTCAAATGCATGGGGAAGATTCTCCGCAAGTAGACCAGAGTTCAGGACATTCTATATTTAGTTTTTGCTCCCAGTGATTATATACGTATGTTCTAACTACCCACAACCAACATTTACATAGTGCTTTCAAGTTTACAAAATGCTTTCACATTACATATTTATCCCTTCAATACTATGAGGCAAATATCATTAAACCCATTTCAAAGAGAAGGAAACTAGTGTTTAAAGGCAGTCAATAATCTGCCTAAGACCTAATAATTTTGGAGAAAACATGTATATTTTTTTATCAGGTGAAAGAGGCAGGAGAGGAGAGGACAGATTGATTCTAAGGAATTGGCTCACGAAATTACACAATTGGGGTGGAGGGATGAAATTCACAGGGCAGGCCAGCCAGCACAAGTTGAGGTCGCAATCTCAAGTCCAAAATCTATTGGTCAGGCTAGCAGGCTGGAGACTCAGGCAGATTTTCTGATAGTCTTGAAGTAGAATTCTTTCTTCTTCAGAAAATATTAATTTTTTGCTCTTAAAGTTTTGCTCTTAAAACTGATTAGATGATGTCCACTCACATTACGGAGGAAAGGCAACTGTTTGTAAATGTTAATTTCGTCTATGAAATACCTTCACAGAAACATCTAGGCTAGTTTTTGACAGAGTAACTGGGCACCATAGCATAGGCAAGTCAACATTTTAACCACCACAGAAAAGAGAAAGCATTCGAAAAACATTCAAATTTTACTATTGTTTTTTTAAACCTAAGAGTAATTTTAGTAAACTAGGTATAGAAAGAAATTTTCTTTATCTGATAAGTACTAAAATAGCAAACATTGAGAATCAACTATGCACCAGGCATTATACTGAATGCTTTTCACGTATTATCTCATTCAATTTTCGCACCAATCTCATAAGGTAAGTACTCAAAAATGAAGTTCAGATCACAACTAGTTAGTAACGGAGCCAGATTCAAGTTCAGTTCTGAAGACTCTGCATGGAGGCACTGCAGACAGAGAAGGCAAACTCTTATCTGAAGTAGTTGTCAATTCCTGAAAAATTAATTGTTGCCCTCTCCAGGTGCAAAGGGTCTGATTGAATCAGCTTGCTAATCGCATGGATGGATGGTATCCCCACGGGATGGAGTGAAAGGAAAGGCTCAGCATTGGTCTCTGCTATGGGCAGTTCTGGCATTTGGCAGCAGTAGCAGCAGCTAGATCAGCCTTAGTGGGAGGAAGCCCGTGCACAGTCATCATTTCTGTCATCAGGGCTCCTCTGCTAATGGCCCCACTGTAACAGCACTAGGGTAGCTAAGGAAAGAAGCCAGCTATATCTGCAAGAGTCTCTCTATCTTCTTGATTGTAGAGCACTTCCGTGGCGGTCTTAAGTCTCCAGCAGACAATACTAGACACAGCAATTCTCTCACTTTGTATTATATTTACTCCCATAGGTCCCTCTATATGGTTCTTCCCTAGACTCCCAGGTCTCTCCTCTTCTGCTCTTGCCTTTTCTGGGCCTGTGACTACCAAACTATTGACCATTGCTTAAATGACCATATTTATTCATAACTCAAGCCACTTATCTCTCGATATAAGATGAACTGATCTCAAAACACCCAGCTGGGAGGATTGTCCTTGACCACTGTCCTTAGAAGCTGTAAAGTGACAGTAGTGCACTTTCAGCTAGCACAAACATACTGAGTCAACCCATCTGGAGACCTAAAATATTTTCTCTGTTGGTTGCTTGTGGGAAATCTACATACTTCCCAACCCCATGAGGCTACAGGGGTAATTTGAATGAGAGGTGTTTGTGCAACAGAGGTAGTTGTCATGGGAGCCTGAGCCACCTGTTCAAGCAACTTACTTTGCTGTCAGGAGCTGTCTGGACCTGTTCCCAAATATCTGATTTTCATTGTATGAAGAATTGCTGCTGCAACTGACTAACTCATGACCCAGTAGATATAATACCCAGTTCATAATGACCCAGTTTAGTTGCAAAGTCACTTGTTATCCTTTGGTTAGGTACTCAGTTTCCATTATGGCCAAGCAGCAGGCCAAGAGTTGCTTTTCAACTGATAACTAGATCTCTGCTATAAAAAGCCTGGCTTTGCTTCACAAACTAGGGATATGTAATGCTACTCTCTCTAATGTGGTTTGCCACACAACATCATCATCAGGCATGGATACCATTAGAACCATTGTGTTTCTAACTCACACAGACCGAATGGCAGGGTAGTTTGCGATGCAGCCTGGCCCTGCTACAAAGCCCTCTCTTACTCTAGGGCCTATTCAAAACTAGCAGCCAAGTCACCCAATAAATGGTTAGAGTTTATTCCTAAATATGGTATATGTCGTCTCTAAAACCCAATGAGGAACACCAATCATTGTACTCTTAGTGGTGGGTGGTACAAGGAACAACAATTTGTCCTTCATGATAGAGGAAATGTCTTAGCCTGCCCCAGACCATTGGACATCATTTTCCTGAGATGGCAGGTCCCTAAGTCTTAATAGGGTTTATATTCCACTGTTTGGTAAACATATTTCTTAGTACACTCTGTATCTGTGGGTTCTGTATCCACAAATTCAACCAACTGCAGATTCGATATTTGATTCTTTCAAATATTTCAAAATTATTTGGAAAATTTAAAAATAATAATAAAAATAATACAAATTGTAAAATCCAATAAAATATAACAACAATTACATAGCATTTACATTGAGTTAGGTATTATTAGTACTCTAGAAATTATTTAAAGTATATTGGAGGACATATATAGGTTATATGCAAATACTATGCCATTTTATATAAGGACTTAAGGTATCCTTGTATTTTGCTATCTGTAGAGGTCCTAGAACCAATCCCCTGCAGATACCGAGGGATGACTGTAGAGTATCCAAAGAATTCTCTACTTCCTGCAACCTAGTCCAATTAATATGATGTCATCAAAAAAATGGAGCAGCATAATCTAAAGAATTATAGGTATGGTAGTACCTGTAGTCCCAGCTCCTTAATAGGGTAAAGGCAGGAGAATCACAGGAGCCCAGGAGTTTGAGGTTGCAGGAAGCTATGATGACACCACTGTACTCTACCTAGGGTGACAGAGACAGACTCTGTCTAAAAAAAAAAAAATTAAAAGCTATATATGATTAAGCTTAATGAGGAGAAGGCCAAGATAGGCTGAAAGCTAGGCTTCTTGTGCCAGACAATTAGCCAAGTTGTAAATACAAAATAAGGGTTCTTGAAGAAAATTCAGTGTTACTCCAATGAACACATAAATGTTAAGAAAGTGAAACAGCCATGTTGTTGATATGGAGAAAATTACAGTGGTCTGAATAGAAGATCCAGCAAGGCACGATATCCCCTTAAGCCAAAGCCTAATCCAGAGCAAAGCCCTAACTCTCTTTAATTCTACAAAGGCTGAGAGAGGTGAGGAAGCTGCATAAGAAAAGTTGGAAGCTAAGAGGTTGGTTCATGAGGTTTAAAGAAAGCAGCCATTCCCATCACATAAAAGTGCAAGGTGAAGCAGCAAGTGCTGATGGAGAAGCTGCAGCAAGTTATTCAGAAGATCCAACTAAGGTCATTGATGAAGGTGTCTACAGTAAACAACAGATTTTTAATGGAGACTAAACAGCCTTTTATTGGGAAAAGGTGCCATCTAGGACTTTCATAACTAGAAAGTAGAAGTCAAGGCCTGGCTTCAAAGTTTCAAAGGATAGGCTGACTCTTTTGTTAGGGGCTAATGCATGCAGCTAGTGACTTTAAGTTGAAGCCAATGCTCATTTACCATTCTGAAAATCCTAGGGCCCTTAAGAATTATGCTAAATCTATTCTGCCTGTGCTCTACAAATTGAACACTAAAGCCTGGATAACAGCATATCTGTTTACAACATGGCTTACTAAATATTTTAAGCCCACTGTTGAGATCTACTGCTCAGAAAAAAACATTTCTTTCAAAAGTATTATTGCTCATTGACAATGTACCTTGTTGCCCAAGAGCTGTGATGGAGATGTACAGGAGAGTAATGTTGTTTTCATGTTTGCTAACACAACATACCTTCTGCAGCCCATGGGTCAAGGAGTAAATTAGACTTTCAAGTCTTATTTAAAAATACATTTTGTAAGGTGACAGCTGCCATAGACAGTAATTCCTCTGATGGGTCTAGGAAAAGTAAATTGAAAACCTTCTAGAAAGGATTCACCATTCTAGATGCCATTAAAAAACATTCACAATTCATGGAAGGAGGTCAAACTATCAACATTAACAAGAGAGCAAAATAAGTTGATTCCACCCCTCATGGATGACTTTGAGGGGTTCAAGACTTCAGTGAAAATATAATGGATAGCAAGAGAATAATTAGAGAATTAGAAGTGGATCCTGAGGAATGTGGTCTCCTGAAGATGTGACCCAATTACTGCAATCTCATGATATAAGCTGAATGGATGAGGAGTTGCTTTTTATGGATGAACAAAGAAAGTGGTTTCGTGAGATAGAACCTACTCCCGGTGAAGATGCTACAAACATTGTTGAAATGACAACAAAGGATTTAGAATATTACATCAGCTTAGTTGACAAAGCTGCCGCAGGGCTTGAGAGGATTCACTCCAGTTTTGAAAGTTCTACTCTAGGTAAAATGCTATCAAACAGCATCACATGCTACAGAGAAACCTTTTGTGAAAGGAAAACTCAATCGATGCAGACGTCACTATTGTATTATTTTAAGAAATAGTCGCAGCCACCCCAGCCTTCAGCAACCACCACCCTGATCAGTCAGCAGCCGTCCACATCGAGGCAAAAACCTCCACTAGTAAAAAGATTACCATTTGCTGAAGGCTAAGGTGATTATTAGCATTTTTTGGCAATAAAGTCATTTTCAATTAAGGTATGTAAATTGTTTTTGGGGCACAATACCATTGCACACTTAATAGACTACAGTATAGTGTAAACCTAACTTTTATATGCACTGGGAAACCAAAAAATTGTTTGACTCACTTTACTGTAATACTCACTTTATTGTAGCTGTCTGGAACAAAACCCACAATATTTCCAAGGTATGTCTATAATTGCTTCGAACCTATCTTCTCATCTACCAACTCACTTAACTGTGTCCAATCTGCAGCTAAACCCCTCTAATGAACTCTATTTAGAACACAGCCCACTTGTTCTCAGTGTTTGATAATGCCGATATATGAAGCCCCTGTGGATCTGTTTTTGTTGTTTCTGTTGTTTTCACTCATGCTGTCTTGTCTCTGTAGGGCCTGATTATCTGATTGTACGTTGTATTTTATAAATGGAAAATTATTTGTAGAAATAATTTGAAGCATAGGAGGATTTTTCTTTGCTTCTGCTTACTAGGTGAGGGTGCTTACAAATGTCAAGATTCTCTGTCTTGGCCACCCATGTGACATGAAGCCGTGTTAAATAGACTGATGACTGGTTTATTTCTAGTTCCCTCTTGTTCCTAGGATGTTAACATTCAGGGCCTCAGACCAAAGAGGGGAATTTATAAGGAGACTACCCACCTTGGTAAGGCCTGCACTTTGACTTTGGTACCTGTCACCCCAGAATGCCATCGATATGCAGCTCTGACTTTCAGCTCCCTCTTTAGCTTGGCAAATACCCCCAAGACAAAAGTGGTTAATAAATGCTGGGTTTATCAGTCTAGGTTTGCCCCTTTTCTCAGATCTCAGTTGGCAATTCTTCACTATCTTATTAACTATTTTTTGCTTTAAACGTTATTTTTATATTTGGTCCAGATTTTTTGGTTGTCTTCTGTGAGAAGATTGGTCCAAATTATTGAGTCTTCCATTACTAGAAAGAGAAAATCCCACTATTATTATTTCCTTCCAGAGCCCATAATGATAGACTCTGGAAGGAATTCATAATAAAATGACTTGATAGACTAAAGAACTGTTCTTTATGTAAATAAAGGTATAGTAAGTATATATCAAATTATACATGTCTAATATTCAGGGCAATTAAAATAAGTGAAAGGATTAATAGCCTGAAGAAAGAAGATGCTGGATTTTAGACCTTGTTACTGCCATTTTCATTATAATGATAGAATGGCCAAACCTATAATTATGGTAAGTGTTGTTTCCAGCTCTCTTTCAGCTGGTTACCTCCAAGTCCTTTTACATAGAAACAAAAATTCCTCTGCCTATACGTTATCTGACTTAGTATGATGAACAATGCTGTATGGTATTATAATACTCATTTTATAAAGAAAATGAGGCTTAAAGAAGTAGGCTGCTATAATCACAGCTTCTGTGATCCAAATCCAATGTTTTTCCATTCTGCCATTTTACTTGCTCACTTTGGGCAAATCATTTCCCTCAGCTCAGTTTTCTTAAAGTAAAATGAGATGAGACAACACAATCTCTATAGTTCCCCCTCCTGTCCTGATATCTTTTGGAAAATAGCTAGGCCTATTTAGTTGATGGACTTTTATAACAATTATGTAAGAAGTCACAGGGAGGCTGAGCATGTGGCTCACGCCTGTAAACCTAGCACTTTGGGAGGCCAAGGTGGGAGGATTGCTTGAGGCCAGGAGTTTGAGACTAGGCTGAGCAAGAGCAAGACCCCAACTCTACAAAAAATATAAAAAAAAATTAGCCGTGTGTAGTGGCGTGTCTGTTGTCCCAGCTCCAAAGGGGGCTAGGGCAGGAGGATTGCTTGAGCCCAGGAGTTAGTTTGCAGTGAACTATGATGATGCTACTGCACTCTAGCCAGGGCCACAGAGCAGGACCCTATCTCCAAAAAAAAAAAAAAAAAAAAAAAGTTACAGGGAGAAAAGTAGGCTAGAAGCTTCCTTGTAATGGGTAGGCTTGTAAGCCTTCTTTCTCTTCTGTGCTAAAGACCACACTGATATTATTTGGAATATGAATAATGAATATGAATAATGATGGTTTAACCATTTGCATATGTTTTCCCACACCCAATCTTTCATGATGCAGAGTGGTATCTGCACTTTCAGATGAGTACAGTGGGAAATGTAGAGGCTTGTGAATATCTAATAAATTTCTTGCTTTAGAAGGATAAGCTTTTCTCAAGATAAGAGAAGAAATAAATGGAGCTCTGGAGAGTGAAATTCTCTCCTATCCTTAGAGAAGAAACCCACATATTCTCACTTGAGGATACAGCGGAAAGAGTATTTGAAATTAGGAATTCTGGATTTAGATAAAAACCCCTTGCCATTAATTAGCTAAGTGACCTTGGGTAAGTCACAAACCTATCTGGATTTTACTTTCTCCTTTGTAAAATGAGGATGAAATAAGATGTTGCAAAGTTTTTGAATAGCAAATTCTTAAATTGCTATTCAAATGAAAATTATCATTGTTTAATAACATCAATTTGGGCACTGAATATATTAGTGATGGGGGATATCATCAGAGAATGTAAGTTTGCTCAGCTTCTCCTAAGGGGAATGAAAGCCAGAGGGGAGGAAATTAACATCTCAGGGCACTTCTCTTTGTTTCCTATAATGTACTTGACTCTGTTAACATGGTGTCTTACTGTATGGCCACTGGAACACAGTAATATAGTGGAAAGAATAGTCTTAGGTCAGATGCACCTGGTCCAACTCCTAGCTGTGCCACATGCTGTGTGGGTGGGAAAATTGCCTAGCCTCTCCAAGACTGTTTCTTTGTCTATAAAATGGAGATAGCCTTTTTAGGGTAATTGTGACGGTTTCCTGAGACACCTGATGAAAAAGTGCCTAACCATGATTTGGACATGGTAGATGCTGAGTAAGTTCAAATTTCATTCTTTTCTCTCATCTAGGGGAATTCCTGCTCTTATGAATTTAATTCTGTCAACTTTTTTTTTTTTTTTTTTTTTTGAGACAGAGTCTCACTTTGTTGCCCAGGCTAGAGTGAGTGCCGTGGCATCAGCCTAGCTCACAGCAACCTCAAACTCCTGGGCTCGAGCAATCCTGCTGCCTCAGCCTCCCGAGTAGCTGGGACTACAGGCATGCGCCACCATGCCCGGCTAATTTTTTACATATATATAAGTTGGCCAATTAATTTCTTTCTATTTATAGTAGAGACGGGGTCTCGCTCTTGCTCGGGCTGGTTTTGAACTCCTGAATTCTGTCAACCTTTGATTAAGAGTTCATTGACCAGGCATGGTGGCTCGTGCCTGTAGTCCCAGCTACTCGGGAGGCTGAGGCAGCAGGATTGCTTGAGCCCAGGAGTTTGAGGTTGCAGTGAGCTAGGCTGATACCAAAGCACTCACTCTAGCCTGGGCAACAAAGCGAGACTCTGTCTCAAAAAAAAAAAGAGTTCATTGAGACCCTTCAATAAAATTACATACAGAAAGGGAAAACCTAAATAGAAAATCTCCATAGAACTTTTTGCTCTTGACAATTATCTGGGAGCAGTAATGTGCCAATTAGTTCATAAGGAAAAGGAAGCTTAAATATTACCAATTTTCAAAACAGTGTGTTACAATAAATTAATATATATCATGTAGTACAGCTTCCAATTCATTCTATTCCACATTTCTTCAACTCTCACCATCTTCTAGCACTGAAATGTAAAACACTCTTCCTCCCAACAAGGTGTTTTGCTGTTTAAAAGGAAAAACACCAAGTAAAACAAGTATCATTGATCTTCTTCCTGCCAGCTTCTCCAATTACCCCCATTTAACCCCCGAAGAACAGTCCAAAGAGATGCATCTTCTCGCTGAAATTTCGGCTTAAATGTTTCTATAACTTCCCAGCTGAACTGTCATTTGTAAGCCTTTTAAAAATCAATTATTAAAATCATTTCCATTAGTCTTTTGTTTGGCCTTCATGCAATCATTTTTCTTTTGCTGTTTAACAAGTGAAAACCACCAGCATTAGCTATAAATACATGGCTCCAGATATGAGAAGGCATATGACTCACGCTGGACTGTTCCCTAGGGCTAACTCGGTGATGGCTGCATTCTGGGAAGTGTGTTGGGTCCACTCTTAGCCCACAGGCAAATTCCAAACCCACCAGCCATACGAAGTGAATTCTCTTCCTTGTCAGTTCCTTCTATTCCCCTTCTCAGATCAAGGTACTGGGACACTTCACTCATTTGGCCAATTGGCAAATTCCTTCACCTATTCATCCCTCTATCTAGCCAGCATTAATGATTACCAACCATGTGCCTGACGCTGGAAGCAGAATATCAAATAATAATTTTTTTCAAAAAAAGCACACTTGCAGTGTGGGAACGTCAGAAAGATAACTATTAGAGCATAGTTACATCTATGATAAGAGGAATGCAATGAATGCATGGGAAGCACAAAGGTATCAGGGCAGATTTCTAGGAAAAGGTCACATCAAGGACAATTAAATGCTATCAAGATAAAGTGAGAGGACTGTGGAGCATTCATGATAAAAGAACAGAATATGCAAAGGCACAGGACTGCAAAAGAGGACACTTGGGGGAACTAAACGTGTTTAAGAATGGCTAGATTGAAGAGTTTGTTCAGGTTAGTAGCCAGAGATACAGAGCCAGAATAACAAAGGACGTGGGCTTAAAGTAGTGGTCTTCACACTGTGTAGCTCAGATGCTACAAGGGGTCATTGCAGATGCAGCAGAGCAGGTGGGTTCATGTTATATGGTTTACATACTAGGCTTTTAGTGAACAATTTCTTGCTAAAGAATAGGTTCCACTACAAAAAAAATTGAAACAACTGGCCTAGATAACTGTCTGTGCTGAGCTGAGGAGTTTGAAACTAATCCTCAAATCAACGTTCAACAGATGGAGTGACAGAGACAGTGCCTTGTTTTGCCTCATTTCCCACAGGACAGTAAAGTCTCAACACGAGGAAGGGAAATGAGTTTGAAAAATATAATTAACAATTTAATTGTGAAAAAACTGTGTCTTACTTTAACAATAAAAACTACATGAAGTGAAACTGGTTGGAGGAATATGGGTTAAAATGGTGCACAACTGCCAAACAGGCAAACCACAGTGTGGGACATACTGAAGATGCAGAAATGTACTTATTTGGTAGCTCATATACCCTCCTGACTGGTAAACAGAAGACAAAATGCACTTAGCAGGAATTCACTTATATACTTTTGTGTTATTAAAAATGTGAAAATTGGACGGTTTCAACACTTATACCTTATGAGTACCTTAGGTCCAAAGGGAGGTTTTCCTTGGCTCTAATTTCCTTTTATCTGGAAAGTCTGGCTATGAGAATGATTTAGTTATCTTTAAAAATCATTGCCAAAAGAAAAAGAAAATATAAATACCTGTTTTATGAATCTTTTAAAGTTAGAAAAAAAGCCTTTAAAACCATTACTAGAGCAGGTGTTATGATAAACTCCCCAATGTAATCTTGTATGACATTAATGATGTCAGTGCTGCTTGAAAGTCTGTCATCTACATCAATCTTTATATTTTTAAAGTATTTTTATATTGATAATTTTATAATCACAACCCAAAAGGTGGATAAATGTGGTGACTGAGGCTCGATACACTCACTCATATAGATGCATACAAGCAGGAATCACCTTAAGGGAAAAGATACAGAATCCAGTCCTACTGAAATCTACCCCAGTGTTTCAAAACCCCAAACCCCATCTACCTCATCCCAACCTAGTACTCTAAAAAGGATTTAAAAAATAGTTATCAACCAAAAATCTTTAAAGAGTTATCTGATGTGGTATGTTTACAAAATTATGGATGTTACCTTATGGGCTTTACCCAGACCCTGCAGTTGGGCCTGCTCTTGAGTTATGGAAATGAATAGAATCTTCCCTCACCTCCAGGTTCCTTCTATTCTCCATGCTGTCTTAGTGACTCCTCCGTTCACCCACCCGTTTGGTCTGGTCCTGAGACCAAACAGTTGTCGCAGGCAACACAGCCAGTGTGAATGTCTTCCAGGATGCACACACTGGCTCGGCTGGGCAGGTAACCCAGTGAATGGTTACTATCGCTACCGTGCTCCCTCGCTAACAATGTTCATTCTTCTTTACCCGCCACATTCCAGCTATCCTCAGAGGCTCCTGCAAGTCCTACCTGTTGCAAGAAGCCTCCCCAACCTCTCCCGTCCAAACGAATGTTTTCTTTCTTTATTTCCTATAATAGTTGTTTCTCTTTATTGGACTATTTCAAAACTTGGATCCTAGTTTCCTTTTTGTTGGTTTTGTGAAGCACATACTTTGAAGCCAGAGATGTCAGTTCAGGAAACCTATTGGATTTTAAGTTATTTAAATCCTCCAAGTCTCAATTTTCACATGAGAAACAAAGATAATACTTTTTCAGGCAAATGTGAGGACAAAGTTGGGCATGGTGCATGCCTGTAGTCCCAGCTACTCACAAAGCTGAGGTGGGAGGATTGCTTGAGGCCAGGAGTTCAGGCTGTAGTTTGCTAAGGTCACAGTATGAATAGTCACTGCACTCCAGCCTGGGCAACACAGTGAGACCATGTCTTCATTAAAAAATGTGAGGACAATTAAATTAATATAAATACTTAGCATTCTTCCACCTAATACACAGTAGGTGCTCAATAAATGTCAAATTGAAAAAAAGGGTAGGAACTATGTCTTATTCTTCTCTCATCCTTTATATAACCTAGTATGGGCTACAGAGAAAGAGCTAGATGAATATTAGTTGCTTTTCCTTATTTATAGTTGACATAGTTCACCTCTGGTCTCAGGAAACCAAAGAGAGTATGTGTTTTTTCTTTTCACAATTATAATTAGCCCTCATGAGTGTCATCACAGTCAGGGTGATAGTAATACTTTTTATAAGACTCATTTACATAGTATTTTAACAGTTTTAAAGGTGGGGTTGTTTTTTTTTTTTTTTTTTGGATGTTGATTGTCTCATTTGATTTTCCTAGCAACTCCCAGAATGCAGGTAGGGAGGTATTATTAAGCTTTATGTACTCGAAATCTGAATTCAGTTTTGAATTAACATTAGTAATACCACTTTTACCCTAATTTACATTTTACAAAGCATTTAAACATCCATTTTCTTATTTGACGATTTCTTAAGATCCTACTAGTACTTAAAATGTAATACCCCTAAAATCTTCTAGATATCAGTGGACAGTAAACTGGGGATGATCTCTATGACTGCTACAAATAAGAATTTTTTTAAAAGAAAATATGAATTACAGTTGACTCTTAAACATGGCTTTGAACTGCATGGGTTCACTTACACATGGATTTTTTTGATGAAAGATACACCGAGTGTGCCTGCCTCTCCTACCTCCTCTTCCACCTTCTGTCCCTCTGCCACTCCTAACACATCAAGACCAACCCCTTTCTTCCTCCTCAGCTACTCAACATGAAGACAAGGATAAAGACCCTTATGGTGATCTACTTCTACTTAAGGAATAGTAAATATATTTTCTTTTCCTTATAGTTTTTCTCAATAACATTTTCCTTTCTCTGGCCTTATTGCAACAATACAATATATAATACATACAACATACAAAATATGTGTTCACTGTTGATGTTATTATATCAGTAAGGCTTCTGGTTGGCAGTGGACTATTAGCAGTTACCATCCGGGGGAGGAAAAAGTTATGTGCAGATTTTCGACTGTATGGAGGGGTCGGTATCCCTAACACCAGTGCTGTAAAAGTCATTTGTATATTCACTCCGTTGTAAACCTGGGATGGATTTAATGGCTTGCCCGCAGCATAAAGAAAAGTAACCCCAGAAGGCAATGCTTTACTATTTGTAAAAGAGTTATAACAGCTGTATGAGTTCTCAGAAAGTTACTCTTTCTTTCTTACATAATCTCTCAGTGTTTTCAATTTATAGATTCACAAAATCAAAGGAAAACTTGTTCTGTCTCTAAAATGTATGGCATAGTCCTCATATCCTTATTTCTTCATGTTTCAAGAATCAACTTTCAAGTTTCCACAGTTCAAAATAACTAAATCTGTCAGCACTAACATACTTCCTACAGAATAGTTTCCTTACGTAATCAAGAACCCAGCATGACCAGGGCAACTCACCTACCAAGTCCTGTTTCTAACTTACAACATGAGAAGTTTATTGAAGTAGCAAACATCTTTAGCACAATCATTCTATTATTCTAAGTTGATTTAAGAAAAGACATGAAAATATTAGTAAAATAACCACTTTTTAATTTGTTTTACAAGGTCTACTTTCCCCTTTTGACTCTCTTTAAGAAACAAAAATGTGACAGTTAAGCCTAACCTTCCATTCCATTTTTACTCCAGAGTTCACTGATATTCTTAAGTTTGTGGACATCCTCAAGCTACTGTTATGAGCAAATAAATGTATATATGTTAAAAATAAAAAGTTTGATTTTTAAAAATGCATGTACATTTACTCATAACAATAGTTTTGTTTTTAAGTTACATAAATGGTATCACACTGTATTATCCTTCTGTTACTTTTCCCCCCACTTACAGCAGTTTGAGACTTATTCATATTGATACTCATCCATTTTAACTGCTATGATTTCAATGTGTGAACGTAGTATAGATTATTTATTCATTATGTTTTTGCAGGGGTTGGCAAAAGTTTTCTGTAAAGGACCCAAAAGCAAATATTTTAAGCTTTGCAGGATACATACAGTCTCTATCAAATATTCTTTTTTATAATATTCCTTTATACAGTTGTGTCCAACCACCATCCAGTTCAATGACTCTCAGAACTCAGAAAGTGGTTATGCTGAGTTACAGTTTATTATAGCAAAAATATAATTTTATAGCAGCGAAAGTAAAAGGCACATAGGGAAGAGTCCAGAAGAGACCAGGTGCAAGCTTCCAGTTATCCCCTCTGTGAGGAGTTGCATAGACAGCATTTAATCCTCCTACAAATGACATGGAACAACATGTATGGAATACAACCAGGAAAGCTGAGACTTGGTGCCTAGGGTTTGTACTGGGGGGTTAGTCACATAGGCCTGGAAAATCCACATAGCTGACCTTTGCAGCTTCCTCAGAGATTAAATTGATACTACAGTAAGATACAACAGTCCCACCATAAATCATTGTTAGCATAAACTATCTGGTGTGACTCAAAGCCCCAGGTAAACAAAGATACTTGTATCAGGCAGGATATTCCAAGAGCTTAGAGATGATCTCCCAGGAGCTGGCTGAGGGCCAGACCTTCCTTTGGAATGTGTAGGGTTTGAATACACCAGATCTACTAAGTCAACCCTTTAATGCACATATGCCTAAACCATTCTTAGCTCATGGGCCAGAGACTGGATTTTACTGGAGACTCTAGTACTAGGGTCATGTAAATGACCTCTTTTCCCCTGCTATTTCAAACACTGATGTAAGAAATATCCTTGCACATTTTTTATTGTATACAGACACCATGTATTATTGGAACAATGACGAAGGTACCTTCTTTCAGATATAAAAACAAAAAATCAGAAAATACATAAAATATGTGATTGTCTTTAAAAGGAAATCAGTCTCTAATACTAATCACTAGAACCCCAAAATTGTTTAGATGCAGGTTGTAAAATCTTAGCTTTTTTTTTTTTTTTTTTTTTTTTTTTTTAAGACATGGGTCTCTTTCTGTTACCAAGGCTGGAATACAGTGGCAAGATCATGGTTCACTGCAGCCTCAAACTCCTGGTGCTCAACTGACCTTCCTGCTTCCGCCTCCAAAGTATCTGAGACTACTGGCACATGCCATCACACCTGGCAAAGTTTTCTTTAGAGATGTGGTCTCACTATGTTGCCCAGGCTGGTCTCAAATGCTCCCGCCTCAGCCTCCCCAGTCACTGGGATTACATGCATGAGATGAGCCACCACATCTGGCTCAGCCTTTCTTAATAAGTAAGCTGAATTTACATCTAGAGAAATAAATATAAAATCTTTGTTAGACACTAATGGATTGAAACAAAGATCTCGAGAAATTACATTTAAATATAGGTACTCTGTCACAAGCAACAAATTGCTGTTGTGTTTTTCTGCTATTTCATATAAAGAGAAAGGAACTTTTTTCAAGTTGTTTTATTACACATATTTTCTGCTAATCTGAACTGTAACCTCTGTATGAATGTCAAGGTTATGAAACAACTCTTGATAATTGGCAAAATATGACCAATATAGGAGACGTTAATAGTTCATGAACTGCATTTATTAATAAAAATCTTCAAATGTAAATAAACTTAAAATATTGTAGTATTTTTTCTGTTTAGAGCTAAGACTTTGTTTTACAAGAAAAACAATGTGGTTTCCCAGTCTTCTGTCTCTACTGCAAACACCTATAACAAGCTACATGTTTTCTGACAATTTCCATACCTAAATATAATGCAGACCTTTAGTTTTGTAAAAAGACAGATGTTGAATTGCTGTTATAAGCAATGCGCAATTTCAACTTTACTAAACTGATGAAAAATATATGAACTGCTTTCTCAGTATCTTCACCACGTTTTGCTGTTACCTGAGTGAGTATAAAGTGGTACCCAATTGTACAGACTGGTGTCTCTGTGACCACTAGTGAGCTAAGATGCTTTCTGTTAATTGACCCTTTGGTTCTCTCTCACATATTGCTCTTTTTTCCCCTTTAATTAATCCTTCATATAATTTGGACACTTCCTTTATCAGTTACTGGTAGGTACTTACAAATCTATGGCTTGTCTTTTAATATTTAGTGTCTTTTGTCATAATTATGCTTCTAAATTTAATAGTCTGATGTATCAATCTTTCT
Source organism: Microcebus murinus (assembly GCF_040939455.1). Classification (NCBI taxonomy): domain Eukaryota; kingdom Metazoa; phylum Chordata; class Mammalia; order Primates; family Cheirogaleidae; genus Microcebus; species Microcebus murinus. Next base: position 33,365,834 of record NC_134110.1, on the reverse strand, counting down.
CTTTATGGTTCACATCCTTTTTGTATAATTAACAATTCCTTCCTTACATTGGTTCAATGTATTTTCTTCTAAAATATTTAAGATGGTATTTTCCCCCATTTAGGTATTTAATCCATCAAATTTTTTTGTATATGATGCAAGAAAGGTATATAATATTTTTCCTGTATGGATATGCAATTGCCCTAGTGCCATTTATAAAGTCATTCATTTCCCCATTCTGTCATCTTTCAAGCTCTCATGTATCTGTTTCTGTACCATCAATCTATGTCTATCTGTCTTTGCATCACTAGGGCTGCTTTATTGCTGTAGTTTTACAAGTCCTGGTGTCTTGTATGATAGGTACAGTGCCTGCCTAGTTTTCTTTTTTTAAAAACTGTCTTGTATCTTTGTCTTTCCCCATTAGCTTAGGTTTATTAAAATCCACAAAATATTCTGTTAAGAATTTGGAACTTCAGTGAATTTACACATTTTGGAGAACTGATGTTGTGATATATTGATTTTTTTCCCCATCTTCAAACATGGAATATTGCTCCATTTATTGTCATCTACTTATGCAAAATTCTTGCACATACTAGGCACCCTATAGTTTTTATTGTGAATGAAATTCTTTTAAATAATATACTTTCAAATAGACTGTTTTAAGTGAGAAACACTATAGATTCTCACATATTGGTCTTTTATCCAAAACTCAACTCTCAGTTAGTTACATTACTTTGTACTTTCCCTTGGGCTTTCAAACAATTATCTTGCCCACTAGCAATAACTGTTTCTCCCTTTTCAATCCTTATGCCTATTATTTTTTCTTCTAGTCTTACTGCACTGGCCAAGATCTCCAGCGCAACATGGAACAGATGTACAATAGCCTATTTTTGTCCTACTGCTGACTTTAAGGAACACTTCTGAAGTTGTACCATTAACTTGTAATGTTAACAATGAGTTTTTGATAAATTATCATTTACCATATTAAGGAAGTCCCTGTCCATCTATTAAGAAGATGTTTCATTTGTTTGATTTTAAAATCGTAAATGAGTGTGACTTACACTTCATTGATTCCCCCCCCCCCCCAACAGCCACACTCATTAATATGGCTTTTTCCTGTAATCTATTACTGTGGCATACCATGTAAGACATTTTTCCAATGTTGAGTCACTTGCCCATTCTGGCAATAAACCTTTCTTGGTCACAATGAATACGGGAGTTTTAACTGGTGAATTTGGAATGCTAATACTTAGGCTATTTCAGCCATGTTCATAAAAGAGACTGGCCTATAATTTATTTTTCGCCTCACACTTCCTGTTTGATTTTAGTATCAAAGTTGAGCTTTCCTTTTATACTATTCTCTACAACAGTATTTATAAACATTATTTGTTTCTTGAAGGTTTGACAAGCCACATTATAAACCATTCAGACCTGGTGGATTACTTGAAATAAAATTTTAAAACCAGATTTAGATTTACTTAATGATATATATTTGGCAACACACATTTAAAAATATTTACCTAAAATTCCAAAATTATCCATATAAATTCACAATAGCTGTGTCATTCACAGAATTTGATATTTTTTCGTGTCTTCTTTCCTGATAAGTTGCCTTTATTATCAGTTTTGCCAGGACAGTGATAACCTCTATCCTGATTCAATCACCACAGATGCGTTTAAAACTTTCCTTCATGTTTTATGTTCTTCTAATGGTTGTCTACCCTAACTTATAGAGATAATTCAATTTTCTCTTTCACATTTAGACCATACCATATGGAATAGATTTTTCTCTATGTATGGTGTGAAGGTAGGGGTCTAGATAATTTTTTCCCAATATAGCTATCCAATTGACCGAACCATTGCAATAGTATCCCTTTCTCATAAATCAGATGACCTTTATGTGTGGATCTGCGCTAAGCTTTCTATTCGGTTACTTTGGTCAATTTGTTTATCCTTACCTTATGACAACCAACATTAGAGTCTTAATTACAACTACAGTTTTATAATCACAGGTCTTTATGCCTATTGGTGAGTTTTTTGGTTTTGTTGTTTACCTGAGATTTTTTTTTCTTTTCGAGATAGAGTCTTGCTCTGTCACCTGGGCTACAGTGCTGTGGCATTAGCCTTGCTCACAGTAACCTCAAACTCCTGGGCTCAAGTGATTCTCCGGCCTCAACTTCCCTGAGTAGCTGGGATTACAGGTGTGCATAACCACGCCTGGCTAATTTTTCTATTTTTAGTAGAGACAGGGCCTCGTTCTTGCTCTGGCTGGTCTTAAACTCCTGACCTCAAGTGATCCTCCTGCCTCGGTCTCCCAGAGTGTTAGGATTACAGGCGTCAGCCACAGGGCCCAGCCTACCCGGGGTATTCTTGATCCTTCACATTTCTACCAGCTTGTTAATTTCTCCAACATATTACTGTTGGGTTTTGAAAGTATCATATTGAAGTTACAGATCAACTTACACAATTTCCTTCTGCATCATGAACATGGGATAGCCATACACTTATTTAAATCTTTTAAATTTCTTTTAAAAAAATTTTCTAGGTATTTGGTATTTTGTGCTAGTGTAAATGGTATTATTTTATCAATTATAATTTTTGTGATATACATACATACAATTTTTGTATATTGACTTTGCATTTGGTGACCTTGACAAGTTCATTATTTTACCTATAGGTTCTTTTAAATTTTCTATGGACATAACCAGTTGTCTATAAGTAGTATTATTTTCTTCTTTCTAAACTTTATCTTTTTAGTTCAGGCTTTATTTTATTGGCTATCTCAAATATGTTAAACAGTATCAGTTATTATTATTAGACTTCAAAGAATTGACCTTTTGACTTTGTTGGCTTTCTCTATTGATTTCACTGATTTTTAGACTTTTATTATTTCCTTCTTCTTTTTCTAGCTTCTTGAAAATAAGTTTAGACCATTGATTTTCAGTCTTCCTTCTTGTTTAATATATACACTTAAGGATATAAATTTTCCTCTATGCACTGCTTTAGGTGCAACTCAAGTTTCAGTACATCATATCTTCAATATTATTCACTTCAAAATATTTTAAAATTTGTTTTTTCTTTGACCCAGGGACTATTACCTATTACATAATTCCAAAGCAGTTGGGGGTTTCTCTAATAAACTTTTTGTTACTGATTTCTAGTTTAATTCCACAGTTAGAGAATACAAGATGAATGCTTTTGATTTTCTGAAATTTTCCTTTATGACTCATCAAAGGGTCATCTTTGGTAAATGATTTAAGAGAAATGTGAATTTTTTAAATCAAGTGTTCTATGTATGTAAATTAGTTGAAGTTCAGATTATCTGCATCTGATTTTTGGGTGGTGGGTTCTGTTATTCTATCGACTATTGAGAAAGCTGTGTCAGTCTTACTATGCTTAGAAATTTATCTATCTCTCCTATGTCATTTTTCCTCTATATATTTTAAATTTGTTTTCAGCACATACCAATTTAGGATCCTGATGTTTTGGGTGGATTCCTTTATTATTATAAAATGTCCTTCTTTAGCTATAGTAATGCTTGCCTTAATTCTCTTTGCCTGATAATACTATCATCAGTTTTTATTTGGTTGTTTGCATAATGTATTTTTTCCCATGTGTTTACTTTTAATCTTTTCGTGTGTGTCCTTATATTTAAAATATGTTTCTTATAAGCAGTATAGTAGGGTATTTTTCAGCCTGATAATTTTTCAACTTTAATTCAAGTAACGAGTTATTTAGTGTTTGGGTTTATATCTCACAATTTTAAATTTGACCCATTTTGTGTTCCCTTTTCTATTCTTGCCTTCTTTTATATACTTTTATCTCTGTTAAACTGTTACAGACTCTATTATTCTTTTAGGGCTTAACTTAGAGGTTGTAACATGCACTCTTGACTTTATAGTCTAATAAAAGAACTAATTTTACCACTTACCCAATGCTAGAACCTGAGAGCACAAACTCCATTTATTCTTCTCTTGACTTTTGCTATTATATGGTACATTTTAATTCCACAGATATTTTTAAACCAGAGTTTAATACAGCCAATATTTATTCAAATTTACCTATGTATCTACCATTTCCAAATTGCTCATTTATTCCTGTATTCTGTATTTCATCTAGAATCATTTTGCTTCTGCTGGAAGAATTCTCTTCAACATTTCTTTCAGTATATGCCTACTACAAATTCTCATTTTCCCCTGAAAAGTCTTTAATTTGCCACCACTTTTGGCCCTTGGCCCTTCTTCCTTATCTGCAATGTTAGCATGACTGGAATATGAACACTACAGCAGCAGCCTTTTTTTTTTTTTTTTTTTTAATCTTGAGGACGGAAGCCACATGGTAAAGATAGTGAATCATAAATAGAGAAAGCCGAGGGTCCCACTGACCTTGTGTAGTTACTTTCCTGGATGGCATACATCTGAAAGAAAAGCAAAATCTTAACGGTTTAAGGCACTGTTACTTTGGTTCTCTGTTTCCAGAGGGAAATATCTGTCCTGATATGATTGATCAATTCCAGAAACTTCTTAGCCATTTATTGCTTCCAATATGGCTAAGATATCTGTAATTTACATTTAAATACTCCACCACATACAGTGTGGTACATGTAATTTATGTAAAGTCATCACTTAGGTCCTGCTACCATTCTGGTCAAGAAAAAACAGTCCAGATGATAAACTAGCATTCTAATCAGAGAATCCACATTCCAGCGGAAACGTTCTAGGTATTGTATTTGAATCAACATTCAATGTTTTAACTTACATATTAAATGTCAAATTTTTATTGGTGAAATTAGTGGCCTGTTAACTAGAATAATTTTTAAAATGAGCCTCTAATGGTGAAATTACGTTTTCTGATGGGCTAATAGTAGTGTGTTCCACCCATGCAAGAACAAACCATAAGAATCCAGGTTGGCTTATATCCCTTACCCTTTGGGATGATGCCTTAGTAATACCCTAAAAGGTTCTAATCCAGCCATCAACATAGATTTTGTTAAAGATAATAGAATCTTCTTCCCAAAGGAACGTTTCAGGCAGGGTGGTGGTTAGAGCACCTTAATGGGCTGCAAACAACTTCCTTGAGCCTGTGGAACATGCTGTTTTCTTGCTTAATAGCTGGCCTTAGAAGTTGATATAAAATTGTTTTCATGATAACCCAGCTTTCAGGAGGTGATTTGGAGGCAGGAGTGTGTACGTGCGGAGGGAGCTCTGTCTACCACCCCTCAAAAACTAAAGTGAGTACCATTTATCTACCAAGAGTTGGACATGAATACACATTAGGTCAGTTCATAACTGCCTAACCCCTTCTATTTTCTCCTTAAACTCCTAAAATACATATGTACATTGGAGCTTCCATGAGTTACTCTTTCATTTTTCTACCTCTTTTGTGCTGCATTCTAGCTTATTCCTTCTGTTGTTTTAAAATTTGTCATTGTTTCAGCTCCTGAGTTTACTATTCTGGCTTTGTTTTCTCTTCATTTCTGGCATCTGGGATTTCTTTTCTTTTGCAGTTAGCTGTATTATTTTTTTATCTGACAGTTGTACACATTTGAAGTTATGGGATGGTGGTGGTTGGATGATTTGCATTAGTTCAGTATGCCATATCATCAAGATTCCTGGAAATTAACTCCACTATCTCCAGACATGTCACAACAAAGTCAGTCATCTACATTGAAATTCTTCACTCATTTAGGAAATCTTCTGATCTATGACAAATGGTTACCTGAACCCATGAAAAAGTCTAATTGTTAGACAGTTAGTACAATGATCCAAACCAACTTTTGATTGTTTTCAGAGTGACAAGGTGCCGAGCAAGAGAATTAATTATGTTTCTCAGCATACCTTGCAGCTAGTAGATAACTATGTGACACAGTTGTGGCAAATTAAGCTGGCAGTTTCTGAGAAAGCTTGTCTTTGTGACAGAGGCAGCAAGACTTCTGGTTTTCCCTCACCAGGTCCTGTAGTCTGTATCAAGGATGTAATGATGGCAATACCCAAACCCAACCTGAGCGCTCTATGTAAGAATTAAATAATAATACACCCCTAACCCTGTTAAAGCTACTATTTGGAGGTTTTCTGTTACACTGCTGCCTAATTAAAACACTAGCTGATACCCTTTGAAAAGCAGATCAAATGAAGAAAACACAAAACTGAGAGTTGGAAGATAATGTTTATTTAGCAAAAAGTATGAAGTCAGTAAGAATAGGGAGAGGAGAAACTAGAAAAGGAGAATTTTGAGGTTTTAAAACATGCTAATTGGGAAATGATTTGGACAAAACTTTCACAGGTAATGAGGGTTCATATGCCATAACCAACAGATTAAAAAGCACCTAACAATCAACCAATTTGCATTAGTTGTGAGAAGAATTTTCTCTAACCTTAAATGCAATCAATGAAGACCTATATGGCTCTAATATTTTCAGGGTGTATCTCAGGTAACAGTGATTTAACTGTCAGAGAGTAGTATGAAGTAGAAACCTGCCAATTGTGTTCAGAAAACATTAGCCTTTAATTATGCATCAGGTATGCCTTTGAACTTTGTTACTCTTCCCTACCACATTAGCATGATGGAAGTAAAATTACTTAGTCACTATTTAACATTTTAGTTCTGTTTTTCAGCATCTAACCAAGGGTATCAACTAATTTAAACAATAACATTTCTGGCAGTAAGCAACTATGTATGTAGTTTAAAAAAGACTGACTTCTCAAACTTAAAGTGTATAATATTAACTGAAACTAACTCCATTCAAGAAATATTTGTGTGTCTTCTATTTACCAGGCATAGTGCTAGTATTGTATATTATTTTATATCAATCAAAACAATCCATGAAATAGAGATGATCCTCACTTTGTAGAGTCAGAGATAATACAGCTTGATCACTGTCATATGGCTATAAAGTAGCAGGGCTATAATATGAATCCAGGGCTTTTGATTCCAAGTTCAATACTTTTTTATAGCACCATTATGTTGCCTTTATATAATTTCTGATCATACTACTTCTATTCATAGTAAATGGACATTTTTCTCCATTTGGCAGTCATATTATTATTTTATTTTCTTAATGTAAGGAAAAAAAGTGTGAAGGAGGAAAGCAAAAAATTGATCTAATCCTTAAAGGGATTACAATGGTAATGAAAAAGGTATTTAAGAAAAAAGTGGTTTGAGAACATGGCCAGATTTTTTAGAACACTTCTAATGTGTTCAGGATTTGCTTCAGGATTATCTTCCATTGAGGGGGAGAGAATCTCACTTAAAAATAAGAAAATTTTTTCCTTCAGCCAATATTTATCACGATAGGCAGTGACATTATTAAGATGAACAAACCCATCTCAAGGGGCTCATAATCTAAGAAAAGAAGTAGACATGTAGATAAATTAGTGATAAATTTAGCACTAGTGATAGCAATTTAGCACTACTGAGTATAGGGCACATTTATGGCACAAAGAGATTAACTTTACCTAGGAGGTCCAAGATTAACATACTATCTAGACTTGACATCTGTACTGAGTTTTGAAGAATGGGAAAATATCCTGAGTGTTTAGTATGTGTCAGGCAGTGTGCTCAGTGATTTCTCTGGATTATCTAATCAAATCTTCATTACAATTTAAGAGATGGGTACCCCCACTTTCCAAATAAGTCCAGGTGATTTAACCTAGAACTCATTCAACTAAATATTGTGTTCTACTGAGACACACACACACACACACACACACACAAAAGCATGCCTGCACAAAATAACTGAATTAAGTCACAGACGAAAAGAATTTATATGACTTAACATTCTCATTTACATATGAGGAATATGAGGTCAGAATGCATAAGGAATTACCCAAAGATCACATAGTAAAGACAGAGATTCCTCATTTAGTCTATCTCATTTAGCCTGTCGGTTGTATGATCATGTTTTCCTGAAAATATTCTCTTCTTGTTTTTGCCTTTAATTCCTTCAAACAATCCAGTAGCACTGAGAGCAATCTCAAATCACAAGTCAACTTACCAGAGGATGAAGTCATTAAAATATTGCAGCACAAGGCCACACAATTTCATCTGGTTAGCTAATATTTAAAACAAGATATTTACTATAAATATCAGTGTTTTATAAACAATGATCTGGAAAGATTGAGAAACAAGAAAAACAAGTTTGCCAACTTTTATGAACACTGCTTCTTCCACGCTCAACCTATTACATATATTAATAGGAATAAATACAAAGCATGAATTCAAATCCCAGGATATCCAACACAATTTTAAGAGACTTCTTTGATATACTCTGCTCTGGTCTATCCAGAGCACTACCTCTAACCCTTCATACCTTGCAATCTCTTTTCTTTTCTGTTATAACATCCCTGTATAATCTGGCACACATGAAGATTTTTATACTTTGATTAGTCTTTTCTGATGTCAGTCCTTGGGAGTCTTTTACCTGCCTTGTCTCAGCTGCCTGAGACATGTTTAATCAATTTTTTACAAGTAATGGAACAGTACAGACTATTTTATCAGTTCAGTTTGAAGCTAAAGGCTTGAATGCTGCATGAAACAAAAGTTTGACTTCCTTAGGGTCAAAATAAAAACTCTATCATTCTTATAATGCACAGTTTTAAAGATGTGCTTTATCCTAAAGATTTAAGGTGGATGACTATTCAAGATCGACTAAGATGTACATCATATGATTTAGGGGTAGATAGTGAGGAAGTTCAGATGAGCTTGGGAGCAAAAGAAATAGAAATTTCTTTTCTGCTAAAACCCTTGGAACCTCTGAAGTGATACGAATGTCATTTATATGCTAATGAGATGACTGGTGGCACCTATATAGCTTCCAGATGGGGGCTGGTCACCAGAAAGATTGAGGCAAGATGAGAGGGCTGGGACTTTCAATGCCACCCCAACCCCCAGGGAGGGGAAAGGGGCTAAAGGTTGAGCTTACCACCAATGGCCAAGGATGTAATCAATCATGCCTATAACTGCACAGGCAGAAAGGGGGTTGATCCTTCCTACAAAAGATGAAAACTCAAAGGGCCAGATGGTTGACGCTTAAATATCCCCTGCACTGGGGAGAGGGGATTGGGGTGTGTGTAAATAAATGGGCCTGAAGACCAGACCATGGTTTGTAAATAACTCTCTTTGGGAACTGAACAGGACTTGCGAATAGGTAATAGTTTGGGCCAAAGTTCATCTGGGCTGTAGGTGTGGGATTTACTTCAGTCTCTTCCTCTGTGATATGAGTTTTAATCTTCTTTGGTTAATGAAATTTCAAGGAAGGGACTGAAAACAATTGTGTTCATCTTGGGGGTCCAGTGTGAAGGTAGATAAGGAAACTTCAGTGAACAGCCTCATTCTGTGCTTTGGGAGAGACAGAGAATATGGGAAGGAGAGGGTTGGAAGATCAAGAGACTCTGAGGCTGCTTCTTTAGTTTGGCATGTCAAAGCACCACATTTTGGGGTATCAGTTTCTGAGCCCCAACATAAGGAAGCTTCCATAGAAACCCAAAAGGATAAGGTTCAGATGAGCTTCCAGACAGCTGAACATGTGGAGGTTCCTGGGTGCATGAACACTGGATATACAGGCATTGAAATTAATATCAGAGTAAGCCAACACATTAAGTGAATTTAATACATGCTCACATATATGTGTATTTGTTAATGATAAATATATCAGGGTGGAGCAACAGGAAAGGGCATCTTGCTCTATGTGTCTCTTCCATCTGGCTGTTCATCTGTATTATTCTTTACAATAAACAGGTAAATGTAAGTAAAGTGTTTCCCTGAGTTCTGTGAGCCACTCTAACAAGTTAAGGAAGGGGTTACAGAAACCTCAATTTATAGTTGGCAGATCGGAAGCGCAGAACACAGACTAGTTACAACTGGCATCTGAAGTGGGGGACAGTCTTGTAGACTGAGCCCTCAACCTGTGGGACTGATGCTATTTCCAGGTAGATATCAGAACTGAACTGAATTAGAGGGCACCCAGTTGGTGTTCACTGGAGAATCTGTAGAAGAGATTTGCTTGATTGTTGATGGGGAGAAATTCCCCACACACATTTGGTGACAGAAGTGTTGTATTGAGTGATGTGAGAGTAGGAAAAAGCACTTTTGGCTTTTTCTTATAACTCTAATAATGTTTTTCAGCTGCATTGAACAGTCTCCTCAGGAAGCACCAGGAGTGAGAAAGGACCTCTACTTTTAACATGAGTCACCTAGATAGGCTTGTAATGATGATGGATTAAGAAAGAGACTAAAGCAAAACATGAGAAAACATCTGAAATTTACTTTGGCCATAAAGATAGTAGACATTATACAAGATAGTACCAGTAGTTAGACATTCTTGACAAGGGCTACTACCTTAGGTCTAGTTACTATGAAGGACAAAGATTCTTCATATATCATTAATAAATACACATATATGTGAGCATGTATTAACTTCACTTAATGTGTTGGCTTACTCTGATATTAATTTCAATGCCTGTATATCCAGTATTCATTTACTATGCATGTAACACAGTCTCTTCCAAGCATCTAATCATTAAGTTGTATCAGGTTTGGAGACATAGTCTGGTCATTGCATTTAATACAGATATGCTGATTTGGGTAATTTATAACATTAAAAAATTTAATGTTACAAAATGAAGGACCAAACATTTAGGAAGTAATCTGAAAATGAAGGATTGACAATATGCAGTCCACAAACTCTGTTTCTCTTTCACAATTACCCCTTAACTTTAAAGTAACTCAGTATTTTGGTTAATACTTACTGTGCTATCAACTACAAAGAGGAGATAATTTTGTGTGTGTGCTACTGACTACACACGAGATAATTTTAAGCAAGTGATTGTTAAATGTAAATACAGTAACACAATTTTCACAGATAACCTATGGAGTGAGGAAAGCTTCTCATAATGTCAAAATGTTTGGGCTATGTAAAGGCAACTGTATATCTTTAGAAACCTTTTATACTTTTTAACCAAAAAAAACCCCTACAAAAGTCCTTTTTATTTCCTGGAAAATTTGAGTTTTATAAAATTTGCACAGAGAACAAGTGGCAAAATAACTTTTTCAAACTACTTTTAAAAAACAAAACAGCCCAAATCTTGTTTAAAAATATCTTTAGAAGGAAGACAAATACTGAACATAATTTAATAGTCTTTAAGAACCATTGTGAAATAAACAAGGAAAAGGTCACAACTTTTAAACCAGTTATAAGTACACCTGGATAGTCCCAAGACAGATAAGTAGCTCAACAGGTTCTACCACTAAAATTTGACTCATGGAACAGTTTTACTTACTCTCACAGGAATAATGTATGTTAAATTATAAAAATACCCTTGGGACTAGTTCTTTTCCATAGAATTAAAGTAAGTTAAAGCTAATATAAAAAAGCCATCCAAATTTATACACATATAAAAATCCTAAATGTGAAACTTCTGTTGGTTTCATAAAGTAGTGGTAGCTTAATGAAGAATTAAGAGTTTAAAAATAAAAACATCTTCTCATTTTAACCCAGAATTTAAAACAAGAATATTTCTAGTTTTAAAAAACTCTTAATATTAAGTCATTAGCAATAAAAAGAGGTCACGCTGTTGCTTATCATAATATTACATAATATTATGCATTGAATAAAACTGACATTTATCTATAAAAATAATTTTTTAAAAAAACTGAAATGAATATAACTAAAAGGTAAATTCTATTATCTATCACAGATTCCTCCATCTTAACTGACACTTCTCAATTACTGAAGCTGGGAATTGATGAGATGAGAAAGATACAATGAAACAGGATATAAGCTAAATAATTCATACAAATGCTCAGCAAATAATTATGGGATATCAAATCTTCAAATTTCATAGAAAATAGTTTAATTTTAGAACACATCCAAAAATTGTTGAAGAAATCCAACTTTTCCAACTTTATATTACATTCTCTATTGATACACTAACAAACGGCAATACAATAAACAAAGAGGAAATGGAGACATTTTAACATTTACTCAGATTCTGTAACATTGAAAACTGATAAGCACATATTAATCAGAAAAAGTTTCTTTTACATTTCTAATAAATATACAGTTTTTAAGAAAATCAAGGTATGTATTTTCTTGTAACGGTAGGGGCCAGCTCACCATAACTAGAATGTTTCAATGTATTAATTCAACCAAGAAAAATACTCAAATTTTCACTTAAGTACAACTATAGTTTCATGCATAGCTTTTTCTAAGTGACAAAGTGAGGCAAAGCTGATAGCCCACAAGATCAAAGACCCTGTTATATAGTCAAGAAAGTATGTAATATAAAGATATAAATATATAAGCATTAAACAAGAGGAAAAAAAGCAATGAATTAAACACTAATAGAATGAGGAATTTAACTTATAGGCTATTTAGTAGCCTAAGCCACATGTATATGCTAAATATTTTTTATAACTGAAAATATGAAAGAAAAATTCTATATTTTATACACTGAAGTTCAAAGTTAAGTTGATGGGGAATTCCCAAATATGCTTAATTTGGGTGAAAAACCCTTCATAATACCACTTTTAGCTCATATGATTCCACAATGTATTACAATATTTTTCTTGAAGTATTAAAAATTATAAAATAATTTAAGCATTTCGCAAATATCAAATAAACATATCAAGGTCACTGAAATGTGGTATGTTTTGCACCCAAAGTATATAATAAACTCCTTCTTAATAGAAAAAATAAATTTAGTTTATCAAATAAAAATTAGGAAAACAATACTTACCTACAAGAACAAGTCTCCATGCCTTCATTTCACATTTTTATTTAATCGTGAATGTCTCAAATATTTAGACATCTTCTATAAAAGCATCAAATGTGAATTCTAACTGGATTTAGGTACAGATAAGAGCAGATAGACACCTGCCAAGCTGCTGGAATAATGTGTACTTCTTACGTAATTTTGGTTTTGTAGTTGTTTTGCTTTTTACCTATACAAAACTGTGAGTGTAGCACTAAAAAATTTAAAAAGGCTCATTTCATGGAATTGAAAAACAAAGCTATAGTAAATTAAGTTTAAGAATTTTTAATAAAGGCATGAATATGGAAATATTATTTAGGCCAAATAATACATATCTAGAATTATCAGGTATTAGCTTATCTTTAAATTATTTAGAAATATATGAGACAACTATACTCTGGAAACAATAATGGATGATAAACATGTTTTTAAAATTATAATAGCTATTATTTATCAAGAGCTAATCCCAATTTAGCAGACGTAGAAAACTGAGACACAGGGAGATTAATAACGTCCCCAAAGTAACACAGCTAGTAAGTGGCAGAATCAAGGTATCAGCTCCAGGAGCTGGGCTTCAAAACTATTTACCACTAAATTACAATGATATCAAAGATACAAAACATTTCCAAAATGTTGGCATCATCTTTATTGCTAAAGGTTATGTCTGCTTTAAACATTACAGCAACTATTTATTCAACACCTAAAATGTAGCTAGCGTTAATAAGAGATAGCATTTATTGAGTACTTAGTACAACAGGTACTGTACTAGGGAACCACATTATATCTATCATGTAAGTCAGTCCATATAGCCACCATACCTATTTTGCAGATGAGAAAACCACCAAGGTATGAAACAGTGCCTTTCCTTCCTCTAAATCCCACAGCAAATTCATTGGTGGAGTCCACATGGCAACAAATGTCTGATGTCCAAGTCCATGCCTGTTAAAGCACACTGCAATGCTTACAAATCTGACCTCAACCACCGACTAAGGACATTCTTTTGTCCCAATACCCAGAGCTTTCTGTCATGTTAGAGCTATAATAACAAAATTGAAAAGATAAAACAGTAATTTAGAGTAATTACATTTAAAAATCAAGCCTCTGTATACTATTCTTACCAAATCTTTTATCAGTATGTTAATTGGTTGATATTCCAAGTCAGCTGAAGTAAACATCCACCTCCCAGCCAATCCATGTATTACAGCTGAGTGTAGGATGTTTACATGAACTGAAACCCGGTTTAAAAGCATGACTTACAAAACTCTTTACTATGTTTGTATTAGTCCTTTACCTGAAGCTCAATTTATGTTAAAATAAATAGGATGAATTTTTTTCTAAAAAGATAATTTCGTAGAATCTATTGAAAAGGGGATAGGCACAGTGATCCACATAAATGAGGCCAAGAGTCAACTGGAAAGGTTTCTTGAGACAAAATGTAAAATCCAAGGAAAAGGCAGAGGAGATATTCTTTTCACCAAAGGAACTTAAGGCAATAAATGTGGACATCCTGCAACATTCTATATCTAAATAAGGTTGATTTTACAGCCTTTCGTTTTCCTATATTCCTCCCCTTCAAAACAACTGAACTTGCATTTGTTGGAATCCATTTGATGGCCAGTATGATCCACCCATTCTTCTTCATTAAGAAGATTTCTGTTTCAGGTAAAAGACAAAGTTAATAAAACACCTGTGAGGAACTCAGTCACTTCTCTTCCCCCTCAACCCTCTTCCTGCTTCTCATTTCTCCCTCACACTCAGAATTCAGATAATTTCACCTCAGACACATCTTTCCCACACTCTGATTTCTTTCCACCTTCTCTTATTCCAAGTTTTGTTAAGGTACCTGAAATAAATTTCTCTCCCTCTTTTTGCATTCCTTCTAATTAAAAAAATATTACCACAAATACCTCTACTAAGCATTAAAAGCAGACCTAACCAATACATTTGCATCAAAGAAGAAGAAATCCTCAAACTGGAAGTTAAATATAATAACCACTGCCAGCAAACTCCAAAAATCTTTGGCATTTCATAGGCATCCCAGGACCTTCAGGAAGCTCCTATGTCTCTTCCTGGCCTCTTGTCCCCTTCAGGTTGTTTTTGTGAGGCATCAGTTCTTAAGATTAAGTACATGCATACCTTTTTTTTTTTCTACAAGCATGTTGTTTTTCTGTTTTGTTAGTAACTACTCCGACTGCGACAATATTTTTTCTTCTACTTTTCTTTGCAAATGTATTAAAATATGTCCTTGCCAGCCAGATAATCAATATACCTTTTCTCTGGAAGAAAAATGTGTCTCAAGTTTCTAACAAACGTTTTTATAATCAAACTTTTGGATTACTACAAGTTTTAGGTTGGGAATTTTCTGTGTTTTACTTCTTTCACTAATTGGGCATGATACTGCACAGGCAAAAAATGTAAGATGAACTCCATGCTTCTGAAAGCATGGGCCCAGAGCATCAGCATCAGCAATACTTGAGAACTTTAGGTAATAAGCACATATTCTCAAGCCCCATCCCAGACCTACTGAATCAGAAACTTTTCTTGCAGGGCCCAGCAATCTGTGCTTTAATCAATAAGTTCTCCAAGTATTGAATAATTCAGATGCAAGCTAATATTGAAAATCCGGTGGACTATTTCATCAAATATGTTGGAAGGCAAAAGCGAAGATGGCAGTGAATATCACATTATTAGATTGCTACAAATAAGAAAAAGGCAAAGTCAAAACACATAGGATGACCCACATTTAACCAGGCTGGGTACACTGTGGCAGAGATTATCTGAAACAGTATAATTTTAAAAGTTCATATGGGATAACATTCATAGGGTGTCAGGCAGGTGGGAGAGGGGAGGAGAGGATGAATAAATCCACACCTAATGGATGTGGTGAGCACTGTCTAGGGGTATGGGCATGCTTGTTAGGCAGTGCAAAGGCAATTTATATAACCAAAGTGTTTGTACCCCCATAATACTCTGAAATAAAAAAAAGGAAAAAAGTACTTAAGCTCA
The DNA here is from genome assembly GCF_040939455.1 of Microcebus murinus. Lineage (NCBI taxonomy): Eukaryota > Metazoa > Chordata > Mammalia > Primates > Cheirogaleidae > Microcebus > Microcebus murinus. Next base: position 33,350,100 of record NC_134110.1, on the reverse strand, counting down.
GGCTGATACTCAAACTTTAAAAAAGAAATATTTCCTGAGCCCACAGAGCAAATAATGGCACATTTATCCAACACATGAAGTTGTAACAAGAGGAGTAGAAAGGAATCAGAGTCGGAACACGCTACGTGGGGAAGGCATGCTGGGATTTACACGTTCACAATCTACTTCTGATTCATCTCAAGCCTACAACTCCATATAGGAGGGACTGAGGCATAGAGACCATTTTCTAACCAAGAATATTTGTACAAAAGTATCTAATTTGAAATAAACTTGAAGACCCAATTTTGTAGTTGTTTGCTTAAAAAAGTAACCCCTAAGTGATCTCGAAGCATATTACTAAAGAAAATATATAGTCATCTGGAGAATGGTGTTCGGTAACTAAAAGTGTTTCACTTTTAATATTAATTGGATCAAAAAAACTTCCCAAAGAATGAAGAATTTCTGAGCTTTCTAAAGCCTTATCAATAAAGACCACATACTTTTTCCTAAATACTAAGTTAAACACTGGGGAAACAAGTTGTTACAGATTTATTGGCAGATACTGCTGATCTAACATTTTAAGGCATTTGCTCTACATAATCAATTACTCACCTTACAGGCCATTGGGAAGTTTGTGGTTCTTCAACATCAAAACATAAAGAAATCATCTGCAAATGACTAAAAAAAGGTTGTACCTAAGTACTACACTGAAACAAGGACATCCAGAATTAAAGCTGACATGGTCTTTGATTCATCTCATTAGAACAGAATAATATAGAACAAATGTTACATAACACAGATTGTAGCATTAATCCTGCAGCATCTAGGGAAAACTGGACTAGCTGGGCAGAGTATAACAGCTTTATGCAGAATACCTATCTCTCTTTTACCTTAGATTTGGTCTATTATTTTGAAAGCCTTTCAAACTCAGTTGGGTAAATTATTAAACTATGGAGTTTCTACCTTTACTGAATTTTAAAGCCATATATCAAAGTTTTTCATAGGAAATAAACAATATCACCTGGTCAAAGAAAATAATCCTATTACCCGAGGACACATTACATTCTACCTTTCGCAGGGAACACTCCTTGAGCTCTCAGAAATCGCTCTATCCATTTGCTGCTATTTGAATCTAAGGTTCTAATGTGTTCAAACAGAGGTCACAGAATATAATAAATCTGCTTTATTAAGAGTTCACAGGAAGGGATGCCTGATGCATGCTAATCATCAAACCTGAAAATTATACTTAACAAGTTTTAAAACTACCTGTGTCTAAAGCAACTAGCTTCCTCCCCCCAATAACTCTTGTAAACTACCACTCTAACAAAGGAACATTTAAAAATAAATGCCACAGCACAAATATATCTAGAGTAACTACATTAAAGACTAAAACCATCATGTGCTCATCTTGATAAAAGAGAAAAGGAAACAGTAGATGCTGTTGCAATAAAATAAAGCACTATACATGCAAGGTGTTTTACTAGATGTTTATGACAGCAAAATATGGAATTATAAAGATATAATATCTCTGTCCTCTGAAAGCTTGTAATTTTATCAAGGATGATAACCAGGTAAAATTAGATTAGCAAGAACTTTATCTTTCGGTTTAATTAGGTACTGAACCTAACATGGTATGATGTTTAGCACTTTAATTTAAAATGATAAAAATACCAATGCTTTATTTTTAAATACGTTTTAAAAAAATCAGAAAAATAGATGTTATAAAATTATACATTATCAATTATCCCACACTGAATACCATCTATGAGAAAAGTCCTAGATCAGGGGTGGGGAACCTGCGGCCTTAAGGCTACACGTGGACTTCCAAGTCCTTAAGTGCAGCCTTTTGACTGAATCCAAATTTTACAGAACAAATCCTTTTATTTTCATTAATACATTTTTGTCTTTTATATCTTATTTTATTTTTAAAGTGAGTATATTTAAAATACCAAAGAATAAAATAAGTTTCAATGAATAATCCTCCCAGATTGGCACAATTAGAACACTAGTAAGCCATAAGGGCTAAATTGACAGCTGCTAGGCTCATGATTTAGTTCTAACTTCCCCAACCTGACTGGCACCACTATGAACGAGGTTGGCTGGTGAGAGTTTATGGGGTCAAGTACACCAGTCTGTTATCAGCTTTTGACTAGAGTGCACTGTGTTTCTCTTTGAAGTGGAATTTGTGAATAGTTGCACAGCTTGACAATATTTTTAAATTCTGTCTGCTTAACAGCCTACCATGTCAAAGAAGGCCAAGAGAACACTGAAACAAGAAAACAGATGCCTTAATGAGGATTGGGAACTACGATATTATCTTTTGTCTACTAAAGATAAGATGATCTGCTTGCTTTGTGATACTGCAATATCAACATTAAAAAAATTCAATGCTCATCAGCATTATGACACTCATAAGGACCACAGATATTTTAAATTAGAGGGAGAGGGTGAGAGGTTATATTGCAGAAATTAAAAGCTGAAAAGCAAAAGCAAAGACAATTCTTTCAAGCAGCAATAAGACCTGGAAATAAGGCCACTGAAGCAACTTATAAAGTAGCTTATGTACCCAGGAAAAAAGGGAAGCCATTCAGTGATGTAGAAATTGTGAAAGAATGCATTGCTGAAGCTGTAGGATGCTTAGACCTCGATAATGTTTCAAAGTACAAACAATAGCCTCTTTCAAGGAGAACCATACTGACTGGTTAGCCTTCAACTTAACAGAACTTCATGCAATACTTAAAAAAAAAAAAAAAGGCATATATATTATTCAATCACCTTGAATCAATCAACTGATACTACTGACTCCGCGAAAATTTTATACTTCATTTGGGTCGTAACATAAGATTTTCTTTGCTACAAAGAGTTACTTGCTTTGGGTGTACTTCTGCTAACAGAACACAAGGAATAGGTATCTTCAACAACTTTCAAGATAAATGTAGTGAAGTTGGACTGAATGTGGTTGTGAGTGTATGTATAGATGGTGCACCTTCCATGACAGGAAGACATGAAGGGTTACTGCACAGATTTGGAAAAAGAAAAGTATTAACAGATCCAGATGCTCTCATTTCTTGTCATTGTGTCTTACATCAGCAAAATCTTGCTAAAGCTACTATTTAGCTAAAGCTACTATTTTAGTAGCTAAAGCTACTATTTTAAGTGACACTTTGCAGTAAGTTATAAGTATAGTTAACTATATTCATGCAAATGCAAATTCAACATTGTCAAGTTTTGTAGCAGCTAAAGTTGAATGATGAGGTATTCAGTGTGGAATTGCCCTATCCTTCTGAAGTGTGTTGGCTATCACAAGGACAGGTGTTAGCCAAAATTTTATCTCTGAGAGAACAGATGGTTAAATTTTATGAAAAACAGAATAAGCAATGTGAATTACTGAAAGAAGATTTCTATAGGAATGCAGTATTTCTGTATAATATCATGTCAAATCAAAATGACTGGAATATTTCTTTGCAAGTAAAACTAAGTCTATATATGATACAAGGCAAAAAATGCAAGCATTTCAAAAAATGCATTTTCAAAACATTTCTTCTTCAAAAGGAAGTGTCAAATTAATATTTTCCCCAGTTAGTAAAGGTCACTGATGAGCAGGATGATATATGCAAATCATTTAAAGGATATACAGCTCTTATAGACCTAATAATTGGAGAATATAATAAAAGGTTCACTAACTTTGAGAATCATGACATCACACTCGAATTAGCATTTCAGCCTCACCTAGGTGATATCATTAAGGCACCTAAAGAACTACAGATGGAACTGACTGAGCTCTCAGTAGATGACATTTTAAAGCCATGGTCTGATGCTAAGGAAGATCCAATCGAAGTATGGAAAAATGCATTATAATACCCACACCTTTGGCAACATGCCCGAAAAATGCTTTCTTGCTTTTCAGCCACTTATTGCTGTGAATCTACATTCTCCAACCTAACCCAAATCAAGATGCCCTTAAGATCACAAATGACTGATACACATCTAGAGGATCAACTGAAATGGCAGACCTCCATGCTGAAACCAAATATTCAAATGCTTTCCAACAGAAAGCAGACACAACAAAGTCATTAAAAGGTTAGTTAACTTTAAAATTCACAAATAGTTTTCATTTATTTGAAATTATGTATCTATTTTTACAAAATAATGTATATTTTTAAGTATCTAATTGAAGTTTCTTGAATGCAGCCTCATTTGATTACAGCTACATTAATACAGCCTTCCAACATGAAAAGTTTCCCCACCCCTGCCCTAGACTATTCAGCTCTGTGGGGAAACACAAAAAATAGATACGGTACACTTGCTCACAAGGCAGCAATACTTTAATTAGGAAGAGATAAGCCAATCAACAACCTGGACATACTTCGGAAAATATATTTATATATGAAGACTTATATAACCATTAGCAAATGTTGTAAACAGGCTTAGTGGTTTGAAGCCTTGTAGTGTTTTTTTAGAGAGGAGAATTCTTATTAGGAGCTGTGACATCATTCAGGATGAGGAGAACAGGAAGTGGGGAGGGGATAACAGGAGGGAGAAAAAGTTTACATGTAATCTCTTAACTACAGAAAAAAACTGAAATTTTTATGTTGTATATTGGTGGGTGGTGGTGTAAATTTATTCCCCAGAACTTTTATAAAATTCCTAAAGGAGGCTCCTGAATTGTTGGGAAGTTAAATTCAATTGATTTGGAAAGGTTATGTAGAATAAAAATTCACTGACAAGGTAAAAACAGAGAGAGGAACCCATAGTGGTGAAAAAATAATTTTTTTAAACTAAATTCTCTAAGGCCCACCAGAGCATGTTAAGTCTGGGAAGGTCAGATGGCATATCCTGTTATTAGGCCAGCACCCTACATTAAACTGCCATAATATGTACACTGTCAGAGTAGCACATGAAGGAATCTAAAGATTTCTGATGTTTTCCCACACATTTTATAGCCTCCTCAACTCTACTCCTCAGACAGAATTATACCCAAAGGATGTCTGTGAATAGCCGGTAGCAGCAAACATCTGACTGAAAGCTTAGTTGTGTCTTACAGCTTCCAGTCGGGGATGTTTACAACAACAGACTTTCTGAACAACAAATTAACAGAAGGAACAGATATAAATGCTCCTGGTCACCATCTTTAGCTAATAATTTATAGAATTTCTAGTGCTGAACAACAGCTGTGACATCTTGGAACAAAAATGACAAAGTTAGTGCTACTAACTAACAAAATAATAAGTGTTTTAACTACTGCAATTTCTCCTAAATAATTTAAAAGAAAATACATCTAACAAATTTATCTTGGTAAGTCTGCAACATTAAAGATATTACACTGCTATCCTACATGAGGATACATTTTTCTAACATATGCAAAAATGAGTTTTTCTCTCCCTAAACCTGAAGTTTTAAAATTAATAGTAAACAATACACTAGAAGGATAACCCTAATAATTAGTGACCCATACATCTCAGTTTGTCCAAAACAGTCCCAATGTTTGTCTGTTGCCCTTTTATTAACAAAAGTGTCCTAATTTAGGTGATAATGAATACAGCTGGTTTTACTGGCAGTGGACCTATAAAGAGTAGGAGTCTGATAATTTTCTTCCTCTATTCCCAGCTAATTTAGGTTAAAGATGCACAGTCCATAGAAATGAGCAAACAGGATAATGAAAGGAACAAACTCATGATGTTGGATTTGTTTAAAAAGCAATACACTAAGATCATTTTGTTTCCCACATCACTTTTCTGAAAGATGACTAAATGAAATACAGTAAATCTGCACTTCATCAAAACCAAGATTTGCTTTAATCTAAAAGACATCAAGTAACTTTCTTAAAAAAAAAAAACTATTAAAACAATTAAAGTCTACAATTAAGTCACAGTAATTTCCAAGAAATGAACATATATACATATATGAGCATGCATGTGTATGCACACAACCTGTAGGACAACTACTGAAATCAATATACACAATTCTGAAAGACTACTAATTTTTTAATACCAAGTTTTTTGAGAAACTATGGAGTAAAGAAACTCAGTCACTGATATTTACCCTGTGATAATATTTAAAGGTTGCTCTCTGAAATTTTTTGTTGTTGTTGTTTAAGTGTTGTCAATAACTCTACCTATTATATAAATAATGCTAGAAATAATGAGGAAATTGCATGTGGTCTCTATGGATACAAGATGACCTTCACTGTTTCTGAAGATAAATACGGAGAAAAAAAAAAGAAAAAAGAATGACTACTTACAACAACTATTCAAGCTGTTCTACAACTGAAACTTTCCAGATTTAAATTAGGAAAAAAAAATGGTTATTCATGCCTAGGTAGGCACATGATACTTGACTAATGAGAATGCTGCAATGAAGCAGTTATTATAACTCTCCTTTAATTTCCTTGTTCTCAGTTTAATTTTTTAATGATTGCTCAAAAGAAAATTTTACCAGCACTACTATATTTAAGTCACACACACAATACATAGAATCTTTTCTTCAGAGTTATTAGGGAATTCTGTCAAATGCTATACTTTTACATAATGTATTCTTCAAGATACATGATTACTAAACATCCAGAAGTAAAATAATTAGGCATATGTCATAAGAAAATCTATTATAAAATACCTTCTATAATTATAAAATATCTTCTAGACATAATCTGTCATTATAATATACAATCTGTATTTCATAATGTTAATTTTATTCTTTTATTCATAATCAAATACATAGTAAGAAGGTCAAGTCTAATGAGGGGGTAGCTGAAGCTAAAGATTTAACATTTTTATCATGCTTTATGATTTCCATCTTTTTAAAAAACATGTTACATATTTAAGTGTTACCTTTCATACTATTAGCATTAGCACTTTACTTTTCTGTTAACACATTTTTGTAAAAATGGGCAAAACACACAGGCATACATATAAACAATCTGCTGTCCAGATAAAAAACAGATATTACTGAGCTGCTGACTGGAAAAGTATTACTGTGCAGAACTAGAAATGTTTATCAATCTATCAAATGAAGCTTATGAATATCTAGTATAACATATACCATGCCACATTTGCTATAGATTCTGTCCTACCACAGTTCTCTCAAGTACAATGTTGAAAACAAGTTAGATATCTAAATATAATACATCTTTTATGTGACAATACATAATGAATAACAAGACATCATTCCCCAACAGTATTGTTATAAGAGAGTTTTATTTGGCTCAGAAATTTTACTAGAAAACAGTTAACAGGAAATAGCATTTTTAAACTTAATAAGATAAACACACTGGGGGGAAAAAAACAAATGAAGTAAAATTCTGAATTGGCCTAGATTTTGCATCCTCTAAAAGGAATCTTTTAATTTGTTGAAATTCAGTGGTACCTAGGGAATCTCTCAGAAACAGGATGCCATAATTTGACTCTGAACTTTGAAATAAGGCAAGGCAGCTGGGACAGTAGGTACAGGGGGTGGGGGTGGGATGGGGGGCGGGGGGGGGGGGTAACAGGGAGAAAGAACTTGCCAGAAAGCAAGAATTCACAAGGAATTGGAAAACTGGTAACAGAGGAGAAAACACCCACATTACTAATTACAAGAAAATAAAAACAAGAAAAAAATACTTCACAAGACACTCTATCTCAAAATCCCTTGTCCAGAGAATCCTCTGAGTCTAGGACTGAGCACTTTCGTCATTATTTCCTGCATTATTTATATAATGGGTAAGGTTATTTACAACACTTAAGGAAAATAAAAGTATTTCACAGAAAGCAATCTCGGTTCAGGACTGACAGGGTTCCCTGGACAGGGGATTTTGAGTTTCAAAACCAGGAAAGCCCTGGACAAACAAGGATGAACTGATCACCTTAACTGTGATTAAAGATCAAAGCTGAAAAAAATTTCATTAAAAATGTAGTAGTGATATTATGAACTAAATGCATGTTGCATTATAGGTTGGGGGCAAAGGTAATATTAAAACCCCAGGATGCATTAATGGATAATTGACTTTATCATTTCCATGATTATGTTTTCTCCATTACTATTCTCAACAAAGACAATACACCTTCCTGTAATATGGGTGCCATATATTTACATAAACGCTGATTTGTTAGGTACTTATCCAAAACTGTCTGCATAGGAATGCTTCAAACCTAAAGGGGAAGTAGAGTAGGGGAGTGCTTTGGGCAAAAGGATCAAATATTTTTTATTCAACTACAGGGCATTCAGAATTTTTTTCAAAATTCACTGACTACAATCAAAACTGATAGTAAGTTGAATGGTAGCCAGCACCTTTTTAAATTCTCAAAGTCGTGCACATTGAAAGTTCTAGCAGCAGCAAGAAGGAACTGAAGAGCAGAGTCTTTTCCTTCCTTCAGATAACAGAGTGTGCAGAGATTCCAAACTCTGTTTAGGAGACTTAAGTAAACACCACAACCTGCACCTAAAACAAAAATGACAACCAGTATAGATTCCAGAGTGATTTCCATGATTCATATGTAAGTCAAACTATTAACATTTAAGTTTCCTGTAAACCTGGAGAGTAGCACCATATAAATACATTGCTATAATGCAACCCACATTTCAAGAAGTATACTTAATTTTCAAAATCCACATCTGGTGAAAAATTGCCAACTCTAGTCTCAATGTATAAGCAAAAAGAGATTTCACCAAATAAGGATTTAAGAAACCTAGATATTCTGTGAACCTTAGTGACATGGAGAGCATGCATATAGCCTCAAATTGATACCATGCTCTGAAGTGTGCTTACTACTTAGCTAATTTCAGAAGTTTTATTTTTCAGAAATTGTCTATTTACATTTATTTAGTTTTAAATATTCTACTTTCAAGCGTTTTTTGTAAATAATCTACTTAATGCCATTCTTGAAAAAAAGTCCTCTTCTATAGACAAAAGAGATAAATGATTCTCCTACAAATTTATCATTCATAAAGCCTGACTGCTGTTCCTGGAAGAGGTCACATTTTCCTTCAAATCTTTGGTACTTTAACTTATTTGCTCATTGAAAAACAATCATTTATTTTATTTTAGTCAAATACAATAGTTAAAATTATATTTAAACATCCAAAAAGTCTTCTATTTCATTGGCAAGATTTCAAAATCATTTGAACATCTTCATACCAAGTTCATATCAATATCAAATGATTTAAAAATAAACTGCAGATGAACACACGATGTTATACTGGCCACACTATGGCTAACTTGAATGCCACTAAAGAAGTATCAGCCACAAATGTTCCAAATACATTCAACATATGCGAAGACACAGTTGAGATTTCTGCCTATAGTCTAGAACCCCTGCCTGGCCTCTATAGCTTCCAGCCCCAACTTCCAACTAGGAGTAACACTTTTGCTGTGCTGGCTCCTCAGGCACTTGGAACATAAACTCTCCAGCAGCTCTATGGGCCCTTATCCACAATGGCCAGTAGTACACTCTGAAGCAGGTTGCTGAAGTAGATACCAAGATTGCAGAACATCTTCTTGTCTGTGCTCAGCATATCATTATCATTATGCAGAGACCTCAACTCCAATAACTCTTAGTGGTGCCCTCTGAATCACAAGCCAAGACCCATCTGGTCATCCCAAAGGTAGAAGGCACCAATAACTAACTCTCAACATACCTGTAACTGACTAGATGCACAAGTTTTGGAAGCCAGAGTTTAGGAATAAGCAGCTGTTTCAGGTAATGATCTAGATATGGAAATAAGAGTGGTGAATAGGTAAGGTACCTATTCTCACAGAGCTTACAAATCTAAAGGAGCCATGCAAGATTGGATGAAGCCTGTCAGGGATTTAGATAACACTATGGGCAAAAAAGAGCCAATAAAGATTTTTAAGACAATACAACAAAATTAGATTACTGTTTAAGAAATGTCAGGCTGTTGGTGATCTGAAAAGATGATGATCTGAAAAGGGGGTAGGTGATGTAGATAAGCAACTAGCTATAAGGTCACTGTAATAGTTTAGGATCATAGAGGTCTGCCTCATGGTGGATAATTTATTTTTTTAAAAAAGGACAGAGATGAGATTTACTTAAAGGTAAAAATCTTCATAATTTCTTATAACAGGTATTAAATGTTCACTGACAAATCTTGAATGTTTTGGGGTTTTATTTTTTAATTTTTGGCAAAATCTCTTATATTTATTTGTTTCCATATGTTCTTCCCTTTTAAAAGCAGAAGGAAATATATAAATTCTAGAGAAAGATCTTAGTTATCAAGATTCTAGATTCTAGTCTTACAAAAGTCTGAAGCAAGAACAGCACCTGAGTCATTGGCTACATCTTCTGAAAATGGGAGTTTTAAACAGTAAAGAAAGGCATTAAAAAACATAGGTGAGAAAAACTACTGTCAGCTAATTAATGAAAGGAATTAATATACAAAGACAAAAAAATTTAAAATTAAAATCTAGTCTTGAATTCCTGACCTCAAGAGATCCTCCCACTGGCCTCCCAAAGCGCTGGGATTACAGGCATGAGCCACTGCTTCTGGCCTTAAAATTAAAGTCTGAATAACAGCAGTGAGATATGTGAACAGAAAAAGAATGAGTATGGAATTATTCCTTAAAAGTTTCAAAAGAAAGATATGACAAGTAGCTAAGGGATGGAAGGCACAATCAGTAACAGATTTAAGATTATTCTAATTATATTCTAAACAAACCTCACTAACATGAAACCATAAATGCTGAAGACTGGAAAGTAGAAATATAGACATTTCTCTGATGCAGGGAACTAAAAAGGGTACTCAAACAGCAATTCTAAGAAACAAAAGTATGTGGAAACTTTGAAATCCAAAGTATCAACCAAAATACTATTGGGAAAATTTGTATAATTTCTAGTAAGAGATAATAAAAACTTCAATAACCACAATACCATCATTCCCAGTTCAGAAAAAAAAAGTACTTGCATACTGACAGAATCACAGAGGAAACGATGTATTCAGCAAGGACAGGCTTGCCTGTTTCTCTTCAATCTTTTGAAGCAACTAGCAAACACAGCATCCAATCTCTTACAGTGACAAAGCGATCACATGCATCCTTGATATTATAATTCTATTAATGTTTTGAACTCCAACCCTGGAGTATTCATCTTTTTAAAGATTTTTTTGGAATGATCTTCTGATAGTCTATTCCTAGGAAGGCAGTATTAAATAATAACTAAGAACCGGGGCTATACAAACTGACAGAACTAGGCCAAACATTTAACTTTGTGACTTTGAAAAAGTGACTTTATTTTTCTGTGGCTACCTTCCTACATGTAAAATGACAATTTAAAATACCTATCTTGTAGGGTTATTGTGAGAATTAAATAATATAATGTAATGTTCATCAAACACTGAGCTCAGTGGCAGGCATATAGCAAGTATGCAATAAATGGAAAGAGAAAAAAGGGGAAAGATTCTTTACTTCTTAACAACTTTGTTCACAAAGCTTTTAATATTTTCAATTCTTTATATTTTACTTTTATAAGTTCTGTTTACCCAGTTCAAATGTCAAGTTCTCTGCGAAAACTTCACTAACAAAACTTCACTTAAATATGACATGCAACAATAAAAATAGAATAGATATGCAACAATAAAAATGATAAACACTTAAATACTGCTATGTTTGAGGTAATATGCTATACGCTTTACATATATTAACTCATTTAATCCTTGCAAGAACACTATAAGGCAGGTACCAATATTATCTTCTTTTTGTAAATGAGGAACGTGAGACAGAAAGCAACATACACAGAGTGTTCTCTCACCTGTGCCGTAAACTGAGAAGGATGATTAATTGTTGCAAAGAGATATTCAAAGAGCTGACAGTTTTACATTTATTACAGCTGGAGATGATTTCTATACAGACTAAAATCATTCATTTCAGAAAGCTTATTCACCTTTTCATGGAAAATCCTTATATAGTTCAGTTCTTTAATCTGCACAAAATAAAGAGGAGAAAACTAACTCATACACAATTTGGTTTCACATTTTAAACTGCTAACTTGAGTCCAATTTTCTCAGTTCAAATTTCTAAGATTCTCACTTTCTTCTTCATAAACTCAGGAGATGGATAATGGAGATGGATAGTTTTATGCTCACATGATCCAAGAGGTGGTAATGCCATATCACTTACCACATTAGACTGTTAAAACTGGTTGCTATCTAATACTCTGAGCAAATATAGTATAGTCTTCAGGAATCACTTAATATTCTCAACAATGTATGCCATATTTTCAAGTTTTAATTTATACACACACATACATGTCAAAGATACTCCTTTGTAGATCAAATATATTATTCTTTAAATGAAGGCAGGCTCAGGATACAGCAATGAGTCTTAAAAAAAATTCAAATATGAACATACCTTGTGTAGGAGAAAAAAATAACTATTCTTTTTAAATCAAACTTTATAACAGAATGAAGAGCAAGAATAAAATACACCTGCCCAGGGGATAATGTTTGAGTTTTATAGAAAATTATAAGCTCTTGAAAGAGAAAGACTTAAAAGAAAACTACTGTTTCTCCCTAATTATAGCAGTGCTACTTTATCTAGTTATTCTCTGAATGCATTTTTGGTACCTTATTTTAAGATTCAGAACATGTTATAACATCAACAATGAACTTCATGTGCTAGTGCTCTTAGAAATGGCCACACCTCAAAGTAGAAAACAGTAAAGGGAAAACAAGCCAAAATTAACAAACAAAAAGATTACTGCTCAATTTCCTTTCAGAATTTTTCAAAATTAAGAATAAAATATGCATCATTTAAGAGAAGGAATACATCTATTCAAGATCAACTATTCTTACATGAGTCTCTAACTGGGCTTCTATTTAAAATAAGTCATGCTGCCCTCATGCTGGCTGTAAAGATAGGTCTTATTGGTCAGGCATGGATTAACCCACTGGGCCTGATGTATGTATAGCCTTCAAACTAGCTTATGTTTAGTCCAGATCTATGGCTGGGAGGCAAAAAAAGTACAGGAAAGGAAATATAATATATACTACATTGAAATGAGGAGCCAAGCTCATTCAACTCTATATGTTAATAGAATCTAAACTTAGAACCACTGAGCAGACATACCCATTAGGTACTCCTACAACATGCTAACCTTGCCTTTATCATAGCATTTAACTTACATGGCAACTGTGTGTTAACTTGTCTGTTTCCACACTAAAGGAGGAACTGTTTGACAAATCCCAATATCCTGAGTCCCAGGATAAGTGTGAAATAACATAGGTGTAAAATAAATGAGCAACAGAGAATGCAGCAGATACAAAGCAAATAGATGTCACTATCTTTTCCCTTGTTGCACATTTTGGTTCAAGAACCTGTCATCCTACAACTAGGAGGATAATGAAAACCAGGTTTATTTTTATTTTTCTAATGTTTATATGATGTGAGCCACTTAACCTCTTTGCATAAGTTCCTTCTTCTATAAAAGGAAAAAATTAAGACTAATTCTTAAGGTTCATTTAGCTCAATAATTCCATGATTCTGTAATGGAATATATTCTAGTAACAGACATCTGTTAATATTTACTGAATGCCTCTATATGGTCAATAATTATTTTAATCTCTAAATTATTTATGGATTATTATAATCCTGCGATGAAAAAAATAACAGGAAAGCTGGCTAAAATGAGATAAGACTGTTAAAATGAAACTGCAATTTCTGTCAGATGATTCTAATAAACAAAAAATTAAGAGATTAAGAAACCTTAGGACTTTCCTTTAAAAATTCATATTTTTAAGGTTATGTCTAAAAAAGATGGAGGGTAATCCTAATTTAGGATGAAAAGACTGTCACTCATCTGTTTAAGAGTAATGAAAAGAAGGCTATAGTTTAAAAATAAAAGAAATAGTGAACTAGTAACAATCAGAAATTGCACTTAAAATATGTAACATTTATAACAGCATTAAATGTGTTGTCCTGGCTAGGCTACAGTGCCCAGCTGTTCAGTCAAACACTAGTCTAGATATTGCTGTAAAGGTATTTTGTAGACGTGATTAATGCTTACAATCAGTTGACATTAAAGAAAGAAGCTACCCTTCATAATGCCAGTAGGCCTATCAGTTCAAAGCCTTAAAAGCAAAATACTAAGGTTTCCCTGGGAAGAAGGAATTTTACCTCAAGACTATAACAGAAATCTGCCTGAAGCTCTAGCCTGCCTGCCTGCCTGCCTGCCTGCCTCTCTGCCTGTCCTATGAATTTTGGACATGTCAGCCACCACAATCACACAAGCCAACTTATTAAAATCAGTCTCTCTCTCTTTCTCTCTCCATACACATACACACATATTGTTCACCATACACACCTATATTGGTTCTGTTTCTCTAGAGAACTGAACTTACAGATGGATATATGTGACCACAATATAAAAGACTTGTACCCTAAAAACTACCAAATATTGCTGAGAAAAATTAAAGAAACCCTAAATAGATGCTATATCATGTTCATGGGTCAGAGACTCAGTATTTCTAAAATGTCAATTATTTCCAAATAGACCTATAGATTCAATGCAATCTCAGCCAAAATCTCAAGTAGGCTTTTTTAAAAAATCAATAAACTTACTCTAAAAACCATAAGGAAATGCAGAGGACCTCGACTAGCAAAAACAGTTCTGAAAAAGAGGAACAAAATTGGAGTACAAATTATAAAGCTTCAGTTATCAACACAGTGTAGTACTGGTGTTGAGAACAACAAATACTTCAGTGGAATAAAATAGAGTCCAAAAGAGAACTACACATATACGGACAATTGATTTTCAAAAAGGAGGCAAAGGCAATTCAATCAAAAAAGGGTAATTTATCAACAAATGACAAATGGAGCTGTAAACATTCATACAGAAAAAAATGTTTTCTACATGCAAAATTTAACCATAAACAAAACCTAACTCAAAATGGATCACTGACCTAAATATAACACCTAAATTATAAAACTTGTGGGAGAAAACAAAGGAGAAAATTTTGTGACCTTAGATTAAGCAAAAAAAATTTAGATTCAGTATTAAGAGCAATATCCATAAAAGAACAAATTGACAAATTATAATAAATATCAAAATTAAGGCCAGGCACAGTGGCTCATGCCTGTAATCCTAGCACTCTGGGAGGCCAAGGCGGGAGGATTGCTTGAGGTCAGGAGTTCGAGACCAGCCTGAGCAAGAGCAAGACCCCCATCTCTACTAAAAATAGAAAGAAATTAGCCAGACAACTAAAAATATATAGAAAAAGTTAGCCAGGCATGGTGGCATATGCCTGTAGTCTCAGCTACTTGGGAGACTGAGGCAGGAGGATCACTTGAGCCCAGGAGTTTGAGGCTGCTGTGAGCTAGGCTGACTCCATGGCACTTTAGTCTGGACAACAGAGCGAGACACTGTCTCAAAAAAAAAAAAAAAAAAAAAAAAATTAAAATCCTTGCTCTTTGAAGGACACTTTGCTAAGACAATGAAGAGACAAACCACAGACTAGGTAAAATATCTGCACATTATAAATCTGACAAAAGACTTTTATTCAGAATATATAAAGAATCCTCAAAGCTCAATAACAAAACCACCAACCAGATTTTTTAAAACAAGTAAAAGATTTGAACAAATGTTTTACAAAAAATACGGGGATGGCAAATAATCACATGAAAAGATGCTAAACATCAATAGTCATAAACTACCACTACACACCAATTAGAATAGCAATAATTAAAAAGACTGACCATATCAACTGTTAGCATAATGCTGGTAAGAATGTAACATTTTACATGGTACAACCATTTTGCAGTTTGCCAGTTACTTAAGAAGTTAAACATATACCTACCATATGATTCAGCCATTTCACTCCTAGGTGTATACACAGAAAAATGAAAAGTACATGTCCATACAAAGACATACACATAGATGTTGTTAGAAGCTTTATTTTTAAAAGCCATAAATATCCAGAGGAATGTCCCACTGAAAAGAAAATAAAAATAAAAAATAAAAGCCACAAATAGAAACCCAAATGTCTATCAACAGGTGAATGGATACACAATCTGTAGTATATCCATACAATGGAATACTACTTAGCAATAAAAAGGAATAACTATTGATACATGCTGTAACACAGATGAATCTCAAAATCATCATGCTGAGTGAAAGATGTCACACCAAAAGTAGAGTACATACTGAAGAGTATTCTAAGACATGCAAGCAAATGTAAAGTTAAGGAAAACAGACAGTGGCTGCCGGGGAATGCAAAGCAGGATTATCAAGGGGAACTAGAAAACAAACTTTTGGAGTGGTATGTTCAGTTTCTTGACTGTGGTGATGGTTTCATGGGTATACGTACATGTCAAAGCCTATCAAATTGTATATTTTTCAATATATGCAGTTTATTGTATAAAAATTATACATCAATGATGCTTAAAAAAATAGAGATTTGCTAGAAGTGTTAAGGAAAATAAAAAGACAATGCATTCTCAACAAAAAGAAAAACAAAGAGCAGGTTACTTACTTTGGATAAGACTGTTAACAGATAATATAAACAACTGTTTTATTCCTACCTTGAGTCAGTCTTTTTAAAAAAGAAGAATGATCTTTAATCTGCAAAGGATAAATAAGTATTAAGGAAAAAAAGGAAAAAAGAAAAATCAAAGTCCAAGACAGGAAGGAGACATCAAAAGAAGGAATTACTTTAAATTCATGTTTAAAGATCAAGAAAAATAATATCCCAAGATATTATATGTCTACAAATTTGGTAATTTCCAAGGAATCATAAAGAAAATAAAAAACCTGATTAATAAGGAACTAGCTTCTCTGACATTTTAACTGATCAACACCTAAATGGACATATAGGATAACATTTATCAGATGTCGGGCAGGTGGGGGGAGGGGGTGGGTATATACATACATAATGAGTGCCATGTGCACCAACTGGGGGATGGACACGCTTGAAGCTCTGACTCAAGGGGGTAGGGGGGCAAGGGCAATATACATAACATTAACATTTGTACCCACATAATATGCTGAAAAAAAATTCCCTCCCTGTCCTCAAACCTTTCTAATTACGCTTTTTCTTCTTTCTGGGCTCTTATTCCACCTGTCCCTTAAACATTGGTGCTCTCCAGATCCTTGTTCTACTTCCAGTCTCACTCTACAATAGTGTTTGTAACCTTTCAGGGGAGTTATAATTCCTTTTGATAATTTGATGAAAGCTAGAGACCAAAACAACATACATTTATTTACATAAAATTTTACATGTAATTATTTCAAAGGTTTCAAAGCTCCCCTGAACCCTGGTAATGTATTCCTTAGCTTCTCAGGGCAAAGAAAGATTCCTTTTGAATGGGAGCCTAGACTCTGTCTCTCTAAAATCCCATGCAAAGTGTGAGGCATACACAGACATGGCAATGGAAAATTTAAATGCTCATAAGTAAAATTCACACAGAATCTAAGACCTCATAACACTTTTCTGTAAATGCTAGAGAAATAGTAATGCTGAGCTGATTTTCAATTTACCTGCTAAATGCTGATCAATAGATTTATGAAGGATGCTTTTAATAACTACTCTGTAGAAGTCTATCCTCTTAAACATTTGTTTTAAAAAGGTGATTTGAATGAGGGCACAGAAAACATGCTTATCAAATTTTAGATGATAAGAGGTTGTGACAGGGAGTAGTTGGATCACAAATCCAAGATTTAAAGCACACTGACTGATTCAGCCTAGGGATGAGATGAAGGTCAGGAAAGATCCTCAACTTCAAAGACCCTTTCATAATATACTCTTCTTTTCCCCAACTCCCAATAACCTGTGGAAATGTAATGCATCCACCAAGACTGTAAGCTCCTTGGGGACAATGCCTAAGTCTTATTTATTTTCATATAGCACCTTGAATGATGTCAGTGTCACTGTTTGGGCTATATTCTGCTATGGTAACAAATGACTCCAAAAATCATGGTACCTTACAACACAAGTATTTATCTCTTACTTACAGGTGGGTTTCAGTTCTGCTCCACCATTCTGGGACCAGCCCTAGATAAGGCATCCTGGTTCCATGACACAGAAACAAGGGCCACTGGCAGAACCGCAAGATGGAGAAACGTCTGCTCAGACATGGAACATGTCATTTCTTCTAACATTTTATTGGTCACAAAAAGCCAAGCAGCCAAACCTGATGTCAACAGAGTAGGAAGTATAACTCTACCACAGAGAGGACCCTGATAGAGAGGGGCAACAGATATTTTTGAATATAGTCTATCATAGTGCCTTCCTCATAAAATGTGCTCAGTAATTGGTAGTAATTATTTATAAGACAGCCATAAATACAAAGATAGACTGTAATCTGCCTTGCCCGCTGATGCACCAGCACCACACAGTGCCTACCACAAAGGAACAGACATGCTAAATACATACCAAAGTAATGAGCAGTGACAAAATAAGCATGGGATCTGGAATCAAAAAGCTTACAATGAAAAAGACACCTGTCAATTCCTGACTTAGTGGAAAGTTGTTTTTCAATTCTTACATGGTTGTTGTAAAGATTAAAAAAAAATAGATGTGAAAACATCATGAAAATTGTGCTGTTTTATATGAATGTTAGTTGACTATCTCCAGATAGTCAAATGGGTTAAAATTTGATAAATTAATTTAAATTTTTATAGTAATGCAATACATAGTATCCTGCATTTACTTTCAAAGCATGAACTGGCAAGAATAAGAAAGATTAAGCTTAAAGCAATTCACATGAAAAAGAGACAAGGTTTTAGTTGATCATAAGCTCAATGTGATCAAAGGGTAATGTGGTTGCCAAAAAATGTAATGCAAATTTCAGGCTGCATTAATAGAAGTACAGTATCCAGATAATAGCTTCATTGTATTCATCAATGGTCAGACCACATCTGAAGTAGACAGTTCAGTTCTGGCCACTGTATTTTAAGAGGTATACTGACAAACAGACTCTGTCATGAGTTTAGCAACGTGGATGGGGAACGGTTTGTAGATCATATCATGTGCATGTGGCTTGAGAATCAGGGATTTTTCTTCCTTAGCTTGGCAAAAATGAGTCAAGCAGGATATAACAGTCACTTTCAAATACTTTAAGAGTTATTGTGTATAAGAAGAATTAAGTTTCACATATATAGCCCCAAATTGCCAAGGACAACTAAGTGAAAGTTATGGAGGAAATAGATTTAGTTCAATGAGAAGCTGCTGCTAACAATTAGAAACCTTCTAAAACCAAGGGCAGATAAAAACATGGTTAGAAATGCTACTAACGAGACTAAATTGGGTGTGAGTCCTATAAAAGTAACTCACTCCTCTATGTAATCAAACATTATTAAGGCATTTAAAATGCCCAAACAGCATTTCTTTATTCTAATTAAACAACAACATGAAACAAGAACCAAGGTAAGAAGTAAAATGAGAAGTTGTTTGGCCTAACAAACATAAAAAGACATACTGTTGAAGGGAAATGAAATTCAAGGCTAGATGACATTAAACATAGATACTGTCTTGGATTTTTTCAGAGGAAAATAGGTTTGGTCCAAATTGTATTTATTCTAGAATTTGTTTTTCCTAGTATGACCTAACTCCCATCATTTTCAGAGGAAGTGAAAAAGTTTTAAAAGTACCTATAACAGAAGTTGAGAAAAAAATTGTTAATATTAAGAACTAGCGTTCTAATTACAAGACAATACTAGCATATCAATCAATTTGTATCAGCATTGAAATTTCCCATGGCAGCCTATTACACAGCATGACACTGGCAATTAAAAACGATCCCTCAATAATGTCTTACTTTGTTTCCTTCTGCTATTCAAAATCCAGCATTTTTCTAGCCTTATTCCCAGCTTCCAAATCCCCATATATTCTCTGCATACTCTGGACTTCCCCAGTATAAGCCACATATAAAGATAAATACCTAATTTATCTTTCTATTGCAGCTCCTCATCCTCAACTTACTCACAGCTAGAAAATTAAACACTAGAATTTGTTAAATTCATTCCTCTAGTGAAATTTTTTTTAAAGTTACCCAACTAACTTTTGATTATATTTTGATTATTACATGACAGCACAAGAACGAGAAAGTCTAAGTAGGCTATAAGGACAGACTGTGGATTATTTGTTATAAGAAATGAATACTCACTCTTTATAAAATACCTTAGAAGAACAATTTCTTCTTCTCATAAATTTTTCTTTATATCCTAAATGTGTATATTTAGCACAATTTCATAATACATAGTTCTTGACACAATTACTTATGGCCTATTTACTTCTCTCACTGCAGGTATGTACATAAAGAGATGAGCTTAAGAAACAGGTTCATTAACTTATAAATTTGCACAGGCCTTTCTGAAATAAATATAAATTCAGATTTTTAAAAATCTATTCTTACAAGACCAAAAAAAAAAAAAAAAAAAGAAAAAGAAAGAAAAATATAAAAAAGAAAAGAAAAAGATGACCATGTAACCTCTAAGGAATATGAAACTTTAGGACTGACTTGGTGCAGGTTAAGGCTTAAGAACTTGTCACTGGATTATTGTACTATTTCTCTTCCTCCTCTATTGTGGGCACTATTAAGAACTGCACATGTCATGGGAACCCATTGCTAAGCTCAGAAATCAGGAGAAATCTCCCATGTCAACCCATTCAACATAACAGTCTATATTCCACTGGGAGATGGGATAAGGAGTCAGTAAGGAGACAATATTTTGGATGTCCTGAAACAGTTGCCAGTTTAAAAACATAATAACTAAAAATGTTAATTTTCTTTTAAGTTAGATACTCACGTACTAAAGCAATTATTTTTAAAAGATGAAAATGATGCGCAATATTTGCTTAATGAAGAAGCCACTTCAAATCAATTTATAGCTAACATGTATTGTTTTCTGTAGGTTAGGCATCCTTTTAAGTGCTTAACATGCATTAACTCAGGTATACTCTTCACCACAGCCATATAAAGTAATAGTGTCGTTATCTTCATTTTATAGAAGAGAAAAAGGAGGTACAGAATGGTTAAGCAACTTGTCCAAGCTCACACAGCTATTGATAGGCAGGAGAGTGATATGAATTAAGGCAAGATAGCTCCAGGGTCCACTCTTTAACCTTTATGGGTATGCACTGCAGTATTACATACTTTGACACCTGAAGGCCCTTCTGTGTTCATTATTTCTTTTTTTATTTATTTTTATTTTTTTGTAGAGACAGTGTCTTGCTCTTGCTCAGGGTGGTCTAGAACTCCTGACCTCAAGTGATCCTCCCACTTTGGCTTTCGAGAGTGCTAGGATTACAGGCATGAGCCACTGTGCCCAGCTGAGTCCATTACTTTTAATAACATACGAAGAAATACTTTCACAGGCAGCCAAGGCTATATAGAATTATCATTAAAATGCTTTTACAATCAACTTTTAGGATTAGATGACTGAATCCAAGACATCACTTAAGCCACTGGTACCTAATCTAATAATTTTTCCATATAATATATCTTTGTGCTTTATTATACTTCATGATAAGTGCAACTGGGTGCCTTTTATATATTTAGCATAATGCCTGATACTGTCACTAAAATTCCCTTGCACAGACTAGATCTGGGATGTTTTATTCAGATGAGTGTGCATTAAAGAAATTTTACTGCTTCTCAAATTCTAAATGCAATCATTCAACAAACATTTGCGTACTGAATAAACACCAAAAAGTATGGATACAAGATAAATTAGATGGTCTCTACTCTCCAGGGAGGCCATAGTCACAAAGCAATGTAACAAGTGCTTTTATGGAGATATAACCCAAGGTTCCAAGGGAAGAGAGTTCTGCCTAGCTCAACTGAAAATGGTGGCAATTCCATGTGCAAAGGTATAGAAATATAAAAAACATTTTTCCTCTCAGGGAATATCAAGCAATTTAAGTAGGACTAGAACGCAGGGTTCACAGTGAAAGGAATGGAAAGTGATTTAAGAGATGAAGAATGAAGCTGGAGCTAGATAAAGGAAAATCTTATCAGTCATTAAAAAAATAAAAACATTGCTAGGATTTCAGCAGGAAAGTGGTAAGATCAAATATGCTAACAATAGTGGTTATGATATTTTTTAAACAACAGATTCCTCTCAAGTGAAATCCTATGCAAACTTCCATACTTAAAATTAATCAAAGTAAAAATGCACTGGTTGCAACTGGTATGAAACTGCTTGAATTCTTCCAGAATGCTTTGCAGAACACAGTTTCAAAACCACTGTTTTCAAAAGAAAAATTAATACCTCTACACAAATGTGTTTTACTTACTTCATGCTTCTCTTGACATGACTCAGGTGCAAGAACTCATTCTAGTAGTTTTTCATCAATTATAGAATTAGTCATATATAGAACTAAGCATACAGTACTAGGTCTTCAAAATTAATGACAAATATTTGTAATACAGAAAAAGGAATATAAAGGTTAACCATCAGTTTTTGCACTCTTGAGTTAAAACTATAATTTAAATAATCACATCTAACCTAAATTCAGGATTAATGGTTGGACAAATACTAGTGTATTTATGGCCACAGAATATTCAAAACTGGTATGGTGCTGGAAGATATAGAATATAACTGGTATAATGTTCTTTTTTCTAAGACAGATAAACTTCAATTTTCTTAACAATGACTTTTTGTCTAAAAATCTTTCCCCCACCTATAACTGTGGCATCTGTTCTCCTACCTTATAAAATTTGGAATTCTAAATGTGATCACTAAAAATGATCATCAGTGTGAAAACTGCTTATCTTCCTTATAATTATCTAGTATTTCTAAGCAATTGACATGTAAAGCTGATTTAAGATACATATATGACTCCCCTGGTAATGCACAACTCTTGACTCTTTATAGTGAGGACTAAAAAGTAAGACTATAATCCTAGAGAAAAGGTAGATAATGATTAATTTAATGTTTTATAACAAACCTATTATACTTACTTTATACAATCTAAACTAATCCCTACAACTTTTTTCTCTACCCTTACCCTCCTCCTTGCTAGAACTAACATTTGCAGGGAACATAAACAGGCTCAAGAATTTTTAAAGTGTCATTTGCCTTGTAAGTAGCAGATTGAAAACAAATGTTCAAAACAACGTTTAAATAGATATTAAGAGTTACAGAACTATCTCAGATAGTTGGCATTTCTTTTCTCTATCAGATAAAACACTAGAAAACAACCACCACCCTGGACCTATTATGCATTAAAAGTTCTCTCATATCATGTGATATTATTAAAAGGAAAATGAGGAGAGAGAAGCATAGGATACAAATTAAATCTTTCAATATATCATTTGATCCACATATACAATATGTTAACTTATAGGCATATTTAAGAAATGGTCCTTAATAGAAACAATATAAATGTCATTATAAGAAAAATGCCATTTCCATATAACATTTACTCAGTCTACTACTTAGCTTTCAATGGATCATTTCTGGGCACACTTTGGATTCCCTGTATTTGCAAAAACTAGCAAATGATTCCACTATACATTTGTTTGGGATAAAGATAACTCTACATTATAGTAAAAAATGAATTACATCACACATTCCAACTAAATTAGACATTTTAAGCAAACAGCTTAATAAATTACTCATTTCCACTTCTTTTCAAACAGAAAAAGTCTGAGGACTACCATATAATTATTAGGAACAAAATGACCTTTTTCATTTATAGACATTTCTGTTTATGAATCATAATAAAAACATACTTAAAAGCAATTCCACAGAAACAAATAAAAAATTCTCACACGTAAAATAAAAATAATCAAAACAACATCAATATCACACTTTTAACTAATTCATTCAATTATTAGGTTTTATAGTAAAATTTCCATCTTGTTAACATAAGGGAAAGTTTCTTAGGTCCTTTTGAAAAATATTCCACAAATAGAGTTTTTTTAAGTAGGTTCTGTACACCTACTACATTGATTTTAACAACACATCAAATAAAGCTAACTTAGAAGAAATGCTAATAGAAATATTAAATTATACATACTATGCTTAATTGTCCCCACGGGAATACAAAAATGTTCATAAATCATCTTAAGATAAATTTGTATTTTCCCCTAGTTTGTGAAAATTGCAATAACTTCTGATCAAACTACATTTAATAATTCAAATTCAAAATCTCCCATAGGGAACAGCTGGGAGAAAATAAAGAGGACAGTTTTAATAAATGAACTTTTCTATTGATGCTACAGGTAAGATAACAACACTTAATATTAGCATGAGTGGAGACTAGAAAATATAAGCATGTAATAGTGAAATAAAACCCTTTAAGGAGAAAGAAGAAAATGCAATTTACAGAGTCACCTAAGACTAAAACTCTAAACTCAGCCTTTCTTATTTTTAAAAACTGTTGCCCACATTTCCACAGATAACAAGTTCTAAACTTTTTAAAATCCCATGTAGTGTACTTACATATATATTAGTATTAGATAATACTTTGCACTTAAGAAATCTAGCAAATATTATTTTGAAACCATAGTTTACATAAAGTATGTTGCACTATTGACTGCATTTTATTAAAAAGAATACTGGAAACAGCAAAATTAAGTGACATTTTGAAAATGACACTAGATTAAATAATGAAATTGTGAACATACACGAGCCTTAACTTCCAAATAAAATTTCTAATCATTACCTCTATCCCCACATATCTTGGCACAAATATTTTTTAAAATACAGCAGTATACTTCCTTTTTTTTTGCATATATTTTAAAATTTTGTGTCCTCATTAATCATAAATCTAATGTAATATACTTTTTACCTCACTATGCTCTGAAATTAGCAATCCTTTAAGAAAGTTCCTTGGTATTAAAAAAAATTGAAAAAATTTCTTTTAATATATCTTCTTTAATCTTCACTTTAACTCTTTGTTCAATTGAAGAACTAAGAGCCTGCACTAAAAAATCAATGGCATCATTCAAGCTGTTCCTTCAATTTTTATAATATTCAACTATGCTAAGAGGAATGAAACTGTACCCAGTATTCCAAAGCTGGGCTCTCCATCCATATTCAGCATTAAAATAATTTCTTGCTTTCTGTCTAATGTGCAAAAACAAAACAAAATACTATTAAGCACTCTAAAAATACTTTTACCACGTACATGCCCACATGCTTAGTTCTTATCCTTCAAATCCCTTCTCTAAGTATAAAATTTCTCTAAAATTGGGGAAAGGCAATCATGTCACTCTTATCCAAGCCAGGTATAAATAATATAAAGTAAACTAAACTTGATTAATTATCCTTAAGAAAGTGTATAGCCACTTTCTCCCTTTCAATCCACATAAAGCTTGAACTAACCCACAAGTTCTACATATATTAACTCAAAATTCCTTTGTTTTTCTATAATACATAACCAAAGCAAAATGATTTCTGAATTAAACTCCCCAAGTACTTCACTCACTCTCTCCTGTGATTCAAATAAATTTGAGTGCACTAACACAAAGGGGAAAAATAGCTCCCTTGAAAGAGTACACAGTCGTTCTTTTATCAAAATAGCATTTTTCACAAGTGACCCAAATAGAATTACAGCTTACAAAAATCAAGCCTTTAATTCTGAAGAATAATTTGCACCTAGAGAAAATTTCAAGGTAACAATTTTTACTGCTTGTGGACTTTAGACCCAATCTACTTATTTTGATTTTGCTTAAGTCTGCGTGTAACTAACTTGTTGGCTTCTGTTACAGGACCACTGTCCTAGTGAGAACATCTGACAACAAAGTGCTTTTGATACTTCAGTAACTAAACTACCTTGGATAAGATTCCTGACAAACTTGACCATAACATTTTACTCAATGGTGAAAAGTATTTTAATTAGGTTTCAATGTACTCCTTATCAGTAGTCCCCAATCTTTTTGGCACCAGGGACCAGTTTCATGGAAGACAATTTTTTCATGGACCAGGAGATGGAGTTAGGGGAGCGAGCTCTGCAACCCTGTCCCTAACAGGCCTCAGACCCTGCTGACTGAGGGTTGGGGACAGCAGCCTTAAATGGTACAGCATAAATCAGATGACAATTTTTCCACTTAGTTAAACCATTAATAGGTCGTGTATAAGTGGGACAACATTGAATATAACTTTGTCCCCAAACACTTTTGGGACAGAGATAATTCAAGGAACACACTGATAACCCTTACATATGCCAAAAATCTGTTCCTAGATTGTTGTATGCTGATTTTTCATAAATCAAATCACATTTGATAAGTACCATATAAAGGGATTATTTGAAAGCAACTTATAGTGAATCCCTTTTGTAAAATTCTCATATAATATAACCAAATACGAATTAATTTACTTTGTAATCTTAAACTTTTAAATGTCAAATTTCTTAAAGTGGAGCACAGCTGCCTTCATAAACTAAAACATTCACCCCAACATTAGTACCCTTCTCCCTGTTTCCCCTCAAGCAAGCTCTAAAAATGTCACCCAAAAAATGAGCTATTCATCTGTGATAGAATATACAAGCAATACTAGAAAAGTTGAAAAATAAATTAAGTGATTTTTAAAAAATGTAAAATAGAAATGTTTGTATAGTATTTCAAAAAAGTCAATGAATTATTTTATTTTTGACAATGATCACAATTAAAGCTCAATAAAATGACTTTAAAAAAAAATCACGATATGGATATCTCAAATTACTTTCCCATGTGTGTTTATCACCTGGAGTAAACTGTCAAGAACTGTTCATTTCCACGAACACACGACCTCCATGAAGCTACCAAGGTCAACAAGACCTACGGGAGGGGGATATGCTGAGTAAGTGCTCATTTGTCCAATTCCAGAGTTCCCTTTAAAAAGAGAAAAGGAAGAAAGAAAAACAAACTTTTATTTATATATTACAGGAAATGATGTTTTCAGGTTGTAACCATTAAGTACCCTATTATAGGATCCTATACAGACATATGTCAACAATGGCCAATCAGAGCAAGATGTAAAAGGGACCTCACATACACAAACCAGGTACTACAAAAGTAGCTGTAGAGAATTAACAAGATCCCAAACTGACTAATCTTTCCCTTCATCTTGTACTGAAAACATTTCCTACCCTGTCTGGCTACATGCCACAAGGACTCAATTTCAAAGTGAAGAGCCTCTGTTAAGAGAACTCTGAAAAGGACAAATAATCAAAGATCCATAACCAATAGAAAAAGCACCCACATATCAGAAACGCTTGGGTTAGGAGCAAGTTTGTACATACTGAGGCTGCCAGTACCACCAAACTCACAGGTTGTTTTCTTATCCTTTACCATTCTGCCATTTCCTCAGCTGTCATGATCCTGCACCTTTCACAAACCAGGACGTTTTCTTGGATGAGATTTAAATTTTAAAACACATTATCCACTTAGTTATGTTTTATCCACTTAGTTATGTTTTATGCTAGACTTATACTCAAAAAATCCCTATCAGTCTGCAATCATTATATTTGAAATTTCCAAACAACTTTCAAATATTAAAAAAGACAATGTCAGAGCTAGAGCCTGATAATTTCAAAGTGAAGAGTTTAACTACGGGTAATTCATTCTAGCATTTGGTAAACAGGTAGCATACACACATACATTGTGATAGTGGAAAATTAAAAAGGAAAGAAATCAGCAAAAGCACTGGTTATTCACAATCAGCACAGTACTGGGCTGGCAACAGTCTTCTAAGTAACTTTCAGGGAAGCTCCAAACTGGTGGGTGGCACTGGGTCAATGCGATTACTTAACCCTGGCAGTTACAACTAAACTCCACTTTGATGGGCTCCAAAGCTTATTACAAAAAGATGACTGCTTGGGCATACCAAGTACTTAGGTGTCCTCCTTCTATTTTTCTCCCATGGAACACGAACCCAGACACCTGAAACTCGTCAGACAAACATTACCTTGTTTTGGGGCTTTGGAGTTTTGTATTTATTATTTTTAAAGTCCACTGGGCATAAATTCATTTTTGTGTGTGTTGTGTGGGCAAGATTAACCTATTTCCTGCATGCACTGGGAAGAACTCATGACAATTCAAGCAGTTCTCTCTCTCCCAAGTAACTTTTTTTATCATTTAGTCCTAAAATAACCATAAGCAACAAACATTAAACACTGGCATGGCAACGTGCACACATCATGCCCTGGTGCTACCCACAGGCGGATTGGTTCATCTCTGGTCCCCATCCAGACCAGTCCCCCGGCTCCGCTCCCTTCCGTCCGGTCCAGCCTGTCTTCACCCGAGTTTTGCCGTGAAATCCGCCACTTTCGCTGGCCCCGGCAAAAGCAAGGCGCCTCGTCTTGAGGGCAGAGTTCCTCGCAACTGCCCCACAAAAATTTCCTGAAACCTTCCCGCGGGACCCCTCGCCCAGTCCCCGCACTTTACCGAGCCCCAAAGAGGGGCCCACCTGCCTCCCGTCGCCTGTCCCCACGCCCGGGTCGCCCTGCCAACTCTTGCCCCAGCGGCCGCACTCCGGGCTCGCGGAGCGGCGCCCACTGCCCTGTTCTAGCCCCCCTCGACTCGGGTGCCCGACCTCGGCGGCCAGGGGCGCTGAAAACGCCCCCCCAACCCCGGGCTGACCCCACGACGCCCCCCAGAGGCCGTGTCCCGAGCGCCTGTCAGCGCCCCCGGAAGGGGGTCAGGCGAGGGGCTGAGCTCCCGGTGTCCTCTCCTCTCCGGACACCCTCTCCTCCCCCCGGCACTCACCTGGCCGGCTCTCGCCCAGGGGCCGGGCGAGGGGGTCGGGGGTCAGGCGAGGAAGCCGCCCGCCCGCCGCGGCCCCCACCCTTCGTCCCGCGCCCCACTCCCGGCCGGCGCGCACCCCGGGCCCGACGCGCGCCTGGAGCGGCGGGGGGAGGGGACGCGGGGACGCGCGAGCGCCGGGGTGAGGGGGGGCGGGGGTAGGGGGCGCGGCGAGAGCAGGGGCTCGGTGGCGTCCGCGGTGAGAAAGCAGCCTCGGCCAGGGCCGTCATGGCGCGCGGCGGCGGCGCGGCTCCCTCCGGTCTCTCCGCTCCCTCGCCTTTAGTTTGACCTTTCCCTCCAATGTGTCTGAGGGAGAACGACTGTGCGCGCGCGTGTGCATGTTTCTCTGTGTGTGTGCGCGCGAGTGCGCGCGCACGCGCGCGGGAAAGGGGCTGGGTTCGCTCCCGACGCCTGACGTCACTGCCATGGCAACGGCAGTCCCCGCCCATCGTTTCCCATTTCCTGTCCCCGCCCACTGTGCACGTTCCGGGGCCTCACGTGCTCACTCGCACGCACGCACGCACACTCGGAGCGCGCGCGCCCTTAGCGCTGGGGGGTTGGGAGGTAATCTGTGCCTCCTCTTCGCTTCCCTTCCCTCGGCTCTCCACCTCCCTGAATTCGACCAATCCAATGTGGAGGAGCCGTGGGCGGGGCGGGCTCGGCTCCCAGGGCAGCGTGAAAAATTTCCCGAGGCAGAGCGAAAACTCTTCCTGAGCGACTGAGCATGTCCGGTGGCCAAAGAGGCGCGTTGGATGCGAGTTAACGGCGAAGGAGACGTTGGGGCAGTTGAGGGAAATTTAGAGGTTATGTGATGTCAAAATGGGACCGCATACTATTAGGCAGCCTTGGAATGGCAGCTAGCCCCGCCACTATCTCGCCGTGTGACCTTGGGCGTGTTACTTAAACACTGAACTGTGTGTCTCCGGTAAAATGGGGTTAGTAAAGTCCTCCACTGTGGTTCCTAAGGACTAAAAGAGAGAACGTGGAAAACGACTCACGTTGCACATGGTAGATCCTAAATACCTAGTTATTATTATGGAGCCCACGTCCTCTATATTTTACAAGTGGGGGGGGGTACAGGACTCAAAGGTATTAACAAATTAAGTGACTCGTTCAAGGTCAGGTAATGGCAGAGACCCGGGCTTCAAGTTCAATAATCATTGTCTATTGCCTTCCTTTAAGGAGGGGGAAATGAAACATGCCAGGAAAACCCTCTCAAAGGGATCAGAAATGCCAGTGATCTGTGGATTGTTTCCTAGTCCCCACTTCCCTGGCCTCCTGGCAAAGGTTTAAAACTCTGGACATAAGGGCTGAAACAGCCTTGACGCAACTTTTAGAACGTGTAACTTTTAGAAATTCGGCGTGTGGATTTTCTCCTGAAAGAGCACCGGAATGGTGCTTTTCTCAATTCCCTTGGGGCCCCTAAATTTCTTCTGAAGGTTTGATTAAAGTGTAAACAGTTCCATATTCTCTAGCTGAGGACACATTGGTGACCTCACCGTTTCCTCAAACTTCAGCTTACAGCCCTTTCCTCTAACTTAGCACTTAAATCATTTATTGCCTCAGTATTTATTAAATGTTGTAGTACTATTTAACTTTAGATTTGCTGTTAATTTTTCAAAATGTATGTGTCTGTCTCCCTGTTATAGCCCTGACCCTATACCTGATCTTAGTAAAGGACAACACCCAGTTCCTCAAACAAGCCCTGAGGTTTCCCACTTACAGGGAATTGTTCACTTGACCCTTCCAAGTTTCAGCTTAAATGCAGTCTCTTCTGAAAAGGCTTGCTGGATCTACTCAGTTGGAATAAATTAGTTTGTTTTCAAAGCACTTGGTATATACCTCGCTTTATACACTGTTCCCAGTAGACTTTGTGTTCTGCTATTTATGCATATAATCACCCATGGAAAGCTTCTCTAACATCAATGTATGGGTTGACTGTTACTGAAGTCCAATATTTCACTTATTATCCATTCCTTTATGGCTTCATTTATTTGCCTTCCCCTTCAGACTATAAAAGGCATGAATGGCAGGAACCATGTCTAGTTCCACTTTGCATTTCCAGCCTCTTCCTCAGTACAACGGCATCGCTCAACAACTAGCTACTGTTGGCTGAATGGGCTCCTTGCCTATTTTATAAAGTTCTTAGGGGCAAACTTTACCATGTTTATATTTACATCTCAGAATCAGGGCTTTTCTGGGAAATTAAGAGTTCCCAGTATATCCTGGACTACTCCAAAATGCACCCCAAATTACATAGTCACACTCATACAATTAAAGAAGGCTTTGGCAGCCGCACAAAATACTGAGGAGAAGATGAAGTAGGAAGCCCAGTGAGGAAGAGGTCATAATGTTTTCAACAGCTGCCACTATGGATCTAGGATGACAGAGTTTCAGATATTGTTAAGGATGAGATAATAGACAAATTACTCCAAGGTACATCAGTGATGCTGCTCCTAGAAGAGTGGGAAAATTATGCAAAGAGGAATCTTGAAATCAAACAGTGTTTGCTTACTCTGAACTGGTAGGATCTGTCCCTTTGTGTAATTTGGCACAATAATCTAAAGCCTGGTGGTATTCTTGTATCTACTGTTCTCTTGATATGCTCTTTAACTTTTTACATGTGTGTCTAAATCCTCACCAAACCTAGTCCTCTTATTCCTTGTCATGCTAATGGCACTGCCAGATGTCCCTGAAGTCATTCTCAGCTTATCCCTATCTTTATGCTGTCAGTCTCTGAGTCCCCAAAGTCTTCCTCTTTAGTGGCAGTGGTAGCCATGAACAACTGTTCTCCACCCCTTTGGCTACTGCTTTAGTGTGAGCCCTCCTATCATCTGGACTCTTGCTAAAGCCTTCCAGTTGTTCTTTCTGCCTCATCTTAGTCCTGTCCAGCCTAATTTCCACCACACTCCAGATACTAGAGGGACTGGCACTTACACTGTAAGTTTAGAATGTAACTCTCGAGCATGTAAGTATAAGATGTTTAAAATTTGGAATCTGAAGGATCCAGCTAAGGCTTTTTTGAAGGCTAAAATTGAGAACATTTTTGAATTAGCAACATTGTTCGTTAACAGAGAACTAAGGTAGGTGTCTCTTGGATATAAACGGCAATACTCAAAAAGTTGGTTTTAAAAAAAAGCCATTGTGTGTGTGTTTTAAGTACCTCATTAAGAAGAGAGAAAGAACATTCAGTTCCCATCTTGAGGGACTCTCTTGCTCCAGGATTACTGAGAGACCCCTGGAGTTTGCGTGGGGCTCCCTGGACTGGAGGGCACTTTTCCCTATCAGGGAAGGTCAACATCTTTATCAGAACATAAACTTGTAGGGGGAGGTGGTGAAGTGAGAACACACTACCCAGTTAGACCAGCTCAATCAGTTCTGGTGATGACCATGGCAAACAGCTGCTCTACCCTCATAGCCTGTTAAGACTGATGTGTGGATATTGGGCGTCTGTGTGCACACTATGGGCTGCACAAACGCAGGGAAAGGTATTTGCGTGGGAGACAATGTGAATGACATCCTCTGGGGCTATACAGTGCTCCACCTCCATAAACACATGTAGCAGTCCTAAGTGACATGTAAAAAGGCATGTCTCTGTCTACTTTGGCAATTTAAATGATCATAATTGTACCTTTGATAATACAAATAAATAAGTACTTAATGGAGTACCTACCAATTGTCATCTCAAACACTTAAATTAATTTTAATGTACAAAGTTATATCTAAAGATGTGTGCATATTTCAAAATGGTTATTAGACTGATATTACCACCATTCATTTATTCTAAAAGATAACAATTGAGTATCTGCCTAGTTTCAGGCATTATTCAAAAGTCTGGATTGAACAAATGT
The DNA here is from genome assembly GCF_040939455.1 of Microcebus murinus. Taxonomy (NCBI): domain Eukaryota; kingdom Metazoa; phylum Chordata; class Mammalia; order Primates; family Cheirogaleidae; genus Microcebus; species Microcebus murinus. The sequence continues at coordinate 33,317,616 of NC_134110.1, read as the reverse complement.
ATTGAGTACCAACTACAAATCTTAGAAAAGCTATTAACCGATTCCTTCAAAAATACAAGTTTATGGTTTTTCCAATTTATACTTTTTTTCAGTTTTTTGTGCCATTTTATAACATAATATGAAGCTGTTCATATAAAGAGGATTTATTTTTTTATAGATGCTCATCTACTAAAACCTGGAGAAGAGATTTGGTTCATCCATTTCAAACAATCTAATATAGTAGGATGCACCAGTGAATATAAAGCTTTTATGTAATTTTCCTCCTAGTGCTATCGAAAGAGGTGCTAGAAAGTTAAGTTGGCTTCTTTAGGGGCCTCCTGGGAGCACTGGAGAGAACTGCCCTTAGTACAGAGAGCCATAGTTTCATTGTTCAGGAAAGAGAGTATAATCACACTTTGACCCCTGGGGCATTCTGTAGAGGAAAGCTGCTAACATCTGATTTGGATTGTTATATGAGCAAGAAATAACTGAAAATTTATTTGTTGTTGTTGTTATAGCTGCAAGCTTTCTCAGTAGGTTAATTGGAAAACCAAATAATATGACCATATTTGTACCCCAAATTTGTGAAGCTTCTCATACTGGTAACACTAAATTCTTAGTTCTGGAACACTCAAGTGAGCCTCTGCCTCTAGTAGTCTTTTTTGTTTTGTTTTGTTTTTTTGAGACAGAGTCTCACTTTGTTGCCCAGGCTAGAGTGAGTGCCGTGGCGTCAGCCTAGCTCACAGCAACCTCAATCTCCTGGGCTCAAGCAATCCTACTGCCTCAGCCTCCCGAATAGCTGGGACTACAGACATGCGCCACAATGCCCGGCTAATTTTTTGTATATATATTTTTAGTTGGTCAATTAATTTCTTTCTATTTTTAGTAGAGATGGGGTCTCGCTCAGGCTAGTTTTGAACTCCCAACCTGGAGCGATCCGCCTGCCTCGGCCTCCCAGAGTGCTAGGATTACAGGCGTAAGCCACCACGCCCGGCCTCTAGTAGTCTTTACAGGTGACACTTGAACAACATGGGTTTGAACTTCACTTGTCCACTTATACATGGATTTACTGCCGCCTCTGCCACTCCTGAAACAATAAAACCAACCCTTCCTTTTCCTCTTCCTCAGCCTACTCAGTGTGAAGACATGAGGATGAAGACCTTTATGATGATCTATCTGCACTTAATGTATTTTCTCTACCTTGTGATTTTCTTAACATTTTCTTTTCTCTAGCTTACTCAATATTAAGAATACAGTGTTTGATACATATCACATACAGAATATGTGGTGATCAACTGTTTATTTTATCAGTAAGTCTTAGGTCAACAGTAGGTTATTAGTAATTAAATTTTTAGTGAGTCAAAAGTTATGCTTGCTTAGGGTTGGTTTCCTTAACTCCCGTGTTGTTTAAGGGTCAACTGTATCACATGGCTTCCAAGTCTTTGATGGCCTTGCTATGTAGGAGTCACTTGCTGTAAAACTGTTATGTGCAGTTCTAAAAGCTGATGTACTTAGCTAAAATAAAAGGGAGGGCCACCTAGGAAAAACCAAAATGCACATACCTATATAGAGTCACACACACACACACACACACACACACACACACACACACACACACACAGAGAATATTAGGATTCAGAGTTCCAGACAACCCTCACCATTTTAACTATTATCATTATTAGCATCAACATCTTTCTCACTATTATATTTTAAGTCAAGAAACTTGAAACCTGACATAATAATCTTGACTATTTGCAGCAACCCAGGAAGAATAAATGAGTTGTCGCCAGAAGATGGTGGGCTCTCCTTCATGCATGGTCACCACTGTCTGTGATATCTGTCCTATGACTCATGAGGCATGTAATGTCATGCCAGGCATCTGTGTTTGCGTGGCCCTCCAGATCCTCCCAATTACTGCAGAGTCCGAGGTGGGATTTCCTCCTGATGTTTTATGTCGTGGGAGTCAGTATGAAAGACTGCAGCATGGCTGAGTGAGCTTTCTGTTCTCCCTGAGGATAGGATGCAGGGTCCACCCCAGCAGGCCACAGTTTTGCCTGGAGGCAAAGCATTCAGTCTTTCTATTGGCCTGACAATTTGAGCCAAGCTCCAGGCCAATAGAATAAATGAGCTAAGAACTAGAGAGGTGAGTTTTGTTAAATTACAATAACATCCATGCTTCCAGGGGAGCTGCAAAAGTCATTCCTGTCAGATGCACTCAAAATCAACATACAAATTACTCCTGCCAAATGCTCTGAGGCTATGGAATAAAGCCTTGCATTATTTTAAATAGTTACTCAAAACCTCTAGTCTCATACCTCAACAATCATCATGGTAATTGTAATCAGTATCCTTGGTAGTGAATGTTAATAATTATTTATGGAGTGACCACCCTGTGCAATGTACTTTGCTAGGTGCTTTATGTATGGCAGATATTTAAGATAACTAACAGCTTTGCAAGGTAGAAGTTATTATAACATCCTACAGATGGGCAAACAGAAATTTAGAGCACATAAGCAACTTGCCCAGTGTCACCACAGTGATGATATCTTTATATTTAAAGAATATTCTTTGGAAAAAAATGACCTAAGTATGTAAGAGCTACTTCCAAGCTCAGAGACATTTTAAACAAGACTTTTATTGGAAAATTGTAAACATATACAGAGAGGTATACTCAAGCAGCTCCTATCAGGAATAATTTGAAAGTAAAGGGTTTTGCGTGATTTCTCCCTTATTTTTCTTGGAGGAGAGCCAAGTCCTTAATAAGAATTTCTGCAAAAGAGGAGCCTGGGGCTGAATCTTATTTATGGAGGCAAAAGATTATTTTTATTTCAGACTCACATTCTTACTCTCTATTTGAATTTGCCAATTAATATTAAAATAGCAAATATTATGAAGACTTAATTTTGAGTTGTCTAATTGTCCTCATCCCTACTGCAAACCCTCAGTTTAGGCTTAAGGCAGGTTTATGCTGAGTCACATAATAGTCTCCTACCTTACTATATAATCCACAGCAACACTGGAGTTGTGCTTCATACTGTGGGGTAGATATAAGTGAATTTATGTTTAGCAAAATAATTGATTCAAAATGGGGTTGATTTAATGGTGTGGTGTAGTGTGCTCATACTGGCTCACAAGAGCTGACTGTGCATGTTTCTTCCTAATTTCACATTTGGTGACATCACATTAGTAGCTTGAAATTGGCCACAGTGGGAGTATTTACACCATGGAAATTGGCAAATGCCACAAATCAGGGCTTTTATTCCCCCACAGAGGCAGTTGTTAAATATTTACAGACACACTACTGGGTAGATTGTATTATTTGCTTAAAAATATCTGCTGTCTTTTACTGTGGGTCTACTCTTCACTGTCCTCACTGTGAGAGAAGTGTGTGTGTGTGTGTGTGTGTGTGTGTGTATATATATATATATATATATATATTTTATATATATATATATATTTTTTTTTTTTTTTTTTTTGAGACAGAGTTTCACTTTGTTGCCCAGGCTAGAGTGAGTGCCATAGTGTCAGCCTAGCTCACAGCAACTTCAAACTCCTGGGCTCGTACAATCCTGCTGCTTCAGCCTCCCGAGTAGCTGGGACTACAGGCGTGTGCCATGCCCGGCTATTTTTTTCTATATATATTAGTTGGCCAATTAATTTCTTTCTATTTATAGTAGAGATGGGGTCTCACTCTTGCTCAGGCTGGTTTCGAACACCTGATCTCAAGCAATCCGCCCGCCTCGGCCTCCCATAGTGCTAGGATTACAGGCATGAGCCACCGTGCCCAGCCTAGAGAAGTATATTTTTTACCCATTGAAGTCAGCCTTGACTATGTGACTTGCTTTGGTCAATAGAATGTGACAATAGAATGTTTCCAAGCAGAAGAACATGTGCTTTTTTTTCCTTTTTCCTCTGCCATGAACTAGCATGTCCCAGATAGTGTCTGCTTCTTTAATCCAAGCCCTAGAATAAAGGGCACGTGAGGCGCCAATAACTTGTCTTTTTGATCCTTAGGTTTTACTCTCCAGAGAATGTTGCAGAATGACAGTCAACTTGTAAAGAACAAGAATATAAGCAAGGAATGAATCTTTCTTATTGTAAAAATTTTAGATATGTTTGTTGTTACCCTGGCATTGCTTAGGCTAAGCTGATTGATGTAGCAGTTGGGACTTGCAAAGATGCTGCCATGTCAGGAAACCTAAATTATGTGGCATTAATTCTGGGGCTTGGGAGTGGGAAGCAAAAAATATGTTATTGGAAAATGGAAAAATGGCAACTCATGTTATCTAGTGGCAATACATTTGGTAAAACTGTCACCTATGATCCCTGGGAAGACATATAATACACTAAATGAGCTACTCGGATGCCTAAATTGCTATGGACTGAACATAATGAAGTACTATAAGAGAGAGTTAAGCTTATGAAAGAATTGTCCACTTTGGGGAGATCAAAGGGAGTAGAAAGGGTCCAGAAATTTGAGGACTCAGATGACTAGAGGGTATAATTGATTCTGATTTTCAAACAATAAAAGATAAAACTGGGAAAGTCTCTTTCAGTGACAAACACTGATTAAAATTCAGCCTTGTGGCAAAGACCAATTGAAGGTATAGTTCCTCTGTTAAAACCTCTGAATTGATTGATTAAGGGGGCACCAATTAAATACTTTCAGTTGGACAAAATAGCTTCAGGAAAAGAGATTAGAAGTGTAGTTGTCCCACTGAAGCCAGATTAATTCAAGTTACCTGCAATTAAGTCTAAAAGGAAAGTCATAACTAGAAAAGGATTATAGATGTGGCCATTGGCACATGAGTTTGTTTGGAATCAAATATAAGATAAGAATGTGAGAAAGTTATATTGCCAAAAGAGTCACCAGCTCATACTAAAATAGATTATAACTGTTTTGAGACTTGAAATGACCTTTGGATTTTCAACTTTCTGTAGGAAGAAGGCAGAGAAGCCTGGCCAGCTCCCAAAGAGGACTCAGTGTCCTTTACAAAAAATGCCTTAGGAGAATAATGGAAAAGGAGAGTCCTCCCAGAGGACAGAGCCAAGAGCTAAGCAGAACAATAGATTGGGTGTTATTGTTCTGGGTCCAGAATCAAGACCTAACCAAGGAACATTTCCGTCCTTATTGTAGGTAGCCACGCAACATCTGCTCAGGGGACTTTCAGAATTGCTGTGGACAAGTGACCTCTGTGTGCCTCTTATTCTTCCACCCTCTGAATGGGAGTGTTTGTTTCAGCTATCCTGCTTTGCCATGGTACGTTGGGCACGTGAGGGGCCAATAACTTGTCTTTTTGATCCTTAGGTTTTACTCTCCAGAGAATGAATGTCAGGGCCTGATGAAGATAATTCCATGAGATCATGGAATTCCAGACTGATACTGTAACCGAATGCAATCTTCAGGTTGTTTTCCTTGAGTAGTGTTGCCAGATTTTGTAAGTAAAAATATAGGGTGCCCAGTTAAAATTGAATTTCAAATAAACAATGGATAATTTTTTAAAGATAATTATATTCCACTGTACAATATTTTGGACATACTTATCCTTAAAAAATTATCTATTGTTTATCCAAAATTCAATTTAACTGGGCACCCTGCATTTAGTCTGGCATCCCAGTGGAAAAGGGTAGGTGTATTTTGCTTACACAAAGAGGGAAGTGAGCAATTCATGATGAACAATTCTGGCAGATTGTACTATTTATTCAAAACTATTTGTTTTCTCTCCTTATGTATTGCCTGCCTGGTGCCCTCCCTGTGAGAAGATGTTCTTCCTGATCCATTGACATTGGGCTTAGCCATGTTTCTGGATTTGGTCAAATGAATATGAGTGAAAATGATATTTGCTGGTTCCAGGTAAAAACTTCAAGCACCTTCATCTGATTCTGACATTTCTCTTGAGCCTCTAGCATGATGCCCCCCTGGAAGGTTGTTCCTTCAGTAGATCCTGGAGCCAAGAGAACATGGAGCAGAGCTGCACCTGCCCAAAGGATATGCACACACACCAGAAATGGACCACGAGTGCTGTAAGCCGTAGAGCTTTGGGGGTTCTCACTGCAGCATAATTTAGTCTACACTGACTGATACAACAAGTTCCTATATATAACATAAATGTATGCGATTTGAGCATCTGGGTGGCTTTCATCATAAAATTAAATCACATTCTAAGTGAAAAAAACACAGAGACAGTAAAAATCATACTTAAGAAAGATTTAAATGTTTGAAGTTCTGTTTTTAAAAAAGGATAAACTTAGGGTGAGAATAGGATATTTTTATTAAAAACAACATATTCTTTTATTTCTTAATAAGATTTTCTTACAATATCAAAATTTTAAATTGATAATTTTTATATTGGGAACAAATAAAAATGCACCTAAATCTTAGCGTTAGTGTCCAAAGAAAGTGATATATTTTCTTTTCTCTGTTCCTTTGATCATAATGCATAGCATTGCTTATTTGTAGACTCAAATTAGTTTTATGCATTCATTTATTCAACATGGCATGCTTCTAGATGTGTAAGGGCTAGGAAAATGTAACCCATCAATATGTACCTGGCATTCTGACTAAGAGGTAGAGTTATGTTGCAGAAGCACTGTAGTTTGGAGCCAAACTGACCTGGGTAACAATCCTGACCCAACTCCATCCTTACTATATGACTTTGGGCAAGTTTCTTAACCTCTCTGAGCCTGAGCTTTCTTATCTGCAATGAATAATAAAATGATAATACTACTACTATGCAGTCTTTACTATTTGCCAATATACTTAGGTGCTCTGCATATATTATTTTCTTGAAGCCTCACAACATGGAATGATGCAAATATTTTTATCTTCATTTTACAGATGAGAAAAGGGAGGCCTGGTGATGTGACACAACTGACTAGAAGTTGCTTAGTAGGAACAAAGTGGCAGAACCAGGGTCCCTACCTAGTTCTGCCTCACTGAAAACCTATGCTCTTCTGTTGGGAAAGCTAAGTGAAAGCATGCCCAACATCATTCATCATTAGAGAAATACAAATCAAAACCACAATAAGATGCCACTTCACACCCACTATGATGGCTAAAATAAAAAGGCAGATAATTTGAAGTGTTGGCAAGGATGTGGAGAAATTGGAACCCTCATATACTGCTGGCGAGAATATAAAATGGTGAAACTACTTTGGAAAATGGTCTCGTAGTTCCTCAGTTTTAAACATAGAGTTACTATATGACCCAGTGATTCCATGCGTAAGTATATGCCCAAGAAAAATGAAAATGTGTCTACACAGAAGCTTGTGTGTGAATGTTTATAGAAGCATTATTATTAATAGGTGGGAACAACTCAAATGTATATGAACTGGAGAGTGGGATAAACAAAATATGATGCATCCATACAATGAAATATTATTCAGTCACAAAAAGAAGTGAAGTTCTGATATATGCTGCAATGTGGATGAGCCTTGAAAACATTATACTAAGTGAAAGAAATAAGTCACAAAAGACCACATATCATTTTTATGAACTGTCTAGAATAGGGAAATCTGTTGAGACCAAGAGCTGATAGTGGTGGTTGGGGATGGGGGTAAGGGGAGGGGTGGAGAGGAGAAACCATCCAAAAGGGTTTCTTTTGGAGCTGATAAAAATGTTCTAAATTTGACCATAGTGATGGTTACATATATCTGTGAATATACAAAAAAACCCATTAAATTATAAACTTCAAATAGGTGAATTGTATCATATGTGAATTGTATCTCAATAAAGCCATTTAAAAAGAGTATCTGCAAATCCCAGGATAATCCCCTGCAGAGTGCAGAGTTTATGAAACAAATGGTTCTCTTTCCTCACCCTTTCCTGTCTTTCCTTCTCATTCTCCTTCTCTCTGTGATTTCCAAAGCTGTTCATAGGAAATAACATAAGGTAGGAATCAGAAGCCTTAGATACTAGGTCCAAATGTATGAGATTTTGTAAATTCAATCAATCAATCAATCAATCAATAATCTCTAAAAGCCTCCATTTCCTTATCTCCAGGTGGGGATAATAACCCCATCTTTTCCTACTGCACCTGGTTGTCTTGAAGATCAAATGAGAGAAAGGTTATGGAAATTCTTTATATATGTTATAAAAATTGTATGCAGTTGCCATGGTCTGAATGAGTGTGTACTCCTGAAATCCATATGTTGAAACCTAATCACCAATGTGATGGTGTTTGGAGGTGGGGCCTTTGGAAGGTGATTAGATCATGAGATCAGAGCCCTCGTGATTGGGATCAGAGCCCTCATAAAAGGGGTCCCAGAGAGAGCTAGCTTGCCCCTTCCACCACGTAAGGACACAAAGAGATGGCACCAGCTATGAGTCAGGTAACAGGCCCTTACCAGACACCAAATATGCCAGCACCTTGGTCTTGGACTTCCTAACCTCTAAACCTGCTGTTTATTAGCGACCCAGTTTGTGGTATTTTCTTATAGCAGCCTAAACTGACTAAAATACTTTGCAATATGACAATACTCTACTATTATTACTACTGCTATTAATACTGACACTATTGATACCTCACATTTATGGAGGTCTTATTATGTTTCAGATACAGTTCTAAGTGTTTTCATCAGTAACCCTTATAAGAACCTATTTTAAATTTAACAAAAGCAATGAAGCACTTTCCTTGGTTTTTAGTGAGGAGTGTTAGTTAATTAGGGGTAAACATATGAAATGGTTTTATTTTTCCAATAGTTTCTGCTCTCCTTGTTTTGTTACCCATAGCAGCCTTGGTTTCAATCCCTTAACCTTTCCGTTGTTTTTGGTCAACAGAACAGTTGCCTCTGGTTCCTCTGTTTAAGATTTTGACTCTCTCCACTCCTGCCAAGACAGGTGGAAATTGTGGCACCAGAACTTCAAGTGTCAGAGTGGGCCTGGTCAGTACTTGTCTCTATCCAAGAGAAAGAGAGGAAATACACATGCACCTTCATGTCACTGTCCATGTACAGTTGCTGTCATCTCCTTGAGTGGCCATAACTTCTGTTCTTGTTTGCTGAGCTCCTTGGGGGCAGAGGTGCCTTTGGTGGGCTCCCTGACCAGAACCTGACTCTGGGGGCCCCTAGCAGGAGGCACCATGCACATTCCTCCAACACGTGGGCCTCCTTACCCCTATGCTGCGGTGGTCCCTAGAGATACCATTGGTCCAACAATACTCCATTTCCCAGCCCTTCAACTTCACAGGGCTAAAAATCCCCTGGGGATGCCACTCCTGTGGGCCTTGGGAATTGCAACTTGAGGGCCCTCCTGTCCTGGTCATTGTCATCTACACCACCTCTTTGTGCCATCTCCTGACCCCATTCTCCAACTCCCAAAAGATGACCACTGCTCACCAGTCTCCAGGTCAGTGGAGTGTGTGTATGGAGGGGGTACAGGAGGGATGGTGAAGCATCTCCAAGCTGTACAAGTTGTTTCCTTGAATTTAGAGAAGAAAACCCTTGGGAAGCACCCACCGGCCCCTCATAGAGTTTCCACCAGAAGTAACCACTTACTTCTCCCAAGCCTTCTCTTCTGTGTCTGTGAGGGCAGGGACGCTGGTTTTGCTGAAATGACTCTACTGAGCAAGGCCTGTAGGGGTGGGAGGGCAGGGAGCAAAGGGAGAAAGGGAAGCAATTGGTCCTTTCTGTTACCAGTTCTCTGGGCTGAGAATGTGGGGTGCTAAGGACCTGTTGTTCTCAGCTGTGGGCCTAAAGGAGCAAAAGTAGGATCCCCCTAGTACCTGATACCCTGTTACACAGAGGTATGACTAGCTCCAATCTGAGGCAGTATCCAGTGAGAAAGACCAGCTCGGGGATGGCACACTCACCACCGGGGACAACGGGGGTCAGCCCTAGCATTGAGGCATGCATCTGGGAACCACCCTCCTCTCTGCTCCCACAACACCCTACAGGTTCTTCTGTTACAATTGGTCAGGACCATTCATTTGGCTACCTGTCTTCCCCACCGGAGGATGAGCACCTTGCAGGACATGACTGCATTTTTGTCCTCATCTGCTGCTATGGTTTGGATGTGAGTTTTCCCTGCCAAAACTCATGTTGCGATTTAATTGCCAATGTAATGGTGTTGGGAGTTGGGGCCTTTAAGAGGTAATTAGATCGTTAAGATAGATAATGTCTTTCTGGAGAGACTTGATCATGCCTGCTCCCCTTCTACTTTCCACCATAAGCGGAAGCAGCTCAAGGTCTTCACTAGAGGGCTTCCTGATCTCGTACTTCCCAGCCTGCAGGACTGTGAGCTAAATAAGGCTCCTTTTCTTCATAAATTACCCAGTCTTAAGTATTCTGTTATAGCAACACAAAACAGATTAAGGCATCTGTATTCCCAGGACCTGGGACAGCACCTGGTATATGGTAGGTTCTCAGCAAATGCTATCTAGAATCTTCGGGAATTTTGGAGAATAAAAAGAAAACTAGAAAAAATGGGGGTGGGAGATGTTCCAATTAAAAATATTTCAGACAAATTCTACAAACCAGGGTGGGTTTCAAACAACAGTGAATCATGAGCATGCTTTTGGGGAAAAATTTCACACAGCCGAGGCAGCTGTTTCTCACCCTAGAGGAACTGGGGCAGTGTGAGGCATAACCTAAGTGCCAATAGTTTGCTCTGACTCCTTCAACTTCAAAACAGTTCCTTTTCTGGTTTGAAAACTATAGGACTCTCTTTTTGAACAACTTGGGATTTTGTTTGTTTCATATTGGGGGGCAGACCTCAATTTTTAAAAAATTAATTTTGAACTCTAGATTTTGTTTTTAAAAAGCATTTATCAGTTATTTTTCATTATGAATATTTGAAGACACTAATGTAAAGAGACCTGTCTTAATTTCAGTGCTATCATAACCATATTCTTCTTGTCTGTAAGATCTTTGAACTAATTATTCTAGCCACAGAAGCTTGCTAATATACAATGCGGTTGCCCATGATGACTTGCTCACCTGCCCAGATTTGTAGCCTGCACATTTTTATGTAAATAGAATAGTTGATTTCAAGACTTATTTTTAAAATAGACATACTCTATTGTCCTGAAAACAATGACTATGACAACAACAAAGCTTCCTAGGATTTAAGTATTTGCAAACTGCACAGAATGCTGAAAGCTGAGTCTGGCTCTCATTCTGGGGTTGATCAGCTACGAAGGGGAGATGCTGGGATTTCTGGCAGCCATCTCCTCCACCACATGGTGAGAATCTACATGGAGAATGAAGCCAAAGAAAATCGAGAGAGACACAGCCCTGATAGAAGTCTAGGAGCTCCCAGATCCAATGTAAATGGAGCCAAATTAAGACAAACAGAGCTGAGAGATCAGAGGGAGACATCCCTGATCATTCCATTGGAATTCGTATTTCTAGCCATGCTTGAAGTTATTGCACCCTGGTTTCCCCATTTTCTTAGTTATCAGAGAAGTAAATTCTCCTTTCCTCTTTTGTTTGGGCTTTAACTAGTTTGATTTGGGATTCAATCACCTGTAACTAAAAGCATTTTCTGTAATAAACTGCATCACAGGGTTATTGGCAGGATAAATTGAGATTGTATACATAAAGCATTTCTTGGCACATGGTAAGTGTTCAATAAATATAAATTTTTATAAAATCTCTTATAAGTTGAGAATAGCTCTTGTAACTAACACGAGCCAGAGAGCAGATAAGAAGCAATGAAGATACCACAGTTAAAAAGTTTAACGCTCATAATCTCAGAAAATGGAAATGACCTTGGATTGAGGCAGTGTGGAGTGGTGGATAGAACTTGGGGAGTGGAATCAAGGTTGGGTTTGAAATCCAGCTCTGCCACTTGACTAGCTGAATGACCTTGAGCAAATTGATGACAGTTATGGGCCTTGGCTCCCTCATCTATAAAATGGGGATCATATTATCTCCTTGTAAGGATTAAAATAAACAATCAAGCATGTCACATAATTCTTGGCACCTAGATGTTCAGTAAATGCTGGCTGCCTCTGTCTACCCTCAAGTACCTGCCACCACCGCTACTGCAGGCTGGCCCCACTTACAGAATGGAATTTTATTTGTCAAAGGAAAGCACAAGGGTTGCTGCCCCCAAATATCTTTCTGTATGATGCCTCTGAATGTGCAGCAAGTCTGTTGAAAAGTTGTAAAGAGGGGGTTTATTGTTTTATACCCAAAGTGCTTTCTAATGAATATGTTATGATTTTCTCAACATTTATTATTTTGATAGGATTCAAACAAGTAAGGAAACTTGATTTGCTTTGGAAGAAAAAAGAGAGAGAAGCATTACAACTCACAGTGGAGCCCATCTCTCCTGGGTACCAGAGAGCCCTGATGTAATGACCCCACGTCTGACTTCAGCATTTAGTCCTGAGTAGGCTAACCCAGACAGCTCAGAGCATTCTCATTAATGACTCCTATTATTTAAGAATGTTCATTTGCTTAAATTGATATAATAATACTGAATTAAAGGACGTATATTCCAGTATTTTACATGCGTGGGGTGAAGATTTCTCTCCCTTGATGGGATGAACAAGAAGCAGAAAGCTTCAAGACCACTGGCTGCCACCTTGGAATTATGGGTGGACCAGCCTTAGGCTGAAGCCAGATGCTGAGGGCAACAGAGCACAGGAATGGAAGGAACTCGTGTCTATGATAACATCTGTGAGCTGATAATGATACTGCACCTGGATCCCTCCTTCCCTCTGGACTGACGGTTAGGTGAGATAATGGATTTCTTTGCTTTTATGAAACCAGTTTCTGCAGAAAGTGATCAGTGACAAGAGAAGGGCAGCACCAGAAGGTAGAATATGCCAGGACAGCTGTGGGTCACATGCCTGAGATCTGGCCACTTGGGTTCATATCCTGTATCCGTCTTGTGCTAGCTGTGTGGCCTTGAGGAACTTACTCAACCTCTCACTCCTTCAGTTTCTGTGTCTGAAAAACAGTGATACTAGAAAAGTTGCCGAGAAGATAAATTTGCATATAATGCACACAATGTAGTGCCTGGCACATAGTAAGTTTCAATACGATCTGACTCGTAATTACAGTTACCTCTAAGTGTGAAGAGCATCTCAGGATTTATGGATTGATTTGGAATTGGATTCCCAATCCTCTTCCTTTCTGTCTTTGACTCTATGTCTCTCTATTACTCTGGGATTTTCTCTTTCCCTTTCCTGATCCTTCTTCTCTCATTCTTTAACTAACCATAATTGGGATTGATTTATAGCCTTATTTGCTGTATTTTATAATATGTAATTTTACATTTCATCTTTTTAATTTAAGAAGTCAAAGAGTAGAACATTTTCTATTTCCTTCAATAAAAAAAGAACATTTTGATTTGCTTTTTATATGTCCCCATTAAATTTCATCTGCTTGGCTTTGGCCCCAGTGTTCCACCCTGTCAAAATCATTTTAAATCTTGACACTGTCAGTTATTGGCTTTGCCATCCTTCCTGGTTTTATTTCATCTGCCTTTTAAGCTTTCACCAAGTCCTTGACAAAACCTGCAATTGAGGACTACTCTATCAGCTGTCAGGGTAGGTGTATATGCGGGAACACTCTACATCAGTGCCTCTCAAACTGAAGTGAGCATAACAATTACCTAGAGAGCTTCTTAACTCACAGAGTCCCGGGCTAACCTGCGATTCTGACTCAGTAGGTCTGGAGAGGGCACTGCGAGCTCCCATTTCTAACAGGCTCCTGAGTGATGCTGAGTAGAGCTGCCATAATTAACAGTGGCTTAATCAAGTTAGTAGTTTGTTTTTTTTCTTATATTAAAGAAGTCCACAGGCAGGTGGTCTAGGCCTGGTACTGTGGTTTCAGAACCTAGGTTTTTTTCTCTCTCTTTTCTGTCCTAAATGGCGTGTGGTTTCCTATCCATGGTCCAAAACGGTCATTTGATCTCCAGCGATCATATCCATACTCAAACTAGTAAGAGAAAGGAATGGGGAAAGGATGTCTTCTCTCTTTTTAAGAATATGTGCAAGAAATTGTATGTGGCACTCTAGTTCTCTCTTCTCGGCCAAAACTTTCTCACATATCAGCTAGCTGCAAAAACATCTGGGAAATATAGCTTTTATTTTGGGTGTCGTGTACTCAGCTAAAAACCAGGATTTTATGACCTAGGAAAAGGAGAATGCATTTCTGACATTACTGATTTTAATGTTTTGCAACCAACCTTTTCCCAACCCTAAAGGACTGGCTAAAGGACTGTAATCTAAAACATACCATGTGTTAGGCAGTTAATGTTAATGTAAAACTCTGGATTTCAAATTCTGATCATCCCCTTATGGGTAAGCATTATTTCTTTCATTTTAGAGTTCAGGAAAGTGAATCTCAGAGAGTTTTAGTGATTTTCCTGAGATCCTACAGTGGCTAAATGCCCACACTAAGATTCAAACTCAACTCTGCCAAAGCTCCGACTCCTTCTCATGCGCCGGCTCTGCATCACAGGAATTGCACGTTTGTTTGTGGGAGGAGCCTTGAATTAATCAACTACTGTTACATAATATGCGACCACAAAAGTCTCAGAGACCTACACACTTAGTTTACTCCCATGTCTAGGTGTCAACTGGAGACTGCTACTCTAGGCTGGGCTGGACTAGATGCCTTTAAGCTGTAGCCCAATCTGGGTCTGCTCCGTGATTCTCTCATCTTCCCTGGATCTGTGAGCTCACTGGGGTGCAGCCTTCTCATGCCAAAAGCAGGGGAAGCACGTTTCATCACTGCTGGCAGTGGGCGTGCCTCCATTCCCCTGACTGAAGGAAGCTACATTGTCAAGACCAAAGTTGGCCAGTATGCTCCTCCTGGGAGGGAGTGGATGTTTTTGAAGGTATTCTTATCTGCCCCAAGTCCCAAGGCAGATGCACTGGAATGGAAAGAGCACCAGATTGAGAATCAGGAGTTCTGAGTTCTGATCCCAGACCTGCCCTTAATGACTTGTTGTTAGGAACAAATGGCTAGTCCTTTCTGGGCCTCAGGTTTGTCCTAGGTATCTTTAAAGCCTACCCAGGCTTTAATTTAAGGAGCTATAGCTTACAAAAACAAATCATTGCCTCTCAAACTTCTAATCTAAATGTAGCTTAGTCTTTACTTATCCCATGCAAAAATACACACACACACACACACACACACACACACACACACACACACACACACGAGCCCCTTCAACATTGTTGGGCTAGTATTCAGGGCTCTGTTAATGGTCAAACTGGAACACAGCCCAGCTGTTCCCAATGGTCACGGGAAGGCCCCAGAAAGAAATGAAGCAATTGAGAAGCCATGAATGCTGTGACCTTCTGCTCACAGAGCCTGAATGCAGGCTGCTCCTCTGCTTAGACAGGTGAGCTTTAATTTTGGTGATTTATGATAATGCCTCTGAGTGCACAGGTAAACATGCCACGGTTTATTTTGCAGAATTAATGAAGTCTGATTAATGTCCCAGTCCCCAGCAGATTCTGTTCTAAGAAATGGAGCGAGACTGCCAGGCTTTTGTGCAAATTATGGAGGGAGGATTAATGGCATGGGAATCATCTGGAATCCTCACAATCTGATCTTTAAACTCCCATGAATCCTTTGGGTGGATTCTTTGCCTTTGGAGTGGAAGGCTGCTGGCTGGAGAGAGACCCTTCTAAGAACACAGTATGCAATACAATAACTGTAGCTAATGCTAATCGAGCAGTTACTAATGTATCAAGTCTTTTGCATGCACCACAAGGATTGGAAAGAGCCCGTATTTTGGACTTGGATAGATACTAGTTCACATCCTAGTCCCACAATTTACAAGCTGTGTGACCTGAGATGTGCCGAGCAGGCACTGCCCCTCCCCCTGTATTCCACCCCATGTCTTTTCTATCCATCTAAGTTCTATAGCAAGAACAGTTCCAGCATGCTGCCCTCTCACATTTTGGTAGGAGAGAGAAATATGTAAACAGCAAACTACATTGAAAATAAAAACCACTGGAGGCTATAAGTTGTGGACAGAAAAACTCAATTAATCCACAACATTGAGGTTAAATCCTTCTTTAAAAGAATTAAAGATTGTTAAGTGTCACCAGAGAATTCAGGGTAGCTCTGTGTGTTGAAATATACAAATGAAGTGGAAGAGGTTGTGGGGCAGCAGAAGGAGCATTGTGACAGTCATGGGGAGATCTGAATTTGTACCCTGGTTCTGCAGTCTATAAAAGGTGAGAATGGGGCAAAGTTATTGAGCTATTGGAGTCTTAGTTTCCTCTTCTGTAAATGGGAATGATAATGCCTGCTCTGCTGGCTGCACAGAGCTTCTTGTGGAGATGCTGGGAGACAAAAGCTCTCAATGATTTGTAACTCTATTTTACAGGTGGAGAAACTAAAGACAAAAATGTAGGTGGTGGAACAGAAACATGGGTCTCCTCCTCCTTCTCCAACCTCATCTTGTGCCACTGTTTCCTCCATCCACTCTGCTCTAACCACACTAGCTTTTATTCCTTCCTTTGAATGAACTGAGCTCATCCCCACCTTTTTCCTTTTTCCTTTCTGTTTCCTTTCTGTGCAGGATTCTTCCCCTACATATTTAGGCCCTTTTGAGAAGGGGTTGCCCTTCTTGCCATGTACCATGTTTCCCTGAAAATAAGACAGGGTCTTATATTTTTTTTTCTTCAAGAAGACACCCTAGGGATTATTTTCAGGGTATGTGTTATTTTTTTTAAGTATGGTTCAACAATCCACATTTATTCAAATATAGTTAAGTCATCTTCTGGAACATCATCATAACTCTCCAAACCCCAAATTCCACTCTGAATTTCTTGCGACTCTATTTCCTTTAGAACCATTGGCTCTAATCTCTTATGTGGAGCAATAGAGCTCTCATGGGGCAGATGAGAAGGGCTGCTCATCTTCTTTACCCGCTCTGTGATGAAATGCATGGGTTGTGCAAATACGCTGCGTAGCCACGCCCATCACTAGGTCTTATTTTCAGGGTAGGGTATATATTGCACAACTGCTTAGAAATCCTGCTAGGGCCTATTTTATGGGTAGGTCTTATTTTCGGGGAAAGACAGTAGTTCTCAGTGCAAACATCCACTTCCTCAGAAAGGCCTTCTACAGACACCTGTTATAGGCGGTCCCTCTCCCAGGGACCATCCCATTGTATTTTCACATGGCATTTATTACTTCCTGAGATTATCATATTTACTTGCTGACTTATTAATCATCTACCGCTACTCTCTCTCCTAGAGAAGAAAGACCCTGCATCTCTCATTTTCTGCTATATTGCCAGTGCCAAAAACAGGATTTGGCATAAAATGGGAACACAGTAGACATTTTTTTTTTGAATGAATAAATTAGCATGTATAGATTTAACTTATTCTTAATGACATTATAATGTGCTGTATGGATGTACCATAATTCATTTAACCAGAACTTTAGAGATGGATACTCAATTTTTCTTCATTTTCTGATTTTACTTATTTTTATGCTTTTGCTACAGCAAACAAATGGGTATAATCTGCATGTACTTATTTGGTTCTATCCATAGAGCATATTCTTCACGGTGGGATTGCTGGATCAAAGGGAACATGCATTTACAATTTGTGATGTGTTTTTTCAACTTCTCCTATAAAATGTTCCCATCAGCTTGTGCTCCCATCAACTGTGTGTGATGCCACTAGCTTGAAGTTCCATCTAAGTCTCTGCCAGGACCACCTTATCGCTGAGAGCCTTTGCTGTCCTTCGACCTTCTCTCAAAGTGTCGCATCTACTTCACTCCACACCCAAGGAGAGGCTGTGTGTGGGTGGCTCTGCTCTGTTTCCCTGAGACCTAAATGCCTGAATGTGGGTTGTAGTCTCTAGCCTGCTGTGGCAAAAGAAGGGACATTTAAAACATATGGTAGTGCCTATAAAGATTAGGGTATTCTTGTATATTCCTGGATAAAGCTGGGACCATTCTACTAAGTGAAGTATCTCAAGAATGGAAAAACCAGCACCACATGTACTCACCAGCAAATTGGTATTAACGGATCAACACCTAAGTGGACATATAGGAGTAATATTTATCGGGTGTCGGGAGGGTGGGAGGGGGAAGGAGGGGATGGGTGTATACAACCACAACGAGTAAGATGTGCAACGCTTGGGGGATGGACATGCTTGAAGCTCTTACTCCAGGGGGGAGGGGGCATGGGCAATATAAGTAACATTAACACTTGTACCCCCATAATACGCTAAAATAAAAAAAAAGATTAGAGTATTGCTCAGTAAATGTTTACTGTCTTCCTCCCATCCTCTCATTCCTCATGAGAGGAAAGTACTTCCTACACTCCCCAGTTTTCGAGAATAAAATGTTAGCAAATGTGTCGTGGGCAGAGGCTTCAAATATGCTAGTATGGTTGGACTTGCCTTACTGCCCTTGCTTTCTGCCATGAGAGTAACTTACCTTATGTATCTCCTGGACCAAGGAGGATGCAAAACATGTGGAGCATACCCAGACCCAACTTGGAGTTGGAGCTGAACTTACAGGAGTTCAGCTTAGATCAGCTGAACTCAAGCTGTCTTACAGGCATGTAAGCTTATTGTCATTTGACACCAAGATTTTTGTTCTGATTTATTACACAGTGAAAGCTGACTGATATAAAGTCCAAAATGAAAATGAAGCATCCATTTTGCAGCATGTGGCACTTTCTATGTCAAATACTAAACATCCCCTAGGGCAGTGGTGGCAGAGGAATATTTGAGTCTATTCACATGCACTTTTTTTGTGGGTTTCATTAAGCCCTGAAGAAAGTGTAGGGCTGAATGATTCCTAAGTGAGGTGGAAAAGCAATATCACTGTTGGAGCAGCAGGATCAAAAGTGTAGAAGGAGGAATGTGCCAAGCCTGTTCTAGAACTAGTGAGGAAACCAGAGTGTAGACCACATGTCAAAGAGTATTGGGAGGAGGCAAGATTCAAGTTAGAAAAAAAGGGATTGAGGAAGCTAGAGTTAGCTTTCATTCTTTAGCTATTGGCTCCAGCAAAGAAATACAAGCTGCAGAGAACGCTGGATGCCAATTGTATGTCAATTACAGACTGTAAGCCACTGACATTCAGAGGTCAAGTGCATAATAAAAACAGGTAAGGGCCTCCGACGAGGCTGGCTGTGCCAAATGGAAAAGGCTGGCAGGCAGCTTCAGTCATACTTCTATTGTTTCAATTTAGAACATCACTATTAACTAAGCTGTGTTTTACTAAACACAGTGCCAGCCCATATTTCTGCTCCTCAAATGTGGCGTGACTGTGTCTTTGTCTTCACAGAAAACAGTTATTGATTGCAGTACTCAAAAGTTGTCTTAAATGTGGCCTCACATTTATCCAGTTTTTAGTAGAATAAAATTTGAAACCATTCTTTTGTGAGTAGTTTCTGGTATTTCATTGAATCAATTATGCTAGCATTCGCTCATTCATGTTTTAGTCTTTGGCATCATGAGAAGTTATATAGATGGGAGTTTTGAATTCCAGGTCCACCACTTTCCGGATGTATGCCCTTGAGCAAGCTATTTCACCTTGATAAGATTCAGTTTCTTCATCTGAAAAACAGGGCGAATAAAATTTACCATACAAGCTTGCTGTACTGGTTAAATTAGTTAATGCATATAGAGTATACATGTAGCATTGTCCCTGGCCCAAGGTAGGGCTCAGGAAGTGCCGTCTGCTATCATGCAGTTAAACATTCATTAAAAAGCAAGAGGCAACTGTATGCCAGGCACCATGCTGGGCACAGTGAAGGAAACAGGATCCTTGCCCTCAAAAATCTCAAAGGCCGGGGACAAACCAACCAGGATTGGCTTAAAAACGTGAGAAGGGGAGTGAGGGAGAGGACCGCAGAGCAGCAGCCTCTGTGTCTGCCTGTGGTCATGGCTCGTCCGTAAGCAGCAGCCTTGCTCCAGTCACACAGCCACGCCCTGTCTGCCGAGTTGTCACAACCTCCGCTGGAGTGACTGATCCCAGGGTGGGCACCTGACCCCAGCTGGGTCTGCCAGTCCTTCTCCAGGATTTCATGCTTATTCTGGATGGCAAGTGGATTCACTACAGGCTGTAGATAATTTTTTTTTTTAATTGATGTTTTGGTTAATAGGAGTCTCACAGGCACTCTTTGATGGCAGAGAGGATCCCTTGCCCCTCCCCCCCCACCTCTGTCCCTCCCCGAGGGGAATGTGCATTTGCTGGTCAGAGCATGATGTGCAGATTAGGCTGTGTTGATTGGTGCCTGCGGCTGGGTTCACTGTGGGTTGAAGGGTGTACACCAGTTCTCAAGTCTCTCCAAGTCCCTTTTACAACCAGAGCTGGTTGGGTAAACTGAGCCCTGCCTGGCCCTCTGAGACAGCCCACTCTCCTCTCTCGCATTCTCTTGCTTCCTCGATGGTCAGCACAGTGCAGTGGAAATGTCTGCAATGATGGAAATTGTCTACATTTGCACTGTCCACCGGGGTAGCCACCAGTCACGTGTGGCTTTTGAAGCACTTGAAATGTGGCTAGTGTGACCGAAGATTCGAACTTTCAATTTTATCTAATTTTAATTAATTTAAGTTTAAATGTAACTAACCCTGTGTAGCTGATAGCTACTGTATTGGACAGCACAGCTGTGCCAAATAGAAAAGGCCAGCAGGCAACTTTACTCACAAATGTCACTGTTTCCATTCACAGAATCGGTATTAATTAAACAGCTTCTAATATACCTCCAGACCCACATTTTTGTCCCTTAAATATGGACAGAGTGAGAGGAGTAAAAATTTGGATTTGTATTTTTTTGGGAGACAGAGGGTAAGCTGTAACCTATGTGTTTTAATTCATCTTTAGCAGGGAACACGGAATGCAGGTGCCGGCTGCTGGCCTAGCAAATAATAAAAAGGTATTTTATTTCCGATATGGCCACTGTTCTTGCAGGTCTGTCTTTCAGGACCTCCACAGTTAGGAGGGGTGGTTGGGAGAGCAAGATACTGGCATTCCTGTATACTGGCCCCAGAAATTACATTTGTAACCCCATCCCAATTCCTAGCACAGGTTAGACTATGGCCTCAATGATGTCACCCCATCTCATGCGTGGCTTCATTAAATGCAATGGGACAAAGCAGGCTGAGGGACAAAGGTATCCCAGGAGTGTGTGGCTTCATTAAATGCAATGGGACAAAACAGGCTGAAGGACAAAGGTATCCCAGGAATACCGGCCCAGCTTGGGAGTTTGAATTCCAGGTCCACCACTTACTTCCTGATTGAGTGACCTTGAACAAGTTGCTTTACCTTGATGGGACTCAATCATGCATTTGGGTTGGGGGAGTGGGGTGACTTTTGTCCTCGTGCCATAGTGCACCTCTTGGTAAGATGACTTTGATTTGTCCAGAGCGATCCCCTGGAGAAGGCTGTGGGCGTGAGGTGGCAGCATTATTAGCTACACCTGCCTCCCAATTTCTAGCGCTCTTGCCTTATTTTCCTCATCTACTTTTGCCAATTTTGATATCAAAAATTCCCCCAGATGCTATTTCTCATGCTTTCCCCAGTACTAGTTACTTTCTAAGATAGCAATCTTTTATTTAAAGTGATTAACACTCCCTGCACTTACCATCTGAGCCTCTCTTCTAGATGTGAGCTCAAGAGCAGGGATCTTGTTTCTCGTCTTCCCCTCTGTATTCCAGAGCGGAGAGATGTGCTGTGGGGCTCCTGATGCAGTCTGTACTTTGGCTGGAGCATTTGATACCTGTTTGAAATCAAGCAGACCCGAGAGCCCATCCTGGCTCTGCTGCTGAGTAGCTGAGACCAGGCAGATTACCAGACAGATCCAAGTCTCTTATGTTTCCTTTCCTGTGGAGTGTGGAGAAATGACAGCTACCCAACAGTGGCGTTGTAAGAAGGAATGTCACAGGCGTGTACAATGCTTTAGCAAGGTGCCTGGCACATGGCAGACACTTGGTAAGTGGAGTTTTAACTGTAATTGTACACTGATCACAGCACACTTTCATTAGAAATAGATGTTAATCTGTCACCCTCTTATTTGACTGTTAGCTGTTAGAAGGTAGTAACTTTGTTTTTTGTTTGTTTGTTTGTTTGTTTGTTTGTTTTTTTGGTGTCATAGTTCATCCTTTCCATCCCTGAACACTCAGCATAGAGCTTGGGATGTGGAGGTGATTAGTAAATACTTACTGGGTTGAGGTCATAACATATTACGTCTCCTATATTGGGTGGAGACTGGAGTGGAAGTAGGGTGGGACAATTCATGGAGGATGATGTAAAAAAAAAATCTTATGACAGCTTGTAGGTCTCCTTAGAAAAATATAAGGGTGGACTTATCTACATACTGCATTCCTTAAAAGGAATTTTTGTAAATATACTTACATGCCTGACATTCCCTAAAGGGGACTGTTTGGAACAGATGCAAACACTCGACTGTATCTTCTAAAGGAACTGTTTACTTGAGAGATAAAGAGAGAGGCAGGTGGCTAAGAGTTTGAAGGCAGGGCTTCTAAGAATTCCATTCTGCTGCCTATGAAATGTAGCACATTCTTTGATGGATGGTGCTTATTCTTTTATAAGAAAGGGAGATGTAAGATGAAGTGTTTTTCAGTGTGGGTACTGTGTCTTTTTCAACTTTGCACCCCCACACCCAGCCCAGTGCATGGGTGGAGTAAGATACTTAATTTTATGTTAATAAGGTGTCTACTTAATGTTTATTAATGAATATTGCACCCGTTGGGTTGTTTTTCTTAATCTTTGTTTTCATGTTGTAAGAAAGGGTTCTCACCCTAACAGCACATTTGAATCTTCCAGGAAGGGTTTGAAAATACCAGTGCTCAAATCTTGCCTCCACAGACGTTCTGACTTGCCTGGTTTAGAGTGGAGCCTGAGGCTGTGAGGGTCAGTGGCTGCCTACTGCTTCTGCTGGGTGGCCTCGTGTTGGGATCCACTGGCCAGGATGAGACCTGATAGAGCTAAACTCTGGTTCATGTCTGTCATCACTTTCTGTGTGACCAGGAGCATATACTCTCCCCTGGGTCTTGACTTCCTCATATGTAAAATGAGGGCATTGGATTAAAACAGGCAGTTTTAATCTTTTTAATTCAAGAACCCATTAAGAATACTGATTCTCTCTCCAGGAGACTACACTTATGCATATTTACACAAAATTTGCATATTATTTCAAGAAATTAATGAAATCTCTTTTATTGGTTAAGATTCTTTTGGTCATGAGTGATAGGGACCCAGCTCACACTGGCATCTACAGAAAGGCAATGCAATGGTCCACGGTCCTCATAAGCTCTGGAGTAGATGTGGCCTTAGGCTTGCTGGATGAGGGGAGGAACTTGTCTCCATCTCTTGGGCTGCTCTCCCAGTTCTTGGTTTCTTTTCAGGAAGGGTCTCCCTAAGTGATGGCAAAGATGCCCATCGCCAGCATGGGCCAACATTGTACTAGCAGAACAACCTGAGTAGAAAAAGCAAATTTTTTTTCATGGTTCTGGTAGAAGGCTGGCCCAGCCCCAACACAACCCCTGTGCACGGAGGGCTGGATGCTCGGCTCGCCCCAGGCCTGAACTGTAACATGGGGTGGGCGGGTCCCACTTGAGCCACATGGAAAGGGGAATGGGGTGGTTTCCTAAGAAAATTAGGGTATTGTTATCATGAGACAGAGAAATGGTATGAAGAATGCAAAGACCACATGAGGAATGCAAAGGCAAGATGGACCCCAAAATGGGGTCCATCTTGCCTTTGCAGGTTGTGCATCTGTGGAGCCCTAAAGGCACGTGGGCTGAGGTGGAAAAGCCTCGATTCCTGGGCTCTGAAGTCTCTCTCAGCACCAGTAATCTACAAGGATAGATAAACACGGTGCTCTTAGAAACCCTATTTCTGAAAGTTTTATATGTATATAATGTTTTAAAATTGATATGTAAGAAGGGCTATTGCTTTTCCTTCTATGTTTAATGTTATATTCCACTTTACTTCTGGAGTGCTAGTTATGGGCTAGTTCTGTTAACCCCATTTATTTGGATGGCAAGAATGAAGCTTAGGGAGGCTTGGAAATTTGCCAAAAAATCACAGAGGACAAGTAAGAGATGAGATTCAAGCATCAGCCTTCCAATTCCACTCACCATGCCATTGCCGTAAAATACTGCCTGATGTCTTCTTGTCATGTATTTTTTTCTATTTTGAGAGCTCTGCCTCATGGAGTACTGTTTAACTCAAATGAATGGTTCCTTCTTGATTATTTAGGTAGAATTGCTTTCCTAGTGTCAATGGCCTTCTGTCTGTTTAAAGTTGACCCTTTTATTTCAAGAAAATTATTCATCCAGTGTTTTTTGCCTACCTCTTGGAACTATACTTACCTAAGCTCATATTAGCCCCTGTTATCTAGGACTTGAGCCTCAGCCTGGGGAGATCTGTCTGCAATCAGTGAGTGTGACAATTATGGCTGCATCCAGAAAAGGAGGGGTGATTAGTGGGAGAGGGAACTGTTAGGTTTGGTTCCCTGGAGCATCTCGGGTTTCCTGAAATGCTAAGTCCACAATAAATGACCTGTCTTTTTAAAGACGTATAATTTCAAAGGCAGTGGTCCAGCCCAGAGAAAATGGACATGATTTTTGTCTGAAATCTCAAGTAATTTAGCTATTTAATCTAGGACCTCTAATGGCGATCTAATGGAATGAATAAAAAGATTCACTGCCTAAGGTACCAAAGATTTATTGCTCAGCTTCCGCAGATATTTAGAGATGAGTCTGAAGATGAACAAAAAAATGCCTTCTTAATGTGTGCAGAAATAATGTTGAAGAAAAGGAATAAAATGAATGATCTGGAAAAATGCATTAACTATATTTGATTATAACCCTTGGTAATGTACCTGAACACATAACAGCGACGACTTCTCTAAATAGCTTCTCTGGACCCATGTCATAATCCCAACACTCCATTGCTTTTGAATTCTTCAAAATATTGTGCATTTATTATTGCATACAATTTTTCCAATAACCCACTCACATTCTCTACCCTCAGGGTCCTGGGTTCCAGCCCCAGCCAGCTCTGGCACTTAGCAGGCCAGATCAATTAACCACAGTTAACATATTTTGGTATTGCCTGCTAGCCTTTGTTGTATGTATTTTTAATTATCGAGATACTACTGCATAATTCTGTACCCTGACTTTCTCGTGTAACATAAGCTCTCCATTTCCCATGTTGTTGAAATCTCTTCTTTATATGTTACTTTAAACGGTTGCATATTATAACTTTGCATGATTCTCATGTCCCTTCCTGCCCTAGCAGAGGAGTTTCAACTAGGAGTGACATGATGAGATTTGGGCTGGTAGCTTTCTAGAAGGTGCTGGAATGGGTGAGGGTTTGGAGGGGCCAGGGCCACTAAGAACTACTTCTATTAAATAATTATTATAATTGAGTCTGAGCAGTGTCACTGAGGAGGACCCTACAACCTATTAGTCCCACTCTCTTATTTTGTGGTTGAAGAAACAGACTCAGATTGGTAAAGTGACCTCACCAAGCCCTCCCAGCCTCACCTGGGGCTCCTTAAGGCTCAGTCTCAGGGGCTCTTTATATCAAGTCCAGCCTCTACCACAGCCATGTAATGCCTGAGCGAAGGCTAAAATCCACTCCCAGGGGAATGGTTTGTTAGGAAATAGAGGTCTAGTCTTGAAATGCATTTGGCTATTCATTTTTTCACAAACTGTCAGTGTGATTAGTGATTACTGGCTGCAAACCATTTCCTGCCTACCCAAACAAAGCAAATTAAGGGGAACAAATGATGTAACCTTGCTCAAAAAAAAAAAAAAAAAAAGCCATTGAAATTTTCCCCCAAAGACAGGAAGCTATTATTATCCCAGACTTATAAATGGGAAAATGGGAATAGAGAGGTCGAGCAACTTGTCCAAAGTAATCAGCCAGAATTAGAAGTCAGAATTCCTGATCACCACCCAGGGGCAAGACCTCTGCTGGCAGTTTGGCTTTGCTGGCTATAGGGAGGGCCAAGTTAAACAGGACATCGTTAGGGATAGAATTCCCATGCTTTCTCCAGCTCTGTGACCCCCTGACCAAGAAGCTCTTGCCAAGATTTTTCTCTGCTGTGTAAACCTTCCGACCCTCATGCAGTCAGTAAGATGAAGCAGAAACAATCAGGGTAGAGGGGTTGACTCTTCCACTGCCTCCTAGCCGTGCCCCACTGGGCAGTGGCTTCACCTCTGGAACCTCAAATATCCCATCTGGAATTGGAGATGAGAGCTAGTTGCCTGCCAAACTCCATGATCCGAGATGTAAACTGAGAAGTACGTTTTCTTAAGGCACTTGCCAGGGCTCTGTTGGTGGCAGTTGATAGAATGCTGATTCATTAGAGAAAAGGCAAAAGGGAAATTTACAACAAAAACTTGTGAGCACTTTAGTGACCACCTGCAAAAAGTAGGGTAATAATAATAATGATATCTACTCTAATCCCTACTAGACAGAGACCCAAGCCTTGAATGACCTGTCATATTAAATCCTTGCAAACTCTTAGGTGCCTGGTTCTCCTTTATCTTACAAAGGGGCAAACCAGGGCCTGCAGGCCGGGTGCTGTTGGCGCACCCTCAAGGCCAGTCTCCCTGTGAACCAGACTCTAAGCTGCCTCACCACTCTGCGTTTTGGATTTGAGAAAGGACAGACACAGGCATTTGTAAGAACCTTGCATCCTGGCATTGCAACAGTTCTTGGAGGAGGTATGATGATCTCCAGTTGACAGATAAGAAGAGCAAGACTGCCTCTGTAAGAGAAAAATATTTGTTTTGGACTTGAAGGGAATTATGTTTTTTTCCTTATGGTTTTGAGACCAAACCCAGCCAGGGTGCAAGGCTGTCTGCAACTGAGAGGGCAGCAACTTGACGCTGGTTGGCTTGTGCTGAAGTCCTGCAAGCTGAGGATGGCAGCTCCCCAGGACTCACACGTATGTGTATGAATAAATGACTAAATGGACATTTCCCGGGCACCTCTGTTGGTTAGACCCTGTGCTGGTCAGAGTCACATTTCCCATCTCATTTAAGGTTCACAGCAACTCTGTAGAGTATTATTATTATTATTATTTCCATTTTATAAATGAGGATATTGAGACTCAGAACAGGTAAGTGATACACACTGGGTTATTGAGCAGGTAAATGGCAGAGACAGAGTTTGGACCCACAATGTCAGATTCTGGATTTGGGACTTTCTCTATGTCCTTCCTCAGCGGTTTCATCTGGAATGAACACCAACAACTTTCTAGGCTCCTGGCCGATGAGAGCTAAACAGACCAGAGAAACACTTTGTGTACCCTCAAATTACAGAATAGCAGAGCCAGAAGGGCTGTTCAAGACTAGGAAATTTAGTGGTCCTTGAGTTTTGGGGAGTTTCAAAACACTTTAACACTGTTCTCAGAAAAATCCACACAGCACAGCTATACACAAAATATTACTTACAAGTCTGGGGAGGGGGGTGGGAATCATGATTTCTCTCATTTTCCTGTGCCTTCATATCAAACAGAAATTTAATATGATGAAAATAAGTGGTAACCAGCATGTTTCCCACTAGATTATGAGCTCTCCTGTATTAGGGTCCTCAGGGGCAACAGAGAGACAGAGATTAATTTATTGCAAGAAATTTGCTTATGCAATTCTGGGAGCTGGCAAGTCTGATATCTGCAGGGCAGACCAGCAGGTTGGGGACCCAGGGAAGAGCCGATATTGTAGCTTGAGTCCAAAGATAGTCTAGAGGCAGAATTTTCTCTCCCATGGGGGATCTCTGTCTTTTTTCTTAAGGCCTTTATCTGATTGGGTGAGGCCCACCCACATTGTAGAGTTGTGATCTACTTTACTCAAAGTCTACTGATTTAAATGTGACTCTTATCTAAAGATTATCTTCATAGTGACATCTAGACCAGTGTTTGAGCAAACATCTGGGTTCCATAGGTTAGACAAGTTGACATATAAAACAAACCGCCAGAGCTCCTCAAAGCCGAGCCTGGATCTGATCCCCTTTTTGTCCCTGGGGCTAAATGTAGTGCCTGGCAGACAGTGGCTGTTCCCGACATTTTGGCAAATGAACGAGTCAAAATCTAATGCTCCCAGAATGACCTTGAAGGGAGTGTGATGGAAGGGAAAGAACATTATTATGGTCAGCCCAGAAGATCGGATATGAGTCCAAGAAACAATGGGCATCATCACACAGTGTGGATTAGATAGGTGACAATGGTGGTGACATTGTAGGGACATCGGTGGAAAAGTGGGCACAAAGCACCTTGCGGGTGTGTCTCATCAGAGCAACCCTGCTGGGGCTCTGTGCCCCCTGAGATGCTGCAGAGCAAGGCCTGGGGTGCAAAGTGCCCTGGCCTGGCAGCAGGAGGTCGGGTCCCTGTGCTGTCTCTGCTGCTCACAAGCCCTGTGTCCTGGCAGGCTGCTTCACCTCTCTGGACTCAGGTCCTGCTTCTATGGGATGGTCATAAACCGGCCATTTGCAGGCGGGATCCAGACCATAATCAGGTTTGTTTGATTCAGGTAACATTTAAAAAATAGTTTAAATAAATTGCCAGTATTAAAACTTGGTAGATTTTACCAAAAAAAAAAAAAAAAAAAAAGGATGTATAGCTTTCCTGAAAATTTGGGAAGGACTAACACCTTTGGGTCTGACTTCATCTGGCAGCAACCAAGCAGGCAGGGGAGCTGCCGCATGCTCAGTTGGGCAAAGCTCCTGTGTTCTGCACCGTGAGTAGGTGTGGTCTACCTCATGCTGAGGCTGCAGTCGGTGCCCAGTCCTCATTGAGCTTGCATGCTTGTTTTTCACTTTTTGACATAATCTGCCAGGCCTCTGGAGACCTTGGAGTTTACGGACCTCGTTCTAGATGCTCTCCAAGGTATTTTCATACTAGTACAGATATGTCTGTCTAGCTGGGCCCCACTATGTGTCAGGCATGGCACTAGGCAGTTTATGTGTATCTCAGAGGCAACATTCCAAGATTCTTGATTAAAATGCTGAACAGGCTTGGTATGGAGCCAGCACAGGGTGGGGCTGGCATCAGAATAGGGGGAGCAGTGAGAGGAACAACATCCTCTGGCTAATTGGATGGGCTCTCGGTTGGAATAGCATTAAAATAATGTTCTCTCATGATCCGGCTGCCCTGGGAGTTCTTGCATAACAAGCTTTCTAAATATATATCTCGACACCTTACCCAAAAGAGTTTGGGAAAATTTTATATATTTCCCCTAATCATTCAAATGTCTGGGCTGGACATTTGCACAGAGACAGACACAGCCATTGCCTCCCATGAAGGTGCCCAGGTTATAGCCTTTCTACCTGCCCCAGCCACCTTTTAAGGCCCATTCTTACTCCAGGATCTATGACTGTATGATAAGAAGTAAGTCTGCAAACTGTATTTTCTATGACTCTTTGGGCGGCAAGAAATCCAATTTGAAATAGATCAGCTACAAGGGAAAATTTATAGGATGAAGTTTTACTCATCTTATTTTAAGCATTCTGGGAGACATAGGATTGTAAGATACGGTCCTAGACTTCAGGGAGCTTTGCCTTTCTTGAAGGCAAGAAAAGAGCTTGCCTTTCTTGAAGGCAAAGGGAGCTCATAAGAGAAAAATTACATTTGATTTTTGTGTTGAAAGAATAAGGGATTTAGAGCCAGGAAGTCCTGGCTTTGTCATGTCCTAGCTCAGCATATAGGATAAAGTCTCAGGTTTTTTGTCTTTAATGTGGTCCTTCCTGACTTGCATGTTTGTTTTGAGAATTAGCACAATGGATGTAAAGTGGCTACCATGTTTCCTGGCACACAGCAAGAGCTTAATAAATGGCAGTTGTGGTCGCTATTATTACAATAGGCAGGATGTGGTCCTGGGGTTGCTGAGACTCTGTGATCTGATGGGCCTGGGAGGTTTCAGAAGGGAAGAGCTGGGCTTTTGCTGGGACTTGGAGGATGAGTAGGTTGTAGGTGGGCTGTCAGCACCAAAGGTGAGGGGACAGGGTGTGCTGGGTGGATGCAGAAGTAAGCACAGCCCCTCCGAGGACGAGGCAGACTGGCCTGGGTGGAGAGGAGGCTTCGCTTGGGGGCAAACGGTTAGAGCAACACCAGCCTTTGTGACAGCTGGTTAGAGTTGCCCTGTGGCCCTCTCTGAAGTCTGCCCCCTTGCCGAGTGGAAATTGGCATCCTTTGCTCTGGCCAGGGACCCTTTTTCCTTTGCCTCCGTACATGTAGGATTGGGCAGCGGAGCCAGCGAACTGCTCTCCTTCTCTGCCAGGGATCCAATTAAAGAAATTGCATACCTGGCATTTCTGTGGAGCTGGCGCCAGGAGTGTGTCCTGAGTGTGGGTCAGCCAGGCCAAGGAGCCCATGGGGGTGCAATGTCCAGGTCAAGGCAGGGGACCTCTGACTTGGGATTGCTATTTCCCAGGCTTCTCTCCCCGTTTCTGTGCAGACATACGGGACTGGAAATCAGGAGAGGGATTTGCTCACCCTGGTACATGAAACGCCATGCTGGGAAGAGCCCAGAGAAGCCATCCAGTGCTTAGCCCAAATTCACATCTGACTTTAACTGCAGAAAATGCTGCAGAGCTTTCCTGCTAGGTGGCGGCAGCTTCTGCCTCCACACCTCCAATGCAGGGGCTCACGACCTCCCACCGCGACCCTTGCTTCTGTTGAAAGCTTCCGCAGTTTACAAGTTTGCCTTTATATTGAATTATGCACTAATACTTCTCGTGTTTTCCTGTACTGATTTTTGTTTCATTTCTGTTTATGGCATAGTTATAAGGATGGATAACATTATCTCAGTAGCTCTTAATAGAGCCTAAAATCTAGGAAGGGAGACGTGTAAATAAGAAATGCAATGGAGGGAACTGGGAGAGGAAGGGAGCAGGGAAAATACTGGTGGAGAATAGAGCCAAGGCTGCCTCAGGCTCCCTAATGGACTTTCATCTTCAGGGGGCCCTTTGAGGCATGACTAATAGGGAAAAGACCACTCAAGTCTTGGGGCAGGAGGAGAGCAGGCTTTGTGGAGATGGCTCTTCTTAGGTTTGTCCCCCATGACAACCACCCTCTCGATTAGTATTCTCTGGAGCCAAAGAACACATACCCTCTCTCATCCATGACAGCTCTTTGAAACTTCTTTCCCTCAGGTGAATAAGACATAATCCCTATCCAAAAGGAGATCACAGTCTAGTGGAGAAGAGAGATTTATTTATTTATTTATTTATTTTTGTATCTGACAGCTTTAGAGCATTTGGGACCAGAGGTTAGAGTTGGGGTAGAGAGGTGGGGCTCAGACTGGAAGGGGAGGAGGAGCTGGCCAGAGGGAGAGGTGCTTCCCTCTGACCCAGGGTGCAGCATGGAGGGCCTAGCAAAGAGCATCACCCTTTTCCCAACCTGCTCTGGATCAGAGGTGACGGTGAAAGTGAAAGAAAAGATGCAGAAAGCGGCCAGCACCTCTGAGTAAGGGTGAAGGCGAAAGTGAAAGCAGGAAGAACAGACGTGGAGCCCTGGAGAGGCTGAGTCGGAGGCCTTTCTTGCTCCCCGCAGACCCCTCTCATCTGACCGATCCATCGACCCCCTGATTGGCCCCTGCCCGCCGGACATGCTGAAGCCAGAGCTGGGGGGCTTCTCCTTTGAGAATTGCCGGAGGTGAAGGGGGGAGGGTTAGTCCTGAGCTGCATAGGCTTGGACGTGGGCCTTCTTCCTGGCTGGGGGTGGGGTGAGGGAGAGTGTGTTGGAAGACTTGGGTTCCAGGCTGACCCCCGGAGATGAGGGAGACTGGGACGGGGTCCGGGCATGCAACAGGAGTCTCAGAAGCAGAACTAAAACCCAGGCCTCTGCGCTCCGTTTCCAGAAAGGCATCACTGGAACGCGTCCTCCCGGGGCTCAAGGTCCCTCAAGCACGCAAGACCGGGACCACCGTCGCGGGCCTCGTGTTCCGAGTGAGCACTGGGGAAGGACTCGCGGGCTAGAGCGGCGGCCGGAGGTATCCTGCGGGCACTCAGGCAGGGGCCCCTCCCATTCTCCAGGACCGGGTCATCCTTGGCGCGGATACACGCGCGCCACTAACGATTCAGTTGTGGCGTACAAGAACTGCGAGAAGATCCACTTCATCGCCCCCAAAATCTAGTGAGAATCCCCCAACCCCGTTCCCGCACAGAAGAACACCCGTCCCCTCGTTCCCACCCCGGTCCAGTCCTCACACATCCTAGCCCTGCCCGCACCGATCCTCAGCTGCTGTGGGGCTGGCGTGGCCGCGGACGCCGAGATGACCATGCGAATGGCGGCGTGCAACATGGAGCTGCGCGCTGTCCATGGGCCGCGGGCCCCGCGTGGCCACGGTCACCCGCATGCTGCGCCCGACGCTCCTCCGGTGCGGGGCGAGAAGAGAGATTTGGAAGGGAGAATATACTTAGAGTACTGCGCCCTGGGACAGGGTTGCGTATAATGGGGCTGGGAGAAGGAAGATGAAGTCCCCTTATCCTCAAAGGGGGTGTGTGTCCCCCATCTCTGTCTCTATTCTTTTGTACTTTGCTGATAAGATCAGTGGTCATTTTTTCAATTTCAGCATATTATGGGGGTACAAATGTTAAGGTTACGTATAATGCCCTTGACCCCCCACCCCAGTCAGAGCTTCAAGCGTGGCCATCCCCCAGATAGTGCACATCTCACTCATTATGTATGCATATACCCATCCCCTCCTCCCCCCTCCGACTTGCTCAACACCCAATAAATGTTATTCTTATCTGTCCACTTAGGTGCTGATCAATGAATACCAATTTGCTGGTGAGTACATGTGGTGCATGTTTTTCCATTCTTGGGATACTTCACTTAGTAGTATGGGTTCCAGCTCTATCCTGGAAAATACAAGAGGTGCTATATCACCATTGTTTCTTAGAGCTGAATAGTACTCCATGGTATACCTATACCACGTTTTATTAATCCACTCATGGATTGATGGGCACTTGGTTGTTTCCACAGCTTTGCAATTGTGAACTGTGCTGCTATAAACATTAGAGTGCAGGTGTCTTTATTGTAGATTGTCCTTTGTTCTTTTGAGTAGATGGTACAAGTAGATCTACCATTGGATCCAGTGGTCATTTTTATCTTTCCCATTCCTAGCTGCTCTTACTGACACTTCCTAACACTTTACCGAATACCTACCGCGTGCTAGGTCCTATGCTAAATGCTTTTTATAGCTTATTTCACTTAACAGCCCATGGAGGAAGGGACTGCTCTTATCCTCCCTTAGTGACTGCAGAAACTGAGGACAGAGAAGTGAAGCAACCTGACCCAGGTCTCACAGCTAGGAAGTGGCAGAGCCAGAATTTGGTCCACAGGCAGGGGACCACATAGCCCACACCCCTGCCCCCCATACCACATGCTCTCTGCCCAGCAGGTGATGCCATGACAGGTTTCTCCCAACAAAATAGGGAGGGTTAGGGGAGGGTTATTCAGAAAGAGATGAGACTAGAAAAGTAGATTGGAGCAAGTTGTGAAAAGACTTATATTTCACAGATTCATTTCTATAGGCATTAGGGAAGCACTGCGGTGTTGGAAGAGAGAGTTATATTAGATTTGCATTTAAGGACCATGTTCCTGGAGGTGCAGGAATTGGTTGCATGGAGGAAAAAGAAGGCGGAGAGACCACTGGGAGGCTGTGGGTTTTGTCATGAGGTAAGGTTGCAAGTGGAGGCAATAACACAATTCGGCACCAACTACAGCGCAGGCGTGGTGCTCAGCACTTTGCCTAATAATTGCTTTTGATCTTTGTGACAATTTTGTGAGGTGCGAATTGCAGCAGTGTTTCTCAACTTTGGCTGACCCTATAATTAACTGGTGAGCTTGGCAACAGTGGTTCTCCAAGTGTGGTCCCCAGACTGGCAGCATCAGCATGCCTGGGCTCTTATTTAAAACACAAATGCTCAAGCCCCAGCCCAGATCTACTGCCTCAGAAACCCTGAGGGTGGGAGCCAGCAATTTCTGCTTGAACAAACCCCTTCAGGTGTCCCTGACGTGAGCTCATGCGGGAGAACCACTGGATTGGAAGTTAGGTATCGTGTCTAACCTGGAGATTAGGTCACATTGTCCTCCACTCCCATCCACAAATTAAAAGGCTGGGCTGAGGCTGTGAAGGCCTCAGAGTTCCAGGGGCTCTGGGGGAGAGTTAGGGGGAAGACATGTTTTCTTTAACCAGGAATTTATTAAGTGCCAAGTGTGTACTCAGTGCCTTGCTACCTGATCTCAGGCATTTGAAAATCAGGCCTCAGAGCCCACTTTCATGGAGTTTAAAGTATTTTACTTCTTTGTCCATTTACTTGACAAACATTTCTTAAGCACCCATCACGGGTCAGTCGCTGTGCTAGATGTGGTGAACAAAGTACACAACAGATTGTGAACAAGCGAGATAATGTTGCTGCTCTTGGCATCTTAATTCTAGGTGGGGAAAATAGAGAGTAAGTGAACAAATACATAAAAACAGTGATAGCTGGGTATGGTGGAATCACCTGTAGTCCCAGGTACTAGGGAGCCTGGGGCGGGAGGATAGCTTGAGTTCAGGAGTTCCAGGGTGTCGTGTACACTAAGTTCAGCATCTATATGGCGACCTCCTGGGACTGGGGGACCACCAGGTTGCCTAAGGAGTAGTGAACCAGCCCGGGTCAGAAACAGAGCAAGTCAAAACTAATTAGTAGTGGGATTGCACTTGTCAATAGACACTGCACTCCAGCCCGAGCAACATAGCAAGACTCTGTCTTAACCACTTAAGACACGGCGCTCACCGGCCATGAAACCTTGCCCACAGCCGGCACTTGTAGTCCGCACGATAGTTTGTGCTGTGCATTGACTACGAATCTGTTTTGCTCTTGTGTGATGAGGAAAGCTTTAAAGCACTGAAAGCTTGTTTTACTTTACAGGCAGCTTTACTTGTAATTAAATCAGAATAGGTAACATATTCATTACGTTATTTTTAAATGTTCACAATTTTATTTTGATAAATTAAAAATTAGAAAAGTCATATCATGGCTGTCAGCTAAAGTCGATGCTCAGCTGTGCGCCTTCATATCATGGCTGTCAGCTAAAGTCAACACTTGGTTCATCTGTGGCTGTCGACTATAGTCGACACTCGGCTGTGCGTGTTCATCTGTGGCTGTCAACTATAGTTGACGCTTGTACCGAAGTGGTTAAATACATACATACAGACATACATACATAAATAAATAAATACAGTGATATACACTACAAAGGAGATGAAGCAGGGTCAAATGTCAGAGAGTCAGACAGAGCTGGAAAGCAGGGTGCATATCTCTCAGAGAAAGAGAAATTTGAGCTGAGACTTGAATTATAAGACAGAAACACAAAGATCTGTGGGCATCAGAGGGAAGGAGTGTTGTGCGAAGGCACTGAGGTAGGCAAGAGCTTGGTGAGTGTAAGGAAGAGGCAGGAGGTCAGCACAGCTGGACTGTGATGACCAAGAGAAGGAGACGGTGGTTGGTGGCAGGGTTGGAAGCCAGAGTGGGCCAGCCCAGCAGGTGGCTTCTAGTGGTCCAGCTATGAGCCATGGAGGACTTTGGAAGTCAGTCCGGACAGAACCTGGCAGGTACACTCAGGACTGAGGGATTAGCCCCAGGCTGATTTGTGATCCCAGCACCTGGAAATCATGGAGTCAATTACTGGTTCCTGAGATCCAAGGAACCTGTGGACTCCTTCAATCCAAGCTCAGGAAACCCATTTATGTCTTTCTTTTTTCCTTTTGCTCTTTCTCTTTCAGAGGAAAGCAAACCAGGGAAAGGCTGCCTTCCAGAAAAGGAAGCTGGAAGCCCACTGAAATCTTTACAAAGGTCACACACTCTTAGAAACTTCAATGTTATAAACAAATCCCCTAGTGCCTAAGTCTAGTGTTCCAATTTTACAGGTGAAATTGTGGCCCAGGGAGCCAAAGGAGTTTGCCACAGTTGCCAGGAGAATGGTGACCCTGACTACAGGTTATTTTTAATTATTTTAGAGACAGGGTCTTGTTATGTCACCCAGGCTGGAGCACAGTGGCTATTCACAAGTGTAATCATAGTGCACTATAGCCCCAAACTCCTGGGCTCAAACCATCCTCCCGCCTTAGCCTTCCAAGTAGTTGGGACTACGACAGGCTTGCACCACCATACTCAGCTCTGACTATAGATTTAATACCCTTTTCTTTATCTTCTTATATTAGATATTAAGTATTGACTCTCAGCTCCACATTCATTGGTTTTTACTCTGCTTTACAATGCTGGAGCCAGGACTCTGCAAACCACGTTTCTACTCTATCCACTGCTCTGAGTTTAGGTTCTGTGATAGGAGGTGCGAGAAGCAGTCTGTAAGAGGAGCAAGAGGCAGAAGGAAGTCCTGTGCATCTCTGTTTCCCAAGTCCAAGCATGACACCAGTGGCAACAGTATACTCTAGGAGTCACCTGGGTTTCAGGGTGTAGGTGTTCCACACTCCTGGTCATCAGCCTCATTGCTCCCCCATGAGAGGCCCCAGAACTTTCTAGCTGGAGCTCCTTCCTCAGATGTCTGTGTTCTAGCTCCACAGGGGCTCCCTCTTTGGAAATTCTAAATCCTAATAATTCCAATCTTCTGTTTCCCAGCCTTCAGGGTGGTAGCTGCTTGGACAGTTACTACTCTTGTATTCCTCTGTGCCCCTGGTTTATGATTCTTTGTATCAACTTCTCTCTGTTAAAATAACTGGTGGAATTCTGTCTCCTGATGGGATCCTGACTGACAGCACACTGCTCCTTTCCTTCAAATACAGTTCAGGAAGTCCCTTTGCATCCTTTTCTGTCTCTGGTTCTTGTGCTCATCTTGTGAAACACGGTGTAGTAATGTTATCAGGAAAACTGAAGCTTAGGTAGCTTTAGACACGTTTCCAAAGTCCCTGAAATTGCAAGCAGTAAAGCCTGAATGACTCCAGGTCCCCTGACTGCAAGGGCATGTCCCATCCTTCCAAATCCTGGCTGCTTATTCTGGTTACAAGGGAAAATTCGAGAACCCCCGCCTTGACTTGTGAAGTTGAGGTTATTATATGCTCTGTTACAAGCATTATAAAACCTATGCTTTAAAAAAATATATTCCTTGGAATAAAAAGCCAAGAACTAGAATTTGTTAGTAAGTCTTCATGATAAGTTTCACAAGGAAGCAGAATTCTCAATAAAATAGGATTATTCTATGAGGCTTAAAGTACTAAAGAGAATTTACTGTGAAAATAGTGTAGTTTCTTGTTTATTTTTTGTTCTTCTTTCTATGACATTTTATTGGTTCTATGTTTTAAAGCAAGCAGTTTAGTTTGTGTATTTTCTATATGTCTTATTTTATAAGAGTTTTGAAGTGCATAAAGAATATGTATGTTTATCTATAGTATCAGGAATAGAGTTTCTCCCTAGTTGGGTATTTGGTTAATTTTTACATTGATTAACCATCTTAAAACAGTTAAAATAATGTGGCAAACACTTACATAGTATTCACAATGTGCAATGTTCTAAGTGCTTCAATTATATTAACTTATGTAATTTCCACAACAACCATGAGAGTGGATAGTATAATATGATAATTTCTTTTTCACTGATATCATTAAGGCATGGGGAGAGTAAGTCACTTGTCCTGGGTCACACACAGTTAAGCCTTAGTGCTGGGACCCGAACCCCTAGTATCTGGCTCCAGAATTCTTGCTCTAATCCAGAACACTGACCATTTCGAAGCCCACTCTTTTTTTGAATCTGCAGTTGTCAGCATTGGCAGATTATACATGAGTTCTGAAAAATATGAAAAAGAAAGGCGAATCCAAGTGTGTAGAGCATGCAAACAAGGTGGTGCAATGCTACTTTGACAAAGTGGCTCCCTCTCCTGCCCCTGTGCTAAGAGACTATGATGGATTGATTGCAGTAATAGCCCCGATTATTCACGCCTCTCCTTATTTTACTCTTTGGCAGTGCTCTCCCATGCTGACTCTGAGATTGACCACATGAATTGCTGTATTAAATTTCTATGTTGCATAATAAATTACTACCATTTTAGCAGCCTACAACAACATACATTTATTATCTTGCAGTTTCTGTGGGTCAGAAATCTTGGCTTGGCTTAAATAGGTACTTAGTGTCTCATGAGGCTGCAATGAAGGTTTCAGCCACGCTGTCTTCCTTTCTGTAGCTCAGGTTCCTCTTCCAAGCTCGCATGGTTGTTGGCAGAATTTACTTCCCTGTGTTGTAGCACTGAAGTCTCCATTTTCTTATTGGCTATTAGCCGGGGACCACTCTCAGCTCCTAGATGTTGCTGGCTGTTCCTTGCCACATAGTTTTCTCATAACATGACAGCTCACTTCAAGGCCAGCAGGAGGACCTCTTACCCCAGTCCATTTGGATGGAGCCTTCTATAACATAATGAAATCCTGAGAGTGACTGTGCTACCACCTATACCATATTCTTTTGGCCAGAAGCAAGTCATAGTTCCCACCTGTATCCAAGGCAGGGGATTATACAAGGGTGTGGTTCATTGGAGACTCATCTTAGAATTCTACCTACCCACTCTTATTTTAGTCAGTGGGATAGCAGCAAACTTAACAAGCAGAAATGTACTTGCATGTTGCTGCTGGTCCCCTCATATGGCCTCCCTGAGGCCACACCTGGGCTAATCTACTGGAGGGATGTGAGAGATGTGAAGGAGGATTGAATCATCCCAGGTCATCCCAGCTGAAGCTTAGACCAACTTAGAGCCATTCACACTCCAAGAAAAGGGAAAGAGTCCAGCCCAAATCAGAGTTGCCTGTACAACCTACAGCTGGCGGTAGGTATGTGATTGAGCCCAGTCAAGACTAGAGTCATAAGCTAGCCCATAAGTTTGTGAACAACAACAAGTGCTTGTTGTTTTAAGCTGCTGAGTTCAGGTGGTCTTTATGCAGCACTGTTGTGTCAATAGGCAACTGATAACAGAGTTAGCATTTGTTGCATACCCACTCTTTTCCAGGTATCATGTTAGTTTTCCCATGTTTATTTTCTCATTCAATCCTCAAGGCAGCCCTGCAGGAGGGTTTGTGTCTAGTCACTATTTTCATTATTAACATAGGTGAGGCTATTAAGATTATGATTACTAATGGCCAACAAGCCCATGAAAAGATTCTCAACATCACTAATCATCAGAAAAATATAAATTAAGAGTCACCTAACCACAGTGACACTGGCCTCCATCAAAAAATTCCAAAACAACAAATGCTGGCAAGGATGTGGAGAGACAGGAACACTCTTATACTGCTGGTGGGACTGCAAATTAGTGCAACCTTTATGGAAAAGAATTTGGAGATACCTCAAACAGCTAAAAATAGAAATACCATTCAATCCAGCAATAGCATTATTAGGCATCTAGGCAAAAGAGCATAAGACATTCTATAATAAAGACATCTGCACCCAAATGTTTATGGCAGCACTATTCACTATTGCAAGGATGTGGAATCAACCCAAGTGCCCATCAATTCATGACTGGATTATTAAAATTTGGTTTATGTTTACAATGGAATATTACTCAATTCTAAGAAACGACAGTGAGCTAGCACCACTTATATTATCCTGGATTGAGCTTAAACCCATTATTTAAAGTGAGGTGACACAGGATCTGAAGAATGGGCTCCACATGTACTCGCCATCAAATTGGTACTGACTGATTAACACTTTGGTGCTCAAATGGTGGTGGTGTTCACAAGGGATTCAGGAGTTGGTGGGGGGTAGACCCACATCTGATGGAGCATTGTGGAGGGGAAGGGTATACCTCTAACACTAGCTAGGGAGAGGCAATGATATAAAATGCAACCAAAATGTTTGTACTCTAATATTTTCTTGAAATAATAATAAAAAAAGAATGCAATGAGATACTACTTCATACCCATTGGAGTGAACCCAGAAAATAAAAAATGCTGGAGAGGATATGGAGAAACTGGAACCCTTGGGCACTGTTGGTGAGATTGTAAAATGGTGCAACTACTATGGAAACAATATAGAAATTACTCAAAAAAATTAAAAATAGATTACCATATGATCAAGCAATTTAACTTCTGGGTACATATCCAAAAGAATTGAAAGCAAGATGTCAAAGAGGTATTTGTGCACATACATTCATAGCAGCATTATTCACAATAGCCAAAAGATGGTAGCAACCCAAATGTCCATCGCCAGATTAGTGGATAAACAAAATATGATATATACGTGCAAGAGAATATTATTCAGTCTTGAAGAGAAAGAAGATTCTGACACATGCAACAATATGGATGAACCTTGAAGATATTATACTAAGTAAAATAAGCCACTAACAAAAGTATTTATACTGTACGATTCCACTTGTATGAGTTACTTACTGTTTAATGGGGTACAGTTTCAATTTTGCAAGGTGAAAAGAGTTCTGGGGAAGGATAGTGGTGATTGTTGTACAACAATGTGAATTTACTTAAAAATGGTTAAGATGATTGATTTTATATGTATTTTAACCACAATTTTTAAAAAATATTATGATTATTATATCCTCTGCTTGCAGTGCAAATTTCTTCTGTCAAAATCCCACTATTCTTTAAGCCACTTCCTCCAAGTAGCCATCTCTGCTAGTGGGCCTATATTGCAATTTGTCTTTTGTTAGTAAGATCCTTCATTTAAGGGTAAATGATGAATGAAGGATGCAAAATCCTTAAGCTCATAGGCTTTGATATTAGACTACCTGAATTCAAATTTGGATTCTACCGTTGACTGGCTATGTGATCTTGGGAAACTTACTTAATCTCTGTAAGCTTCAGTTACTTCATTTGCAAAATAAAGATAACAACAGGACCTACCTCATGGCATTGTTGTGTGATGGCAGACATGTAAAATGTTGGGCACAGTGGCTGGCAGGGAGTAAATACCCAGTAAATGTCAGCTGTTGCTGGTACCTGATAAAAGATAACACCTACCTAGTGATCCTAAAAAAACACAATAGTTACTCATCAGTATGCAGAACATAAAGGACACAATTAAGGATCTTGGCAACTGAGAAACACAGCATATGGTTTCATACCTATTGTGCGATTCTAAGAACAAACCACTTGTTCTTTTCCTTTGGGTTAGTATTAAAAATTAAGGGAAAATTGCCCACAATCAAAGTCTGGGCATGATAAAAATGGGTCACGGTACAAAGCCTTCCACAGTCAAATGACTCAATTAGTGTTGAAATGGCCATGCCCCAGCATTAACTCCTGTCCCTGCTCCTCCTAGCTTATGGGAGTCTCTCCCTGAAGCCCAGGGCCCCTCCTGAAGGGGTTAGTATGTGATGTCTCATATTCTCAGTGTTGCACAGGCCTATCTAGCTCAAAACAGGTGAGCTCTTTGAGGGCTGGGGCCTTGTCTAATTCACCCTGCAGCATATCACTGTACTTGACACAAAGAAGGCTCTCCTGAGTATGTGCGGAAGTGAATCAGTGATGCTCTCAGGACTTGAGGGGCATACTTACAGGTTTCTTAAGAACTTGGAAATCAATTTACACATTGAGAATTCAACTTTAAATCCCACACATAATGGATCAGAGGAGAGAGGTGCAAAATGTGGCCATTTAAGCATGAAGAGGTCACCTGTCTTAGGGGGCTCTAACACAGTACTGCAGTCTGGGTAGCTTAAACAACAGAGATTATTACTCATAGTTCTAGAGCCTGGGAAGTTTAATATCAGGGTGACAACATGTTTAAATTCTGGTAAGTTCTCATTTTGGTTTTGAGATGGCTGTCCTTTTTTTTTTTTTTTTTGAGACAGAGTCTCACTCTGTCACCCTGGCTACAGTGCAGTGACATGATCATAGCTCACTGCAACCTCAAACTCCTGGGCTCAAGTGATCCTCCTGCCTCACCCTCCCAAGTAGCTATGACTACAGGTGTGTGCCACCCTGCCCAGCTAATGTTTTCAAGTTTTTGTAGAGACAGGGTCTTACTTGTTGCTCAGGTTGGTCTTGAACTCCTGGCCTCAAGCTATTCTCCCACCTTGGCCTTCCAGAATACTAGGATTACAGGCGTGAGCCACCACACTAGGCCAAGATGGCTGTCTTGCTGTGTCCTCATATGGTAGAGAGCAGAGAGAGAGGAAGCAAACTCTCCTGTCTCTTCATATAAGGGCACTAATCCTGTGGTGAGTACTCCACCCTCATGACTTAATTACTTTCCAAAGGCCCCATCTCTAAATATCACTAAATTGGGGATCAGGTGTTCCACATATCAAGTTTTCATGGGGCACATTCAGTCCACAGCACTAAGTAGTGTGCCCATCAGAAGGCAATACTGGCTAGTGGTGTTGGTGGCGGTACCAGTCTTGGAGAGATAGAAGACAGGCCACAGAGGCAGATATTGCCAGGACCCAGCCCAGCTCTGATCAGGGTAGGGGTCCTACTGGTTTCTGGGTCCTTTGGTCAAGTCATGCCCATGGTAGACGCAGACACCTTTGGCCATGTGTAAGCCAGACACCATCGTGGCTCTAGTTTCACACTTACCGAGACTGTTGGGCAGGCCTGCCTACAGGGGAATAATGTAATGGTTATATGGATGCAAGTATTCTAGTTCTCATGTGTGGTAGGCAGAATCAAAGATGTCCATGTCCTAATCCCTCAAACCTGTGAATATGTTGTATTATATGACAAAGGCCACTTAAGTGTGCAAATGGT
This sequence comes from Microcebus murinus, assembly GCF_040939455.1. Lineage (NCBI taxonomy): Eukaryota > Metazoa > Chordata > Mammalia > Primates > Cheirogaleidae > Microcebus > Microcebus murinus. The sequence continues at coordinate 33,275,028 of NC_134110.1, read as the reverse complement.
CTTATGGTTCCTAATTAGCTGACCTTAAATTAGGGAGATTATCTTGAATTATCTGAGTGGGCTCAGTGTAATAATGAAGGTCCTTACACGTGGCAAAGAGAGGCAGAAGAAGCATGATATCCACATATCTGACTCTGCAAGTCTGATTAGACTTTGCTCCTTGCAATGGACTGAATGTTTGTGTTCCCCATAAATCCATGTGTTGAACTCCTGTCTTCTAGGGTGATGATATTAGAAGGTGGGGCCTTTGGAAGGTGATCAGGTCATGAGGATAGAGCCCTCATACATGGAATTATAAAAGGGCCCCCAGAGAGCTTGCTCACCTTCTATTTGCCTTGTGAGGATACAGGGAGAAGATGGCCCATTTATGAACCAGAAAGTTCTCACTAGACGTTGAAGCTGCCAGTGCCTTGTTCTTGGATTCCTCAGCCTCCAGAACTATAAGAAATACATGTTTGTTGTTTAATCCACCCAGTCTATGGTATTTTTGTTATAGCAGCCTGAACATACTAAGATAGGCCTTCTTGGAAGGCCTCTTCACTAAGAGACTGTAAGAATAATTACCAAATATGGAGAACTTTTTATATGTTGAGTGCTTTAGTTGTATTGCCTAGAATTCTCTCTACAACCCTATGATCTAGGTAGGGTTATGTCCATTTTATAGATGAGATAACTGTGGTTTGAGCTGAGCCACACAACCTTAGATGATGTGATGTGGATTTAGACCCTGGTTGGCAACACTCATGCTCTGTAGCTGCCTCACCACTGTTCTGTCTCTGAGAAGGCTCCATGCCTCAGGGGATAATCTGTCTGGTCGTGATGCATGAGGAAAGCAGCTGAGCAGGAGGGGGACAGGATGGTCACCCATCTTCCTGCTTAGCTGAGGCTTTCGCCATTACTAGGGAGAAGGCACTGGAGTGAATACCACAAACATTCTCAATTATTTGCAAAATGTTGACAGTATACATCTGCAAACTATATTTTTAAACTGTTTTACAAACTGTTTTATTGCAGCATGTGTCCTGCCATTCTCAATGATTTCTTTATTATCTTAAATATTCCTGAATGAAAGAGCCCCCTTAGTTAACCAGTGCCAGGTATATTTGAACTGAACCAGATATGGTTAACCTAAACAAAGAGAAGGCAACTGGCAAATGGTCAGAGAAAGCAGATTGGGAAACAAACATCCTGTAGAGTAGAAGTTCTTCTTTTTCATACATAAACTTCTTGACGGAATGCTATTACATAAAATCGATACTGGCAAACCTGCTTGGTTTCACCTGCTGTCTCAGGAACATGATTGATCTGCAGAACAGAATTGAGAACAGAAATCATTTGACTACAGTCTGTTCCAGTGGGATGATATGATATGTACTATTGACTGTCACTCCTTGAATCCGACACTTTGCCGAAGAGAGAACTAGACCCCAGGGGTTGGAGTGACTTACCCCAAGTCATGCAACTGCAAGGTGTCAGGGCTAAAATTCAAACCCAGGCTCTCCAAGTGCATGCCCTTCCAGCGATGTTATCCCAGCCTCTCTGCTCCCCACAGGGCTTGGCCCAGTGCTTTGAATGTATTAGCAATCAGCCCTATAAACGCTTCCTGAATGAAGTTGAGGTTGTGCATGTGAGAGCCGTGAATACCACTCCTTGTCTTCCAGCGGTTTTGCTGGGTGACTGCGGGAAGCACTTGGCTTTCATCCTCTGCCAACTGGGGACATCACCTCTGGAAGTCATTTGATCACTTCAGCTCTCAGCGTGCTCAAGAGGTGGCCTGTAAGGGCCTTGCAGCTTTGATTCAAATTTTCCATCCAAACAGCCGTGTAAGTGTGGAGGTTCCTGGTTCCAGCCAAACCTCACATTGCTGCTCTCTTTCCCAAAGAAAACAGAGAAAGTGTGTCCTCCACTGCGGCTGGGCAGCCCGAACAGATCGAGTGCTGGAATGCACTGATTGCTTTGGGGAGCAGGATCATTTTGGCCTTATCTTTTAATTTTTCTGCCGAGCTTAAGGAGCCTTGGGGTTTATTGCATAGTAAAAGCCTTACCAGAGAATACTTTGGCCTCACCATCTTCCCTATTCATGGCAGGTTCAGTGAATTCAGGTCAGTTCCAGAAATTCTAATCATGTACACATCGTGTCCAAGCCCTGTGTCAGGAGCAGTGATTCAGAAGACAAAGAGGGGCATCTTCTCTCGGGGAGGGCACGATGTCCAGCCCAGGCAGAGGGAAGGGTGACATAAGACAGAGTGTCTGTGCTGTGGCTAAGTAGCCCGACACGAGCATCATAGACAGCCCCTTTTCTGAACTCACACTGTGGAAGGCCTCATGTCAGCTGTCGGATGCTTTCCGTACACGATCTGAATCATCTTCAGCAAACCCTGTGATAGAGACAACATTCTTTCCATTGTACAGACAAAGAAACCGAGGCCCAGAGAGAGGAGCCAGAGCATTGGAACAGGACGGTTCCAGAGGACCGGGTTTCAAACTGTGTGACTTTGGACACTTTTCTCAGCCTCCCGGAACTCAGTGCAGCCATTTGCAAATGTGACTGTAAGCGGCTGCGGGGTCAACGGGAAGATGCAGGTCGGAGAGCTGTTCGCTCAGTGCCGGTTACGGTCACTGCTCACGCACGCAGGTCAGAGCATCCTGTGAGTGACAGCGGCTCAGGCCCCTCTCCCAGCTAAGGCTCGCAGTTTTGAGAGTAACCGTGGGTTAGTTATCCTATTACCCCAGAGGAAACGCCTGAATGGATTCTGCAGGAATGTGTTTATCAGCCGTGTTGTTCATTATTCATCTCTCTGGGGAGATGTCTGCTTTGCCCCTCTCCGGCAGGCCTGGAATTGATGGATGTGAGGGGAGGAACAGCAGCCTGGACGGGCTCCCTACGGCAGCCCTGCCTGAGCCCGTGGGTGCCGGGGACAGCCACCCACGCAGCTGCGGTCCCCCAGCCTTCCAGACTCCCGGCTGGTCTCACCACTTCTGTTTTCCACTTGGGAGGAGGTGGCTGGAAAACTACTTGCCTGGACTGCAAGACACTGTTTGGCCCTGGTTTTGTCTTGAGTGGCCAAAGGCCTACCTGGGGAGATATTTATTGATTTTGGGTGGTTCTTCTTTTCCTTCCTTATTTGTCTCATTTTATTTTGTTCAAGCGATGGGCTTTCTTCCCACTGCCTTTGAGAAGACCCTCGGGAGAGTCTGGCTCGGGCCTTCCTTGCTAATGCACATTGGCTCGGGGCTGCTTTGATGGATAGAGGCAATTTTCCCTGGAAATCAGCTGCAATATTGGCAGTTCCACGGGACATACATTACATTCCTCTTGGAGAGAGCTTGTCCATGGGGCCTCGAGATGGAGTGATGCTGTTCAAGAGCGGGTGGGGGAAGCAGAAATAACCCGAAAGGAAAGGCATCTATTTTAATTTTTTGCATAGCTGCATTTCCTGGCATATGGGTGCAGCCCGTGCTTATGAAGTGATTCTTTTTGGAAAACAAGGGAACTTGCACATGGCTTGTTAAAGGTAAATAAATTAAAAGGAGAAGAGAAGAAGCATGTTCTATTAGGAAGAGAAGAACCTGCCAGGTAGAAGAGGGCTCACAGGCTCCACAATTCCAGAACTCTTGGTTTTTAGCTGAGACGCGCCACATGCTGTGGAAGGTGCTGGGAACTGAGGAAAGATGAGGTGCCGTCACTATCCCTGTCCTTTCCGAGTTGAAAATTCTGCTAGGAACAAACACACACACAAATATCCCTCTTGATTTATTAGGGCAAGTGTTAATAATAACAGCTAGCATTTATTGGTGCTTGTACTACAAAAGCATTAAGTTAGAGAGAATTCTAGGCAATACAATTTAAGTTTGCCAAAACTTTGTAAAGTAGACATTATAATTATCATCTCCATTTTATAGATGAGGAAACTGAGGCATGGGGCAGTGAAGTAACTTGTCCCAGGTCATCCCTGGGGAGTGGAGGAGCTGAGACTGAAGCCCAAGCTCTCGGGCTCTCATGGCTACTCTTTGTGTCAACATTCGTTGCATTTTCTTGCTGATCTCTGTAAACACGGAGAACTCTGAGAGTGGTGTATTTGCTGGCTTTTAAGTCCCAGATCCTTGTTCAGCCAACCTGACACACTTTCCCTGCCTTCACTTCTCAGAAACTTTGTGCTCTCTCTGTGTGGCTGAAAGGCAAGGCCAGGCATCTGCATGGTGCGGGTTGGGAGGGCAGAGACATTGGTCCAGGGGAAGCTGCAGTCTTCATCCCACAAGCATTTGTTCAGTAAACATATGCCAGGGTCTGGTCCAGGCTCTGTGCTGGACCCTGGGGCTGCACCAGCGGACAAGAGCGGCAGGGTCCCTTCTTTCCAGCATGCTGCTGTCAATTAGGGCTTCAGAAAATAAGCAAACCAGCACCTGGAAACCCAGGTGGATGCTATACAGAGCATTAAAACTGGATACTGTGATCGAGAGTGATGGGTGTCTATTTGGGATTGGGTGACCAGGTATGGCCTCACGGAGAAGTGACATTGAAAATAAGATCCAAATATCAAAATGGAGCCAACCATGGGATAACCTGAAGGAAGGAAGCTCCGGGGAGAAGGATCTGCCTGTGCCCAGGCCCTGCTGTAGGGGCAGGATGGGTGGTTTTGAAGACAGAGGCTGTGCAGGTGGAGCATGGGAGGCGAGGAGTGTGGGGAGGGTGGTAGGACATGAGGAAAGGGAGGAGGCTGATGAGCAGTAGGGTCTTGTAGGCCAGGAGAGGAGTCAGGACTTTATTCCAAGTGCACGAGGAAGCCATGGAGACTGGGAGCAGCGTAGGGACGTGATCTGAGGACATGCTGCCATTCCACGGACTCTAGCCCCTGGACTCTGGCCCGGGGCATTCCAGAATGTGTAAACCTCAGAGTGAGACAGTGAGGCCTGACAGAGCCTTGCTCAAGGATCAGACGGCTCTTCCATTCATTCTCTCGTTCTTCACCCAGCAAACAGGTTTTGGGCACTGACCATGTCCCTGGCACTTTGCTGGGCACTGAGGATACCGAGCAGTCTGGGATACATCCTTGGCCTCCAGGAGTTGCTGTTCTATGGGGGAGATAAGGAAACTATTGCCCGGTGTTGGACAGCGGAGAAGTGAAAGCTGGTATCCCTCCCCTTGGGTAAAGGACACAGACAAATCCAAGTTCTCTGGTCTTTTGCGAAACACAACCAAGACGAATTTGAAACTAAGAGTAATTTTGTGACTATTGAGAAATCTTAATGAAAACAACACAAATAATTACAACACAATGTAATAAATATTAATGGAACAATTAAGTTTGTCTGCTCAGGGGGCTTCATGGGGACAGTGGTCCTGGAAGATGAGTAGAAGACAGTCGAGGTGAGAACAGGGCTCCGGAGGTGTCCATGACCCTCTTACTGTGAGCATGGGAGGGGGAGGAGAGGAGAGATCAGGTCAAGCTTGGAAAAAAAATCTTTGTCATTGCTTCCTGTAAGTGTCACAGCCTAACACTTTAGTCAAGACCCTTTTATGTGCAGGGCTGTAGGAACACTCAGAACCAATCAAGTCCCCAGAAGCTACAATTTTAGAAGACCTTGTTGAAGACTGGGCCTGGCAAAAAACCAAACAAACCCAAATCAAAACCCAAGACCAAAAACAAAAACAAGTTTCTTCTCCTAAATGCCAACATGTGTTAGACTTCCCTCTAGTGGCTCAATGCGAAATGACAAGCCCACAGGTCTCAAACAAAATGTTGCATTTGTTCTCTTCTCTGCGTTTACTTAGTAATAAACATATTTACTGTGCTTCACTCCGTGTACCACACATCATCCTTTCCGTGATATTCTCCCGTATGTCCATCCACAAATAACTTCTGGCGGGTCAGTTGTTATTACTCATCCACTCATCTTTCACTTACCTATTGAGAATCTATTAAGCGCTGGACCTGCGGTGATTATGTTTCAGCACCTGCCTTCCATTTGCGGCAGCTGGGAGGACACATCTGTCTGCCTAGGCACGTTATGAGCTCCTGGAAGGCAGAGAGTCCGATTTATTTCCCTCTGTGTTTAACAGAGGAGAAAGAACATTAATTAGGACCAAAGCAAAGGTGACCGGCCACTTGTGCCTTCAAAAGGAGCAGGTGGGGCACAATTTACAGCAGAGGAAAAAGAAATCGTGATGCGATGGATAGCCAGCATCTACTGAGTGCTTATTAGGCCTGTGTGCTTAGCCTTTCTGCTCGTCAATTTGCTCATCTGTCAAATGGAGATAATAGTTCTTATTGCACAGAGAACCACACAAGAGTTAGCTGAGTTATTGCATGTGATGTGCTGTGGTTACAAGGAGCCTAGGTTTGAATCCTTCTCTGCCATTTCCTAGACTATGACTATGGTTTACGGGATTATAATAATAAAAATACATACCTTGTTGTGATAATTAATTATGATAATGCCTTGCATGTAGAAATAGTTCAATAAGAATTACATTATTATGTAGTATTTGTCATGAAAAATAAATTGTAGATATTAATTTTATCATCTCATTTACTCCTTCCAACAAAACACGGGTATAGTTGCTATCACTAGTCCCACCATGGGATGAAGAAACCGAGGTGCAGACAGGTCAAGAGCTTGCCGAATAGATGAGCCAGTCGTTGCACACAGTGTCTGGTTTCAGAGCTGCCCTCTTCGCCCCTCCTTTCTGACTGATATAAACGACATGGGTCATAACTTCAGAGCATATTGGCGAGAACTTGGGATGCAGGTATGCACCCAGAGCTAAGTCACAGGGCATGGGATGGAGAGAGATGAATTTATCAGACCAATAAAATAGTTATTTGGTGTTGTTTCTGGTGGCAGAAGAGAGAAGTGGGGAAAAGGAGAGAGAAGTGGGGAAAAGAAGTCAGGCAACATGGCAGGAGGCTGATATTTGGGGAGATAAATACTAAATAATTTATTTTTACATTTAAAAAATTGAGATACAATTCACACACCATGAAATTCACCCTTTTAAATTGTGCAAGTGAGTGGTTTTTAGTATATTCACAAAGTTGTGCAACCATCACTACTAATTACAGAACATTCCCATCTCCCCAGAATGAAACACCATAGCTATCAGCAGTCACTTTCCATTCCTCAAACCCTACCCTCCAGCCCCTGGCAACCACTAATCCACCTTGTATCTTTAGCATTTGCCTATTTTAAGCGTTATGAATGGAGTCACACAATATGTGGTCTTTTGTGTCTGAGTTCTTTTACTTAGCATAATGTTTCAAGATTCATCCATGTTATAGCATATATCAGCAGTTCATTTCTTTTTATGGATTAATAATATTTCATTGTATGGAGATAACACATCTTGTTTACCCATTCATCAATGCTGGACATTTGGGTTGTTTCCACTTTTTTTCTATTATGAATAACACTGCTGTGAACATTTATGTACAAGTTTAGTGTGAACATATGTTTTCGTTTCTCTTGAGTATACTTAGGAGTGGAATTGCTGGGTTGTATGGTAACTCTATATTTAATTTTTTGAGAAACTGGCAAACTGTTTTCCGAAGTGTCTATATCACTTTACATTACCACTAACAATGCATGAAGGTTGCAATTTCTTCACATCCTGGTCAACACCTGTTATTTTTAATTTTTTTTTTTTTTTGATTATAGCCATCTTAGTGTTGTGAAGCAGTATCTCATTTTGGTTTTGATTTGCATTTCACTAATGACTAATGATGTTGAGCATGTTTTCATGTATATATTGACCATTGGCATATTTTCTTTGTAGAAATATCTATCTGCATCCTTACTCATTAAAAATTGAATTATTTATCTTTTTATTGTTGACTTGTAAGAGTTCCTTATATATTTGGGACACAAGTTCCTTATTAGATGTATGAGTTGAGATTTGAAAATATATTCTCCCATTCCGTTTTTATAATTTCTTTTTTCTTTCTTTTCTTTTCTTTCCTTTCTTTTTCTTTGTGATAGAGTCTTCCTCTGTTGCCCTGGGTAGAGTGCAGTAGCATCATTGTAGCTCACTGCAACCTCAAATTCCTGGGCTCAAGCGATCCTCTTTCCTTAGCCTCCTGAGTAGCTGGCAGCTTCTTGGAGGCACAGATTAATGTATTTAAATTAAATTTGAGATGTTTTTTGCTATTTATTCAAATATTTTTATGCACTTATCCATTTTCTTTCAGCTTTTGGGATTCTCATTATGTATATAGTGATACACTTGATAGCATCTCTTAGGTCTCTGAGAATCTGTTCATTTTTTTCATTCATTTTTTTTCCCATTACTCAAACTGTGTAATCTCAATTGATCCATTGTCAAGTTTGCTGATTTATTTATTTATTTGTGCCCACTCAAATCTTCTATTATGTCCCTCTGGTGAATTTTTCATTTCAGTTATGTACTTTTCAACTCTAGATTTCCTATTTTGTTCTTTAAAAAAATAATTTGTATCTCTTTTTTCATAAAGTAGCCCCCCTTATTCACAGGGGATACTTTTCAAGGCTCCAGTGGATGTCTAAAATCATGCATGCATAGTAGTAAAACCTATATACACTGTGTTTTTTTCTATACATACATATCTATGATATAGCTTACTTTATAAATTGGGCACAGTAAGAGATTATCAACACTAACAAACATAGAGCAATCATAAAAATATACTGCAATAAAAGTTATGTGAATGTGGTCTTTCTCTCACTCAAAATATCTTTTTGTATTATAGTCACCCTACTTCTTGCAATGAGATGATACAATGCTTATGTGGTGGAATGAAATGAAATGAATAACGTATGTATTGTGACATAGCATTAGGCTACTATTGATCTCCTGTATTCCTGAATCTATGTAACCATCCCTTACGTGCAGTAAATGACTTGGTGCCACTTGTTTCAGGGAATTTCTTGTTTAAGTCTTTGTATAGGCTCAATGTTTTCTGGTGCAACACATTGCCCCCAGTCAGAACATGTTTTCTGTTCATGTCTTCTACCCACAAATGTAATGACTTTTTTTTGTCTTAACTGAGCACTTATCTATCACACACTGTGGCTGTAACTTTTGCAGTTTGAGGTGCGATAGCAAAACTAGCATAAATTTCTTTTTCCTTCTTTACAGTTTTGTGTATAGAAGATTTGTTTTTACTGTAGATCTCGACAACCTCAGCATACAATTTTTTTTCTTTCCTTAAGTAGGGATTTCTCATTCACATCACTTTCTGAAGTAGTATGTGTCAAGGCAGGTCCCTTGCAGAGCTTCAGAGACCCAGGTTCTTTCCATCTTGTGGCTCCCTTCCCCAGGTCTTTGCAGTCCTTGCCATTTAGTTTGATGGTTGGGGAGAGGGAGTTAGGATTGTGTGTGGGAAGTCACAGTGGGTCAACTTAGAAGTGTACCTCATTTGCTCATATTCCCACAGCCTGAATTTAGTCATGTGGACATACCTAACTGCAAGAGAGGTTTGGTTTTGCACCTGGAAAGAAGAGGAATGCATGGATACTGGTGTGTGTGTACCAGCACTCCCTACCACATAAGTCAGGTACACATGACTGTGATGCAAGCTTGGAGGTGCCAAGTCCTATGAGAGACCATGAGCAAGATCCTGGGAGGTTCTGAAAGGGAAGGGACTTCTAACTGAGAGCTCTGGGAAAGTTTTCTGGGGCAACCATCTTTTCAGCTAGGTCTCAGTGGCCCAGATCTTTTGCTGTAGATAGGGATAAAGGTAGGTGGTGTGTCCTTCAAATTCAGTGGAGGCATCACCATCTCCAGTTGGGTTAAAAATCCTTCCCTAAGCTCTCATGGCAGCCAGACCTCAGTAACATTAAAGCCCTCTTAATTATTTCTTTACTTGTGCATCAGTTCAGACTCCGTCAGTTACAAGGGACAGAAATACAGTTGCTTAAGCAAAGAGGAAAATTATCATTTAAATGATGGCTGTATCAGTCAGGGTACAATAAAGAGAGAAAAATCCATAACCACTTATGTGCAGGGTCAGTTTGATAGAAAGAAGCATAGATTGTAACAAGGATTGGGATAATGAGGCATGGGCTCAAGTAAAGTGAAGAGAACTTAAAGGTTATAGCAATAGCTGGTATAAGAAGCAGCTGTTATCCCCCAGGGCTGGGATCTGGACAGGGTTGGAAGGGGCATGGCTGAGGATCACTGAATGGCAGGAGATGTGCTATGATGCCATTCCAGGGGACCTCACTGGAAATATACCCTCCAGAACTTGCCAGAGATCTGCTTTCCCAGGGGTTCAAGGAAGGCTGTTTGCAGGGAGGTGTCTCACCAGAGGCACTCTCCTGCCAGTTCACCTGAGGGGGCTGCCAGGGGATGCTGCTGTGCCCTGCAGGAGCCAGGTGTGGGGGGAGCCACCTGTGCTGCTGGAGCTGGGCCCAGGGGAGCAGTGTGTGTGTCTCAGGAGTCTGTCCAAATTGTACCTTGAAGTGGGGGGCGGGGGAGGAAGTCTCCTGTAGTGTCTCTCCAATCCTCTCTACTGATAAATGTTAATGTTATGCCAACTGGAAAAGAAAAAGAAAACATTTAAAGAATTACAGGTCCATTTTTGCAGAGCAAGTAATGAAGAATGAATTTGATGCTGAGAGGCAATAAATGGACAATTGGCACTGTGACCAATGGGGGCATGTGACCTTCAGGTAAGGCTGCATTCAGGGTAGTCTAAAAGACATAACAGATACACTTTCTTCTCACCTCTTCATTCTGCTTTTCTTGATTTCATGTCACAGGCAGGTTCTTTTCATGGGTCAGGCAAGGTAGCTTTTGGCAGTCCCAGGCTCATGGGTTCCCAGCTTAGGTAGCTCACAGGAAGAGAACTTTTCTATCTGCATGTCAATTGCAGGGAGGAATCTGACTGGCACTGCTGGGGCTGGATCCCATCTCTGAACCAATAACTGAGGCGTTGTCAGCCTGAGTCACATGCCTATGCTTTCCTTACCATGACTGTCGAGTCCACTAGGACCACCGAGCAGAAGTGGAATCCTCCCAGGAGCCAGGATCAAGGATTTAAGAAGCCCAACACCTAGTCCTCCCCAACCAGGCTCATCCCCGGGTTCCAGGTTCCTCTATTTCAGTTACTGGGACCACCATCCTTCTGGTTGTTCAGGCCCCACACCTTGAAGTCATCGTGCCATCTCTTCTGCTTTCACACTCACTCCACATCTAACCCAACAGGAAGCCCTACTCTGCTTCCACCTATGTGCCACACTGCTGCTTCCCACCTTTGTGCCACGGTCTCTCTCCAGGTGCTCGCAGCAGCCCTGCAGCCAGCACCCGCTTCGGCCTGTACCCTTCCTTGTCAATTGTCAGCACAGTAGCCAACTTCTATGGATTTGTAGGTCGGTGCCAATGTCCTATAAATTGCCAGTCAGACCACGCCACTCTGCTCTAAACACCCCAGAGGCTCTCATCTTCCACTTGGAGCAAGCACCAGCGTCCTTGTACTGGTTACCAGGTTCTACTGCCTGGCCAGTTAGTTCTGTCATCTCATGTCCTCCTCCTTCTCCCTCTCCCGCTCCCACTCTGCTGCATGGGCTTCTGTGCTATTTCTCAACCCTGCCAGGCGTTCTCCCTGCGCAGGGCCATTGCACCACAGTTTCGTTTGTCAGGAACACTCCTCCCCTAATCCCTACTCAAACACCACTATTCACTGAGGCTGCCTTGACCACCCCTTGTAAAATTGCAACACTCCTGGTGCCCCATCCTTCCTTACTCTGTTTTTATTTTCTCAATGGCCCAAAATATTAAATAATTCACTTACTATATTTGGGTGTGTGTGTGTGCAGCCTCTCTCTCTCTGTCTCTCTCTCTCTCCCCACCTCCTATGACCTCCACGGTCCAGGGATTTTTGTCTGTTTTGTTCTTTATCTCCAGAATCTAGAATGGTGCCAGACACATGGTCCCCACTCAGTAAATACTTGGGGAATGCATAAATGAATGGACTAGGCAGGGGTCCTCAAACTTTTTAAACAGGGGGCCAGTTCACTGTCCCTCAGACCGTTGGAGGGCCATTAGAGAGTGCGGCACACATTCCACGCATGCGCACTGTGGGCCCGGGATGAGTCAGCTGCTAAGCAGGACAGGTAGCGGCAGCAAAAACACACAGCGGGCCAGATAAATGTCTTCGGCAGGCAGCATGTGGCCTGCGGGTCATAGTTTGAGGATGCCTGGACTAGAGCAAGGGGAATGAGATTATGTGCTGGGCAGACAAAAGCTGACCTACCCCACCAGATTCTGCTCCTTGACAGCAAGACCATCTCCTATCATCCTTTATCTTTCAGGAGCCAGAAGATTCTTGCCTTTGCCAGAATGGACACTAGCTCAAGGACATCACATTTGGGGAAGAAACTTATGGCTTCTGCTTGGGTGATAGTGTTTGGAGCAGAAGGAGGGAAGGAACTCAGATTCCAATTCAGTAGACATTTACTGAGCACCTGATGGTACAGGTGCCATGTTTGGTCCCCTCTCATACTTACTATCTTCTGTTCATCCTTCTTTGCAAAGAACCTTTGACATCATCTCCATCCTTAGTTGTACTGTTGGGACATTACAGATTCAATTAAAAAATTCACATTAAAATTATTAATTTGGTACTATCATATGTCATGGAAGGAAAGACACGGATTCAATGATGACCTGGGCAGACATTGTCCTTGTTCTCAGGGATGTACATTCTAGTGAGAAGACAAATGAACATGGACTGAGAACACAATGTAGGTTATAAATGCTGAAACAGTCAAAGAAGGCTTCCTGGAGTAAATGTCATGTAAGCTGGGTCCTAAAGAATGAGTGGAAGTTAATCAAGAGAAGATGTGGAGAGTGAGGGGACAAGCATTCCAGGCAGAAAGGACATAAGATGCAAAGAGCTGAAGGTAACAGAGAAGTAAAAGATATGCAATCCCCATTTCTTTGCTTAAAATCCTTCAGTGACCCCATGGGCCCTCACATTTTGGCTCAAGTTCTTGAGCCTGATGCTTGGGGAAGAAAGGAAGGCACTAAATTGTGGAGATCAAGTTATTTCCCTATAAGTTACCAACCAGGAAATTCCTCCACCTCCCTATGAGCAGAGAGACAAGATGTGTGCTTAGGAAACGTCCTTCCTTCTAGAAATTCCCTGTAATCAATTCATTATTGCCATCATCTTTTCTATTCCCCCAGCTACTGTGGGACTTACTTGAACAAGGGCACACACATGTGTCTCTCAGACAAGCATTTAGGAGACAGTGGGGTCCAGACCCACGTTGAGACAGAACCTGCAGAGATTCATGTTACTCGTAATGAAGACGTGATCTGATGAAGCAGTTTGGTTTCTCATTCTCAGTCCATTCCAGAATATGATGTTTGTCCTATCTCAGCACAGGCAGAGGCACCACCATCATCATCATTTTTATTATGATTGTCATTTGGTGGCAGTCTGCAACCAAAGGTGTTATCAAGATGCTATCTTTAGGCAAACAACAACAAATCCTCTTATAGTTTTAAAATGGCAAGTATCTTTTCTTTCTTCCTTTCTTCCTTCCTCCCTGCCTGCCTCCTTCTTTTCCTCCCTCCTTCCTTTCTTTTTATGTGAAAATATTCCAAATTTGTATGAGAACAGAGATAAAAGGAAAATAAACTCTCATATATTCATCAATCATCTTCAACAATTATCACCATTTTGTCAATTTCATTTCATCTATACCCCACCATCCTCTTGGTTTTGTTATTTTACCCCATGGTTTGGGATATTTTAAAGCAAATCCCTGATCTCAAATTATTATATTACATCTATAAATACTTCAGTATCTAATACAGGCAAGTCTTAAAAAATATTATCCACAATACCATCATCGCTCCTAAAAATAAAAATGACTCCTTAATATCATCAGATACAGAGGTTTCAAATTTCCCTGATTGACTAAAAAAAATTCTTTTTACAATTGCTTTTGCTTGAATAACTACACATATTGTCATGTTTCTTAATCATTATTTATATTTGAATGTTATTGAACATATAGATCTAATTACTACTTCATTGGAAATATGAAAATAAAGGAATATGTTAGGATACAATCCATCAAATCCAGAATATGGAAAAATCTCGAAGAAAAATGACCTGGTTTCTTTAATAACAAACTGAGGGGGGGGGAGAGAGAGAGCAAGAGAACAGAAGAATGAGAGTTAAAATAATTATTTTAGTCAATTAGGGAAATTTGAAACCATCCATGTGACTTGAATCTGTATCTTTTCACTGGAATAAACCATAACTGTGTTATGGTTTTCTGAGTTCTGTGAATTATTATAGTGGTTCAAATTTAATATTCTGGCAAGATAAAATGACATGCCTCTTTTTTCCACTTCTACCTTTAAGGTTTTGCACACTGCACAGGGTTACGCTGGTCAGGTTAGAGAACGAGAGAGAGGGGGACTAATTAGGCGGCGGCTGCTGTATTAATTATGAAGATGGGTTTGCATGAACAGGGGCTAAGGGCATCTCAGGCCAGTCATGCGGGGACAATCCTGGGCTTGCAGGCTTGTCAGTGCAGAGGGCAGCATTGACTTGCATTTCCTTTAATCTGTGTCTTCTCATTGGACCTGCTTGTTCATGGTCTTCTAGAGACTGATTTCACCTGGGAAACAGAGGCAGCTTGGAACCAAGCCTGTAAGTCCTGTGCAGTAATCAGGCCTTTGAATTATGACATTTACTCCAGGGACTTTATTGATCAAATGAAAGATATTACACAGATTTAGGAGCGTGTGTCCACACCATTTGAAAGTTTTCTTTGGTCTTAATCTGAGTTCCTCCCAAATGCAGAGCCCAAGACAAGGGTGGTTTGTTTAGGAAAGTGATCTGAAGGAACTGGAATGGGGAATTAGGAACAGTAAAACAGGTGAGGAGGGAAAGCCAAAGCAAGTGTCGAATTGAGCTGGTTAATGCTGGGGGCAACTGGAGAGCAACTTTACTGGGAACCCTCAGAACAACTGCAGGTGGGAATTTTCTAAGAGATAAAAATGGAAATATGCATCCACTGATTAGTATCTCCTGTCTGTGAAGGGTTGACACATGGGGTGGTGTTGACATGCATCCTCCAGGTTTGCACGTCCTTCAGAGTATCTGAGCAAGTCCTCAAATGTGTCCCACAGGTGTTGACAAAGAGGTGCTGATACAGGAAGTGGAGAGATGTGGTACAATTGAGGCAAAGGGCTGTCCAGATACAACTGTGTGCTTCTGTATGCTGTGGCAATGTCTTGGGCTAAAGGTGGGCCGAGAGAATTTGGTAGATGTGTTGGGGATCCTCAGGGTTACACTCAGGTTTTGATGATTCACTAGAATAACTCAGAGAACTCAGAAAAGCTGTTATGGTCACAGTCATGGTTTATTCCAGTGAAAGGATACAGATTCAGATCAGCAAAGGAAAAAGGCACCTGGGATGGAGTCTAGAAGAAACCAGGTGTAAGTTTCCAGTGTTCCTCTCCCAGTGGAGTCACATGGATGGCATTTAATGCTGTCAGCAATGCTATGTAGCAACACATTACAACCAGGGAAGCTCATCTGAGCCTTGGTGTCCAGGCAAATCTAAAAGAGAATACACAAGGATTAGCGAAGCAAACTACATATGGGTGATCCTGTGACTCAGACCTTCATGTCCATGGCATTCAGGTCCTCAGTTGCTTTGTCTGTGCCATGGCGTGGTTCTTGGGATTTCTACAGTTATTGTTGGTCTTGGAAGTACCCGGATCTCCAATTGTTCCACCTGCCTCCCTCCTCCCCACATGAATTCCTCAAACACAGCCTCCTGCCCCTATTGTACAGCAAACCTAGTTCCTCATGTTAATCAGAATCATTCCCCCTCTGTCTAAATGGTAATAGGGTCACTCCATTCCTTACCTGTTGGTCTGCTGGCAGAGTAGCTCAAAGTGGCCAGAGGTAATTACGGCTTTAGGTTCAGCGGGACACTTGCTGTGTCTCCTGGTAGAAGCTTTGCTTTCATGGCATCAGGACTTCTATGAAGGCTAAGGTTCTGGGAACAGAAAGCATGTATTCTGCAGTGGGTCACTGGAAGTAATAATAACATGGACCAATTCTTTTCCTAACCTCTTGGCTCCCAGACCCATGTATCCTAGCTGTTGGGAACACAGAACAAATACCTGAGGGGAGTGGAAGAAGTAGAATTAAGCAGCAGAAGAAACTGGACTGTGATGAAGTTGTAACAAAAGCCTCAGCTGATCCTATGAGGACCCCTAAAGCTGAGATGCCCTTCAGAGTTGCAATAAACTGGGGCAAGAGGGCTGTAACAGTATACCCTGTATTAACCAATCATGTGATGCAGGCTGCTCCTAAAAATGGGGTATGACTCTGGGAAAGTCGTCTTTCTTCTCTCACTGCTAATCCCCTGAGAGGGTCCCAGCTGGGAGCTGTCAGCCTCTAATCCTTCCAGAAGCTGGGGGAATGAGTGCTTTATCCCAAAGCGGGTGGGGATCTGAGCCACGCAACACAGGTCACTGTAGTCCACCCCTTGTACCATTAAGATCTGCATGACTTATATAAGTTCTGAAAGCAGCTTCTTTGGGATTCTGTCGACCTCTTTTCTAGGGTAAATTTGTATGAAGGAGGTTAGTGATATTAGCTACAGCCCCTGATGGAAAAGTGCCACATCTGGCCCCTATTATTTCAAGATCTGATCATTTCCATTTTCACTCAGGGAGCCTACATATGCAACAGCATTTCCTGCCCTCAGCCTTACCTTCAGGCCTTCAGAGGAGACACAATATTGGGCTTTTAAAGGATGCTGGTGTCTCTCTACTGGAGAGTCCTTCAGGCCCTTTCATGGTGTGTAGTCATCTGGTGGGTCTCTAGTCTTAAATAGTAAATTAATATATACTTTAACATGTCCATTTCTATGAGCCTTTTGATCTCCTCTCCTGCCACCTGCCACATTTCAAGTGTTCAACAGCCACACGTGGCTAGCGGCTACCACACTGGGCAGTGCAGCTCTCTATAATCCCAGATCAGCCCCGTGCATGTTCCTACAGTTGCACCTGCTACTTTGCAGGAAGCTGTCAGTGCTCCAACTTGTTACCAATGACGCTGACCAGCAGGCGATACAGATTCAAAATTCCTTTCCAGAGTCTGCTTTCTTAGACCACACCTCACACCAACAGGTGTAGGTTATCTAGGAATTGAACTCTGAGATGGATATTTGCATCCAGGAAGAGCTCTTGGTGTCTCCCTCTCTCCTATATTTTTTTCTGATCTATTTTGAGAGTAAGTTGTAGATTCAATGCCCATTTATCCCTAAATTCCTCAGTTTGTATTTCCTGAAATCAAGGACAGTCTTTTATATACCCCACAGTGTAAACATCAAAGTCAGAAAATTCACACTGATACAACACTGTCATTGTTCTCTCCTAACAACTGTCTCAATAATGCTCTTAATGGCAAAGTACGATCCCAGACCCTGCATTGCATTAGGTTATCACGTCTCTCCAGCTTCCTTTAATCTGGAATAGTTCCTAAGTCTTTTATGACACTGGCATTTTTGAAGAGTGCAAGCTGATTATGTTGTAGATTTCCCTCAATTCTGATGTTGCCTTGTGGTTAGATTCAGGTTTCTTTTTGACAGAAAAGCCTGCAGAAGTGATGTTTTATTCTTCACTGTGTTTCATGCCAGGAGGCACATGATGTTGATTTTTTCCATAATTGGGGATGTTAACTTTGATCACTTGGTTAAGGCAGTTTCTGCCAAGTTCGTCCACTCCAAAGTTACTATTCTGGGGAAATTGTTTGAAGCTTATGCAAATATCCTGTTACTCTTTGACTTTCACCACTTGTTTTAGCATTCATTGATGATTCTTGCCTGCAGATTCGGTCTTGTTTGGAAGTTAACATTCCAGGTCACTTATTATATCTTCTCTTGCTTGAAAATAACTTTTAGAAAAAGAAATTCCTATGGATATTTTCTGGTTCTAAGACAATCTGCATCATATTTGTTTATACTATTGAGATGAGAGTTGAGGTCATAGGCAGTGGGTTAATTATCACAAAGTTGGTCAAGAAAATCACTCATTTATGGCAAACACCGATGACATCTTTAAGTGATTGAACACGGTTTTCTGTAGTTAAACAATATTGCACATGTAGTTTCTTATAAAAAATATTTATAGTCCCAAGGTTATAGGTCAATGAACTGCAGAATCATGAAAATAATATTGGAAATAATATTCCTTGGTAAACAGATATAGAAAGAAATGTAACCTGATGACTTAGCTATATAAAAAGTATAAATTTAACTTAAATCTGATAAATACTATATAAATATTTTCAAACTTTCTTTTTTATTTTTTTCTAAATAAAAGGTAAAGTTTAATCCAGCACTTTTAAGTTTCCAAATGGATTTGGGTTAACAGCTTCTCATTAAGATTCCTACTAAAGAATAACATTTGTGGCATCTGGTTGTACAACAAATTTTAATCAAGCCTTAATCATAAGGGCTTAGGAAAATTTATTTCCACCCTCTGTAGAGAGAGTAAAGTTTGTTTCATAAAGTGAATGAATGAATGAAGTATATAGCAGAAGTCTACTCAGATAATATTTTCAAAAGATCTCAATATTGTCACTGTGGAAACTTCACGTGGCTGTCCACGAAGCTTGGTAAATTGGCTCCTCCACTTGGCAAATCGGTGGTGTGTTCACCTCCCCATTAGCATCATTAGTGGGAGGAGAAAAGAAATGAGTAATGAGGTCTCTTTGATTTGCAGTGACAGATCACTAACTTAGTTTAAGCAGAAAGGGAGCAGAGAATGTCCTGTAAGTACAAAGTACATGGATGATCTGGCTTCAGGCATAGTTAGATCCAGGGGCTCAGATGAGCCCCTCAGAACTCTTTCTTTCCAAGTCTTTCTTTGGCTTTGTTCTGCAGGTGGTCTATTTTCATATGTTGGGTATATTAGTTTTCTGGGGCTGCCATACAAATTACTACAAACTGGAGGCTTAAAACAAAAGAAGCGAATTCTCTCACAGTTCTGGAGGCTAGAAACCCTAAATCAAGATGTGGGCAGCGCCACACATTCTCTGAAGGGTCTAGGGGAGGGATCCTTCTTTGCCTTTTACTGGCTTCTGGAGGCTCCCAACAATCCTCACATTGCTTGGTCTGTAGATGCATCACTCAGTCTCTGCCTTCATCTTTGCACGGCCTCTTCTCTGTGTCTCTGTGTGTCCTATCCTTTTCTTATAAGGACACCGGTTATTGGATTTAGGACCCACGCTAATCCAGTGTGATTTAATCTTAAGTTAACTAATGACTTTGGGTCTGCAAAGACCCAAAGAAGGTCACATTCCAAGGATCCAGGTAGACATGAATTTTGGGGCCATACTATTCATTCTATTAGACTGGGCAAGGTGACTGCTGGCAGCCTTTAATTCACACCTTCTCAACTTCACAACGCAAGGAGATGTAAAGCTTCTTTCTCCCAATGCCCAGATATTGATCTTGGTAAAGTCCTGACTTGAGTCCTTATGTAACGGGTCCATCCCTTACCTGACCACTCTGGTGAAGGCAATGGCTTCTGCCTGTTCAATTTGGGTTGCATGATTGTGGAGCTGAGAGAGTCTCATAATGACCAAAGAGATTTCAAGTTTCTGAAGGGAACTGGAAATGGAATGAGAAAATGTGTGACCATCCAAAATTAGTTACTGTATCCATCACAAATCCAAAGAGGCTGTTAAAAAAAACTTGTGCTTTGGGTATTGGTTTCCATGGAAGACAAGTTTATTCTCCTATTTGTCCTTGGTTATAGAATTCTCAGTTTTTATCTGGGTGCATGAGCACCAAGGTGGGAAAATCACTTCATAGCCTTCTTTGTGGCTAGGTATGGCCATGTCTTAGTCAGTTTGGGCTGCTATAACAGAATGCCATAAACTGGATAGCTTATAAACAACAGAAATTTATTTCTCACAGTTATGGAGTCTGGGAAGTCCAAGATCAAGGTGCCAGAAGATTTGGTATCTGGTGAGAGCCTGCTTTCTGGTTCATGACCTAATCACCTGTCAAAGGCCCCATCTGCTAATACCATCATGTTAGCAGTTAGAATGTCAAAATATGAATTTTTGTGTGTGTGTGGGATAGGTTTATTGCATAATGTGATTAAGTTTTGGCCAATGAAATATTCAGTGGCATTTTGTGAGACTACTACAACCTCTATGGAAAGTAGTATGGAGATACCTCAAAGAACTAGAAGTAGAACTACCATTTGATCCAACAATCCCAAAGGAAAAAAAAGACATTCTATCAAAAAGACATCTGCACTAGAATGTTTATAGCAGCACAATTCACACTTGCAAAGATGTGGAAACATCCCAAGTGCCCATCAATACACAAGTGGATTAACAAAACATGGCATATGTACATCATGGAGTACTACTCAGCCATAAAAATGATGAACTATCTATTGTATTATCCTGGATGGAGCTGGAGCCCATTTTTCCAAGTGAAGTATTACAAGAATGGAAAAACAAACACCACATGTATTCACAATTAAATTGGTACTAATTGATCCACACTAATGTGCACATATGTGAAGTAACATTCATAGGGTGTCGGGCGGTGGAAGATGGGAGGAGGGAATGGGTAAATCCATACCTAATGAATGTGGTGTGCACTTTCTGGGGGATGGGCATGCTTTTCAGCTGATGCAAAGACAATTTACATAATCAAGGCATTTGTACCCCTGTAATACTCTGAAATAAAAAAAATATCTGAAACTTTTGAGCTTTTGGAAGCTTGGCCAATACCAGATCACCACCTCTGTGATAACTAGCTTCACATATGATGTTTTACCCACCCTGACTTGGAGCAAGCAAAGAGATCATAGCTTTATCTTCTAAATAGCCTTCAACCAAGGAAACTATACATTTGAATTGAAAAGTTAAAAAAAAAAAAAGATCTACAGCAGGACTTCTCAAACTTTAAAGTGACTGCCAATTTCCTGGGGAATCTTGTTAAAATGTGGGTTCTAATTCAGCAGGTCTGGGGAGAGTCCCAAGATCCTGCACATCTACCGAGCTCCTGGGTGACAACTTTGCTGCCTGTCTTTGGACTGAATTTTGGAAACAAGGCTCTGGCTACACAACCAGGCACCCGGCCAAATCTATATCCCTAATACTTAGTATTAGTCACCTGGTAAACAATGGGTGATGGGTAAATTGTCACTAGAGGGATTAAATAATTCACCCTAATTGTAATGTTGACAGTAAGAAACATTAATTGAGCTCTTAGTATCTGCCAGGCACTGTGATTTACGTTCATTCTCACAAATGCGGTGTGAGAGGCTTATACTCATCACCATCATCTGGCAAAGGAGAAAACTGAGGCTCAGAGAGGGTGAGGGATTGTTCCGGTGATGAAGCCCGAATGTGGACTCACAGCCTGGGCCCCAAACACCTGTCTTATCCAGACTCTACAGGAGTGGGTACAGGTTACACTTCCGTGTCCCTTGCCAACTTGCTGAGTAGCTTCAAGTATGTTGTAGGTACTTGATAATTTCTCTTATTTCACTAATGAATTGCACTTATATTTAAGTCAATATCATAGTTCTTTAGAGTAGAGAGTGTTATCATTTTGCTCTAAAGCACAAATTTCCAAGCGATTGGGAGAAAAAGACCCTCTAGAACATGAACTCTTAGCTGAGTGCTTGGAGGAATGTCATCAAGTCTGGAAAACTTTTGAAATTACACTTCCGCATCTTCTGCATATAACACAGATGTATTTTCTGGGGGAGGGAGCCCATAGATTTCCCCAGACTCTCAGAGGGTTTGTGGCTTCAGGAGAGCTAAGGACAATTAAAACTATAACAAGGATGATCCTGCTATATATAATTTGCTCTTCAGAACTGCCACGGAGAGGAAATAATTTTGCACACGTGACCCCCTCAAAAAAGGGCAGAGTTGCTAAAAAATGTGTTGACCTGATTACAAACTGCCGAGTCTCGCAGGCACGGCGACTTCTCTCTCTTCTAGTCTCTATCAGATCCTGCTCAAATTGTCCGAGCCTCATCCCTTGCCGTGTTCTATCCATCACAGGTTCTCTGAGGGCTGGCGCGGCATCTGGATCATGGCAGGACTGCTAACATGAGGGTGGCACTGGTAGGCTTGGGAAGCAGTGAGCCTTTCTTTGGAATCCAACTTCCCTTCGAAAACGCGGGTGGGTTCCTTCTGCATCCTGTGAGCCTGTGACGGGGAGATGGAGTCGCTGTCCCTGAGTTTGCCGCTAGGTTGTGCTATTGGTCCGCAGTCGGGTCCCTCGGTCGCCTCCACCTGCTCTGTGATAATGCATTATTCAAAAGGGTGGTTGCTACCAACAGCGGACTTACTGTGTATTAAGCCACACACGAATGATCCGTAATGAACGGCACGGGGCAGATGATCTGCTGCATCCCTGCTTCCCTGTACCTGCGTGTGCGTGGATGGTACCTGCAGGACTGAACACCACTTTGCCTACGCTCTCAAAGATTCACGGATTCGTCGCGAAAACCCACAGGTTGCTGCCAACTATTTCAAAGGGATACGTCTTCCTCGCTCCATATGCTTCATCATGAGGCGGATGGAAAATGATCCCTCTAGCGCAAGCTGCACCTATTTCCAGTCTCCATTTTAGTTTGGCAACATTGGATTGTATAACTTACAAGTCTCCCTGGAGGGATGTGCAGGAAGTTTTAGGTGTGTGGGCAGGAGCAGGAGGCAGAACTGTGGCCGCCCCTGGCTAGGCTGGAAGTAGATGAAAGTTGCCTGGAGGCTGCTCCCAGTGGCTCTCTTCTCCTGCCACCCGCCTAGACAAAGCCTGCCTTCCTTGGGTCCCTTGCTCCAGACGGCCCCTAGGCGGCAGCGCGGTGCTACAGAAAGTGTTCTGGAGCCTCGGTGAGGCATGGGGTTCTAGCTAGAGCTGGTTCTGCCTAGGACTACCACTGTGTGATTTCAGCCAAGTTGCTTTCCGTCCCTGGGCCTCTATTTTTCTTCTCTGTAAAATGGGAACATTAATAGCCACTCTATCAGAGTACTTCAAGGCTCATCCTATACTGTGATATACTTTTCAAGGGGGAGACATTTACAGGAATTGGGAAATCTAAGTTCTGAATCTTAATTTGCTTTGTGGCTTTGGGGCAAATCTCTTAACCTCTCTGGGCCAGAAATCACTGATTTGTAAAAGACAAAGTTGGAGCAGATGATGCTTGTCTTAGTACATTCAGGCTGTGAGGACAAAAAACCTTAGACTGGGTAACTTATAAATAATAGACATCTCTTTCTCACAGTTCTGGAGGCTGGGAAATCCAAGATCAAGGCACCAGCAGCTTTGGTGTCTGGTGTAAGTTCCCTCCCTGCTTCTTGCATGACACCTCTTGCTGTGTCCTCACACACTAGCAGGAACAAATAGCTCCCTGGAACCTCTTTTATAAGGTCACTAATCCCATTGCCAAGAGCTCTGCCCTCATGACTTAATCAGCCCCTAAAGTCAACACCACTTAATATGATCACACTGGTGATTAAGTTTCAACACATGCATTTTGGAGGAACATAGACATTCAGACCATAGCAACACTTAAGGTCTTTTCCAGTTTGCACTTCAACCTCTACTGTGTTCTACACCTTCACAGCCTTGACCTGGAAAATTATCAGGTAAACTAAAGAATGTGGAAGCAAATATGTGAATGGGCAAATAGAATGACCTGAATTATTCCTCTAGCATAGTTCATCTTTCACCAGGAGACACAAGTGCCAGGATACCTTCTTTGCCTGGTCTCTTGGTGAGCTCCTAGCGCAGCTCAGAGACTGACCTCCCCCCAAAGCCTTCTCTAACACCCTCAGGCAATGTGAAGTTCTTCTGATTCTGTTTGCTCATTGCACCTCAAGACATAAAAAGTACATTGTCTATGCATTGGTCTTTGAATTGAGCCTTATATATTTTTTTGCTCTCGTTGTTTTAACATGTTATAGATAAAACTTACTTTATATTGTGATGATCTGCACATGTCTGTAATGGGACTGTCAATAATTTCCATACTCTCAGCAGCTAGCACAGTGTCTGGCACATGGTATCACTTGAGAAGAGATTTTTAGATGAATAAATGAATGAAGAGTGTAGATGGGAGAAAGAAAAAAACAAACGAATGAATGAATGAATGAGGCATCTCCAATAATGAGGTTTCAAGTGCCATGGCAGCATTGTGGATGAGGATGGATTTTGTGGAATCCTACGGTGCACTGGGCTGCCTCTTCTGTCAGTGCAGATTAAAATAATCCTTTTTATGCTGTCCGAACAAGTGATGTCAAGGTCATACATTTGCAATCTCAGGCTCAGCCTTTTTTTTTTTTTTTGTATTGTGTGTGTTCAAGTATAGACTTCATGTTCCCTTTTATTTTCTTTGAAGGTTAAACTTTTGCTTTTTTTTTTTTAATAAAGATGTTTTAAAATCCCATCTTGAAGCTTTAAAGATTTTTCTCCTGGCAGCTAGATATAGATATATAAAATCCACCCACCTTACAAATGAAAATGATTGATACACATCAGAAAAGTTATCTGCATCGGATAATAAAACCCAGCTCAAGTCTCTCTTTAAAAAGCTCACTCCAGGAATTTAACTGAAAAGACAGGTTGCTTAGAGACTCAATGATAGGGAATTTAAGAATGGAGAGAGCTGGTAGTGGGAAAAGAAAGTCACATTTATTAATGTTCCAGGCACTTTGTATATCACATATCTTCTAATCCTCCCCACACTGCAAGGCAATTAGCATCAGCCCTAGTTTTTCAGGGGAGAGAATTTGAGGCGCACTTGGGGTACTGGCCTCCTATTAGGTTTCTATACATGCAGCCCTCCACGTGGGTGATCCCAGCCTCGTGGAACTCCATGAAAAGGGACATTGCAGGACTACAGCTTCATGAAAAAATTATGTGCACCTTGTGGTCACAGGCTTCCTCTCCCAAAGCTGAGTCCTCGTGTGCCAATGTCACCCAGAGAGGTTAAGAGTGAGGGCTGGCAACTCAGGCAGACGTGTGTTCAAACCCCAGGTTGTCTGCTTATTAGCTGTGTAGCTTTGGACAAATTAGAGTCTTGGTTTGCTTATCTGTAAAATGGTGGTTAAAATGTTGCCTACATCATAGAATTGTTTTAAAGATTGATGTAATGAATATAAACTCCTTAGAAATGTGCCCAGACACAGGAGGTGGCCAGTAAATGCTACCTCAGTAACTGGATGAGTTGTTGAGAAATTAATGGTGCTTTGAGTCCTCCATTCCCGCTGCCCCCCAACCCCACCTGTAGCTTTCAAGACCCCTTGCTATGAATTTAAGAAGTCTTGAATTGACTTAATGAATTTTTAAATTGACTTAAATGAATTTAAGAAGGCTTCGCCTCCCCTTTCTTAAAGTGCTTTATTTCAGTCCTCTAGAGTTGGTTTTGATATTTAAATCGATTACGACTGTGAATAGGAACAGTACTTCCTAGAGAAATATAGTGTGAAACCTGTGGTCTTGAATCTTTTTAGAAAAAACAAAAGAAGTATTTTTCCTTTCCTAAAAGGAAGGGGGAGACGTCAAGTCTTGTGGGACTGACCTCCCTTGCCCCAGGGTGGAGCTGACCTGTGGAAGCCGGCTCAGTCCTTTGCTGGTGGGCGTGGGGTGGGGGCGGATTCTCCAGAGGGGAAAGGACATGGGCCCAATCCTAGGAGAACTGAAAGGAGAATTAAAATTCCTGAGTCACCAAAAAAAACAGGGATAAGGGAGAGGCCAAGGTAGCAAGACTGTGAGATGGGAAACAGCAGGCAGGTGTGGGTGGGCCGAGCCTCCATCCATCGTGTTGTGGGTTACGGCTGATGTCGCCATGGTAAAGGTCTCAGGGTGAGAGGGAGTGTGGTCTCCAACAACACCTTTTCCTTTCAATGGACCCTACAGTACTTGACAAAGAGGACTAGGAGCTATCACCATGGCTGTGGGAAGACCAGAGACCCTTCCTCATGTTTTTGACTCTAAAAGCCACTGTATATCGTATGCGTTATAGTGTATCAGTTAATGACATGGGTTTAGAGGCACAATAGTTCAGTTGAATTCCTTCTCCGGTCACTGCCTTGATCTTGTGCCAGGTAAGTCAGTTTCCTCATCAATCCTGTGGAGACGCTAACAGTCTCTAACCCAAAATGTTGTCAGGATGATTAAATGAGTTTAGAGCAACAGTGTTGCTCTAAATGTATGAAATGTTTAGAGCAACAGTTAATGCTCAATAAAATGTTAACTCTTTGTATCATTATAGAGTCTCAAGGGAGATGATAGCTCTCCCCAGGCCCTCCACTCATCATCTGAGACTGTGTTCATGGCCAATCTTGGCTGATGAGGCTGAGATGGATTCATTTTGATTTAAAAATACACTGAAACATGACATTTCTTGAAGCAGAGTATTAGAGGGGCACTTTGCTGGTGCTGCGGCCCTTGTCATTAGCGTTGGCAGGTGTGGCATTTCTGGAGGCGGGGACCTCAGCCTCTGTCCTGCCTCAGTCATGCTGGGGTGTCCCATAGTCAGGGTTCCACTCCGCTGCTCCATCCCTTCCGTTGATGGGGACGCAGTCCCTGCAGCTTCTGTCTCTCCCTTCCCTGCTGCCTTGCCATGTTACAGGTTTTACTATAACATGGAAAGAACACACGTGGAAAAAAGTCTTTAGTGCGCCACACCTCGGGACAACCTCTCACGGGAAGAAGCGATAGATTACGGCTGCTGGCTGCTTCTCCTCTCCTGCCTGTCATTGGTCCGAGTTTGCTCCAGAAGGGTCACTCCTCTGCACTTTCTGGATGGGATAGGCAGCCGCTTAGGGGTGGGGGTGGGCGCGGGGAGCAGAAACCAGATACCATGTCTCCCGGCACAATTCTTGACCTGCATCTAGAAGTGGGTGGGGAGCGGCAGCCTGGGTCTGATCTGGTTGGATCTGAGCACTGGAGCCGCTCTGGCTCTTGCTGTCAGGGCCACGGGGGAGGCTGCTGAGCACAGGTACAGTGTCAGGGGACAAGGAGGGCAGTGTCCAGGGCTCTCCTTTGTGTAAGAGGCCAAGTTGCCTCCTGGGGGAGGCAGGCAGGTGGGATTGACATGGGTCTGGGTCGGAGGGGCACCCTCTCTCTGGCGACTTAAGGGGTCTAAGCTAACGGCATTTTGTGCTGCCACCATTGCAACATGCGGCTTCAAAATTCCCCGCCCAGGGGAAGAGAGAGATGGACAAAGCACTCGTATTCTTATCTCTTCCTCTCTAAAGGGACACACTTCACTTCTGCCCATCCCTATCCCTGGACCAGTCAGTGGCCTTAACTAACTTCTCCCGAGGCTGAGAAATGCAGGGGGGTCACTTGGAGGAGTCTCGATTGCTCTCTGTCTCTGCCATCACCTGTCCCCGCTTTCCCCTTCCCGTGTCCTTCAATGGTAGTTGTTTATCAGCCAGTATCTTCACAGTGGTGGCCCATTCAGGTCTCCTGCTACGGCCTCAAGCTGCTGCCCTTTGGAACCACCCCACCTCGGGCTTTCTTCAGCTGCCCATAGTCAGTGACTTAGCCCAGCGAGGGTCTTACTTCTGCTAGATGTGAGACTTACCCTTTCTGCTACACGTGAGACTGCTTGAATGGGGAACTTTGGCTGGAGGAGTCCCCATTGGCCTGGCCAAAATGTTCTTAACTTTCTCCCCTTCCAAGTGTCAGAACTGCATGGTGGTCCTAAGGCTCCCTCCCTTTACCCTTCACAGGTGTTCCCCCATGACTCTCTCGTACCTCTTACAGCATCGGCTTCTCAGAGAACCAGAGCTAACATGTACATCATGGTTCTTTGTAGATACTTTCCAATTCTGAGTTAAGTAGTATACTGTATTTTTGTATGATTAAAATTGTTTCATGTATTTCATTTATTTAGTTTTCCAAGGATCTATTATTTATTTTTTGTCGAGTGACCTAATGTTGCAAATGCCCTCAGTCCATTTTATTTCCAGGAAGACCTCCCTCCAGGAGTGCCTTGGACCCTTACCCAGTGTGGAATGGGGTGTCCTCTGGGTCAGGATGCTGCCCTGTCTAGATCTCCCCTCTGCCTGTGTCAGATTCCCCACAGTCCTCATGACTTACTTCCTTGTATTGCTGCAGCACGATCTATCTGCAGTAGCTTCCCAAGAAAGGTGCCCAGAAGATAACTTTTTGACTGCAAATGCCTTTATCTTAATCCACTGGTTGAAAATAGTCCGATGGTATTCTGATTCCAGTTTCTTTGTATGTGACTTTTTTTGTTTTTTTCTTTCTAGAAGTTGTTAGGGTCTTATAATAGCATGTCTCAGTGAATAGCATGTGGGTCTTATTTACTGTGCTGGACATTTCTGGCCTTTTATTTCATTTGAAAATTTCAAAATTATGAAAAAAGGAGTGATGCAAAGGCAGTCTCCTTCCTAACCCCGTCTGCTGGCTGTGTGCTTTCTCCTCCCAACCAGTGGCTTGTGCACAATCTGGAGATCGGTCGTGACGCCCAGTAGCTTGGTACCCTGGTGTTACCATCAACATGATTAACATTTCCTGAAGTCATTAAAAAGTCTTTGAAAACATCCTTTTAATAGCAGCACAGTATTTTAATACATGGATATACCCTACAATTGATTTAATCAATTCCCTCTTGTAAAGTTTCAGGTTCTATGTTGTAAACAGTGATGTGAGAAGCATGCCTATATATCTTCATGTGTGTCGCAAATTATTCCCCTCTATTCTGTTTTCCAAAGTGTGTCCACATGCAGGATCTTAGCTTTGCGGGTAGAGTGGACATGGTCTCCTGTGGTTTGATGTTCCTCCCTCCTCGTGGACAGTTGAGGATGGGGCCGCATGTTATGGGTAAATTGAGTGCGAGTGCCAGGGAACATTTGGTCGCCCCTTGCCCACATGCAGAGTACAGAAACTCTCTTCCTGCAAATCACTTTCTGTTAAAGGGAGGCTTTCTCACTCATACCAGATGACATCATCTCCAGGCCCAGCTGTCCACAGAAACACAAAGCTGTGAGCTTTGGAAGTCACGATTTCCCAATCCTTCTTTGAGCTTCTAAAGCAATGACAACAAAAAATTACACACCTTGTTCTTCCTATCCACAGTTCTGAATGCTGAGAGAGTTCAGATGGTGTTAGAATTCTGCTCCCAGCAAGGTCTGATGCGCACAGGATAAGCACAGTGTTACAGTGGTTGGACGGTTTCCCTCTTTAAAGCATTTCTATATCTGGAAGCACATCTGACCCCATTCCACCCCTGCAAGGTCTCAGAGCTGGGTTTGCTCTTCCTCTTGATGATTAAATGGTCTCAGAAGGGGTCAAGGTCACACAGTGACTTCAGGGTGGATCTGGGTCTTGATCCCTGGTCTTCTAAACCAACCTTGAGCTGACTCCACTAGGTAACATAATTGGGGTGCCTTTAGGGAACAGAAAGAACCATTAGAATATCAGAAAGATAGAGTTTTTCTTTTTCTGCAAGACAGTAATAATGCTACCTACCTCACCATGTTGTTACGAGCATTAAACACGTACACGAGAGCATTTATCACAGGGCCTATTGTACAGCTAATATCTGAGAACATGAATAGAACTGTTGTATGAAAGGTGTGTGAATGCAGGTTAAAGGCTTGAGTTAAAGTCCTTAGAATGGTGGGCTGCACGGTAAAAAAGGATCTTCAGTGTGACAGTCCAGACCCAGGAAAGGGAAAGGGACCCTTTAGAGGCAGAGTCAGGATGAGAACTGAGTGTTCGTCTTCCTACACATCATTCTTTTTGCATTCCATTTTCTGACTGCTTGTTTTATTGGAGAGTACTTTTTTTTTTATTTCGGCATATTATGGGGGTACATATTTTAAGGTTTCAATAAATGCCCATTTCCCCCCCTCCCCCCAAAAGTCTGAGTCTCCATCATGACCATCCCCCAGATGGTGCACATCTCACTCATTATGTCCTACACATCATTCTTTATGCCACTCTACAGAAATGGCTGGACCAAGGTCCCCCAATCTATTGGCCAAATCCAATGCACACAGTAGCCCTCCTCTTCCTCTGTTCTCTGCAGGCAGCATTTGATCCTCAGGACTATCTATAAGATATATCTTGTCATGATGCTCTCTTCCTTTGGCTTCTATGACTTTGCGTGCTTCTGGTTTTTATCCTATTTCCTGGGCTTCTCAGTTTCATCTTGCTCGGATTCCTCTTCCTCACCCTCCTGCACTGTTGCTGCCTTCATGGCTACTAGAGTCTCTCATGCACCTCTTTTTTTCACGTCCCAGGCACTCTCCTCATGGCTCTCAGCCACATTTGTGGCTCTGTGGCCCTGCATTTGCTGGTCCCCAGCCTTTCCCATGGCTGTGTCCATCCTTCAAGTCTTGACCTAACTGTCATCTCCCCGAGGGGCCTTCCCCAACCCCCTATTGAAAGGGGGTTCCATCTTGTCACTGTCTTTATTTCCTCCGTAGTGCTTTGCACAATCTGATCTTGCTGATTTATTTGGCCACACTCTTATTTGGTGCCTCCCCCACTGGGATGTAAACTTAGGAGTACAGGGGCCTTATCCGTGCTGTTTCCCAGGGCCTAGCAGAGTCAGTGGTTCATGGTTCAGATCCAGGCATCTAACTCTGCACTGGGTGATTGCAGCGCCGCATGAGCTACGACAATCCCAGATGTGGTTACTTTCCCTTGTCTTTTCTCAGTGAGAAGCATCATCGTCTGCCAAGTTGCCTAAGTCAGAACCTTAGGAGCAACTTCCAGCTCTTAATCCCAATCATCCACCAAGCCTTGACCATCCTAGCCGTGCTCCCAACTGGAGGCAATATTTGGAAGGTCATTTACTGGTTGTCACAAAAAGGGGAGTGAAACCGACAATTGGTGGACAGGAGTCAGGGATGCTGAATGTTCCCTACATGTGGCATAGTCCCATCCTTATCGTCAGTAGTACTCCCAGTGAGAGATATGGGGAGGGTCTAGCTCTTCCTATCTCTTGAATGGGTCTGAATCTTTCCATCCCATTGCCATGACTGTGGTTCAGGCCATCATCACCTCATGCTGGAATGTAGGCTTTTTGAGTTCTGCAGGGACTGAGTGTAGAGATGAGAAACGAGGGCCCAGGTTTGGTGTCCAGGAGCACTCAGAATATGCATGTGGAGGGGAATGGGTGGTGAAGGAGGATTTGGAAGATGGAGAAGAAACCAATGTTTCTGAGTGCAGTGTTGTGAGGACCCAGTGGGAGGATGTACATGCAAGTGCTCCATGAACTGTAGAGTGTTTGAGTAATGGATGGATTACCACCTAACATGATTGCTAACCCTCTGCTAGAATAGTAGTTCTGCCTGTTGCAGTTACCACACTGGGGCAGCAAGTTACCTTAAAACTTAGTGGCTTAAAACAACAATAATTATCATTTATGTCTTATGCTTTGTGTGTGTGTTGAGGATTCAGGAGCAGCTCAGCTGGGTGGTTCTGGTTTGAGATCTCTGATGAGGTTGTAGCCAGAGGGTGGCTGAGGCTAGGGCAATCTCAAGGCTTCTGCACTCACATGAATGGTGCCTGGCCTGGGAAGACTCCTTGGACTTCTATACCTCTGTGTAATCTTTCCACATTGCCTATCCAACATGGTGGCTCAGGGCTCCAAAAGGCACGCATCTTGAGAGAGAAAGCGAGTGATCCTGGTGGAAGCGTTTTATGTCCTGGTCCTGGAAATCATGCAGCATCACTTCTGCCAGATTTTATTTGTTGGGGCAGTTACAAAAGTCTTCCTAGGTTTAAGGGGAAAGAACATAGAGCCGACTTCTTGATGAAGGAGTGTCACACTGTAAGAAATGTATATGTGATAGGATTTATTTTGGCGCAACCATTTTTGGAAAACACTATCTTCCACACTACTATTTGAATTTCTCTCGGCTCCTACACCCACAGATTCTCTAATGATGATTACTGGGGACAGGGCTATAGTTGCCTGCCCACCACCCATTCTACTTCGTCCTGCCAGCAGTACCCCAATTCCTGTTTGGGGGTTGCTCTCCTGGTTGTGAAGTTTCAGTGGAGCTGCTGAAGGTGGGCATGAGCCTACCACTCAGCCAGTCAGGTTCTCTCCCCCAAGAATTTTAGTCTTAACTGAAGTTGTGGGAAACAGAAAATCCAAAATGAAAAAGAGGAAACTGAAGTTGTAAACAATAAATGGCTGAAGCTGGGTTCTTTTTCCAGTGGTTCCTAGAGCCTGGAAGCTGCTCTCCTTGATGACTTTTTTGAAGCCTGGCTGTTCAGCTTTGCTGTTGATGCTGGAGCTAGTCCACATCCTGCCACAAGTTTATTTTTTGCTTCAGTTAGCCAGAGCTACTTTCTGTTGCTTGCAACCAACAAAGTCTAACTAGCACCATTATTTTAAACTTGCTATTTAAAATGCTAATGAACCATCACTGTTACAATCAGATGAGCTTCCATTAGTGCTGTATTTCACCAACCAGTGTTTATAGCAAAAGAGTGAGAAGCTCTGTCAACTGCTCTAAGTGAAGACAGGGATAACCATCCTTCCCTCTGGAGTCAACACAGTGAGATGTGTAGAATGAGCACTCCCAGATGGAGGTGGGAGACATGGGCTAGAATCTTAGCTGTGTGACTTATAACGAGTTACTACACTTCTCTGACCTCAGGCTTCCTCACTGGCATTTGGGGCCAGTGGATCTTCACTAGATCTAAACTTAGTACGAGTGGGAATTTTGTCTTGTCCTCTGCAATATCACCAAAGAGTACCACATAACATAAATTTAATAAATAGGAATAACGGCACATTTAAGAGCTACATTACAGAGCCACCAGGCAATCATCTCTTTTGGGTAGGGACTATTTTTTTTATTTGTCTATGTACAAACACCAGCACAGCTCTGAAACATGAAGTAATTATAATATACTACTATGTTACTATAATGTAATAATATTTACTATAATGTAAGCATAATATACATTTATAATATATTATTAATTTATACTTTATAATATAATATATAGAAATACTAAACATGCAATTGCAGGTGCACAGAGACTCTTGCCTGGGAAAGACAAACTTGGAGTACGTGTTCAATTTCAAAATTTCCTTTTCCAATTTTAACAGTGCATTAGTGGAAAGTGGACTTTTAAAGACAAACTCACTTATGATTTTACTTTCCTCCTATGATTCCTGATTTAGATCCTCCCAAATCCTGGACCAATTAAAGTTGTTTTGCCTACTGCCAGTGATACAAAAACTGTGTGCGTGTATACGTGTGCGCACGTGTATACGTGTATGTCCTTGTGTGTGTGCAGGGCAGATGGAAGCCCACCTGTTCCATCTCTTCCTCCTTCCCTTGCCAGTGGTGAAGGTTCTGGTGACAGCTGACCCCCAAGCCAGTCCTTACCTTATAGGACTCCATGCAAGGAGGAAAAAGAGGAAACGATCTACTTTTCCCTTTTCATTTTCCAGTCTCACAGGTGGAAAGGCTTTAATACAGATAGAGAGAGCAGGGGAAAATTGGCTGGAGTCTGTTGATGATGGCTTTGGGTTCCTTAACACTCAAAAAGGTCTCTCCTGGGTGACTGAGCACTTTTGCTGCATAACAAATCATGCCAAATGCAGTTGGGTAAGATACCACTCACGTCCTATTTTTTTGTGATTCTGTGTGTGGATTGACTGGGTGGTATTCTATTCTAAACCAGCCTAGCTGTGGCTGGATGGTCTAGAATGGCTTCATTCATGTATCAAGGGCCTCCAAGGCAATGGTAGGGACTCTTTCCAAGTGGTGTCTCACCCTCCAATAGGCTAGCCCAGGCTTGTGCACATAATGGCAGAAGGCTTCTCTGAAGGAGAAGGAGGAGCAAGGACGGAGCAAGGAAGAGCGGGACCCAATGTACATGCGCTGTTTAAATCATAGCTTGCACCACATTTGCTGATATCCTGTAGGCTAACACAAGTCACATGGCCATGCCCACATTCAAAGGGTGGAGAAATAAATCCCACTGTAATAGAAAGAGTGGCCAAGGCCTATTGCAAAGGAGCAGTGCCCAGGGGTGGAGGGAGTATGTGGCCACTTTGCAACCCACCACAGCACAGACAGTCCAGGGCAATCGGCAGGATGTGAAGAACAGTCAAGGTGACAGTCACCCACCTGGTCCGCTCTGGGAGGAGACGGAAGCGTGCCATCTGTTTGTTCCTCAAGCAGAAAGCCAAGCCTTGCTTTCTTCTCTGTTCTCTGCTGGACACTGGAGAAGCAGATGGTCCTTACCCTTAAGGAACTGCGGCCTGGTGAGGAGGGCCCAGTTCCAGCTAGGGAAGATCACCATGGGCAGCTGTCAGAGACCCTGGAGAAACAACAGGCCAGGGAGATCCGGAAGCTTCTGGAGCAGCAGGCATCAGGAGGGGCTGGATGAGTCAGGAGTGGACAGCAGGCTGGCTCCACGGGGAGGCCCAGAGAAAAACCCCAGCAACAGCTCAGGTTTGACTTGGAACATCTCTGACTGGAGCCTGGAGAATGTTAAAATCTTAAACTCTCTGGCTGGAAGAGATGTAAGATTTCATTCTGTTCAGTCACCTTATTTGATATCACCCATGGCCATGGCTTTTATTGTATATTTTTGGAACAGGTTTATTAGCCAGGATAGGTTAACTGCTATCACAAGCCAATCCCCAAATCTTGGTGACTTAACATGTTAAAGGTTTGTTTTTTACACCAAATCTGTTGCGTATGCGCCTGGCCAGCAGATGGCGTTCTATAGGGTCATTAGGGACCTAGGCTCCTTCCATGTTGTGGCTCTGCCCTTCTCCTGAGCCTGGGGGCCCTCGGTTTAGACTCTCTGCATTTGGCCAGGAATGAAGGAAGAGGCTGTGGGAGCATTTTGTGGGCCTGGCCTGGCCACCTTCCCATCACGTATATCCATGGGCCAGAACTCAGTCATACGGCTCACGTGGCAAAGAAGCCAGATACATGGATTAGCTGTGTGCCAATGAATGCAGTGGAATGGGTTTGTGAACATAGGAGTGCCTGTATGTAAACACATGTTTGCCTAGAAAGCAAGTTCTTTAGGTGGCTGGGGTTATGTCATATTTGTCACACAGTCCCCAAACCTGGCCCAGCATCTGGGGGAGGAAGATGCTTGACATCTATGGACTGGATACATCTAATTCCTGGACTTTGTTTTGACCTTAGCTCTGTGCTTGCTCATTAGAGTCGGTGCCCAAACCCAGCTTTCCGCTTTCTCCCTGGCCACAGCTTTCTCTGGGCTCATGTCACTCCAGCTTTTCCTGTTCCTGGCCTATATCCTGGTTCCAGTGTCTTGGCTGTGAACCCCAGCCCCGGGCCCATACACCTCCTTTGAGAGTCAGGACAAACAGACAATAGGAAGGAATTTCTTCCACTGTCCTCTCCTCCACCAAAGCATCATGGAGCCTTTAGCCATGTCAAGCGTCTAGCCCTGATG
This sequence comes from Microcebus murinus, assembly GCF_040939455.1. Lineage (NCBI taxonomy): Eukaryota > Metazoa > Chordata > Mammalia > Primates > Cheirogaleidae > Microcebus > Microcebus murinus. The sequence goes on along the minus strand of NC_134110.1, from coordinate 33,239,565 downwards.
AGGCCTAACCAAAGTGATATGTCCAGAAACTTTCTCAGCAAGAAGAGAAGCCTGGCCTGTACCATGGCTGTCTGTGTCAGATCAGAGACATGCCAGTTGGGAACAGATAATCAGTCTGACCCCAAAAGCTGGCAGGGACCCAAGGCCCCCACAGCCTCAGAGTAGCCTGGGCAGACAATGACCCCCTCCCCAGGCCATGCTGCTGGGCAGCCTTTCCCTCTGCTAGAAACTTGTCAGCCACAGACCCAAAAAGGGTAACTCCAAAGATGACAAATAGGAAACAAAAAACTCCCAGCACGCTGCCCAATGTTGTTTCCCAGCGTGGAGAAAAAATGCCAGTTCAAAGGGCTGCCCCAGTTTTCAGCAACAAGGTTTCCCTCAGGGAGGAAGGGAGCGTGTTTTGTTGCCAGAGCACAGGGGAACCATTAAAAGAGATGTTTTGGAGATAGCGAGGAGGCATGCTTTTGATAAAGAACATTGGCTTCTTCTCTGAAAAAAGAAATTTGGAATTAAAGAAAGAAAGATCAAGACAGCATTGGAATAAAAAATAGCTACCATGTTTTCTGTCCACTATATGCCAAGTACTTTACTCTTTATGCCATTGATTACTCTGAAAAGCCAGTGGCTGGGCACATTAACGATATTTTATAGACAAAGAAACTGAAGTTCAGAGAGTTCAAGAAACTCTATCAAGGTCACGCAGTTCCAAGTGGCTAAGCCAGGGGTGGAAACTGGGAATTTTCTGATTCCAAAGCTGATTTCTCCCCCACTGTTTCATACTTTCTGGATTTCAGACTTTTCTTCCATGATAAGAGTCACTGCTGTCCTAACTTAGACTTTATCATTTGGGGTATTTGTGCCCAATGTCACTTTGCATTATATCCCAGCTAAAGCTCACAACAATCCTATGAGAAGGGCACTATTATATTCCAAGTCTCTTGAGGAGAAAACAAACCCAGAAATCATGAATATCTTGTCCAAGATCTTAGGCCCAGGAAGAGGTAGAGGCAGGGATGTAATGGGGCTGTGTGGTCCACAATCCAGTGTGTTTCTCTACACCAGTGGATGGCAAGCTATGTCCCAGGGGCACTAAGTCTAGCTAGCTGCTTCCCAGGAGTTTTTTTTTTTTTTTTTTTTTTTACATTTTAAATGTCCCCAAAAAGTCAAAAGAAGAATAATATTTTGTGGATTTGAAAACTGTATAAATTTAAAGTTCCAGTGTCCATAAATAAAGTTTTATCGGCACCTAGCCATGTCTACTTCTTTCCTTACTGCTTATGGCTGCTTTTGCACTACAGTGGCAGAGTTGAGTGATGACAGGGACCATATGGCCCACAGAGCCTAAAATGTTTTCTGTACAGCCTTTTACAGAGAAAGCTTGCTGACCCCTGCTCAACAGTCTCCTGCCACAGAAGACAAAAGGAGGACAGCACTGAATACAGACAAGCAAGGCATCAGTGCCCGTGGGTCTTGGGGCAGTGTCAGCCTTTTCTGCTGGTAGTACATGGTGGCATTTCGGGGGAGGACCGCCACCCAGAGAAACTGCATAGGAGAGCCAGGCGGGCTAGCTCCACGATTGCCAGCAGAGCCCAGTGTATGGGCAACACAGGGAATCAGGTGCCTGGGGACGCAGGAGCCAGCTGGCAGTAGGGAATGGCCAGGGAGGCAGTGAGATGGGCCCAGGACTTTGGTGGGACCAGAGTGTGCACGTGGATGTGTTGGCAGGAGTTCAGGGTGAGGCCGGTCGACATGGGGTGGGTGATGGTGTTAGGGAGCAGGTGTCACACTTTGTCTTTGGAGGAATGGAAGAGAGAAGGCTGGACATTAAGGCCTTAAGTCCAGGAGAAGAGTGTGTGGGAGGCTTTGGCCTTGCCTGCAAATATTGCACTTGGCCGTAGAGGCATGGGGCTCTGAACTCGGCCCCCACCTCTGAAGGAGCAGGGGCGAGCTGTGGACACTGCAGGTCAGACAGTCTTCCTGGGCACTTTGGCTGGGGTACTTCTCGCCTCTCTAAGATATGCAGGAATGATGCGCGGTGCCCATTTCCTGTCACCCTTTAGGAGAGCTAAAGAGGGCTTCTGCTTTCTAGGAAAGGGGAAGTTTTCTTTTCTCATAAAATATTTAGGCTCTACTTGTAGTGAGTGATCAACATGCATCATGCAAAAGCAAGAAGGGAGGCCAGGCTTGAGGGAGAAGTAACTTTTTGGAGCCAGAGGTGGTGAGATGGGGATTGCCCAGCACAGGGTGGGGCAGGGCAGGAGCAGGAGGAGATCTCTGGGTCTGGGAGCTCCTAGCCCTGGTCCTGTTCTTGGCAGAACCTGGAGAGAAAGGGGGAGCATAATGACAAGAATGGGGCCCTGGGTCTGTGGTGCTGGTGTTGTCAGAGGTTCCCTGCGCCAGGTTGTGTGGATGCATCCACCAGACTCTAAGGGGCCAGCAGAGAATGATATTTCTTCAACATCTGGATCTTCGAACTGGCAATCATGTCTGCCACGTTTCTAAAATGCTTAGTGTTGCCCCAGCATATGCTGGACACACTGTATCGCTCCTCCTCCTCCTTTCTCTTCTTCTTCTCTTCTTCCTCCTCATTTTTATCATTATCATTATGAAGACAAGGCTGAGGTTTTGTTTTTGGTTTTTTGTTTTTTTTTTTGAGACAGAGTCTCGCTTTGTTGCCCAGGCTAGAGTGAGTGCCGTGGCATCAGCCTAGCTCACAGCAACCTCAAACTCCTGAGCTCAAGCAATCCTACTGCCTCAGCCTCCCGAGTAGCTGGGACTACAGGCATGCGCCACCATGCCCGGCTAGTTTTTTCTATATATATTAGTTGGCCAACTAATTTCTTTCTATTTATAGTAGAGATGGGGTCTCACTCTTGCTCAGGCTGGTTTTGAACTCTTGACCTCGAGCAATCCGCCCGCCTCGGCCTCCCAGAGTGCTAGGATTGCAGGCGTGAGCCACCGGGCCCGGCCAAAGCTGAGTTTTGATTCTCAGTTTCCTCAGTGTTGTGACTCCTCCCAAATGAATAGCTATCAAGAGTTTTCTAGGTGCCCAGTTCTTAGGTAGGTCCTGATGGGGAAATCTGAATGAGAACCTGGTTTCTGGGTGGGCCAGAAACCCTGTGGACTGGAGTGGTGAGGAAGGATGCGAGAGAGCACAGACTTGGGTGGTGTTCGCAGGAAGAACTGTCAGCGAGGTCTGCAGCAGAAGCCATTAGCAGAATCTCAGGCTCAGGGACTGTTAAAGCAGCAAGAAAAAGCCCGAGATCACCACATGCTGCTCCCTCATTTTATGGATAAGGAAACTGAGACCCAAAGAGGTTTGGCGAGGTCCAGAGACTTGCATAAGGTCACACGGTGAGTTGGTAATAAAAATGGAACTTGAGTACAATTACCCGCATATTCTCATTTTGAAACATCCAATGGCTACCCCCCTAGACCTAAGACTTCAATGAAATTAACTGTGATAATATTTAAAATTTATTGAACACCCACTATACTATACATCAATCTTTTTTCCCCCTCTTTTTTCACCCTGCTGGCAGGAAAGGCATATATGTCAGTCTTGAATCATCTCGTATGCATCTTCAGTGACTTCCGACTGTTAGCAGAACAAAATCTTCCTCCTTTAGCAAGAACCCATAGTCTGATCTCAGCCAGCCTATTTGGACTTATCTTCTGTTACCCCTCATCTGCAGTCTGCACCTGAGTTGACACTCCCTGAGCCATTGCTGCATGTTTCCTTACACCCTTCACTTCTGCTCAGCTCTGCCTTTCTTCGCATTTTGCTCTGTCTCATTCTGCCAGGGCCAGCTGAAGTGCTGCCACTCCCCTGGACCTTGTCTCCAAGGACTTGGCACATGCCCACTGAAAGCAGACATCTGAAGATGGTTGCAGGAGGGTGGTTCTTCCTCACTGAGCAAGCAGGTATGGGCAGAGTGGAGGATGGCAGGAGCTGGTCAGAGGCAACTGGAAGCTATGCAGAGTAAACATTCCTTTATTCACTTGTTCACTCATTCCGTGGTTCACTCCTTCGGGGTCCCTGCTGCTCTGCACACTGGATGGTTGGGGAGTACGGGAGACAACAGGCACAAATGACTATAATACAAGGTACAGAGTGCCAAGAACCATAAGGGAGGTGCATTCATCCTGAGAGTTGAAAGAGATATTCATTATTTCTGTCTATGACTACGAGGGATGCTTTCTGAAGAGCTACCATCAGACCCAAGTCTGGGAGGATGTGGGTTACTGATGTGCGGAAATGAGGGGGAAAGGAACTCCAACTGAAGTTATCAGGAACACAGAGGTGGAGGGTTAATGGCACGTGAACTGTGGGGGAATGTGCAGGATGAGAGGGAAGCTGAGAAGGAACATCGCGGTGAGACCATGGAACTGAATTAGACAGGAGTGAGCTAAAGGGGCGTTTGCGAGGTGGCGTATGAACTGAGACTTCTAATCCGTATTGAGCATGTGTGATATGCCAGACACTTTTCTAAGAGCTTTCAAAGTAGTAGCTCCTGTTGTCCACACAACATTGCCCCCATTTTGCAGGTAGGAAACTGGGACACAGAGAAGGGAAGTGACAGCCTAAGGTTGCGTAGCCAGGAAGTGGTGGCCACAGGAGTCAGACCTGGGCAGTCTGGTGCCAGACTCTTCTGCTGTACCCCATCGCAGCATGGATGGGAGGAAATGGAGGCAAACAGGCTGCATGAACCCTGTTCAGAGGAAGTTTGACCAATTCTCACCTGTGAAGTGGATCTCCCTCACCATGAAAAGCAGGAGTCATTGGAATCACAGGCTCAACTATGTCCCTGAGGATTGCTGGGTGGCAGCCCTGCAGTAAATCAGGTAGGGCTCCAGCCCACGAGCAATGCCAGGAACACTGTGCAGGGCCCGGAAGACCTTCCAGACAGGTATTGGCCAGAGCCACAGCGTCCTTAGGTCCCTGCCTGTCTCCTTTTGTTTATGATGACTGACCAAAAGTATTTGCATGAAAACAGGGTTTTCTCAGTCATCTGAGGGTTGGGCTTCCTGCTGCAGTTTCTCACTTGAGGCTGTAATTCTCTATTTGTGGCTCAATCACCATCTCCCGGGTGGCTAATTATGGGCCATATGCTCCTGGGGCTGGTGTGCTGGCAAGGTAGACGTCGTGCTTCGATGTCTGCCTCTGGTCCCATTTCTCATGTGGACTTGCTGGCTCACAACCTGTCCTCCACCATCTCTCCGCAGGCCTGCATGAGACTGCTTTCCCTCTCAGGTAGTGTTCCGTTTTGCAGAGGACCCCAGCTGGGCTTAACTGGGCATTCACAAGTCTGCTTGCCAGCATCTCAGTGTCAGCTAGTTGGCAGAATCAACACAAGGGCAGATGACGTCTGCTGCTTAGATCCCACGCAGGTTGGGTGATGAAGTGGAAAGAGCTTTGGCCTGGGATTCTGCAAGTTGAGTTCTGGTCCTAACTTTGTTCGAAAATTGAAGATGTAGAAATCTCTTTATGTCTCTGGTTCTTAGGTTTTCTTTCTCTCTTTCTATATATAAAAGAAGACATTTTGGCTAGACTAGTGGTTTCTAACCTGATTCCTAGGTAATTGAAAAGACAGTGATGGACGTGGGAAGCTTTAAAACAGCTTTGGATGCCTTCCAACTGCAAACTCCTAGAGAGAAATGATTGTTGCCTATTCATCTCTGAGTCTCCATTATCTAGGACAGTGCTTGGCGCAGAAGGTGCAAACAATGATGTTTGTTGAAACATGAAGGCCTTTCGGAAAGTTCAACAAAACTGTTCTTTGACCCTGATGAAGCCAGGTAGGCTAACAAAACCTTGAATTCTTTAGTGATTAACATTATATTAAAGCTTCACGGCTCATGGGCTCTTTGACTCTACATAACTGACTCTGCATAACTTAAGCAGGAAAATAACTTTTGGGAAGTATGCTGGGGAGACAGAGGACTGATGAAAAGGCTGAAGACCAGGCTCACAAAAATGATGAACATTGCACAAAGGAAGGCAGCTGAGGACACAGGTGAGTGTCCGTGTTCCAGATGGGAGTGTCCAGTTGAAAAGCTCAGGTCATGTGATTGCCCGGCTGCTGGGTGGCAGGGAGAGGGGTCACCTGGGCTCCTTAGGTTTCAATGGACTCTGCTCACCACCAACACTAGAACACAGTTTGGGGATTACTGCCAAGGAGGAGGGAAATTTGCACTCTGGGTAGCCAAAAATGACAAAGGACCACTGTACCTAGCAACTCTGATTCTGTTGTGCTTAGCTGGAGCTCTGCTTGGTAGTGATGGGTGGCTTGGGTGAAAGGGAATGGGAAAACAAATTTACACATGCATTTTGATATATGAAAACATCTATGTTCCTAGAGTCTCATGAAAGATATTATATGCTTGTGGATGAAGACGGGCACATTTCCAGTTTCCTAGGCTGAGATTTTCTACCTCTGGGTCCACCGTAAGTATGTGGGGAAGGAATCCAGTGTAGTGATGCAGACAAGTGGTCAGGGGAATTCCTGTGTTTCTTATCTTTAGTTGTTTAGTGGGAATTCCCATGATGTTTGTCTTATCTGATCTGTCTTCTCTCCGAGCTTCATAATCCCAAGTCAGTTTACTTGACTGGAATTTCATGAGATCCAGTGAAATAGTGGATGGAAACATTATTTACAACACTAAGTATGTGTCTGTGTTTCTAAGAACAATTAACAACAATGCTAACAATACCCATATCTGTCTTGGTATTGTTCTGGACAGTGGGTGGTTGGCCAGGGGGGAAAACACCTTCCCTCTTCTCACTAATTTATATTAATTGCACTCATTTTATCTCTGCAGTTGACATATGTCCCTTACACCTGCCCGGTATCCTTTGAATAGCCTTCCTCCATCTTAATTATTTTTCACATTATGACTCTTGCCTTCTCAAAGTAGATTCCAGAAAATTTGCACCTCGAGGTTACTTTCAGCTAGGATAAAGGCAGTGACCTAGGTCCCTCTGGTCAGGTGAACTTGGAATCAGAAATGAGAAATATGATGCTTTAGTCTGGAAAGGGAAGATTCTTGGACTACAAGTGGTGGAGATATTTGATTCTTTGGGGACAGCAGTGGTAGGACTTCTGTCATTCAGTCAGTATCATCATAGCTGCTGTGTAGCCATGGTTATGATGCTTTTGTTAAAGAACCCCCATACCTGTGTTTGGACTTGCTAGATTCACAGTCAGTTCTTCGCTCTTCTCAGATGTGTTTTGAGCCTCTTCTCAGTGATGTTTTGAGCTGTCTTACAGCCTATTATACGTTCTTTCCATGGTTATTATATTAGGCAGAGTGAATTGTGTCGTTTGTAGCCAAGAACTCTCCCTGATGCAGAGACTGCACTTCTGTGGAATTGTGCCTGGAGGAGTTTCTAGAAGTTACAAAACCTTGCCCTCTATAAAAGTGGCTTGGTAGAGGTAGCCAGGTGTCAGCAGGTGAGAATCCACCCATAGCCAGATAGAAAAGATGTCTTCTGTTTTGTGTTGGCAAATCCATGCAAGTGTCCCCTGTCAGTCACTCTTTTTGTGATCCTTGGGATGCTGACCTCTGCCAGTAGAGGCTGCAGAATTAAGGGAAATGGTAGAAAAATTGTTTCAAAAATAAAATCAGGTTTTATTCCTTGTCTCAGGCAGGGGTCTGCCCATCTTCTTTGTTGCCCTGGCTAATGCTGATATCTATACTCTTAGGATTTTTTCTTCTATCCCAAGTGACCTATTAGGGATATATATATATATATACACACACTTCATAGATTAAAATATATCTCCTCCATGGGTGCTAGTTTTCAGATCAATGAAAAATTTTCCTTCTTTTACAATGGATATTGTAGTCCTTGAAAATCTATAGACAGATAAAAACTAATGGAGGAGATACCTGTGACAGAGGAAGAGATAGAGAGAGAGAGGCAGGCAGAAAGTCACAGAGACAAAAGAAGGGCCCTGGCCATGTCAGTGAATTGGCTTTTGTGGTAATCAGCCTCTGCTATGATCTCAGTGATCCCTCCTTCTAGTATCCATGCCCCGTGCAGTGCTTTTCCACATTGAGTCAGGGCTGGCCCGAGTGGCTAATAGAATATGGTGAGGATAACAGTGTGTGATTCCCATGGTTAGGTCATAAAATGCATTGCAGCTTCCACCATGGCCTCTTAGATCATTTTCTCTGCAAGAAGCCAGCTGCCATGTTAGAAGGACACTCAAGCAGCTCCGTGGAGAGCCCACAGGAAGAGAAACCAACTTGTCAGTTCCAACTTGCTGGCCACGTGAGTGAGGTCTTCCAGCCTCAGTTCATTATTATAGATGACTAGAACGCCAACTGATACTGACAGCAGTAATTTGAGAGACCCCCCCAGTCAGAATTGCCCAACCAAACAGCGCTTATGTTTCTGATCTGCTGAACTGGGAGACATGGTAAAATGATCATCCTTGTTTTAAGCCTTAAATGTTAGATTATTTGTTACATAGCATTAGATACTTAATACATTTCTCCTGCTGTCCTTCCTTTTGAAAAAGAGACTGTGTTCTCTGAGGTAGGAGCAAGCAATGGAGATGTTCTGCAATCTGCCTTCTTCCTGCTGGCATTATTGTTCTGCTTCATAGCCTCACTCATTGCCCACTTAGTGGAAATTCCTCTTGGGCTAGGGTAGATACCTGGACATTATTTTTGGTTTTCAGTATTATTGCACCTTTCATTCTTGTGGGTCTATTTTCATAAGTATTTAATGGGAAGGTGGATGAGAATGAACCAGGTGCTATTATCTTGGCGTCCTCTTAACCACAAAATCTAAATGTGCTAGGATTTTGATTATGCATTTCATTAGTTTGTATTTTTGAGCATATATCTCCAAAATATATTTTTCTGTGTTTCTTCATTTGATTGTTTACAAGTGCCACTGTTTCATTTTATAAGTTATAAAACATACATGAAATTTAGAAAATATGAGAGAAAAATAAATAGAAATAGAAGTTCTAATTTTTTTTTTGTCCAAATGATTATCTCGGGTACTGCTGGTAAATGTGCCCCTTCTCTCACTTTAGAGACCACTGGTCTATGGTCAACTTTTTATATTCCTATATTACTGCTTGCTCTTTAAGGGCTGAGATTGTGCCTTATTTATCTTTCCCATGATTATAGGGTATCTGCTCCACTCATGCTTCTTAAAAGAAAGAGAATGAATGAATGAATGAATGAATGAATGAATACATGATTAATGGAGGAATGACATCTAGTTCAGCATTGTACTAAATGCAAGAAAAATAAAGATTAATAAGATATGCAAAGTACATGAATATTAAATTCGGTCTTTTTAGCTCCCCATATACTTTTAGTGGTTAGAATTTAAACCTGGGTGTGTCTGATTCCCAAACCATGTTCATCATTGGGTGACCCCAAAATTACAGAAGTCCTCCCTGCCACACTCAGTGAGAATTGCCCCTAGGCTAAATGCACCCTTGAAGGAATGGTCCTGCACTTATATCCAGGCAAATTGCATCCTGTTTTCCCTACCCATCCCGACCCCCACACTGACATACACAGGCCCCCACAACACACCCCTGCACACGGGTTTGCTCCTTTTCCCTTCAAGCTGTCTTCCAGGCCTGGCTTTCTGGTACACAGCCATCCCCAGTGAAGACCTTTCTAGTGAGTACATATGCGAGGGAGGATTTTCCTGGACCTTAGCTTGCCTCATCAAGACTCAAGCTGTCCGGATTTCTGTCTTCTTACATTTTTTGGAGCCGAGGAGCTGTGGCAGCACAGTTATAACCAGCTTGTCAAGTCTATTTGTTCAGCCGGGCATCTCTCCTCCCTGTCAGTGGACTTAGCTCTTCATCCCCATTTAGGCGTCCAAGCTGCCTATCGAGTTAGAATCAGTGTTGTCATTTCCCGACTGCGTCCACTGGCTTTCCTGGCCTGCAGTTGTGCAGGCAACTGGGAACCTAGAAGGGGCAGCTTCTCTGTGAGAGTAGAGAGCTTTGTTCTGTGTGTGTGCATGTGTGTGCACATGCATGCTTTCAGGAGTTAAGGAAGGATATATCAAGTTGGATTTAGAAGGTTTTAGCTTGATCCCTGATCTCTTGATTCTTTAATTGTTGGATCTTGACCAAGATAGCTCAATTGGGACCAGTGGATAGAAGTTCTTAAAGATATGCTTGGATATGTATCATTATGACATAGTGTTGTAGTGAACATGCTTTTGGCTGCCTGAACATTTTGAACACCAGGATGGGCTAGTTTAGGCTTTCAAATTTTAGTGGTTTAACACAATAAAATTTATTGCTTATTCATGTTGCATGTCCATCATGGGTCACCTAGGGGCTCTGTCTCACTCTGGGACTCAGGCTGGTAGAGAGGCAGCTGTTGACCAGTGGCCATGGTAGAGAAAAGGAGAAAGACATGGTGAATCTCATGCTGCTGAAAGTAAGATTGTTATCCAGAAGTGCCGCAGTCCTCCTTATACTTCAATGGCCAAAGCAAGTCACATGGGCATGGCTGTTTTCAGTGAGGACAAGGACGTAGAATATTACTATGTGATCAGATGAGAAAGAACCATAAAATACGTGTGAGGAGCACTAACAGTCACTGAATCCTTTCCTGTGTTGGGGGAATTTTCTACTTTCTGAATTTTACCTTTCTGAGATTGGAGTCAGAAATTCACCATGAGGGGGAAAATAATGGCTACCCAAAGATGTCCATATCCTAATCCTTAGAACCCGTGGACATGTAAAATTCCATGGCAAAAGAGACATTGAAGGTTTGATTGACTTAATGATCTTGAGATGTGGAGATTATCTTGGATTATCTGGGTGGTCCCCAAGGGTCCTTATAAGGAAAGAGGGAGGCAAGAGAAGCAGATTCAGAGGAGAGGTGGGGATGGATGCTGAGGTCAGGTGAGGTGAAGGGGGCACAGGCCAAGAAATGCAGGCAGCCTATAGAAGCTGGAAGAGAGAAGTTACAGATTCTCCCCTGGGGCTTGCAGAAGGAACACAGACCTGCCAATGCCTTGATTTTAGCCCAGGGAGACTTCTAACTTTAACACTGTAAGATAATAAATTTGTATCAAGCGTGTGATTATTATGGCATCAATAGGAAACTAATACATTTACTATTCCAGTTTCCTTTAAAGCTGGGGCATAAAACATGACCTAGATTCTGTTCATAAGAAGTAATGACTCCAAACTCAGATTTAAAAGTGGGATGTGAAGAAGATGAAGCTTGGAATCCATTCTAGTGATGCTGCTGATGGAGAGACATTCAGCCTTCCAGGAAGACAGGGATGGGCATCTTACCCTGTAGCATGTGTGGTGTGAGCCAAGGTGCTCGTGCTTAGTTCAGCAACGTTGGGGTCTCCACCAGAGCATTCAGTGCATTAATTAAGGTTTTCTTACTGGATATATAGCCTTCAAGCCTGATTTTGTGGCCCTCACTGACATTCTTCTACCTTCCAAACTTCTTTTAATAAAAGACTGAATGGATTCTGTTGTTTGCAACCAACAAGATATTTATCCTGACATATAGAGCTGTTTCAATCATCTTTTGTTGCATAACAAACCACCCTCAAATTTCATAGCTTAAAACAAGTTATTACTTTTCATGATTTTGTGGGTTTGTTGGGCAACTTTTATTGTCCACATTGCCTTGCTGGGGTGCTGGGAAGGCTGCTGTCATTTGAAAACTCAACTGGGAGTTCAGCTGGGGCTGGAACTTCAGGAGTTCCCAGAAGGATGGGATCATTGAGAGGTCTGACTAAAGCTTAGCTGAGATTGTGTCAGTTCTCATTTATGTAGTCCTTTCCACATGGCTATTTGGGCGGCCTCATGACATAGTGGCTGGGGTTCTAGAAGGAACTTACTTCTAAGACGGAGGAAGCAGAAGCCACCAGGCTACCTCAGGGCTAGTCCTGAAACAGGCTCAATGACACTTTTGTTATAATCTATGAGTGAGAAAATACCACAAGATATGAATACTGGGAGAAGTGGTGCATTGAGGGGTTGCTAAGGCAGAAGTCTGCCGTAGAATGGTGCATGAGTTACGGCCAGGGTGCTGTGAGAACGAGAGGAGGGAGTGGCTGGCTCTGCCCGAGGAAGGCAGGAGCAGCTTCACCGAGGAGGTGGCATTTGGGAAATGGGAATGGCTTGTCCAAATACACAGAGGGTGAAAGCTTTGGGGGTTCTTAGGGAACCATTTTTAGCTCAATTTTGGCTCTTGGGATTTACAACAAGCCATCAGTGGGGTGAGTGAGGGGCCAGAAAGGAGGCAGGAGAGGCAAGACGGAGCCACACCTTAAATCCGCCAGTGCCTCCCTAGGCTCCTATGACACCTTGTGATTTACACGCAGTTTTAATTAGAGAAGGAGCATGATCAGATCTTCGTAAAAAGATTGAAGTGGGGAAAGAGGTAATATAATTTACTTTTTTTTGTTTACATTTAATCATGTTCCTCTTTTCACTCCATTTGAGACACGTTTGGATTATTTACCCAATGACAAAACAAACCACCCACATTTGGCATATGTTACAGTGTACAAGAGACTGTCACTGCTACCATGACTTCTGATTCAGAGCGTGATGCAAAGAGTGCGCCAGCATCGGTGCTGCCCTCGGTTCACCAGTATTCCAGTGTTTTGTGCTGTAAGCAATCAGCCACAGAAGCCCAGTGGCACAAGGCAGTGGGCATTCATGCCCCCATTGAAGGGTTTTCTGGTTGCCTGTGGATAGGCTGCTCTGGGCTGGGCTTAGCTGGGCAGCTCTGGCTAAGCCTGGCTCCAGCCTCCATTTCCGGCTCAGGTATGGGTCCCGGGCCAGAGGAATAGATGCTGCCCAGGAAGACTCAGGTCAAAGGAGGTCACCAGAGCACAGAGGCAAGCCCAGAGGCAGCCTAATCTCATTTCCACTCTCTCTACTCCTCATGACAGCAAACATCCCGTATGTTAGAGCAGGGCACATGGGCAGGACAGAGCCAAGGCCTGGCAAGGGCGGATGGCTACAGAGTGCTGTTACTGGGGTGTGAGAAACTGGATCCAATTCAGTCTGCTACTACAGAGAAGGATACTGAGGCTTGGGGAAATTAAGTTACATCCACGGATTTGACAGGACCTAAATGTAAGTCTTTTGAGTCAAAGCTACTTCTCTGTTCATTTTCCTGCCTTGTTGCCAAGCCAGATCTCATGAAAACCTCTGGCAGTGTTTGTCCATCGATGTCTGACTTATGTTACTTAGCATACTGTCCTCCAGCCACCCATGTTCTCACAAATGCAGAATCTCTTTTTTATGGCTGAATAATATTCCATTGAATATTTGTATTACATTTTCTTTATTCATTCATCTGTCTGTGGACATTTAGGTTGTTTACATGTTTTGGCCATCGAGCATAATGCTATTAATACAATGAACAAGGGAGTGCTGACATTTCTTTGAAACCCTGATTTTAATTTTTTTTGATATATACTCTGGAGTGGGATTATTAATTACTACAAAAGAAAAAACTAAAAATTGGGGAGCGGGGAGGAAACCTTTGTAGGTGATGGATATGTTTATGGCCTTGATTGTGGTGATGGTTTCACGAGGGCATAGTTATCTCCAAACTCATCAAGTTGTGCACATTCATGACGTACAGCCTTCTACACATCAGTCATACCTCAGCAAGAAAAAGAAAAATGAAAACCTCCAATGACTCACTTTGCTCTAGTCTTGTCTTTCTGTTTCCGGAGGTTTATCTGTTTTCAAACCATAGTGCATGAACAACTACAGCTTTGCCATTTATCCCTCTGGGGGACTCGCTCTCCCTACAATCTATTCCACACGCCTTTTCTGAGATGACACTTCTCTCTCCGGGCCTTTGTCTACTCATCTGTGAAGAGATCTATTTCTCTGTCACACGTCTGTGGGGCAGCGGCTGTGTCCATGAGGAGGAATCGCTCTGTTAGCAGTTTGCAGGCTGCCCTGGCACCTCTTTCTTGCAGTGCCCTCCCGGCCCACAGGCAGAGGGGTGACGGTGCCGTCAGGAACGCCCGCCGTGTTCAGAGCGGAAGACTGTCCACAAGGGAGGAAGCCCCTGACTGCATAGACCTTCATGGAGTATTACGTCTGGGTAGGGCTTGTTCCCTGGGGGAGGGTCTGGAGTGATTGTGGGGTCCCCGAGTGGTTGAAGATCCTGAGGCATGTTTAGCCAGGGGAAGGAAAACTTGAGGGAGTGGTGGCTCATCAGGTATTGCTGTCATCAGATTTAATTCAATTCAACCAGCAAGCATATCTTGAGCTTGAGCAAGATGCCAGGACTTCTGCTGAGAAGTGAGGTTGCAGTGTTCACAAGACTAATACAGTCCCTGCCCTTGCCCAGCTTCGGATCCAGCAGTGGAGATGAGGGCATTAAACAAATAGTTATTAATACATTCTCTTCTTTCGAGATGTTTCCCCCCCAGCTTTACTGAGATATAATTAAAAAATCAAAATGATATATATTCAAGGTATACATCGCATAATGGTTACCCAATCAAATTAATTAACACTTCTTACCGTTGTGTGTGTGTGTGTGTGCATGTGTGTGTGTATGGTGGGGGAGGGGAGGGGGAGGACACTTATTAATAATATTTACTCCCTTAGCAAATTTTAGGTAAATAATATAGTACTATTAACTATAGTACTGTAGTACTATACAAGAAGTAGCCGTTTTGTACATTAGATTCCCCCAAAACTCATTCATCTTATAACTGAAACTTTGTACCCTTTCACCAACATCTCCCCATTTCTTTTGAGAGTTAATGTAAGTTAAAGACCTTCTCTCCAGAGAGATGCACCCTGCACTTCAAACATTTGCATGCAATTACAGGTGGTTCCTAGACCCCGTAAAGCTCTTTAGACCTTGAACTCCAGGCTTAAAAAAAATACTGCTTAGAACAAAAGATTCCTCAGTGTCTTTGAAATGTCACTTGTATGGGCACTTTATAGCTCCTACAGAACACCACCTTTCTTTGCAAAGCATGTGCATGCCCCTCTCCTACTTCCCTTGCCAGCTCCTTCTGCCTTACCGTTTCCACACCCCACGTCTTGTACTCTCTTTCCTAGGCAGGCCCGGGTCGTCCATTCTCCTTTGCGGAGGAGGACTTGGGTCCAGAGACGGAGTGAGTCCTGCAGAGCTGCACAGCTGGGAGCTGGAAGGCTGCTCTCGGCTCACCCCACGATTCTCTGCTTTCGTCTTAGTTCCCTTCCCACTATCTTCCACTGCCAGTCAGTTATAAATAGCTCAAAGAAGATTTTATTTCCAGCTTGGAAATGACATGTGCTGTCAGCAACACCACAAAACACTTCATTGATGTTTTTAAGGGGGTGGGGAAGAGGAAATAAAATTGCTTATTTGCCCAAAGCAATGTTCGGTGAACTAAAATCCATCGACACGCTGTGGGACTCTCTGCTTTTCCCAAGTGAATGGATTTTCAAATTTGGAACACAGTTGGCCTTCAGGCTGAATGGCTGTCGTCTGCCTCTCTGATTAATTCAGTCAATGCCACGGTTCAAGGAGGGTAGGCGTTGGAGCCCCTCACTCCTGCCCCCGCCGGGCCCCAGAGCCTGGGAAGGGGGAAAGAGTGTGAGTGAGAGCTGGGGGTAGGAGGGGACAGGCAACTCCTAACAGATTTGGGGGCCTTGTCTAGAAGGGGTGAGCGGTTGTTTTTCTGTCTTGCTGCATGCCAGGAAAAAGGCAGGAGAGAGAAGGCATTTTTCTGCATTCTGAGCCTTCTCAACAGAAGGGAAAATCACAACCAAGCCTTGCAATCACAGAGAGAAGGGGTTATGTTAGACATCGGGGTGAGGCTGGGGTGCTTTTTGATGATATTATCTCAGGGATAACCAGATGGAGCCCTACACACAGCAGTGGAGGGAGGGACGCACACAAACATAGAAAAGGAAAGGAAAATAGCCCGGCATTGTTAGCTGAGCTGTGGACACAAAGCCCAGCACAGAATGTTGATAAATAGGGGGTCTTTCGGTCTCCTTACTAGCCTAAGAGGCTTCCTTTCTCTGTTTTGCTAAAAATAGCCAATAGTTGTAGCGTTCTTTCTGAGTACCTAGCACTCCGTGAACTGTCTCTCAGCTGTCCTTTGAAATAAAAATCATTGTTATTGCACCCATTTGATAGATGAGACAATTGGGCTGTGAAGAGGCTCAGTTGCTTCCTAAAGTCACACAGCAGTAAGTGGCTGAGGCTGGCAGTTTGGCCCCAGGGTTCACCTCTCTAACCTTTTTGCTTTGTTGTCTCAGTGAGCAAACCTTGGAATAGAGAGCAGCTCTACTACCTAGAGGAAAAGGAAGGTGGGGAAAGAGAGGGAGAGAGAGAGGGAGAGAGAGAGAGGGAGAGAGAGAGGGAGAAAGATTGCTGTCCTTAGGATCTAGCCCTGAGCTGGCTGGGGCTGCCAGTCAGAGAAAGAGAAAGCCATGGGGGAGACAGAAAGAGACAATGAGCGCTGGGCTTAGGGCTAATGGGGCTGACCCTTGCTCTTACCACTTTGGTTTCTCAGAAGGAAGAGAAACAAGAGCTAATTCTTAACCCTACTCTCTGAAATCTCCATCACTGGCAAGATTGGCCTGGTATCCTGGAATCTGCCAACCAGATTGGCATCTCCCCTCCATGTGAAGAAGTGAAAAGGGTAGGTGCAAAGGGGGACCCGGAATACAGCACAGAGTTACTATTTCCTGTCCTGCTCCTGCCTCCACCTCCTCCCTTAGAAATCCGTAGTGCCAAATCTGGGCTGCGGGAAGGGAAAGACCTGAACGTACTAAGTCCTTATTACGCTCTGGTCCTGTGCGCGCATTCTCCTGCCGTGGCTCCTTCGCTCCTCTCTGGAGTGCGATGAAGAGGGTCTATCCTTCCTATTTTACAGATAAGGAATCTGAAATGATCGTTTTCATTTACTGGTTTGTTTTCACGTCCACCATTGGAATATAAGCTCCAAGGGGGTGATGACCTTAATTACCTTATTTATGATCATGTTCTCAGTGGCTAGCACAGTGCCTGGACTGCACAGGTGCTCAGAACATACTATACCTGTGGAATGAACGCATGAAGTAATTTGCCCAGTGCCAGGCACCGTACTTCAAACTCAGGTCTGTATGACTGTGCTGAGAAGAATAAGCTGGAAGTTTATATTTCTGAGCTCTCAAGATGGTGAGAGTGAAAAGGTCCATGAGCCCAGATGGAGCTAATGAGCAGCACCTGGAGACCAGCCCTCTTGACCCTGTCAGTGCTGGGGAAGTCTATGGCATTTATAACTCAGTTCAACTCAGTGTGCATCTGTTGGACTCCAGCCATGTGCCCAACACTGAGTGATAATGAAGAAATATAACACGAGTGTTGTCTCAGCTTCTCAGAAGTTTCCTACTGTAGGCATGCAGTTAAAATGAGTATACCATGAAAATGTATTCTCTTTTCTGGGTCTCAGTTTCTTCAAACGTAAAATGAAGGGTTAGGATTTTACTAGATGTTGCCTTTTTACTAGACTGCGAGCTCTACAAGGGTAGGAGTCCTCACATAATAGGCCCCAAGACAAGTGGTTGGGTGCAGTTAGCTTATTAGGAGGCACTGGAGTGAGAGTGGGAGAAGGCATGGGAGGGAGGAAAGCCCCAAAAGGGTACTGACCAGTGGTCACTGTTGCAGGCAGGCGACTGGGGACCTCCAGGAGACTGTTTCAGACAACTCTCAGCACTTTCCCACTGCAGGTAGAGGAAGCCGGAGTCTTTATCCACTGACTCCCACAACCTCATTGGTCCATAATTGCTCCCAGGGCATGGATTTCCAGGCTCAGGAACAAGAGAATGCTCAGGTAGAGAGATGCAGGGAGCTGTTGGCATTATGGGAAACGCCGGCAGGGCCCCCAGGTGGGCTGAGGGGCTTATAGCAGGGCTCATAGCATCTGTGTCTGACAGGGACCATCTTTGTTTCACCCACTTCTGTGTCTCTATGTAGGAGGTGCTGGGTGCATTTGTGTACAATGAAGAATGAATGAATGAATTCTCCCTCCGGCTCTGACCTACCCAGTTCTACGGCCTGTGAAACCAGAATGACCACTGAGTAACAGTGTGATGAAGGGCTGTCCTGCGATGGGGGATGCCCAGGGCGATGGAGGCCTTCAGAAACATGTGGGCCTCTGAAAGGGCTGGGGAAGCCAGAGGCCTTCCGTGGAGGTGAGGGCTGAGCCAGGCAGTGCAGGATGGCAGGGGTTTCCAGGGGGTGACAGTCAGGGGACAACCCTGGTGTCCACAGAGAAACAGAAAAAGTGTGATGTCGAGGAAAAACCTTTTAAGTGCCACCTTGCTCTGTGCTGGGCCTGACTAGCACTGAAGGGGCCTCTTCTCTCACTGATCATAGCCCCGATCTGCACTGCTTGCCTGCCCTGCACCTGGAGTGCTGCCCCTGCTGCCCTGACTCCTCTGGCTTCTGGCTCTGTACCTCTCTCCTCTCCAGCCTCATCTCATCCTTCTGACTCGAGGACAGACTGAATGCGGGGCCAGAGTGTAGGCTCTGGGACCTCCAGGCCTGGCTCCGTCCTTACCAGTGGAACTACCTTAAGGAGGTGACTTCCCCACCTGAGCCTCTTCTCCAAAATAGGGATGGCGCTGGCCTCCCTGTGCTGTTGTGAGGATTCAGTGAGCACGTTCGTACAGGGGCTTAGAGCCGGGCCTGCCCGCAGGGGTTGCCATGACTTTGGCTAAGTCAGGACACTGATATGCCCCTCACACGGTGGTGGAGATCATGCGGGATGGGGCGTGCAAAGGGCTTGCGTGCCTTGTGCAGGGCTGGGCATGCAACAGAGACTTCAGATGGCATTTGTTTTTGTTTTTATTATATTTATTTTTATTTTACAAATGCTACTCATTCTTCCTGAGATCTGACCTTGGTTTCTCCTCTCATCCAGCCTCGGACAATCCTGAATTCACACAACTCCCCATGCTCAGCTTTGCATGGTTGGCACGCTATGGTACCATGTGGAGCAGCGGAGTGAGGCCCGAAGACCTGCGAAGATGTGAAGATTTTGAGAGGGGAGGATTGCCCGTTTATGGGACACGGGAAGTGTTCTGGGGGGGACATGTCCTGGGCGGGGCATAGCCTGGGCATGGCATGGTGCTTTGCCTTTTCCTGCTGTGTGACCTGAGCAGCCACCTTTTGCAGCCAGAAATCTGAAGATCAGTTTTTACCAGTCTCAATAGGGATGACAGGCAATTGTACCTACTGCCTGGGGTTGTTGGGGAGATTAAGCTGGCATGACAAAGCAAGGTCTCAAGCCCAGTTTCTGTCATCGACACCCTCTTCCCTCCTTGTGTTTCGAGGAGGACTAAGCGGGAGGTGACAGTGAGCCCTGAAGGACTGAGAAGGACTGAAGGACTGAAGGAGGCTCTGGGGCCTCAACTCCTCACTGTGATCTTGGGGGAGTTGTTTTATTGCTCTGACTGTGGTTCTTTACTTGAAACGCAGATCTAATAATCCCTTACTTGTTATTTTCCTACACAGCTGTATTGGAGATCAAAGTGCCCAATGAGAAAGTGCCTCATAAAATGTAAGGAGAGATGTGGATGGAATGTTATTATTACTGTTATTGTTGCTATTGATTTTTTTTCCTCTCTAGCAGCCCCTTCCCTTTCTTTTTAGTGACATCGCCCTGACTTTCCTATGGGAGTCCACCCCTCCTTGTTCTGTGTTCATGAGTCTTGGGTTAGGTCACCCTACTTTCTGGGTTCAGGAGAGACCTAGGCCTGGCCAATTATCAAATTCTATTTCTCTGGGTATAGCGATTGGTTTAGGGATGGCCATGGATCCCTAATCATTCTGATGACATAATCCTAAACTGAAACAATCAGAAATAGTGCCACCGTGTAGGGGTGTGGCTCAAGGTACTGGTTAGTTGAGTGGGCTCTGGCATTAAACTTGGATTCTTATTCCAACTCAAGCATTTCCTAGCTGTCTTTGTTTCTTCTGCTAGAGCAAAATATTTTAGACTGGGTAATTTATAAATAGTTATTTCTCACAGTTTTGGAAGGTGGGAAGTCTAAGATCAAGACACTGGCAGATTTGGCATCTGGTAAGGGCTTGTTCCTCTAGATGGTGCTTTCTTTTGGTGTCCTCACATGGTGGAAGGGGAACAAGGGGACAAGGGCTGTGTCCTCACATGGCAGAAGAGAAGGGAGGGCAAAAGGAACCAACAGCTCCCTCGAATCTCTTTTATAAAGTAATTAATCTCATTCACGAAGGCTCTGCACTCATGACTGAATCATTTCATAAAGGCCCCACCTGTTCATACTGGCACAGTGGTGATTAAGTTGCAACACATGAATTTTGGGGGAACACATTCAGACCATAGCACTAGCACATGACTTCACAACTTTGTCAGGTATGAAAAGGGGTTAAAACCGTGGTCACTTTATGGAGTTGTTTTGAATTTTAAGTGACTGAATGTTTAGAAAATATTTAGAATACTGTCAGGACCGAGTAGGTAATAATGCATGTTTGCTACTACCAGCTGTTAGGGTAACCTGGAACTGCCAGCAGGTACCAGGAGAAGAGGGTCTGCCTGACACTGAAGCCAGCACAGGTCCCAGACACGGGAGACTGAGTCCTGGTATTATCACCGGAGCACCTGGATTCAAGTATGCTTGAATTCAACTAAATCTCTGGAATTTCCTGTTTAAGCTAGTTAGATTGAGTTTCTGCAATTTGCAACTCAAAGAGGCTTAACTGTTGCAATCATTATTTCCATATAAGAAGGCTGATTGTTAGTACCACCACATCAGAACTTTTTATGATCCCTGTGTTTCTTCAGGCTTAAGTTCAAATTTTTTTGCTAAGCTTCCAAGCTGACCTCGCCTTACCTAACTCTTTGGCCTCATCTCTCTGCACCTTCTTGTCCTCCACTATCCAGCCTTTCTACACTCTCAGTGCCTTAAGCCCATCCTGCTGCCTCCTCCTCTGTGACTTTGCACATGCTGTTCCTGCTCCTGGGAATGCACTTCCCTGCTGGGTTGCTTCTTTCCTGGCTGCTCTTGTTTTGAGAAATCCTGTTGGACTTCTCTGAGACTGGATTAAGTGTCCCCCTCTGTCTTTGCAGAATAGATACTCATCCCACCCACGATCATACTCTGCTGCAGAGGTTCGTTTCCTTCTGTGGCACCTCACCCTCGCTCTCAAGTCTGAGCTTGCCTTGAGGACAGGGACCATTTATATATGAATAAAATAGCTCTATACCCCCAGGGTCCAGCACCGTGTCAGCACAGAAGGTGCTCAATGCGCGTTCATGCAATGACTCACAAGCACAGGTGTGAGTGGGAAGGAGAGATGAAAATGCCAGTGTCTTGATATGCTCAGAACCCCTAACACGATTTGTTAAAAGTCAAGCCTTTAGGGTGCCGATGGAGGCAGCCATTGAGAAGCTCCACAGTCGAGGTTCCTGTCGGACACCCGCTGGTGGCATGTCATTGGCAGTGAAACAAACTTCCACCTGACAGGTGCTTGATTTAATAAAACCCCCTAAACTCCTATCAGCCCTGGCATGCCCAGGGAATAAGACTGCAAATTAAAGAGATGGAAACTTCCCTCTGGTGCAAGCCAAGACTTCAAAGGCCCTAGTAGTCCTTATTTATAGAGTTTGGATTTCCCTTTAACCTTTGAGTGAGAATGGGACAGCTTGCTTGCCCTAAATACTAATGAATTTTGTGCCATGTTCCGTCTCCTGGCGTGATGTGCCTAATAAATGTTCCCATCTTTCTACAGGGAAATTTCTTTCTCTGCTAATTGCTGTCAGCATCCATCAGGATCACCGAGACAGCAACATCCCAGCTGGAGGGGCCTTAGGGCTGAGCTCCATCACCGGGAGACAGTCTCTTTGGGAGGCTGAGGGACTCACAGGGGCCGCACCTGCAGGGCATCTCCACCACAGACAGCCAGGAAGTCTAGACGAGCAGCTTCCAGACTGTACATGGTGGAGCCACAGGGCCCTGCGAGAGCCCTCAGCAACCAGCACGGGGGGCCCAGAGTGGCTGAATGCTGGGGTGGCTGAATCCCACCAGCCTCTTTAATTAGACCAGCTCTGTCTGTCTCTTATATCTCAGAGCAGCTCTAAATATTTTGTCAAAGAGGTTCTGCTGACTCGAGAAGAAAGGTTTCAAAATCACAGGCCTCACCTTTAACAGGTGAATAGACACAACCTGGGGAGGTGGGCGGTGGGAAAGGTGAGGAGGGAGGTACTACAGGGTCAAATAGAGAATCCAGTTCAGACCTGAGCCAAGAGGGCAGGCCTGCTGACTTCTTGCTCCCCGTGTTTGCCTGCTTCATACTTTGACTTATGCTCAGGTGCCACCTGGGAGATGCGTGGACCTCAGAGATCGGGAGTGAGGAAGAGTGATGACACTGAGCCTCCACAGGGGAGGGCAACTCACGCGTGCCAGGCGCTGGCTGCGAACTTCGGGACTTACTCTCACTTCTTTAGCAAAGATCTCTTGGTGCCCATAATGTGCTGGGTACAGGGCAAAACCAGACACAGGTCTTGACCGTAGAGAGCTTATATTCCAGTGGGGAAAAGGCGAGGAAACAGATACACAAAATAATTGCAAGTGTTGTCTAATGAAATGAAAGAGAGAAATAACGTAGGAGTTGCCATAGAGCAGATGGGAAGGCAGAGCAGGCGATTGTCACAGGGTAGTCGGGCCTGGGGAAGGTACCTCTGAGAAAGGGACATCTGAGCTGGGGCCTGAGGGTCAGAAGCCAGGAATTTGAAGCTGGTGGTAAGTATTCTGGGCAGAGGCCTCCAGGTGGAGACTGGTGCCATCGAGGAGACGTACCCTGTAACCACGGCCTGTGTTCCCCCATCCGTCTCCAGCCACTCACCCCAGGGCCATTCCCTGGCATTTGCAGCATAAGTCAATCCCCACCCCTCCTTGTAGATCCCACACTCAACGCCCCAGCTCTCAAGTGCTTGCGTCCCATCAGCATCTGTGGGTTTGCCCCGTTTTTGTGATCTCTCACCCTCTCATGCCCTCTTTTCCTCCGTGGCATACTTTAGGTTCTAAAGACCATCATTGACATCCCCCTTGGCAGGTGCTCCTGACATCTGTGTGCCCTTCGTGTGCTGAACTGACCAGCCACACCTCAACCCTGACTACGCCCAGGTGTGCATTCCACTTCCTGTCTGTACCTCCTCGGCTGAACGGACCGGGGACACAGCCTCAGACTGGCCCCCAGGGATGGCGTGGCCGCTCGTTTCAGACGGACAGTCAGCCGTGGCTGGCAACACTACTACACTTAGATATGTTAGTCACATGCAGAAAAGTTCTGTCCCCTCAGTACCCCACTGGCCCGTCCCCATCTTCACGCTCCATGGTGGACTCACGTGTGTCACTAATGAAAAGCCTCAGACCCGGAACCCTCCTCTTCCGACCACCAGCCCCGCCTGCAGGTGTCTGCTTCTGCGCTCCCTTCCTCCCCTCCCAGTTTGGTGGATGAATGGCCCCAGCTTCCATCAAAGGGCAAACTCCCACTTGTGGTCTGGATTGCAGGACTTTACTCCTACTCTTGGGATTATTCTTTCAGAATAATGACATGTTCTAACATCTCCCACCTTTGCCATAGACCCCACTAGCTTCTGTCGCTTTTCTCTGCTCTCCTTTGTAGAATGTCTTCTTCTTCTTCATCCTCTTTTTTTTGAGACAGAGTCTCACTCTGTTGCTCAGGGTAGAGTGCAGTGGCATCATCACAGCTCACTGCAATCTCAACCTCCTGGGCTCAAGCAATCCTCCTGCCTCAGCCTCCTGAGTAGCTGGGACTACAGGTGCATGCCACAACACTCGGCTAAAATTATTCTATTTTTAGTAGAGACGGGGTCTCGCTCTTGCTCAGGCTGGTCTCGAACTCCTGACCTGAAGCAATCTCCTGCTTTGTGCTCCCAGAGTTCTAGGATTACAGGTGTGAGCCACCACAACCAGCAATAGAATTGCTTCTTTAAGGCCATTTTTGCTTCCTCATCTCTCCTGTCCTCTCCCACCTCCTCCTGTTGGGCTGAGTCTGATGCCCACTGTAAGCAAACTGCCTTGTGAGGGCTGCGTCAGCCTCCAAGCTGACAAGCCCAAGGGTCCCTTCTGTGTCATCACCTTTCTTCCTCAGAGCATTCTGCACGGGCTACGATTTTGGCTGTGCTCACACGGCCCTGTCCAGGTCCTGCTCTTCCCTCCAGGTCTGTTTTCACTCACCGTCTCTGCTGGGTCCCCCTCCCCTGCTCTGGCTCTGAAGGTTGGACCACTGCAGGGCTCAGTCTTGGTTCTTGTTTTTTCCTTTCCCTAGCTACTCTCCTTAGATGACCTCATCCATTCCCATGGCTTTAAATACCATCTTCATGATAACGACTTCCAAATTTATATCTGCAGCACTAACACCCCTGCCGCAGACTCACATATCCTGCTACTTGACATCTCCACTTAGATGACTAATGGGCATCTCAACTTAATACATCAAAAAAAGTCTTAATTTTCCCACCTTACTCACCTCCAGAGATGTTCTACCCTTAGTGTTTACTGTCTTGAAATGTCACCACCATCCCCCAAATCACTCAAGCCCAAGTTCCAGGAATCTGCTTTAAAAAATTCATGTCACCACTTCACCCCGTATCCAGCCCACGGATGAGTGGGACCTGTGGGTGTGATCCTCAGGAGAGATTCTGAATCTGTCGGCTTCTCTTCTCCCACTGCCACAAGTGCCCCAAAGTCCACCATTCCTCCCTTCCACTCTTACCGTAGACCCCCAACCGCTCTATGCTGCCTGGATTGTCTTCTGTAGTCTGTTCTCTACATGCAGACTGGGTGCTCTTTTAACACATTGACTGCCACACTAGAAAAAAGCAATTTTTCCCTGGGACCACAGTGTTTTATTATGAAGATACAATAAAAACTTTAAAAACAAAATGATCCTTTCTAATTGAATGAAAAATTTGTGGGGTTTTTTTTTGGTGCGTGAGTTATATAAAACTCACGCGGCACTAGAATCAGTTTTTACACTGCATGCCAGTTGAGTTGTATGTGACTCATGGCATACTTATTGAATTTGTTTCGGAGAACTTAGTCTTTCTAGGCTTCACGAGGCCCCGGGCTCAAAACTAGGGTGAGTTAAATACAACTCACATGGCAGTTAATATGTTAAAAATGTAAATTAGATCCCATCATTCACCTATTTAAGAACTTTTCTGATGCTTTGAGGCTCTTTTTACATCATCACCACTCGCTTCGTCAGTCTTAGAAGGAGAGGCACAAGAGTCACTGATATTTACAAGGATTTCCATAGGAGCTAGGAGCATTCCTTTGTCTCAACCTGATAGCTGGGGGTTCAGAAGACATTTTATAAAAGCACTTTGGAGCCAAGCACACTAAAGTTCAAATCCTAGCACTGTTACTGTGATCTCTATAATCGAGGCAAACCCCTTCTCCCTCTAAGCCTCAGTTTCCCCATCTGTAAAGGGGGGATGATGACATCCATTGCAAGACGACCATGTGGATTTGTGAGGTGTCATATGGTGCCCGGCAGGCCTTCTATAAGGTTGTCTGCTTCTCTTCTCACACTCCCAATTTGTCACAGGTAATCCGCCATCCAGGGGCATGGGGTGGGAAACAGGGAACAGCTTAATAAAGGGGCCCGAAGAGGGAGCGGAATAAAGCCATCAGAGCCTTTTTTCTGTCCCAGACTCTTCAGCAGAAATAATGCTCTGTGACTAATCATGAGCCGGAAGTCATAAAGGCCACAGGGGACAAAGGGGAATATAAATGTTACATAAGGATAATAGCACCGATCTGAAAGCTCCGTGGAGAAGAGCCTCTCTCACTCTGTAATTGTCACCAGGCTGTGTCAGTGCCCACGGCAGGGAGTCACTTCAGAGGCCTGCCAGGAGGAGGGCTGTCATATCCGCAGGGGATGCTTGCACAGGGGTTTGTCCAGCAGTAGTGGCAGCTCTGTGCCAGCTGCAGGTCAGGCAGGCAGTGCACGGGGAAGGTCTGGGAAGGAGACCGGCCTTCACCGGGTGCCTTCTGTGGCCTGACATGAGGCTGGGCACACGACCCCACCTCTCAGCACCAGGCCCAGCTATTTGCAGTTCTCTAATATGACCAGCTCTTGCCAACCATATGCCTGGAACGCATTTCTTCTCCCCTGCTCCTTGGAGAAGCCCTACAGATTCTTTCAGCCGTGCTCAGATAGTGTATGTATACCCTCTAGAAAGCCATTTCTGTTCTCTCTTCTTTCCCAGTTTGGAACAAGTGCCTGTTTATGCCACTGTGTCCTTCCTTCTCAGTATAGTTTAACTTGGCTGCTTACACTGAGCTCCTAGAGGCCAGGGACTATATATATATATATATATATATATATATATATATATATATATATATATATATATAAACTTCTCTTGCACTAACACCAAGCACATTGCTTGTCAATTAGCTAGTGCTCAGTCTATGCTTATGTAATAACATTTCTAATGTGACTCTCACAGTGAACCTGATATGCACCTTGGGAAATAAGCATTGTAACCCTCACATTTCAAATGAAGAAATGACATGACAACAGTAATATAAATGCACAAGGACACAATGGTAATGAATCATGAAGCTTGAATGGGAATTATTATTAGCATAGTGATAGTTTCAGTTAACTGAGCACCTACTATGTGTTAGGCATTTTGCTTGGTTTTCACATGCATTGTCTCGTGTCTTCCCACTAACCATAGAAGTTATATATTATCCCTATTGTATAGATAGAAAAATTGAGGCCCAGGGAGGTTTATCACCTTCCCAGAGTTATATAGATAGTGTAGTGGTGAGATGGGTTGAGACCCAAACCTATGCTCCTTTTTCTGTAGCATGCTTGCTCCCAATCTATTTAATGGGAGGCAAGGTGGATTAAAAAAGGGAACAGTAGAAGATGAGATTGATGAGTGCAGGGTATGATGGTTGAGTGTCTTCAAAGTCAATGTATAATATGGACAGAGAATGGTATAATCTTTACTGACAGTGACTTGATTATAGCTTAACCAATGATAGAAAATCATTACAACACAGGATGCATTCCCAAATGGGGATGGATGGTCAGCGTAAGAAAGACCATGATTCAAACAAAATTGGTCAGTGCGTAGGACTGGGAGACGTGATGCTTTTGGGCATGAGTGTGAATGCCTTTATGTTGTTGTTGCTGTCCTTTGCCAGCTTTCTCTGCTGGAGTTTGGACTATAGGGAGCGGGGTCTTCATTGTTATGTCCCTAGTACAGAGCACATGAATGGTACGTAGTGGACACTCAGGAAATAGGTCTGTGGACACAAATGCACAAATGAACACAATCCTTCTGATCACTAAAGAGATGTTTTCTGGTCTGTGACCAAATATTTCATCAAGTTTTCCAAAGTGGAAGTGAACTATTTTTGGTCTCTGCCAAACCATTCTATATTTGTTGTTGTTGTCCATGCTCCATGCTGCTCAAGAAGTGGTGTTATTTTTTTTTTAAGAGCTTTATTGAGGCATAATTGACATATAATAAACTGCATGTATTTAAAGCACATAGTTGGGAATTTGGGCCCTTTGGGAGGTGGTTAAGTCATGAGGGCAGGCTCCACCCTCATGAATGGATTGATGCTGTTATAAAAGGGCTTGAGTGAGGGAATTTGGTTCCTTTTCACCCTTCTGCCTATTCTGACGCGTGAGGACTCACTGTTCGTCTCCTCTGGAAGAAGATACAGCGTCAAGGTGGGCCATCTTGGAAGCAGAGACCAGCTCTTCACCAGACAACTGAACCTGCTGGTGCCTTGACCTTGGACTTTCCAGCCTCCAGAACTGTGACAAGTAAATTTCTATTCTTTATAAATTACCCAGCATTGGGTATTTTGTTATAGCAGCAAATACAAAGACATGTATGCTGTGAAATTGTCATCACAATCAAGATAGCAAACACATTAATCACCCACCAAATGTTTCTTCATGTCCCTTTGCAGTTTTTCTCTCCTGCCCCTTCCTGCTCTCCTCTCCCCTGGCAACCACTGACTTGCTCTCCGTCACTGTACATTAGTTTGCATTTCCTAGATTTTTATATAAACACATCATATAGTATATTTTCTTTCTTGTCTGGCTTCTTTCACACAGCATAATTACTTTGAGATTCGTCCCTATTGATGAATGTACCAGTAGTTCATTCCTGTTCATTTAAGAATAGTATTCAACTAATTTATCCATTCACCTGTTGATGAACATTTGGGTTGTTTCCAGTTTTGAGGTATAACAGGTAAAACTTCTATGAACATTCATATACAAGTTTTTTTTATGAACACATGCTTTCATTTCTTTTGAATAAATATCTAAGAGTGGCTAGATCAGATGGTGGGCATATATTTAACTTTTTAAGGAACTGGCAACTGTTTTCCAAAGTGGCTGTACTATTTTACATTCTCACCAACAATGTATAAAAGTTCCAGTTCCTTCACATCTTCTCTAACCCTGGGTGTGGTCAATTTTTAAAATCACCTCCATTTTAATATGGGTGTAGGAGTAGCTCCTTGTGGTATCAATTTGGATTTTCCTAATGACTAGAGATGTTGAGCCATCTGTGACCATGAGGGTAGCTAGGACAAGGGACAAGCCATCAGGCTGAAGGTGGCACACTGGAAATGTGGGGAGATCCTGGGTCCTTGGTAAAGTCACTGAGCTGTGACTTAACCAGTCATAAGAAACCTATGTTGAGACACGGGGTCATGTGAACTGACAAGTCTCCCTTGTTAACGAAGCCATTCGGAGCCAGGTTGCTCTGCTGCTGCAGCAGGAAGCATCGTACCTGCTCTGCTGGGCTCACCCAGCCTCATTCTCCAACGGCTGGAAGGGAGGGAAGAAACAATGACTTTCAGCCTGAAAATTTCCCCGGTGAAATGGTCACGGTGTCAAGGGCAGTCTCCCAAACTTCACCAGCTTTCTATAACCCTTACATCTTCACTCCACGCTCCCAAAATTGTGCTGTTAACTTTGTTTTATCAATGAAGAAACTGATATTTTATTCAAATTAAAGTGTAACAGTTTTGAGATAACAACTTCCAGTGTGACTCCAACCAGGATGTTTGGTCAGAGCAGCAAAGAAAACCCTGATAGTGAAATTTCAGGACTGAGCCTGCAGGGGAGATAGAACTTGAGGGGAATTAGGACGAACTGTGTGTCCCTGAGAAAAATGGTATAGGACATTGTGTGCTATGTTCACATAGGTGGAGCCATAGCCAAGAATCATGGAGATTTTTCCAGGTCCCTGTGGGCTCTACTGGAGAATGACTTTTTGCAATTTTAGAATAGTGTGTGATTTCACCGAGAGCCTGAGAATCTGGAACAGAAAAGAAGTTGCCTCTGATTTGGGTACAGGTGTTCTAGTCTGATCATCACTCTGGTGTGAGGATTGTTCTAGTTCCCATGAAGGGGCTTTCAAATAAAAGGGTGTCTTGGGTCAGGTCCCCAGCCACAGATCTTGAGATGAAGCCTCATGTGCAGATGATTAAGAAGACAGGAGAAGCCAGTGAAGGGGTGGGGAAGGGGAAGAGGACAACAAAGGGTATGATTTCAGCAGAGTCCTGAAGTGCCACACCTTGAACCTGACCCCATAAAGGCCCTCTGGAACTCTCAGCCTCAGAGTGGTCTTTCCTTGAGTCAAGGGAGTTGGGTGGTCATTCTCTGGCACCATGATCATTGGCTAAGCGCCACCACACAGGAAGACATGAACTCCCAGACACTTCTCACTGTCCTTGACCACAGGACAAAGTGGCTCTAGTACCTTGAAGGGAGTCTTCTTCTGAAAGGTTTCAGGTTTTGCAAACCGAAACCACCCTGAAGCCTGGGGAAGGATGAATAGGGAAGAGTGTTGAGGGGATTTGGGTGGAGCATACCAGTCCCTGCCACAGATGCCACCCCGTCTCCTCCGGGTGGGGCAAAAAACTAAAAACAAGATCTACTACGTTCCCTTTGCAGGTGTGAAATGTAGAATAAATGCAAAGAAACATAGACTTGAAAGGTAAAGGTTAGTGTTTGAGTTTTGGCTCTCTTATTCACGACACAAAGATCTCGGGCAAAGTAATGAATCTGAGCCTCAGTTCCTCATCTGTGAAATGGGACAATCACACATTAGCCACTCAGGGCTGTGGTGAGTGTTTAGATTGGATTAAGTGCTGTGCAAACCATTGTTTAAACATGAGATGTCAATGTTTTCTTTTTCTAAATTTTTCAATGGATATATAATAGTTGTACATATTTTTGGGGTACATGTGATATATTGATACCTGTTCATAACGTGTAATGGTCAAGTCAGAATAATTTGGATATCCATCACCTCACACGTTTATCTTTTCTTTGTGTTGGGAACATTACAGTTGTTCTCTTCCAGCTATTTTGAGGTATACAATAAATTATTTAGGTATCAGTTTTCCAAACAAAAAGACATCCTGAGATGCTATAGTAGGAGCTGTTAGGGTGGGGATCTGCTCTTGCTAAAACCCAGAGGAGCTGGGATGTGTCCCGATTTGAGTTGGGGCAGACCTGGATGCACACGGGGTTCTGGGTTCTAGTGAGAGAAGGTTCAGAGCAGCTCCTGTGTGCAGGTGCCATGGTAACGGATTTGCATGTATTATTTTGTTGACTATTCTCAATAATCCTATGGTGATTATTACTTCTATTTTATAGATAGAGAAACTACAGCTTAGACAGGTGTGCTGGCTGCCTCCTGTCCTCTCTCCACATCCTGAGTTGTGTGTTCCTAGAGGTGACCCATGTGGACAGCTTCTATGGGTCCCTTGCTCTCTGGCTTCTCGCCAGGTTTACCGGCGGAAGGAGAGCAGACTTGCTGTGTTTATGCTGTGGGTGGCCATGTCACTCTACTGAGGACCCCAGCTCCTGTCAGGCAACTGTTCCCGAATAGCAACCATTCCCCTTGGCCCTTGAAGCCTTGGGCTGGCAAGTCCCCCCTCCCTGTCACTTGTTCTTTAGGTTTCCTTGAGTCCTGCCCCAACCTTGTAAATAGTCCTCTGTTAAACTCTCCACATGCCACTCAGCTTGAGTGCACTACCTGTTTCCTGCTGGGACACAGAAACCAAGTAACTGGCCCAAGTCACACGGCTAGAAGTGGTGGGGCTGGGATTGGAGCTCACGTCTTGCCTTAAGCCTGTATTTTTCCACGGTGTTGTAGGACTCGTGTCTAGGCTGTGCCGGATGGCCATCAGCAGGAAAATAAAATCACCCTTCAGAGGAAAAGAGAGAAGACAGATGGCCTGTCACTCAGGGCCTGCACGTGTCACATCTGTAAAAGTGTAGCCTTTCTCCGAAGGCTGCTGAATTCTGAGATGGGAATTCCCTGGGGCTCACCCAGTGTCAGCCAGCTGTGAGCATCATCAGCTGCAGCAGACGAAGTGCCCTGCACTGCTGAGCTGACCCTTGTGGTGATGGCCCTCAGTGCAGGACAGTGTCCCTCCCCCAGCTGGCCTCCCCACCCTGGGAGAGCCTCCTGTACCTGAGGCTGTCTGATAGGCAGAGCCCCTGCTGCCCTGGGCCATGGAGCTCAGCAGATCTGTCCTGAAGCCCAGGGAAGGACTGGGGTTGGCCATGCTGACATCTGCCAAGCGCACTTCGGGTACTGGCCTGAGGGTTCTGCAGGATCCGGGCCCCCAGGCGCAGGGCTGGGCCGACCGGGAAAGCTGCAGGAGGAAAAAAATCAGGGTCCAGTACAGCAACTTCCCCAGTTATTTAGGACCAAATAGATGTTTTTACCCTTCAGGCAGCCTTGACACAGGAAGGAAAAAGGGATCTTAAGGGCTTATGGAACAACTATCACCACCTGGTGATATTGACCACATTTTATTTTTTTCCAGACACATCTTCCCCCATCTCCCATTCAGGAAACTGGCTTAGGTATATAAAACATAAATGAATCTACATGTATGCATGTGAAAGAGATGCAGAGAGACAGGGAGGGAGATGAGAGGTGGAGACAGAGAAGGAGAAAGAGGGAAAAATGAGCAGAGAGAAATGGTGAAGCAGAGGCCGTGGGACGGTGTGAGCAGGCACCGGCAGTCAGTTGCAAACATGCTGCGGGTCAGTCCTCAGGCAGGCACGCCTAGTCCAGGGCAGATCCCTGCCCCTCAGACCCTTCTTTCACTTTATCTCAGGGGGAGGGGTCTAGAAGACCCAAGGAGAATATTGACAATATCAACTTAACTTCATAACAAAAGTCGATTCGTCTATTTAACGTCTTGAATGGCATGACAAATGTTATATAAAAATTATTTTTTAAAGGCGTGTCTTGTTCTTTTATTGTGTACCAGCTGATGAAGAGCATAGGACCAGTGCATGACGTGGTAGAAGCAGGTGTCACGAGTCACTTTGGTCATCTCCTGGATAAAAAGTCACCCCAGACCCTAGAGCTGGATGTGGAGATCTGGCCTGAAGCTCACTCATAGATGATGGTGTGAGCTCAGACTGTCGTTAGTTCCTCTCAATGCACTTTCTTTATCCCAGACATAGGGCATCCTAAGTAGACATGCAGAGTGCTGCCGAAGAGTGATTGAGATTGTGTAGCTCCAAGTGTGGGGGTGTTAGCTTTAGGGAGTTCAAAGATCCCCGCAAGTCTTCTGACTCCTGAGTGTTGAGTTACTCTCCCAGCCCTGGGTCCAGCCAGGCTCCTGGGGAAATTCTCGCCTCTTCTGGGTTTTGTCCTTCCTTCCCCCAGCCCAGTGGGAGAAATGAAACAAAGCAGAGCAGAGGCCTGGGGTGAAGCTCTAAGGCACCCTAAAACATGTGTCTTTGCTTCTCTCATGTTTGGGGTTCAAACTGAGGGAGTGTATATGTAAAAGATGTCAAAGGAGAAAGCACACCTTTATGACTTTGGGAAAATATTTTATGATTTCTAAAATATAGGGCCTCTGTTAAACTGAGCTGGATACTGTGGCTTTGGAGACCAAAATAGATCCTTCTACCCCTCCTGCCTGGATTGAGGGACACCAGGCAGGACACCTGCTTGCCGAGCAGGTGAGCCCTGACTTACCCACCCACTCAGGGGCTAGAACGGAGTCCAGAGAGCCCTTCTGGGTATGGGAAATGGAAGAGGGGGCTGGCATGTGGGCTCCATCCTTTAGACCTGCTTGCTGGTTACCCCCAGTGAAGCCCCCTGGGTATTCAGACAAGTCCTATCAACATTGCACATCCAACGATCCGAGATTGTCTAAGTCATTTTCTTCTCAAGAGGCTCTAGGGTGCTGAGGCCAATATTCCTGGGTCCTTCTTAGAGGAGAATGATAGCTTAGGTGGAGTTAAAAAAGTCCCAGTACCCTTCCTACACTGTGCTATTCCTACTTGCTTTTCATGCCTGCAATTAAAAACACCAGTAAATAATGGTTTATCTAAGGATTTGTTGTATTCCATATAAAAATAGAAGAAAGTAGCAGGCAACTCTCAAATGGTTAACAGCTTGTCTCACTTAAAAGTAAAAACTCCAGGTCTGCCCCATAAGAGACCCTGCTAGAGCATCCTCTGAGACATCAGAAGACTGGAGCTCGTGGCCAGAAGGGGCCAAAGAAAGCATCATAAAGGACGAGGAACTGGCTGGGGGTGCTATGTAGACTGTCTTCATTCAGAATGGAGGGTATGGGGAGGTGCTGGCTCTGTTGGGGTGGCTTGAGATGGGGAAGGAAGGACCAAGAACACAGAAGTCTGTGATCCTTGTATTCTCATCCTGACACCATCCATGGAGCACCCGGACCCAGTTATCCCCAAAGCCTAAACCACCTCTGCACATCTCAGGCGTAGGAGTCAACCCATTCTCTTTCTGCTCAAACTCGCTTGAGCTGGGTTTGTATTATGTGGGACTAAAATTGTTCTAATAATTTAGAAATGCCGAGAGAGACCAGGGGAATGTGTGTGATGTGCCCAGAGAGGACACGGGGTGCGGGATTGGGTGGCCTCTGTAGACACCCCCAGCCCCGTCCGAAACAATCAAGAGGGCTGGCAGACAGAACGTGCTGGCGAGGAAAGAGCAGATGATTCTGGAAACATGGCATTGGTTTCCAGTCCCCCTGTGTCCTAGCTGGCGCTCTCTGGGAAAGCCACTACAATGTTTGAGCCTCAGTTTCCTCCTTTGTAAGATAGAGGGAAAGTTGAAATATTGATATTGCTGGAGGGTCAGATGAGACAGAATGTGCACAGCTGCTTGGATGCTCTGCAGTCCCGTGTGCACATGCAGGCAACTAACACAGCAGGCTCCCGGGACACTGCAATTTCCCTCCTTATAATGCCTGTTGTTTTTCATTTTGTTTTCTTCAATAGTAATAATGGTGATTACACTTTACACATTGGTGTTTTACTCACCTCAAAGTACTATCCCCATGCGGTATCTCATTTTCTTTCAAGAATGCATTTTCCCTGGGTTTAGGTAGCTGCGGTGCCAAGGGCAGGTAGCCAGGGAGACCCGGGGCAGACATTTAAAAATTATTATGTTCATGCATATTTTATTTTAATTGTTTTAAATTACCCTACAAGGCTGGGATTGCTACTTCCACTTCTAGATGGGCAACTGGGTTTCTGCAAGGTGGTTGACTCACCTTGGGTCACACAGCCAGCAGGTGGTGGATCCTGGCTTCAAATCCAGGCTGGAATGGTAGCAAAGTCACACCTGCAAGTGGGAGTGAGGGGCGGATGGTGCTGGCTCAGCCTTACGGCTTCATCCAAGGAGAGTCTTGGGGCTTCCAGGGGAGGAGGAAAGCAGAAGTGAGGTTGCGCTGCTTTCCTGTCTCTGGGTCTGCGGAGCCTCGTGCCTCTGATGAGGGGTTTGCATGCGTCCTCCCCCTCACTTCAACTGGGTCTCTCTGTGCCTCCCGCAGCTAGTGGGGAACAGCCCCCATTCCTGCCTAATTAAGGCTTCCTTTTCTCCATCTAAACACCAGCAAAGCCATCTCCCCTTCCTCCCACCTCTCAAGAAGACAGCTCAAAAGCAGTCAAACTGACAACTCAGAAGGGAAGGCAACTCAGGCAGCAGGAAACTTTCTCTGACAGCTGCCCGAGGGGCCTGGAGCAGGAGAGCTGCCTGTACCTGCTAGATAAAACCAAATACTCTCCAATTGTTTCTGTTTTTGAGATAAAAAGTTTAAAGAAGCCCCCACACATCCTCTTCTTAAGAGGAATACAATGATAACTGGCTATACTTCCCTGGGAGAAGACAGTTGGGGGAGTCTGCTCCCCTGCTCACTTTGGCACTGTCTACACAGGGAAGCCCGTCCACACTATGCATGTATGCAGTATTTTATCTGTAAGTGTAATCCCACCTGCTGCACACGGGGCATTGTGCCAGACACTGGGGGCATGCAGGAGAATAAGACTTAATTCTTGTCTTTAAGGAGGTCACAGCTCACAAGCAGGGAGGAGGGGAGACAAACAGTATAGGGGGACACAGTTGACTACAGGGTGCCCTGGAGCACAGAAGGGAGGGTGAGGGGGCGCCTTGCCTCAGGGGTAGCCTGGGAGAGCTGGAGTCTAAACTGCACTGTGCATGAGGAGGGGGAGCTGGCCAGGTACAGCAAGGTGGGAGGAGCTGGGGGAAGAGTGTTTCAGTAGGAGGAACAGCCCAGTCAGGGGCTCCGAGGCAAGAAAAGGCATTGCTTCGGGGATATGAAAAGAGCTTGGTTAGTCCTCCATGCATTACTCTTGCTAAATAGATATGTGGCCCACTTGGGGGACTTTGTGATTAAGTGTGTGTTTAATGAAATAGAATGCGACCAACTGGCAGCTTTATAGCATTTGACAATTCACAAACTCTTTCCTGGCTAATACCTCACAGGGTCTCCCAATGGTCCTGGGAAGTAGGTATGTCTGATCTTGTTACAGTTTCAACTTTACACTTGAGAAAAGCAAGGCTTAGGAGATGGTCACGGCCCTTTTGAGCTTAACAGTGTTCCTTTGTTGCTTCACACTTTGTATTAGTTTCCTGTTGCTGCATAACAAATTAACACAAACTTAGCAGCTTTAAATCACATACACACATACTATCTCACAGTTTCTGTGAGTCAGGAGTCTGGGCATAGCTTAGCTGGTTCTCTGCTTCAGAATGTCACTGGGCTGTGATCAAGGGGTTCACTGGGCTGCATTCACTTCCAGATGCTCAAGAGGAGAAGGTCTACTTCCAAGCTCTCTGAGTTGTTGGCAGAATTCATTTCCTTGTGGCTGTAGGATTCATAGTAGCTTGCTTCTTCAAAGCCAGCAACGAGTACCAACCCTAGGACGAATCTGCTAGCAAGAAAGAGTCTTTATTTTTTATTTCAAAGTATTACAGGGTACACATAATTTTGATTACATTAATTGCTTTTATAATGCTCGAGTCATGGTTATAAGAGTGCCGGTCACCCAGATATTGGGCATTATACCCGTTAGATAGGTTTTCGCCCGTCCCCTCCTTCTTCCTCTTCCCTGATTGATTTCCCTTGAGTTTTACTTCCCTCTGTGCACATGTGTGCTCATCAGTTAGTTCCAATTTAGTAGTGAGTACATGTGGTGCTTGTTTTTTCATTCTTTAGATACTTCACTTAGGATAATGGTTTCCAGTTCCATCCAAACTGCTACCTCTCAACAAAGAATTATCTGGCCCAAAATGCCAATAGTGCTGAGGTTGAAGTATCCTGTTTTAGATCAAGGCTCAGGTGTAATTAGAGTAGGTATCTCTCACTTTACAAAATCAAATCTGGACCTCTGTCAAGATACTAACAATGGAGTATGTTTGCAACAATTTTCTGTCTGATTTTTGTATGTCAAAAATCATGTTAAATCAGGCCGGGCGCGGTGGCTCACGCCTGTAATCCTAACACTTTGGGAGGCCGAGGCGGGCGGATTGCTCGAGGTCAGGAGTTCGAAACCAGCCTGAGCGAGACCCTGTCTCTACCAAAAATAGAAATAAATTAATTGACCAACTAAAAATATATATACAAAAAATTAGCCGGGCATGGTGGCGCATGCCTGTAGTCCCAGCTACTCGGGAGGCTGAGGCAGTAGGATCGCTGAGCCCCGGAGATTGAGGTTGCTGTGAGCCAGGCTGATGCCACGGCACTCACTCTAGCCTGGGCAACAAAGTGAGACTCTGTCTCAAAAAAAAAAAAAAATCATGTTAAATCAATGGCTGATTATATCTAAATAAAACTTATCTTTTTAGAATAAACAAAAGAGAAAGCCTTACATAATGTAATGCAATCACAGGAAAGACATCCCTTCCCCTTTGCTACATTCTATTGTTTAGCGGATGTTTTGTCTACATTCACGAGGAAAGATCACACAAAGGCATGGACAGCAGGCAGTGAGGATCACAGGCCCCCTTCACATCTGTCTGCCACGAACTTCTATCCTTTGTCCTTTCTGTTCCCTCTCCTGGTTCTCTGTGGAAAACCCCCAGCCATTCTCCAGACTGCAGCTCAAATGAATGCCCTTGCACAGCCTTCTCGACTGTCACTTGCTCCTTTTGCAGGGCTGGTGCGTTTCTCCGCCCCAGCTGCATTGCTGCAGTTACTATGAGATATTGAACTCTTGCCCCTGATTGCAAGTCTCTCTCCCTCTAGATGGGAACTGAACCTTGTCACATTCGCATCCCCAGTGTCTCAGGCGTGGTGGGCACTCAGCAAACATTTGTGATGAATGAAATTGATAAACTAAGTGGTTTGCTTCAAGTCTCAAGTCTATTTAGGGACTTGGTCCCAATTCCAGGCCTTACTCTATCACATCACCACCTCTCCAACTTCTCAAAAACCCTAAGTCAAAACATGTTAGAATTACAGACACTCCCGTTGAAACCAATTAAGTTTAAAGGACCAGCTCCTCATAAGACATAATGGCAATGAGTGATAATATATAATAACATTTTAATTTTTAAAAAGTTTCCAAAGCAATATTCTAATCAATTTTGCATATAATTCCTCCAATATCCAATTGGGTTTGGTCTCCTTATAAATAGTTTAAGTAACTGAGGCTCAGAAAGGTGAAATGATTTGCTTAAAACTACACAGAGGGAAAAAAAAACCCCACAAAACTGCAACTCAGTCCAGGGCTTCTGACCCCAGTTGTCTTTCAAATGCTTACAGTGTGCCAGTTCTGTGTTAAGAACTCATTGAGAGTGCAGACTAAGTAGGATTACTGTCCTAGCCCTGTGGTGGTCATGCCCTCATGATGGAAATAGGTAGCTAAGATTGTGAGTATAAAACAAGTTGGCAAGAGCAGTGACAGAGTTATGCCCAATAGGTTTGGGGAAGTAAGAAGATAAACACAAGACCTGGGTGGGGAAAGGGTGTCTTCAAGGTGTACACATAAAGTCACTGGGAGTTAGCAGGCAAAGGGGTCCAGAAAGGACGTTCTTGGCAGAGAAGTGCCAGCACAGAAGTCTGTGGAAGAAGATCCCAGTATGGTGCATTTGGTTCAATTGTGAGAAGTCAGTGTCAAGTTTGAGACAAATGGCAGGTTGAAGTCTCTAAGGCACCCTCTCTCCTCTTTCACTCTTGTTTCTAGAGCATCTTCCTCCGTCAAGACCACCCTCTCCACTTGTGCTCTGAAATCCATCCCCCTGCCTTCTCACCACTTTACTCTGTTGGTTTTCCCCTCTTCTCCTGCATTTTCAGCCTGTCTCTCACTCCCTGTTTTTACTGATTCTCTTTGAGCCATCCTGGCCTGGCCCATCTCCCCCTCCCTCTGCACTGTGCCAGGACTGGGCTCGGTGAGGCCACTGTGACCTCACACTGTGCTGACCCTTGAATACCTGGGAGACCATGCTCATGAGCACCTGTGCCACAGAGATCACTGATCTCTTTTTCCTGCTGCATTCTCCTCACCTGATTCCTGACACCACCCTCTCATGGTTACTGTCCCACATCTCCGGTTGCTCACCATCAGTCTCTTGTTGTGTTCCGCCATTCTTCTTTGGAGTCCTTTGGGATTCTGTCATCTTCCATCATTTTCTTCCCCCATTTTACAAAGAACGAAGGGAAACATATGCAAAGGTTCTGAGATGCAGAAGATCTTGTCATGTTTGGTGACATAGCAAGAAAATGCCTGGGTGATAAGAGCTTGGTTGGTGAGAGGGGGAGTCTCAGCTGATGCTGGAGATGTTGGCAGAACCCAGGCCACAGGAGCTCTTGTGAGCCATCGATAATAATTGCATTTATTTGATATAATTGGAAGTCTCTAAAGAAGACTTGCAGAAGCAGAGGAGTGACGTGATTCTCTGTGTTTTTAGAAGGTTTCCCTGATTCCTCTGAGGAAGCTAGACAGGAGGGGGCCAGAGTGGAGACAGAGAGACTGGACAGTATGCATTAAAGGTAGAAATCACATGTGGGGGCCGTGTGATAAAGAGCCTTGGAGTTCTTCTGGTCCCTCTATTGTTCTGCTACTTGCACAAAACACTGTCGTCTTTCTGAAGCACAAGGCAAGGACCAAAAGCAAAGGCCTGATAGATTTCTCTGGCAAAGATACAACAAACCGTGGTCAGAGCTGGACAGTTTATCACTCACATAGATAGTGAAAGGAAGATCAGCCCTAGGGGTCTGTTCCCTGTGGTCCATGTCCCACACACCGGGAAGGAGAACCCAGAAGCCATTGGGGACGGATGCCGATGCCACACAAGAGAGGGATACCCACTGCTGAGTGAAGCCATGTGGTTTTATAGCCATAGCCATACCCTTGGGAGGTGGGGCAGGAAGCCTCAGACCTCATCAGAACCTGAGAGGTCACAGAAACTATCTCATGACAGCCCCCTGGAGAGATGGAGAAATGAGTGGACATGGATGCGAGCCACTTATCCTCTTGTGTTCTGGAAGGATCCTGAAGTACCCTGCAAGACTCAGTCTAGCTGTGGCTGGAGGCTCTGCCTGCCTGGTTTAAGTGGATATGTATAAGGTCACCAGGCCACCATGGAGTAACCTACATTTTTAGTACCACTTATTATAATTGGGATTAATATGACATCAGACACATTTACTATGTTCTAAGTGCTTTCTTTACACATTAACTTACATGTTTAATCTTCACAGCAATCCCATGAGATAGGTACTATTTTTATCTCCATTTATTAGATGATGACCCTGAGGCACACAGAGATTAAGTAATTTACCCAAGCTAGTAAGAGCTGGATTTGAACCCATGAGGGTGGATGTTATGTCCATTTTGTCCACAAGATTTCCCTAGAGCTAGAAGAATGCATGGCACATGCAAGAAATGCTATGAATATTGAGGAATTAACCAAAGACTAAGACAAAAACTACTGAGATGTAGGGTTGATGGGTGCAGGGCACAGAGGAGTTAGAGGGACTCTCTTGGTGATTAGGGGATTTGTGGCGTCGCTGATTGAGACAGGATGTTAGGAGGAAGAACTTCTCTGCAGGGCATGGAAGGAACTCACTTTTAGATACTTGGTTTTCAAGATGTCTGTGGACCACTTGTTTGGCATGGAAATGTTCAGCAAATTATAGAATAAATAAAGAAAAATGAGAGACGTTTGCTCCCCCTAGAATGCTCATAGAAGTATCAAAGATATAATCACAATTCAAAGGTGCAGTAAAACTGGGAAAAGGAAAGGAGGAGAAAGGGTGAGGACAGGTGGAATGAGCCTCCTATTTTGTGTAATATTTTATCGTCCCACCTGGAAGCTCGTTCCCGGTGCCGAGGAGGAAGTGGAATCATTGATCAGTCTCAGGGGAGCTATTCCAGGCTTGACACTTAAGCCGTGGGGTGTCTGGAATTGAGTCTATTCTTGTTAATAGTTCTTCCTAATTGTTCTCCCAATTAGGCAATGTTTCATCTCTCTGTCATTCCAGATCTTCTTTTTTGAATAAAGCCTCCTGATAATAACCAGCTTTCCTTGATTAACTTAAAATGCTGTTCACCTGCCTCCTGGTTGATGTCTATGTGATGTTGGTAGTCAGATGTCCTGCTGAGGTGGACATCTGTCTATGGGGACCCAGATCCAAACGGTCTCGTTTAAGGGTGCATGGGTAGGTGATGTGAGAGTCGTCAGGAGAGACCCAGAGCTCCAAAGAGAATGAAGAGGACCTTTGAGGATAACTACTTCAGAAGTGCTGGTGAAGATTACGGGGGGACTTTATTCCTCCCATCATTTCTCACCATGTTCTCCTTTATTCTTATCAAAGGATGTGGGTATTTCTGATGGGAGATTTTGCAACTGGGGGAGGACTCAGAATGGTTACAATGGGAAACTTTTGGTCAGCCTGGACTAGTTCTGTGAATCATACTTGGGGAACTGTATTTCTGTGTCTGTGCAGCTCTTTGCCTCTGGGAGGATGGAAAATTCTACCAAATTCCTCCAGCCTGAGTGTTTATCTCCTTGCATTGCTCCTGCAATCCTCGGGACATAAGCTAATAGATGGGATAACACTCCCGCTAATATAAATGCTTCCTATTTTAGCCACACAGCAACACTGTGGGCAAATGATTATCTATCCCACTTTATTGAATAAGAAATTGGATGCTCAGAGTGATAAGAGACTTCTCTAAGATGACATACCTGGTAATGGCAGAATCAGAACTTGTCCTTAGAATTCCTGATTCTTGGTCCCAAGTTTGTTTCCACCACACTGTAGTGCACTGGGATTTGTTCATTGACAAAGCACCCAGTTCCCTATGTATGCTTCTTCTCTTGCCTTTACCTCAGTGGCTCACGTCACTTACAAAGGTCAAGTGTCTGACCCTCTTTGTGTGGGACTCAAAGAAAACAGGATTCCCTTCTCCACAACCACACAAAAATGTGCCCCAAACTAAGGTGAACCTGCTACGTGGCAGGTAACATTCCCACTGCGCATGGACTAGGAGACAAATGCATGTTCGTGTGGTGCCCAGACAGCCACCTCGTGGGAAGAAAGGATGCTGGCAGAGTCGTTAGGAGGCTGGGCCCGGGCTTGTTGCTTCCTCAAGCTAGCTGTTTGTATAAGCCAGGCCATCTCTCTGGGGCTCGGTGTCCTTGTCTGTCAATTAGGAAAGCCAGCCTGCCCGTCTCACAGGCAGGTGAAAGAATGGGGTAATCTGTCAGGTTCTGTACAGCTCTAAAGCAGTGCTGTAATTATCCCAGAGGCATTTGAACCTGAAACCTGATATATAATTGCTTCTCTCCACATGAGAAATATGATGAGGCACTTGCTCGTTTCTTTCACCCACCAGGGAATAGCAGTTATCTAGGGGGCATTTGGTTTGGTTTTTAATCATGTGCAGGTGTTGTAAGATTCTGGCAGCACGGAGCCTCTCTGGGTGCCCCTTCACAATCTCTGCATGTAGAGACAGAGATAAGATTATTTACACACCATTTCATTATTCACAGCCTCTTGGAATGTAGCATTAAATAATTCAGAGAACATACAAGCTTGGGGATTGATGGGGAAGCTGATAGTTTTGCAAATACAGCATGCGGCAGCCGCAGAAAAACCCAGTTCCGGTGCAAATGCAAGTGGGAAAAATTGCTGGGTACCAAATCCTCATCGGGACCCTGAGAGGGGCTTTGCTTGCAGTCTAAAATAGACTCTGGATCCTAGGGATGGAGAGCTTCATCTCTGGGCGTGAAAATTCCCACCCTCCAGCCACCTTCTGATCTAAGGCTCCTTGGAGGCCACTCCTGTTGGAATTCTCCATTGCACCTGGTGTAGGTCCAGCCCCATACAAGGTGTTTGATGACTTCTTTTGTCCCTTGGTGGTCTCACTGGGGGTTGAATTGATGACTTTTTTTTTCTTTTACCTGAATGCTCTTTGTTCCATTAGCTGCTTGTTGTCTATATTCCATCAGGAATGGAATGAGCAGAGTCACTGAGAGGGAGAAGACCTGAGTCCCATCTCTTCCACCTATTAGCCTGGTGACTTTAGTGGCCATGGGGAATCCTGGAGGAAGGAGAGGAGAGAACTGAGAGAAAATTGGAAAAGAAGCCAAAAGTGAGGAGGGCACCGAAGAGAGTTTCAGGTGGGAAGGGTGGCCGACAGGATCGCACAGTAGGCATTTGAGGAGGAACAGTCCTGGGAAGTGGGCCCTGGGTTTGGCGATGAGGAGGTTGTCTAGGCTCATCTCCGGCCTCT
Organism: Microcebus murinus; assembly: GCF_040939455.1. Taxonomy (NCBI): domain Eukaryota; kingdom Metazoa; phylum Chordata; class Mammalia; order Primates; family Cheirogaleidae; genus Microcebus; species Microcebus murinus. Next base: position 33,196,452 of record NC_134110.1, on the reverse strand, counting down.
TAAATAAAGCCTCCTTTCCCAGGCACTGCACCACGGCAGGAACACGGGCAGCAGGCTCACCCCAGCCCTGCAGCACTTAGCTGTCTGGCTTCTCTCTCTGCACTTGGCTCCTGGGCTCTGGGAGTTCCTGGCCTCATATTCCAGCTCTGGTTCATCTTCCTGGCCGTGTCCTCAGCTTAGCAAGCTCTCCAGACCCACCTTGGGCTCACAGACCTCAGGTCCCCATCTCTGCTTGACCCCAACTTTGCTGTTGATGTCAGCATTGCCTGAAGCTCTGGGCATGAGGCCACTTCCCTGCCTTCTCTGGGCCCCATGGAATCATCCAAGCCCAGTCAGCTCCTTGGTTTAGGCTTCAGACAGACATTACTAATGACCTCCAAAAGGGATAGTTAGGTGACTTCTTAGTTAATCTGGCAGGTTTTAAGGCATCAGGAGTATAATAATCAGCACACTTAGGTTGTGAGTGACAGAAGCCTAGTGACGGAGCCGAGGCCAGATAGAGCACGTGGTGCCCTGTCAGAGCCCTCCTGCCGGGCTGGGGGCACAGCTCTGTGGTGCGAGCATGCTGGGCAGTGGCCAGGGAAGGCCTGTAGCTTCCTGGAGCCAAAAGACCTCGGGTATCATGGCCAGGCGAAGGATTGAGACCTAAGGGGACGACAGCCTGGAGGTGCAAGCCAAAAGGAATCAGCTTGAGAACAAATGGGCTCTGTCCTTAGCAGCAAATAGGGCTCAGCTGTGACAGAGGAGCTGGCAAGGTGGCAGGACACGAAGAGATGCTCTGAGCCTTTCCGAACAGAGGGAGGGGCCCTTCAGAGGGCGCCCGCAGCCTCGCTGGGGTGTGAGGAGGGGACCAGAGCAAACCTAGGACAGACTGAGACCAGTCGGGCCCGAGGGCGTGGGTTGGGGGTTGGTCTTAGACAGGAGGAGGGATGCCCCTATCTGACGTGGGAAAGGAAGGCCGGAGACACAGGGGAAGGGAGAGGGGGCTGCTGTGGGAGGGGTGGGTGCGCAGAGCTGTAGGGACACTTGCAGAACTCAGACAGCAGCTTCTCCAGAGATCAGTATGATTCCTGGTTCGGGAGATGTTTGGCCATGTGAGCTGTCTAAGAGGCTGGGGACTCAGGCACCCTGATGCGTGGCAGGAAGGCCACTATTGTTCACCAGGATTCACACATTTTTGAGCTCCTGTGATATTTCAGACACTCAACGTGGCTCTCTTTCACCCCTTGGATCACTATGCTATGGAGAATGTATTGCTTTTCCTCATTTCGCAGATGAGGAAAAGGTGGCTCAGATAAGTTAATTAGCTTCACTAAGGCCACACAGCCAAAAGTCACTGAGGTGGGATTTTAATCCTAATTTTTCTGACTATGATGACCACGGTCTTTCTATTCTGTCCACACTACAGGAACTAAAAATGGCTTTTCTTTTTTATCAGCACATCACCACCATCCTTTATCTTAAACTCCACTTAACAACATGGCCCAAGCTGGAAAAGAAGAACTGTAATGTTCTCAGAACAAAGGAAGGATCAATGTTTGAGTCGATGGATATCCCAATTACCCTGATTTGATTACTGCACGTTGTATAGGTGTATCAAAATATCACACGTACCCCCAAAATATGTAGCACTATGACATATAAATAAAAAAACCACAATGAGATATCACTTAACCCCAGTGAGAATGGCCTTTATCAAAAAATCTCCAAACAATAAATGCTGGCGTGGTTGCGGAGAGAGAGGAACACTCCTACACTGCTGGTGGGACTGCAAACTAGTTCAACCTCTGTGGAAAGCAATATGGAAATACCTTAAAGCGATACAAGTGAATCTACCATTTGATCCAGCAATCCCATTGCTGGGCATCTACCCAAAAGATCCAATGACACTCTACAAAAAAGACACCTGCACTCGAATGTTTATAGCAGCACAATTCATAATTGCAAGGCTGTGGAAACAGCCCAAGTGCCCATCAATCCAAGAATGGATTAATAAAATGTGGTATATGTATACCATGGAGTACTATTCAGCTCTAAGAAACAATGGTGATATAGCACATCTTATATTTTCCTAGTTAGAGCTGGAACCCATACTACTAAGTGAAGTATCCCAAGAATGGAAAAACAAGCACCAGATATATTCTCCAGCAAACTGGTATTAACTGAGTAGCACCTAAGTGGACACATAGGTGCTACAGTAATAGGGTATTGGGGAGGTGGGAGGGGGGCGGGTATATACATACATAATGAGTGAGATGTGCACCATCTAGGGGATGGTCATGATGGAGACTCAGACTTTTGGGGGGAGGGGGGGAAATGGGCATTTATTGAAACCTTAAAATCTGTACCCCCATAATATGCCAAAATAAAAAAAAATTAAAAAATAAAAAAAAAATTTGAAATCCTGGGTGAAAGAAAGCTAATAATAGGGTATTGGGCAGGTGGGAGGGGGGAGGGGGGCGGGTATATACATACATAATGAGTGAGATGTGCACCATCTGGGGGATGGCCATGATGGAGACTCAGACTTTTGGAGGGAGGGGGGGAAATGGGCATTTATTGAAACCTTAAAATCTGTACCCCCATAATATGCCGAAATAAAAAAAAAATTAAAAAAAACCCCAAAAAACCCCAATATGTCTCAGCTTCTGAGCAACAAAAATAGTACAGTACTTCCCCTTTATGCATGGTTTTGTTTTCTGCAGTTTCTGTTACTTGCAGTCAACAGCAGTTTGAAAATATTAAATGGAAATGTAAGAAATAAACAAATCGTAAGTTTTAAATTGGGTGCCGCTCAGAGTAGTGCGATGAAATCTGTCACTGTCATGCTCCATCCCCAACACACAAGTCATCCCTTTGTCCAGCGTGTCCGCGCTGTATGCAATGCCTGCTCGTGGTCACTCAGCAGTCCTCTTGGTTATTGGATCAACTGTCCTGGTATTGCAGCACTTGTGTTCAAGCCATCCACGTTTTACTTAATAATGGCCCCAGAGTGCAAGAATAGTGATGTTAGCATGTTATTATAATTGTTCTATTTTATTTTGAGTTATTTTTAATCTCTTAATATGCCTAATTTATAAATTAAACCTTATAATAGGTGTGTATGTACAGGAAAAACATAGTCTATGCAGGGTTCGGTGCTATCCCCGGTTTCAGGCATCCACTGGAGGTCTTGGAATGCGGCCCCCAAGGGTAAGGGGACTGCTGTAATATCAGTTACAAGGACTTTATCACTTCCACCTCAATGTTTATCCACTGCTTGTGATTTACTTGTTTTGTCTAACTCTGACCTTTACAACATCAATTAACACAGGATGAACAGTATTACCCAGTTGAAAAGTGAAAATAAAATGGACCATAGAGGCCCTAGGCCACACAGGAAGTTGGTTACCCAGTTGTGACCAAAACTAGATTTTTTTTTTTTTTTTTTTGCATTTTAATATAAGCCTTCTTCTTCTTCATTTTTTCTTTTGCCTCATCTGGCTTCCTGCACATTATCGGGTTCACCACACTTACAAGGGACTGGCTGAGAGAGGAAGGATTGTCTCAGTAACTGTGCACATCCTTGCTACACTCCCAGCTCAAGCTTGCAGTGTGCTGTCATCTGCGTTTGCGGACACAGACGACAGGGATGAGTATGGATTGAATGTCTACTATGTGCTAAATTCAGAACAGATATGATCTCATTTAATTTTAAAAATAAAAACAAAAAGAAAAAAAAGGAGGAAACAAACCTGGAAGGTAGGTCTTGCTCGTGTACCCATTTAACAGATAAGGAACAGCGTGTCTGATAAATGGTGGTGCCTGGTCTTGTCTGAATGTAAAGCCTATCCTCTTTCCATAGCCTTTTAGTTCTGACAACACTTCTTTGAAATGCTCCCAGGCATTGGGTGTGCTTATTAAAAGGATTTGTTATGTAAAATTTGGATTTGGTCCAAAGGCCACACTCAAGGATCCAGAAGGCCACGTGTGGCCCCAAGGCCTCAGGCTCCCCATCCCTGTAAGGAAGCAGGGACTAGGTTCATTTTGCTGACCATGAACTCTATGTGTCTTGCACATTATAGGTGCTCAAGAAATATGTGTTGAATGAATAAATCCCATTTGATAGCTGAGGGGCCTCCACTCTCAAGAGGTTAATAAAATGTGGAGTTGGGATTCGAATTCACCCTCTGCTTCAGCGTTGGCCCACTTCCCACCCTTCAAAAGGTTTAGGCATGGGGTACTGTTGGTGCGTGTAAAGAAGGAAGAGGAAGGGAAAGTTGGGCATAAATAATTAAATAAAGACATCCCAGGGAGACCTCTGCGTCAGCACCTCTTCTGAGGCTAGCTCTGAGAAGCCAACAAGGAGAATTTCCGCCGGCGCCGCTGCACGGAGTCACACGAGATCCCCGGGCCTGCGTGCAGGGAAGAGAGACGCCACTGATTCGAAACGTCACAGGACTGTGCTATCTGATGCCTGTTTGCCTAAACTGCTCGCCACAGAGACTTAATTTTGGAGTGGTATTTGGGGTGTTTTGGAATCTGCTCACTTTGGGCCATAGGGTAAAGTAGAAAGTACCAGAACATTGGAGGTGGGGATCCAACCCCAAATTCAGGCCTGGACTGTATTCTCTTGTATCTTTTATAGCTAGTCATTAACTCTTTGAGCCAATTTCCTTGGCTTCGGCCTCAACTGGCCCTGGCTTCCATTTATTCCCACTATTCCCAAGATGGCACAAGAGGACATTAACAAGCATCTACGAGGGTGAGCAATGGGGACAGTTTGTCTCGTCGACCTCCTGGGGCTTCAGTCTTCCTTTTAGCAAGAATTCACTAGTGTGCTTTGCTCTGTGTCCTGTGGGCGGCACATGCCTGGTGCAGAGTGTGGCCTTGGATCCGGTCTGCCCAGGTGTGAATCCCAGCTCTAGGAGTCTTCTGCTTTATCACCTGGGACAGGTTGCCAAGGGTGTGCAGTCTTAGACTCTGGGTCTGCAAGGTGGGGATAGGAGGGAAATCTCCTGCAAAGGCCTAATAGGAAGAGTAAATGAAATCATACATACAAAGCACTTACCCAAATGCCTGGCATATGGCAAGCAGTCAGTACAAGTACTGGCCTCATGGGCTTTGGGTTGTTATAGATTAAATGAGATAATGGTGGTGAAAACACTTTGCACAAAATCATAGGAGCTGCCTGCCATCCTGTGCACCATGGGACCCAGTTGTCAATTTTACAGGGTCCCCGACCACTCTTATTTCTATACCTTGTGACCACGTATGACTTGTCTTCTCTGATCATTTATGACAATCCACCCCCTTGTCAGTCCAGCAAACTCCTACTCATCCTTCAGTGTTTGTTAGTGTCATCTTCTCTATGTAGTGATCCCTGACTTTCCCGGGCACTGCTGAGTGTTCCGTCCTCTGCTTCTACAGCATTGGGTGTCGATTGTCAGAGTCAGGCGAGTTGTGTTGTTCTATGATGCTCTGGCTGGTGTCGGTCTTGAGCCCGGCAGGCTCTGAGCTCCTGGAGTCTCACCAGTTAATCCCACCGTGCCCAGCACAAGGGCTGGCACATGGAAGGTCTGCCATCCACGCTGCCTTGATTCGAAGGTCTGACCATTCACAGGAGACAAGAAGTACTTTCTGAAGTTTGAAAAGAATTACCTGTTCTTTTGCAGGCCTTAGTACAGAATTATTAATATAACTGGGCTATGAATAGAGATTTAACTCACTTTGTTTGACTTAAAAAGAAGTCTTTTTATAATGGAAGAATAAAATCCACCAACAGGTTGTGGATGTATATACTTCTTTTCCTCCAAGGATTTGTTTTCTGCTTCATTAATAGAAATTCTCCCACACGAAGAACCTTTTCCTCCCCTTTGCTGAGAAGGACAGCTAAGGAAGGACTTGTGTTTTATTTTTTCATGGGCTTGGAATAGATAATTGCTTAAAGCTGAATTTTGGGCTGCCGATAATCCAATTACGGTCTTGGGCATAATTGTTCCTGTATAACCTGATGTCTTTTATTCTTCATGGATCTGACTTCTGAAGCTGGTTCTCTTGGCAACAGCATATCTTTCTGTGGGAGAAAGGAACACAGCCATTTGGGGGTATTCTTTGCTCAGCAGATAAGAAAGAGGTAACACATGAGAAAATAGACAGGAAATTGTGAGTATTATTGGAATAATGATCGAGACTTTTATGAATATGCAGATACATCGATGTCTGAAACAGAAAGAAATTTCCCTGCAACTATGACGTGAGCTGTGTCTCTTCCCTCCCACTGGTTACTCCTGGTGTGTCAGAAGGTGAGAAACTGAATTGCCTCTTTTTGCCTTGCACTCTGGCCGAATTATGCTGCCAGTAAAGAGGGGAGTCTGAGGTTTGCTGCTGGCTATGTTAAATTTATAATTTTCCATTTTCCAGTCCTCTCTAGAGACTCGAAGGAGAAGTAGTAAGGTGCAATGGAAAAGCCCAGAACTGCGTCACAGGACACTTGGGTTTCAGTGCTGAGAGACCACTCCATTCACCTCACTGAAACTCAGTGTCCTCTCCTGGAATAGGGGGGCAGTGAGTTAGAATCAGAGGGTACAAACCATTGGCCCAAGCGCCAAATCTAGCCCTCAGACCTGTCTATTTGACCTATATAGTATCTCCCAAAATTTGAGTTAATTGTCAACATTCAAAATTCAGAATAGGTTTCATAAAGCATCAAATCTCTGCCTTCTTTTGGTAATGGGAGGAATCTAGAAGTCCTAGTCCTGTATTTCTATGCAGAGCTGGAACTCAACAGTTCTTTTGGTTAGTTCACCACAATCACCACCACTCCCCATTGTTTTGTACTGAATTTGTGTCACTCATTTATGTTACCTGGCTCGTCCCTACAGGCATTCAGTTTGTGACCCCTGGAGTATAGGGATCTTCAAGTTCCTGTCTACATTTGTCAGTATCTGGCTAAGACGCTTCCAGATAATACTATTTTGTTTTTACTTGATATAAGTTCCCATATTAGGGATGCAGGAATTGAGGTTCAGCATGGTCAGTGACCTGTCATGGCAGGGAGGGTCATACGTGGTGAAGGCAGTAATGGGACGTGGGGCTCCTGAGTCCCTGCCTAGTCGTCATTGTCATCTCTAAGAGTTGTATTTTCCATTTCATTTCAGTCCTTTGTGTGCCTAGACTAAGGCAGTTAGAAGATCAGGTGTACGGATCTAAAACCAAATGGCCTTTAGAAACCACTAGGAATGAGCCTGAGTTAAATTCCAGAGATGAAACTGCTGATTCAGATGGATTTTGAGTTTGAGAAAAAACCTCAGCCACTTTGGATATTTAGAAAAAATAGTTAATCTTTACATTCTGAGCATTTGGCAATTCTCAGAGTGCTTTTAGCGTTTAACAGTTCCCGTTCTTGAATTTGTGAATTGTGTGTGAATTTGGACTCTGCCACTTTGTAGCTTTGTAACTTGGACTTCATGGTTCCTAACACAGGGATGATAATAGTGACGCCCACCCTCACGGGGCTGGTCTGAACGCCCAGCGTGCAGTGACGTGTAAAGTCACTGCTTGGCTGATGTTGAGATCTGACCATGTGCATAGTACTTGCCATTTATTTTCCAGACATTCACTCAGTGGGGAATATTATCTCCACTTACATTTGCAGAGTTGAGCCTCAGTGCCAATACATTTATTTAAGGTTACATGACCAAGAAATATTAGGATGCTGCAAATAATTTCAAACCATAATTTTTATGATGCCCCAGTTTTTCTTCTACAAAATGAGCGGATTGTTCCAACTGGACCCTTCCCATCTGTGAGAGTCTATGATTTAACTAATGGATAAAGAGGGAAAGGATAGCATTAAAAAAGTTAAAAAAAAAAAAACAGGCTAAACTTTATCTTACTTCATTGCTTAAAAAGGAACAGAAAGTTAAAATAATTGGCATGAGTATAAGGAAAGTTGTTATTTTTTTCCTTACATTTCACTTTCATTTTCTGTCCTCTGTCCCCCTTTGAAAGTTCATTTATGCAGGGCAAACACTTGGGGCTGGTCAAAATCCCTCCTCCTGTTCCACAGCCCTAGTTTTGATTCAGAAAGTGGTTCCGACAAGCCATTATTGATGAAGACAAGCCCAGGGTTACAGGAACAAAAGCCCAGCTCCTGTGTGAGCACTCAGCGGGCAGGAGACAAAAGGGAGTGACTATAAAAGGAAATTTGAACACATCCTCTGATTTTTAAAATTAGTCACAAGGTTTGGTCTTTTTTTTTTTTTCCAGGGAGATTATTACAGGGATAGCAATGAATAGTCTTCAGAGACTTCCTTTTTTATTTTCTTTGTTTTGGTGGTGAAACGTTTTATTGTATTTAGGATTAGCCAGCTGGACTCAGTTTAAATGATCCCAATTTTAGTGGTAACATCCAAAGCATCTTAGTCAGGGGCCGGTCAGATGTCCTCCTCTTCACTCCATCAGACCTGACCAAAGTGTTGACCTTGGCCAGTCAAGGTCTCAGAGCTTCACAACAGCTTATGAAGCTGTTGGTGCTTATTGGCCTTGACCTCCACAGTGAACATGAATGCGTTGTTGTCTTTGATCCTCATGGCCAACTCCACTGCCAGGGGAATTTGATGATGGAATAGTGGTCAAGCTGTTTTCTCCTGGTGGCACTCTTCTTAGAATATTTGAGCTGCCCTGAGAACCACAGTATCTTATTCTGTCAAAATGTGGGTGATGTGCAGGTTTTTGGTACCTTTCAGAACTGCCTTCTTGGCCTTCAAAGTCTTTGTTTGGCTTCAGTTTTGGAAGAGGTAAAGGCTTCATTTTTTGATGTTTGTTCTATCTTTGTGAAGATGTCCTTTTCTTCTTAAAAATAACTTTTTCACTTTATAAAAATAAGTAAAAAGTAGTAGTATTTGTGACAGAAATTTTAGAAAATGCCAGAAGTTATTTTTAAAAATTGTGAGCATATCACCAGATATAACCACAATATAAATACACTAATATATATATGTTTCCTTCCAATTTATTTTTTCTATAATGAATATAGCTGTCCTACTGAATATACAAGTTTTTACTCATATATTTTACTTAGCTTTGTGTGAGCATTTCTCCCATGTCACTGTATATTTTTAAAAAATGACTTAGATGGCTGCATCCTTCATGCATGGATCTGCTGCAATGTACTCAATCTTTTGTTCCATATTTAGGTTATTTGTAGTTTTTCACCATCATAGATGATACTACCATGGATATTGTTATACAGTTATCTTGACTCACATCTCTGATAAATATTTTTATTTATTTTATAATTATTTTTTATTGATATGTAATAGATATACATGTTTTCGGGAATCCTGATAATTTGATATATTCATATAATGTGTAAAGATCAAATCAGGGTAATTGGGATACCCATAACCTTAAATATTTACCTTTTCTTTATGCTAGAGGCATTCTAATTATTCTCTTCTTGCTCAAGAGTTTTAAAGTATGGGACTGAATATTTCATTTGCTCAACCCAAATCCTGACAATTTCCCTGACTCTGTTCTCTTCCTTATGCTTTTCCCTTGGATGAAATCCTAAGCTATTTGGCAAATGTTTAAAGCCCTGCATGATATGTTCCCTTCCCAGTCACCAAGGCTGTGCCTGGATGTCTCCACATCTAGCTTATAGTTCTGCCAGTTTGAATTGCCTATAGCATCTACCTATCCAGGCTTTTTCATATCTCCCTGCCTTAACTCAGTGCTTCCAAAACTCCAGGCATTTAAATATCACATTCGCAATTTTGCCGTTTTTCATATACTACCTGTACCAGTACTCAGGTGCTATTTATTTTTAAGATTGTTACTTAAAAAGCAGATTTTGTGTGGATGTAGGCATGCATGTATGCATAATTGTTTTTCTAATTTGTATGAAAATACATTCATAACCATTGAAATAAAAAATAAAGGTTTTTCTGACACTATATAAAACAATCTTCCATCATGGCATGTATTCTATTTTGGGAAACACTACATTAATTCCATCCTCCTGGTGTGTTATTCTCTCCTTTCTGAGAGAGTAACTTCTATTCATCTCTTGAGTCCTAGGAAGGCTGACCCTGAGTCTGAGTTAGATCCCACCTTTCTTGGGGTCTTTAAGCACCTTGTGCTTTCCTCATCTCAGCACCCAGCACACCAAATTGTAATTGTGTATTCGCTTACTTTCTTTTTACCTAACAATAAATTATTGAATTCCTCTATGGGCCAGGCTGCCTGTGAGAATGTAGTTATCAGAGTCAAAATACAAAATAAAGATGTTTCTCTATTTAAATGAATAATTGAAAATGAGGAAAAAGTAAGAACAATAAATGTGACCAAGCAGGTTTGAAAAAGAACCCAAACTATTTTTATGAATGAAAAATATTATAATCGAAAGTAAAAACTCAGACACATTTAATAGCAGATTATACATAGCTGGAAACAGAATCAATTTACTGAAAGATAGATTTAAAGAAATTACCCAGTGGTGTACACCAATAGGCATTTATTCTCAAACTCACAGGTTTGCAGGCCAGCTCAGGTTCAGTTAAACTAGATAGGGCTTGTCCAGGTGGCTCTGATTCCATAATGCATTAGGTGGCTTGAATCCAGGCTGTTGAGCTCAGGTCTTCTTCATGTGTGTTAATTCTGGGGCCAAGGCTGAAGGTGCAGCAGGAATCCAGGGCATGTTCTTCTCATGGCAGATCTAGAGCATAAAAGCCAAGCCAAACTCATAAAATCACACATAAAACCTTTGCTCCTGCAACATCTACTCATATTCCATTGTCAAAGCAAGTCACATAGGCTAAGGAAGTGGACTCGATGAGGGCATTAAAAAAAAAAAATACAGAAATTACCCAGGATATACAAATAAGAGATAAAGAGATGGGAAAAAAAGAAAGAATAATTTATGTTGAGTTTAAACAAGAAGTATAAAACATGTCAATTTGTACTTTCAAGTGGAGAGGAGAGAGAATGGGGTGGAGGCAATATTTGAATAGATAATGGCTGAGACTTTTCCTGCACTGATGAAAGACACACCTCTACCAATGTGGAAGGTCTGGTGAATCTCAGGCAGGATAAAATAAAATTTTTTAAAAATCTAAGCGAAACTTGTTAAAACTGCAGAATGCTAAAGATAAAGAGAATATCATAAAGGTGCAGAGAAAAATTACAGATAATTCACAATGGAACAGCAAACACACCAACAGCTGATTTCTCAGTAGCAACAATAGAATATAGATAAGAGTGGAATAGTAACTTAAAGTGCTATGAGAAAGTAACTGATAATTTAGATTTCACTGTTCAACAAAACCAAACTTTTAAGAATGAAGGCCAAAGAAAGAAGGGCTTTTTTAGATAAACAAAAATGAGAGAACTGACCGCTAACTAACCCTCAGTGAAGAAATTATAAATACTGTATTTTAGGCAGAAAAAAATAATAATCCCAGATGGACAGTTTGGGATTCAAGAAGAAATGGTGATAAAGGAGGTAATAAATATATGGGTAAATCAAAACAAATCTTAATTATATAAAACAGTAAAAAATAATATAGAGTTGAAAAAATAGAATTAAAATACACAAGCATAATAGAATCTAAGGTCAGAAGGAAACGAAGGGAATTCAAATGTTCCAAGATCTTAGATCCCCAAATGCTAAGTATGTTAAATAAATATGTTAAAATTTTTAGGATAGGATAGGAATACAGGGTATAACTTCCCAATCAGTAGATAGACACAAATGGAATGAGAAAAAATATCAATTCATAAAAATGCAAAATAATATAAGAAAAAAGAGCAAATAAAATACATAAAATACAGGACAAACAGTACTGAATATGATAACAGAGCTAAGCCCAAGTATATAAAAAAGTGTAGTAAAGGCAAATATTATCATATTTATTTTTTAAAAAATCGGTCAATATGATATTCATACCACGAAAAATATAAAAGAAAAATGCCCACAATTAAATTCTCAGAAAATACTAAACAAAGTGGCCCAACTGTTTTAATATTAGGTAAAAATTAATTTAAGGCAAAATCTTTGCTAAAGATAAAGAGATTCACTATATAATGAAATAACTTTCCATTCCTAGGGAGATATAACCAATTAAACATTTATGCATCAAAATACATAGCCTCAATATATATGAAGCAAAGAGTGACAGAACACTTTTCTCTCAATAAATGATAATGTAAATAACCAAATAATCAGTAAAGATAAGGAAGGTTTGTACCATACAATTATTAACCTTGAGTTAAAAGACACATCTAGAGTATTTTATCCAACAATTACAGAGAATAGCAATTTTTTTAATCATACAAGGAAGATTTATGAAAACTGACATGACTTAGGACACGAAACAAGACAAAACATTCAGATATTTGGTATCATAAAGACCAGGTTCTCTGACTTCAATGGGATTAACTAGAAATCATTAAAAAACAATTAATTAAAACATCCATATGTTTGACAAATAAACCTCTGATTCTATACAACTCCTGGGTCAAAGAAGGAATATTTAGGAGAAAATAAAAATATTTAGTTTGAAAAAATGGGATATGCATCAAAATGGTTACTGAGAAGTAAATTACATAGGCTTAAATGTCTGTATTAGAAAAAGATAAAAGCCCCAAATTTGCTAAGATTCCAACTTAAGAAGTTAGATAAAAAACAACAGAATAAATCAGAGAAGCAAAAGGGCAAAATAATAATGACAGAAACAGAAATTTGTAACATTAAAAATAAAAAAAAAGTAAATATCAACACATCCAAATGCTGGTTCTTTGGAAAGACTAACAAAATGGACAAATCTGTGGCAGGGGTGATTGAGGAAAAAAGATTAAAATATATGGTAAAAATACACATTAGTAATAACATTTACAACTGACATTAAAAAGATAGAGGATGTTATGAACAATTTATGCCAATAGATCTGAAAACCTAAATAAACAGACAAATTTATTTTTAAAATATCAGTGCAATCCACCCTAGTGGGGAGGAGAATTTCTTACTGACATTGTTCGATTTGTCAGCACATGGTGACCATAAACAGCAGACAGACATTTTGTCAATTTTACTGTTGGTTTTAAATTATCTACAGGTGACACACCCCTTATTACCTGCAACTGAGGAGGGCTCATCCCACCTCTTCCCGCCTCCCGCCATGACATGTGATAGCACAGAAAATAAATGATTATCAGATACGTATAGCAATATGCCACTCACTAGCAATGTTACTTGGCCTGAGTCATTTAATTTTGGGGGCTTCAATTTTCATCACATGCAATATAAATGAGTATTTTAACTGAGTTTGTTTCTTCTGTAAAATGGGAGTAATGCGCTCGGGCTTCCCTTCAGTGGTAGATATTTAAAAACTAGCTCCCCAAAAGCAGACAAACAAGCTAGAAAAACAAAAACTCTGATTTGTAGCATTTGAAAATTTCTGTAGTGTAAATGCTTCCAACAATGTCCAGTTTCAAGCTACCAACCTGACTACGGGATTGGGGTGAGATGAGCAGAGTCAGCTTTCAGGAGCTGGGGTGCACCAGCTCTGGCACGCCACTGTCACCTTCTGGCTGCCAGCATCTCTCACCTCAAATGGCACAATCAGATGGATGGCCAACTTTGACCCCTAAATCGGACACTACTACATTTGAATTTTGGCTCTACCTCTAATTAATTGTGATTCTGGTGAAGTTATTTTGCTCTCTATGCTCTAGTTGCATTGCTAAGAAAATGAAAAATAATAATAGTACTTATAACACAAAATGCATCCACCCATCCATCCATTCATTCATTCAACAAGTGTTAATGGAGAGAGGTGATGTGGCAGGCACAGTGCTGGGCATACTGGGAGAATTAGCCGAAGAACTTAGCTAAATGGCAGGTGCCTTGACTTCTCGCTAAGAGATTTTCCCTATATTTGGTCCTTGGCTGTTTTTCACCTCTGTTGCTGCAGACTTTTCTTGTTTGATGCCATCTACTCCACCACATGGTCTGGACCTGCCTACGCTTGGATGACTTCCTAATCATAATCTCCCATGACACTTCTCCTCTGAGCTCCAGATGCTGGTATCCATCACTCACTGGCCACCTCCCTTGAGGCAAGCCATGGGCTCCCAAGCAACATGCCCCCAAATGAACCCATTATCTCTTTCCATCCACTCCATCTGCTCCTTCTCCTGTGTTTGCTCCTTTTCTCAGAGAATGGGACTGCAAATTCCCCTAATACTAGAAACTCTTCCTAAAAACCTTCCATGGTTAAGTATTTCCTTCCATATGAAGAATAGTTCCTTCCAGTGCTTTGCTCAGATGGGCAGGCTAGACCAGGTCCAACCACAACTGCAGGTGTATCTTGTAGTGTTCTTGTCACAATCAATATTTGTTGAATTAAATCAGTAAACTAACAGAGAGAATTTCATGCACCATAAGAGGATTTGAGGGAAGCTATTCTGAGGCAATAGCAAGAGCTATTGATCTCTCTGAAATCACACCACTCAGACAACTGTGTATTTTACCATTCTTCAGCTGGGAGGAGGGGCATAATAGACAATGAGATTGGCTCAAAGTTGATAGATTGATCGATTGATTGATTGATTCACTGATTCATTCTTTCTTCCAGCCTGTATATTTTAAATGTCTACAAATGTGCCAGGTACTTTTCTGGGTTCTGGTGATACTGAGATGAATAGAATACAAGTCCAAAGATCTCATGGCTTATTTGTGGGGAGGATTTTAAAAATGTGTAATTAAACGTGTTCTCTGAAGAAGAGTTTTGTACACATGGAGGAGAGAGTGATAGCTTCTGCCTCTGAGAACCAGGGCAAGCCTCACGAAGGTGGTAATACTTGTTCTGGGTCTTTTATAATAGGAAGAGTTTGCCAGTTGGAAGAAGGAGTGAGGGTGGAGAAGAAACAGGAAATGCGAGGCGGAGGGAACAGCGCGTGCAGTACGGAGGTGGGCAATGTTCTCTTAGGATGTGTGTGAGTGAGTGTGCCAGGAATGAGGCCAGTGTGGTCCACTGAGATCCAGGGCTGCAGTATGTCCAGTCAGGGTTCCAACGCCAGCAGGCATCACAGTCACCTGGGTGTCATCTAAACAGGTGGACTCCGGGGCTCCACCCAGACCCGGGTACTCATAATCACCGTGAGGCGCCTGCGTATCATGTAGAAATTCTCCAGAGGAGATTCAAATGCAGACTCAAGCCTGGAGGTCAGCGAAGTTCAGGGACCTGTCCATGGTCACACAGAAAGTGGCAGGAGAGGATCTCCCACTCAGGTCCTTGGGGTGATGGTTAGGAATACTGACGTCCAAGGCTATTGGTCTCCGCTGCCTTGATGGGCAGTGGAGCTGCCTGCTAGACTCCACAAATCATCACAAATCCTGATTTTCTTCAAAAGGCAGTGATTCCCCTTGTCTGGCTCGAGATGTGGGCTGCAACTGATTCCAGAAATTGGCATCCTCGCCAGCCTTATCGGGCCCGTAGATAGTGACAAATCCCTTTCGTTTGTTCCCCATTATTTCGCTGTAAATGAGAAAGTAATAAAGCGAGGCTGCAACTGGACTAATTAAATCAGCCATTTCTAATCCCATCGATCCAGGGACAGCGACTTGCAGAGGGGTGGAAAAGAAAGAAGCTTTTGATTCAGAATAAACCAAACACATTTCTGTCACAAGGTGGGGACTGAGGAGTGAGAAAGAAACAGACGGTACCTGGGATCTGAACTCTGCAGGGGGAGAGGGACGGCATGCCTGGGGGCGGAAGGGGAGGCTGCGTAGGGGCTCTGGGCAGACAGACGCACACTGTTTTCTTTCTCGGACAAAAGGCACAACGGGAGCAAAGAGGCTGTTAGAGTGAGACACTCAGTCTATGTTGCTGGGGGCTGAACACTGGAGGGCATACAACCACTGTCAAAGGTGGAAAAATAAATACATGAATAAATAAATAAATTTTTAAAAAGAGACCTGCAGGAAGCCAGCTGGTGTGGCTTTTATGGGCAGACTTAGCAGCACTGGCCAGAGTTGGGTTTAGAAGTATCTTTTCTGTCTTTATTTTGTGGAAGGTCATTTTTGTCCATCACATGGACCAGCCCAGTTCCTCCCAGCTGTGGCCTCTAATTTCATCTCCCTGGCCACCACACTCTGCCCTCTTATTTCACCTCCCTGGCCACCCCACTCTGCACTGCCTACAATTCTGTGAAAGTGCCAGAGTGATCCTCACCTTCTTGCTTTTATTCATACTGTGTCTCCTGCCTGGATGGCTCTCTCCCCCAGCCCTTCCTGCAGAGTTTCTCAGAGTGTGATCCGCACTTTGTTTGCCAGGGAAAAACTTAGGGATTTTTCTAAAAGTGCAGAAGCCACACCGAGCACATCATTGCTGAATCACTCTCTGGGGGCCTGGAGCTCAAGAATCTGGATTTTAGCAAATATGACGGGTGATAGCAACACCAGGGTGTTAGAACCCCGGGCACCCTGTTCTCTCCGTGTGGGCACCCCTATTCATCTCTGCCTTCTCAGCCTCAGTACATCAAAATAAACAGGGCTTCCTGTTGCTTTAGGTTTGGAAATGGCCAAAAGCATTTTTATTTGATTTGAGCTTATTGTAAACTTCTGTAGAAAGAAGACAATGAATTGTAATGTCCATCTCAAAACCTAACAGATTTTATAGCAGTTGGAGAGCAGACATCTACAGAGGAAGAGCAATTTTTAGTTCAGCTGTGCCTGAAATGAATAACAGTAAGTAGAATTTATGAACTATCATTATCTCCTACCTTAGCCATATTTTATGACTTTCCAAAGTAAGCTAAAACATACCTTACAAACTTTGACAACCCTACAAACATAAAGATTTATAAGTTGGGTGAGTAAAGACCAACTCTGTAATAAAATAATTTGACTGCAAAAAAGTCCTTGTCTTTCTAGTGGATATCAGCCCTGTTTTCCCATGGACCAGCATCCTTTCTATATTTGGGGGCATTTCTGGCTTTATGAGTTTCATATCATCAATATAGAAGGAGCAAACAATTTTACAGCCTTGCAGCTCAGACCCAGATCATTTGTACCTTTAACGAGTACCACTGATCATTAGTACCTGCACAAGATGTGATCTGAAAGTGAGCCATAGAAGTCTGACTCCCCGGGTGGCCTGTTTTGAAGGTGCAGAAGCAGCCTGATTTGGGAGGGTGTTAGGAGCAGATCCAGCTCCTGTGCCGGAGGCTGTCGGTTCCCAGCAGGGTACAAATGGGGGTACCTCCTATGGGCAATGGCAGCTGCAGTGGTGGTCTCCTTGCCAGCCATTGAGAATGTCCTTCTTGGAAGCTCACGTTCCCCTTGCAAGTTGCTCAGCCAGCCCTGCTGCACCCCACTTTGTCTAAGGTAACCCTTATTACAATGATCCGAATCAGGAAATTCGTATTGCCATAGTTCTATCATCCTAACCTACAGACTTTGATTGAATTTTACCAGCCGCATCACTATTGTCCTATTGTGCAAAAGAAAAAAGAAATATTACTTTCTGATCTGGAATTCAATGCAGGATTACATGTTATATTTGTCATAAATCTTTAGTCTCCTTCAGTCCAAAATAATTCCTCACTATTTCTTTTTTTTCTATAATAGCCTTGATATTTGTTAAGAGCACAGACAGGCATTTTATTTCGTAGAAGTTTCCTCAGTTTGGGTTTGTGTATTATTCTTCATGATTAAAGTCATATTATGCATTTTTGGCAGGGATACCACTGAAGTGATGTTGTGTTCTTTGCTGTGTATCATATTGGGGGGCACGCGACTTGATTTGTCCCATTACGCATGATGCTTCTTTGATCACTTGATTAAAGTGGTGTCAGCCAGGTTTCTCCACTGTAAAGGTGCTTTTCCTCCCTTTGTAATTATTATGCATCCACAATCCTTTCAGTACCTTCCTTCCTGCTTTATCAGTCAGAGTCAGCTTCTGTTGCTTGCAACTAAGAGCTCTGACAGTGATATCTCTTCATAATAAAAGAAAAGGGAAAACCATGGAGAACATTTTCTACTTAGGATCAATAGCAGAACACAGTTAAATCCTGCTTGAGACCTTCACTTCGGCTCCATTAATCCATATTTAGGGCAGAAGCTTTGTTTGGTTGTTTCCTTATCAGCATATCCTGAAATATTTTATAGCACAGCATTTGAATAACAGAGTACTTTTAATCCAAGTGATTTGCCTCATAGGGTCCCTTTAATTAAAAGCCGATTCTCTTCTTAGAGGAAGACTTTTCCACTGAATCGTTTGCTCTCTCAAGGAGGGGGCTTACGTTATTCCATGACCATAAAGTATTGCCTATTCTAAGAGGCTTTTCTGACTGCTTCCCAGAAGTGGACCAGCTGCCCCTTCTCTGTTCTATTCTGCCCTGCACTGATGCAACACTTCAGGGCTCCTGGACATTTGCCTGTGGACCTCTCAGAGTGGACTGTCACCTGGGAGGGCAGGGACCTTGCCTTTTCTGCTTCTGTCTCCTCCGCACCTAATGTAGTACTTCCCATGGGTGAGCTCCCATGACAGCTCCATGGATGTTTGTTGAATCAAAGGATCTACGTAAGAACAGATGATTGTGGCAGGTTCCAGTGCAGCCCATTGGGGTGAGTCCTTGGACGGTATTTAGAAGACTAAGTTCCTTCAGCTCTGTTGGGCCCATATTATCCAGCACAGCGGATGCTGGGACTCTTTGGAACTATTTTGGGGATTTAAGCAAAGAAGTGGCATGACTGAGTCTGGGTTTTAAACATCTCTTTGGCTGCATTGGAGGCAAGATGACAAGGCCAAGGCAATGGACAGGGGTCCCTGTCAGGCGATTCTGCAATGGTCCAGGCATGAGATGGAGAAGGGAAGAGAAGCACAAGATATTCTAGAAGATAGCAGAGACAAACATTGCGACTCCTTGGTGGCCTGCTTAGAACCAGGCCCTTTCCTGCACCGTCTCTGTTCTTCATAACAGCCCTGAACACTGTGTTTGACACTCTTTGTTTCCTCATGAGGAAGTGGCGGCTGCTAGATTTGTCTAGAACACAGAGCTAGTGAGGATAGAGCCAGTGACTAATCCCTCTGGCCCCACAGCCAGCACACCTTCCCACGGATCTCACACCTGACCGAGTGCTGATCCAATGGCCTTAGGGTGTCTCTGGAGACCCCTGGCATGGTGGTGACAGAAGAGACACAGCTTTGCTGTGCGAGTGCTGGGCCACAGGGAAGAAGGACACAAGGGACATTGCAATTTACATGTGTGGCTGCTGCTTAAGGGAGAGGAGAACGAAAGACAAGGTCTGTGGCGCTGGGTACAGCACAGGACGGCAGCTCAGGTGGGGGCTGTCTGCTCCCCGTCTGCCCTGGTCCCCGGGCAGGTTTTGCAAACATTGCCGATTGGAAGTAGAGTAGTCACTGCCAATTCACAGGGTATGTGAACTGGATGGAACCTGGGATCCTGGCACCCTAGGAGTAGTGCAGACTTAAACAGGGAAAAGAAAAGGGAGAGATTGGCTAAAGCCCCTGTATTTTACCATCCACGCTGGGGGCATCACGAGAGGCAGACTTAAAGCTCCCTGCTCCAACCCACTTGTGATTCTTTACCCAGACTGGACTGTAGGGCCAGGATTAGAGGCAAGTGAAGTGCCAAGGGTGCCCCGTTTAAGGGGCGCACCTCCTTAGGGTCAGACACCTCCTGGGTCTCACCTTTCCAGGACTTTTGGGGTTGTCAGTATAACAACAGTAGTAGACATTCTGCAAGGTCCCTGCTAGTTGAAATTCTATAATTCCACAACTCTTCTCCAAATATTTGTCATCATTTCCCACCATGTTGCTTCTTTTTCCAATGTTAATTACTGTTTCAGGAAACCTTGGTGTTTGAAGCTTAACCTTGTGGTTTTGACTATTTGGAAGAGTCTCTGAAGATCCATATCATATGATAATTTGTAACTTTGTTGAGGCAAAGTTTGCAATTTCAAGGGCTGCGAAACCGGCTTGCCAGAGCCGGCACTCGGCTGGTGAGCAAGCCTCGGGCGGCCCCTCGCCACGCTGCGGCCACGTAGCCTCTGCACGTCACCGTGTAGTAATTAAGAACGGCTGCTACCAGTGCTCAAGGCTGCGTTCTGTGTTACGCACACCACGTGCGTTATCTCATTTCCTTCCTGACAAGAACCTGGCGAAATGGAAAGTGTCTCATTTTGCAGAGCAAAGGAAACTCGGAGGTGTTAGGTAACTTTCCCAGAGTCACAGCCAGTAAGTGGCAGGGCTGGGATTTGAACCCAGAGCTCTGCAGCCTGTGTTTCACTGTGGTTTCTTTTAAGGTCAGGAAAGTTCGTGGTTAAGGCAACTGCTCTTAGGATGGCATGGAATTCCTATATGCAGTAGACACGGAGTGAGCACCTGCATTTTCCAGGCACCGTTCCATGGACAGTGTCATCACGGCAGCGAACACAAAAGGACAAATAACTCTGTCCTTACAGAGCTTGCGTTCAAGTGGGTGGAGCAGGTGACAAGCAACACAAACTCTAGACACATTCCGTGTTGGGTAATGATAAGTGCTATGGAGAAGGGTGCAGCCGGGGAAGGGTGTGGGTGCAGAGCAGGGGTGGTTGGGGGCAGTGGTTCACTTTTAAACAAGCGGGGCACAGGGACCCCCCACAGAGAAGGGGACATGTGTACAAAGGGTCAGAGGTGAGGCAGTGCACCACTGCTGGGTAGAACATGCTGGAAAGAGGAATGGCAGTGCATCAGCCCCGATGCGGGCAATGCCTGAGTGTCGAGGGACAGCCAGCAGGTCAGCGTGGCTGGAGTGAGGGACTGAGGGACCATGTCGGGAGAGGAGCACAGAGGGGCCACAAGGACAAGGCATGTGAGGCCAGTCGGCTATTCTGCTGCCTTTGACTGGAGGGACACGGGAGGCCACTGGGAAGTTTGCAGCAGAAAAATGCTTTGCTCTGACCTGTGTTTTGAAAGAATCACTCTGGCATGTTGAGAATCAGCTAAAGTGGGCAAAGATAGGAAGGAACAGGGAGACCAGGTTGGAGGCTGTTGCAGGCGTCTGCGAGAAGGGACGGGGACCCAGACCGGTGGGCTGGTGGGTGCTGGGACGCAGTTGGACCGGGCATGCGCTTTGCAGGCAGAGCCGACAGAACCCCCTGGCTGGTTGGAGGTGGTGAGCAAGGTTGTGTTTACTTTAGTGACAGGAACTTATTTAAGTAGTTTTTATTTATTTTTTATTTTTTTCCGTTCTCGCGTTTATTCGAGCAGCGGGGAGGTGGTGGTACAAGTGTTAAGGTTACATATATTTCCCATGTTCCCCCTCCCCTCTCGAGTAAGAGCTTCAAGCGTATGTCCTTCATGCTGTCCTAAAAGGATTGCTAGAGGTCTAACAGGTCTCTTAAATATTTTGACTGTATGTTACTGCATTTGGAGGAAGAAACAATTTGCCACCATGAATGGGGACAGGCTGGGGTCTTGGCTGGCCATCCTCACGAATGTCTGAAGTATCTGTGACTACTGTCTGGTCCCGGACTTGGGTCTGAGACAGTGACCAGGAAGAATCTGCTGAGATCTAGGAAACCAAAGCGGCGGCTCATCTCTGAAGGGGTGAGAAGCCAGAAACCACACTGGGAACAAGCTGGGGTGGCGGCAGAGCCTTCTGCTCTGGGAAAACCAGGAACCCGTTGTTCTAAGAAGAAAGTGCCAGTGGAGGGGGATGTGAAGTCTTGGCAGCACAGACCCACAGATGTCTTCAAGTTTCAGAGCAGCAGATGTAAGAAGGGGTGTATGGCTCAGAACAGGAAGGGCAGGACTGGGGAGCCCAGAATGCCTGTGTTGCAAGCCAAGCTGCTGAGACGCAAATGTCTCTGAACAGGCGCTGTGCTAGCGGTTTGCTTGGGGTGGCCAGCACACAGACACCAGTGTCCACAGGAAGCGTGAGGGTCTCCATGAGTGGCTGCAATGGCATCTGCAAGCCAGGTGATCACTTCAATTCATAGTTGAAGGTGCCTTGGACCTAAAGTTTGAAATCCTGATTTCAAAGCTCTGTTTTTCCACATTCTAGCTGGGTGGACTTTGGGCAAATCACAAAACCTTTTAAAAACTCTGCTTTTTCATTTGTACACTGGGGTAGTAGTCAAATAAATCACCGGTCACCTACATCATATATCCCCTCCTGCAGGGGGATTACCTTTATGAACACATGATTTCTTTCCACCAATGAAATGTGCAAAAATGACATGTGAAACTTCTGGCAAAAGTGACATAGTGACATTAGTGGCAAATGCTTTCAAGAGTCAGCACATGGCTTTGCCATGTTTTCTTTTCCTCGTCTCTATGACTGTGGAAGTGTGGATGTAGACAGAGCCTCCCTCAGCCTGGGGCCTTGAGGAATTACGACGTGCAGAACTCCCTGCCGACCTGTGATGTAAGTACGAGTGAGAAGTAGACTTTTTTTTGCTTTAAATCTTTACAGATTTCTGAGCTGTTTGTTACCACAGCACAACCTAGCCTATCCTGACCGATACACCCAGAAGCGATAGTTCTCTTTGTGTAGATAGCATAGGCTTGTCCTGAAGATTCATTGCAATTCTTCCCTCACCCTGGATCTTTCTATTCCCTTATCCACTCCAGGCTAACTCTTGTGTGCTGTTAAGATGTCACCTGAAATGTCACTTCCTCAGAGAGGCCCTTCCTCTTGATGAGTTAGCTAACTTATTGAGTTAGCTCCCCTTGTTGTAATCTTCATCTCGTCTCTAACCCCTTCTTGTGTTGCCGGTGACACCGCTGTCGTGTGACTTCTGAGAGGCGAGCCCTTGCCTGTCTTGTTCACTGGGGTCCCCACCACCCTGCACAGTGTCTAGCACAGAGTGAACACTCAAAGACGAATGCATATTGCCAACAAACGGCACAGGGATGGCAGCCTCCTTCTCTTGCCACCACCAAAGTTTCCTTTATAATATTTCTCTTCTTCCCTCAGGGTCTCCCTATTTAAAAATATTTCTGTCTACCAAACAAACCGCATTTATGATAAAGCAGTGCAGTTGACTGTTCCTTCTTACTCAGACACATGTAGCCACTGATAAGAGGTTCTGATCAGCAGGAGATAATCACCATGACCACATCAAGGGATGTAATTCCAGCCCTAAGCAAAACCAACAGATGTGTGCATTTGTGCAGCTTTGCAGGGTCTTTAACTAACACTTGCTTCAACCAAAAGGACATTTAATGTTTATTTAACAAGAGGCCTCCAGGGAGGCATTTTTGGGGGTTGGTCAGGAAGCTTGACCATGTCCTGGAGGAGTCTGGCTTCTCCCTTTCTCCCCTGCACCCCAGCGTTCTCCTCGTGCTTCTTGCCTCCTGGCTTTCCCACGATGTCTGCAGCTGCTCCCGAAAGCTCGAGTGCATTTGAGGCGGGGTAAAGCGGCAGAGTCAGCAAGCGCTTTTCTCCTGTCCGTTGCTGTCAACAGGAAATCAAAAGTGTTCCCAGAAATTCCGCATCAGACTTCGTGTATGTTTCCGTTGTCAGAACTGGATTCCACGGCCACCCCTGGCTGCGAGGGAGTCTCAGAAAGTGACTGTCAGAAAGAGGCCTGGGAGTCACCCTGAGCCGTCATCTGGGCCTGGCATATGGCCGCCAGGACAAAACGTGGGTCTGGAGGCAAGGAGCAAGGTGCGGGGGCGGCTCCGGGCAGGGCTCCAGCCCCGTGGCTTCTTCCTCGTTTGTTTAGTCAAACCCACTCATTTAACAGGTGAAGAAAATAAATCTATAAGGAGAAGGCAACATCTAAGGTCTTGTCTTGATTTAGGGGCAGATAGCGGTTGGACTGTAAGCCCTCAAGAGTTCTTCATTCTTATAAGGAAACAGCCTAGAGAGGCCGTAATCCTGGCAGGTTGCTCTGTCTAAGAGGCAAGGCTAACCCCACGCACCCCATAGGGAGAACAGCGGGTGGAGCAAGGTCTAAATTTCAGCCACAGTCACACTCCTATCTGGCTGTAACCTTTGGGCAATTATGCCATTCACTCAAGGCTTGATTTTGTTTGATTAGCTGTCGTGATTTAATCTGATTTTCCAGTTGAGACCCAGAGAAGCAAAGTGACTTCACCATGTGCCACAGCCAGTGAGCGCTGGGGCAGGGCTGGGAGGCAGATCCCCCGACCTCCTGCTTGGCAACCCATCCTTCACAGACGTGTCTGGGAGAACCTCGAGTACTCCCCGAGTAAGGGGTCAGGGCTGGGCACCCCCCACCACTTGGGACATCATGATTTACCGTGTTA
This sequence comes from Microcebus murinus, assembly GCF_040939455.1. Lineage (NCBI taxonomy): Eukaryota > Metazoa > Chordata > Mammalia > Primates > Cheirogaleidae > Microcebus > Microcebus murinus. Next base: position 33,172,183 of record NC_134110.1, on the reverse strand, counting down.
GGGAGAATTGTTGGCCAGTTTCATCTGATCTACACAGACTTACACAAATTGTCTCTCAAGTTGTATCTATAATGTGGTTCTTGGTAGGTGAGTAAATCTGGATATCATTAATTATTGCAAAAATGCTTGTGTTAATCTATGCATCAGTGAATTACCCATTGCTGCAGTAATGGGATGGCAAGAACAGGGTCATTTTGATCTTGGTGAGAACAAAGAATGTCAATCTTAGATGACAGTGATTCCCTCGCCTGTCTAAACATCGCAATCTCCTAGGGAGATTAATTTTGTTAAATATAGATTCCAGGGCCTCACCCCTTGGAAGGCCCAGAAAGGTCCTACAAAAGTGTACCTTTATAAAACTTTCACAGGAGATTCTGATAATAAACCTAATATTTTAATCATTGAGAGGACAGGATGGAATTTCTCAAAGCAGTCCTTGGGCATCTTTGAGTTGTTGTCCATTTGCTTTTGCTTTCAAACGACATGTGTATTAGCACCAGGCAGATGGATGTACCTCAGTGGTAACCAGATGGCCCAAACTGCTGAACTCCTCAGAAGCATTACTCACTGTGGTGGTGGTTTGCTTTTGCTTTACGATATAATAATTCAAAAAAAGAGTTTATGTGTGTGTGTGTGTGTATACATATATATAGTTCCTTATTTAGGGAACTAAAGGCAAACATGGAGTATCATTATTTTTCCATTCAAAAAGAAGATGTCATCAAAACAACATTTAAATAAATACTGAGCCTGAACCCATGAAATGTCATCGATTCTCACATTACATCAGTGGTTCTCAGTGGAGGTAGTGGGTGCTTTGGGCAAAGCCTGAAGCAGTTTTGGTCGCCACACCTGGGCAGGGTGCAGGGGTGAGAGTATCTAGTAGGCGGAGATCAGGGATGTTGCTCTACATGCTTCAGTGCACAGGACAGCCCTCCCCTCGCTCAGAGAATTATCTGGCCCCAAATGATGATGCTGAGCTTGAGAAACCCTGCTTTAGGGACGTTAATTCAGTCTTGAATATAATTTCCTCATTTCCAACATTTTAGTTTGGCACATGAGTGTGTATGTGCATATATGTGTATGTATGGCTCATGTACATATGCATGTGTGTGTGAGATACAGGTCATGCCACCCATGGTTCTAGGGCATTTTCATGTGAATTTATATGTGAAACCTTCTGCCACCTTTAGACCCCTACTTGGGAAGACTTTGGTCGCTACTTCTCCTCCGTGTCTTTGTGGCCATCACAACCACTAGGTAAATAGTCGTCTGTCTCCTCTGTGGGTTCCTGGAACTACTACACTCCCTGAGGCTGCTGTGACTGCACAGGTGTGCCCTGCTGCCTGCCCTTTACCAAAACGAATGACTAGCTTTGTCTATCACTCCTCTCTGGCTCATGAAGAGACCTCACTCTTACCCCTTCTTCTCTGGCCTTTGTCATAGCGCCCACTTGCAGTTTCTTGCCAATCAGGGTTTACTAGAAAATGCCTTCTTCCATTTTTGAAGGGTTTAGGAAAAAAACAACATCAACCCACAATTGGAAAAATTAAACCAAACATAGGAGGCATAGGTAGTAAGAAGTGCATCTTCCAGAAGCCCACGGCAGAGTTCTGCATAGGAAGTCAGGAGTCTTGGCTTAGAGCTCACAGTTCACAGCTCACCAACATGCTGTGCAGCCTTGAGCAACTTACTTTCCTTCTCTGGTCGTACTTTTACCCTCTGTGCAATAGATGGCTGGCTGAGAAGAGTTCTCATGCCCCTTTCAGGTCTCACATTGAAAACTCTGAAGTGGGCCAAAGACACAAGGACCCACAGACGACCAGAAAGGGCACCTCCTGTGAGCCACAACCTGCACTCCCGTTTTCCTCCTAAACACTAAGAGGAAAGCTCAAGCTTATCATTCTGGCAGAATCCCACACCCACGCCGACGGATGTCAATTCTGGCATTTATTAGAGCACCAGTAAATCTTAAAAACAATAAATATCTCATTACTTTGCTGATGATGTGTCTTTAAGTGCTACTTCAAAATGCTCGTCTTTGCTGTGCTTGATTTATAACAAGGACTCATTCTAATCTTGCAATCTTTCATCCTTTGCAAGCACTTTGTTGGATCTTAATCAATTTTCTACAACTCCCCTAGAGCAACTGGCAAGGAAGCTGAAGGGGTATCCCAGGGATGATTCCGTCCCACATCCTGACAGTTTGAGATCTGATTTCCTGACCTATGGTTTTCAGTGTAATACAGATAAAATGACATCGACCTTAGTGTCAGACAGGCCTGGATTAATATTCCATATCCCATCTCCATCACAGACTAGCTGGATCACCTTACACAAATTCACCTGCCCTCTCTGAGCCTTATTCTTCTCACCTGTGAAATGGGAGATAAGGGTTTCTTTGCAGAGTTGAGGTGAAGAGGAAAGGAGTTGACAAATGTAAAGTACCCATCCCGATGACTGGAATAGAGGAGATGCTCAGAAAATGGTGAACTATTAAAATGATTATTACTCTGAAGAAAGAATTCAGAGCTGCTACTCAGGAAGCCCTGGAGGCCAATGTCAGGGGTTGTAAATCAACCCCTTCCCTGTTTTAATACTGAATTAACAACCAGGCAGGGGGAAAAAATGGAACATTTAAATATTTAAACCAAACATTTAATTTTTAAACATCAACATTCTTTTTATAACTTAGACTGCTCTTCAAGGCCTGTGGAAAATTCCCCAGCTCTGCGATACGCCCTCCCTCATGGCACTTGCTGAAGAACCATCGCTAACCTTGGAGGCCTCTGAGCTTGCCAGGGACAACACATTTGTTTTATTCAGAAGAAAGCACATTTGTGTCCTAATAAAGATATTACTGATAAGTTTATTGAAAAAAAAGGGAGTACATTTCTGTATAATAAAAATGAAACTAAGTCTAATGATACTAATCTAGATTAAAGAATATAAATTATATTTGATATGACTTTCTTGATTCCTGCTTTCTGCCAGAAACTGGCTTTGGCGTTTTTATGTTATCTCTTTCAAATTGCACACACACAAAACTCTACAAGGTTTTATTTGCAATCTACTTTTTTGTCCACAAGCAAACTGAGTTTAAATGAGGCTAATTCAGTACCACAGAGTCATTGCTTTGTTTTTTTTTTTTTTTTGAGACAGAGTCTCGCTTTGTTGCCCAGGCTAGAGTGAGTGCCATGGAGTCAGCCTAGCTCATAGCAACCTCAGACTCCTGGGCTCAAGCAATTCTATTGCCTTAGCCTCCCAAGTAGCTGGGACTACAGGCATGCACCACCATGCCCGGCTAATTTTTTCTGTATATATGTTAGTTGGCCAATTAATTTCTTTCTATTTATAGTAGAGATGGGGTCTCACTCTTGCTCAGGCTGGTTTCGAACTCCTGACCTCGAGCAATCTGCCTGCCTCGGCCTCCCAGAGTGCTAGGATTACAGGCGTGAGCCACTGCGCCCAGCCTGAGTCATGCGGTTTGGATAGCAGACATTTATGCTTTTCCATCCAGCATCCATATCCTCTTCTTCCTGCCCGAACCTTTCATTTTTGCTTGGAGATGCAGTCTTCTTGCTGTTTTGTCATTGTTTGTGGAACTAAATGCACCTAGAATTTGTGTGTGTTCCAGGTCTCATGACCTAGAACAGTGGCCACAGTGATAGGTTCCAAGAATGAACATGTGGACCAATCAGAGCCAGGGAGATGCATCGGGATGCTGCTGGGATGCTAGAGGAGGACGTTGATGTTGCTCTGGCCATCTTGCCCCCAGGAAGGAGGGGCCTGCTGAGGAAGCAGCCAGCGGAAGCTAGAAGAAAGAGATTACAGTTAGTGTAGTCGAATAGCCGGGTTCATCACTTCCCTTTAAGAAAAGGGATTCCTCTCCTCTCAATGACCGTCATATTTTTTTCATGTATTGCTTTCACCTGATTAATTAATGAAACAAACTTCCTTGGAGCACCATGAGCCATGTATATCAAGTCTGCCCTAGCTCTCACAATCTCTGACTACAGAATGCCATGATACTCTCTGTTTATAACCAAATTACTGCATAGCTTCTCATCCTTCCTTGTCTGGCAGATGTCTAAGCCAAAGATCCACAGGACATTGCCTCTCCTTAGGGCACAGTGTTCCTCCCAGGCTAATCAGCACACATACCCATCTTGGCCTTCCTAAAGGAGGTCACATCTCTCTTCCCTGGGTCATTTCCATTGCTGCTGCAGGCTACTGTCCTCAGAGTCCAGAGGCCTAAACCCCACCTCATGGTCCCTTATGCAGCTGCTGTCTTCCCACCTGACTCTTGCCTGCCCTGTTAGACAGGGGAAAGCAACCCTGAACCTCCAACCAAACTCTTCTCAGGGCCTCCAGGCCTCTCTGCATCTCAGAGGCCAACCCAATGACTCCTGCGCCCCTGAGAGGCCTACGGGTTGTCTTCCCAAGAACAGTGGTTGGATACCTACCAAAACTTGCAAATCTATGAAGATCCTTCTAAAAAAAAGGGGGAAGCTTGTCCTTAAAGACAAACATCTCCCCAACCTGGAAGGCAGAAATCACTTCTAAACTTCAAAATGGCAATTTTGAGAGCCTCAAAAGAAAATCCAGAAGAAAAACCAAACCACGCAGCAACAAGCGTAACAATAGTAAGAATAGCAACTTCAGTCCAGTTTCCACAGGGCCCCTTTGAGTTAAGACACACACGACTTTAAGGATGGGACTTCTTTCTGTCCCATTATTTCTTCCTACTTGCTAAGGCTGCTCCACAATGCAGTCTTGGATGCCGAAGCACAAAGCTGCCTTCTGTGAGGATGTGGTACTTTGAGTGTGTGACACTCCATTTCCTGTTATAGATCTGAGCTGTTTGCAATCTTTTGTCTCCTCCTACCCCAGTGAGTGTTGGTGTTTCACTCCAGGCCTTTACTTTAGCACGATGTATGGACCTTAGTTTTCTGCTTGACTTTTCTCCTCTACTCAATCTTGAATGTCTTCAGGCAGGAACCCATCTTGGTCTTAGGGATCCTCCTCAGAGCTGAACAGGATGTTTTGCCATATTAGCTCCTCTGGATTTAGGAGGAAGAGTCCCAGATTTCTGTTCCAACCCTTCTGCTTTTGTGCTCTGTGGCTTTGGGCAAATCACTCACCTCTGAGAGCTCTAATTTCCTCAGCTGTAAAGCTAGGATAATGACATTGTGCTGGAATGCAAAGCAGTCACAATTGTTCACACTTCCGCATCTTCATATTCTTCCAAATCTGACTATGTGACTTTTCCCTTCAAAGTTGGAGTCTGTTTCCCCATCCCCTGAGTAGGAGTGGCCTTTTGACTTGCTTTTGTTAATAGAATGCAGTGGAACTAACTGTGTGCCAGTTTGGAGCCTCAAACTCAGGAAGCCTTGCATGCTTCTGCAAGCTCTCTTGGACTCTCGCCTGCTCTGTGAGACTAAGCCCGCACCACACTGTTGGAGCACGAAAGCCCACGTGGAGCAGAGGTGAGTTATCCCCCAATGGAGCTACCCTTGACCAGCTACACCTCAGCTGACTTTCCAGACTAGGTATTGAGTGAGTTTAATACAGTCAGATGAGCCACTCAGCTCAGTCCAATCTAAACTGCCACTCTCCAGAATCATGAGCTAAATAGATGGTGCTTTTAAGCCATTAAGTTTTAGAATGATTTTTTTTTATGCAGCAAAAGCTAACTAATACACTCTTGCTTCTTTGATGATTGCAAACATTAAATGAGATAATATGTGAGTGCTTGGTAAACTTAATAAACTTCACCATCTCTTCCTCCTGCTTTTCAAGTGTCTCTCTTACGTCAGTGGTCTCATTCTCCTCTTCCTTAGTGCGGAGAGCCTCTCTGGACACAGAACCACAGACGCTGGGTGACGTTATTACCTCTCCCTCTGATGCAGGATCTAACTTCTCCATCTAATGGGATTTCAAACATTCTGTCAACTCCAGACTCTAGTAATTGCTCAATCTTTAATATCTGCTTTGTTGAATGAATTTCTCCTAAATACTTTCTTGTTCTCAGAACCTGATAACTAGTAGAATTAAAAATATTCCAAAAGGATACTCCAAAGGCTTTTGTTCAAGTTTGCAAGTTTAGGCTGTGTTGCTAGCTGGTTGTGGGACCTTGGATTAGCCGTCCGAGGTTCACTTTCTTCATATGAAAAAATGGCACCAGGCCTCTCACTCCTCCTTCATAGGGGTGTTCTGGGTATCATGTGATCATCGTGTATGTGGAAACATTTTTTAAGTCTAAAGCCCTATAAAATTTACAGTATGAATTTGTCCATTCTACAAGTATTTATTGAGTGCTGCTGTCCCCAGACACTGTTCTAGAAGCTTAGGTTAGATCCGAGAATGAAGCAGACAGCATCCCTGCCCTGTGTGCCAAACTATCATTATTTGGGCTTTCCCAGCCCTGCTGTGACCCAAGGCTGTGATGTGATTTTCACTGGAACTCACCTTTGTCTTAGCATGGGTTTCTTAGAAAACAGAGTGTGAGGCAGACACATATGTGAAAGCTTTAATGGTAAGTAAGATCTCAGAGAAGAAAGACTAGAGTAAAAGGGAAACTGAGACAGGGAAGGAGAGAAAGCAAATTTAAGGTGTGACACTGAGCTTCCCACAGCTTCACAAGAAACCCTGCCACTTTCTGGGTCACGCAGGGCATCTTTGAAGGGACCAGGTGGAAACACTGCATTTGGAAGAATCCATCCAGAAAAGGAAGGGGAAGGAACTTAATGCTTGCTCTTCCCTGACTGCCATCTCTCAGGGGTCACAGGCCACTAGTAGGAGTTAATTCTCCCAGGTTGCTGGGCTGCGTTACCTGATCGTCTGGAAGGCAAGGCTCATCATAGCAGTGGCAACACTGGGTGTGAGCCAACAGTACTCCTTGCCAGCCCACATCCCGGTGGGTATGGCTGGGTGAGGCAGCCAGCCTGAAAATGCGCTGTCCAGTGTCTTGCTCCTTAGTGTTGGCAGAAAAGCCCTGCATGTGAGCCAAGAATCTCATGGGAGGTATTATAAGGCATACAATAGGGCACTATGGGGTCATGCCACATTACATGGGAGGGCACAGTTACAGAAGGCTTGGCTAGTGAAGCCAGGGGTGTGTGTTGACAACATGACGACAGTTGTGAAACTGGTGAGAAGCCCACAAGCTCTCCCTTTATGGAAATCTTCTCTTTCATCTCCAAGAATGTGATTGGTGCTGGGTGATCGTCCTAGAGGCAGACCATGGCTGAGCCAATTGGAGATGGGACTTGAGGAGGACCCAGTATGCCTTTAAGGACCCATGTGAACAGAACACAAAACTTGCTGTAGCTGGAGGAATGGCCTTAAGACACAAGTCCCGGATCCTACTCTTCTATTAACTCGCTTTGTAACCTCAAGCACATTTGAGAACCTCTCTGTACCCTGATTCCCCATGTGTGAAATGAGAGTGGTCTCCATGCAGAACCCTTTGCAGCTCTGCCATTCTAGAGCCCTGGGGCTTTATGCAAATGCAAAGACAACCTTCCTCAGCCCCTGCCTGTGTCCCCGTTCTGCGTGTCCAGGGAGGGAAGTGGGCCGGAGGAGAGGCAGGCTCACGGGGAGAGAGTCACAGAGGGTAATGAATAGCTAAGGTCATGGGCAACTTCATTCCTGCCGGTGTTATTACAGTCCAAGTTAAATATAGCCATGCAGGACTTCCATCCAGTGCTGACCAACTGCAAATATTTAACACTTCCCATGGCCACCGATCACCAGCAATCATCAGCAGTGACTCTGTGAAGGAAGCCGAGGGCAAAATTTCAGTGGTGTCGACATTCTTAGTTGGCATCTGTAATGACTAAGAAATGCCCAAAGCCACTTTTGACTGTATGTATGGCTATTATTTATGAGATTGTTGGATCCTTTACCTTTTGAACTTTTTGATGGGTTAAGACTGCCAAAATGTGATGCCAGAAGTATTTTGAGCAAGTAATTATTTTTTACAAAAGAAAGAACATCATTGACTAATAATTATTGCAGGCTCTTTCTGTGCCAGGCAAGCATTTTTATATGCATCTCTTCTTTCTCCTTCACAACAACCCTAGAAGGTGGGTCCTAAGTTGTCCTCACTTTATAGAGGAGGAACCTGAGATTCCTAGAGGTTAAGTGATTTGCCCAGGGCCACTCAGCAACTAAATGAAAAACTCAGAATACAGAATCCAAGCTTTGGACCACTCTTTGATTCTGTGACTCCTCATCAAAATAATGAATTAGCCGTCCAAGGTTCACTTTCTTCATATGAAAAAATGGTACCAGGCCTGTCACTCCTCCTTCATAGGGGTGCTCTGGGTATCATGTGATCATCGTGTATGTGGAAACATTTTTTAAGTCTAAAGCCCTATAAAATTTACAGTATGAATTTGTCCATTCTACAAGTATTTATTGAGTGCTGCTGTCCCCAGACGCTGTTCTAGAAGCTTAGGTTAGATCCGAGAATGAAGCAGACAGCATCCCTGCCCTGTGTGCCAAACTATCATCATTATTTGGGCTTTCCCAGCCCTGCTGTGACCCAAGGCTGTGATGTGATTTTCACTGGAACTCACCTTTGTCTTAGCATGGGTTTCTTAGAAAACAGAGTCTGAGGCAAACACATTTGTGAAGGCAAATAGGGCCACCATCAGTAAGGTGACTATAGAGCTTGCCGTACCCACCAGAGCACCCATGGGAGTAAAGAGGCAGCTACACAACAGGCAAACAAGGTCTGCTCCTGACAAACAGGTCCTCTGGTCACCCTAGAACCGAGGTGGAGAGAGAGTAGAGTGAAAGCTGGTGTCCTCTTTCTCATGCCCCATCTGGGATTAGTTTTAGGCCATCAAGATCTGTTCCTCATTGAAACTACTGTAGCTGACATAAACACGAAGAGCCATTGTAAATTATAAACCACTACAAATTCAATTAATACGTGTAAATCCCATTTATTAACCTTGGTAATGTGCTTGGCATGGTGACAGCATTTTACCTGGGTTATTTCATTTAATCCTTACACAGCTGTGCCTGGGGCCAAGCCAAGTTAAAGCAGATTGAGGATAGTAGAAGCCTGGGTCCAGGCACAGTTGCCTGTGTAAACATCTAGTGCCTGTTGTCTGCATAACTTGCCTTGTTATTGGAGGGGACTATTGTGCTCAGTGTTAAGCAGAGTCCTTGGAAGAGACATGGTGGCTCTACTTTACCCCATCCCCGTGCTCATTGTCCCAGAGCCCGACTTCTCCGACACATGTGTGGTCCAGACGTTAGGTGACAAGCCTTTTCCAGCCAATGTGCTGGTGGTCGCTCCTTGCCTTATACTTCATGCTGCCACTCTGAAGGACAGCTGCCAGTGCACACAATGCCATCACATCAGTGGCAGGTTTTCTGGAAAGGGAGGGGAGCTACCCCAGTGTCTTTCTAACCCTGTGCATGTGGGAGGCATCGCTGGGTTTTAGAAAAAGCGGGAGGCTCTGAGTCGGGGGCACTGCTGCAGTTCTGGTCCCAGCACTACCGGGCTCTGTGGTCTTGCAGATCACGTCCTTCCCAGGCCTCAGGAGCACGATGGCCTGCCTTTGCACAGCCTTTGGGCAAGAGCTATAAATATGTGCACAGCCTTTGACTCCACATAGCTCCTTTGCTGAGAATTTACCCACAGGAGACAGTTCTAGGCTCAGAAGTGGTTTCTTATAGAGAGAAGAGGAGGAGGCCAAGGGTCAAGGAGAGTAGAGGACCCCGAGACCCAGGTGAGAGGGTCCTGGTGCTGTGGAAAAGGAGAAGGTCTTGGGGTCAGATTGACAGGGGTCTGAATTTCACTGTCACTGATGATCCCTGTGAGATCTTGGACAGGCCACTGAGACTACTTACTGCACATATGAAATGGATGCAACGATGCCTTTTCTCTAGGGTGGTTGAATAGATAATGAGATTATTGAGTAACATCTGTTTTTGCTTCACAAAGTATTTGACTTACTCCATCAGAATTTATATAATAAAACAGAAAGAGAAAACATAAAGAAGTGAGATAAGGTTGAAAGGCACAAAGAGCACAATATGCAAAGCTAGGGATCTTGAGTAGTCACTAAAGTTAGGCGGTGATTTGGGCTGTTTGCCTCGTGTCAGCTAATGCAAAGGAGGAAGCGTCCTCGATGGCGGGCTCCTTTCATCCTTCATTCCAGGGGGAAACGGTACATAAGAAGGAGGCTGGCACAGAACTGGTGCCCATTTGCAATAAGTTTTCTTCCCTTTCCCCTCCCTGGCTTGCACATACCTGTGGCCACTGGCCTGTCTGTACCAGACCAGGTTTCTGTGGCTCAGAGCTGGGTGGACACACAGTGAGCCAGGGGCCCTTGGAGAGTCCCTGTGGTCTATTTGTGGCCTGTTTTCTTAACATAGCCTGCCAAGGACGCCTAGCAGAGAAGCCAGCCTCACCTCCCACCAAGAAGGACATGAGGATATGGGTTGTGTTTATTTTTCTGTGTTGCAGTTCCCGTTGCTGGAGCCCCCACTCTGTGTCAGGCGCTGAGCTAAACGAGCATCCTTGTTGTCCTTTGTCACACCAGCCCTTTGAAAGAGAATTTTATCACTCTCATCATACAAATGGAAATGGAGGCTCCAAGAGGTTAGATAACACATTTAAGATCATGCTGCACGTGGATGATGGAGCTGGGGTTCCCATCCAGGACTCTCTGGTCCTAGGCCCTTATGCTTAGCTTCTGAGCTGCCTGCCTGCCTTCCTTATGTGTTAATTTAATGGAGGAGGGAGGGCGAGCTTTACCAATAGCATATCTTTTGAACTTCTAACCTACACCTGGAGAGGAAAGAATCACACTTGCATAATCCATTACTCCAGTGACCTACGAGTAATCTGTCTAGTCATTCTACAAATGATTATTGTCCTCTGTGTTCAGGCTCTGAGAATATAGCAGCGAACAAAACAGACCAAGATCCTGCTCTGTGGAACTCACATTCGATAGAGGAGACTCATGGATTTCAGGAAAAGTCATCCTTCTACATCACTGCTTAGACAATAACCACAGCTCCTGACTTTTTCCCACCACTACTCCCATTCCCGCTCTGGCTACAGGAAGAGTACGATAATTATCTCCTCTTGAGCACCTACTGTGTGCCAGGAAGCCTGGTTGGTGCTTTGTACATGCTATCTCACTATACCACAATGACCCTAGGGGAAGGCAAACTATGCCTTTTTTAAAGGATGGTCAAACTTAGGCACAGAGAGGTTGGGTCCTTGCTTCAGGTCACACAGCTGTGACTGGGAGAGCTGAGAATGGAATTTAGATTAGGCTGAACCTAAAGACCATGCCTCCTCCGTTATGTACCAGGGTTCCTCCATCCAGATTCCAGTCTGAGCTCTGCTGCTCACGAGCTGCACAACCTCCGTAAGCAGCCTTTCTTCCTCTGCCTTCAACCGCTCCTTCCATCAGATGGTGGCACTTGGCAAGATGATTTATCAGGCCCTTCTAAGTCAGATGCTCTCTGATGGTGAGTCTTCAGAAGGGCAAAGGTGAGAGTTCTAAGGGGTGCCTGAAGCTTCAGAAGAGGCCCATCTGGCTGGAAAAGTGGAGAAACCTGGTTCTTTTAAAGCCAGCCTGGGTGACAAACTCCAAGAAAGTGAAGGAAATAACAGTCCCCTCTATGAAAAGGCCTGAGGTCCCCTGAAGACATGAAGGTTTGCACCTTTCTCTTAAGAACGGCCCACATTTGGAATTCAGTCAGCTACCAGACAACTCAGGTGGAGACAGAACATCCATTCCCCAGGTAACCACGAGGCCAGCTTTCTTGCAACTCACACGTGGATCCTTTTTAAATTACTCATCTTTTGGGTTTGTTGTGATCTTATATGAAACATGCATCTAATTAGAACTAATTAGGGAGTGGACTCCATGTCTGAAGAATGAAACATGGAAAGTAGAAAAATAAAGCTATTTCCACCTCTTCAGCAGCTGCGAAGTAGCCTTGGATAATGAGGGAGAAGAGGAAAAATTTTCCATCCATGTGCACTTCAGGAAGTTTGCATAAAGATTTTTTTTTTAAATCTTTATCAAATATATTTTTGTCTTACTTAAGGCAGTAACATAGTATCCACGAAAGGCTCTGCTTTTGTAATGAGTCAGGTCTGGCGTTGAATCCTGCCTCATCATCACCAGCTGTGTGTGACAGTACTAGTTACTGTAACACTAGCTGCTATGTAGTGGTTGATTGTAAAAATGATCCCAATTCTCACCACATGTACTCACCATTGAATTGGTACTAATTGATCAACACTTATGTGCACATATGGAAGTAACATTTATAGGGCGTCGGGCACGGTGGGAGGGGGGAGGAGGAGGCGATGGGTAAATTTAGACCTAATGGGTGTGGCTCGCTATTTCTGGGGGTTGGGCACGCTTGTAGCTTTGTCTTGGGCGGTGCAAAGGCAATATATGCAAAGCATTGTTACCCCCATAATATTCTGAATTTTTTTAAAAAGGACATTTTTTTGAAAAAAGAATGGACTCTCTTTCCTCACTCTTTGAAGATGGCTGGGCTTGTGACTTGCATTGGCCAATAGAGTGTGGCAGAAGTGACGCTGGTCAAATCCAACCCTAGCTATCATGAGGCCATGCATGCATCACTTTGTCTTTTGGACTCTTGCCACTGTCATGAGCACCAGTGTGGGTCAATCTGCTGAAGCATGGGAGTGGACAAATCCTGGCCAAGCTGTTGTAGACCAGCTAGCCCACAGCCAGCCTAGCAATGACCTCAGATGGTTGAGTAAGCCCAATTGAGGTCAAATAATACCAAGTCAAGGTAAGCAAAACTGCTCACGTGGCTCATCGATTTGTAGGTTGTAATCAATGGTGGTTATTTTAAGCCACTGTCCTAGTCATTTTGGCTTTCTATAACAAGACACCATAGGCTTGGTGGCTTAAACCACATATTGTTTGAACTTTTTTTCTTACAGTTCTATGGACTGAGAAGTGCAAGATCAGGGTGTCAGCTTCTGGTGAGGGCTATCTTCTTGGCTTGCTTCCTCGTTGCTCTGTCCTCCCATGGCAGGAAGCAGAGACAGAAAGCAAACTCTCTTCTGTGTCTTGCTTTAAGGGCACTAATTCCATCATGAGGAGACTACTCTCATGAACTAATTAACTCCCAAAGGTGTCACCTTCAAATATCATCATGTTTCAGCATATGAATGTTGAAGGAACACAAACATTTAGTTTAGAGGTCACTAAGTCTAAAAGTGGCTTGTTTCATAGAAGTAGCTGACACATACTTGGGAGTAAATAAACTCCCAAATCTCAGTGGTTCAACACAAGTGAACACTTATTTCCTGCTCACATGAAGTTCAATTGGTAGAACTCCCTGCAGCATGCGGATCCAAGCTGAAGGATCCCAAGGTAGCTCTGAGCATTCAGGGCAGAGGATGGCAGGGGACAAAGAGTGGATGATTGCTGGGAGTTTTGATGGGCAGCACCTGTGTTTGCTCTGCCCACATCATTGAAACAACTGTATCCTAACACTCTATTACCTAAGTTTTACAACACCTGTATCAAGTGGGCATTGTCTCCAATTTATTGATAAGGAAACTGACACAAAGAGAGCTTAAGATAATTAGCTGCTGGTCCACAGCCACCTGTTGGGGTACCATCCTACCTGGTTCCAAAAACTTGCATTATTAGGCATATTTAAACATAATTTGGACCTCACCTGGCATATCTCAAAGAAGGAAGAAAGAAAAGTAATTGATTTCTTCCTGTCTCTCTCCTATAAACAGGTACAGAGGAGTTGTCTGAATTCTGCTCACAGGACCAGAGAACTTTGAATCTGTAATGCCGTCTGCAAGTTCTAAATGAGAAGACATTATTACTGACCACTGCTCATTCCTCATGAAGCTACTGAGGTGAACTAAGTGACCATTTGAGCTTCTGACCAGATAAACCTCTAGACTCGAGCATGAGACCTCCTACAGCCATAGCCTCCATTCTCAGCAGGGGTCAATTTGGTCTTCTTCCCTTGAGCAGAAAAAAATAATATTGGAGCACACTGCTGGCTTGGGACAGGGCTGGGATTCAACCCCAGGTCTGCCTGGCTCCAAGCCTTGGCTCTTTCACTCCATTGCACTGGACTTTTGCCAGCCCGTGCCCTGAGAAATGAGGATTTGTTTCTTATAATGGCTGTCGTGGGACTTCAAAATCATTTTGGTTTGCTTTCTCCAGTTTTCTTAACACTGTCCACCTGGGAAAGGGATGGGTGGTGGGAAAGACATTTCAGAAAAGTTGCCATTGGTTTTCAGAATGATGTTGGCAGTGGCTTGTGAAATGGCCTAAAAGTTGAAGGAATATGGGTCACCTTAGTAATAGAGAAGGGGCCAGGTGATTTGCTGCAAGGATCTTAACTCCCAGATGTGTAATGAATTCAGGTGTCTATCCAGGGAAGGGCAAACAGCTCATTCTGCTTTTCTCTTTTCTGCCTTTCTTGTTTTCTTTCTTCCTGAACCTTCCATCCAGAGAACAGCCATTTCTACCACAGTTAGCTGGGGCTGGAGGTGAGAGTGGGTGGAATAAACTAGAAAATTTCTCTACACATGTTGTCCTAAATTTAGTCTCATCTGTAGCTCTCGCCCCTGAGTAAGAGCTCCCCAACAATGTTCCTGGGAGGGGGGGAGGTTGCGGAGATTTACTGTTCCACATTGCAAATACAGGCACTGGGAAAGTGTTGCTCAGAGTTAATGTGGCTTTATAATTTTTCATTCAAACAACATTTTTGGAAGTTAAATTGGGCATTATTATTAATTACACTAAGACAACAAGTATAAACTAGGGCTCTCCCAAACAATGCAGGATTCACGGTTCACTGGATTCATTGTGGGCTTCCATGGGGCCAGAGCTGAGATACGCTGTTGAGAAGCAGGAACATAACCTCAGATTAGAGATCAGCTCTGCTGGCAGGACAGGGAATTGGCAGGCCATGCTTGATAAGACAGACCTAGGTCTCTGATAAAACAGGAGGGGGTAGAGAAGCCAGCCCAAACCACCTAGAACCAAGATGGTCATGAAAAAACGACCTCAGGTTATCCTCACTGCTCATTATATGCTGGTTACAATGCATTAGCGTGTTAAAAGAAACTTCTACCAGCGCTAGGACAGTTTACAAATGCCATGGCAACTCCTGGAAATTACCCTATATGGTTTAAAAGGGAGAGGAATCCTCGGTTCCAGGAACTCCCCACCCCTTTCCCAAAAATCTTCTGAACAATCCTCCCTCTACTAAATATAAAATTAATAAAAAGTATAGAATAAGACCCTGAAAACTTACAAAGTGCTACTCTCTGTTGCTCTGAGAGAGCCACAGCTCTGCCTGTGGACAAGGCTTCCTTCTGTTTCTTTGTTACTTCAATGAACTTGCTTTTGCTTTACTCTGTCAGCTCTTGGATTCTTTCCTGCGCAAAGCCAAGAACCTACTTGGCCTTCAGGCCAGACCCCAGTTTGAAGCTCCACTTTCCTGTATCACTGGGATAGACTGCAAAAGGCTCAGGATTTGGAGTCAGTCCAGATGCCTGGGTGGGTGCTTGGCGGGTCACTGATCCCCTGTGAAGCTTGGTTTCTTGATCTGTAAAATGGGGGTTATGATAATGCCCTCATTAAGAGCTATTGTTAAGATCGGGTGACAGGAGCTTAGAATGTACTTACTTGTAAATGTACTTACTCTCCAAATATTCTGTCCCACCCTCAAGTCCTCTCCCATAAGTTTTATTGCTCTTTTTACTTTCCTGAATTGCTTTGGCATCTTCCATCTGGACCACTGAGTTGAAGGCTTGAATACATACTTCCTCATGTTTATCCCTGCTCATTTCCCATATTTTTGTCTTTACTAATAACCTTACACATGTGATAACTTCTTTCTAAAGTTTATGCAGCATTTTAAGCCCTATTATTCTGATTAATACCCTCTGCACTTAATAGCTGTGTGTCTTTCAAGAAGTTACATAATCTCTCTGTGCTTCAGTTTCTTCGCAATAGGAATGACAATAGCACTTACCTCATTGGGTAATGGTGAGGATTAAATGAATCAGTGCATGTCAATCACACTCAGCACAGCACCCACCATGCAGGTCATGCTCTAGAAACTCTCTACATTTGGTGGTTATTGTTAAAATGGATTTCTCCTCTAGAAGATGCTTATCCAATGGCTTCCAAGACCCCCTAGCAAGGCATCAGGTATCCCCAGGGGTCCCTGCTTTGAGACGGCTCATTCTACACCATGTCCAAGCACTATATAACACCCTCGTTATTATCTTCCACTTACTCCAGGGAGCAGGTTATTTCCCACCAGGGAACACGCCATTGGAACCAATGGGCAGAGTCTGTTTCCTCTTCAGAGAACTGTGATTTTTTTGAGACACCACATTTTCAAATAACGAAGGCTGAGTTAATGCAGGATGTGACATTGGAGGCTGGGTGGGTCCTCACGGGAGTGATTTAGTCACCAGCAGTTGGGGGTGTGAGTGATTATTTGGGCACCAGGTCTCAGCAGAGGGGGCCCATTTGGCTGATTAATTACCCTTGAAAGATCAGGCAGGTCAGGGAGGGCATGTCTGACAAAGTCCATTGCACCTGCTGGATGGAGGCCAAGTCTGATCCTTGCTGACCTCCTCTTTCCCCTCTGGAGTTGGCAGTGGCTGCTTGGGGTGGGGATATCACATGAGCACTCTGGTTCCTCAGAGGTGGCTGGTCTAGAGAGACAGAGGCTCTAGTTCTAATCTTTCCTTTTCCACCACCTCAAAGTTTGACCTTGAGCAAAGCCAGCTCTGTCTCTGGGCCACAGCCTTCCTCCCTAGAAATGAGGGGTTCATCCAAGATGATGCTAGGAGGGCCTTCCTGCTACAACTCTCCTTGGCTGTTAATTTGGGGAACACAGAACCAGCACATTAGCAATCATAGGTTTGGGAATTATCTCTTAAAAGTCTGCCAAGAAGCAAGATTGACCATATGTTAAAAATGATTAAAGCCAGGTGATGGTTACATGGGGGTTCATTGTGCTATTTGCTCTACTTTTGTATATGTCGGAAATTTTCTATAATAAAGAGGATTTAAAAAAATCTTCTAAAACCTTTAAAGTTAATGGCAAGAGTGAGCAATCAGGTCTAATACATTTGTGAATGACCAGAGTTTCTCAAACATCAGCTTTGGTAGGAAGGGGTATAATTCAAGGAAAGCCCCCTTAATAAAAAAATTCTCCCTACCACCCACTTTCATACAGCCTAGGAGGTTCCCAATATCTACTCCTTCAAGAGGTAGCACAGTGTGATAGGAAAAGTATTGATTTTGGTTTTTTTTAAATTTTTTATTTTGTAATATATACGAGGTTTTGAATTACACAAGAAATACATATTCATTATAGAAAAATTGCCAGTTACGCCCTCATACAGATATAACTACTCTTAACATCTTGAGTACTTTATATCCTTCCAGATCTTTTTCTATGCATATGTTTTAGATTTTGGTTTTGTGGTATTTTGAGTAGTTCTTTTATAAAAAATGTAAACATGTTTTCTGAAACTTTTTCTTTATAGTAGACATAAATCTGAAGGTTTAATCACCATTAATGATTTTGATTTTTTAGGTAGGCTTGAATTTGAATTATGACCTTTTAGGTAATAATTGTAGTGACAGTGGGTTTTGGTGAGGATCAGATGGCATATGAAGTGCTAAGAAAATGGTAACTCTCATTATGGCATCTTGGAAATCCAGAATAAAGATTCTTTAAAATGCCAACATTTCAGAGAAAGGCCAAGCCTTGTAGCTGAACTTGGTGCAATTTGCAAGCCATAAAGCAGTATACCTTAGTGGAGTTTATGTCCCTGATTTCTGGTGGTGGAAGGGCAAAGGGAACTAGCCAGTGGGCTAAAAATAGAGGCAGGAGATAGGTTAGGAGGTGTGAAGAGCTGCTGAGACATTTCCCAAGTGGCAGCACTGCCCTGTACACCCCTACAACAGCATCTATTTTCACACTGAACCTAAGTGTATCTCTGTTCCTTTCATACCGAAGGAGCTTAAAGCAGCACGAGATTATAAAAACAGCATGGATTCTGGTATTGAGGAGATTTGGGTTCAAATCCATATCTGTCAATTCTTGGCTCTGTGAACTTAATCAAAGTCACGTACTTTGAGTCTCATCTCTGAAACATGGGAGTTAACGCATTACTGAGAGCATTAAATAGAAAAATGTCATATTATCTGATTCATGATAGGTGCTCAGTAAATACCTGCACCCTTCATCCTCTCCTATTATGGGCAACTCTGATGGTGCAGGTGTCTTCCTTTTTTCCTGTGGTTCATGCCCATTAACCATGATACTTCTGCTTGAACTCATGTAGAACATACGTTCTTCTTATCCATGAGATGTCTTTAAATATTTGAAACAATGGTTGTGTTCTACTAACCTCCTACTTCTTTCAATCTCCTACCTCCTCTAGTCTTCACTTTCCAAAGTGAAATTGTAGCAAATTTAAACTAATTCCCATGTGTCTAAGTATGGTAGATTGTAAAACTGAACACAAACTCTTCTACTCCCCATTTCTTCAAGTGTATGCAACTGTTAAACTCTTCCATCAAGAAGAGGAGCTTTCTACACCCCTTGAAACTAGAGTGGCCCTATGATTTGTTTGGCCAATGGAGTGACAGAAACCATGAGACTTGAGAAGCACCTGCTCTCTTGGATTCTTGACACTCACATGTGCACAATCCTGAGCTGTGGCTTGTTATAGGACTCCGTAAAGCCAGGACGACCTATTGCAGCCAAACTCTGGAGATAAGAGTCCAGTCAAGACCAGTAAAACTATTCAGGTACCCAGACCAAAATTTCTGACTCACAGAATAGTGAGCTAAATAACTAGTTGTTGATTTAAGCCACTGAGTTTTGGGGTAGTTTATTTTGCAAAACAAAATCTGATACACCGAACTTTTAGAATATTCCTTCTCTTCTGCCTCCTTGGATATGTCCATTGTGCCCCTAATTTTATTTTTATTTTTTTTTTTTTGGCATTTTTGAACCATCCATTTTCTGGAAACTTTCTAAATCACTGGGTGCTTGGCACAAGTGGCTCATTCTGTCTGTTCTTGACTTCTTCCTACTAAATTCAAACCATATGGTATACAAGTACAGATAAATGTCCAAAAAGTTTTTAAAACCTCTTTGGAAATTTAAAAAAAAATCTCACCCAAGAGTTTTGCAATGAAGTCGTGCTTGGCCAAGGAGAAGAGAACTTGAACAGCTTGAGTTCTGCTCAGTCCTTCCTGCAAATGGTAAATGATGCTATACATAGGAGAATTTCTTCTCTAGGTTTGAATTAATAAGGTGGCCTCTGCATGACATCCAATGGGTCTGCATAGAATTTTGGAGCTCAAAGAAGCCTCAGATTTTCTTTGGTTCAACTCTCTCTCTCTCTTTCTCTCTCTCTCTTACCATTTAAAAGCACAAAGCCATTTTTACCATTTATTTTTTTACTTATTTTTTTGGTGTGTTTGATATTTTTAAAAGTTTATTTGTTGAAGTATGTATTCATACAGAAAAGTACTTACATAAGTACATGTAATAGTCTGATGATTTTTCACAGAGTAAACACACATGTAACCACTACTCAGGTCAAGACATAAAGCATTAAAGTATTTCAGAAGTTCCCTTCTCCGTAACTAATATTTCCCTACCTCCCTGCCCCCAACAAAGACCACTGTTCTGACTTCTATTACCTTAGATAAGCTTTGCCAGTTTTGAAATTTAAGTAAATGGAATCATTCAGTATGAATTATTTTCTACTTTGTTTCTTGCAGCCTGTGCTATAGTTGAGAGTTTCATCTGTGTTGTTTATGTAACACTAATTCATTCTTTTTCATTGCTATATTTTATTCCATTGTATTAATATATCACAATTTATTCATACATTCTATGGTTGTTGGATCCTATTTCCAATTTTTGTTTAGTTATTATATGTGGCTATGAACATTCTTTTACATATCTTTGGGTATATATCTCTATGTATTTTTGTCAGGTATACAGTTTTTAGCCATTCTTGTAGGTGTGTAGTTATATCTCATTGTGGTTTTGTTTTGAATTTTCCTGGTGATTAATGGAACTGAGCATCCCTTTTTTTCTATATTTTGGTCACTTAGATATCCTCTTTTTGAAATACCTGATTGAGGTTTTTGCACATTGCCAATTTTTTTTAATTGATTGTAAGAGTTCTTTATATATTCTATATATTGGTTCTTTTTTGGTTTGGCTTTACTGCATTGGTTTTACTGGTTTGGTTTTACTGCATTGTAAATACCTTATTTTACTCCATAGCTCACTTCTTGGTGTTACTGTGGTCCAATTTATCGATATTTTTCTTTATGGTGGGTTCTTTTTATTTCTAGGTTTATTTCTGGGCTTTTTATTTTGTTACATTGGTCTACTACCTATTCTTGAACTAGCACTACATTATCCTAATCACTAATGATGTTGAATGTCTCTTCATGTACACTGTTGGCCATTTTTATGTTTTCTTTGGAGAAATGCGTATTCAATTGTTTCACCCGTTTTTAATTGGTCATTTTTCTTTTTCTTTTTTTAATTTATTTTTATTTCAGGATATTATGAGGGTACACACATTTTGGTTACATTTTATGACTTTGCCTCACCCAAGCGGGCATTAAAGGCGTGCCCTTCTCCTCTAGAATGCTCACCATGTCCATTAGTTGTGAGTTTACCTTCCCCAACCCCCTAATCCCTGGAAAGTATTACCACCGTGTGAGCACCATAGTGTTGATCAGTTAGTGCCAATTTGATGGCAAGTACATGTGGAACCTATTCTTCCGATCTTGTGATACCTCACTTTGGAGGATGGGCTCAAGCTCTATCCAGGAAAGTATAAGAGGTGCTAGATCACTGTCATTTCTTATAATTGAGTAATATTCCATTGTATACATATACCAAATTTTAATAAATTCACTCATGAATTAACAGATACTTGGGTTGTTTCCACATCCTTGCAATAGTGAATTGTGCTGCCATAAACATTCGGGCACAGATGTTTTTATTATAGAATGTATTTTGCTCTTTTGGGTAGATGCCTAATAGCACTATTGCTAGATGGAATGGTATTTCTATTTTTAGCTCTTTGAGGTATCTCCAAATTCTTTTCCACAGAGGTTGCACTAATTTGCGGTCCCACCAGCAGTGCAAGAATCTCTCTACATCCTCACCAGCATTTATTGTTTTGGGATTTTTTGATAGAGGCCAATCTCACTGGGGTTAGGCAATATCTCATTGTGATTTTGATTTGCATTTCTCTAATGATTAGAGATGTTGAGCATTTTTTTATATGTTTGCTAGCCACTATTTTGTCTTCTTTTGAAAAGTTTCTGTTCATGTCCTTTGCTCATTTATTGATGGGGTTGTTTGATTTTTTGCTTGTTGATTTTTTAAAGTTCTAGATAGATTCTTGTTATCAGCCCTTTATCAGATGTGTAGACAGCAAATATTTTCTCCCATTCTGTAGGCTATTTGCTCTACTGATAGTTTCCTTGGCTGTACAAAAGCTTTTTATTTTCATCAGTTCCCCTTTATTTATTTTTGTTGCTGTGGTGATTGCTTTGGGGGTCTTCTTCAAAACTTCTTTACCTAGCCCAATGTCTGAAAGAGTCTTTCCAACATTATCTTCTAGAATTCTTAAGGTTTCATGCCTTAGGTTTAAGTCTGTTATCCATCTTGAATGAATTTTTGTAAGAGGTGATAGGTGGGGATTCAGTTTCAATCTTTTTCATGTAGCTATGCAGTATTTCCAGCACTATTTACTGAAAAAAGATTCTTTTCCCGAGTGTATATTGTTGTCTGCATTGTCAAAGATTAGATTACCATATGTGGATGGTTTCATCTCTGGGTTCTCAGTTCTGTTCTAGAGGTCTGTATCTCTGCTTTTGTGCCATTATAATGCTGTTTTAGTTACGATAGTATTTTAGTACAGCTTGAAGTCTGGTAGAGAGATACTTCCAAGTTTGTTCTTTTTACTTAAGATTGCTTTGACTATACAAGGTCTTCTCTGGTTCTTTACAAAGCACAGAATTATTTTCTATAGATCTGTAAAAAAATGATGAAGGTACTTTGATAGGGATTGCACTTATTCTGAGAATAACTTTAGGTAGTATGGACATTTTCATGATGTTGATTTTACCAATGCATGAGCAAGGTGGATTTTTCCATCTGTTTCCATCTTCTACAATTTCTTTTCTTAGTGTTTTGTAGTTCTCCCTGTATATGTTCCTCACATCTTTAGATAAAAATATCCCTAGATATTTAATTTTCTTTGAGGCTATTGTAAAATGTATTGCATTTTTGATTTGAATTTCAGCTTGACTGTTATTGGTGTATATGAATGCCTCTGATTTGTGTTTATTGACTTTGTATCCTGAGACTTTACTGAATTCATTTATCAATTCCAGGACTCTCTTGGTTGAATCCTTGCAGTTTTCTAGATATAATATCATATCATCAGCAAAGAGCAAGAGTTTGATCTTATCTGCCCACATTTTGACATCCTTAATTCCCCTCCCTTGTTTAATTGCTCTAGCAAGGACTTCCAGCACTATGTTGAATAGAAGTGGAGATAGTGGGCAACCTTGTCTGCTTCCAGTTCTAAGTGGGAATGCTTTCAATTTTTCCCCATTCAGTATGATATTGGCTGTGGGTTTATCATAAATGGACTTGGTAATTTTAAGGCATGACCTGTCTATGCCTATTTTGTTAAGAGTTTTTATCATAAAGGTGTGCTGGACTTTGTCAAATGCTTTTTCTGTATCTATTGAGAAAATCTTATGGTCTTTGTTCTTGCTTTTATTTATGAGGTGAATTGCATTTACAGATTTGCGTATGTTGAATCAACTTTGCATCCCTGGTATAAAGCCCACCTGGTCATGGTGAATTATTTTTTCAATATGCTGCTGAATTCAATTTGCAAAAATTTTGTTGAGGATTTTTGCATCTATATTCATGAGGGATATTGGTCTGTAGTTTTCTTTTTTTGTTGTTTTCTTTCCTGGCTTTGGTATCAAGGTGATATTGACTTCGTAGAATGAATTAGGAAGGATACCATCTTTCTCAATGTTGTGGAATACTTTCTGTAGTATAGGTATGAGTTCTTCTTTGTATGTTTGGTAAAACTCTGAAGTGTAGCCATCTGGTCCAGGACTTTTTCATTTTGGAAGGTTTTTAATTGCTGCTCCAATTTCTGTGCTTGAGATTGGTCTATTCAGGATTTCTATTACTTCCTGGGTGAACAAAGGGAGGTTGTATATTTCCAGGAATTTATCCATTTCCTCCTCATTATGTAGTTTTTGAGCATATAGGTTTTCATAGTAATCAGAAATAATGTTTTGTATTTCTGTGGTGTCTGTTGTGACCTCTCCTTTTTCATTTCTAGTTGAGTTTATTAGAATCCTTTCCCTTTGAATTCTTGTTAATCTAGCAAGAGGGCTGTCAATTTTGTCTATCATTTAGAAAAATCAGCTTTTGGTATTGTTGATCTTCCATATAGTTCTTTTGTTCTCAATTTCATTTAGTTCTGCTTTGATTTTAGTTATTTATTTTCTTCTACTAGGTTTGGAATTGATTTGCTCTTCCTTTTCCAATTCCCTGAGACTGTTTATTAGATTGCCAATTTCTGAGCTTTGTGTTTTTTGGATGTGAACATTTAATGCTATTAGTTTTCCTCTCAGGTATGCTTTTGCCATACCCCACAGGTTTTGATAACTCATGTCTCCATTATTATTTAGTTTGAAGAAGCTCTTCATTTCTCTGTGACCTAATAGTTATTCAATAATAGATTGTTTAGTTTACATGACTTTGTGAGGTGATGAGTATTTCTGTTAGAATTGAACTCTAATTTTATACAACTATGATCAGAGAAGATACACGGTATAATTTCTATTGTTTTGAATTTGTAGGGGTCTGATTTGTGGCCTAGTGTGTGATCAATTTTGGAGAAAGTTCCATGGGCTGATGAGAAGAATGTATATTCAGCATTTATTTGGGTGGAATGTTCTGTAGAAGTCTGTCAGACTCTTTTGTTCTAGAGCTCTGTTTAAGTCCCTTATTTCTTTGCTTATTTTATGTTTGGAAGATCTGTCCAGTTCATTCAGTGGGGTGTTGAAGTCTCCTGCTACTATGGCATTATTGTTTATCATGCTATTTAGATCAGACAAGGTTTGATTTATGTAACTGAGCACTCCTGAGTTGGGTGCATAAATATTAAGAATTGTTAATTCTCCTTGTTGGATCTTCCCTTTCACCATTTTATAGTGGCCATTTTTACATTTGCTATTTTAAGGTTTATGTTATCTGAGATAGATATAGCTACCCCTGCTTTCTTTTGATTTCCATTTGCCTGGATGATTGTTTTCCATCTGTTGAACTTGAACCCAAAGGAATCTTTGTAGGTTAGACATGTTTCCTATAGACAGCAGATACTAGGCTTATAGATTTTTATCCACTCTGCCAGTCTATGTCTCTTCAGAGGACAATTGAAGCCATTCACATTTACTGAGAGTATTAAAATTTAAGGTCGATTTCCATTCCTATTGTTGATTGAAATTCTGTTGTTTTGTTTTACTCCTTGAGCCATCATGGAGTCCAGATTCTAGCCTTTAACTCTTAAATGATTTTACTTTGGAGAATGTCTATTGTGCTGTTCAGTGTGTAATGCATGTCTGAGTACTTCCTGTACGGCTGGCCCGGTGTTCAAAAATTCCATCATTGATTGCTTGTC
Source organism: Microcebus murinus (assembly GCF_040939455.1). Taxonomy (NCBI): domain Eukaryota; kingdom Metazoa; phylum Chordata; class Mammalia; order Primates; family Cheirogaleidae; genus Microcebus; species Microcebus murinus. Next base: position 33,147,375 of record NC_134110.1, on the reverse strand, counting down.
TGGGAAGGAATTTATTTCTCCCTCATAAATGAAAGTTAATTTTGTCTGATAAAGAATTCTAGCTTGGGCATTATTCTGTTTTAGAAGATTAAGGATAGACACCCAGTCCCTTCTGGCTTATAAAGTTTCAATTGAGAAATCTGCAGTTAGTTTAATAAGTTTTCTTCTGTAGTTTATTGGTTTCTTTTGCCTCACTGCTCAGAGAACTGCTTCTTTTGTGTTTACTTTAGTCAGCCTAATAACTACGTGTCGTGGTGATTGCCTTTTCACATTGAGTCTCCCAGGAGTTCGAAATGCTTCTTGTAAGTGGATATCAAGATATCTGGCCAGTCCAGGCATAATTTCCTCTAGTATTCCATGAAATAAGTTTTCCAGCCCTTGTGTTTTTTTTCCCTCTGGAATGTGAATGATTCTTATATTTGGCTTCTTTACATAATTCCACATTTCTTGTATGTTTTGGTCTTCTCTCTTTTTCTGTGTTCTTTTTCTTCATCTGATTTGTTTAGCACATAGGCATTATCTTTAAGCTCTGAGATTCTTTCCTCTGCATGATCCAGTCTATTCCTGAGACTTTTCACTGTGTTTTGAAGTTCCTTGATTGCCTCTTTCATTGCCAAGATTTATGTTTGGTTTTTGTAGTATTTAAATTTCTTTAGAGAAATTTTCATTCATTTTCTACATTGTTCTTGTGCTTTCTTTATGTTGGGATTCTATTTTCTCTTCAATTCCATTGAGTTTTCTTAAAATCCATATTCAGAATTCTTCCTCTGCCAGTTTTATTGTATTGTTTAAGTTGGTATCTATTGATGGAGATCAAATATTTTCTTTTGGAGGTGACTTTTCTCTCTGATCTTTCATGTTTCCTGTGTTCTTTCACTGATTCTTTTTCATCAGGCTACTTTGTCAAGGATTGGGGTGCTGGGACTGGTTTGTGGACTTAATTCCAAGTCCCAAAGGGACGTTCCTTGACAATGCAGGGTAGACGTGCTCTCGTCCTGCATTGTCTCAGAGGTGTTTTAGCCTGTTGCCTTCACCTCCTGCTACAGGAGATTAGTGAGTTTGGATCCCTTGGTTAGACTCCCAGGAGTTGGACCACTCTTGTGTGTGTGACTCTGCTGCCATCCACTAGTTTGAGATGGAAGACACTGTGTTGAGCTATGAGGTTACCTCTCTTTCATTGCTTGTAGTTTGCATCGAGACATTGATTATCAAGTTATTCCAATACCTTTGTATTGAGTTCTAAACCTCTGAATGAAATATATAAGTGCCTCAGTATTTGGGGAATGTCATGCCACTCTCAAGGGTTACTTGAGTCCTGTTACCACTTTAGGTGGGGTGAGAAGAGCAACAGGTAGCTGCAAGCCTAACTCAGCTTCAGAGGTTGCTTGATCTGCAGCTAGGGGAGAGCTGCTAATATGTTATTCAGGGCTCATTCACCACTCTCGTGGAGCAACTCCTGATGCGGCAGGGGGGTGGTGGTGTCAACTGGTGCAATTGCTAAGGTCTCTGGTCAAGATTTTCCTTCCAAGACCAGAAGCCCCAAAACTGGCAACAGCCTGAGCATCAAGGGCAAGGCCTTGCATTATGCTCTTATCAGATGATCAAAACCAACCCACTATACTGAATCAACAATCTATCCCCTTTTGCTCGGTTCCAAGGTCCCACAGATTCAAGCCAGTCACACAGGAAAAGCAAGGTTTTCTCTTTCTCCCTGCCTTCAAGGGCTGAGTCTGTCCTGTAAGGCCGGGGGAGGCGTGTAGGCTGGAACTGCCACAAATCTCAGCCCAGAAAATGTCTACTCTCATTTCTCCCCTCTTCCCAGGGTGGGGTCTGCCCTGCCAGTAAGGGAGATAAGCCCCCAAACTTGGGGATTGGCAATTCCTGGGGCCACCTGGCATCTTAGCTCATGAAGTGGATACTCTCATTACTCTGGCCCTCTAAGGGTGGAGTTTGTCTAGTTGGTACAAAGCATCAGGTACTGACACTGACTACAGGACCCTTACTAAAGGCCCCTTCCTTCATAGATACAGACACTGAGTACAGGACCCTCATGAAGGCTCCTGCCCTCACTGGTGCAGACACTGAGTACAGGACCCTCACTGAAGGCTCCTGCCCTTGCAGCTGCAGACACTCAATACAGGAACACATGCCCCTGCCCTCACAGGTACAATAAGTAGAGGCCCCACCCTTAGACCCCAGCCTTCCCAAGTGCAGACACTCAATACAGTCCACACCATGAAGGCCCCTGGCAGACACTGAGTATAGGAGCCTCACTGATGGCCCCTGACTTACAGGGAAGACAGTGAGTACTGGACCCTCACTGATGTCTCCTGCCCCCAAAGGTGCAGACAATCAGTAGAAGCTCCACCCTGAAGGTTGCTGACCTCACAGGTACAGACATTCAGTACAGGCCACACTTGAAGGACCCGGCTCTCCCAACTGCAGACACTGAGTACAGGACCCTCACTGAAGTCCCCTGAACTCACAGGTGCAGACAATCATAGTAGCCCACACTGTAGGGCACAGTGAAGGACTGTGCCCTCACAGCTGCAGAAACTCAGTACAGGAGGCACCTGAAGGCCCTTGATGTCACAGATGCAGACTCCAAGTACAGGATCCTCACTACAGGCCCCTGACCTCACAGGTGTAGACTCTAAGAAGAGTTCTTACCATGAAGGCCCCTGTCATCACAAGAGAGACACTGAATACAGGACCCTCACTGAAGGATCCTGATCTCTCAGGAGCAGACACTCAATACAGGCCCCACCTGAAGGATCCTATGCTCACAGGTGCCGACACTCAATACAGGACCCTCACTGAGACTGCTGACCTTGCTGGGACAGACAGTAAGTTTATGTGAAACCCTGAAGGCCCCTGCCCTCACAGGTGCAGACAATCCATAGAGGCCCCACCATGAAGGCTTCTGCCCTACCAGGTGTAGACACTACTTATAGGCCCAAACTGAAGGCCTATGTGCTCACTGGTACAGACACTCAGTATAGGCCCCACACTAAAGGGTGCTGCCTCCTGGGTGCAAAAACTCAGTAGAAGCCATACAGCGAAGGCCCTGTCCTCACAGGTGGAGACACTCAGTACAGGACTCTCACTGAAGGTCCCTGTCCTCCCAGATGCAGACACTCAATACAGGCCCCACAGTAAAGGCCCCTGTCCTCCCAGGTGAAGATACTCAGTGCAGGGAGCTCACTGAAGGTCCCTGTCCTCACAGGTGTAGACACTCAGTAAAGGCAGGACTCTAAGGCTCCTGCCCAAACAGGTGCAGACACTGAGAAGAGGGCCCTCACTAAAGGCCCCTTACCTTACAGATGCAGACAATCAGTAGAGGACCCTGCCCTGAAGCCCACAGCCCTCACAGGTGCAGACACTTAGTACAGACCCCGCAGTGAAGGGCCCTGCTCTCACAGGGGCTGAATTTCAGTACAGGTCACACAGTGAAGGCCCTTCCCTCACAGGTGCAAAAATCCTCAACAAAATTTTAGAAAATCAAATTCAGCAGCATATCAAAAAAAAAAATAATAATTCACCATGACCAGCTGGGCTTTATTCCAGGGATGCAAGGCTGGTTTAACATATGCAAATCTATAAATGCAATTCATCTCATAAATAAAAGCAAGAACAAAGACCATATGATTCCCTCAATAGATGTAGAAAAAGCATTCGACAAAGTCCAGCACACCTTTATGATAAAACTCTTAACAAAATAGGCATAGATAGGTCATACCTTAAAATTACCAAGTCCATTTATGATAAACCCACTGCCAATATCATACTGAACGGGGAAAAATTGAAAGCATTCCCACTTAGAACTGGAACCAGACAAGGTTGCCCACTATCTCCACTTCTATTCAACTAAGTGCTGGAAGTCCTTTCTACAGCAATTAGACAAGAGAGCAGAATTAAGAGTGTCCAAACAGGGGCAGATGAGATCAAATCTATCTCTTAACGTATGGAGAAACTAGGATTATGATAGTGGGCTGTAGAAAGTGAAAATGAGTAAAAGAACCCCAGGGTCTCCAAATCAAAGAAAGTGCCTACAATGCTAATCTTTGAGTTTTGATGGGTTGATATGGCCACTCTGATTTCTGAGGCATTAGATTTGGTGTGTCTGGTAGGGTCTGGGTATGAAGGCATGGAGGAAAGGACTGTGGAGTTATTGGCATCTTATTGGCCATTCCCAGAGCTGGGCCCAGCCATGAGCCCTTTGAGAGCGGGGGTATATTTTATTTCTTATGCATCTGCAAGTCTAGCATGGTGCTTGGCACAGTGTAGGCATTCAGAGTGTTAAATGAAGCCATAGGATATGAGGCCAGCTCTCAGGGTTATTATAGAACCTTGGACAGGTCTTGGCAATCCTTGGAATAATAGTTCCTTTCCATTTTTTGACCCTTTATAAGGCAGATGGACATTAATTCTGAAAGCAATTATCCCACGGATGCAGAGATGAATAAGACCCAGCTCTTGCCATGGAGGAGCTCAGGGCCTACTAGGAAAGACGGATGCATACAATGAACAATTAAAACGGGCTCTTAACAGAAGTGTTACATCTGAAACCTTGCGAGTAAGAACCTTTCTCTCCATGGCAATAGTAATCAGTGTAGAGTTAGCGTCTCCCATCCCTGAGATACCAGCGAAGTCTGGGATTGGGCACCTGACAGAATCCCCCACAGTCTGGAAAGCCAGGAAAAGGAGAATGGATGAACTCAAAGGCAACCATAAATCCCATTATTGTTCTTAAATCCCCATTTCCATATTGGGTTATAAAATCATCCCTGAATTTATTTAAATAAACACTGGTTTTTGAGACAAATAAGTCTGGGTTTGAACCCAGACTTTGGTGCCCATTCACCATCTGAGTTTTCTGAGCCCTGATTCTTTCTTCTTTAAAGGGAATACTGATGGCTGGCTCATCTCCGTTCTTTAAACATGTGGCCAATGAACCACCACTATCTGTTTTAAAATTCAAATTCCTGGGCAATTTCCTAGAATGAATCTTTAAAAATAGCAATGGTGTTCTTTAGAGCACATTAAAGTTTAAGAAGTGTTTATTGTTGTAGCAATGGTTTTATTGGCTAAAGGAGAAAGGATAGTCAAGATGTGATAGGCAAAAATATCTATTTACAAAGAAAAGGCATCTGTAAGAAGGGGAAAAGCTAAGGAGAGAGCCACTGACTGTATCATGTTAAATTGCCGTGGAGGGGGTACCTCACTGAGTTATGAACATGAGAGGGACATGGAGCTCTTTATCCTTAGGAAGGGCACAAGTGTTTGAGGGATGTGTGCAGACAATGTTGATCTGTGTAAAATAATCACTAGTTGCTCTATGCTTCCCAGCCTCCTGTGAAAGTGGGCTGAAGCCATATAATGGGGTTCTGGCCAAACAAATGTGAACAGAGAATGGTAAGCCATTTCTAAGGCTCTTCTTCCTAAAATCCCTCATCTCTTTCTTCTTTGGAGAGCTTGGAGGCCTCATGCACCACAAGAGGGTACAGACAAAATGTGGAAGAAGCTAGCCTGACTCACATCAGATGGTGGCATAAATGAGAATGCTCATTGATTGCGTCATGTCCCTGAGGTTCCAGGATTTATCTGTTGCTGCAGCAGAGCCTGTCCTATCCTGTTTATCTCAAGGGACAAAACTAGAGACAGAGAGATCAGTTAGGAAGCCAATGTAATAGCAAAGGCTAGCAATAATAAGAGATTGAACTGTGAAAGAGACGTGGAGATGATAATGAAGAAACAAATTCCAAAAACATTGTGGAAATATTACAATTATTGGGAGTTTCCCAATCTTCTAGGCAACTTTCCTGGATTAAAGTAACAGGCTTTGCCCTGTACCCTCGCTTACACCTGTTCTCTCTTGCAGTCAATTTTTAATCTAATAGCAAGAAGTATTTGATTAAAATGTAAGTATTATTATGCTATTTTTGTGTACAAAACTCATCAGTTGCTTACTATCTCTTTTCAGTGTGAAAGCTGAGGAAGTCTGATGGGGCTACATGATCTGTTCTCGTTTCCCTTCTCATGCAATCTCCAATCACTGTCCCTTCCTCTGCTCCTTGTCCACACTGATCTTTTTGTTTTTCCTTAAACCCACACACACACTCATGCCTCAGGGGTCTATGCACATCCTGTTCTCTCCACTTGAAGTTCTGTACCTTCAGGATCTGCGTGGCTGTCTCCTTCACTTTCTTTAAGTCATTGCTCAAATGTATTTTCAGTGAGGCCTTTTCTGAGTGTTTCATTTAAAATTACATCTCACCTCCCACCAACACTCCTAACTTCTCTTCATTGCTTTAATTTACTCCACAACACTTAACCCTTCCTAAGATATTATGTATTTTATTTATTATTTTGTTTAATGCCTGTCTCTCTCCACTAGAATGTAAGGTCCAAAAGGGTGGAATTGGGTATAGCTCAGTGGTAGAGCATTTGACTGCAGGAGGGCAGGATTTTTTGGTCACGTTTTTTGGTATGCTGCTATATTCTTAATGCTTGCAACAGTGCCTGGTATACAGGAGGCACTCAATAAATATTGAATAAATATCAGCTAAATGAATAAACTAAACCTGAAGACTGTTATGGCCATTTAAACATGGGCAGAAGAAAGATACCTTTTAAATAGAGAATGAGCCATGGATAGTAAGGTCACAAAGTAGGACTGGGAAAACTTGGTCTGCCTTCAGGGATATTGTGTTTGACAGTTTGTGCCACTAACACAACTTCCTCCCGTGGCCATTTTGGGCCAAGTGGCCAAGAGATCAAATCTGTTGCTCACTTAAGCACCTTTATTTCTTCCTTATCCTAGAAGCTTCAGAAAGATGAGCACTAATTGGTGATGGCAATGGTGGGGCAATCTCTCAAGAGCACTCTGAGAATTATACAAGAGACTGTATGCTAAGTCATGTCTGTAATGGTACATAACATATTGCAGGTGGTCAGTTAACCTCCATTCCCTTCTCTACATCTTCTTCATCATTTCTTCCTCTCTATCCACCTTCTCTTCTTCTTTCCTCTTTACTTATTTCAGCCACTCAGTGGTGAATGAATTAAATACTGTACTTATTCCCAGGTTAAGAATGGAGGCTCAGAAATAGAGAAGCAAAGAAGCAAGGAGGAAGAGGAGAAGAAAAGGGAGGAGGGTTTCTAGGGGCATTGATTTTGATTAACAGTCACATGCTTTGTCACTGAGTTTAGCTGAGTTTTAGGCCATATAGTCATGGTTAAAAATATAGTTCCCAGCTTTAGAAAGATGATTGCATATTCCCCAATCCCTATGACACTCAGTCTGCATGGACTGTTGAGAAGCCCCACTGCAGCATTCATTGAATTATTCCAGTCCTGATAAATTCTGCCATCTCTACCCCAGATTCGATTTGGATGTTGCAGATGCAGAAAAGATGATGAATGTGGGGATGAATCTAATTCCATTAACTGAAGCCTTCATATTCCACACTTCCAATAAATATCGACACAGTATGATGAAAATACATACAGCTAGTGGCATTTTTCCAGCCCTATATCTTATAGAAAAGCCACAACAGGAAGCACTGGATTTAGTGCAAGAGACTTTGGATTTGAGTTCTGGCTCCATCAGTTACTGGCTGAGTGACTTTGTGTGATGAGCCTTAGTTGTTTCACCTATAAAATGGGGGATAATATCTGTTCCTGAGGAGATCCAGTGAGAGAAAATGTAGAAAGTGCCTGGCATTTTGCCTCTGATGTATACTAGTACTTTTTTTTTTTTTTTTTGAGACAGAGTCTCACTTTGTTGTCCAGGCTAGAGTGAGTGCTATGGTGTCTGCCTGGCTCACAGCAACCTCAAACTCCTGGCCTCAAGCAATCCTACTGCCTCAGCCTCCCAAGTAGCTGGGACTACAGGTACACACCACCATGTCTGGCTAATTTTTTCTATATATTTTTAGTTGGCCAATTAATTTCTTTCTATTTTAGTAGAGACGGGGTTTCACTCTTGGTCAGGTTGGTCTTGAACTCCTGACCTTGAGTGATCCGCCCACCTCAGCCTCTCAGAGTGCTAGGATTACAAGTGTGAGCCACTGCATCCGGCCTAGTAGTGCTTTAAAAACGTGACTTCCCTTTGCTCTCTCACCATGCTCTAATGACTTCAAGACATCCAGTTATTTGGTTCACATTGCCAATGAAATTGACCTCATCAGAATCATGCATGAAGACTGTTGACCTCTCTGTGGTTGCCTCTTGCCAAGGCTCTTCCTAAATAGATGCTTAAATATGTCCTGTTGGGAATATTATGAGCCCTGACAGGACATCCAGCATCAAGGCTAAAGTTCTGAGTTGTTTTACAGGAGCTGGGGTGGACTATTCTGAGCCAATTGCATCTCTTCATCAGATCCTGCGTGGCTCTTTGTATAAGTCAGGATGGGGTATGTAATGCTGCATTAACAACCATCTCCTAGGGCTCAGTGGCTTACAAGAAGAAGAGTTTATTTCTCACTCATGCTGCATGTTCATAACAGCTTGGCTGTCCCCATTCCATGCCATCTTCAGTCCAGGATGCAGCCGGATAGGGCTGGCTCTCTATATAACATGGCTCATCTCATGGAAAAAGGAAAGGAGGCATGGAAAACTGTACAAAGGCTCTTAAAAGTTTCTTCCTGGAAATGGCATGTTACTTATACTCATATTTCATTGGCCAAAAAGTCACGTGACCACTACTGAGTTCACCATGGTAGAGCAGTACAATTTTCCCATAGGGTGAGGAAACTTGGGGAAGAGAAAACTAAAAATTTTGTAAGGAATAGTATAATACCATGTTATTTTTCTAAAATTAAATCATTATGCCTCCACCTTTACAAGTTCACCATACTTTTGTGCCAGCTGACTTAGCATTACTTGCCATTTTTCTTTAAAAACCAGCATTACTTAAAGAGGTTACCCTAAAACTAAAAACCAGGGATAACAAAACAATGGTATTAAATTCTCCCTGGAGTACATGTGATATTTTGTTACATGCATAGAATGTGGAATGATCAAGTTATGGTATTTAGGATATCCATTACCCTGAGTATTTATCATTTCTATGCTTTGGGAATATTTCAAGTCCTCTCTTCCTATTTTGAAATATACAATACATTGTATATTTAAAATTTTGAAATATATAATATATTGCTGTTAACTTTAGTCACCCTACTGTGCTATTGAACATTGGAACTCACTCCTTCTATTTAACTGTATGTCTGTACCAATTAACTGATCTCTCTTCACACACACACCCTTCCCAGCCTCTGATAACTATCATTCTACTCTCTACCTCCATGAGATCAACTCTTCTAGCTCCTGCATGTGAATGGGAACATTCAATATTGGTATTTCTGTACTGGCTTATTCCACTTGACAAATACTATATATCAATAAAAAATAAAACAACAAAAAGTTAAGTGTCACCTAAAAGCCAATCAATACTAATAAAACATAAATGTATATGAAAATAATTGTTTTTTTAAGGCTTTGGACCTAAAGCAACTTGTCTCTTTCTTCCTTTTTTCCTCTCTCTCAAAAGAAAATTAACAAATTTTAAGAGATTTTAATGCTATATGGCATAAGAATGAGGCTTCATTCTCAAAGTAATTGGGAGTTTGGAGAAAATGAAAACGAGAATGACTTTCACATTACTTAATTCAAATATTTGATGTCCTATCTGTGCATAAACAAAAATTTTCTATGTAGCATTTTAAAAGTTTGAGATCATGTGTATCCACTTATGATAAACCCCATATATTTAGGAGCACTCTGCGATGGGAACAATAGAATGTCCTAGATTTCTGGCTTATTCATGTTTAGATCATACAGTAACTGGCAAATGTGTGTCCCATAAATATTTACTGAATGAAGTAACCACTAATTCTTTACCTGGAATAGATTAATGCATACAAGAGATACACAAAAGTAAATGTTTATTAAATAAAGAAATGAAAAGGCTCAGTATCTTTATTGTCATTTCTGCTTCTGCTCAAGATTCAGGCCCTCCTGGCATCCCCCTTTTGCCTCTACTTGCCTAGCCAAGCAGCATGGAGTAGCTAAGTGTTCATACGGGCTGAGGTCACCACTAGCTGTCAAGGTGTGGATCTGTTGCAACCTGTCCCCAGGAGACTAATTTTCAATGGGTCTCATAAGGGTGGATGTCCAAAGGTAACACCTCCATAATGTTAAGCTGGGGGTACCCAAGTTGTCTTATCAAGCCTCCCTTTTTGAAATCTCTCAGAATACAAGGATTGATAAGCCTATATTTTGAACCCTTGAGGTCTTTTCACCTATTTCCTTTCTCCTAGTTATGGTGGCTTCTCATGTTCCTCAGTCTAGGGGGTACAAGGGGCCCAGTGGTGGGGTGGTGCTGCCAGGAGGAGGCTAGTTGGTCACTCACCAGAAGGTCTCACGAGTGGATCTAACCCCAATAAGGGTGTCTGCAGGTTCTTGAACAAGAATTTCTAAGCACAACAGAGGAAAGTTTCAAGGATGGACTAACATGAATCAAACACACATACATACATACATGCATGTGAGCACACACACACACACACACACACACACACACACACACATCCCTTTATATATCAAACCCATTATCCAAACACCTGCTTACAAAGAGGGCTATTCTTTTTCAGTGAGAAACATGAATGTCCTCTGCCCAGAAACTTGTGGCTTCTTATATTCTGAGATGTGCCCCCATAATCTAAAATCACTTGTGGACTCTTCCCTCGATGGATCACATTAGCACTACACAGATGCGGGGGACTGAGAATTAAGTCTTTGGTTCTTGTCAATTCTTACAGTTTCATTGCCTTTGAGCCCACTTGCCCAAACTCATATTGTTCAGGCCTCTCTAGTGACAAGAATGGCCTTGTCCCCAGTCATTGGTATCTCTATCTTGGACAGTGTTAGGTATGCCCAGCTAGAGATAGCCTTCTCTCCCATTTTTCACGCTGAAGTAAGATCCTTAAACATTGCTGAACAAACCATCAATAAATATTCCCTAGTGGGTTTGATAGATACATTGTCTCTTCCCACTTCCTACTGTGTGTTTATTTTGTTTAACCTTTGGAGGATGTATCAACTGAAGCATTTCTGGTTGTAAGTAAGGGTTTCAGGGTCCTGGCAGAGAAGCAATGGCCCATGCAAGCTGGCTGTGTGAGAGCTTAATAACAGAACCATGTGCAGGAAGGAAACCACCCCCAAGTCCAAAGAGGCAAAGGGGTGGAAGGAGAAGTTACAGAATCCACAAATAGTAGCTGCGTGGAGAGGGTGTCAGAGTGAAAGTTGGGATCTTTGGTAAAAGAGTGCTATCCAGCAGGGCCAGGAGGAAAATCAATTCACACTGGGAATTCATTGGCACTTAGCCGAAAAGCACAGAGGCAGGGCTTCTGTCCAAGATGCTTGTTCAGTAGCTCAGTAGTAGCTCAGTAGCTTGTTCAGTAGCTCAAGTACTTGGTCTCACACTTTCTCTCCAACTGCCTCTGATGGTTTCTATTCCATCCTCATACTGACTCTGTTTATGGCCTTAAGAGATCTTCACCCACCTCCTAGGGTTTTTATTCTTCCTTATTTATATCCAGCAGAAAAGCTGGGTTGTCATTTTCCAGAATTGTAAGGAAAAATCATATAGTCACATTGGATTGGCTGAGGTCAATGCCCATTCTGTCTTCCAGAGGATTGGAATGTTCTGATTGGCTTAGCCAAGCCTGCATCTTCCACATCTGCAGCTGGGGTGAGCTTCTTAGGAGATGTCATGAAAAAGTGAGGAGAAATTAGATGCTGAGGAGAACATCAAGAAGGTTCTGCTGAAGACATTAACAGTATTTCTTCATCTCTACACACCTGGTTGGGGTATGGAGTGGAGGAATCACTGCCTTTTATCCCCCCCCCACCCTTTTCTCTCCCCCACCACCCTTTTCTCTTTCTTCCCTGTCTGTCTGCAGCAAAGAACTGCCAGTGAGGTCCATAACTTTATGAGAAGTCAGGGGATGCTGGCTATAGGGACTGCATCAATAGATTCACCTGCGGTCTGACTTAGAGCTGCATTTGATCAGTAGGGAGCTCAGGAAGGAAACTCACTCCTTCCTGAGTGAGGAAGGAGGCGGGGAGGACAGTGAGGTGGGGGCACTTTCCCCACTGGCCCTCTCCCTGCTGGACAGCACTCCTTTACCAAAGATCCCAACTCCCACTGGGAACCCCCTCTCCATGTAGCTACTATTTGTGGATTCTGTAACTTCTCCTTCCACTCCTTTGCCTCTTTGGACTTGGGGGTGGTAACTACTCCCCACTTTTGCTAGCTCTTGGGTTCTGCAACATCTCCCATTGATTTCCTTCCTGCCCATAGTTCCGTGATTAAGCTCTCACATAGCCAACTTGCATGGGCCATTGCTTCTCTGCCAGGACCCTGAACGATGCCTTCATGATTGGTTCAGGGTTATTTCAGGGCAGGTTAAAAGCATGCCATCCTTTGGCTACATGCTCTCCATCTCAGGGCCTTGATTTCTTATCTCTTAATCTATCGTCTTTTCATGGTGATCTTAACAACACTGTAGACTACAATATTGCAGCCTTAACACCATGGTACTTTAAATGACATAGCTACACGGCCACCACATTTATAGAATATGCCACTCACCGTGTTGTAATGACTAGGACAGGTGCAGTAATTCCTGGCTCACTTCTAATGGACAGGCAGGGTCTGTGATGGGAGTGAGTTGACTGAGATGTGAGGATCAGTGACCAGGTGGACAGAGAAAACACACTTTCTGATAGTCTAAGTGTTGGGACAGGGCTAAAACTTGTGCTTAAAGGAAAAGCTAGACAGCCCAAGTCAAGGATGAAGGCTCCAGTTTCAAGCCTCAAGGGCCCTCCTGTTTTAACAGCAAAATGTACCATTTAAAAGAGCAAGATTTCCCAGCGGTTCCTGGTGGGGGTGGTGGTGCTGGGGGAGGGAGGGTGGGATAATGCCTGGGAAACTGTCAAGCTCACTAAGCCTCCATCCCACAGAGCCCCGTGGGCCCAGGTCCTGGGAGAGGTGGCATGTCTCCCTTTGATGCTCAGTCCCTTGTCACCAGAGCTCATTATCTGCTCAGTGTGAGTCATCCATGTCCCGCTCAGCAGCCCCCACACCCTGGAGCTGGAGGAGGCTCTGCAAGCCTCCCTGGTGGGAGGACTAGGAGCAGGCAGGGCCCCAGGCCTAAGCCTCCTGGGACCCAGGAGGAACTTTGCCTATTCTTTTCCATTTAGAGAGACCTGTGGAACCAGAGAAGGGAGAGGAAGGAGCAGGAGAGTGGGAGGAAGAAGAGCTGCATGTCAGTACCTGAGTTCTTGCCCCTGGAACATTCGAATCGCTGTGCATCAGAGTGGAAAGGGACCTGGGAGACCACGTGGCCTCTGATTCACAGAGGAGAGAAGCCAGCCCTACTCAGACCCTTTTCACAATGTACTAATTATAGCTACAGCCTCACCGGCTGCTCCTGAGGGGCTGGTCTCCAGTGTCTGCCACCTCCCTCCAGCCTGTCACCCCGGTTCCTGCCCATTCCACCCCTAATCATGGTTGCCTCCAAACTTAATTCCCGCTGCTGCCCTATCTGGCTCATCCGTCCCACTGCAGCCAAAGAAACTCTAATGTCAGATCCTCCCAAATATCAACCGCTCTCTTTGCTCTCATACCTGCCCCATGTCTGTCCCTTAGACCAGGGGGTCCTGGGGAAAAAGCCATTCATTTCTATTTCCCAGCCCCTGGCACAGTGTTAAACCTGTGGTCTTCAATTAGAGGTAATTGTGCCCCCATGGGACACTGAGCAATGCCTACCAGATCTTTGGTGTCAGAACTTGGGCGGTGCTACTGGCATCCGGTGGGTAGAGCTCAGGGATATTGCTAGACATCTTATAATGTACAGCACAGCCCCTACAGCAAAGTTGGAAAACTGTTAAACCATTGGTAGCTACTCCATTAATGTTTGGGGAATGAATACATAACACAAAACATTGAAAAATGGGGCACTAACTATCCACTGCATGTTGTACTGGGTGCTTGCCCTGGGTTGTCTTGAATCTTCCCATCAGCATGCAAGGTTTGCATTTCCGTGAGGGTGAGGATGTGCCCTCCTTACACCCTTGCACCCTAGCACCTAGCACCTTGCTCGGCTCAGACAGGGGCTTGGTCAACATTGGAAGGGAGTGCAGCCCAGAGAGGTCAGCAGCCTGGATGTGACAGGCTAAGACTCACTGCCCATGCTTTCTCCAGGACACTAAACCAGGCAACAACCTCCTGTAATTTCTAATGGCTCTAACATTCACAGGCTCACTTTATCTTCAAAGATGCAGGTAGAGCAAGTTTTATTCCACCTGCCTCAGGGATGGGGACATGGGAGCATGGGGACCTCAGTGAATTGCTCATCTTCTAGGAAGTCAGGGGTGGCAACTGGATCTCAGTCTTCTCAGAGGAATGAATGGGTAGGTGGATGATAGGGGTGGGGTTGGGCATTTATTGATTTTTATGTTGAGATGAATAGCATTTCCCCCTGCCTGCCAGTGCCCCTTCACTAGAAACTAAAGCAACCACGGCGAGGTCCTTTGTTAACATGTACATGCTGGGAGTGGAGATGGGTGGGGTTGGGGGGAGGAGGAGATTGTCCAGTTCACTGGGGGTTCCCAGCAGAGGCTCTGGTTAACTGAGGATTTCTCACCATTTTGAGTCTCAGGAGTGATTTTAGAGAGAGCCCTAAACTTGATTCAGCAGATATGTGGACAGAAGATCGGACTCTGCCACTCTTTGAGTGGCTTTGATCAAATTACTCAAACTTGCCTTTTCTCATTTTCCTTATTGGTTAAGTGGAGATAATGTTCAAAGTTGTGAGGCACAAGGGAGATAAGGCATGTGAAAACTCCTGTAATCTCTAGAGCTCTATCCAATATGTGGGGCTGGCATGATGAGCTGATCTTTGCATTCAAAGGTGCTTCTTGGTTATGCTGAGTGAAATAAACCAGACCCAACAGCATACACATTGCATGATTCCACTTCTGTGAAGTACCCACAGTAGTCAAATTCATAGAGACAGAACATAGAATCATGGTTACCAGGTCTGGGGAGGGGGGATGGGAGTTATTGTTTAACAGGGACAGAGTTCCAGTTTGGGAAGATGAAAAATTATGAAAATGGATGGGGGTGATGGTTGCACAACACTGTAAATGTATTTAATGCCACTAAATTAAACACTTAAAAATGGTTAAATTTTATGTTATGTCCATATTACCACAATAAAAAAATTAAAAAAAAATTTTTAAATCAGATTAAAAAATTGATTCTTGATTTTCCAAAAGGATTTGTGTGTTTGGTCTTGTAAAATAGAAATATTAATACAGGTTTTCATTGCATTGTCCCATGCAGAGCATCCTTAGCTATGTGTGGGTGCTGGTCTTCAGAAAAGCTGCCTGCAAAGGTGTAGGAACACCCTTTTCACTGAAAAAAAAAGAACCAAGGACAAAGGAAAGGAATATTCACAAAGACCAAGTTGTCTTCTGGGCATCAGCGCACTTTGCTGCTCAAGCAAGACACATCTGTTTTGCTTCATGCAGCTGCATCTGCACGGTGGTGTTTGGACCAGATGAGTGATGGCTGGAGGGCTACAGCAGTCCCACAGCCGCACGTCCGCCCACCTGGGTTGCTTTGGGCTTGGCACACAAGTGTTTGTGGGGCGAATGCATAAACAAGCCTACACATTGAATGGGAGGGGCTGGAGTCACCTCTAGCGCTGAATATCAGGTTTGCTGTTCTTACCTGAGTCCTGGGTTCGAGTCACTTGCCCTTCCTGAGATTTAGCTTCCTCATCTGTAAAATGGAGATAACAATAGTGCTTAACTCACAGGTTCATTGGCAGGAGTGAGTACGGAATGTGATAAGCTTGCAATAACTTATTTATTGATACATAATTGCTAAGCAATTACCAAGTATCAACATGGATCCTGTACTCAAGATTCTTCTCTGTTAAATATGGTGCCAAAGATCCAGGTCTTCCAGGAGCATCCTGTGTGATCAGGGACTGTGCTATCTGGAGATAACACACAAGACCACATTTGACCGTGGCTGTCCGAGGTGGGGCAGAGAACACAGGACTGGGTTTAGGTTCAGTCTTTGGCTCTGTGATCTCAGAGAATTCTCTCAGTTGTCAAGAGGGCATGATGTTCCTTTCTCCTCTCAGTCTGGCCCTCAGAATCGTGACTTCCAAGGGAGATAAAAATCTGTAAGAGTGTTTTGTGGATGGTAAAAGCTGTGAAGTGCGAGTTTTCATCATGTCGGGTGCTGAGTTGGGGGCTCAGGTCACAGTCAGTGTCTTTTGTGCCTCAGGTTTTCCACGTTTGCCATTGGAAATGGGGGTCCGTTCCCCGAGAGGCTGGGGGTATGGGTGAGATTGTTTCTCATGAGCTTCTGTCCCTGGAATAGCAACGTCTCCTACTTTCTCAGGAGAAAGGCTCTTCCTGCTTGCAAGACAAGTCTATAATTATAATTTTGATTTAGAAAATAGCATGACTCAAGCTTAAAGTGGCGGGCGATGTGGGTTGGTACACCTTGGTTTCTTTCCCAGAAAGTCCTCAGCTAGGTACAACACACCTTTGATGAATGTACAGTAGAGTTTTTCCTTTCCTTGATTTCAAAAACCTCATTAATGCATTCAGAATATTAATTAATTCTATTTTCAGCCATGGAGCATGAACTTGAAGCTGAAACTTTTCTGGCTCTTTCCCACCCCAAGAGACTTTCTTTATCAGCCATTCTCAAGTTCGGTCCTATTAACACAGGCGAGGTGGTAACAGCAGGAGGGAGGAGGGTGAGCGGGAGGTGAGGGTCTGCTATGCATGTGGTGCTCTGCAGATGCTATATTTTAGATTCTTAGACACCCTGGGAAGTTTCCACTATTATTATCACTGATTCAAGTCAAGTGGCCAGAACTGAGGGCAGTGAAGTATCTTGGCCAAGATCGTGTGGACAGAGAGAGATTGGCCTGCGAGCCAGGGTCTGATGGACACAGAGCTTGGGCCCCTTCCATTGCAGTACACGGCCTCTCAGGCCTCGGTGGCTGGGGTGGGTGGGGTCAGGAGAGGGAGTGAGAGGACACATCCAGTGGGATGATCCAAATGAAAGGCTGGCAGCAGAGACAAAGTAGAAAAGCACCCCAGACAGTCTGGGTTCAGCTGCTTAAAATAGGCAAAGAAATTCTTTGGCTAATGCATAATCACCACAGGGATTAATGCAGCTCTGCTCCTTGGGGTTAATTTATACTTCATGAACCCCTATTAGATGAGATTTCTAAAATGTATAATGGCACGGGGCTCATTAGGGACGTTCATAAAAGCCTGGTACGGGGAGAAGTAAGGGAGCCTGGTGCCATGACTCTGGCCCCGAATAACCTGGGCGAGGCTGCCTTTGGAGGCAGGTGGAGAAGTCGGCCTCTGGCCTGCAGGGCTGTGCTTCTGGCTCCTTCTGCCAGCAGGGACTTCATGCCTATTGGGTCCATTTGGCATTGAAGGAGAGCAAAGAGGCTGGGTTCTCATCAAATCCCAGGACTGTCTTACCAGAAGGGACTTAGGGGTCATCTTGTCCAACCCTTCTCTGCCTCTCACTGCCATACGGATGGAGAAACTGAGGCCCAGAGAGGCTTTTTCCTCATTTCTGAGTACAACCAAGCACCCTTCAGTTCTGTCCCATCATCTCTTGCTCCTGTCCACTTCCTTTGCTCAGCACCGATCCTGAGTTCTGAGTCGCCAAAGGAAGACGCCGCTCACTCATTTGTTCATTCACCCGTTCACTCACCCATTCACTCAGAGTGAGCTCATTACTACCTTCTTACCAGGTGCTGTGCTCAGCTCTGGAAAATGTAGCTGAATATAACACTGATTTGCCCGCAGAGAACTCAGTCTGGTGTGCAAGGCAGAGTTACAAACGGTGTTTTCTTCTAGCTCTTTCTAGTCAATGAGTCTCTGCTGAATAATTAAAGTATCTCCTAATTAGTTGCCTTCTCCAGTTTCTGTCTGTCAGTTTGGGAAACATGCACTGTCAGATTAATCTTCCAGAAAACAGCTCTGATTACTCAAAATCCTCAGTGGTTCCCCATTGCCTATGACAAAATCCAAACTCCTACACCACTTTAGCTCTCACACTCTTCATGTCCTGGACAGCATGGACTTCTCAGTTGGTCCTGGGGTGCACTCTCTGCTGTGGTTCTTGCTGGTCCTCCACTCGGTGGGCCTCCTTCCCCAGGTCTACGTAAGGGACTCAGACTCACACGAACATTTCCAGGAGGGGAGATCCCTTGAATTTCTGAACTCTTTTCTGAAATCTGCTCAGCTTTTGGTTCTGTAATTCCTAGAGTCATTAGCTCATACTTAAGCCCTATGTTCCTTGGTTTCCTTATCTGTAAAATGGGAAACAATGATACCCATCCCACCTATTGTGAAGGTGAAATGTATAGGTATATAAGCTACAGCAGATCAACTGGCTCAATAAATGTTAGTCATCGGAAGAATTATTTATCCTTATGGAGTTTTCTGTTCTAGTGTCATATCTGTTTATTGTAATAGTTTGCAGCACCTGTAGGCTGTTCATCCCATGTCAGTGAGACCTGGTATCTGATTGTCAAATGACCAGTGTCATTTAAGATATTGGACCATTCACTAAAGAAAGGTGCCCTGGCTGCCTGTGATGTCCCGGGTGCGGAGGACACATGGGGAGGAGGCACAGGCTGGCTCTCCGGTGGCTCACAGTCTGGAGGGAAGATAAACATGTAGCAAGAGATCAGGCTGCACTAGTCTGGAAGTCAGAGAAGGGACAGGGTGCTGAGGGTCCTGGGGGCTTCAATGGGGGTTCATTTGCTTGGGGACAGCAATAATAATGGCTAACCTAAAGAGAACATAAATGTTGTTTTTGTTTTTTTTTGTTACTTAAAATTTGGCCAAGCCTCCAAGGTTGAGAACAAGTGGTATTAAGTGGTCACAGACTCTAAAAAATGATAATGGATATTCTATGAAGAACTTGCTAAGGTGTGGCCCCCATATCAGTCCAAAGGCCCTAACCCATCCCTCCCCAAAGAGGCTGGAAATTCAGCTGGGAGGCTGGTCAGGAGGGGTGGAAGGCAGAGCTTCTCTTTACAGAGTGTGCAGCTCTGGGCAGGTTCCTCCCCGTGGGATAGGCAGTCTTCCCCCCAGTATGGCAGATGTGGGAGGGGGCAGGCTTCCCCCTCAGTGTGCCTGGTGAGGGAGGGAGGACTTCCTGAGTGTTATTTGGAGAGTTGGGTTCTGGCCCTTGGGGGATGTGGGAGCAGCACTGGAATGGAATGAAGGACGTGTGGAGTGTGCAGAGTGCCGGTGTCAGCTGTGGGCCCTGGGGGTGGTCAGCAGGAAGCCAGGGGATAAGAGGACTTCAGAAGCTACAAGTGGGAAGTGGCATCACCCAATCTAGGGGACTGCATTTGCAAGAGGTTCACAAAATAGCTCCATGAGGGAAGGGGTGAGCACTTAGATACTGCCCCACTGCTGCACACCATGCTGCGTGGCACCTGGAGGCAAAGAGCACATTTTCTGCACCTTTTCTCTCCTTATAGGAGTTTCCCTTCCCTCTTCCCATCTGGAGGATCCAGTGGCAACCTAGACAGAGGAGGAGGAGGAGGGGTAGGGGGAGGTGGAGAGGAAGGAGGAGAGATAGTGATGAAGCTGGCACTGTCCCTTCCCCAGGATGGCTGTCTCAGCCTAGGACAGCTGGCAACTGGGGAAGAGATGTTTTAAACAGGATGAGGTTTTAAGGCTTTGATGTTAGATTGGACATTTTAACAACAGCAAGATGAAATGATTTGCTAGAACCTACAAGCTGTCTGGAGAATCAGAGTCCTTCCCTCCCCCAAATGGGGGAAGTGAGTCAACCCAGTGGGGACAAAAGGCGGTGGTGGGGAAGAAGAAAGCCACTCTCTGCACGTTCCCTGCTGTCCAGCTTTCTCAGCCACAGTCACACCCAGTTACACTCAGTTACACTGAGCCAGCACCTCTGGGGTGACCTGCCGGGCTGGACCTTCACCTGCAACAGTTCACTCGACCTTCACACAACCTTACAAAGAGGGTTCCATAACCCCAATCCCCATATAGTGGATGAGGACACAAGCCCAAAAAGGTTAAGTAACTTTCCCAAAGGGAGACAGCAAGGAAGAGATGAAACTGGGTCTTGAAGACAGGGATGGCTGTGAGGTTCTATCGTACGTACAGTGAGGAGGCAGAGGACCACACAGCACCCAGGGAAGGCCAGCCCCTTCCTCCAGGATGGAATAGAGCCTTGTTTTGACATAGGGCATTAGAGCAGAGAATGATTCCAAGGTGCTGAGCAGCCAAGCTCCAGCCAGAGACATTCCACAGCCTCCTGGAGCAAATGGGGAAGGGTCCCGTTCAGAGAAGGTGCTCAGGGACCCTGCAACGGGTGCACCTGTGCGGAGTCACCTGTTGAGAACTTGTGAGGCCCTGACCTGGTGTCCAAGAGGGAATAGATTATAGCTGAAAGTTGCTCTGAAGGGCAGCTTTCTCAGCTGGCAGCATCTCAGTCAGAGCTCGGGATAGACGGAATAGGTAGCTAGATGTCACTGATGTCCGTGGGAAAGGGATGGGCTCATCTCTGGGCTGTGAACTGGAGGCTGCTCACTGCCCGGTGTGCAGTGTCAGCCGCAGGAAAGCAAACACAGACGGTTGCAGGGAAGAACCTGGTGGGAGGGGTCAGTCCTCTAGCGATTGCTTTGGGGACCTGTTCCACCTGCAGGA
Organism: Microcebus murinus; assembly: GCF_040939455.1. Lineage (NCBI taxonomy): Eukaryota > Metazoa > Chordata > Mammalia > Primates > Cheirogaleidae > Microcebus > Microcebus murinus. Next base: position 33,126,558 of record NC_134110.1, on the reverse strand, counting down.
CTTGGGGAGGGGCAGAGCTAGCCTCCGAGGGGTCCTCAGGTGGGCCCAGGATGCTGTTTATTTACTGTTCCTCCAGGAGGTCAAAGTTAACCATCCGCTTTTGGAAGAAAGGCAAAGGAACCTTAGGAGGGGTAAGAACCACACTCAAAATGACCCAGGTATTTAGAAACGGAGCCCAGATCTGGACTCTAGTCTGTCTGACTCCAAAGCCAGTGCCCCAGACTTTGGGGTGAGGAAAGTCGCCTCCGTGTGTCACCTATTGGCTTAGCTCAAGCTGCTCCATCATCAATGACTTCAGAGGGGGGATGATCTCAGCAAAACAGGGTCTCGGAAGAAGGGAGAGAGATGGGCTGGGCCCTGTGTGGGACAAGCCTGACTCCCGGGTCTTGGGCCAGGCCTCAGCCCACAGAACTAGGACCACGGGGCTAGTTAAGGCGCACTCTATCCTTTGTCAACTTTTGCACATGCTGCTGCTGGGACCTGGAGCAACAGCCTGCACTGTTCCTTCCCCCAAGCACACGCCAGACCCCACCCACCCGCCCACTCCTACGAGCTTCAGCTTCCACTCTCTCTGGAAGCCTCCCTTGACCACATGAATAAGCAGAAGCCCCCCTCCCTCCCTTGGGCCCCCACAGCTGCTGGGTATCCCGCTCTCTTAGCATGTCCTGCACACCATCATCACTATGTATTTACTTGTCTGTGTCCTCTTTTTAGACTCAGCTGCTGGGTATCCGGCTCTCTTAGCATGTCCTGCACACCATCATCACTATGTATTTACTTGTCTGTGTCCTCTATCTAGACTCAGCTGCTGGGCGTCCTGCTGTCTTAGTACGTCCTCACACCATCATCAGCATCTATTTACTAGTCTGTGTCCTCTACTCGGCCACAGACGCTGGGCCTGTCTTACGCTTCTGTAGCATGTTGCATCACCCGCTCTGTTCCCCACATTTAGCTTGTGGTGACAAGGATGGAAACTCTTGGCTTGCTCTCGTTCTTAACCTAGGAGGTTAAGTAACCCAAGGACACACAGCTGTGAAGAGCCCAAGGTGAGATGCCAGGGTCTCTGACCTTTCTTTCTCTCTAAAGTGAGGAGGACAATTCCCTCCCCTGCTTAAGGTTAAATCAAATGTGGAAGCAAAAGTGAGCAATGCCTTGGAATGCCGGAGGGAGGTGGAGGCAGAGGTTGGGAAGTGCTTGGAAGGAGTCCTGGGGCCGGTGGCTTCTGGGGTCCGCAGTGTCTCTGTTCGGGAGAGGGACAGCAGCAGCCCCACCCCAGAGTCCTCTCCTCTCCAGTGCAGTGGGCTCGGTGGGTGGCTTGGCAGCAGTCATTTCCAGGGATTTTGCAGCCCTTCACTGAAGTGCTTTTAGGCAAAACAGCGGCTGTTGACACTGATAGTGTAAGCACCGGACAGCCCGAGCGTCGAAGCCCGAGGAAGCAGAGACGGAAGGAAAAAAAGCTGGAGAAAGACGCAGCCAAGCAACTGGGTCATCTCTGCACCACTGAGTGAAGCACTGCATTTAGGGGTGGCTGGGAAATGAGGCTTCAGGGAGCAGAGGCAGGTGGGGGTGAGGAGAGAAGCTACTGGATTTGGGGAACTGCAGCTGTCAGCACACGCGTGCTGTGAGCCAAGCCCAGGGGGACGGGAGATGGAAGGGCGGTGAGTGTAGCCCCTGAAGAACCCTCAGATGAGGGGGGGAGTCAGGGAAATGAACGGAGCATGACAACACGCAGTGCTAAGCAGGGGAACACGGGGAGCATGGGAACAAACTCCAGGGAGGTGCAATTAAAACAGAAGAATGCAAATAGTTCTCAGCCCGGCTGCATACTAAAATCACTTGGGGAGCTTTTAAAGAATACTGTTGCTCAGGTCCCATCCCAGACCAATTAGTTCAGTGTCTCTGGTGGTGGGACCTGGGCATCAGTATTTTGTTTTTAAAGGTCCTCAGGAGATTTTGTTTTTCAGCAAACCTTGAGCACGACATTGGGCTGAGGGATGTGGAAATGATTCTCAGAAAAGATGGAGCTTGAGCTGGTCTAGGGCAGCGGGCAGGAGGGATACGAGGTGGTCTGGGTGAAGGGCTGTCCTGGAGGAAGGGCCAGGCATGTGCAGGGGTGCAGAGTGGCGGTGACAAGGCACAGGAGGGGAAAGGCGGTTTGCTCTGCATGACTGGAGAGATGAGGCGTGGCCCGAGGGAGGGCTGCGTCAGGAAATGCTTCCCTCCTGAGCTCAGCCACAGTGTACAGCTTCCTGAAAGCTTTGGGGAAGTGTGGAAGGTATTAAGCTGGGAACGACACCACCAAGCGTGGGATTTAGAGGGCCAGGCCAGCAGAAGTGTGGAGGGGGAGCTGCAGGGGCGTCACGACGCAGTGTGAATGCAGTTAGGACGTCAATGTGACAGTCCGAGTGGGGAGGGATGAAGGTCTGAACTGAGGAAATGGAGGCCAGAGTTGAGAGGAGAGATACGACTCAAGAGATATTGAGGAGGTAGAAGAAGCAAGACTTAGACTATGTCATGCTGCAGTAACAAATCCAGATTTTAGGGTTGTCTGACGACAAAGACGACAAAGATTTATTTCTGGATCAATTGACGTCCATTTGCCGGCCAACTGCATCTCTGACCCACATGGACTTGCTTCCGGAACCAAGGTTGAAGGCGAAGTCCCTGTGCAGCCTTGCAAGAGAGGCCAAGAAAAATAACAGAATGATGAAAGGGCCCTTGGGTGGCTTCTGGTTAGCAGTGCACACATCATCTCCAATTATACACCATTGGCCAAAGGCAGCCACTTGGGCAAGCCTGGCCTTAATGTGGCAGGAAGTGTAATTCTCTTGCAGAGGGGAGCAGAAGATATTTGGAACAAAGAAACAATCCACCAGGAGGTGCAGGAGAGAGAGAGAAGAATCTATAGACTAGTGAACCCAGTGGCTAATGATGCATCACCCTCTGCTAGACTCAGACCCCTCAAGGGCAAAGGACATCTCTCTCTGCATCTGTGTGCTATGAGCTGCACGAGCTGTCCGTGCTTCATACAGCAGCTCTGCTTCAGACTGCAGTGGCCAGATAGCTCTCCCCCATGTGTCTGTCATCTTTCCCCAGGACCAGTGGGCTACTAGTGGGCACTCCTATTGGGACAAATGGCAAAAGCACAAGAAGGCAAGCAGAAAGATGCGAGGCCTCTTAGGGCCTAGGCTCAGGACTGGGCCTTTGTTACTCCTGGTATTGACCAAATCAAGTCATGGAGCCCAAAGTCAAGAGGTGGGGAAGTACACGCTCCCCACAATGAGGCGTGAAAGACGAGGCTGTGTGTGTGGTGCTGATGGTGAAACCAAAGGTCCCGTCTACTCCAAGTTCTGATACCTCTTCCAGGCAACATGTCTTTAAACATGGGGCCTGGCTTCATCCATGCTTGGCTTCTCTGTTTCCTTTGGTCATTCCTTACTACGAAGGTAGCTTGGAGTTCTGGGCTGGGAACTGGATGTACCAGGAGAATGGAATATGTCCCTTCCATCCCGTAGGGTCACAGGAAGAAGCAAGTGAGGCAATCGTTATGGAAGTATCTGGTAAATTCTGCTGGGCCACACAAATGTTATTAATAGAGAGTTTTCCACGGCATGGGAAATGGTACTTTATCATCCCAGACCCTCTGGTAATGATATGATCTCACATGTTCACACCTTTCTGGACCTAATATCCAGCTGTGGCCTCATCTGAGTGCCATCACCTCTAGGTTATGACTGGAAATGTTCATACATTATGCACAGTCATGTCCTGCTTCCAGCAAGGCGGTGCTGCTGAAAATACAGACGTCTGGAGGAAACGAACCGGGCCGACAGGAGGCCAGGCAGCGCCACTGAGAGAGTGAGTGGGAAAGAACCACGGGAACAGTGAAAGAATGGGCAGCATGGAGACACAGGCCTGGGAGGAAAATCAAAGCTCAGTGTCGCCTGGATGCAGGTGTATGAATTGTTTCACATACGAACTAGGAATGGCAGGCACTGAATGCTTTTTGGAGACTGTAAGGTAACATGCTTTGCAATTTTCAGCATTTCACATCTACAGCCTCACCCAATTAATATATTACTAGAAATTATAGGCGGGAAGGATCAGAGCACTTTAAGGGGAGGTGGGCCAGTTGGGCAGGAAGCACGCAGGAGGCTCAATCGGGTACTTTTGCCTTGGGTGGGGGCTATACTGAAGTCCCCTTAAAGCCCCTTAAAGTCATTAACTGGGGTTAATGACTATATTTGCTTTTGGCACATCTGTCCAGAAGCCTAATCACATTCTCTAAAGGAAAACAATCTATTTATTAGTCAAAACTGCGGCATAGGGGGAAGCTTCAGGAATATTGGGCTATAGTCCCAACTTTGTCCGTAGTTCTCTGTGTGACAGGGAACAAACAGTTTAATCTCACTAAGATTCATCTTTATGATCTCTGTCATGAAGGAACCGTGACAGACACAGATATGTGCCGCCATGCAGACCCTCCTTCCAGGCAAGACTTGCCAATCAGGGCGGGAGCATGGCCGGAAGCTGGCCAGGTGACAGCTCAGCCTCCAGCCGCCGGCTCACTCAGGGTTGGCTTCCCCCTAAGTCATCTCCCGGGAGCAGCCGCATCTGGTGACTAACTGAGACGTGGTATCAAGTCCTGGCCATTTGGGCCCGGCACTGGACAGCTCTAGCAGGCACTGCTCGTTCCAGAGCTCTGTGCCGGCTTGCCTGAGGCTTTGTTAAAGCAGCACAGATCACCTGCTCCTCTGACCCAATCTTGCTTACTCCCTCTCCTTGCACAGTGTGGACTCCTGCTGAACGTCTTGCACCCCAATCTCTATCTCAGCATTTGCCTCTGCAGCACAAGGGTCTGTGACAGTGGCTATGGAGAACAGGAGATAAGAGGGTTTGGGGCTGGGCATCACTTCCCAGCTGACCTTGTGGACCCCGTCGCTGGCAGTAGGTGGAGCGCAGGCAGTACATCCATTTCTTGTTGCTACACTGACAAATTGCAACTTAACACAAGTTTACCGTCTCAGTGTTTCCATAGGTCAGAAGTCCAGAGCGGTTCTCACTGGGCTAAAACCAAGGTGTTAGCAGGCTGTGCTCCCTTCTGGAGAGTTTAGGGAGAATCTGTTTCTTTTTAATACAGGATGCTGGGCAAAATTCAGCTTCTTGTGTTTATAGGAACAAGATTCCCGTTTTCCTATAGGCTGTCGACTGACAACGATTTCTGACTTCTATGGACCACCACATGTTTTCGGCCTGTGACTCCTTTCCTCCATCTCCAAAACCAGCAATGACAGGTTTCTCATGTTTGAAATCTCTCCTGTATCTTCTTTCCCTGCTGCATCTTTCTGACTCTTCCGCCTTCCTTTCCCATGGTAAGGACTCATGCGACTGGATTGGACCTGCTGGGGCAATCCGGGCTGGTCTCGCCACTTCCCTGTCCTAACCTTAATCACAGATGGTGGAGGTGTCAGTGGTGGGAAAGGCACTAGCTCCAAAGGGAGGACCGGGCACAGGGCATGGGGATGGAGCAAGGTGTGCTGCCTCCAGCAGAGAGTGCTGCCCTTTGGGAAAACAATTCCTGTTGTGTGACTGGGCCCTGATGGGGATAAAAAGTCTCCCTGCAAGACATAAGTCACCATGTAACCAGGACTGGGTATCTCGAGCTGGGTCCACTGTGACTCGCCGAGTTAGAGCGTCAGGCAGACCCAGCACTGATCCTCTGTGAGCTGGACAATGTCTATCTGGGTCTGAGCCTGTGCAGAGGCAGAGGGACAGGGAAGGAACATGAGTAGGTCATGTGGGAACTCACAGCCCCTGCCCTCCTGCTATTAGCACTCCTCCCTCAGCTCGGGCCTCTGGCTGTCTGGGAGGATCCCATCCAACCAGGTGAAGGAGGAGGAAAAGCCTGAACTTGGCTTTGGTATTGGTTGACTCAGGCATGGTTGCAAACTGGAATTGGTAACCTCACTCAAGCATGGCCTTGAAAGCCAGTGGTAAGGGAAATCCTCAGTGCACAGAGGTTCAGGTAGTGCACCTGCTCGTCTGTTTTGTGTGGGAAGAGAAGTGGCCTGAGATTAGAATGCATAAACATTCATGGGCCGTGGCAAATGGCCTCGGTGGTCAGGCGTCTGGAAGGAAAGTGAATGGAAAATCAGGGCAACAGAATGTTAGGTAAAGGCATGGAGAGGGTATATGGGACTGGGATCGACCTTTGAGGATCTTTGTCTTACATGCTAAAGCCCACCAAAAAGCACACACTATGGAAGAGGCACTAGACAATCAAGGACACAAAATGATCTGCCCATGTGACTTTGGCCTGCCTCTGTCTTTGTCCACCCAGGCTGGCAGGATGGGAACATGGACAAAGTATCCGTGGTGCCTGAGATGAATGTCAAACCTGGAATGTCACACCTGAGAAGTGCAAGGAGGGCCCTGTTGTGGGCATGGTGATGACTCTGGACTCTTCTTCAAGAGAGGACTTGATGCCCAGCTGGGGGCTGTGAGATCAGGGAAACTCACAGCTGCAGAGAGCTGCCTCACCCTGGTCATGCCCTTCCTGGGAAGTCCACATCTGTGACCGATGGGGCAGGGCTACAAAGGTCCAGCCAGTTTGGCCTGATGGAGGGTGACTCAGATGGGCCATAGTCACTCTATAACTGCCCCCATGATTGGCAGGACATCGACAGGCCTGCATCCCACTGCAGCTCCCCTTCTGCCCAGCATGCCTCCTCCCCACTCCTGTCTCAAGTACGATTCCTCTACCCAGCTTCCACCCCAAGCCCTACTTCTCAGGAAACTGGCATGTGAGATGTGCAGATACATATGAATAGACAGATGGATGAGGACATAACTGAAACCATGAAAGGCTAAAGGAAAAAAATATTCCTTCAGTGCCACATGTTTTTCCTTTTTCCAGGGTGCTTTTTGCCCAGGGCCCTAATCCTCTCCAGGCACCTGAGCTTGTGACCACAGAAACTCAAGGCACTTGGCTTTGGGTCCGAACATGCCAAAAACGTGACTTCTTCTGACTCCAGGGGAGGCTTCTTAGCTGTGAACACCCACAAAGGGGTAGCAGCTTTTCCTCGTCCAGGCCTGCTTTCCAGAGGGTGTCATTCACTGCACCCGGGTCAGTGAGGAGCTGTGCTTAGCTCATTTCACAGATGAATAAACTGAGGTTTCTTGTGCGGGGTCTTCAGGGAGTTTTACACTTGGCAGTCTTCCTGGGGCCTTTGGTCAGGTCCTTCGTAAGCATCCCTCCTCAGTGGCTCTGCTGCATTCTTTTCCCTGTGAGAGGATCTTCTTCATTCTGACACAGGTGAGTTGGTCAGGGAACAGGTGGGACATAGAGAAACAGGCAGGGAAGCGAGTCCACCAGATCTGGGTCTGAGCCGTAGCCCTGCCACTGCTGTATGACTCTGGTCGGTGTCTTGACTTCTTTGACCTTCAGTTTCTTCCTCTCTGCAGGAGGATGCTAACAAGATTGGCTGTGAGGGCTGAATTCGACATTGACCACAGGGCCCCTTGCTGGGAGCCAGGGCTACAGTCCTGTCCAGATAAGCTAGGTGTCCTGCACACAGCCCCTTGTCCACCTCTGACTCCAGCCCCAGCAGTGGCGGGCAGTTCTGAACTTTCAGACTCACCTTGTGAACCTGAGAGTGCAGGGGCATTAACTCCCTGGGAGGTCCCGCAACCAACAGGAGAAAGGAACCGGTGGGTAAAAACTCCCGCTCCACCCCTGTTCTTCAGAAGACAGCTCTGGAAGGTGCCCCAGACACGTCCAACATCAAGCTCCTGTTTGCCATAGCAGCAACCTTGAAATGCACCCCGATATTGGCTTTTCCCCATGCTCATCTCATTCTCCTTGATCCCACACTCTTCCGTTCAAAAATTATCTCCCAAACAAACTACCTGCACCTGTTGTCTTTGTCTCGGACTGTTTGGGGGAAACCCACAGGCCAGGTGCTCATGGGCTGGTCGTGGGGTCAGGTGGATGTGGAGGTAAACTCAACATGTGGGGGAAGTGGTGTTTAAGGTAAGACCTGAAAATTAGGAAGATATTGGCCAGGCAAAGAGCATGGTGTAAGGTGATGGCAGCGGGCGTAAGGATGAAAGCCAGTCCAGCAGAGGACAGAGGATGCTCCAAGATTGTCTGGAGACAAGGTGGCACCAACGGGGACCTGCAAAGAGTTATGTGGGCCTGGAGTGTACAACAAGAGGGGACAAGTGGCTCCAGGTGGGGATGCTAGCGCAGAGGTGGCAGGGGCTGGCTCACGCATGGCTTTTTTTGGCCACTGGATCCTGAATGCTGCAGGAAACTACTGAAGGGGGTATTATCATGGATGTGAGTTCTGTTGGAAATATGTGAATTTCCAACACAGAGCCTGGCCCAGAAATTGCCTGACAATACAGAAATGATTTCTTGCTTATTCATCTTGAAGGTCTTTTCCCCTGTTCCCTTTGGCTATTGTCCCTCTTCCTCCTCTATAATTTTGCCTTCATCCTCAGTCTGTTCTTTCTGCTGTGTAGAAATATCCAGCTGCCTCTAAGTAGTTAGCAAAGAAAAAATTCATCTCACCCAAAGGTACAGAGTCTGTAGTTTCTTCCACCTGGTAGTTTCTTCCACCTGATTCCTGGCTCCTTCAAAGGCAGGTAGGACGTGGTGGAAGGAAAACCTGTCTCCTGACAGGTAGATGACATTTTATGGGGAATAATAAGAGGATTTCTGTCAAGCAACCATCATGGGTCCTAACAATGTTTGGGCATTTATATTTGAGTGAGTATATAACATCAGAGTTCCTGGGCATATGAGAGTTCAGGGGGACTTTTGTATGTGATGCATTGTCAGCTGTGATTCTTGGGCTAGAGCCAGAAGGCAGAGCTGAGAAGAGGTCCATTGGCTTCCTTACACTGCCAAAGGGGCTAATGAAAAAAATAATGATTAGGAACCCTGCTCTGGGCCATCTTTCTGTCCCCAGCCTGGCTCAGTGTCTCTCTTGGAGTGGAGATGTCACTTTCTTCCAGAAACTGGCCAGAAAGGGAAGGGACACATGATTTCTTATTGACCTACTATGTCCAAGCTAAGGACGACATGACAATCATTATCCCCACTGAACAGATGGGGACATGGAGGACCAGAGTAGAAGGTTGAATACATTGACCAAAGTCACAAGATTTGCCAATTGTTAAGACAGAATTTGTATTCAAGCTGGTCTGAGGCTACAACTATGATCTGCTTCCCAATACACTTTCCTTCCTTCCCTGGGAGGGTCACATAAAGTCAAGCCTTGGCATTTCCCTATCCTGTCTGAAAAGTAAACCTGATCCCTGTGCTTATTTTTAGATTTCCTCTCTTCTCTTGCCTGCACTCAACCCCTGCCCCAACCAGCAAAGGAAGGTGTGGAGCAGCCCTGGGAGCTGACACTGTAAGCTGTACCCCCAGTGTCCCTAGATGCCCAAACTGAAATAGTGCAATGACTTTCTGAGCTCTGCATCCTCTGAATTTGTTGTGTTTATAAATTTCAACCAAGTTAGAGCTTATTTTCAGAGAAGGGGAGGAAGAGGAATCCTGTGTGGTCTTTAATAATAGTTTTACGGTGATCAAGTACCCAAAGAACTCATTGAAATCTCATGATAGTTTAGAGCATGAGATCAAGAGTCAGCTGACTTGGCTTCAGATGCTTGCTATCCCCCTCAATTGCTGTGTGACCTTGGGCAAGTTTCTTAACTGCTCTGTGCCTCAGTTTGCTCACCTGTTAAAGGTGGGTAATAATGGTTCCTACCTTCTAGGGTTGTGAGGATTAACTAAAAGCATAAAGCACTAAGAGCAGAGCCTGGAACAGATTTGTTTTATAAGATTATTTTCTCCTCTTCTCTTCCTCCTCCACTAGTCATTTCCCTCCTCCTGCATTCTACCTGTGCTCCCTTATTGGAAAGATGCCCTTGCTCCAAGCTCCCAGGACCCCCTGGACTTATGCTTCTAGGCTCTTCTTAAACTGAGTTGCTATTGTCTGCCTAATAATTTCCTTCTCTTTTGAAAAGTGTGCTTGTAGGAGATATTGTCTAAATTGGGGTTCTTATCCTGGATCTATGGAATTCAGAGCTTCATTGCCTTTGATGGGAAACTGACATCTTTATCTTCACTAACTTCTAAATTTGGGGTTCTCAAATGTTCAGATTACCTGGAGGGCTTCCTCAAACACAGACTGATTGGCCTCCACTAGGGTGAATAGCCATCCCAGTTTCCTGCAACTGAGGGGCTTCTAGGATGTGGCACTTTCAGTGCTAAAATTAGGAGCATCCTGGGCAAGTCAGGATTAGTTGGTCACCCTGCCCCCAACTCAGAGTCTCTGACTCAGTCAGTCTGAGCTGCGGTTTGAGAATTTGCTTTTCCACTGGTTCCCAGATGATGCTGATGTTGTCCGAACACACTCTGAAACTGTCTAAAATGTCATTCACTACTATTACGAATGTAGCAACACACTGCAGTATTATCAGTTGCGCCTGTGACTTCATCAGCAACAGAAATTGCATACATTTTCCATCACATTACAGTTGTTACAGATAGCTCAAAATATCACTTACATTCATTACATTGAAATTATAGTTGATATGAGACAGCTGCTCAGTCTCATTATTTAATGTGTTAATAAAGATGCACATATATTACTATACTACCATTTTGATTTTTAATATTTAGATAACTACATTTTAATGTAATTGGTTCCCTCTGTAAGCTTAAATTTTATTCTTTTAAAAATATTATTCTGAGAAGCAGGTCCGTAGGATTTCATAGACTGCCAAAGGGGTTGATGGAACAAAAAAGGCTAAGCATCCCTTCTGGCTCTCCGAGGCCAGGGGAGAAAGGCTGTGCTGGTCAGCAGGGCCCACCTGGCCAGCCTGCCTATCTTCTATCCCACCCTCACCCTGTCTGGCGCTTCTGGTGGTTCCAGACATCAGGACATCTCACATCTCCATGCCATTTCTTAGCCAGTGTCCTCTTCCAGGAGTGCCCCCCAACCCCCAATTTCTTTCTCTATTGTACCTGGCTGACATCTACCTATCTTTTGAGATTCACAGCAAGGTACCCTTTTCTACTAAAACTTTCCTTTTCTGGCACTTCCTTCCACCACAGAACAGACCCCTCCCACCATGGTATTTTCTCTGGGTCTCACTCTTCCTTCTGACACAGCCCAGCCATGCTTCATGGTACAGAGTACCCTTCTTCTCTGTGTCCCCCTCCAGAAGGACACACGGCCCTTCACCGGTAGGACGATGCTCAGTCGGAGCTTATAGCACACTGCCTGACACCACAGGTCATTGTCAGACGTTACTGTAATTATTATTCTATCATTTCTTTTTCTACTGTTTCCCCCGCAGGAGACAACAATTCTAGCAAGCAATCATCCTGAACACTCATTTTGCCATGCCCGCTGCCCAATCCACAACCTCAGCTGGCACCTCTTCCTTTGCTTGTCAGGACCTTTTAGGACACTCTGTTACCAGTCAGCTTCCTCCATGGTCACCTTGTTCCCTCCACTCTTCTGCTCGAGGCACCCAAGCCTGTATTCTTCCTCCCATGGGCCCACTAGACTCCTGGGAGCATAGCTCTGTGCTTCCATTCATGGTTGAAATGCTGTTCTCTCTCCTGCCTGACTAGTCAGATGCAGAGAATCCCCTCTCATTAAGGTGGGCATTGCTGATGGTTTAGTGACTTGGTGAAGTCACTTGGTGAAGGCTTCAAATGCCCAAGTATTTTCCATCTCTCTGCCTGCTGTTCCTTACTGCTGGCCTCATGCTCACAGCAGGAACAAGGTGGCTTGCAGAAGTTTCAGATGTCACATCCTGACAAGAGATTGTTTAGAGGAAGAAGAAATATTGTTCCTGTGGCTTCCTTCTATGAAAGAAGGCGGCTTACCCAGAAACCTTCCCAATAGACTCTGTCACTTCTCAATGGCCAGAATTGGGTCATATGCCCATTCCTGGATAAATTTCTGGCAAGGGTCAGGATGGAGGGACCAGAAAGGCTTAGGTCAGTTCTGTTCGAAGGTTAGATGGACCAGCAGCATCAGCATCACCTGGGAGGTGATTAAAAAATTCAGATTCTCAGGCTCCAGCCAAGAATTATGGAATCAGAAGTTCTGGGCCTGGGTTCCCTCCCAAATCTGTACAGCTATTAACTAAAGTAGTGATTCTGATGCTAATTAGAGAACCTGTTTGGAATGACCTCCTGGGATAAAGGTGTGCTATGGAGTCAGCCATAATGACTAATTCAACTACCCTTATTTCACATCACTCTTTCTCGAACTCCTGACCTCAAGCGATCCTCCCGCTTGAGGGAGAGTCAGTCAGTTCGTCAGTCTGTCTCTCTCCATTTGTGGAGATAGATGGGTTTTGTTTTATAATAAAAAGCTACTCATGTGAAACCGCTTCCTGCTTGTGGTCACTCCATCACACCAGCCCTGCTTGTGATTTTTTTCTCCAAGCAAAGAGCCAAAGAACGAGGATAACAATCTGCCAAGAGGCTGGACCTGGCACTTCAGTGAGTCTGGTCACTCTTCAGCCAAGAGCACACCAAGAGCAGAGGGCAGATGCCACCCTGACATTTTGCTCCCAGAGTGCTAGGATTACACGCATGAGCCACCACGCCAGCCCATTGTTAACATCACTCTCTCTCAATACCAAACTACATGCAACTTCCAGAAGTTTCCATATTCATCTGCCACCCTGACTTTACTGGAGTTGTGTCCCCTCCAAAATGCTGTGTCTCCCCTTGACTATTGGACCCATTTCTGTCTGTTCTTTAATACACAGTGTGTCAGCCTTTCTGTGGGTGAGCCTCCCCCCTGTGCCTCCAGACCTCTTTGGGCAGCCATCATCACTTTCTATATCTCTTTATAGACCTGTTTCTTCCTCCACTAATTTGCTCCTGGAGAACACAGCGTTCTTAACTTTGTGGCCTGAACACAGAATGGATGCCCATACACATTTGTGGAATGAAGGAGACAGATCAAGTTCTTGCTCTGGAGCTTGAGAAGGTGGGTGGGTGGGTGCTTTTATCTAACCTCTGCCATATCTGATGAGGATTTTTCTATATTCATTGCATATTGCAGTGGAGACACCATAGGTTTGGGAATCAGACCAGCCTGAGTTTGAATCCTTCTCTACCCTTACTAGCTATGTAGCTTTGACTGATTAACTTGGCTTCTATAAGCCACAGTTTTCTCAGCTGTAAATGGGGCTTGTATTGCCTATTTTCTATGACTCCTATGTGGATTGAGGTAGAAAGTGCTATTGAAAGCCCCAGCACATAGAGGCATTCAACCAACAGTGGTTGTTAATTCTCTGCCTTTTTTTTTTTTTTTTTGAGACAGAGTCTGGCTCTGTTGCCCAGGCTAGAGTGCTGTGGTGTCAGCCTAGCTCACAGCAACCTCAAACTCCTGGGCTCAAGCAATCCTCCTGCCTCAGCCTCCCGAGTAGCTAGGACTATAGGCATGTGCCAGCATACCCAGTTAATTTTTTTTCTCTATATATATTTTTAGTGTCCAGATAATTTCTTTCTATTTTTTATTAGAGACGGGGTCTCACTCTTGCTCAGGCTATTATTGAACTCCTCACCTTGAGTAATCCACCCGCGTCGGCCTCCCAGAGTGCTAGGATTATAGGTGTGAGCCACCATGCCTGGCCAACTCTCTGCCTCTTCATGACAGAGGCTTGCCCCCATTCAGCCTGCTTGATCCAAGTGGTAATTTAGATAATTGGATGTTAAAAATATTATGTCACTTTGCATTTTATAGTCCTCTCAGTTGACTGTGAGCATCTGCCTCTACTTTGAATGATGAGTAGTATCTGAAATAATTTGCCTCAAAGATTCTGTGTATGTGTGTGTGTGTGTGTGAAAGAGAGAGAGAGAGAGAGAGAGAGAGAGAGAGAGAGAGAGAGAGAGAGAGAATGAGAGAGAGAGATGGAGAGAGAGAGGGAGAAAGAGAGGAGAGACAGAGACAGAATGACAATCCCCCTTTTGCTCATCCAAACAATAGGGTTGAATGTTGTCGATTCTACACTGTTGTTGTGCTTTGCCAGGAAACAGTCCAGCTCCCCACTCAAGGGCATCAGACTGGACACTTGTCTGCTTGCAAGGTCCTTGCTCCTTGTGAGTGGCCAGTTGTGCACTGTATTTGAGAACTCGTAATTCCAGCAGAGAGGTGGTGGCTGGCCTCACACAATCCTGGAACTAAGCAATTGATCACTCATAGCCATTGAGGGCCTTGGTGGAGAATCACTTCTTAGGATTCCCAGCTGCCTCAGTCTCCCTTTCTCGGAGGCCTGGCTAAATGGAGGTGTGGTGTGGGCTGGTGGTGAGAGGCCCAGTGCAGGAGTCTGCAGACCCTAGCTAGGGTCCTCAAATTATGGCTCTCGGACCACATGCGGCCCACTGAGGACATTTATCCAGCCTGCCGGGTGTATTTGCTGCGGCTGCCTGTCCTGCTTAGCGGCCGACGCATCCCGGGCCCACAGTGAGCATGTGTGAAATGTGCACCTCACTCTCCAGTGGCCCTCCAACGGTCTGAGGTACAGTGAACTGGCCCCCTATTTAAAAAGTTTAAGGACCCCTGCCCTAGAGCATAGAGCTCATCTCTGCTGGGTCGCTCACTGTCAGACTGAGCTCTAGGAAGTTTCTCAGCCCTCTGGGCTTTGGGCCTCTTATAAGTAGAAAGGGGGAAAAGCCAAATGGCCATGGCTAAAGCCAGAAGGTGATTGTGGGGGTGAAATGCACAGATTTTGTTAAAAGATTTTGAAAAGCATAAGCACTTGGAAAATAATAATATTTGATAAAATAGTAACAACAACAATAACAACAGCCACAAACCTGTTATCAGGGCTGACATTGGGCTGAGTGTCATGACTCAAACCCCTAATCAGTCAGTGTCTGAACTTCAGTGTTTCCTAAACCTTTTCAATTCAGACCTCAGATATTATATATTCATGGACATCCTTGCTTTTCATTCAACACAGATTTATGGAGGCCCTATAAGTGATTCTGGGTTCACAATTGTGAACAAGGCACAAGGAGAGGCCAGACAAGGGAGCTTTACAACATTCTGATGGCGGGGATTCATTTCATCATTGTATAGGTGAGGATCCAAAAATTAAGTAACTTGCCCACAGCTATATGACAGGAAAGGCAGAGCCTGGGCTGGAACAAGGCTTCGGCTTCTGGTCCAAAGATGTTTATCTTTCATCTACCACCTTTCAGTGTTTCCCTAAAATCATCCAAAAGATTTTCTTTCTACTGATACCCAGGTGTTGGACTAAGACAACAAGGAAATAAGAGAGATGACATTTTTAGAGGCCAGATGGTTTTCAAAAAGAGGGTTTTTTTTTCTCCCTTTGCAGGTGAAGCAAAGCAAGTGAAAGGGTAAGTGGGGAGATGGTTGGGCTGGGGGAGGGGGCCGCTGACTCTCATCTCTGAGTTAAGAATATCTTCCTGACTTTTTCCTTTCTACAGACATCTGTACATCAGGAGAAAGCAATCTGTTAACAACAACAACAACACATAAAAGAAAACAAAAATTTAGCTTCAAGTCAGAGCTATGACGTGCTTATGTTTAGGTTGCTGGCAGGGAGCTGGAGATACTCTCTGGAATGAACCTGAGACCACTGAATCTTAGGAAGCTGGGGACTTGGTATGTGAAGGTTTTTGGACTACAGTAGAAAGTTGGTAAGTTCATTCATTCTTTTTTTTTTTTATTTCGGCATATTATGGGGGTACAGATTTTAAGGTTTCAATAAATGCCCATTCCCCCCTCCCCCCATAAGTCTGAGTCTCCAGCATGACCATCCCCCAGATGGTGCACATCTCACTCATTATGTATGTATATACCCGCCCCCCTCCCCCTCCCCCCTGCCCAGTACCCAATTACTGTAGTACCTATGTGTCCACTTAGGTGCTGCTCAGTTAATACCAGTTTTCTGGTGAGTATATGTGGTGCTTGTTTTTCCATTCTTGGGAAACTTCACTTAGTAGTATGGGTTCCAGCTCTAACCAGGAAAATATAAGAGGTGCTATATCACCGTTGTTTCTTAGAGCTGAATAGTACTTCATGGTATACATATATCACATTTTATTAATCCATTCTTGGATTGATGGGCACTTGGGCTGTTTCCACAGCCTTGCAATTATGAATTGTGCTGCTATAAACATTCGAGTGCAGGTGTCTTTTTTGTAGAGTGTCATTGGATCATTTGGGTAGATGCCCAGCAATGGGATTGCTGGATCAAGTGGTAGATTCACTTGTATCGCTTTAAGGTATTTCCATATTGCATTCCACAGAGGTTGAACTAGTTTGCAGTCCCACCAGCAGTGTAGGAGTGTTCCTCTCTCTCCGCATCCACGCTAGAATTTATTGTTTGGAGACTTTTTGATAAAGGCCATTCTCACTGGAGTTAAGTGATATCTCATTGTGGTTTTGATTTGCATTTCCCTGATGATTAGAGATGTTGAGCATTTTTTCATATGTTTGTTGGCCATTCTTCTGTTTTCTTTAGAAAAGTTTCTGTTCAATTCCTTTGCCCACTTTTTAATAGGGTTATTTGATTTTTTTCTTGCTGATTTTCATGAGTTCTAAGTATATTCTAGTTATCAGTCCCTTATCAGATGTGTAGGATGCAAAAATTTTCTCCCATTCTGTAGGTTGTCTGTTTACTTTCATGACTATTTCTTTGGCTGTGCAGAAGCTTTGTAGTTTGATCATGTCCCATTTATTTATTTTTGTTGCTGCTGTGATTGCCTTTGGGGACTTCTTCATAAACTCTTTGCCTAGGCCGATGTCTAGGAGAGTGTTTCCAACATTTTCCTCTAGAATTCTAATGGTTTCATACCTTAGGTTTAAGTCTGTTATCCAACGTGAGTTGATTTTTGTGAGAGGTGAAAGATGTGGATCCTGCTTTAGCCTTCTACAGGTGGCTATCCAGTTTTCCCAGCACCACTTATTGAAAAGGGATTCTTTTTCCCAGCGTATGTTTTTGTCTGCTTTGTCAAAGATTATATGGCTATATGAGGATGGTTTTATATCAGGATTCTCACATCTGTTCCACTGGTCAATATTTCTATTTTTGTGCCAATACCAGATTGATTTAATTACTACAGCTTTGTAGTATAGTTTGATATCTGGCATATTAATGCCTTCCATTTTGTTTTTGTTGCCTAGAATTGCTCTTGATATTCGGAGTCTTCTTTGGTTCCATACAAAGCGTAAAATTATTTTTTCTATATCTGTGAAGAATGGTGATGGGATTTTAATAGATATTGCATTGAATCTGTAGATTAGTTTGGGTAGTATGGACATTTTAATGATGTTGAGTCTGCCAATCCATGAGCATGGTATAGATTTCCATCTGTTTACAACCTCTGCTATTTCCTTCCTCAGTGTTTCATAGTTCTCTCTGTAGAGGTCTTTTACGTCCTTGGTTAAGTATATTCCTAGGTACTTTAATTTCTTTGTTGCTATTGTGAAGGGAATTGAGTCTTTGATTTGGTTCTCCATTAGATTGTTGTTGGCGTATATGAATGCCTCTGATTTCTGTGTATTGATTTTGTATCCTGAGACTTTACTAAATTCATTGATCAGTTCCAGGAGTTTCTTGGTTGAATCTTTGGGGTTTTCTAGATATAATATCATATCATCAGCAAATAGTGAAAGTTTGATCTCTTCTGCCCCTATTTGGATACCTTTAATTCCACTTTCCTGTCTGATTGCTGTAGCCAAGACTTCCAGCACTATGTTGAACAGAAGTGGAGATAGTGGGCAGCCTTGTCTGGTTCCAGTTCTAAGTGACAATGCTTTCAATTTTTCCCCATTCAGTATGATGTTGGCTATGGGTCTATCATATATGGCTTGTAATGTGGAGAAAAATCTAACCCGCCGTTCTGCTTCTGTAAAATCCGCTCACTCAACCCTACTCCCTTCCTCCGCTGGCGCCCCTCCGCTCGCTCAACCCTTCTCCCTTCCCCCGCTGGCGCCCCTCCGCTAGCTCAACCCTACTCCCTCCCCCACCAGCGCCACTCTGTAACTTCCCCTAAACCGCTTGCCGTTAGTCCTTGGAATTTATTGACCAAGATTAGAAGTTCCCGATATTAGCCCATCTGGTACATGTTTGTGCAAGGTCAAAACCCATGGAATTTCCCCCCACCCTGTGATCCCTAGCCACCTGCGTGTGGTTTCTGCCTATAAAATCCTAAGGAAAAAAAAGGTCGGCGCGGCAGCTTCCCTAGCTCGGTGGTGCTGCTCGCCCCTGCGCTGCGCTGGAAATAAATCCTCTTGTTCTTGCATCAAGTCTCTGGACTCTGAGTCTTTTTGAGCCGTCGTCTCTCCCCCACACGGGCTGTACATTTCTGTGGCCTAACAGTATCATTTTTAGGTATGTCCCTTCTATGCCTATTTTCTTAAGTGTTCGTATCATGAAAGTGTGTTGAATTTTGTTAAAAGCTTTTTCTGCATCTATTGAAAGAATCATGTGGTCTTTGTTTCTGCTTCTGTTTATGTGGTGAATTGCATTTATAGATTTACGTATGTTGAGCCATCCCTGCATCCCTGGGATGAAGCCCACTTGGTCGTGATGGATTATTTTTTTGATAAGCATCTGGATTCGGTTAGCTAAGATTTTGTTGAAAATGTTTGCATCTATATTCATTAGGGATATTGGTCTGTAGTTTTCTTTTTTTGTTGCATCCTTTCCTGGTTTTGGTATCAGAGTAATATTCGCTTCATAAAAGGTGTCGGGGAGGTTTCCGTTCTTCTCGATGTTGTGGAATAGTTTCTGCAAGATAGGTACTAGTTCTTCTTTGTTAGTGTGGTAAAATTCAGGTGTGAAACCATCTGGACCGGGGCTTTTCTTTTTAGGGAGATTTTTAATTGCTGTTTCTATTTCAGGTCTTGAGATTGGTCTGTTCAGGAAATCTATTTCTTCCTGGTTGAGCCTAGGGAGGCTGTGTGTTTCTAGAAATTTGTCCATTTCCTCCACATTTTCCAGTTTGTGTGCATAAAGATTTTTGTAGTATTCAGAAATTATATCTTGTATCTCTTTGGGATCAGTTGTGATATCTCCTTTTTTGTTACTGATGGAGCTTATTAGAGATATCTCTTTTCTGCTTTTCGATAGCTTAGCCAATGGTGTGTCAATTGTGTTAATTTTTTCAAAGAACCTACCTTTTGTTTTATTAATCTCCTGAATAGCTTCCCTGTTTTCAATTTCGTTTAGTTCTGATTTGATCTTGTTGATTTCACTTCTTCTGCTGCGTTTGGGGTTGGTCTGTTCTTCTTTTTCCAGCTCTTTGAGTTTCATTCATTCTTAATACAACCCTTTATTAATTTTGTATCTGAGCTTGAGATGTTCTAAACTTGAATTCTCCCTTTATCACCTGGCACAGGGCTGGGTCCATCATGCAGGGTATATTTTAGGTGCTTAATAAATGTTTCTTAGGAAATCAGATAAAGGTGGATGGAGGTGGGTAGGTGGCCCCATCCCCAGCCTGCTTCAGTGGCACCTTCCTTGTACCCGTTTATAGCATTGTCTCCCCCTCCCCACCTCCCACTTTCCCCACAGCAGGTACATATAGGAAAAGTAAATTTCAGGATGGATTCAAAGCCATTGCACACTAATGTATACATGGCTGGTTGTAGCTCATGTTGGTCCTTCCTACAATGGTTGGCAGAGTTACACTGAGAAATATGTTCTGTGAACTCTAGTAAGCAGCCAGTGGTGATGAGAATCTAGACTTAAAATGGAACACTTGGGTTCTAGACCTGTCCAGATGTGAGCAGTGAAGTTATGTCCAAGTTTCCATTTTGTCATCTGTAAGTTGGGTGTGGTAGGCAGTAGACACCTTAAAAGTGTCCATATCCTAATCCCCAGAACCTGTGAATATATGACCTTACATGGCAAAAGCGACTCTTGGCATATGTGATTAAGTATCTTGAGATGGGAATATTATTTCAGGTTATTGAAGTGAGTCCAGTGTGCCATTGGCTTTCTGTATTGGCATGTTCCACATCTGTAGGTTCAACCAATCATGGATTGAAAATATTTAGAAAGAAGACAATAAAAATAAACAATACAACAACAAAAAATAATATAAATAAATATAATACAATAGAACAACTATTTACATTGCATTAGGTATTATAAGTAATCTAGAGACGATTTAAAGTATGCAGGAGGATATGCATAGGTTATACGCCATTACTGTGCTATTTTATGTAAGGATTTCAGTATCTGTGGATTTTGATATCCAAGGGGCATCCTGGAACCAATCCCCCGTAATACTGAGGGATGACTGCAATCACAAGGGTGGTTATAAGGAGGCAGAAGGAGATGTGATGATAGAAGCAAAAGTCAGGAGGTGGGAAGGAGAGATATGAAGATGCTACACTGCCGGCTTTGAAGATGGAGGAAGAGGCTACAAGCCAAGGAATGGAGGTGGCTTCTAGCAGCTGGAAAAGTCAGTGATTGAGTTCTGCCTGGAGCCTTCAGAAGAAACACAGCCCTGCTGACATTTTGATCTCAGCCCACTGAGACACACTTTGGGCATTTGACTTCCAGTACTGAAGGATAATAATGGGTATTATTTTAAGCCACCAAGTTTTTGGTAATTTGTTACAACAGAAAACTAATGTTCTATAGAAAACTAATGCATTGGGTACCGTGACACTCCCAGGTTTTTGTTATTTGCGAGTAACGTAGGAGGCAATGCCAGTGGCAGAGATTTATGAACAGCAATATCTAATATCAGCCACCATCATTTTTTATGACAAAGGGTTTGTGTTCTAATCGGGGAACATCAGACATTGATAACAGGCCAGCATCTCTAATTTTGAGGAATGTAGATGATGCTGTCAGTGCCTCGTGTATCCCTTAAGCCATGCACTCCCTCCAATGTCCACTTCCAGGGCCTCTTCTCCATGCCTGAGGGATATTTGTCTCAGGAACCCTGAAAAGCTCCTTTTCCCACAAAGACCAGAAGTGCCAGGGCATCTCCACTTCCCAAGAGCAGCCTCAACCTTGCCTACCAGGGTTGGTGTATCAGTACCCTATTCCCTTTCCCCTCAGGTGTGATTCTTCTGAGCATGTAATTTATACCATTTCCCAGAATTTCCTGGGAGGATTGAGCCCCCACTTCATGCCCACTCCAAGAGCTACTCATCCACATTGTTAATAACACATCATGTATTGGCTGCTTTGTAACTGCAGAACCAGTCCAATATAGGCTCAACTTTATCAGTAACAAAATGTAACAAAATATGAGTTGTTTATCAGTGCAAAGGCCCCCACAGTTGCAGGTTACATAACTTGAGCATGCCCAGATGAACCAAGTGTGCCCAATTATGACTCCAGAGCCAGCCAAAACAAAAAAGTCAACCACATGCAAAACCTAAGTGCTTGGATTGAGGAATGAGGTCCAAATTAAGAAGCAAGGGGTGTCCTGCTTTGTTGCAGCATGGACTTAAGAGCTGAGAACGTGACATCACCTCTTTGCACGACCCAATCAGACCACACATCATTGCATTTACCTATCTCTCTCATAGTTACTTTCTGCCTATAAAACCTGCCCCAGACTCCAGTTTGTTGGGGTAGATTTGAGTGTTGCTCCCTCTCCTTGCCAGTAGACTTTTTCTTTGCATAACAGCTGATGCCATAGTATTGGCTTCTATGAGCATCAGAGAGTGAGTCCATTGCTTGGTAACACTTTTTTTTGCCCCCACGTCACTTCCTTACTCTGATACATGTGTTTCTTGCACTTTCCAAAGAAACTAATTGCCCTCAAATCCTTGTTTGAGGGTTTGCTCTGGGAGAATCCAAATGAATATACCCTAAAATCTGACCTCATAGGCTATTGTTGATGCTGGCTAGTATGCTGCCCCATACCTGTGGTGTTTTGATTTTGTTCCAAGGTGTAATCTGAGTGAGTGGCAACACAGAGCATAAGAAAGACCATACAGGGGAGGAAGTTTGGTCATGAGCTGTGCCTCTATGCTTCCTTCCCATCTGGCTGGGACATCTTAGGCTTCTTGCTTAGCCTCTTTGGACCACAGTGTGAACATTGAAGCACGCTCCTCCAAAGGGCTGACCTAGTGTTGGTGAGTTCTGAGTGATAGAGAGAAGTGTCCAGTGAGCCTTTGGTAGGATGAGACAAATCCTTCTGCTCTTAGGTGGCGAGTAACGTAGGAGGCAGTGCCATCACACGTACGACATCATCACATAGGACAAACCATCACAGAGACTAAGGTCTTGGCATGGACACAGGACAACATAAGCTGAGAAGAGACTCCAGAGGGTGAATGCCAGAATGAAGGTGGTCAGGGTCTGGGGAGAAATCTGGCCATCCACCCATTCCTCCTTGTACCCCTGTCATAGCAGACAGGTGCAGCTCTGAGGCACATTGGGACCTCGGCCCAGCCACTGCTGGGAGTGAGAGGAAGTAAGCCAGACTTAGGGGCCAACAGGGAAAACGAGGAAGCAGAGCATAAAAGACATCACTGGGGGAGAGAGGGGATAGGAAACAGGAAAATGTCTGAACAGATGTGCGGGAGGCAGGAGAAGCACAAATTAAACAAGTGAGCAAACAAATCAATCTGTAATTACAAATCATGATATGGTCTATGAACAAGAAGTAGGAGCTTCTGAGAGGGAGTTAAGTTCGAGCTACAGTGTGAAGGAGAGCCATCCCAGAGAAAGCCAGGGGAAGAGGGTCAGAGCAGAGCAAACACGCTGGGTGGTCGTGGAGAAGAGTGGGCGTGGCCATGTTCCCACCCTGTGCTGAAAGCTGCTCAGAGAGAGTGGAGGGAGCCCTCAGTCAGCTTTCTTTCCTGTAAGTGATCACCCCAAGCCAGACATTTTCTACAACACAGAACGGAAGGAAGGAAGGAAGGAAGGAAGGAAGGAAGGAAGGAAGGAAGGAAGGAAGGAAGGAAGGAAGGAAGGAAGGAAGGAAGGAAGGAAGGAAACCTTTCCTGGGCACTTACTTTTTATTTTACACTTGGAGATACATTGCTTCTTCACCATAAGGAGATACGTTGTCCATTTACTATGATTTTGAAGCTGGGTAGAAATTTCCCAGTTCATTAAATGAGCAAACTAAGCCAGGATGCCAGGGGTGGCAGAACTGTTAGGCATTGAAACCAAAATTCATCTTAGGTTCCATGTAACTCTAAGGGCTGTGTTATCACACTCCCTTGTTCTTCCTCTAGAAAGTGAAATGGGGACAGTTTCAAAGGTTTGGCACCTCCTGTCTAATAATACTGTGAGGCTCATTAACAGCTTCTTCATCATGGGCTTTGCCACACATCCCACCTGTCTCTTTGCAAGGGTCCTGGTTTTTTACCCACAGCCTGTTCTCCTGTTACTATATTCTCTCACCTCTGAGAGCTATTTCCTCCTTGGTCCTCGGGAGTGGAAAGGGGTAGCAGTGGGTGGAGATGTGTAATGGAATGTCACAGAGATAATAATAACTGTCCCTCCCCGAGAGCTCACTATGAGCCACTTCAAGTATTTCTTCTCACTGACTCCTCAAAGAATCTAGGAAGGAAGTTATTAATCCCATGCATTAGCTTTATCTCCTCTGCATACAGGTAGTAGAAATAAGGTCAAAGTAATTTAAACCCTAGAAAATGTGTGCATAAGGGGGTTATTATCAAGATAAAAGAGAGTCTCATGCAACCCAAGAACAAGAATTAGCAAACTTGAGGGAGATCCCTGAACCACAGCCTGCAAAGCTGGTGGACTTGCTCTCTGTTGCCCCCACCTCTGCTCCTCTCTGAGTATCTCAATGACCCCCCTCCCTTCTGTCTAGATAAGCAAGCTTGTCCCAAACCCCACGAAAAATACACACAGTAGCAACATATATATCCTGACTTTATGTCACTCAAAAGCTCTTTCTCTTAATTTCAATTAAAAATATTCAGAAAAACGACTGATAAGCTACAACTGGGGAGAAAAGATATTACAACAACAAACAGGACTACTGTAAACCCCTGTGGAGTGGGAGTGGCAGGAAGAGAGAGCAGGATCAGGCAGAAATGGTAATGAGTGCCCATTACACACCATTATGCAGGTAAGAAAACAGATCTGCACACAGTTCGAGTTTATAATGTCATGCAGTGTCTGTAAGCAGAATGGACATTTGCAAGTTGTCTCATTTAGTCTCCAGCATGTTTTCTTTGTGTTGACCTCGTATTTTTACCACATGGGACACATGCCAAAGACAGTGTTTAAGATGATTTCAAATGCTACACAAATAGTCATTTTAAATTTAACGTATATTAGAAAAATAATAGCCAGCACACAAAACTCATAATATGGAACTTCTTTTTATAAAAATAGTTGTGTAGTATTGGTGAAAGAATAGACAAGTAGATCAATGAAACAGAATAGAGAGCCTAGAAATAGATCCATATAAATATAGTCAACTGATCTTTGATGATATCATGGAGAAAAGATAATCTTTTCCAAAAGTGATACTGGAGCAATTGGACATCCACATGTAAAAAAACAGTCTCAACACAGATCTTACACCCTTCAGAAAAATTAACTCAAAATAGATCATAGACCTAAATGTAAAAAGGAAAGCTATAAAACTCCTAAAAGATAACATAGGTGACAATCTAGATGACCTTGGGTTTGGTGATAACTTTTTAGATGTAACACCAAAGGCATGATCCATGAAAGAAAGAATTGATAAGTTGGATTTCATTAAAATTAAAAATATCAGCTCTGTGAAAGACACCATCAAGAGAATAAAAAGATAAGTCCTAGACAAGGAAAAATAATCTGCAAAAGAAATAGCAGATAAAGGATTTTTATTCAAAATACATAAAGAACTCTTAAAAGTCAACCGTAAGAACATAAACAATCCAATTATGAAACAGTCCAAAGACCTTAACTAGCACCTCACCAAAGTTGATCACTAAAGAAGAATTTTTTATTTGAAAATATGCATATGAAAAGATGTTCTACATTATATGTCAGGGGAATGCAAATTAAAACAATGATGAGCTATCACTATACTCCTATTAGAATGACCAAAATCTAGAACACTGACAACATCAAATGCTGAGGAAGAGGTGGAGCAACAGGAACTCTCATTTATTGGGGATGGGAAGGCAAAATGGCACAGTCACTTTATAAAAATAAGAGTCTGTATCTGCACCCCAGCTGGTGACACAAGCCAAACCCTTCCCACAGAGAATGGAGCCTGCATCAAAGTTGGTCCAGCTGGGGCACACTATCTGTGATGCATGGACACAGAGTGCATGCTCAGTGGACATCAGTTGTTTTACTTTAAAAACAAAGTAGAAATGAGAACCCAGATACAGACTCTTATTTTTATACATAAATTTATCATGATCGTGAAATTCCCCAAACTTCTCAAGAAGTCCACAGCTTCCTGCAGAGGTCTCTGGTGTTAGTCCTGGGGCTTGGTGGGCACATGAATGCCAGGTAGAGGGAAAACTATTAACAGAAAGTTGGATCTCCAACAGGTTTTTCTGTAACTGCCAGAGGGTGCTGCCAAGGGGAGTGCTCATCGACTGTTACGATGGCTGTCTGGCCAGTCCGGGTCTCTGGGAGTCACTGTGGGATATGCAGTGGGGGATGATGTTGGTGAGGTCTGACCTTGATGACTGGATCCAGAGTGGCTTCTATGCTGAGCTAAATTCAGGCCCGAACATTGCTCATGTTCCCCTCTGCAGGCTCTGTCTAGGGCACTAGCCCCGTCCATTCTGCTTTCATCCTCAGAGTTACTGCCTTTTTAGGGTCCTTGATATTCTTACCTGTCAAGAGACATTGGCTGGGACCATTCTACTTCAACCCAAGAGGTTTCTCTAACTTTTCATTTCTAACTGGGAAGGGACTTTCAGATGTTTTCCTCCATAAAGCCTTCTGGCTCTTTCTGCAAAATGAGCCCCAGAGCTCTGCAAATTCTGAAATCATTAAAGGGGGCTCTGGTTCAACTTGACGAAAATGTATCCACTGAAACTCAGCTTGATAGTTTATCAATTTTCCAAAAGACCATTTTAGTAAATTATCAAATCCTCTGATTAACCAAATACTGACTTTAAGGATTTGTCAGTCTGTGGCAGTTTGTGGCATGGCGGTTCAAGGGCTTGTTTCTTGGAAACCTTGGTTCATTGGTTTCAGTCAGTTTTATGACTTTTATTATTATTTTTTAAATTTTTTTATTTAAGCATATTATGGCTTTTTAGAGTCGCTCTAGAGCCAGGTGGTACACTGTGATTTTATTATATTTCCATTTTGTTTCAGGAAAGCATTTCAAGAATTGTTTATTAGTCTGAATTTCAGCATTAGAGAGTAGGTCAGTGTTCTTATGAACTGCCCATGTTTCTTTCTGTGAGTATTTAATACATTGGCTGTCTCAAAATTCAGCTGTAGCTTCTAAAACAACAACAACAACAACAACTTAATAGGTTATAAATAAAAGAAAATTTCAAACTGCATTGAGACTCATGACACCCAAATAAATTGACCCACATGTCAATAAGGTTTTCTATTTTTTTTTTTAATGAGAAGTATCATTTCATTGAGGTCCATTCATTTTGTAAAGGTAACACAAGTATGCACTTTGGACATGTGAAAAGAATATAATAGGGTCGTTCATTTTCTTGTCTTAACAAAGCATGCACTTCCAACACTATAGCATGCTGATCCCTTGGGAAGGGGTAAGTCCATTTGCTGGGAATGTCTAAAGTCAGGGTGGGCAATATAAAGCAAATGTGCCAACATTTCCCTGTTTGTGGCCTGCAGCAGTATTGCTAATCAGAGCTCCTTCCTGCCAAGACCATAGTGACTTTATAATCTCTCCCAAGGCTTTGTTCCAGACAGTGAATACCAAATGATGAGCTTTGGGACGGGGTAAAATCTATTTGCCATCTTAGCCCTGTTCTGCTGGACAGTTTTTCACTGACCTGGTTCTATTTGTTGACCACTGTTCTGTATTCCACATTTTACTCTGCTGCAGTGGTGGTTTGCTTGCATGAGAATATGTGTACCTGTCGCAGAAAATTATCCATCATTCTGCCAGCCTTTGCTCATCCTTCTGAATTTACGTACAGGGGCTTGACAGCTCCATCTCCTCTCCTTCCTAACTTGCTCCTGAAGAAACAGAGCTCAGTGTGGGAGCAGCCTCACTCAGCAAGCTCGCTTCCGTTTGTTTTATGACATACATTACACTACCGCTGTGTCTTAGCAACACCCAACACAGCAAGTCTCGGGACAGTGCTAAGCCGTTTCCTTGGCCACAGCCTACACCTTGGATTCCACTGTGCTCTGGGCTCTGGACCTTTGGTCTTTTCATTTATGAAGAATCTGAAGCTGTAGGATTACCCGAATCTATGTCCGAAGAGCGCCCTTGGGGGTAAACAATTTTAGGAGACAGGAATTTATTTGCCTGATCCTGCAGAACTGCCCACCCGCCCTGAGCAATATGTCCTTCTGGAAAGTCATGAAAAGTCTCAGAAATTGTACTCAAGGTTATTTCTAAAATCCTATCACTTTATACATACCTTTGTTTCAGCCTGTCTTGCAGCATATATTGATTATATTGTGCGTATCTTATCTCCATGCTCCCACACAGACTGGGAGGTCCTTTAGGGCAGGGACAGTTTTTTTCACCTCTGTGTCTTGAGGGTAAGCCACAGTGCTTACTAATTAGTAGGGACCAAAGTACACAGAAAAAGCCCAGGTTTAAGCATAAAATAGTTCCAGGGTCAAATCTCGCTATTGACACGTACTGATTGTGTCATTGGGTGTGAATTACCTAGGCCTTGTCTAATAATGTGTACGGGGCACATGGCTTTAAAAAATTAAATAGAATGAAACATTTTTATAATGAAAAGAGCAACCGCTCCTTACTCTCTCTTCCTCTGTCCTGCTTCTTAGAGGTAACCACTTTTAACTCTTTGAACTATTCTGGTGGTGATCTCCATTTCTCTAAGTAATGTGTTTCCATTATTCTTTTTGCTTTACAGATGTAGATAGTATCTATGGACATATTGCTATAATTTATTAGGATTTAACTCCTTTAATAAATATCCCCTTTAAATATCCCTCACTCTCTTAAAAAATTTACAATACAATGCTTATTTTACTTTTTAAATAAGGTTTTCAGAACTGTGACTTTTTAAAGTTTGCTGTAGAGCCAGGTGGTATATTATGATTTTATTTCCTTTCTTCTATAGTTTTTGCATCTCTTTCCATTTTTCCTAAAATTTATGTTTATCATTTTTTTTTCTTATTGAACAATCTTCTTTATAATTCTTCTCCATATTTTCCCTCAGAGCTCTGGCCAGTGGAATATTTTACTGAGCATCTTTTATTAAAGCTCCTTCCTAGGCTAAACCCTTTCTATTCTGGGGTGCATGGCCACCGTCCTGGACATTCCTCGTGACCTCATCTGGCTGTGGCCTCTGTTTCCTGTATTCCACATTTTCTCCTTTCTTAGGCTAATCTATTATTTTGTAAGAGCACATCCTTCTTTGCTTCCTTAAAAGGTAGGTGAATTTTCAGAGCTCTTGCATGTCTGAACATGTAGTTATTTCCTAACTGAGGTAGGTAAAGGAAATGATTTGACTTCCGTATTTAGAACGTGCTCCCTGGCCTCCTAGCATTCGGTGTTCGTGGCAAAACATCCACCACCATTCTGATTACCATTCCTTATAGGACTCTCTTAGAGGTTAAATTGCATCCCGCAAAAAGATATGTTGACATTCTAACCACTGGTAGGTACCATCGAATGGACTTTCTTTGGGAATGGAGTCGCTGCAGATATAATTTGTTAGGATGACATCATGCTGAAGTAGAGTGGGTATTTAATCCAATGTAACTGGCATCGTTCTAAGAAGAGGGAAATTCAGACACAGGCACATGTGAAGAGGGAGACAGTGTGAGGGGTCGAGATATTGCATACTTGCAAGGCCCACACCCCAGTGAAGCCAGAACTAACATCCGGCTTCTGGAAACTGTTGCTTGCTTGCCATGGAAACCGTTGCTTGCTTGCTTGTTTGCGCCAACTTTGCATTGTTTGAACCCCTGTATAATGGGGCTACCAGCCAACCAATCATGTTAAAGGTCAATGCATGATCCACGCGTGATCAGCCACTGCATAGCCTATGTACCATAGGGATAAAAGGCACGCTGCAACCCTGGTCGGGTCCTTGCCTACCAGAGTGACCACTGTGTTGGTACTCAAGGCTTGGACCCTGGCTAGCCAGAAAATAAACTCCTCTTGAGTGTTTGCATCCTCGGTGTCTCTGTCTCTCTGTTGGGTAGGGTGGTGAGAGGTAGTCGACTCCCAACAACAGAGATTGAGTAACACTGCCACAAGCCAAGGAATGCCTGGAGCCAAGAAGCTGAAAGAAGCAAAAAAGGATCTTTCCCCAGAGGCTTTGGAGGGAGCAGAGCTCTGCCCACACCTTGATCTTGGACTTTTAGCCTCCAGAACTGTGAGAGAATAAAGTTTTGTTGTTTTAAGTCACCCAGTTTGTGGTATTTTGTTATGGCAGCCGTAGGCAACTAAACCAATACAGACGCATTTTCCCCCAGTTCTCTGGAAGCTTTTCTTATCTTAAAAATGTATTATTGTAACAGAAGTTACAAGAATAGACAGTTTCAAAAGTCAAATAATCCTTGATTCAAGTTTCCTAGAACTCTCTAGAAGCAGAGCTTGAGAATGGGATTTTTATGGCAGTGATTTACTGAAAAAGTGGCCTCCAGAGAAACCTGCCAGGAAGTGAGGGAAGGAGGCAGGCAGATGCACTCAGCCTGCTCCCAGGGAGAGCTCAGAGTGCCCAGAGAGCTGTCCCTCCCGGAGGGGAGCATCTCTGCATCAGTCAGTCCTCGGCTGGGACCTGCCCAGGTGTGTGTGGAGGGGATGGGGCAGGGCATAATCTCCCAGCTATTGGCAGCTCTTGCCAGCTGAGAGTAATTTTTTTTACACAGATGGTTGCAGCTATAAGCCTTTAGCAGCTGGGGCAGGGGTGTGCTGCCCAGCAATGAGGATCTGGGCAGAGCATCACCAGTATCTACTGTAGTCCCGTCTTCCTCTGCCTGGGTATATTGGCTTTCATAATAAATTCACTGCAGCCATACACAGATTTGCCCAGATTCTGATGGGTCATGATTCTGGGGAAACTTTGATGAGGAGGGTGGATGGGATGAACAACAGTCCCCCATGCTGCAATTGGATCCATTATGTATTACTTGTCACCTTCCCCCTCTCCCATTCTAGATTCCCCCTCACTCAGGTAGCACACCTGCTGGGCTAAGTGGCTTCCTGGGTGGGGTGATCCAGACCCTTATTCTCAAGGGGGCTGAATCCCTGGTCACCATAACTTAGCAGGTCATGGTCTTTATACTGCCCATTTATAGTTAACACTGGTCATAGGAGAGACAAGAGTTGGCTCACCTAAGTGACATCCATACATATTCCTCCCAGCAGCAGGGCTACCTCATCCCCATGATGGTGAGGACCAGTGACCCCTCTTAGTATGGCAAAGTCATACTGGTCTACTGGGCTACTATTATAAGGTGCTCAAACTGATCTAGCAACAGCCATAGCTTTCAATTTAGGGGGAGGGCATTCTATTCTCACATAGGTGTATCCCCTCCTCCATTTTAGGAGCCAGCATCTCTAATCCCACAGGGCCCAAAGTTGCAAGAATCAGAAGTCCAAATTCCCCAAGTGAATCACTGAGAGTGATGTTGATGGGCCAATCCTACTTCCTCCACTTGGTTCCCAGACTCATACACTTTAACTATTGGTGGGCACATGCCTGTGAAGTGGCCACTGATTTAAGAGTATCGCCCCATCCCCACACATGTCATCTCCAAGCTAGCACCTTAGCTGCTGCTTTAAGAGGTCCTTTCACTGGTCTTTCTGGCCTTCAGCTTCCAGATGGTGTGGTAGATAGTCTACAGTAGGTCCAGTGGGTTCCATGTCATGGGGGCGCTGTACTTCCTTAGCTACACAGTAGGCCTCTTGGTCTGAGACAATGTCATGCAGGGGAACCTATCAAATACTTTACCCATTCCAATTTTCTCCTAGAGCCACTTAGTGCCTCCACCCTCCTGTTCCTATATGGGACTGACTGCTCTCTAAATGTGCTCCTCAGGTGTGGTCCCAGACATCCATGGACCATCATCTTTGGGGCTCCCTACACCACACCCCTGCAGTGGGTTCTCTCTTCCATGGTTTACCCCCATGTATAGTTGGAACACCTGTTCCAGTGGCAGCCTGATTAAAGGCGAAGTGAGTGGCGATTGTATTTTTGAGACGTGACATGTTAAAACACATGTTTACTTTATGCTCACACTTGATCTACAATCTGGGTGGCTACAGAAGTCTAAGGTATAAATAATTTTCCCTTAGAATTTTGAAGAATTTGCTCCACTTTCTTAGCTCCCTCTGTTCCTGTTGAAAGGCCCAAGCCATTCCTATTCCCATACCTGTTTATGTAATTTTTTCCCCCTACAGAAGCATTTAGAACCTTCTTTTGCTCTGAAATTTCACAGTGATTGTGCTTTGGTTTGGAAGTTGGGACTTTTTAAATTTCTTTTTTACTTACTACTCAGAGAACACTTGTGTACCTCCATTCTAGGAAATATTCTTGCTTTCTTTTTGTTCTGTGATAATGTCCTCCCCTCTATTTTCTGTGATGTCTCTGGAAATGCTTATTAGTAGGATGTTCAACCTCCTGGATTGATCTTCTAATTTTCTTGTCTTTCCTCTTCTATTGTTCATTGCTTATCTTTTTATTCTACTTTCAGGGACATTTTCTTGACTTTATTGTTAAGCACTTATTTTGAATTTTTTTCAAAAAAATTGAGTCATCATATTTTTAATTTCCAAGAACTTTCACTTGTTCTCTAAATGTACTTTTTAATGAATGCATTTTTCTTATTTTATGGATTATAGCATCTCCCTTTATTTCTCTGAGGATATTAATTATAGTTTCTTTGAAGTTTTTTTTTTTAACGTTCTCTGCATTAATTCTGCGGCTTCTGTCTCTTTGCTCTTTGCTCAGGTCTCTTCTCTCAAGTAGGATGATTTCCCCAATTTTTAGTAATTCTCAGTTTGCTGTTCATACTAATGAGTAACATGCTAAGATCGATGTAAGCTCTGAGAGCACTGGCGGGGTGGGGGTGGGAAGATGACATTTTTATCGGGGTCTGTGGGGCTCTTCCTGGTGTGGGTCTATTGTTCTCTGGGAAGATCCTCAAATTAGGGAGCAGGGGACCACCCCTCCCACTCACTTACAGGTCTAGACTTTCACTGTGTTTTCAGTGTAGTATAGATTCAATACTCCACTTGATATTCCAAGAGAACAAACCTGTGATGCTCTGGGTCAAGGTGGGGTCTTGGGTGGCATCTGAATTGTTATTCAAGCTTTTCAACCACTCTTCTGTGTCCAGCTTTTCACTCCACCTTCCGCTGCTGCCTGCCATGGTACCCAGTACTCTCAGTTTCTAATGAGAGTTAGAAACTTTCTCTGTTCCTGGAGGGGCGAATTGGGTTGATTTCTCTCTGCGCAAGGCACTTAGGGGCGAAACATTCCCTCTGCTAAGTCAATTGCTCTCCCTCTTCTATAGTCCTCTTCCCATATAGTGTGTTAAGATGTCTCTTAGTTTTATGGAAGATGAAATGCATGGCTTTTTCCCCCCTTAGTGCTTCTGGTTTTTGAGGGTTGTTTTTGCAAAGAGAAGATAGCAGAAATGTATTCACTCTGACATCTTAAAAGAAAAAGTCTTCTTGAAAAGTTTTTAGGAACTTTTCTTTATTGTGGTGTTTTAAAGTTAGTAAAATATTAGACCACTTTACTATGTCTCTTGTCTTTTCTTTTGTATTTTTCAGTTCTTTTATATTTTTAGCTACTGTGCTTGGGAATCTCAAATTCCCAACTAGAGATGCTTTGTGTGTGTGTGGAGTGGGTAGCAATGGCTTTAGTTAAAAAGAAGACCTTAGAGGTTTTGCCTGCGGTGGAGGTGTGCGGTTAAGAAGGCAGATTACATACCTAGCTGGCTGCTCTGTTCACGAGGGGTGCAGCTGGGGAAGAAGAGAAGCTATTCTGGGTCCAGTTCTCTAGTTAATTCCCCTGGTTCCAGCCCCCTGTATCGGTGTTGTTCTCAGTCCCACTCAGAACTCCTAAGTCCTGGAGTTCCCCAGAGTTTTGTGCTACAAGATGTAACGTTCCCACGCTCACCTTGCTCTGCTAACACACAGATCTGAGGCTCCATCTGCTCTGTGACATCCACTACTTTTCCCTGTGTTGTTTATCAAAACTTTGATGAAACCCTTTAGCTGCTAATGGATTTTCCGCAGGTACTTTCATTGTGAATCCAAATACTTTTTACCCCTTTACAATCATGGGGGTTAAGAGTACAAGGTCGGAAGACACAGTGCTTGGAAAGTGCCACTACTTTTTAGATGCATACCTTCAGGCAAACTATTTAGTGTCTTTCTGTCTCAGTTTTTTCATCTGTAAAATGGGAGTTATAATAAGACTTTACTTATACAATTTTGTGAGCATTAAATGAGCAAATCCAGGTAAATAAATTAAAATATGATATGTAGTAAGGGGACTCATAGTAACCTTTCAGAAATATCATTCATCATTATGATTTTAGTGGAGTATTAGGATGGAGAGAAGACAAAGATTTGTTTCAAGCCTCTGTTATTAACTGGAAGCTGCTTGATTTTCCTGAGATTTATATGTTTTACGCAGTTGCTTGAGAAGTCAATGAGCTAATGTGTGGGAGACACAGAGCACATGGCAGGCACAGAGTCATTAGTAGTTGTAGACACTCAATGGGTGATTGTTAAATGGCTATTGAAGAAAAATTTTTAAATGAGAAGGAAATCCCAAGCCTGCATGTTAGATGGCCTGCACTGAGTCCTGGTTACCCCCCTCCTCTCTCTTTTTGTGACTCAAACAAGTCAAGGAACCTCTCCGAGCCTCAGTTTCTTCATCTGAGAATGGGGATGACATTGGCAGACACTATTAGCAATGACTCATATGACAAGCATTATGCAAACTACAAAGGACTTCATAAATAATAAAGCATGTGTGGATGCGCATGGCTGCTCGGAGCCTGTTACATGACCTGAAAGACAAAACGAGAAGGAGAAGCATCCACATGATGTCATCTCAGAGATGCTAGGAAATTCCGCCTGTCCTAAAAATGTCGCATTTTCCAGATGTGGAAACTCAGACCTCTGTAAACAGTAATTAGCACCGGAGTCTCCAGACTAGCAGTGGGCGCTTTCTCATTTGACAGGGGAAAGTGCAGCCTTTCACAATCACAGTGAAAGATGAGTCCCTTCCTGCCAAGTTGCTTCTTTCACTGAACACAGTTTTTATGAAAAAGAAAAGACAGGAAGCCACCTCTCTCTGAGTCTTTTCATGGAAACCCAGGATTATAAATCAATGTCTCTGAATCAAGAGAGTTGCCATTTGAGGGGAGAGGGCTCTCAAAGATGGCTTTTATTTTTGTAGTTTTTCTCAGTTGGCACTAAGGAATGTTCAGAAATGACCAGCAAGAGAATAAGAGAATGAGCTGGAAACCTGATCTCATCGCTCCAAGCAGAGAGATCCTTCCTCCTGCGTCAGCCTGCCTCCTCCAGACAGACAAACTTCCTCCACGGAGCCTGCTTATAGGGAAGCTAATTATTTTTCCTTGTGTAAAAGCCCACTTTTGACTTTGCAGCTGTGCTCACCCTCCTGGGGGAAAACAGATCTGAATTTCAGCGATCTCCACTGTATATTGGACGGCCTAAAAATACCCACAAATTGGTCTTCACTTTCCTAACCAGGCTGGGCCCTAATCGAAAGACAAACTCTTCTGAGAATTCTGAGGGACTATTACTTCCCACGGATGGCATCATCCGTCTATAAATAGCAGTGCCTTCCAGGTAGTGAGTGAGCTGCTGGCTGGCAAAGCCCTGCACTTGCATTATTCCAGGGAAGATTTAATGCTGCCAGGGGATTCTGGAGTGGGAAGCTGACCCACAACTTCCAGGGCTTGGAGAAAGCCACACTGAGCCTCCCCAGAACCCCTTCTCAGTACCAGCCCACCCATCTGGGCACTGGGGAGACACGTTTACACAAGACAAGTTCAGGCTTTTCAGGATCTCATAGCAGGAAGCAGGGCTGTCCAATACAAATACAATGCAAATACAATGCAAATCACGAATATAATTTTAACTTTCCTAGCATCCACATTAAAAAAAAAATTAAAAGGAAACAGTTGAAACTAATTTTAATGATGTATGTTATTTAATTCATTCTAGCCAAAATATTAGCATTTCAACTTGGAGTCAATATATAAGTGTGAGATAGTTTACATTCCTTTTTCATGCTGTGGTCTTTGAAATCTGGTGTATATTTTATGCATTCAGCACCTCTTTATTTGGACTCCAGCTTTTCATTGGAATTACTTGATTTGTACTAAATTTCATAAAATTGACAGCAGAAAAAGTAGATTCACAACAACCCAGGTTGTCAAACATTCTTAAAAAATTTCCAATAACTGACTTGAGCATTGGTTTTAAAATTTACGTAGCTCCTCTGTTGCACTGGCCACATTTCAAGGGCTCAATAGCCACACTTGGCCAGTGGCCTCTACACCGGACAGCTCAGGCCCAGAAGGAAGAGGCCACAGGGTGAACCCCCTTGTGTGGGGTGGATCTCAGGCCCACCACTCACTGGCTGGGTGACCTGTGGGAAATGACTTAACCTCTCTGTGCTTCAGTTTTATTATCTTTAAAAGAGGGACAATAATAATGTCCAGCTTTGGAGTTTCTGTGTGCGTCAAATACACGAACAATGTAAGGTGTTTGGCATGGAGTATTGAAAAAGTGTTGGCTATGCTCCTCCCGTTAAGCATCGGAGACAGATGCAAACACCACTTGAATACAGAACGTGTGCTATAAGCTGTAGTCGAGTGGGAATCAAGATACAGAGGAGGGTGTCTAACTCTGCTTGTGGAGAGGAGGAGGCTTCTCAGAGGAGGTGGCATTTAGCTGGGTCTTAAATGATTGCTAGGAGTTTGCCAAGCAGACCAGCTCTTTCTGGAGAAAGGCAGGAAGACTGCGGGGGTAGGAGAAAGTGTGCCCTGGAGGAGGCGTATTGGGTGTGGCTGGAGGCAGGTAGGAGATGAGGCTGGGTGAGCCCTGCTTATCAATGACCTTCAAGGGCTCCCAAGTTAATCTATGGAGCTGGGGTTCCCAGAGCAAGGACCCTGAAGCGGTGGCACCAGCATCCTCTGGTGCTGGTTGGAAGCGATTCCTTGGGCCCAGCCTGGGCCACTGCATCTGAATCTATGGGGGCAGGGCCAGCAACCTGCATCTCCCCCCCCCCCCCCCGACTGATCCTGATGCCCGTTTGAGTTTCAGAACCTCCAATAGGACTGTGGGAGTCACTAAATGCTCGGAGCACAGAAGTGCTGTCATCGGAGATGTGCTTTGGGAAGGTGTGAGGGGAGCCGCCTAGGGTTATGAGCACATGAATGATTCTTACTGCAGAGTTAATTGAGTATTTGTTCCTACTCATCTGTGAACTCCACAAGGGGGTTTGCATGTACCTGTCTTGTTCACCATGTTTATCCCCTAGCTCAGGGACAAGAGAAATAATCAATCAATATAAGG
The DNA here is from genome assembly GCF_040939455.1 of Microcebus murinus. NCBI lineage: Eukaryota > Metazoa > Chordata > Mammalia > Primates > Cheirogaleidae > Microcebus > Microcebus murinus. Next base: position 33,089,849 of record NC_134110.1, on the reverse strand, counting down.
ATTTTGTTTCTTTTGAACTATGAAGCACTGTACAAATGTGAGGAGCTGTGGCTCCCCCAGGTCTAAAGAGGCCCTGAAGGCTGGAAGGGAGGTCATTAGAGCAGCTGCTTGATCTGCAGTTGGGGCTGGATACTGAACTGGAGCAAGCAGAAGCTCTGTTGACAGGCAGTGGGGGGAGAAGCCTCACACTAGGACCTATTTCCATCCCAGAGCCAGTGGGGCAGGGTGGTATCGTGGAAAGAGCACAGGCTTTGCAGTCCCAACAACTGGGTTTAAATCCCAGCTATGCCACTAACAAGCTGTGTGGCTGGCCAAGGGCTCCGGTTTCTTTCTTTGTAGAGAAGGACGGATGCTCATTTCATAAAGCTGCTATGAAGGGAAATCTCATGGAACATAAATAGATTGCAGTTCTGGAGTTCTGGGGTATATTGGATGCAGCCCGTGCACCACTTCTAATCATCTCAGCCTTTCCCCTTGTCCCTGCCGATACTCTGCACAAGCTTCCGCCAGCAGCTTCCGTTCAAGCAGGTTCACCTGGCAGTGCCTTGCCTCAGGCTCTGGCTTCTGCCTCTGGTTTCCTGTCCTGGGACTTCTTTGGGATTCCCATGGCAACCTGCTCAAGTTTCAAATGAGCAGCCCAGAGTGCAGAGACAGTGACACCTCATGGGGCCACCCAGCCTGAAGGGGAGATGGAGGCCAGTGAAGACCACATAGCAGTTGCCCTCAACTGTGGCCAGCTGATAATTCAACTTCTACCTGCTTTTCCTTCTAGTGAGTTTCACTCCCTTATTGGTTTCCTAGGGTTGCTGTAGCAAAAGACCATAAGCCTGTGGCTTAAAACAACAGAAACTGATGCTCCCACAATTCTGGAGGCCAGAAGTCTGAAGTCGAGGCATCTGGTAAGCTACATGCCCTCTGAAGGCTCTTGTAGAGAATCTTCCTGTTTCTCTCCCAGCTGCTGGTGGCTCCTGCCATTCTTAGACTGGTGGCTGCATCACTCCAGTTTCTGACTCCATGTGCCGGGTCTTCATGTGCCCTCTCTGTCTCTGTGCACCACGACTCTTTTTCCTTTCTCTTATAAGGACATCAGACATTGGATTTAGGGCCACTCTAAATCCTTTATGATTTCATCTCGCGATCCTTAACTAATGACATCTGCAAAGACCCTGTTTGTAAATAAGGTCACATTCACAGGCGTTGGGGGCCAGGACTTGGACACATCTTTTTGGAGGACATAATTCGAGCTACTACATCCTCCTTGTGCCTCATTCATCCCCTCCATAATGCAGGCACTCCTCACACACGACATGCACATACACACCTCAGGGCCTGCTTCAGGCAAATCCAGGCTGTGACATTCAGGCTGGGGAGATTCCTGGGTGTTTATGGAACAAGGAACTCAGACTGTACTTGTTTTGTTGGACTGTACTTGTGGTTGGTCCCAAGGACAAATTAATGGAAATTACAGGGATATATTTGAGTTATATATATTTGAGTTATATATTTGAGTTACAGGGATATATTTGAGTTCATCCATGCATTCATTCATTCATTCATTTAGTAAGTAATTGAGTAGTTCTATGTAACACTTGCCATTCTATGTTATATAATGGTGAACAAGAAAGGACCTTACTTTCCTAAATTTTACAGCTTAGCATTTTGAAGGATACTTTCTCAGCATAAGAGCTGCCCAGAAATGACGTGGACTTTGTTGGGAGGCTATGAATTCTCTCTTCTGTAAGCCACATAGGCAATTTTGGCAGAAGCAGGTCTTTGATTAGATTTATTCTAGTACCTTTGTTTGCTTCTCTATTTTAAATCACTCTAGGAGTTGAATGAGAAAGTGAATATCTGGGAAGGAATCCCTAGTGAGAATCTTTTGTTTTAAGATATCTCCAATTTTTTTTGCCAAGCTTCCGAAAACATCACCATTATTGTGTTTGTTTTTAAGATCTAGAAAGATTGTGGGCCATCAGGAGGCTTTCCTAAAGAACAAATGTTCCCAGTGAGTGTTGGTGGTGGTGGTAGGAAGAGGGCACCCCCTCCTCCCTGGGTCAGTCCCCAACATGTCAAGCTCAGGGAACGCCCCTCGTAGGGGTTCAGTGATGTCTGCCAAGCCTGCTTTGTGGCTGGGCTGGGAAGAAAGACACAAGGAGTGTGGCTGGTTCTCACTACCTCCTTTCCTTTAGAGCAGTGCCAGAGCTCAGAGGGTGTGTCGGCTTCACGATCCCTGCCTCTGTGCACCACCCAGGGCCGGGATGCTGCTGTGCACGTCCTGAAGCAGCCTTCTCTCACCCACAAACCTGACAGTCCCCATGTTAGGGCTCTGTGCAGTGGCCCCTTGTGCTGTAAGAAGGGCACACTCCCAACTCATTATCTTGCCCCTAGCCATGCCCATCACTGCCTCTCTGAGCCACCTGCCAGGACTCCCACTGGCTCTAGGAATGAAAAGCCTTATGCTAAGACAACGATACTTGGAATCAGACAGGCTTTCTTCAGGCTTTGCATTTTAGCACAGAGAGGGGCACATCTCCCTAGCGCCATTGCCCACTTCCTTGGCTCTGCCCTCTTCTTTCTCCTACACGCTTCCTCAACCTACATCCTTCAGTGACTGGCTCTCTTCCCAGTCTATGCACTCACAGGCCCTTATTCCATGGTAACCCCTCCCATGCTCTCTCCAGTCTCCTGCCTCACACAGAACCTCACGTTCCCTGGAGGACCCTGGTCTCCAGGAGTCCTTTCAGGGACAGGCTGCCTGTTTCCCAGAGCTCCTGTCCCTGGGTGGAGAAAGTGGTCTTCACCCTGCTGTGCTAACAGCTATTCCACTCCCTTTGCTTCTGCACTAATCTTGCTTAATGACTTGCTGGTCGCTTTCTTTTATTCATTAAAACATTCAAGAGCTTGCTAAATGTCTTCCTCTTTATCTCATCTCCTGCTATGAACCAGGAGACGTCAGAGTCTACCCAGACAAGAAGGGACATAAAGTCTTGATCTCCCATGCCTTGAAACCCCTTGCTCCAATGACCTTCTTCTTCATGCTGCCTTACTCACTGTTCCTGCCACATCCTGTATGTTGTTGCCCCCAGCTCTTCTTCCTCTCAAATTAGGCATCTCACTCTTACTCCACCCTTCTTCCCCACCCGCTCCTGTCTCCTGCCCCACCATACGGGCACTTATATCGCGGCCTCCTGAACTCAATGCTCTGCATTGTGCAGTGCAGACAGGACTAGAAATGAGAGATGGGAAGTGGAAGATGAACCCACAGCCTCCTCTCCCCCTCCGTCAGGTTTTAGTCTGAGATGTCGGTTCTCGGCACGCTCATGGCTGAAGAATGACCAGACCAAAGTCAGGCAAGCATGAAAATAAAGTTTACTAAGCAGAGAAAAATAGGATTATGGGGCAAGAGCAAGATGTAGATACACAGAGCATGATACATACACCCCAGATGACAACCGGACCTATTGTTGCAGCAAAGGGAGAACAAAAGGAAGTGCACAAATGAAAGGGACTAGTTATGATCTGCATCTTGTTTTATAGTGCCCGGACTGGGACCTCCCTTGTGGTTCAGAGGTTCCTATGGAACCACTTTGATTGGACAGTTGGGAACTTCATGACCTGAGTCATGGGCCTCTCTGAAAGCCTATTGGTGAGGGTGGGAGGTGAATCTCAGCAGCAAGCACTTTCGTCCCCAGGAGACCCGAATCCCTCGCTATCTACCTAACACTTCTGTTACCAAACAGAACTTGGGTCCACTCGCCTGGTGCAGCAAAGCTGAATACTGACACCAACATTTGCAATGAAAGAAAGAAAGGGATTTATTGCATGGCACCACATAAGGAGAATGGGCAGCTAATGCTTAAGGCCCAAACTCCCCAATGGCCTACAAGCCAGGGTTTTAAAGGCAGGGGTACATTTTAGGAAAGCAGAAGTTGCAAGCAAAATTGTAAATCAATATTATGGAGGTTATACATTGGTTTGGCCCCAAAAGGTGGGGTATCTTGAAGTGGGGGATTACAAGTCATAGGTGGATTCAGAGATTCTTTGATTAGCAATTAGTTAAGGAAGCAAGGCCTGGTCTGAAAACTTGGAATCAGCAGAAAGGAATGTTAAGGTTTGGCATGTGGGCCTCTCCTGGCTCCTCAGGGAGAAATTTAGAACAAAGAATTGAGGTCGGAGTTTAGTCCTCATTTCCCCTTTATCTGAGGTCTATTATGATAGCAGTTTGGCATTTTCCATCTGGTGAGGGTCCAGGTTGCTGCAAAATAACTCAAGAACATATGTTAAGGTGTTAATTTTAGTTTTTGTTGAGAATCAAAACACCTTGTGACTCTGATCTTCTTGGAAGACTACTGTTTTCTTATCCAATTACTCGTTTACTTCTCAAGGCTTCTCGTTTACTAGGTACCTGGAAGTTCCCTTGAATGGATTCAAGATTTCTCCTTTATTTCCATACTTGGGGGGAGGGCGGCAGGGTTCCTGCTCCATCTCACCAGTGCTGTTCCTGTGAGCTGCTGAGGCTGGAAAGTTAAAGCTGTGTTTCCAGGCTCCCTTGCAAGTAGGGTCCTCTGGCATGAGAATTTGGAGAACAGAAGGAAGGCAATGCCAGCTTCTTCCTGCTCTACTCATGACCTTTGGCATGCATGGTCATGGAGGTGCTATCGTGCAGTGAATGCCTCTCAATGTTTATCCACTAGATGCATGGGTATGGAAAGGAAATTGAGGCAGCAGTGGCTTTCTGATCTTAAAACGAAAGGTCTGGGGGTATGTTTCTGAACTCAATTCCAGTGATGGTCTCCTGACTCTTCACTTTCCCAACTATGGCAGAAGCAGCAGCTGCCCTGGAAGGCCATTTTGGTGATGGTGTCTAGAGCTTGGTGATAGAGCCTAGAGCTTGCTCCTCTGAAACTTCTAAGGATTCTCTAAGAGCAACCTGATTTCTTCTAAAAATACCTAGAGTGGCTTACAGCTAAACTCCAGTGGAGAGAGGCATTTAGTCTAGTCTGAACTGAGTGATGGTAGAAGGAAGGCTTCATGGAGGTGGTGGCATGTGAACAGAGTCTTGGTGGTTGAGTAGACACTGGCTGGGAAAAGAAAGAAGGAAGACGTTCTTGGCAGAGAAGGTCAAATGAACCAACACTGGGGACCAGCAGAGAGCACAGAGCGTGTGTATCTCCTCGAGTTCAATTGTTATCTAGTGTAAAGGGCAAGACAGATGAGTAAGAGATAAACCCCGTGGAGCAGGAAAAGGAAGGACCTAGGAGGGCCCTGTGTGGTGGGTTTTTGGGCTGGACTTCCATCTAATGGGTCATCCCTGAGGAAGCCAGAGTAAGCTCTCAGCTGCCGTGTGTGGGTAAGAGTCTGTTGGCCTCTGTTGTGGCACAGATCCAAGCCCACAGGGGCAGAAGAATGTCAAAAAAGCTAGACCTCACCTGTGAGCTGCAGATTGCAGATTCAGTGTGTTCCCTGCCACTTCTCCCCATCCCAGGATTGATAATGGTCATGGGAAAGATCAAAGACCAGTCAGTGCATAGCAGGATTCAAGAGCTGAAAGCAACCTTAGAAGACTTTATTTTTCATAAATGGAAACTGAGTCTTAGACTAAAGGAGTGAGTTACCCAAGGCCATGGAGCACAGGGTATCCATGTCTCCCAATTCTCAGGTCTCACTATTTACATCTCTGTAATCACTGAGATCATCTCTTTGAATGCTCATGACCACTGGGGCAACCTTAAAGAGAACAGATCAGGCACATCTGTTCATCCGTGATCTGTAGTGAAGCATGTGCCTGCTCCTTCCTGTCCTTCTTCCTCCACCTGCCATTGCTGCCTGACCAGGCAGGGAACTGTCTGGGGACTGTGTGGTATCACCTCATTTCTAGTTGGCCTCCTGAAAAAGGACAGCACAGGGAAGAGTATAACTCAATTTCTCTCCATGTGTTAATGTCAACAAGCCAATTACAGCCAGCTCATTAACACACTGGTCTGATGAATTCTTCCTTAAGTTTAAAAGGAAAAGAGAGTTCTTTAAGGGACAGACCTAGGACCCCTGGGAAAGCATTTTCCTCATGTCTCACTTTGAAATTTGGTCATTTATAAGGACCTTGAAAGAACCATGAGAAGAGGAAAATACCTGTGCAATAAACTACATATTGAGTGAACATCCACTGTAGGTGGGAGCTTGGGGCATCCTTAGAACTGAAGGGGCTAAAGGAGAGCAAGCCAAAGAGATGTTAGCTATGGGGCACCAGGGAAACCTTGCTTAGTGCAAGAGGCAGGACTGACATGGAGAAAGAGATTTCTGAAAATGCAGCTGGCTGCTACAAATCACGAAGACTCCCCAGCCCTTCTGTTGACCCAATTGTCTAAGATATAGCCATTCTGGACCCACAAACCATACCTCAGTCCTAAGGAAATACCCTGATTCTGAGTGAGGTCTCAGTATTTTTTTTCAGCTCTTCAGCCCAGATATCTCTAATACTTCCCATTGTCACTCCTTCTCTTCCTCTCTCTCTCCCATCCTTATTTCCATCCATCCATCTATTAATCATTTCTCACCATTAGGCATTCACTGCACCCATATGGCATGCCAGAACACATGCGTTTATCCATTATGAGAAACAGCACGATATGGCCAAGGACTAGAGACCTTGGAAGGAGTTGCACCTGAGCTAGAATTCTTGCCCTACGCAATGTACATTGGACAAGGTATTCAACAAGGAAAAAGCCAGTAAGCAAGACTGTTGAGCCCTGATCCCTCCTCTTCCCACCCTAATCCCTTTGCAAACAAGTCTGAAGAAATGCAGGTGGCATCATCTTCTTGCCTGGCCTGCAATGCTGGCTCATCATGGGTAGGAAGGTCAAACAGTCTGGGGGTGCTAATTCCCAGGGTGGGAGAAGCTTGGCCAGGATGTTCACAGCAGATGTCCCAAAATGACAAGTCCCTCCTCATACCGCCCCCAAGACATGGCACGCTGCTGGAAGGACCACAGATGGAGTCCCAGTCATCCAAAAACAGAAAGGGCAAGGAACTGGCGAGACAGCCGGGCTGCATCGGAGTTGTTACATCAAACCCACTCTCACATGTGCTCTTCAAGAACCGCTGCAGAGCCTGCTTTCAGACTGGAGGACACAAAGTCCCACTTTGATTTCTCTTTCCTTTGGCCAACTGCATATATCCTTGGGATTGAAGTGAGAGCTTCAATTATTTGTTGAGAGTATCATGCACTTTATAAGTCCTGATTGCATTTGTTTTCATCTCCTCAATAACCCTGGGGCAGAAATTATTATTTGCATTTCAACAATAAGAATATTGAGATTGAGAGAAACTCAGCAACTCTCTCAACATCACCCCCAGTTAGCAGATTTGGACACCGGTTTGTCTTACTCCAAAGCCTGTGCCCTGTCTTTTCATTCATCTGTACATCCCGTTAGCCTCACAGAAGTAAGGAAGACAGACAGGTTTCCTGCTCACATGGGGCTCTCTTTATAATAGGAGGGTTACACAGATGTTACACAAGCAACAAACAGATAAAACAACATCATTTTATATCATGACAAATTTTATGGAGCTAAAAAGTGACTGGGATGGCAGTGGAGAATATTTTAGACTGAATAATTTAGGAAGGGCTCTCTGAGGTTTTGGCTTTGGAGCTGATCAACGAGAAGCAGTAGTCAGCCCACAGAAAGATCTGAGAGCAGGCACTTTCCGTCCCATCTCATTCCATTGCATTTCACATCATTCCATTCCATTCCATTCCATTCCATTCCATTCCATTCCATTCCATTCCATTCCATTCCGTTTCGTTCCGTTCCGTTCCGTTCCGTTCCGTTCCGTTCCATTCCGTTCCGTTCCATTCCGTTCCATTTCTTCCTATATCAGACAACCTGAAAGCCATACTCATATAAAGACTCAATGACTCTCTGTTCAATTTGATCATCTAGTTCTCACATAATCAAAGAAACTTACAAGTCAGGATTGGGAGGGGCCTTAGCTGGCGTTTCATCCCATAAAATATCAAATTTCTGTGCAAGGCTTTGTAATTTACAATTGTCATATGATATTTAATAAAGCCCAACAAGAAAGGAAATCCTGTATTTTTGCCGTAGTTTCTTTCAGCTACAAAAACAGTGACAGGGAGATTCTCTTCTACTAACCATTGCCCATTTCAGGACAATTCTTTGCTCTTACAGTGGATCTGCCCACTGGGAAGGATCTGTGCTTATTTATTGTGCTTGGCATATAGTAGAGACTGTATGGCTACTTGCTGAATAGGGGCTTGGAGATTTAAGCTCTTTCCTGATTGCCCAGGACCCTGTAATGCACCCTTCCTCTCTATCTACAGAGTAAGCTGCCTTCGGGAGAGTTTACTGTACACTGTTCTTTAGATCTACACTTCTCTTCTTTCCTTTACCCAAATTACATAATCCACGCTCAGCTCCTCTACAACTTGAAGTGAAAGTTGTTACACTGTAAGATTTAGATATTTATATCTATTTACTCCAAGCCCCTGCACTCCCCCCCCAAAAAAAAAACCATTTAAGGTGGTTTAAAATTAAAGTTTCTCACACAATAATGATCTTAAAAGAAAATGCAGAATAGGGACTCTTGATTAAGGTAAAAGCAAAAGACTATATATTAACCCTAAAGGAATTACTTCTCTGCTTTTCCTCCTGTTACTATGGGCAAGCTCTTTATGAACTGTCTTATGTAAGGCTGACTTCCACTTTTGTTTATTGGGTAACGTGACCTCTTATATATTCAAGGAATCATTTCCAAAATTTCTCTCTTATTTCCTAAATCATCACCTTTCCTCTTTCAATGGGATCACTCCCAACAGCATGTACATATATTAAATATATGTTCAAATATTTGATATTGTCCCACAGCTCTTGGATGAACAGTTATTCCTTTATTTTTTACTCTTTTTTTGTTTGTGTTTCTGTTGGCATAATTTCTATAGATCTATCTTTAGGTTCACTGATTTTTTTCTTAGCTATGTTGAATGTACTGATGAGCCTATCAAAGACATTATTCGTATATGTTACTGTGTTTTCTCTTTATTTCCAGCATTTCAACTTTACTCTTTCTTATAGCTTGCTTCTCTCTGCTAAAACTTTCCATCAATCATGCCTATTTTCTAGTTTTTCCACTATAGTCTTTGACATATGAATCAAATCATTTAAAAGATTTTTGATAGTTACAATATCTGGGTCACCTCTCAGTCTAGTTTTATCTGTTAATTTGTTAACATATCCTTACAGTGAATTGTTATTATGTGCTTTTGGTGTATGTGTCTCTTAAGATTTGATTGAACACTGGACATTCCGTATAGAACAACAGGAATAGAGTTCAACAGCATTTATGGCTAGAAATAGGCATGCTTCTTCTGCTAAGCCATTGGCATGTGGGTTTGAGTCAATCTAGTCAAAGTTGTTGGTATGGTTATCTTTAGTGCACTACGGGTTTCAAATTTCTGTAGTATTACTTATGCTCAGGATGGCAGCTGGGCTGCTGGGGGATATTTCTCAATGCTCCTGGTGAATCTGCAGATATTTGTGTCATAGAAGGAGTCTCTTTCCATGTTCTTGCCCTTTCCATAGCACTGTCCTACTACTGGTTGTTAACTAGTGTTTATTAGCCTGTTGTTGTTGGTGGTGGTGGGTTCTCTATTGTTCAGGTCTAGTCTCAGTCTCAGGCCCTGCATGCCTGGATTTCAGGGTTGGGACTTTTCTCACTGATTCTTCCCTTCTTCCCCATAGTAGCCACATTCTGTCTTGAGTCTTTAGTGATTATTCCATGTGAGAGACGTTCCTGCCTCTTCCCCAGTGATTAGTGAACTTTAATGGCATTGGTATAGAAGCCTGGGCCCAGGACTGTGTTCCGTCCTTTCCCCTGGCTAGAAGGTTTGTTTTTTAATTTTCTGCCAGCAGCAAAGGGTCCTCTCCTATGTCCTGGGAACACAGGGTTTACCATTTCCCCCCCCCCAGCATCTTAGGCTTTTGTCCATAGAGGATAAGAGGCTGGGAGATTTATGCCCTTCCCCCAGGGCAGCTGCTCCCTTCCTCCAGGAAGGCACCATGGAGGGAGGCTCTCTCCTGTCTCTTGTTCTCCCTCCAGGCTTTCCTGGGACCACTCAGTGGAGGTTTATGGAGAAAAGCCCGATAGGGGGTGCAAACTCCTCTTTTGTTTATGGCTCCCAGCATTTTATACCTCCATACTAGCCCACACTTTGCCATTTGTTAAAATTTATAGCTGCTTATATGCTGTTCAGCAATTCTTTCCACCTGTGATATACTACAGGTGCACCAGATTTCAAGGTCTGTATTTCTTTAGATTTTAGGCTACTTGGTAGTCCTGTGTCCTAAGATATCTGACGGGTTCAATAAAAGTTATGAGAGTTTTTTTGTTGTTATTGTTGTTAGGATTGAAGTGATGCTCTTTCTAGTGTTTTACATCTTAGGCCTGAATTCTCTGCTTGTTTTTGTTGCAAAACACCTGGAAAGAAATGTTTTTACTTAGTCTACAAAATCTCTCTCTCCGTTTCCTCTTGGATCTACTATGATAAGGCTGTACCATCAACCTTCCACAACAAATTGTGTTTTTGTTTTGTTTTTTAAGTTTACCAATGAACCTCATGTAGTTAAATGCATTGGAGAGTTCTGGATCATCATCTTACTTCACCTGCCAGCACTGTTTTGCATGGATGAGCTCTCACTCCTTCCTCATTGAAATACTTTCTTGATTCGGCTTCCAGAACACCACACTCTCTTGGATTTCCTCCTACTTCAATGGCTGCTCCTTTTTGATCATCTTTGTAGGTTCCTTTTCTTTTCCTGACCTCTACACATTGAGTGCCCAGAGCTCAGTTTGTGGACTTCTTTTCTTCTTCTTGAACTATACTTAAATTCTTTTTGTGATTTCATCTAGTCTCAGAGTTTTAAAAAGCATCTAGCTACTGACAACCTCCTCTGAACTCCAAATTTATATACTACTAGACATCTCATTTGAATGCCTAAGAGACATCTTAATTTAACATGTCTAAAACCAGATCTTCCCCCAACAAACCTGTTCATCCTCCAGACTTCCCAAACTTAGTAAATGTGTTCTCAGTAAAAGTCCTTCTAGTTGCTCATACCAAAAACCTTGGAGTCATACTTGGCATCTACTCTCGGATCCCACATCCCATCCATCAGCAAATCTTATTGACTATACCTTCAAAACATACCCAGAACGAGCTGCTTCTCACAATCTCTACAATTTGCACCTTCATCCAAGGCACAGACATTTTTGGATGGATTATTATAGTAGAATTTCACCTGATTTCTATTCTTTCCCCTTTGCTCCTCTACTTAATCTATTCTCAATATTGTAGTCAGCAACACAAATCCATAGTAATTATAATTAGTAATGTGTTATTGGGCAAGTCACAACCTCCCTATGTCTTATTTTTCTCATTTGCAAAAGAGGAATGTGGGCAGAATTCTAAAGACATCCCCTGAAAGTTCTGTCCCCTGGTTATTTGGTTAAATGTTAATCTAGATGGTGTTGTAAAGGGATTTTACAGATATAATTGATGTTACAATGTAATTAATGTTGATCTTAAGATATAGATATTAATTGGATGTGCCTTATACAATCAGGTGAGCTCTTTAAAAGAAGTATGTTTTCTCCAACTTGGCAGAGAAATAATTCAGAGATTCAAAGCATGAAGGGAATGCAATGTGCCATTGCTGGCTATGAAGATGAAGGGGCCATGTACCAAGAAATGCAGGTGGCTTATAGGAGCTGAGAGTGGTCCCCAGATGACAGCCAGCAGGGAAATGAGAACCTCAGTCCTACAGCCACAAGCAACTGAATTCAGCTAGCAACCTAAAATGAACCGGGAAGCAAATGCTTCCCAATAGCTTCTAGATAAGAGCCCAGTCTAGCCCAAACCTTGATTTTAGTCTTGTGAGACTCTAAGCAGAGTCCAACTGAGCCTGCCTGAAATTCTGACCTACAGAGCTATGAAATAATAAAGTTGTATGTTTTAAGCCACTAGCTTTGTGGTAATTGTTGTGCAACAATAGAAAACCATGTAAAAGATAGTGAGAAACCGGTTCTTTTCATTGCTCATTTTCAAAGATAGATCAGGTCATGTCTACCACCTTCTTTTGTCTTTCTTCCCATATTTAGTAAATAAAAGTCAAAGATGTTAAAGGGTTCTGCAAGACTCTACCTGATCTTGCCCTGTCACCTGCTGGACTTGTTCACTCATCTCCAGCCACACTGGAGCCCTTGCCTCAGGGTGTCTGCAAGTGCCATCTCCTGTGCCTGGGACATCCCTTCCCCAGCTACTTTCCTGGCTCCTTCCTCAACTACCTGAGGTTTCTGCTCAAGAATCTATGGCTTGGTGTTTCATTAGCTCATTAGTTGTGGAAAATCTTCTTCCAGAATCTCTTCAAATACTGACTTTAACTCATTTTTGTTTCTCTTTTCTTTTTCTGGGACTTCACTATTAAGTTTTTGGATCATATGTCAAATGGATCTTATTCATTTTTTGTGCTTTTTATCCTTCAGTCTCTCCATGATTTAGTCTGAATGTTTTCTACTGGTCTACCTTCCAGTTCACTAATCCTTTCTCTCCTACCATATTTGCTTATTATTTAAGTGTTTATTTTCTATTACAATAAAATATAAACTCTAAGAGAGCAGGAATTTATATTTTTTATTTCATTACTATATTCCCAGCACCTAGAAACAGGGCTTGGCACAGAGAGTGCTCAATAAATATTTAATTAATGAATGAAAAAAGTAATGAATGAATGAATGAATAGCATCTTGAGTAACTTAAGTCAATTTGGTTTGCATTTATATACATATGTATGTATGTATGTATTTGATGGCAGAAGAAAAGAGAAAATGTGGCAGATTGAAATGCTCTTGTTATTTGATAGAAGAAAGGATATCAATTACTCAAGAAATACAAACTTACTTCCCAAAATGATATTCTTAAAAGAATTTATTACCTGATACTATATATAAGAGCCATTTAATGACATAATAAACAATATATACAATATTACTTTCATAGTAGATGCAAAAGTGATTTTATATGATCCTTTTGGTATAACTCTAAATAAAATTGAGAAAAATTAATTTAAGCCAGGAGGTAAGGACTGAAAAAACCCAAGGTAGCTAGAATGATGATATTTGTATTTCCACATGTAATTCCCAGAAATGTAATGATTGAATCCAGTAACATCAGCAACAGAAACAACCACAAAAACTAGCAGGATGACAAAGGTCAGGTTAATTATCTTTTGGAGCTTCACATTTTTTTTCATATAAAACAGGAATTATGGGATTTTTACTCTTTCCAAAACTGCTGTGGATATCAAAGATAGAATTAAAAAAATGCTGGCTAATAAACAGCTGAATCAATTTTTAATCACTTACCAAATGCTTTCGTGTACATTTTCATCAACACTCACAGTGGCTCTGCAAGGCCAGTATTATCATCACTCTGTTTTCCAGATGAGGAAACCAAATCCAAGCTGTCCAGTCGTACAGCCCGCAAGCAGTGGAGATATAACTTACTCCTCTGTGTCTTTATGTTGTCCCCACAAAGGAAAGATTCTCAAGAGGTGGGAATTCGGACACCAGGGAAGCCCCATAAGATTCTGGTGGACTTTCTACTGCTCCCATGGTCACTCCACATGGACCAAGCCCATCTGCTGTTGCCGATGTGGTAGTAGATAAAAATCCCAAGAACCATTTCCCTTCAATGCCAAACCCCAAGGTCTTGGGACCAGATGAACTTCCCCCAGTTATGACAACTCTACACAAACTTCTATTTCTTTTTAGGTAAAAGAAAAATCATTTCATTTTTTTTCCACAAAAATCAATATTTGATCTTTATCTGGAGCTGAATGTAAAGGCCCCCCTGATGTCTGATTCAATAAATTGACTCTATCCTTCGAACTTTGCAATGGCCTCAGGCTGCCAGAGTATGAGAAATGCCTTCACAAATATCAAAGGCACAGAAAGTGTATCTTTTTAAGTGTTAAGCCTAAAACAGTCAGGACTCCAGGGGAACAGACCTCCTTGTCCTCCCGGCCTCCTTGCTGGAGGCCGTGGCGTTACCCAGGGCTAATGGAGTCTTCCTTTCCCTGGAGGAAGGAGGGAGGTCATGTAGGCCTGGAGCCTTCCAGGAGGCTTTGGAATCTAGGACCTGGGACAGCACATATTTTGGGTTTCTGCGGCACTCTTGACCTCAGCTAGTGGCATTTTATCTCTCCTCCTAAGATCTAAGGAATTGGGAGCAGATGAACCATTTGTTTCACAATTTAACAGCTTGGCCAGTATCTCAGACAAGCCAATTCTTTAGGAAAAAATATGCCAAGAAAATGCAATTACATGTAGCTGGAGCTAAAAGCCCCACACAATACAATAATGATGCTGTCATTTGTTTTTCATCTTCCTTTGTGCCAAATACCATATGTGCACTTAGATCCTTTATTTCACTTACATCTCAGTTTCTCTGCAATATGCTGATTGCAAATGAGTCTTTGAGAGCGTAAGTGGCTCGCCCTAAGGTCACAAGATAAGTGGGTGGTTGAGTCGAGATTTGAATCCACATTCTGTCTATACCCAAAGTAGTACTCTTTCCCTTTGCCATAATAATTATTGTTATTATTTGTGGTAGAAGTAGTAATTGTTAGCACCTTATCATTTGTGGTAGGTAGTCTCTAACATGGCCCCAGTGATCTCTGCCTCAAAGTATTTGTATCCTTGTAATATCTCCTCCTGTTGAGTGTAGGCTGCACCTAGAGACTCCTTTTAACAAATAAGAATACTATAAAATGATGGTATGTCCCCTCTGAGATTAGGTTACACAGAGACAACAGCTTTTGTCTTGGGTGTTTGCTATCCCCCATCTCCTCTATAGTCCTTTTTCCAGGAGAAGCAAGATGCGTTTGGAGAAGCCCATGTGACAAGTAACTGATGCCTCAGACAGACAACCAGTGAGGACCTAACTTGCCAAGAGCCACATAAGTGAGAGCCTGAAAGCCAGTCTGGTCTTGAGACCACTGCGGTCACGGCCGACACCTTGGTTGCAGTCTTGTGAAGGACCCTGAGCCGGAACCACCCAGCAAAGTGACTCAGATTCCTGACCTGCAGAAACTGGGACATGATAAATGTATGTTATTTTCAGTTACTAAGTTTTGGGGTAATTTGTTAAGCAGCAATAGACAGCTACACAATTTATTGAATACTCCTTACACCAACACTACTATACATTTTAATATTTTACGACGTACAGAGCACATTCTAAGTGCTTTATATGAGGTAACTCATATTATCCTTCGATAGCACTGTTCAGAATCTACATTTATAGATGAGAAGCAGAAACGTGGAGAAGTCAGGTGCTGGGTCCAGGACCTTGTACATCTGAGCTCCATCTCTGAAAGTGAGGCCTTACCTGGAGTGATTGCCTTTGACAAGGGCTACAGTGAGGGGAACCAACTGTATACCAGAAGCCACTTGGCTGTAACTTGGCTGTGCTAGACTCTAGGCACTGGGCTCCAGGCTTGCAGTGATAGGTGTGTCCAGATCTCCTCCACATGTCTCTCGACCTCGTTGGACCAGTGGATGCCCAGGGGAGATGGTTTTCTTTATGTATCTCATGCTGGGGCCATGCTGTATGAGTCATGGCTAACTGGGACATGTTCTTCCAAAACACGGATTCAATGTTCCCTGAAGGGCCAAGGGAAACACACGAGGTGGGTCTCATACTGCCATCCAAAGGAATGGCACACTCCCACGTCTGCCTGCATGTCACTGGCCAGAGTAGTGACATAGCTCAGCCCCAGTCGCCATCAGTGGGGCAGGAATTGGGCAAGCAATCTAAGCTTCCACGTCCTGCTCTGCAGTTGAGGAAACAGAGCTCAGGGGTGGTAGAGCCCGTACTTAGGGGCAGCTTTCTATGCCTTCAGATCCTATGTTCTTTCTGAAGAAAATCTCCCTTAGTTCTAATGCATGTAGTTCTTGGGTTCTCTTTGAAACAAAAATAAATTAGAGCTAGCAACAAGGTGCTCTGAGAAAAGTCGGTGAAGGTTGAATTCGTTAGAAAAGGAACTTCAACTGGGAGCAATCAAGGCTCCATTAGATTTGAGTAAATGGAAAGAGCAGGGGGCTGAGCGAAGTGTGGACGAGAGAAATGAGAGCGCTAAGGCCAGCAGGGAAAGGAGACCTAGGAGCGAGATATTACCCAGGCAGAGAGGCATTGGCAGGCTCCGAGGCAGGACTCCCTGTGGATTATTCTGGGGGCTGCTTGGCAGATGGGAAATGTGAGCAGGGAGTGGTGGGAAATTCTGCAAGGGAGGTAATAACTCACCTGAATGATTAAACCAAACCTCCAATTCCCTCCCCTCTCCAACCCCTGCCATCCAGGGAGCCCAAAAGAAGTGTCTTGGAGGAATCATTTAAAAGAAAGACAACTTTGTTGAGTTTGATGGCGATGCTTGCTGAAGTCATTTATTCATGAAGCATTTATTCTTTCAACACACAGTTTTGAGTCCCTGTTATGTACTAGGTAATTGGCTAGCATGCTGGGAGAATATAAGACCAATGAATAGGACGTGGGTCTTCCCCCCAAGGATGCATAGTCAAGCGGGGGAAATGTATGTAAACAAGCAGAAAAATACACTGCAGTGAGCTGTATAAGAGAAGTGAGCACAAAGTGCTGTGGGAGACGCTAAGTAATTGTTAGAGGAATCCTGGAGGAGGTGACAGAGGACCCCTGAAAGACGGGGAAGGCTGTGCCGGGAGGAGATGGGCCACAGGCACAGTCACTGCAGGCAGAGAGAACTGTGTGTGCAAGGTGTGAAGTGTCATAGCGAGTTCTGAGACTAGTAAGTTCAGCATGATGGGAATGTGGGATCCCAGCTGGGGAAGATGGGGCTGCACTAAGAAGGGGTGGGAGTAAACTAAGCTCAGGTAGCGAGGACTGCCTGTAGCTTGACTGGCTGTCCTACCCGCACCTCACCACTCCTGCAGTCGCTGTGCCTTTCTTCCCTTTGTCTACTTGAGTTTCCTTAATGTAATTGAGTCCATGGATTTTTGATGCACATTGTCGCTGATGATCATATTTCATCTAATTTTCCTTCTTGCACTTTAAGGCAGTGAGGAAATTCATGGAAGACCTCTCTCTATTGGGTTAAGTAAAGCCAATTTCTTTCACTTTTCCTTGGGGCTTTGGTTTTATGAGAAAAACCAATGCAAAAAAATATAGTTTTTTAAAAAAATGCAAATGTCCTCTTCCCTGAGTCTTATGACTCTTTGGACTTCGAAGTTTTATTTTTATCTCCAATACACAAGGTCTGCCCAAAGGGATGTCAGGAGACTTCATTGAATGAATCAGGGAAAGGGTCAGATGTCTTGTGGGCTCTGTGCAAGATGCTTGGAATGTGGGATTTTCCAGAATACTCCCAGCATCTCTGAAAGGTAGGTATTACTTTTCCCAGTTTGCAGATAAGAAAATCCAGGCCCAAGGAGGCTTGTGCAATTTTCCCAAGGTCGCATAGGTAGGAAGGAGCAAAGCCTGGAGTCTGGACCCATATCTGTCTGCACTCAGAGTTCAGGGTCTCTTCATTAAATCCTGCTGACTCCCCTTCATTTGTTCAACAAAAGCTGAAGCACTTTCAAGTAACTTGCTGCTACCCACAGCTCACCAAGTTTCAGTCAAGAAAATGTCCCAACAATAACAATCACAATGACAACAGAAACATACCTATGGCTACTAAGAAACATTTTGCTTTACTTTTCACAAAAGGCCATCCCAAACCACCTTCATTTTGGATCCTCCCAGCCCTCTGCGAGAATAGCAGGACTAGGATTGGTGTCTTTACTTTATAGAGAGGAAAGCTATTGGGATATCCAAAAAACTTTTTTATTTGATGCTTTTTTGAAATATTTGGATAATTTCTGGGGTGATAGGCTCTGAAGAACGTAGCATATTTAAAGCATTGTGAACAATGGAGAGCAGATGCTTAGGGTTCGAGGATACTTAGGAGCTGTGTGACTTTGGTTAAGTCACTAACCTCTCTGATCCCGAAATTCCACATCTTGTAAAGTGGGTATAAAAATAGTTACTACCTTGTGGTGTGCAGGTTTAAACAAACTGACTTGTGAGACTGGCAAAGAATATACAGCAAACTTTGGGCCAGGGAAACAACACAAACCTTCAATATTCTTTCAGTGGATTAAACATAGGCATCTATCTCCTGTCTTTACTCAAACCCTTAAAGTGAAAATAAAGAAATAAAAAATGCACAAACCCACAAAGAGGAAAAATAGGGGAGGTGTAACATAAGATGAGAGGTGACAACAAATGTCTGGACATTTAAAAGTTGACAAAAGAGTTAGCAGAACAAAGTCAGTCAAGTATTAAGAGCCTAGCATTAAAAAATAAGTTGTGTTGTCCCCAAAGAAATTCAGAAGTGCTCTGGAATTGGAGGCATGAGGTATAGAGAAAGCTGAGATGGAAAGCAGGGACTCATGAGTCTGCATGGGCAGCAGCGAGCCCCTTCCCAGATACCATCCCCCACCCCACACAGTCAGGTAACTATTTTCCCCTCCCCTGGACAAAGACAGGTTTATTTTGCAGAAGTAGCTCCAGACTCAAGACACCAGGAAAAACAGAGAAAGGAATAAAAGAGCCAAACTCTCCCACCTCCTTTATTGCTGGACTCTAAGAAGATGGAAGAAATTGAATAGCTCCAAAGAAAATGCCTGGCATCTTTCATTTCCCCCAACAAACTGCTTGAACTCCATCCAACCAGCCTACAATGAGTGAAACACAGCTGTTAACAAGCCCTGCCCATACTCACAGAATACTCACAGCATTTTGGTGCCTTCCTCTTAAATATAAACAAACAAGATAGAATTATCATGCATATGAAGAAAACCTTCAACAAGAAAAACAGACCAAAAATCAGGGGGAAAAAATAACTCAGAGAAAACAGAAACAATACAAGAAGCAGAAGAAAACTTCAAAATAACTATAATTAATATGCCCGAAGAGTAAAAAAAGATAGTGCATCCATGAAGCATGAATAGGAAGCTATAGATTTTTTAAAAATCTAAAAACAAGGAAACATTGTTGCAAATTAAAAACACAATGGTGAAAAATGTCATTCAAGGGAAGAATTGGAAGAGTAAGCCGAGGAAGTTTTAAAAGCTTAACAGAAAGATAAACGGAATATAGAAGAAACAGGAATAAATTGGGAGACCAATCTAGGAAACCCAACATCTAATTTGGAGCCACAAAGAGAGGAGACAAAATAATTTTTTTTTAAAAAATGAGGATTTCTGCTTTCAAGAAGATGGAAAAGATAAACTTTTTTCTACTCCTCCCACTATGGACAACTAAAAACCCTGGACATTATATATAAAACAAACATAAAAAGAATCTACAAGGTGGAGAGAGAGGGGCAGGCCCAGCTTGGGACTCAGGACCCAAGCAAAGACACGGTGGTGAGTTTCCTGAGTTGTCTTTTTGCCTTACATACTTGGGATTGAACAAGCTGGAAATCCAGAAATGCCAGTGGGTGCAGACAACAAAAGCCCAACTGAAGTCTACTCTCTCTACCCAAGGAATCAGAAAGAGGTAGCTTAGGAAGACAGAAAACATGTGGCCAATAAATGTTCCACTCTAAGAAAGCACCCAGAAAAAGCCATGGCCCCACCACACCCATGCCAACAAAGGCTGAATGGGGAGCCTGGACTCTTCCACTCTTTTGAGACTGCAATGGGACACCCCAACACTCCAGCTGGGGTGGTGCTGGCTGACAATTGCACCCCTTCCCTGCCTGCCATGAAGTCAGTGGATGCTGGGGCTGGGGGGAGACTAGACTCCTCCTACCCACCCAGCAATAATGAAATCCTCTTCTCTTTTGCTGCTGGTATGGTGTCAGAGGAAGCCTAGTGGAAAGTTAGGACTTTTACCATTGCCCAGCAGCAATGAAGCAGCCCCATTGGGGTGCTGGCTGAGATCATGTGAGGATCTGGAAGCCCATGCCTACCCAGCAGTGACAAAAGGCCCTCACCTTAGCTGTCAACAGAGGGTGAATAAGGAATCTGGACTTTTAACTCCACCTGGCAGTAATGAAGTGGCAGTCCCCTCATTCTCCTGCTAGAGAAGTATCCAAAAAAACCCAGCTAAAACAGAAGATTTAAATAATATCCAAAGTCTTATAACATAATGTGAAAATTTCCAGGGTTCAATTAAAAATCAGTCATCATACCGAGAACCAGGAAAATTTCAAACTGAATGAAAATAGAAAATATATGCCAACAACATGATGATGAGATGACAGAGTTGTCAAAATCATCTAAGAAAGATTTAAAAGCAGCCATGATAAAATATGCCACAACAAACAATTAGAAACACACTTGAAATTTTGAGTGATAAGATAGAACATCTCAACAGATAAAAAAAAGTTTTATCAAATGCATAGAAGATATAAAGAAAAGCCAAATAACTTTTTTGAAATTTAAAGAGTGAAAAAGTATAATCAAGATAAAAAGCTCAGTGGACAAGCTCAATAGCAGAATAAAAGGCACAGAGGAAGGATTCAGTGACTTGGAAAATAGAACAATGGAATTTACCCAATCTGAACAGCAGGGAGAAAAGGGACTGATAAAAAAGAGGAACAGAGTCTTAGGGACCTGTGTAACTGTAACGAAAGATATAACATTTATGTTATTACAGTCTCAGAAGGAGAATAAAAAGAGGGAGGATTTGAAAAAGTACTTGAAGAAATAATGACTAAAAACTCTCCAAAGTTGGCAAGAGACATAAACCTACAGATTCAAGAAGGGGAGTGAACCTCAAACAGGATAAACTCAAGGAAATCTACACCAAGATATATCATAACTAAAGACAATCTGTTGCTGATTGTTTCCTTTGCTGTGCAGAAGCTTTTTAGTCTGATGTAATCCCATGTGTCTATTTTTGCTTTTGTTGTCTGTGCTTTTGAGGTCTTATCCAAAAAATCTTTGCTCAGACCAATATCATGAAGCATTTCTCCTATGTGTTTTTCTAGTAGTCTCATAGTTTCAGGTCTTACATTTAAGTCTTTAATACATTTTGAGTTAATTTTTATATATGGTGAGAAATAAGGCTCTAATTTCATTTTTCTGTATGTGGATATTCAGTTTTCCCAACACTATTTATTAAAGAGACCATTCTTTCTCCATTATGTGTTCTTGGCATCTTTGTAAAAAATCAATGGCTGTAAAGGTGTGAATTTATTTCTGAGCTCTCTTTTCTGTTCCATTGGTCTATATATTGGTTTTTACATCAATACTATTCTGTTTTGCTTATTATAGTTTTGTAGTATATTTTGAAGGCAGGTAGTGAGATGCCTCCAGCTTTGTTCTTTTTGTCTATGAGACAAAAAATGGCTATTCAAGGTCTTTTGTTGTTCCATATAAATTTTAGGGTTGTTTTTCTATTTCTGTGAAGAAATGTCATTGGTGTTTTGATGGAGATTGCATTGAATATGTAGATCACTTTGGATAGTATGAATATTTTAACAATATTAATTATTCTAATCCATGAACATGGGATATATTTCCATTTACTTGTGTCTTCAATTTCTTTCATTAATGTTTTATAATTTTTATTGTAGAGATCATTCACCTCCGTGGTTAAATTGATTCCTAGGCATTTCACTTATTTTTATAGCTATTATAAATGAGATTGTTTTCTTATAGAATGGGAGAAAATATTTGCACACTATACATCAAACAAGGGGTTAATATCCAAAATATATAAAGAACTCAAGTAACTCAATAGCAAAAAGAAAAAAAAAAAACTGATTAAAAATGGGGAAAAGACTTGAATAGACATTTCTCAAAGAAGACATATAAATGGCCAAAAATTATATGAATAAAATGCTCAACATCACTCATTATCAGGGAAATGCAAATCAAAATCATAATAAGATACCACTTCACTCCAGTTAGAATTGCTAGTATCAAAAAGACGTAAGACAATGTGTTGGCAAGGATGTAAAAAAGGGAATCCTTGCATACTGTGGGTGGGAACATAAATTAGTGCTGTCATTATTGAAAACACTATGGGAGGTCCTCAAAA
Source organism: Microcebus murinus (assembly GCF_040939455.1). Classification (NCBI taxonomy): domain Eukaryota; kingdom Metazoa; phylum Chordata; class Mammalia; order Primates; family Cheirogaleidae; genus Microcebus; species Microcebus murinus. The sequence continues at coordinate 33,067,705 of NC_134110.1, read as the reverse complement.
AGTTAAAAATAGAACTACCATATAATCCAGCAATCCCACTCCTGGGTATATATCCAAAGGAATTGAGGTAAGTTCCTCAAAGAGATATCTGCACTCTCGTGCTTATTGCAGAACTATTTACAGTAGCCAAGATATGAAAGCAACCTTAGTGTCCACAGGGATGAACAGATAAAGAAAATGTGGCATATATACACAATATACTATTGAGCCATAAAAAGAGAAATTCTGTCATTTGTGACAGCATGGATGAACCTGGAGTACATTACGTTAAGTGAAATAAGCCAGACACAGAAAGACAAATACCACATGATCTCACTCATATGTGGAATCTAAAAAGTTGATCTCATAGAAGTAAAGAGTATGATAGAATGGTGGTTATCAGAGGCTGGGATGGTGGGGAAGAGGGACAGGAGGAGATTTTGATTAGAACACCCACAATTATAGTTAGAGAGCTTTGGCTACTTGAGCTCTTTTCTGGCTCCAAACGAAGTGTAAAATTAATTTTTCTAGATCTGTGAAATATGACATTGGTATTTTTATAGGAATTGCATTGAATCTGTAAATGACTTTGGGTAGTATGGACATTTTAACAATGTTGATTCTACTGATTCGTAAGCATGATATGTTTTTCTGTGATTTTTCTATGATTTCTTTCCTCAGTGTTTTGTAGTTCTCCTTATAGAGATCTTTCACCTCCTTGGTTAAATATATTCCTAGGTATTTTATTTTCTTTGTAGCTATTGTGGACAGTATTTAGTCTTTGATTTGACTCTTTGCTTGACTATTGCTGGTATATAGAAATGCTACTGATTTATGTACCTTGATTTGTAACCTGGGACTTTGCTGAATTTATTAGTTCCAGGGGTCTCTTGGTGGAGTCTTGGGCAGAGGGTTAGATACAAGATCATGCCATACAGTGAAAAGTGATAGCCTGAGCTACTCTTTCCTGATTTGAATACCCTTTATATCTTTCTCTTGCTTGATTGCTCTGGCTAGGACTACTAGCACTATGTTGAATTGAAATGGTGACAGTGGGCACTCTTGTCTTGTTCCAGTTCTTAGGGGGAATGTTTTCAACTTTTCCTCATTCAGCAAGATGTTGGCTGGGGGTTTGTCATATATGGCTTTGATAATTTTGAGATATATTCCTTCCATGCCTAGTTTATTAAGGATTTTTATCATGGAAGGGTGCTGGATTTTGTTGAATGCTTTTTCTGCATCTATTGAGATGATCATATGGTCTTTGTTTTGCTTCTGTTTATTTGGTGAATCACATGTATTGATTTACATTTGTTGGATCATCCTAGGATCCCTGGGATGAATCCCACCTGGTCATAGTGGATTATTTTTTCAATGTGCTGTTGAATTTGGTTTGCTAGTATTTCATTGAGGATCTTTGCATTTATATTCTCAAGGGATATTGGTCTGTAATTTTCTTTTTTCATTTTGTCCTTTCCTGGCTTTGGTATCAAGGTGACACTGGCTTCATAGAATGAGTTTGGGAGAATGCCCTCCTTCTCTATATTATGGAATAATTTCTGTAGTATGGGTTTCAGGTCTTCTTTGTAAGTCTGGTAGAATTTGGCTGTGAATCCATCTGGTCCAGCACTTTTTTTTGTTGTTGGAAGATGTTTTATTACTGTTTCGATTTTGTTGTTCATAATTGGTCTGTTCAGGAATTCTATTTCTTCCTGACTGAGTCTTGGAGGTTGCATGTTTCCAGGAATTTGTCCATTTCCTCTGTGTTTTCAAGTTTATGTGCATAGACATTTTCATAGTATTTATGGATGATGTTTTGTATTTCAGTGGTATCAGTTGTAATTCTTCCGTTTTCATTTCTGATCAAGTGTATTTGGGTCCCTTGTCTTCTATTTCTGGTTAATCTAGCAAACTGTCTATTGATTTTGTTTATCTGTTCAAAGAGCTAATATTTTGTTTTGTTGATCTTCTATATTATTTTTTTTCTTTTCCATTTCATTTAATTCTGCTCTGACCTTTGTTATTTCTTTTCTTCTGGTGGCTTTGGGTTTGGTTTGCTCTTCTTTTTCTAGTTCCATCTCTAGTTGAGATGTGTGTGACATTAGATTGTTTATTTGTGATTTTTTTTTAATTATAAAGAAAAGAAGTTTATTTGGCTCACAGTTCTGCGGGCTGTACAAGAAGCATGACACCAGCATCTGATTCCGGTGTAGGCTTTCTGTATGTACGGCAGAAGGTAAAGGGGGAGCAGACCCGGGGCATAGCAAGAGAGGGAGCAAGAGACAGAAGGAGGGGTGCCAGGCTCTTTTAAACAACTAGCTCTCCTGTGAACTAATAGACTCATTACTGCAGGGATGGCAGTTTCTTCTTATGTGACTGCTCTTCTCTCAGCTCTCCACTAATAGGATTGCAAGACACTTCATCTCCTTTGCTGGGAACTCTCCTGTTTAGTTAGGAGAAGGGGAAAATCCTAGCTAGAGCTTTTGTGACTTACTCTGCAATGTTGACCCATGGGGAGGGGTGGGTGCAGTGAAAACCTATAGAATAGCTGTTCTGTTTTAACCCATTCCCTTGTCATTGGCTCAGTTTAAGCCAGTGATGAATGATCTTCATGTGGGGTGGAGTGTTGTTCCCTAGCTCATTTTGGGGAGTTCAAGTTGGGGACTGGATGCAACATTCTCCACTATGGCTGTTGTTGTGGGGGATTACTCTGGCCAGGGTCACCGGTGGAGGTGACAGTGGTAGGTGAATGAGTCTATTTAGGCAGTGGTCATGGATGACTGGGCTATGGGCATTTGTATGAACCAGGTCCAGAAGTAATGTCTGCTCAGGACTAGGGGGTTCCCGAGGAGGGTATTGGCTCTAGAGGAGGTTCCACTAGCCCAGCAGCAGTGATGGAGACTCAGGGGTAGTGTTTCAGGGTCTAGGTTCAACTCTGGAATCTCAGGGGTGGTATTGTAGCTCCAGTGGGGGACCCGGAGCTACAGAGGCAGAGCCTTGGACTTTAGAGCTGGATATAGAGGTTACAAGGGCAGAGCTGCACTGATGGAGGGCTGTTCTACCAGTGTGGAGACTGCGGGTGTCCATTTGTGCAGGCAGGAATTTGTCTCAACAGCCCAGGGACCACAGAAGTGGGCTGGAGCTGCTGATCAGCTGAGGTTCTTCCCCACCCACTTATGTCCCACTGACGTAGTCACCCAGGGCTTCCCAGGCTGTGCCTGTGGTATCTGAGACTCCTCCTCTGCTCCTACATAGGGGGAGAGGGGTGCTTGGCCCCCAGTGTCAAGGAACAGCATGGGAGAGTGTTTGTTCTATCTGCTCCCTCTCCAGCCTGGGGGCGGTACAAAAGCTATTGCTGGAATGCTGAGTCTTGAGCAGAGCTGGTGCTGTGCACCTGGAGTGATCAGGATGGCATCGGCTGCAGAAACTCAGGAGTGGCAACCCCCAGATCTCTGCTGCACCTGCTCTGTGGTGCAGTGCCTCTGCACAGACTCTGAGGAGCTCTCTGATCAGCCCAGGAGTCTGCAGTGGTGAAGGGGAGACCTCTTACAGCTTGGGCCACCTGCAACTTTTATTCGTCTCCTACAAAGTGGCCTCCCCTCTGGCTATTTCTATTCTGGTGTCTTCCCTTCCTGCTTAGCTGTGTGAATAGACCCCCACATTAATCTCTGAGATGGTGGGTGGTGCTTGTAAGTAGGACTCAGCAATGCCCTGTGTGATTGAGTCAGTAGATGCTGTAATGGGCTGTACAGTTGTTGTCCTTGTTAGAAGTTGGTGCTTGCAGGAAATAGTCAACTGCACAGTTGTTCTTCTGCTCCTGTTATCAACTTTAGCCCCTGAAAAGAAGCTCTTGAATGCCCCAGGTAGTGGGTGGGGCCCTGAAGCTCCCAGGGGATCACTTTTTCTCCACTACTGCAGAGGTGGGTGGAGGGGCAAGGCTGGGTGGGGCAAGGTCAGGTGAGCCTGCCTTCAGCCTCCACACACTGAAGTTCTGGAACTGTCCTAGCAAGGATCAAAGTCCAGCTCCCAGGTCACTGGAAAGGGGGCTGAAGTGGCACCACCCAACCAGAAAGTGTGTTTGTCAGGAAAGGGCCATCTGCAATTCACCAATTGGCTATTGGGAGTGATTTTTGTCCCCCTTGCTCTTCCCCTGCCCCAAGAAACTCCTTCCAGTGTCTGGTTGTAAATGGGTGCTGGAATTTGCTGTGTTCAACAGCAATGGCTCCTTGGGGGAGAACCACCTGGCCTGCGCACCTGCCCAGTCCAAAGGCATGGCTTTCCTGCGGGAGCATGGGTGCTCCACTAGTTTGCCGCAGCTCAGACCCACAGTGTCTGTTCTGCCCATGTGGGCCCCTCCACCTCTGGACTTTAGCTTTCAATTTTCCCCTCTGTGCCCCTAAGCAACCCCATCAAGTCCTGGGGGATTAGACCATGCACCTATTTTTCTGGCAGGTATCTCTTTGGAGTGTTGGCAGACAGGGAACTCTCAGACCAAGCACCCCTAGGTCTACTGCAGGTCCTCGAGGGGAAAGGCGTGGGCCCCTCTCTCTGTGGAAACCTCAGACTGGAGTGTACACCAGCAGAGTACAGGGGGCTGCTTGTGAAAGTCTTGGTTCCATGGCCCCTCTCAGCTGCAGTGTGCTGGGAAGGAGTCGAGGAGGAAAGGAGTCTGAATGGAAGAGAGCTGGCACCAGTTCTTCCGGTCTCTCTCCCTGGAAGAAGGCCCTCATGGAATGTCCAAGTTCTGGGATAACACAGATTCTCCAGGGCCCACCTCAGCCTGAGCAGGAGTTGGGAACTGTCTGTGTGGGAACAGGTGATATGGAAACCGAAGGGCTGGAGCTCCCACCTTCTCTGGGCTCTGAGTTTCTCTGGTGTTGCTTTCTGTCAACATCTTTTTTTCTTCTTGCTCTACTTCACAGTTTCTTTCCATGAAGTCTCCAGCAGACTCTGGCACCTTTCCCCACAAACTACACCTGAGCTTTTCCCATTTCCCCTCCCCTCTGTCTAACATGCTTCCTTCTCTCCGGGACAATATGGCAACCCATGTCTCCAATCAGCCATCTTTTTCATATTTTTCACACCACATTTTCTTTATTTGTTCAAGCACTGAGGGACACTTAGGTTGCTTTCATATCTTGGCCATTGTGAATAGTGTTGCAATGAATGTGGGGGTGCAGATATCTCCTTGACATATTGATTTCAATTCCTTTGGATATATATCCAGAAGTGGAATTATGGGATCATATAGTAATTCTATTTTTAGTTTTTTGAGGAGCTTCCATAGTGTTTTCCAAAATGGCTGTAGTAATTTACATTCCCACCAACAGTGTTCAAGAGTTCCCTTTTCTCCATGTTCTCACCAACACTTTTTATCGTTTATCCTTTTAATATTTAGCCATTCTAACTGGGGTGAGGTGTTATCCTATGGTGGTTTTGATTTGCATTTCCTTTTCCATTTAGGTTTTTAGAGAGAGGTGCTGAAGAATGTATTTCCTTTATGAAAATAAAGGAGCAAGAGAGAAAATATGGAACCTAGAAACAGGGATCCCACACTCAAGCGAGTTGAAAGGAAGTCCTCAGATGGCAGCTGTAATGAGGGCGTAGAAGTCAATAAGTTCAGACAAAAGCAGGTGTGTGGGGGCTGCAAGAGGGGTGTCTTCAGGAAATAAATTGATCAGTGAAATTCATGAAATATTTACTTGTGAGAAATATTATTAAAATTGGCAATACATTTGTTAGAGAATTTGGGATGTAGAAAACTAAGCAAATTTCTAATACCAATAACTAAAAATGAAGCAATTACTAACTCCTTGGAAAAATAATAATAAAAAAAAACTATGTAAGAAAAAAAAATCCCTGCATTTTTAGTTCATGACTTCACTTAGCCACAAACATACATAAATTATCATAATAAGGCAAACATTGAATATTGATTTAACCAAAAATTGTGACAAAAATATAAAAAAGAGAGATGGGAGAATAAAAGTGGAGGGTATGTGTGTGGGGGGGTGGTTAAAAGTGTTAACTTGCATTTTATATAATAGATTTAGGTAATGTCTAAAATCAAGTAATCAAGAATCACGGTATGAGCATTGGAGGTAAAAATCCAATGTGGGAGTCAATGCAGAGCACATAGCTCTGCAAGTTGAAACTGGTTGTTTCTGAGGGCAGGGAGACATGGGGAAGTCAAGTGCTGATTAATTGCAAATCCTCTAGTAATTTTGACTTTTTAAGCTATGCACATGGATTACATTGATTAAGAAAGCTTAAAAATTGAAGGGAAGAACCTAGATGCAGTTTTCTTCCCTTCGGTTACTCTTAGGAGATCGGCTTCGTTGTGTCAGATGCAGTCATTCTTCTGGGGGTATTTTAGGAGTATAGGCACACCTTCCAGAGACTTCCTCAGCACCCTCCATTCACTGTCAGTGTTGGGGTGACCACAGTGTGGTGAGCAGAAGCACCAGTGTCCGGAAGCAATGGAGAAGAACAAAATAGGAAGATGGTGGACATGCTCTGATATGCCCCCTCTTGGTCCTTCCTTTTTGGTCCCTTGCCTTTACGGAGACAGAGGATTGGGGTTTGGTAATAGAGCAGGTCCATGTACCACCTTAATGATTCTGTTTTTCTCCTTTATGACCTGCTGAGGGCTGAGTGATTGAAAAACAAGTGTGTTAAAATGTAGCCGCTAGTGCAGCTATACCAATAAAGAAGAACAGGAGAAAAAATTAGCCCCCACAGATGGTTTTTAAATCTGACACAAAGAGGAGTCATTTATTGCTGCCTTTGCTCTGGTCCAGGCTAAGATTTCTGATTTGCAACACGCTGTTCTCATAATTTGAAAGTTCCTGCCAATAGGTAGATAATCCTTTATGTCTCACGGAGCTGAAAGTTCACAAAGCACCAGTTGGCTTGTCAGCATGGAAACAAAGAACATCCCCATCTTATAGACAAAGAAAGTGAGACTTAAAATCATCCATCTAGAACAAAAAAATTAATAGGTACCAACTATGAGGCAGGCACTTTCCTGATCATTGGAATAGGGAGACGAAATCAAGTTCTTCGTTTTTCCAGGGTTCAAAGTTGCAGGTAGTTACAGGTGGAGATAGAAGTAAAGTATGTTCTGGTGCTATAGCTACCCTACAGCACGGTGACGGGGTGTACACGATGTCATATGAGCACAGGAGATGGGTGCTGACTCATTCACTCATTCATTCAACAAGTACTTATTTTGGACTCAGTGCTAAGGACTGGCTGGATGCTGGAGATAAATCTGAGCATAAATTAAATTTAGCCCTTGCTTTCATGAAACTTGGAGTCAAGTCCTAAGGTTCTTGGCCGTGCATTGGAGTCACCACCTGGGAGGCTTAAAGACCCTGACACCCAGACCCACCGCATCCTGGGGCAAGGGAGGGGTGTCCAGGAATCTGTGCTGTCTAAAGCTCCCCGGTGCTGCCAACATGCGGGCAGGGTTGGGACCCACTGGCCCAAAGGAACACACTGACAGAAATGAGTGAGTGCATAATGCCAAACGGTGTGAGTGGCAGGAGGGAAACTCACAGTGGACAGTGACAGAGGATTCAAAGAGGGAGGGTCTAGACTGGCCACGCTGGCCAGAGAGCAGGCTTCTCTGAGGAGCTGATAGTTAATCTGAGACCTGAAAGGGAAGGGTCAAAGACAGCATTCAAGGGGATGAGAGGAATGAACATCCAGGAGGCCCTCAGAGGAGAGGACCTGGGCTGCGCCTGGTCCCTAAAGGCCAGAGGCTGCAGGGTTGACAGCCTCTGCCTTAGGAAGGCCAGCAGGGCCCAGTCTGGGAGCTGGGCAGGAACAGATTGCTTTACATATGGAAATGGAGCCATTGCCTTAAGCTCTTGAGATGGGAAAGGAAGAAAGATGAGGGAGGTCAGGAAAGGAAAGACAAAGAGAGGAGGAGGAGCCACCCTGAAGAAATCTGAAGTTAGAGCTGGGGAAGGCTGAGGGCTTCTCCCTGGCCTCCTACCCTTCCCTCTTCTCCCCTCTCTCTGTTCCCTTCCCTCTCTGTCCCCTTTCTGCCTTTTTAAGAATTTAGCACATGGAATGCTAAGTTTTGAAAGATTGGGGGTGCTGTGATGCTGATGCCTTCATCTCCACTGAGCCTCTGGGCGTGGCCACGGGCACACCTGTGAGCATTTACGCCGTACAAATTCAGGACAAAAACAAGTGTCCTTCTTGGGCCTGTGCAGTGTGAGACAGTCAAGCCCTAAAGTGAATGAACTCAGTGACCCAGGGGCTCGTGGCAGCAGCGGCCAGGAGAGCATGAACCTATTGGAAATATATAAGATTTGGGGGTTAAAAATTTACCCAAGGCCATGCCACTCACTGGGGAGCTTCTTCTCTCCCTCCTGTTACTCCAGGATTCTGGCTTCTCTCTATAGCTCTCTGCTCACGTTCTTGCTCAGTCTCCAAACAGCAGTGGGAAGGAGATTTTAAAAACATCAAAATAATCATCTCTCTCTCCTACTAAAAACACAAAACAAAATAAAAGAACCGTGCAAACTTCCTTCCTGTCCAACAAGCCCATGTAGTCAGATGTGCCTTCAAAGGCATCCCCAGCCTCCCTCCTGCCCTCCCTCTGCTTGCTTTCCTTTTCCCGCAGACCCTACAGAGGCACCTGGGAACTACAGATGCTGGAAGCAGGTCCAATACACTCTCAAATTACTTAGCCTGCTGGTGTTTCAGTTTTCCCTGTTGATGAAGTGGAGGCTGTCACAGTCCTTGCCTCGTAGCTGTTGTGAAGCTCTGATGAGATGCTGCATGGACATGGCTTAGTCCTCTGCATGGAGCATAGTTCTCCAGGAGGGGTGGGTGCAATGTGGTGGTATCACTTATCTGGTGCTTCTCCACTCTGCCATGAAATCCTAAAGGAAATGGCTCTGTGCAACAGGGAAGCCATACTGGCTCTCATAGAATGGTGAGGTCCTAGGCTAGCTCCCCATCTCTGTAAGAAAAGGGAAGGGAAGTAGCAATTCTTAAAAATAAAATTCAGTTTTCTCTACTATAAAAGCATCATTAGAATGTTCAAACCTTAAAAAATGTCAAAAAAAAAAAAGACAAAAAAGAGCAACCCATAATGCCACCTATAAAAGACAAACATTGTTAAGACTTGGACTCTATTATTGCCAGTTGCTTTATGAATGCATAAACTTGTGTTTTCCTGGGGTTTTTTTTTTGTTGTTAGTTTTCTATTGCAATGATTAAACTGTCTAAAATGTGTTAAGTTTGATTTTTAATTTAACATTATAAGCTAAGCATTTCTTTATATTTGGCAGTGATAATAATGAATATTTATGGGTTATTCAACACTGTCCAGGAATTGCCTTAGGAACCTTACATACATGATCTCATCCTGCAGGGGGATGTTATCTGCCAAGGCTTGGAGAAGTTCAGTAAGATGCTCAAGGTTACACAGCATGCAGGTGGCAGAGCTGGATTTGGAGAAAGGGCTGTTTGACATAGACTCTCAGTGCTCAGTCCTCACCTTCCTTGCCTGCTCCAGACCTGTGTTTAGGGGGTTTCATGGTACAGGTTGTGCAGAGCATGTAGGAAGCCCAGCTTTAGAGAGCAGACTCACTTGGGCCCCCTGGCCCGCAGCCCTTCCTTTCCTTCCTCATTCTCCCTGGGTGGATTCCAGAAAGGAGCACCACTTTCAGACTCTCTTTTTGTTCTGCCTCTATCAAAAATGGAGCTCGATTAATGCTTGTACTGCTGCTGATTCAACAGTATGATGCTTTTATGATTATTGCTTTTCTGAGCATTACTCTTGAAAGTTTAACTATAGAAATGCTTAATTTTTTTTTTTTTTTGATTTCTCATGGCCCAGGTAATTCCTTTGATGTGCCTATGCCAACTGCTGCTGTCTGTTGTCCCTGGTCATTAAAATATATCTGGCCCTTCCCCACTGCCATGCATGGAAAAAAGGACAAAAGAGCAAGAAAAACACTTGTCCCAGGTGTTGAGGATATTGGTGAAAGTGACAGAAATCCAATCCAAAAGAGCTTATGCCAACAAAGAACATATGAGCCCTCATAACAAACAGTAAAGTATAAATGCTAGCTTCAGGCATGGTTGGATCCAGGATATCAGGTGATATTATCATGATATTTCTCCTTCTCTTTATTGTTCCCTCTCCTCTATGTTGGCTCCAACTCTAAATAGCCTGTTGAATGAGACAAGGTGGCTTCAATCCTTCCACCTCCAAATCCAGCAGAAAAGGGAGAAGATATTTTTGGTTCTTACCAAAATCAAGGTTAACTCGTTTTTTAAAAGTTAGATTTGCTTTTGGTGGTAGGGACTATGTATTATGGGAGCATAGCTGTTCTCTGTGAGTCACTGCATCAATACTTTGGGGAGGTACAAGAATTCACTATAAGCAGTTGCTAATACCCTCTCCAAAATGTTCAGCACTTTCCAGACATGGCATCACTCAATTTGGCATCTCAAGGGGCTTTCTAGTTTGATCTCCTTTCTCTGAGGGGGTTAGGAAGGAGGGAGGAAGAGGGAGGAAAGAAAGGAGGGCAATCAGCTTTTATTATCCAATCAAGGAAGTGTGGGAGGATGAGGATGGGCATGGAGGGTCTGTGACATTTTCCTGGATGGCAAGGTTGCAGCACTGGGGCAGTTACATTCATATACCCACCCACTACTCATCTGTCTTTCCATCTAACCATTGTGCTCAACTATATTTGTGCCCAATGAGCCCTGAGAGCTAGAGGTAATTGTCTCCCAAATATTTAGGGTCTTCTGCCCCTGGCCTCTGTGCCAGGAACTGGGTACGGGAGTGAACATGTCCTCATGGAACTTGGAGCCTACTGTGTTTGAGTCACTAATCAAGCTGAGCACAGTAGTCACCTGGGGAATTTATTAACAGTGAACAGACCCAAAGCTCCCTTCTACAACTGTGGGTCATTAAATCAGGAGAGCAACCTCAAGAACTTCACTGTCATGAAGCATCCCAGGTGAACTGAGCTAGATCACACTTTCAGAAGCATTGCTCTAATTGATGTCTAGTGGCCTTGAAAGGTGTGAAGTTACAAGTAAGACTAGACATTCCAGATAGAGACATAGCGTTAAAAAAAATCCCAGAAGTGTGAAAATACAAGGGTGTGTGTAGGGAGGGAAAAGGATTCAGTGACCAGGTAATAGGGTATATAGGATTGGGGCAAGCAGTTGAGTGATGTGAATAGAAAATGCTGACAGGTAGATAGAACCTAGATTTTGATTGTAGGGGCTGGGATTCATGCTGACAAGTTGTGGCTTTATCTTACAGGCAATTGGAAGTGTAGAAGGTACTTCAAGGAGTCACTTTTTTAAAAGTCCTTATAGAGAAACACAAGCTGGAGGCCTCAGACATTTTCTCAACCTTTGTGGGCTGTAGTGTCTTTGCGAATGGCAATTTTCTTCATTTAGGAATAGTGATGTCTACCTTCGGGGAAATTTCAGGAATTTGGTGGGATTAAATGGCACACACTGCTCAGTAAATAGTAGTTTCCTTATTTGGGCCATCACATGGGTCTCACACCTGGGAGAAGTAAAGGTGGGGACAAGGTCACCTTGCTCTTAAGACCAGCTTGTATAAAGAGAATTGAATAAAGGGAAAGAATTCAAATGTGGGAGGCAATTATTCCAGGGTTGCCTGTTTGTAGACTAGGCTCAGTTTTCAAAATGACCTCAGACTTGATAGTGCCAAGTATTCATAATACTCGTGTGATTTCCCTGCCCTTCCCCTGCCTCCGTCTAAGTCTCTGTCACACCTGGACAGTTCCAAGGGCCCCCTCCCAGGTCTCAGCCTGCAGCCTCCCCCACATCTATTCCATACTCTGCACAGGCAGCTGTTTAAACTCTCAGAAAGGCACATGTGACCATGTAGTCTCCTGCTTAAAACCCCTTGGCTAAAAAAAAAAAAGCAAAAACAAACAAACAAACAAAAAAACCCACGGCTTCCAGAATGAAGTTCAGATGCTTTAGTGTGAAGTTGAAACACCTTTTCTGGCACCCAGTCCTCAGCTTTCATCCCAGCTGCCACCTTTCCCAAGTTTGCCTGCGCCCCACGTCTGGTTTCATTGCTTGTCTCTAGACTTCTTGTCATTCCCTGCCCATCTCCCGTGCAGAGACATTTCCACACCTTGCTGAGGGAGTCCCCTCCGTGTGAGGTGCCTTTCCTCTCTTCTCCAGCAGGCGAACCCTTTCTCAAGCACTGCAGCCCAGTTGTGACGTCACCTGCCCTGTGACATTTCCCTTGCTCTCATCTCCTGCCCTTACCTTAACCCTAAACAAATCGAAGCACAATTTGCACATCTGCTAAGCTCCCTGCAGCCCATGCACGTGGCTGATAAAGCTCACATCACGTTGCACTATAAGTGTGAATGCCTGTCTCAAGCCAAGCATGAGCTCCTTGCTTCCAGGGTCTGGATCTTGCTCATTTCTGCACCGTCAGTGTCTATCCCAGCATGTGACTCATGACAGACACTGTAGATGTTTGGAGGATGGATAAATGGGTGGATGGGTGGATGGATGTTTCTAACATGCCCAGCTGTATCAGGAACCTTCACTTACAGAAATCTTAAATTTACAGCACAGGTTCTGACCTGTAATATGTGATGTTGGTATAGTTTGTTATTACTTTCATTATTTTATCTAATACGTCATTTTACGCAGATTCAGCAGACAGCAGAATTGATGCCTTTAAAATATACAAAGCAACATTCTCACGAGGTTCAGTGAGAAGAAGGACAGTTTGAAATTCCAGCTGACTCCTATTCATAGAGAACATTAAAACAGGCCCCAATATCTGGGGAGATTTAGAAGCTCCTGGGATTCATGGATGAGAAATTCTGGAAACCTCCCAGGGATGAGTGATGCAAAGTTTGAGCACTCTCCACACCTCATGGAGTTAATTGATTCAAAGTCCTAGAAACCTCAGGAGGCTAATGCTGGCAAGAACTATGTTCACTTCCAGCCTTCAGAGGCCCCATAAGCAAGGGGAAATATGCATGAGTGAAAGTGTTCACGAGAGAACTAATGGATGGATTGCGGGGAAGGGAGAGTAATTAAGGGGTTGGAACAGTCATCAGTAAAAGGCTTGGGATGCAGCTTGGGTGAGATCAAAGGACCACAGAGAATATAGATATATTTCACAGGCCCCACAGGCCAAGAGCAGAGGTCACCAGATGAGGTTAAGAAGGGAAAAGTGGCTTGCTTTGAGAGGGAGGGCTTCTCAACTTCACAAGCCCCTACAGAGCTCCAGGGAGAGAATATTTCAGATTGAAATTACATATTCACCCCATGAACATTACTTCTATCTAATATTCCTCCTCTTCATCCAACTAACTTTCATTTTGGCTTTTCTGGAGAGCCCTCACAATATTTTTAGACATAGTCACCATGAAGGGGCTAAGTCACAGAGGTGACTGTGCTGTCTGGGGGTACACAGCCAGTAAGTGGCCGACTGGGACAAGGAATGCACCATTCCATTGGCCGGTGAAGTCTCTTTCAACTTGTTATGAATGAGCCAATCATTCTCAGAATGATTTCATTCCAGACAGAAATATGTTTTTATAATATTTTATTGGAATATAATATGCATATAGAAAAATGCACATATCATAAGTGTATTGGATGAATTTTTGCAAACTGAACATCTCTAGGTCACCAGCAGCCACATCAAGAAACTGAACACACCAGCATAAGGAAGCCCTCTGGTGCCCCCTGCCAGGCCCTAGCCCAGAGTGTCCCATTTCTAACAGCCTAAGTTAGCTTCTCCCATTTTTTTTGTGCACTACATACAAGGAATCAGGCAGAACCTTGGGTTAGGCTTCTTCCATTGAATGCTATGTTTGGGAGATTCTTCCATGTTCTTGCATTTGGTTGTAGAGTGTCCATTCTCATTGCTGATAGCGTTCTATTATATGAAAATGTCACAATTTATTTTTCTATTCTACATTGATGGGCATTTAGCTTGTTTCCAGTTTGGTGCTATTCCAAAGAGTGCTATCATAGACATTTTAGTATTTCTTTGGGTAAAGATATATACACTGTTCTGAGGGAGCCATACTTAGGAATGAAATTGCTGGATCTTGGGGTGTGCATACATTTACCTTTTCTAGATCCTGCCAAAGAGATTTCCAAAGCAGCTGGACAAATATATTCCTACCAGTAATACTTGACCATTGTTGCTGCTTGGATATCCTCAACACTTGCTATTTTCTGTTGTGTCAGTTTTAGGCATTCTTGTAGGTTGTATGGTATTGCATTGTAATCTTAATTTAAATCTTAATTTAAATCAATGAAGATGAACACATTTTGTATGTATATAAAGTCTATGATCAGTGTCTTAGTCGGCTCAGGCAGCTATAACAAAATACATAGATTTGGTAGCTTAAACAACAAACATTATTTCTGACTAGAGACTGGGAAGTCCAAGATCAAGGTACCGGCAGATTCAGTGTCTGGTGAGGGTTCACTTCCTGGCTTTGGAGAGCCACCTTCTTGGTGTACCCTCATATAGTAGAGAGAGGGACAGAGCTCTGGTCTCTGCCTCTTCTGTAAGGACACTAATCCCATCATGGGGATTCCATCTTCATGATCTTAGCTAAACTTAACTATCTCCCAAAGGCCCCCCTTCCTAACACCATCACACTGGGGCTTAGGGCCTCAGCGTAAGAATTTGGCAGTCAGGTATGGGGGTGGGGAGACACAAACATTCAGTCCATAGCAGTCAGAAAAGGGTCTAGTCCACCTTGTCTAGACACCAAAACCCTGACAATAATTGTCATTGGGAATCCATCTCTTCCAGCTGTAATTTTATAATGGAACTTGTAGGAATTCTTTAACATAAGAATATAAAAGCACAAAATAATCCATCAAATAACCTGGACCCAAATCAAATTCATCACATTCCCTTAACTGAATTTTCTAACATTTATTTAGCCTTTACTCCATATCACACACTGCATGGGGTTCTTTATTTTAAACCATTCTATAAAAAGGACTTGGGGCAGTTTGTCCAACAGTAAAAGTGAGGAGATGTACGTGCATTGCATCCACATGCAGATGTGTGTGCACCCACCCTACACACCCCTCATGGTGCAGTCCTAGCACTGGCTTTCTCTCTTCCCCACATTATCTTGCCAACCCCAGTTGCAGGAGGATTTACAAAGCTCATGGGTAGATATGGCCAAGGAAGGTGTTTCCTTCCTGACTCCACTACGTTTCTCCTTCATTCATTCAACATCTATTTGTTGAGGGTTTTCTAGTGCCAAGCACTGTCCCATGCACCAGACATAGCAGTGAACAACCCAGAAAAAGTCCCACCCTCCTGGATTTCATGGTCTAAATTTCTATAAAGTGTAAGAAGAACGAAAAGCTCACAAGAATGATCAAAGAAACCAAGCCATAGCACAATGCATGAGAGTATTGTGTGAAATATTAAACCTGTAAACTGACAACTCCCAAATAAAGCCAGATTTATGCTCATTTTCATGGTTCAAGAGGTAATTCACCCTCCCTTCCTCCTCCATCCCCTGTCCCACTAAGCCAGGGCTCCACACTGTGCTGGAGAAATGGGGACAGGTTTTCAGAGACTCTAAATTCATGTTCTTTTTATCATACAAATGAAGTAACTACTGGAGTGAAATACTGTTTTAGAGTGAGCTGTGTTTGCAGAAAGACCTGACTTCAGGAAAGGGAAGTGACTGATTGGGGGTGGGTGGGGGAATCTGAATGGCCTATGAGAATATTGTATGCAATTATTTATAGGGTTCTTGATAATCTTGCTTCACCAGTGAAAGATACAGAGAGGAAACTCACATAGTTCATCTCCAGTGGAAGATAACATCATATTTTCCTAATAAAATTCTTGCAGAAAATAGCTAAGTTTCACTTTTTAAGAGCTGCAGGATTTTGTAGGAGAATTTCACCTGGTCTTGAAGGAGGGTAGTGTAAAGACACATTCCATCTTGGGACCTGTTTGGGTTATCACTTCATTAACAGAGGGAATATCCTCCCGTGAGTTCCTTTTAAATACTATGCAATTTGTAGTTAGAAGAAAAAAAATGAGTTCTTAATTGTTCAGTTTCTTCTTTCACTTCACTAATTAAAGCATTTCATTAAATAGGTCTCATCCCTAATTCCAACATTAAACCTACATCAGCATGATCTGAGCACCATGCATCTTCCGGCTTTTATTAGCATCGGCCCATGCCCCCCTCACTCAAAGATTATCCATGACTCCACATTGTCCCAAAGGATAAGGTCCTCTGGCATCCACCTACTTCTCTCCCATAATCTCCCACTGCCCCATATATGAGTGTGAGCAAAGCTGGAAGAGATGGATTATTCTGTTGTCTGGAAAACGCCTTCTGGCTTCCAGTCTCCATATAGTTGCATGGGCCCCTCTGCCCAGGTGGAGCACCCTCCCCGGACCATTGCCACTTTGTTTTGCCTACTGTGCTTTGTTTGAGATCTTCCAAGTGCTTCTCTTCTGGCTCTCAACTTGATTGTAAACTGTTATGATGAAGGTCTTTCTCCTCCACAAGGCCCTGATAAACATGCCTGCCCCAAATCGCAGCAGGCCATTTGGGTTGTAGTCTCTGAGAGCACTAGAAAGCCAGAATGACCAGGGCCCTTGACTTACAAGTTCTTTAACAATCAGGGAGCTTCGGTTTATTCATCTTTACCTTGAACGTGATAATGCCTTCAGCATTCTTGTGAGTGTTGGGCAAGAAATGCAAAGTATTTAGCGTAGCACTTGGTGTATTATGAGGGCTAGCGAGTATTTGTGGCCTTGTGGTTTTATGTGAGCACTTCATTAGGTCCTCACATGAAAATGGACTATTTCTATGGGATCTAGTAATTTACCAACACTATATCCAGAATACACATTACATTATAGTTTAATTTTTGTTGTTTGTAAAAAGGAAAAATGGCATGGCACAAAAATGGAGGTGGGGCAGATGAGTGCTGCAAAATTTTAAGTGCCACAGAGCAGAGAGAAAGACCTGCTTGAGGGAGCCGGTGAGAGAAGATTCTGGATGAACGATGCTGGGCATTGATGCAGCAGGAGTCGACCCCTCAGTCTTCCTCTGGCTTGAGTCTGTGGAAATGTCACCTTGCAGAAAGACCGGGGAGCGCTGGCACGTTGAGTGGTTTTCAGAGTGTTCCCACCCGCTGTGAGGGCACGGAGGTGAGTGGGATCACATCGAAACCTAGGGCCGGCCGCGATGACAGACAGCCTGCGGTTTTGGTCTCACTGGACAAGGGTTGATAATCCGAAGGCAAGAAATCTGCCGTTTTGCTAGCTCAGGAAAAGATGCTGAGGTTTTCACCAAAGTCAAAGCAGAAATAAAGATTTTCTCTGCTTGACAAGGAAAAGAGTGAGCCACAAAGCTAAAGTCTGAGGCTGTGCTCTGGAGGGGCTGCCCAGGGGCAAAACCGGGAACCTGTCTGACTTTGACAGGGGCTCTCTCCTCTCCCACTTAGAGGACGATTCCAAGCTGACCCGAGGTGATACCCACAGGGAACCTTGTGCTGTTATTTGAGGAATATGAAAAGGGACATCATCCCAAAATGCCACCCTCGCTCTGGACTTCCATCACGAAAAGTCATGCCCTTGAATACTCCAGTGATTTATTAACTCACTTAACACATGTGCTTATTTATGCCAGGCTGCATACCATAAAGAACTTTAAGTACCTTACCAAAACATATTTACTGTAAGCTAAGGCATAAAGAAGAATTTAAAAGGAGCAAGTAGAAATAAAGGTAGAAAATTACAGAGAGGTAAAAATAACACCAATATGAAAGGCACCAGTCTCCATATAAGTGCCACGATTGAATCTAAAATTTGACTCTTGGCTGAGAAAACAAAGTAACAGTGGTAAGTATTTATACAGCTTTAGTAGTAGGTGATACAGCTTTTACTATGAGGGAAGAAAATGTATGTTAGCTGAACAAAAGCTCTGAGAAGTCCTGTAACAACAGCTATGATAATCCCAGCCATTTGTGATTCATACTATACTCCAGATCCTGTTCCAAGTACATTCCTTGCATTAACTCATTTAACATCACAATGGTCCAAGAAATGGAGGGTGGGATATAGTAAATTGGCAGCTGGCACCACTGTCCCCTCCTTCTGCGTGCCTTCCTGAAATGCAGAGGCTGGGACTCTGCCCGTGGGGTTCCAGTTAAGAAAAAAGTTCCTCCCAGGAGCTGCCCTAGGATGAGATAGGGAAGGAGGAAGTCAGGCTGCAGCCATGTGCCCTGTGTGATGGCTATTTTAACTATCCAGTGGGCATGGTCATGGGGACACCAGTGTCCAGCTGCCAGCTCTGGGTGCAGCAGTAGTTGTGCTGGGAACAGTGACTAGACTGACTTTTAATGGCCAGGCCATCGCAGCAACAGTCTTGGTGGCTTCCTAATCTCTGAATTGTAGCTGCCTGGGTGCCTGGTTGTTCACGTGATGGCCTTATGACTCCTTACTTTCCTGATCTTGCAGAGGCTGGGGCTTCCTGGCAAGTCGGTTCCACTTCCTTTTTTTCTGGAAGTCCCTCCTGGAAGTCCAGCCTAGAATTGTCTCCTTCAGCCTTTCCAGGCATTTTTGTAATCACCAAATTCCCTACAATTCCCTATTGACTCCTTTTCTACTTAGAACACCTGGGATATTTGTTTTCCTGCACCAAATCTTGACCGACACAGGTATGTGCTAGTATCATCCCTATTTCATGGATAAAGAAATTGAGTCACAAAGAGCTTACAGAGTTTGCACAAAGTCAAAAAGCTAATATTAATAAATAGCCCCGCTAGGACTTTGGTTGTCTGATGCCAAAATCTCTTACTGCTTCATTTTGTTTAACTCAGAATTTCTCAGACTATTGATTCCAGAAATTGTTTCTGGATAACACCTGTTAATTATTCCATGAGACTAAACTCCAACAATACCATTTCAAATGTTATTTTTTCAGCTCCTTTTTCCCCCACACCATGGGTTCTATCCAGGTAGGACCAGGAAAGGCCAGTGGTAGGAGGAGAAAGGGGGTGTATCCTCTAACTAGATTCTGGGAAAATACTTGGCTTAGGAGCTGGGGAGAAAGGGCACAGTCTAGCCAGCAGCACACAGGAGACTTTGAAGTAAGAGCATGAAGTCAGAGAGGTCTCTGTGTGAGCAGGACTTGCAGTGTGTTTCAAGGATAATTAGTCATTTTCTGTGCCTTAGTTTCCGCATTCATGAAATAATTAAGACACCTGTCACTCCCTGGTATTTTGTCATAGAGTGATATTCATAATACTTTGGTCAGAATTCTTCCTGATGTGAGTCACAGAAGTTCAATTCAAACCAGCTCAAGCAAGGAGACAAATATTTGGCTCCCTGGCTCCAGCTCACATCCTCATCTCTCCTGCTAACTGATGGCCAGCAGCAGTGTATTGATCTAGAACTCTCTCTACCTTCTTTATTTCAGGGGCTGCCTTATCCTCCCCTGGCTCTGGGTCAGGATTAATTGAATCCACAACTGGTTTCCTTAACTTTGGAAAAAAGAGATAACAGTCTTGAAACAATCTTTCCCAGGAGGCATCCATAGACTCTCCAGAGCTCTGCAGGCCACGGGAAGGGTGGGCTTTGCTAAACCACATGCAAAAACACTCCTGCAATTCATGCTACAACAGATATCTTGGGCTCTTCCTTGTTGAGGTTGGAGATTATTCAGAAGGAGATTTGGAGAAGTTTAGAAAAGGAGGCAGGAGTATTTGGAAGAGACCCCTCCTCTAAACCTCATCTTGTGATTTTTAGTTGTAAGGATAAGTCTCACGTAAATCGATGCTCAGTGAATAATAGGCGTTCTCAGGAGGCCTGTATGTTTTCCTTCTGGTCTTCTGCCACTGTCTTCACACTGGCTGTGTCTTGTGTGTGCTGACCCCTCCCTCGGCCCTCCCGCTCTGGGATTCATGGTCATTTATGTTTATGTTAACTGCATGGGGAGGACATGGGGCTTGACCCTGGCTGCAGGAGCCATTAAGTCTGATGCTCCCTCTGGGAAGGCTTCCCACTCCGTTGCCTCACAAGCCTCACAAGCCTTCGCTGACAGGCGGCCGGATGGAGCTGGGGTCCTCAGGGATTCCACGGCAGAGAGAGATGCCTGATTACCCGTTAAATTGGAACATGCACTAGGACATCTGAAATGAGGGAGAGAAAAATGTCAGAAATGTCAGTGTGGCAGAGTAGAAGGAACATGGTCCTGGAAGGAAAGAGACTCGAGCTGGCCTTGTCACCTGCTGGTGGTGTGACCTCTGGGCCAGAATTTTCTCCACTGTAAGAAACAGAGGTTGGATCAGGTGAGCTACAAAGTGCCCTTCAACTCCAGGGAGAGTGCTGTGAAATAGTTGCTCTGTTCTGGATGCTTTGTGAACATAGTCTCCTCTGGACTTTGCAGAGAGCCTGTGAGCTTCTGTCATCCGATTTGTAATGAAGTACAGAGTGGTACAGAGACTTGCAAGAGAGAACTCAGGAAGAACAGACCAGGCTGGGATCTCAACCCAGCTCTACTTACACTGAAGTCTGCACTCCCTCCTCCAGGCCATCCTGCCCCCTGACCATTCCTCAATTAACTGGAGTGTCAAGACACCCTGGTGAATGGTAGGCTTTATTAATTATCTAGGGGCCATGCAGAAGGAGAAAGAAAAGGGAAGAGGGAGGGGGAGAGGTGTGGGAGGAAGAAGGGGAGAAGGAAGAAGAGGAGGAGGGTAAGGAGAAGGACAAGAAGAAGGACAACTTTTGATGTTTCAAACTGTAGCTGGAAATAAAAGACTCATTGAGTCCATTCCTCTGCCATCGGACACTGAGCCAGGGGGTGAGAACTCCTGTAGGGTTCAGCATCCTATAGGACTGTGGGGTCTTATTATCAAGCAAGAGCTGTGATCCCCTACAAAGTGATCCTGGAGTTCTCCATATGCCTCATCACAAATCTCAGCATTGTATACTGTAACTGCCTGTTTACTTGACTATTTCCTCCTCCAAACTCTGAACTACATGAAGAAGGAAAAGTAGAAATGACAGAGTCCCAGAATGTTAAAAAGGTGTCACTGTCTGTGCTGCCCCCTTCTGACATGGTCCTGGGCAGCTTATAGTTTTATTTCTGGAGGTAGGGCTCACCAATTCTCCTGGTCTTTCTGGTAGGCAGAATAATATCCCCCAAAGATGCCCACACCAAAGTCTCAGAACTTATGACTATGTTAGGTTACAAGGTAAAGGGGAATTAGCCTGCAGATGGAATTAAGTTTGCTAATCAGTTGACTTTAAAATAGAGAGATCATTCTGCATTATTTGGATGGGCCCAATGTCATCACAGGGGTCCTTAAAAGTGGAAAAAGTAGGCAGAAGAAGGGCTCATGGTGATACGTTGTGATAAGAATTAATCCCATCGTTTGCTAGCTTTGAAGATGGAGGATATGCCAAGATCAAAGGATGCTTCTAGAGGGTGGAACGGGCAAGGAAAAGGATTCTCCCTTGGAGCCTCCAGAAAGGAACACAGCTCTGTCCACAATTCAATTTTAGCCTGGTGAGATTCACTGAGGACTTCCCAACTACTCAACTGTACGATAATTCCCTTAGTCCATTTGTGCTGCTATCACAAAATACCTGTGACTGGGTAATTTAATATAAGCAACAGAAATTTATTTTCTCACAGTTCTGGAGGTTGAGAAATCCAAAATCATGGTGCTGGCATTTGGTGCCTGGTGAGGGACTTCTTGCTGTGTCCTCACATAGTGGAAGAAGTGGAAGGACAAAAGGCACCTACTTAGTTTTCTCCAGACCTTTTACAAGGGACAAATCCCATCCATGAGGGCAGAGCCCTAATGGCCTCATTGCCTCCTAAAGGTCTTACCTCTTAATACTGTTACTTTGAAGATTAAATTTCAACATGAATTTTAAAGGGGATGAATACATTCAAACCATAGCATTCTGCCCCCATCCCCCCAAATTCATGTCCTTTTCACATGCAAAATTCCTTCCTTCCATCCATTTCATTCCAATAACACCCAAAGTCTTAACTTGTTCCAGCATCAACTCAAACATTTAAAGTCCAAAGTCTCATCTAAATATCACCTAACTCAGATATGTGTGAGATTCTAGGTATGATTCATCCTGAGGCAAATTCCCCTATAGCTGTGAGCCTGTGAAATCAAGTAAGTTATACCCTTCAAAAACACAATGGTGGGACAGGCATAGAACAGACATTCCCATTGCAAAAAGGAGAAATAGAAAAGAAGAAAGGGGTAACTGGTCCTAAGTAAGTTTAGAACCCAACAAGGCAAACAACATTCAATTTTAAGGCTTGAGAATAATCTCCTTTGACTCCATGTCCAGCCTTCTGAACACACTGATCTGGGGGCTGGGTCCCCAAGGCTCTGGGGAACCTCACTTCTGCTGCTCTGGGTGCAGCCCACAGCACAACTCCCACAGGTTGGGGTCTCAGGCCTGCAGCTCTTCTGGGCTGGAGTTGCATGGTAGTGGCTCCACAGGTCTGGGGTCTCGGGGGCTACCATGGCTCCTTGGCTCAAATGAGCTTTTCCCTAGTAGGGGCTCTCTGCCCCACCCTGTGGCAGTTCTCTGTCTGGGTCCTGAGTCTCTCAGAGGCATCCTTCAAGGTCTGGA
Source organism: Microcebus murinus (assembly GCF_040939455.1). NCBI lineage: Eukaryota > Metazoa > Chordata > Mammalia > Primates > Cheirogaleidae > Microcebus > Microcebus murinus. The sequence continues at coordinate 33,045,042 of NC_134110.1, read as the reverse complement.
TGGAGGAAGTCCTGCCTCCACTGCTCATACACTCTGTGCACCTAAAGAGTTAGCACAACTTGGAGGCCACCAAGGCTTACTGGCTTTGCCTTCAGGAGCAGCAGTCATTGCGGACTATGCTGAACTTGGGCCCACTTGAGCCACAGCTGAGGTGACCCAGGAGAGCTGCAGCCAAATGCAGGGAGGCACATAATAGATGTGGTAGAACTGTATCACATGCAGTGTGGCAAAGAGGGAGTCTTCCTGGTAAGACCTCTGCTCACAGGGCAGGTGACATTAGCTGGCTCATAGGAGGGCCAGTCTCAGGACCTTGGCATTAACACAGACCTCTCCTCTGTGAAAACATGGGAAACCCCCCCAAATTGGGCACAGCCATCCTGAAGACCCCAAGGGAGAACAGTGAGTGTCTTACTGGAAGGACAAAGAATCAGAAGTTGCACATGGCAAGTATCAAACAGCCAAATGAAGTGCCAGGAGGACCATGAAGCTCAGTGATGCTGACCTGTATTTCTTGTGCCAGTGAACCACAGGAAAGAGGCGGCTCCAGAATAAAAGGCACTTTTTCATTCAATGTCATATCTCTTTGTGGCCATGAATACTCTCAGCTCAGACAGACAGCCTGCCTTGTGGTCACATAGGCGATAGATGAACTTCACTTGCTTTGAATTTTCGAAGGAAAAACAGGGAGGTGGTATTAAAATGGTACCTTTGCCCCTGTGGACGAATAAACAAGACCACACATCTCACATCAACAGGGGCAGGAGGGTTGGGGGAGTGGAGGGCTGGGGGAAGAAGAGAGACCAGCATGGAAGAGGAGGAGGGATGCAGAGGCAGGACACAAGCAAGGAAAACCAGATGAAAGAAAAGAAAGAGGAGAAAGGAAGGAGTAAAGGAAAATGAGAGGGAGAAAGAACAAAAGTTAGGGTGGGAGAAAGGCTAGGCTTAGCCTCTTAAGAAAGCGAAGGAAAGACTTTTCTGCACGGCACCAGGAGAGCTCGGCAATGACCTACTGCTCCCTTCTGCACAACAGCCAGTCTCACCCAGGGTGCGCTGCATGTGATCAGCCACCCGCTCTTCCTTCTCCTCCACAGTCACTTCACTACCACTGAGGAGGAAAGAAAATAAAACACAGAGGTCAAGAAAATACAATGCAGGGATTCCTGAGGGGCAGGTTCACATCCCACGGTGACTTTGGGAAGAATGAGGCAACTCCTTGGGTCAGGTATTTCAGCTTCTGGAACTCAGCTTCCTCGCATGTGAATTAAGTTCTTGGTGAGTCTTATTCCGTTCCTTTCAAAGCCCACTTGGGCCAGGACCATGCTTTCCCACTTTGTCTCCGTATCTCCCTATGTGAAAACTTGAGCTTACTATCATCGATCACGGAATGAGTCCAGGAAGGAAGTGAAACAACAAGTCTTCATAGCAGAGGTGATTTGTCTTGATAATCCTCCCTTCCCCAAAGTGCCATTGCTGAGCACACCAAATATCCTGTGATGAAGCAACCAAAGTCCTTAAAGAGAAAGGTGCCAAGTGCAGGGTGTGCATTGCTTTACTCTGGGGGCCCATCTACTTTCATATGTGATTACCATCCTAGTTATTTTAATTGTGAGCCCTGTTGCTTGAAGGAGGAAGATAAAGGGGCCTCCTCCAAATACAGTTCAGGCAGGAGCTCATTTTTCAAGGCCTGTGCTCTAAGATGGCCATGGAGATAGCAGGCTTATCTCAGGAGTGACCGAGTCAAGGGAGAAGAGACTTAAGGGAAAAAGTTCTCCTACTCTCGGACTTGGCACATCTAAGCATAGAACATGATGAGAGAGATGGCTCCTTTCCTCTTCCATCCCACCCCATCCCCAAGGGAACTAATTTTAGTTTTTTTTCTTGGCATTTTCTGCCATTTTTTACATATTTTTCTAGAATGATATAGCAGATCTGGATTAAATTGTAGCTTCTTTCCTGAGTAGCTCTGTAAACTGAAGTTGGTTTGTTTAACTGTTATGAACCTCAGTTTTCCCATCTATGAAACAGGAATAATTTCTCTTGACAAAGATTCTTCGTGCCAAACTTTAAGCAGGCTCCTCTGAGCCCTCTTTAAGACTAGATCTCACCTTTGGACCCTGTCTTTGACCCGTGGAAGCCAGTTCTAGCAAAGTATCCTGCCAAATCAATTTATTGAGCAGTCCCCACCCTTGATATCTGATCACCCTTTATATCTGATCAAGTTCTTCATCCCTCATCTTTGATGTTGAAACCTTGGCCCACCTTTAATAAGAATCCTGTTAGTCTAGTTTAGCAAGAATCTCCCTACCCTGTTGTCTCCTCTTACTAATTGTCCACCCACTGACCACCTCACTCTGCTCCTTGGCTATATATCCCCAGGTGACTTTACTGCATTCAGAGTTGAGCTACCGAAAGCTCTCTCCTCTGCTGCAGTGGTACTGAATAAAATCTGTCTTTACCACCTTTAACTAGTGTCTGTTTCTCTTTGACACTAACTCATAAAATGATTTAATTATGTGATTCATGTGCATCCAGAAAGGTTTTTCACCAATTTATGGGATAACAATTCCATCTAAAGTTCATGGATGTCTTACCCACTAAGGAGCTATGCTAGGAAAATTGGCCCTGATTCAGTCAGCATGCACATCACACATTTAGTTCTGACCAAGACAGAGGCAGAGATGCTCCTTAAGGCTACTCTTATGAGTTAGGTAATCAATTTTGGCCACTGAAAAATGTGGACTATGTATGTGTGTTTGGGGGAAATTTGGAGGATAGTGGGAACTACGCACATAGAAACTGATGTGGAGGGGTGCGGATTGGAGTCATCCCTAGGACATGTGAATGAAGGCAAATAATTCAAGCCGAGTGAGTGTTAGTTTTCTTCTGCTTGTCAGTGATGAGAGTATCCTCTAGATTGCTCAAAGGCCTGGGCCCTGTGGTGCACAGCTAATGCTGACCACTGGGCAGAGCTGCGGGGTTCCTTCTTTCTTCCTGGTCAGCCTTACCAACTCTTTCCTGAAGATGAGTCTGGATCAAGGCAAGGAACACTACCTTTCTAGTTTGGGGATATTGATTAGGCCACATTTTCTGAAGGTGAAACTAACAAAGATGATAAATATAATAAAAGGTTCAGAGCAAAAGTTAAGTTTGTCGACCTTTTTCTGTTTGACTAGCAGAAAAAGTCGAGGTGGTGGGTTTGGGTGGTCAGGGTCTTTTTCTCAGAAAGGAAGAATGTGCAACATTCTTTTCCCCTCCTCTTCATTTCTCAAGGGTGGGATGATATCAGTGGCATAAGATGCCTCCACGATTCTCTGTCCACCTTTTTCCCTCCCTCCTCACTTCTTCCCTGTGCCTCACTCCTCTGTTCTGGCGAGTTAAGACTCATCTCGTTCCTTCTTTTTCTTCCTTCCACTTCTGCAATCCATTCTCTCTTTGTGTCTCCCTTTTCTCTCCCAATGTCTTCCATTCCCAGGTTAATTCTTCTATAGATACTGAAGCAAATGATGCCTTATTCTCTCTTGTTTCATTCTCTCTCTTGTTTGTTACTGAAAGGGGTACTTTCAACTGTCCTGTTTTATCATTAGTGTAAAAATAGAAGAAACAAGTGTGGCTTTATAGAATAAAACAAAAACAGGCTTGAAAGATAACCATGTTAACCTTTCTTAATGTACTCTTTTGGTATTTACCTCCGTATCTCTAACTGATGTACTTACATTGCTGCTTCTTGATTTATTATTGTTCTTTTGTTTCAGGCATTATCTATTGAATTCCCTTTTTGCAAGATCAGACCTTAGGTCTCTTTCACCACCACCCCTTCATAGTTCCCAAGCACCCCAACATTCCCAGCAAATGTCCTGCCCCCAACAAGCCTATAGACTTGTAATTTTGGTTTGATCAATATTTAGTTTTTATATTGTTATGACTATAGAAATTCTATTCACAACTTAAAATTTATGGTACCATGACTAATTTCCTTTATTATTTTCTCTAGAATTAATAAGTACCTGCCTTTTTGATTACTTAATCTTCTTTATTTTTATCACTAATTTGATCCAAGTCTTCCCACCAATTGTCTAAATCTCCTTTCAAAAAATTCTAACCCACTGAATATTCTATCAACTTTATCCTTTTCAAAACCCTCTTCTGGAGCCTTCCTACTGTGCCAATCTGGACCCCGTGTCCAGAGGCTCTTCCTTTGCTATCACCCTCTGGATCCCTTTTGCTGTCTTGTTTTGCTTCCTGCAATCTGTGTCTTCTCCTTCTTGGTCTGCTCCCTCACTTTAGTCAATCATCACATCCTCCAGTAGCTTCCTGACAAATGGTACCAAGAAGATAATGTCTTTGAGAACTTAAATGTTTGCAAATGTCTTTGTTCTACCCTAACCCAATATTGAGAGTATATAATGCTAAGTTGAATACATTTTATTTAAGAATTTTGAAGATGTTCCATTTTTTTTTTTAAGCTTCAAGTATTGCCATTGAAAAACCTAAACTGATCCTGATTACTAACTTTTTTGTGGGTAACTTGTCTCATTTTTCTCTTTGGAAGCTTATCTGATGGCATTTTGTTCCTGTATTTCTGAACTTCCTTAATGAATTGACTTGGTTGAGTTTCTTTTTATCCACTGTTCTGGGCTCCTGGTAAGTCCTTTCAAACCAGAAACCAAGATGTTCAGTTCTAGAAAATTTTCTTAAAATATTTCTTAGATGATTTTGTCACCTGTGTTTTCTCTAATTTCTCTTTCTAGAATGCCTACTATTTGGATATTGAACCTCCTAGACTAGCTTTCTAATATATATATATATATATATTTAAGTATATATATTAAATATATATGACTATATGTATATTTATATAAAATTGTGCAACTTTACCATAATATAGACATATTACTATGTGGAAATATAGTTAACAGAACTATATATATTATTCTTTCTTTATTTGTTCTACTTTCTGGGAAGCTTCCTCAATGTCCAATCCTTCTATTGGGTTTTTACTTTCTGCTATCATGCTCTTAATTTGTATTAGTTATTTTGTATTTTTGAATTTTTTTCTAAAAATGGCATTTTGTTATTGTTTTTTGGAAGCATTGTATTCCCTTATGCTTCTGAAGATATTAGTGAAAATTTCATGAGGTTTTTCTTCTTGCATAGTTTCTGTTTTATATTTTTTCTAAGATGTTTTGTTCCGATTACTATCTTCTGTGTTAGAAAATTCTCAGAAATACGTATTCACAGTCTTTAGCCATCCACTCATATGTAACACAAGGACCCCAAAGAGCCAAACGAAAGCTTTGGACCTGTGGCTGACGGTTTTGGACATCAAGATCTACTATGGGGTAATATAATTGGACCCAAGAAAGTGGTAACCTCTGATAACAATACTTTCGTCTTTCTGCTTGGTCAAAAAAGATCAATAAAATATTGTTTAACCTCTGCCTTGACACTCCAAGCTCAGCTGCTTCAGTAAAGGGGTATGCAAGCGTTTACTTAACCCTCTGTTCTCAGTAAGTCAGCTCTGCCCTTAGCGATCTCCCAGTTCAGAAGCCCCTGTAAAAATCTCCAGTCTTCTGTCAGGATGGATGCAGGGCAGTGACTCATGGGGATCTAGGACCCAAGCAAATCCTAAAGCAGCATCCCATGAGCCTTCCAATTTTAAATCACCTTTATTTTCATTAATTCCAGAGTTTTTTGTGGGTTCTGGATTGTTGCTCAGGATGCTCTTTGACTAACCATTGATGACTTAGGATTCAGCTCTGAGGAGTTTTCTGGTTAAATAACCAATCAGCTACCTGCTTTACCACTCCCAGTATTTTTTTTTTTTTCTTACAGTCTCTTTTCCCATTCTCTGTGTGCATATGAGTTTATGTCTCTTTAGAAATCCCTTTACTGCCTCCTTAGTGTTTTCTTATTTTTAGAGGGGAGAAGAAATAAATATGTGTTCAATAGTCACACATTGGACACATCTGGAAGGCTGCATTATTCTTTAAAGAGATAAACAATACTTCAGTAGAATTTCTCTCTTACTCTCTAGACCCTCTGGGGATGTATATGACCTGATATAAGCAATACTTTGGTGGAAAAATTGAGAAACAATGAAAAGATATTCACAGGTGTTAGTCTACTTCCCCCTTTCTTATTTCCTTTTCTGTAAAACATCACTATTTGGCTTATATGGATGACAAATTGAGTTCTCTCTCTATTTCTTCATCTTTACACCCTGAAGCAAAGAACCCTTAGAAAGATGATCACACACCTTGGGCAGATAGATTTTTTAAGGGTAAAAGTCAATTAATTTAAATGTCAGTGTCAACTTAATGTCAGGCTAGAGAGTTAGAATTTTATTCCATTCAAAATGTCAACCACTCCTTCTCTATGATTGGTAGGAAATTGGAAATGGGTTATATAGATAAACATACATCCAAAGTAAACTCCTAGAGAATTTGATTTAAAAGTGGGGAGAGGGAGCCACTCAGTTGGAACTATGATAGCAAGTGGTATAAAATTAAATGTATTAAAAGTCACGATAATTGTTGTTATAGGACATGAACAGCTGCATCTCTAGTGTTGAACCAGGAGATGTCTGGGTCCTGTTTCCGGGCTTGGAAGTGAGTCAGAGGTAGGGGGCTGTTTTGCTGGGTGAGGGGGCACTGGACCCCAGAGGAAGCCTGAGGGAATTAGTACTGAGTGGACTCAGGTAGGAGCAGAGTTTATAGTTAGGGAGATAATTCCATACAGGGTGAGGTGCTGCCATGGGCAGGAGCAGGCCTGATGCAGGTGATCCCCGGATGGCTGAGCCCAGGATGAGCAGAAACCACAGGAATTTACTGGGATCAATTCAGGACTGTGGACATGAAAAGTGAATAAGCACTGAAAACTCTTTTGTGGACTGCTGGTCATTTTGCCAAGGCCGATTCAGTCATTTAATGAGGCAGCCGCAGCCTGGATGACCAGGAAGAAAGTTCAAAGAAGGAGTAAGCTGTTTATGAGAAAGGGATCAGAGAACATGGATTTTCACAGGATCATTGAGAGATTGTAACAGGCCTGAGAGTATACGCAATGATTTGACAAAGATATTGACAATCTTGTTTAACTCCAAGAGTATAACACCCTGATCTTGCAGATATCTATTGACAAAATGGTCTATCAGGTAACCAATATCACCATGTCTCATCATGGAGTCTGTCTGTCTCCCTCTCTTCCTGCTTCTCCTTTCTCTGTCTCCCTCTTCCTCTTTGTGTGTGTGTCTCTCACTCTGATATGTGTCTGTCTGTCTGCCTGCCTCTCTCTTTTCCTCTGTTCCTCTCTGTGTCTCTATGTTTCTGTCTTTGTGTCTCTGTCTTTGATGTCTGTCTTTATGTATGCCTGGTGTTCTCTCTCTGTGTCTGTCCCTGTCTCTATCTCTGTGTTTCTCTCTTTTTCTTGCTCTGCTTCCTTATGTCAGGTTTGTTAAAGAGCCAGCAACTTTGCATGCAACCTCCAATTCCACTCCATTAATTACTACGTGATAAAACAATGTTTATAATATTAATGGAAGTGCCCCCCACCTAGGTATAATATTTCCATTATCTCTTTGGAGGATACCACCAAGAAAAAGGAGTTTATTAAGTTCTAAAAAAGTATGTCTTTTGAGGAATGGGAAAGAATCTTTGGTAAAAATAATAGGTCCAAGAAATAGATGAAGACCCAAGCCATCTACTCCCTTCATAAGCCTAGGTTAAAACTTCCTAGTTTGGAAGAAGAAAACAATAAGAGGAAAGACACTTTGAACTCCAGTGAGTCCCATAGATTGGACCCTCTGCTTTGTCCCTACTTCCTTCCTTAGTCTTTTTTATTTGGATGGGATGTGGCAGACTGTTGGGTGCCTTCCAATATCAATTCTCCTCTTTCCTTAGTGACACTGTTTTAAGTCATCTGTAAATGCCTTTCTTTCATTTTCCTTTTTTTTTTTTTTGAGACAGGGTGTTGCTCTGTTTGTTGCCTGGGCTGGAGTGCAGTGGCACTAGCAACCTCAAACTTCTGGGCTCAAATGATCTTCATGCTTCAGCCTCCCGAGTAGCTAGAACTACAGGTGTTTACCCCTATGTCCCACCTCTCCACTCTTAAAGAATATTTTTGCTGGATATAGGATTTTGGACTGAGTCAACACCACTACCTGCTCCACCTCACCTTTAAAAACATTATTCCACTGTCTTACTGACTTTCTTGTTTCTGATGAAAAGTCAGTAGTAATTTGAATCATCTTTCCCACTGAACTATTTTGTCCTTCTTATTAGGATGTTTTCAAAAGTTTCTATTTATCTTTGTGTTTTTAGCATTTTTATTATCATATGCCTGAAAGTGGTTTTCTTTAAGGTTCCCTGGGCTTTTAGAATCTACATTTATGTATTTTACCACAGTTTGAAAAACAAAAAGAACCACTATTTCTTAATTTTTCTCACCCATTTTTAATCTTTTTGTTTTCTTCTTTTATTGTCTAACAACTCACTGAGGTTCTCCTCACTATTTAAAAAAATCTTTTCTCTCTCTTTTTTTCAGATTGGCTAACTGCTGCATTCATTAATTGCATTTCCTCTTGCAGATGTTCCTTGTGTATATCTAGTGATTTTGGATTGTATTCTGGAATGATACATTTATACACTATGGATTCTTCTATATTCTTTCAAAAAGTATTGTTTTTTTCTTCTCTTTACTTTCACTTCCTCCCTCCCTCCCTTCCTTCCTTTTCTTCTCTCTCTTACTCTCTCTCTCTTAGCAGCAAGTTAACTTGACTCAGCTCAATCTCTAAGGTCTGTTTCCCTTTGGTGGACAGCAGATGAAATAGCTATTTTATTCTTTTAACCTTAGCTGTATTGTTTGAAGGCTACTTCATGAATATATAGCTGAGACATCAGCCAAGGATTAGAGAAGGGTTTATTTGCAAAATTTAGTATGCCAACTATCTGAAAAATCTCCTTTCTGGAATTTCACCTCTCTCACTTCCCAATAACTGGGATTGCCTTGAAATCTGTCCTCTGCCTCTTCAACAAGGCTCTTGGTTTCATATGAATTCTGGATTTACTTGGAGGATCTGACTGGGTCTGCCCTCAGGCAAAAGTCCATAAAAATGGGAAATTCATACACTGCCATTATCTTTTTCCACATGTAAAGTCCAGTTTCTGCCTGCTCTTGGTTACTCTCCATCTAGAGGTCATAGTTATTTATGGGAGGATTGGTTCAATATGTAATACTTCACCATTAGTGCAAACAGAATTGTAAAGCTCAATTTTACTAGGCAGAAAAATGTCATGTCTAAGACAGAAAAGAATAAACTATGCCTACCCACATTTTTTTCACTTATCGTTTATGGCTGCTTTCAAGCTATAATAGCAGAGTTTTGTATTAGCAACAGAAATGTACAAAACCAAATGGCCCACAAAATCTAAAATATTTACTATCTGGCTCTTTATAGAAAAACTTTGCCAATCCCCAATCTATAGGAATGGGTAAACTACATATCCTAGGCAATTCGACACAAATATTACCTTTTGTTAGTAGGATTTTGAAAAAAAAAATAGATGGTAGTAAGTTTAAAGCTACATTTTTCTGATAAGAATTTGGACTAGAAACAGCGTGTGTTGCTGATTAAATAAAAATCTATATGTTTTGATAAATGGAATGAAAACCGAGGGTTAAAATTCTTAGAGTTCACACAGGTGCTGAGGCCAGGACCTGAATCTGACCTAGATCACATTTCCTCCAAGGTTTGTGCACTTTCCACTACACCCACAGAACTTCCTCACTCTTGGAGAAACAAGTTCTTCTAATTGAGCCTTTTGCGAAGCTTTGTGGAGAGAGCAATTAAGATTTAGACTTGAACTACTAGACACCCTTTTGAATCCTCTTTGGACTCAGAGCCTCCCAAGGTCAGAGGCCAGTGACTGGTCTCCTCCCTCTGCTTCCTTCTTTGCCTTCTTTCCTCTTGGCTCTCTTTTAAGATAGACACACTTGTTCTTACACGTCAGCATATCCGTTTTCACTCCAGCCAGACCATCAGTGAAAGATCTATGCTATTGCCCAGGTATGTTTCACATGATATTTGTCAAGTCATTACCCTGCTTGTCTTCTACCTCCTAAAACATTTTCTGCTCATCAGTTAAATTAGGTAAATGACTGACACTTTTCGAGATTAAGACTTTTATCCAAATTTCTTTGTTCTTAAGGAGCACAGAAGTGTTTTTCAGACCAGTAGACATATGGCTGAAATTACCATTTTATTTATTGGCAATCTTAATTCTTTCTCCAGAAATGTGTTTCTTGTTATAAAAATATTATTCATGATTTTTTTCCTAATATTGTTCCTTGGAGAGAGAGGAAGGGAAGCGGAGAGAGGAAGAAAGAGAGCAGGTGAGGTGATTGTGACTTTGACTTCGCCCACAATTATTGATAAGGACAGAGGAATCTCAAATAATAATTGAATCAAGTCAGTAAAGTCTCTGCATTTTTATGTGGAAGAAATGTGAGCATTTGTTAACTCTGGATGGGGGATACATGGCTGTTACATTTTTCTCTGTTCTTTTGGGTATGTTCCAAATTTCTCTCTCTAGTTAGGAACTCTGCTGTGAATTTCAGTCTTGTACATACAGCTATCTAATCACCTTCTTTTCTTGGTCTCATATACATCTCAAACTTAAAATGTTTCAACAAAAAAAAGGGAAAAGGAAAGAAAGAAAAGAAAAAAAAAAGAAAGAAAAGGGGGGAAAAAAGGAAAGAAAAGAAAGGGGGAGGGAAATGCTTATCACCCACCCTTTAAAACCTGTTCTCATTTTTCCAGATCCCTTTTTGGGACTGAAATACTTATTCCCCAGCTATTGGGACCATCACCTGCTTATAAGCGGTGGGGGACAAGCAGCATCAGAGGGCAATTCTCCACCCTTGCCCACCATACTCTCGCCTTGACACATGGATGAGAAATCTGTTGCTAACATGCCCAGTCACTCTCTCTCCTCTCTCTACTACTCCCCTTGCAAGGGGGAGGTGGGGAGTAACTCATATGAGCATTCAGAGATGGGGCTACCAACTGGCCCACCTTTTTCTGGTAGACCTGGCCACTGCATTGCAGGTGCTGTGAGTGCATCTCTTACTCTTTACTATCTTTCAGTTGTTGACTTGGGTGTGAGGCCTTCCCACCATCATCACATGGCCAAAAAGGGAAGTGAGCTTGGAGCCTCCTCTGGAGAAGTTTCCAAGCCTCACAGGTACTTCCCAAGGTCAACACTTGAAGTTTTATGAGAAAAGGGGGACACAGAGCTATTATTGGCTGTTGCTGCTGTGTTTTCTTTCCTGAGTATTATCCATCTTTAGAACACTTAAAGGAAAATAATATGGCCTATACTTGGGCACAGAATGCCACCCTCAATTTCTAACAAATAACAAGTGAAATGTCAGAAGGAGAGAAGAAAATTCTCATTTACTGAGAGCCTGGTATGTGCCACATACTTTATACTCTTTTCATTTGATTCTCATATGATGCATATCTCAGCTGTGTGTAGAGAATTTTTCCCTATGTAATGAAAAAACCTGGTTTTGTCTCCTTTTTAAGCACTATCACTCTCTTATATATTTGGGCAAAAAATGGGGGTGGCCACTCTGTTTGCCCACCCCACACTGGCCACACTTGCCTCCTGTGTTCTCTAAACGCTGTAGGCACATCCTCACCTTGGGACCTCTGATCTGCTCTCTCTGGCTGGTCCCCGGGGTACCTCCAGGTGGGCCCCTCACCTCCTAGCAATCTTTCTCTCAGCCTCACCCTCTCTGTGAGACCTACCTGCTAACCCTACTTAAAGTTGCCACTGCTTGGCCCTTGCCCTTCATGGGGGATTGACTCCTGCTCACCTATTCTACTTTTGCTATTTTCCATACTGCTGGCACTGTCTAACCCACCATAGAATTTACTTATTTCAAGTTTATTATTTATCATCTGTCTGCCCCTCTGGAATGTAAGCTCCATAAGGGTTAGGGCCCTTTCTCCGTATCTGGCATAGTATCCATCTGGCCCTTTGTAAGTGCTCAGGATGACTTGTTGACTGAGTGAATGAAAGGGCTCCCTCCTCCCTCTGTAGCCCTTTAAGAAGCCCTACAGCCCCCTTCTCAGCTCCGTTTATCCTCTTCACAGTGCCATCTCCACCCTGGGCCTCCACTTACTTTAAGGGCAGCCACCTCCTGGAACTCCAGGGCCACCTTCTTTCCCTCATGCTGTGCTGATGGTCACCTGCCTCCTGGCTTCAGAAGAGGGGGTTCATACAACTCTACACCTCCTGATCCTAGGCACCTACCTCTCTAACCCTCAATTCCTCCAAGCCACCAATACTCCAAATTTGCTGCATGTAAGACTTTAAATGCAATTTGAAGGAGAATGGGGTGAATGACAAAAATACACCATAAGAGGGATCAAGTTTAAATCAAATGTCCAACCTCACTTACTGATGCAAACATTCACCAGTCATTCCTGATCCACAGGAAATTCCTTTTTGCTGGGTCCTCTTGGGCTCCAGCCTTTGCTGTCACCCTACTTCCCCTCTTCCTACAAGGACCGTTCTCTTCTGTCCCCACTTTCCTGGGTTTTTTGAACCCAACTCCATCCTCTGCAACACTAAGAGAATGGTTCTCAGGTTTATCTTACTTTATTATAGTAATTTCATTTTAATTTCCCTTTTTGGAATCATCACTATCCAAACCATTATGATGCCTCACTGTCCATAAGGAGGCGGCTGTTGTGGCGTTTTGCTCAATCCAACACCCATCTTGCTCAGATCTCCACCCAGTGACCCAAGGAGCAGTAGGAGCTTTGAAGTTCCAACTTTGTTTTCTGATTTTGGGTTTTTGTAAGAGCCAGGATGAGATTTAGCCAGGTCTCCCACTCATTTGACATGTCTATAAGAGGAAAGGGGCTTTTGGGAAATTTTTCCTCCTTTAGGACAGCAATCGATGTTTTGTTTTAGCTGGTTTTTACCTGGATGAGCATGTTGAGGAGCAAAGGGAAGGAAGGCTGTGGGGGGTGAGTCGGTGCAACCCTTCGTCTTCCAGGGAAAAATCCCCAGAACACTCTCAAAAGCTTGTGGTCCCTCCTCTCTCCTCTCATTGAGGGGCAGGGGATTTCCCCTGCTACTCTTTCTGCCTTTCTAGGCTGGCTCATTATCTGCTGAGCACGTTTCCTTCCCCAGAGACCTGCTCTGAGATGACTCCATCAGTATTTCTGAAGTGTGGTTCAGCTGGGGCCTGACTCCTGTAAATGGCCACCTGGGAATATGGGCAGTCAGTGGGATGGGGGCTTTCTACACTTCCAGCACACTGGGGGAGGATGTTGTGAAGTTCTGAGGAAGATTATGCTTTTTGGCTGACTTGTGTGTGGGGGGGGGGGGAGGAGGGATGTGCAATAAGAATGGTTTGAGTGTCATGGCCTGATGTACCATGGTTTCATGTGTTTTTGAGGCTAAATTTGCAGACTTAGAGTTCCTAATTTATGCTTTTATATTGAACTTTTGAATAAAGGAGTCATTTCTGAATCACTGTATCACCTAACTTAAAATTCAAGTCCACTTTTTCTATGAGTTCAAGGATTTAAGTTTCAATAGCTCTGATTTGTGAGCACCTCTTATTGGCGATAATTCTTGACAAAGGATATTAGGGAGTTTGCAAAATAGCAGCTCAATCATGGCAATTTAGGAAATAAAGGTATGGTTTCACTTTGTTTTTAGCATAGAAAGTTATTTCCTCAGACAGAAATAAATGCCATTATTTCCTGTGAATAACTTGGCAGCTCCCAGTTGTTTCTCACTTTCCATGTCAAGCATCCCAGTTGCTCTGCATCTCTGGACCCCTGCTGGACCTGGGAGGCAGAGGCAGAAAGTTCCAGATACAAACTGAGAAACACATTTTAGGCATCAGCACGGGGGATCAGGGCCGGGGGTGGGGGTGATAACAAGAAGGCCTTCCTCATACAAGTATCACCCACAAGAAAGCCAGAAATGTTTGGAACATTTCATTGAAATTTAAGAATATGAAATAGCTGAAAAGCTTTTAGCAAGTAAAAGTTATGGATAGTATAGATTCATAAGCACAAATACAAGAAATGCCATTGTTGTCTGTTTTATCTTTGAGTACAGTACCCTCTGGCACTCCTTCCCACGAGGAGTCATGTTTCTAGGCTGTAATGCCCCTACTGTGTCATGATTCCAGAAATTCACCTTTGTGCTTGAAAAGGGTTGATTTCATTCCAAACTCTTGCTCTGTAGCTGAGAAAATTCTTTTCTTACTTCCCTTAACCTCAACAATGCTGTTGTGTCTCTGTTCTCCTCTATTCTCAAGAGCTTGGGCAGGGTCATGTTTTATTTAAGAATCTTTATAAAACCTAGTGCTGCTTTTTGAAAGATGCCCTGACCACTGTCTTCACCCTTCTTCCCATTCACATGACTCTGCTTTGCTTTTGGTGATGGCATATCATCTTCTCGAACAGGAATTGTCATCATTTCCCCCTCGTTCTTGACACCCTGGAGTTGTTTGGCAAGCGACTTGGATTTTGTCTCACTTACAAGCAATGACATGGGCCTGAACACACCTTCTTTGTGTTTTGACATGTGTCTTCTCTGGGGAACTTTGCTTTGTGACAGTTATCATAAGAGGATTGATATAAAAGAAGAGGTACTTGACGTTGCTGCAGAAACCTCTTGAAGGCTGGTGGAGCCTGGGCGTTGACAATGATCGTTTCATTCTGACTCAGATAACTTGATTATATTTATTGTTGTGCTTTTTTTTTTTTTCTTCTTCTTCAGAACTTGAAAGTGATGGACTGGGGTGAGCATCTTCTATGTACCAGAAAATTTACTAATATAGATATCAGGTATTTTTCACAGTAATAACCTTGTGATGTTTGTCTAATTATAGCAACTTCATTTTATGAATGAGGAAACTAAGGATTTGAGAAGTTGAGGATCTTGTTCAATTCTCTATTCAGAGCCTCTGATTAAATGATTAAAGCATCAACAACTGAAGGAAGAAACTCAGCTCTATGGGCTTGGAAAGAGTTCTGAAAGTCAATAAATGAAAGCTATTACTATTTTTATTTTTATGTTTTAACAATTCTTGCTTCATGTTTCTCTTTTTGTATTAGTTACAGTAAAAAGCTAAAGTAATAAAAAGCATAATAATAACATGGCTTAAAGAACAAAGATGTTTCCGTCTCTCCTATGTAACAGTCTGAGGAAACTATTCCATTCAAGGTAACTTTGCTCCACAGGGTCATTCAGGGATCTAGGTTCCTTTCACTTTGTGGCTTCTTCACCACCCACAGAATATCCTTAACTGCACAGCCAAATGTGGGTCATTGCCATATCTCTGGTCCAGCCGCTGGATAGGAAGAAGAGAGTAGGTGAAAGAGGCTGTCGTAAGGCACCCAACTTGGAAATGACACATATCACTTCCACTGTAATCTGGCTAGCCAGCCATGTGCTTGATTATACTTCTACTATTACTGAAAAAGAGACAATTGACTTGGGGGAATATATAACAGTCTGCAAAAAAATATTATTATCCTAAAACGTGTATATTTCAGCAATCTCTGAATGCCATGCTCATTTCTTCAGAATGAGTTAGCTGTAGAATTCATTTTCTTTTTATGTTTTTGTTCTGTGAATACAACAAAGGAAGGAACTGTGTTCTCTACCTCCAGGACCAAGCAAAAAGTTCTGCATGTAATGGACATCCAAGAGAAAAATTTGGCATTGCCTTTTCAAGGGAAAACATAAGTTGACTTTCTTTTCCTTTTCAGTCCTTGGGAGAATGAAGACAGGTATGGATGCAAAGTGGTTCATATCTGCTGACCCCACACACTGTATTTGAAAGGAGACCCTAGGGCCAGCAGGCCTGGTGATATTCAACTAATTGAAGAGAAAATGTGATGAAAGGATCTTCTTTTAAAACTCAAAAAGGGAGAGAACACGCTAAAGGTCAAAAACACCCAAATGTGTATTAATTATAAGTGCCTGAGAATTCTGCCCCCAGTGACATCTCTGCTGTCCTGGTTTTACAGCCCATTGATCCCCTTAGAAAGTCTGTCCTCATTTAACAGCTGAAGATGACCCTCTGATCCTGCCGGTGAGAGCTCCACAGGTGACCCAAGTCAGAAAGACAAAATTGGACCGGAGTTGGCCATGACATCTCTAGAGATAATTAGTTCAACCTTAATCTCAGAGGGTTTTTTCCTTTTTAAAAAAATTATTTCACATTATATTCAAAAGAGATGACATTTCTAAATTGGAGCCTGTGTTTGTTGTAAAAGTTTCTGGATGCTTGGGAGAACCAGCCTGTTTCTGATTATTCTCTCCCTGCACCTGTGTGTTAAAATAGAGGGCCTACACCATAGTGGCCCCCAGTAAATATTAATTGAATTAATTGATGAATTACTATGAAAAATAGTAACACAGTTACTGTGTGACAACTATGGAAGGATGAAGAGTTGAGAGGTGTCTAATCCAATCCTCTTATTTTACAGATGACCCAAGTGATGCCTAAAGAGGTCAGGGGCCCTAACTCTACTCCCCCCATGAGTCAGATTTAGAGCTGGGCCTAGCACCCAGCTTCCCCATATTCCCAGCCCCAAACTCTAACCCTTCTGTGTATCAGCAAGCATTAGTGGTGATTTGCCAAGAGGCTTTTACTCTGTGGAAACTACATTCCCACCTGCTTCTGTGTCATTGCTTACAGTGTACTTTCTTCCAGAAACACTCCTTCTTGTCCTCACCCTCTGGGTCCAGGGGATACCTTTATCCCCTCCCTGTGGCATTTGGCCCTGACCACTGTCCCATCCTTCTTGATTCTCTCTCCTCCTTGCATCCAGAGGTCTGGTTCCCTCTGTGTTTCCTCCTCTCTCTCGCCTGGTGGATCCTCAGAGTTACACACCTGTTCCTCACCTGTTCTTTCTCATCACCCTGGACTGTAGGGTTTTATTTATTTATTCATTTTTGAGCAAGGAGTTATTGAGATGAACAAATAATGAATGAAAAATGACCAACTGGATCAAATAATTTATATTTGCACATGTTTTAGCATCTGCTTTTACATCCTGAATTTAAGCAACTCAAACACAGAGGCTACAGGATTGAGGTCCTAGTGATTCTCTGTGATAATTTGTTGAAAATAGGAGTAGATGAATGTGTTTTAGAATTTTTCAAGCATTCATGGTCACTAGGGCCTGGAAGATTCTTCTTTCTTTCACCTCCTCAGCTGAGCACAAAGTAGATCAAAACCAGTTTGCACACAGAGGGCTGCCTGAGTCAAGACTTGATGGCTCTCTCTCCCCTCATTGGCACGACTGGACAGAGAACTATTAGCAAAACGGGGCCCACTTCTCACATCTTTTTTTTTTTTACTTTATTTTATTTTATTATTTATTTATTTTTAGAACATGATTTTTATTTCATCATATTATGGAGGTACAAATATTGTTAGGGTTACAAATATTGCTCCTGCCCCCTCCCTCCCCCGGAAATGTCCAATCCCCTGGTGGTGTGCATCGTACACGTTATGGAAACGTACATCCCTTTCCTCCTCCCCACTCCTGCCTGCCCACCCCCTGCTAGAAAGGTTTTTTTGTTTTGTTTTGTTTTGTTTAACATTTTGGTTACATTGTATATCTTTGCCTCTCCCTAAGAAGGGTTATAGTTATGCCCTCCCCCTCCAGAATGCTCACCCCATCCCTAAGATTGGGTCCCCCCTCCCCACCGAATCTCTGGTGGGTATTGCCACCATTTGAAAATCAAAGTTTAAATCAGTCAGTACCAATTTGATGGTGAGTATATGTGGAGCCCATCTTCCAAGTCTTGTGTTGCCTCACTTTGGATAACAGGCTTAAGCTTAATCCAGGATAGCATAAATGGTGCTAGCTCACTGTCATTTCTTAGGATTGAGTAATATTCCATTGTGAGCACATACCACATTTTAATTATCCACTCATGAATTGATGGGCACCTGGGCTGTTTCCATGATCGTGCAATAGTGAATTGTGCTGCTATAAACATTCGTGTGCAGATGTCTTTATAACAGAATGTCTTATGCTCTTTTGGGTAGATGCCTAACAATGCTATTGCAGGGTCAAATAGTATTTTTATTTCTAGCTGTTTGAGGTATCTCCAAATTCTTTTCCACAAAGGTTGCACTAATTTGCAGTCCCACCAGCAGTGTAGCAGTGTTCCTGTCTCTCCGCATCCTCGCCAGCATTTGTTGTTTTGGGATTTCTTGATATAGGCCATTCTTACTGGGGTTAGGTGTTATCTCATTGTGGTTTTGATTTGCATTTCTCTAATAATTAGAGAGGTTGAGCATTTTTTTATATGTTTGCATGCCAATATTCTGTCTTCTTTGGAGAAGTTTCTTTTCATTTCTGTTGCCCATTTCTTGATGGGATTGTTTGATTTTTTCTTGTTAATTTTTTAAAGCTCTAGATAAATTCTTGTTATTAGGCCTTTATCAGAGGTGTAGAGAGCAAAAATTTTCTCCCACTCTGTGGGTTGTCTATTTGCTCTATTGATGGTTTCCTTGGCTGTGCAGAAACTTTTTAATTTGATCAGATCCCGTTTGTTTATTTTTGATACTGTGGTGATTGCCTTGGGGGTCTTCCTCAAAAATTCTTTGCCTAGGCCAATGTCTGATAGGGTTTTCCCAACATCTTCTTCTAGGATTCTTAAGGTTTCATGTCTTAAGTTTAAGTCTGTTATCCATCTTGAGTGAATTTTTGTGAGAGGTGAGAGGTAGGGATCCTGATTTGCTCTTCTGCATGTAGCTAACCAGTTTCCCCAGCACCATTTGTTGAAGAGAGATTCTTTCCCCCAATGTATATTTTTTTCAGCTTTATCAAAGATTAGATTGCCGTATACTGATGGTTTCATCTCTGGTATCTCAGATCTATTCCAGATATCGATGCTTCTGTTCTTGTGCCAGTACCAGGCTGATTTAACTATTATTGCTTTATAGTACAGTTTGAAGTCAGGAAGACTGATGCCTCCCAGTTTGTTCTATTTAAGATTGCTTTGGTTATACGAGGTTTTTTCTGATTCCATACGAAGTGAAGAATTATTTTTTCTAGATCTGTAAAGAATGCTGATGGTATTTTCATGGGGATTGCATTGATTCTGTAGATCACTTTAGGTAATATTGACATTTTAACTATATTGATTCTACCAATCCATGAACAAGGTAGATTTTTCCATCTGTGTAAATCTTCTGCAATTTCTTTTTTTAGTGTTTCATAGTTCTCCTTATATAAATCTTTTATATCTTTCATTAAGAATACTCCTAGATATTTAATTTTCTTTGGGGCTATAGTAAAGGGTATTGTGTTTTTGATTTGAGTTTCTGTTTGATGGTTCTTGGCATATATGAATGCTTCTGATTTGTGTATATTGATTTTATAACCTGACACTTTACCAAATTCGGTTATCAAGTCTAGGAGTCTCTTGGAAGAGTCCATGGGGTTTTCTAGGTATAATATCATATCATTGGCGAAGAGCGAGAGTTTGATTTTATCTGCCCCCACTTGAATGCCCTTAATACCCCTCTCCTGTCTAATTGCTATCGCTAGGACTTCGAGCACTATGTTAAATAGGAGAGGAGATAGTGGGCACCCCTGTCTAGTTTCGGATTGAAGAGGGAAGGATTTTAATTTTTCTCCATTTAGGATGATACTAGCAGTGTGTTTGTCATAGATGGATTTGATAAGTTTAAGGTATGAGCCATCTATGCCTATTTTGTTAAGAGTTTTTATCATAAAGGTGTGTTGGACCTTGTCAAATGCTTTTTCTGCATCTATTGACAGAATCATATGGTCTTTGTTCTTGATTTTATTTATGAAGTGAATTGCATTTATAGACTTGCATATGTTGAACCATCCTTGCATCTCTGGAATAAAGCCTACCTGGTCATGGTGAATTATTTTTTTGATGTGCTGCTGGATCCTATTTGCCAAAATTTTATTTAGGATTTTTGCATCTGTATTCATGAGGGATATTGGTCTGTAATTTTCCTTTTTTGTTGTGTCCTTTCCTGGCTTTGGTATCAAGGTGATATTGGCTTCATAGAATGAGTTAGGAAGGATACCATCCTTCTCAATGGTGTGGAATAGTTTCTGTAGTATAGGTATGAGTTCCTCTTTGTATGTTTGGTAGAACTCTGCAGTGTAGCCGTCTGGCTCAGGACTTTTCCGTTTGGGCAGGTTTTTAATTACTGCTTCAATTTCTGAGCTTGAGATTGGTCTATTTAGGAATTCTGTTGCCTCCTGCGTGATCTTAGGGAGGTTGTATGGATCCAAGAATTTGTCCATTTCATCTTCGTTCTGCAGTTTTTGGGCATATAGTTTTTTATAATAATCAAAAATAATGTTTTGTATTTCTTTGGTATCTGTTGTGATCTCTCCTTTTTCATTTCTTATTGAGTTTATTACAGTCTTTTCCCTTTGGGTCCTTGTCAATCTAGCAAGAGGGCCATTGATTTTGTTTATCTTTTCAAAAAACCAGCTTCTGGTTTTGTTGATTTTTAGTATAGTTCTTCTGTTCTCCATTTCATTCAGTTCTGCTTTGATCTTTGTTATTTCTTTTCTTCTATTAGGATTGGAAATTGTTTGCTCTTCTTTTTCCAATTCCTTGAGCTTATTCATTAGGTTGTCAGTATCTAAGCTTTCTGTTTTTTGAATGTGAGCATTAATTGGTATTAGTTTTCCTCTCAGGTAAGCTTTTGCTGTATCCCACAGGTTTTTGGTAAGAGGTATCGCCGTTATTTTGTTCGAAGAAATTCTCAATTTCCCTCTGGAAAACCCAGCACAGGATCCGCAGAGGCCTGGACCGTGGGCAGGTTACGCCGAGGGGATGGAACTATCGGCGTGTCCCGAAGCAGTGGAGCTTGGGTCTCTGGAGACCCCAGGAGGGTCCCGGAGGATGGCTCTCACTCCCCTCTTCTGCTCCCTCCCTTGCAGCACTTGGGCCACTGCCCGAGTCCACCCGGCAACTCAGTCAAATGAGCAATCTGTCTCACTTTTCTGTCCCTTCACCTGCAAGGTGTAAGCCTCTAGTGTTTATAGTTCTCCCAGCAATGGCGACCTTACACGGTGCCCTGGAGATTTCAAATTACTTTCTGTTCCTGCCTCCTCTCCAACCTGCCTGCCCGTCCGTGTTACCTCTTCACGCTGTCTTCAGGCACTTCTCTGCTTGTGTGGGCATGGAGGTCGGTGAGGGAGAAGTTATTTTCCTGTAGAAAGGTTCACACAGCCATTTGGCTGGCTGCTAAGCGCGGCCAGCTTACACTCCAATCCCTGCAGTACCACTCGGATTCTCGGAACTTTAGAATAAATCCACTGAGTCACTTTCTTCCTTTTCTTGGCGCTGCTGCCCCTTGAAGCTTCCCTGTAGTTCTGTGAAGCTGATCCTGTAGGAGAACTACCCACTCGAGTGATTCAGGCCGACTTCTTCACCTCCCACTCCAAGAGCAAAGAGCAGGGAGGTCATCCCTAGTCCGCCATTTTTGACAAAGCTCTTCTCACCTCTTCTTAATGAGTGGACCAAGCCCCATGATCTGGGGAGAAAGACTGGTGAGGGAGTGAGCAGAGAGTCCTGGCTGTTTCTGACTTAGGACACTCCATATCTGCCTCTTAGAGACACAGTCTTTCACTATCTTTGTGGATTCCTTCAAGGGTGGGGAAGAAGCATGCTGCAAGGGGAAAAATTATCTCTTTGTGTTCAGTTTCCCCAGTGCAGAAAAAAAGACATTCTGCTAAGAGAGATGGAACAGAGCATTAGAGTCCAGGGTTTGAAACCAGACATGCCACCTTGAGTGAGCAAATTAATGTCACCAAGCCTTTGCTTCTCATCTCAAAAGTGGGGATTATCATATCTACCTTTCAGGGTCATTGGGAAATGAGACTATGAACACGGAATTTCTGATAAAGTAGTTAGTTCATGGTAAGGAATAAATTGTAGCTTCTACCATATGAACTTGCTTATTCAATGAATATATTTGGTACTACAAAAAGCATGTATATACCAGAATAAAACTATGCCTTGCTATGCTAACTGCATATTCTGGTTCCTATAGAGGCAGTTCTCTTAAAGATCCGGCTTCCTGAATTTGGCCTCCCTCCCTTTCTCCCTTTCTCCCTTTCTCCCTTCCTTCCTTCCTTCCTTCCTTCCTTCCTTCCTTCCTTCCTTCCTTCCTTCCTGCCTGCCTGCCTGCCTGCCTGCCTTCCTGCCTGCCTTCCTGCCTTCCTGACTGCCTTCCTGCCTTCCTTCCTTCCTGCCTTCCTGACTGCCTTCCTGCCTTCCTGCCTTCCTGCCTTCCTGCCTGCCTTCCTGCGTTCCTGACTTCCTGTCTTCCTTCTTTTCTTTTTGTCTTCTATTCATTTATAACTTATACTAACCTATTTGAAAAAAAAATTGAGATAACTTGCACCATAAAAACAAGCAAACGGTGACATGATTTACCCAGACAGGAAGATTTAGAATGTTTTAAGAGAAAAAAAAAAAGAAATGGACTAAGAACATATTTTGGTATTCATTCCCCCATCAAAACTTTCAACATTTATTATCATCATATCAATATCAAAAAATAGGGAGAAGAAATCAGACAGTCTCTACCTCCCAAGAAACTATTGTCTAAGGAAAGACAGAAAGTCATTAAAAGACACTTATTGCTATTTTAACATATGCAAAGTCCAATCTTAGGATTGCAATTAAGCTCTAAGTTTTGGTGCATTTCCTGGTAGCAAAGGCAAAAATGTATATAGAACATGGTGAGCTCAGTCTTTCCCTTTATCCGATAAAAGAACACATGCAAATCCTTCTGGCAAGAAAGCTAAACCTGGATTCATAATATGAGTTACTGACCCAGTCGTGACTCCTGGCTACTGCATTCATGCCATTCATAAACAACCCTTAATTCAAAAATAGTACTTACAGCATGTTCTATTGTTGTAGGTGATGTGCAAACATTGTGAGGGGTGGAGGGTTTATGACATTTAATAAAAACAATAGCAATCATTATTTCATTGTAAACAGTTTAATTTTGCCTTTGAAGTATCTTGGTCCTCCTTTTCTGGCCTCTCTTTGCCCCTAAGTTGGTTCCATCTCTCTGCAAGTTCCCTTTCCACTTGGAATGCCCTCTGATTTTCCAGGGCTGTGCATTCTGCCACCCTTGTGGGCTTTATGTCTCTTAATTACCCTGATGTTCACAGCCTCTTTAATTACTCTCTGGTCCACCTGTTTGCTTTCTGCTGGGGCTCCATTGAGAACTGAGCCAGCCTCTAAAGCAGGTAACCACAAGTGGGTGTGCAGGTCTCCTCTACTGTGCTCTTTCGTGACCACCTACACTTCCTAGGCATCGGCTGACCTCTGACCATCAAATCACAATTAGAACTACTTCTGACGTGTGTTGGAGGCTTTGCAATTGGCAAAACACTTTTGTACATCAGGCTAACTCAGGAGCTTATGTATTTATTGTATATATACATATACATATATAAACATATATGTATATATTTTTAATCTCCCCCTTTTCCACTTTATATAGTAAATATTATTTTCCATTTTTTATAAACATTTTTGAAGGGAGCATGATATTCTGTCATATACATACAGCAAAAAATTCTCTATTGTTAGACAATTAGGGTGTTTCCAATCTTTTTAAAGCTACATTACATTAAAAATTGTTTTGTAGAAATTTGGACTATACATCTCTGATTATTTTCCAAAGTTGGATTCCTATAATGAAATTTCTAAGTCAAAAGTTATAAAGCATTATAACACTCTTGACAAGTATTTGATATTTGCTTTATTGGTTTTATTTTCAAGTGGGTCCTTTGGTAGACGCTATAGAAATACTATGAAGGGTTCTTCTAACTGGGTGGCGTGAAAGAATTCTTTCGAAAATACATGGTCCGATCTATGCAGAGTCAGGCGCGTGCGCACACACACACTGCTAACTACAATTCTTTCTCATTGAGGAATTGGTAAAATTCCTAGTCAAGTGTGAACAAGGAAAGTGCCTCTACCCTGATCCTGCCAGAATCTTCTTCAGTTGTTCTGTCTCTGCACTGTATGTTAATGTTCCTCTTGATCCCGTCTGTCTCACGTTCCAGGACAGCCAGCATGTGTTTAAATGGTCATGCCGTGTGTCAGGGATTTTATGCTGTTTGCAGAGAATTCTTTCTATCTGCAGAGAGTACAGACTCTCCAGCCACTATCCCTAGCTCTGTCCATTCCTAACATGCTACTGCACCCACATGCGCAGTGACGGACCATAAGGAGGACTGCCACTTCCAGAGAGGGCTATCCAGAATGTTTAATTCTGTTGACTGATGGGGAGTAGTTACTCTTCCCGTGCCCCATGACTCTGTGGGTATTCTGTGACACTTCCCATTGATCCAAATAGCTCCTAGATCTGTCCCTAGGGTGTATTTCCCGTGAGTCTCCCCGCCTCCCACATATGTCCTCCAATCAGGTCACCTAGTCCTGACTGGTTTGTTTTTTAACCATCTGCACATTCATGGAGGCTTTGCAACTATCTGAACAGGTTTTTATTTTAATTATTTGTCCAGCTTTGGCATACAGGCAACTTCTGTACTTTCAAAGTGACATTGTATCATAGCGGTTTTTATGACACTGAGAACTGAGAAATGGTTGGCTTTTCTTTTTCATTTTCTGGCATTTTTCAGTTGCGGATGTGCCTGGGACTATGAAATCAGGAGCATCGTGGGTGAGGGGAACGCTGAGAAGCAGGAGGCATTTCTCTGGTAATAAAGATATCGTACTGGTCCCTCACATTTCTCAGGGAAAAAGAACCACAGCATGTTAGAAACCGAGAGGAGAATTTAGTGCATATGTTTGGAATCTATAACAAGCTAATTTGCTCCCTAAAGACAGTTCTGCAAGAAGGCAAGTCAGTTTGGGCAGACGGAGACAATTTTAAGGAGTTAGAGCTCTTAGCTCAACTGAAATTGTTTGGGAAGAAACCCCTGGTGTAAACCAGTAAATACTTGCTTTGCAAACACCTCCTCAAGCTAGTTGCTTGCTCTGAGCTGACAGGGACATGCTTCGGGGCAAGCCCTCAGCTGCCAAATGAGTGTGCCCATTCGGAGCTGAGAGGAAAGGGTTAATTTAATTGAGAATTTGTTGGCTTCTGTGGGGAAGCTGAAGGGAAAACCACACAGAGGAACTCATGAGCCTTCATGAAAATTTAATTCGATTTCGTGAAAACGAACGACTCGTATCCGGGCTTGCTGTGTTTAATATTAAAGCAAGGATGAGCTCCTAAGACAGGGATGGAACTGGGTAAAACCATAATCCCACAGATAGATTGTGTGTGTGTGTGTGTGTGTGTGTGTGTGTGAGAGAGAGAGAGAGAGAGACAGAGAGAGACAGAGAGAGACAGAGAGAGAGAGATGGAAAGAGAGAGAGAGAGAGAGAGAGAGAGAGAGCGAGCTCCAGCCATAGGGAGAGTCAGAGGGAGGTTCAAACCCAGGGACTGGGGGTCTGGGGGGTTGGGGCATCTGGCTCAGGCCTCATAGTCACAAAAGGCTTCACATATAGCTTTTCCCCCAAATGACACTTAATGAACTTTCTCAGGGATAGCTTGACAGGGTGAACAGAAATCTGTTCCCTCAAAGGAACTTTAAAACTTGTCATCAGGCTTCAGGGCATGCACTCCAAATTCATATTTTAAAATAAATTGTATAATTATCTATGTAAACCAATTATATTGCTTTGCATTTACTTTGCTGCTAAAAGTGTTAATTTATTAGAAGTAAATACTTAAAGTAGGCAACAGTGTTTGTAGACCTGTCTTGGCATTTTTCCATCCTTTGGATACAATGAGAAACTCCTACATGAGTAGTCAGGGCTGCTGAGAGACCCTGTTTGAACCAGAACACACACAACAACCACCGTAATAGTAAAAGCAATTGATTAATAATAATAATAATAACTATTAATACATAGCCAGTTCGTGAGTCCTATGAGCCAGGTATGAGCTGGGCTGTGCTGCAGGTGCCGTGATATGTCACCCCATATGCAAAGCCTGCTTTTCGAAGCCCTCCACACGCTGGGCAGTAAGTAGGTGGTGGGGAGGGGGCCACTTTCAACTATGTGTTGTTTCTTTTTTTTTTTTTGCCAGTTATGTTTTATGCTTATTAAGAGTCGGCTGTATTTGTTCCCAAACACCAGTTTATGTCAGTTGTCCTTACTATCAAATGTTTAATTAACTACTAGGGAGTATGATGAAATACGATGGCAAGAAAAATGTTGCTATAGCTGTGAAGACCAGGGTGGAAGCTTTGGAAAGAATTTGTTGGACCCCTGCCATGAACCAGGCTTTCTGCTGAGCGCTGGCATGCATTAGCTCCTCTTCTTATAATAACCACTCTAAAAGTTAGACGTTAGTATCCTTACTGCTATGGTGATCAAAATGAAGCTCAGAGAGCTTAAGCAGCTTACTCAAGGTTACACACCTAATAAGTAGTAAACCAAAGTATGAACCCAGGCTGGGAGACTCCAAAGCCCATGTGCTTTGCACTGGATTGCAATGCCCAGCCCCGTGCTGCCCGACATTGCCTTAGGCATGCAGGCTGGGGTGGAACAGACACAAGTCTTTGCTCTAGTGTAGCTCAGTGTCTCAGGGGGCAGGCAGACCAGTAAACAGACCATGACAATGAAGTTCAGGTTAATGCTATGAGCATAATGGGTCTGGGACTCCACGGGAAGGCAGACAGGGGGTGTCTGACCCACTCTTGGGAGCAGGAACCAAGGGAGGCTCCAGGAAGAGGGGCCCCCAGATTGTGTCTTGAAGCACAAGCAAGCACCTGGCAGGCCTATGTGCTGCAGACTCTACCTGAGATCCCAGCAGCCGGCTTTGTTAAAGCCTTTCTGTCCTGAAACTCTGTCCTCACAACCCGGCATGGCCCAGTGCTTCTGGCCACCTGATGGGATAATGAAAGAGGCAAGTGGGCAGGTGGGATCCGAGCCTCACACTCCCACGGCCCCACGCCTGTGGGTCTGGGTGACATTGCTGCCCCAAGGCCTCCCCAAATTCTAGTTAAATTTTCCACAAGGTAAATAGGGCTTTGTCAAAAAGCTGGGATTTGCTGACCTTGTCTTGTTCGTCAGTTTAAAGGCTACGAGTGAAGGTGGGTAGGAGGGGTTGGGCAGAGGCTCCAGGGACTTTTCCAGGCTCATTTGAAGTGAGAAGTGCTAAGCCTGCCATATTTAATGGCTGGCCTGGGAGTGCATTTGAAAGCGCACAAGCGGCACTTCCCCTCGACTCTCAAATGCCCTATAACACTGCCGCCGGGCCCTGCTAAGTGGCACCTCCATCCCCACCACGGACAGGGGCCTAGGGACCAGCACAGATTCTCAGACAGCCCCTTACCTGCCAAGCCTGTGGCCCTCTCTGTTCTCTCTCTCTGACTGTTGAAGAAATTGGCTTTTCTTCATGTGGGGTCTCTGAGGTTCTTTGGGGGCTATGAAAAACCTGTTCAAGAGGCAGCGCTGATGAGAGGACAGGAGGAATGGACAGCCTCATGGAACCTGAAGTCTCAGTTAAAGCTTAGGGGCCCCCAGACATCATTCCTCTTATTGTCAGTTGAGTTTTGAGAGATGAAATCTTAATGGCTGGTCAGGACAGCTAATTGGAAGTTATCCCCTTACATGACATTCTTGGATTAAAAGCTTTCTCTGTTCCCTTAGATTATGGCCTGCCCAGACATCAATTTCATCCTTTGATTATGTCTGAGCTCAGCACCAAGTCTTCTGGGGATTGCCTGGAGTGCCCGGCCCATTTCACCAGGGCCTGGCCACAGCTGGGATCTGAATTAGCCAGCGACGATGTTTTTTTCTCTACTTAATGACATCTGATCAAAGCCTTGGTATGTCTGTTACAAATAAATAAATAAATAAGAAATAAAAGCTGCAGAATCAACACTTTAAAGAAGTCTTCTCCTTGCCTTTCCGGGATGTCTAATTAATGATGTGAGTGGGCAATTTGCTGCAGCCCTCACTGATTAATTTATCAAATGTTGAAGCCTTTCCCGTCTGCCTCTCAGACCAATTAGCTGAGTGTTGGATGTGACGGGCAAGGCAGTATCTCAGGGAAACCCCTCGCCTCTCCCTACAATGATCTCCCCCCTTGGAACCATTCCTCCCCCCATTTCTCCTGGGTGAATTGCCCAAGGCTGGTTCCTAAGTACCCAGCCTATCCCACCTTCTCTGGCATGAGTGGTCCCAAGCAGACTGTAACTCAGGACAAAGCCACAAACTCAGTGGTCTCAGAAGGGCCACAGCCGCCACTCCCCAGCCCACCACCTGATTAGGCTCAATTTTCGCTTTACAACAGATCCACTTGTATTGTTCTCTAATTAATAGCAGGCAAGGGCTCACACATGCCTAGTGTGTCATCATTTGTAAAGTGGCTTTCACACCTGTTATGATTAAGAGTCAAGGAAAATAATTATTATCCATTTAGCAGAGAAGAAAACTGATATTTAGACAGGTGTATCTCAATTGTTCAAGTTCAGTGCATCATGTGTTTGATGCCACAATTTTGAGGAATAACACGCCAACCTAAATCTCAATGGCAGTCAACAGGCTTATTTATTTAGCTCACTTTTCTATGCGTTAGCTGCGAGTTGGCTGATTTCAACTGGGATTGGTTCTGGTGAGTTTTTGCTTTTGTTCCACGAGTCTCTTATTCTCCTGGGACAGAGGGCTGCCCTGGGTGTGTTCTTCCTGTGGTGGTAGAGAGACACAAGAGCCTAGACTTGGAGCTGGCACACAGTTACTTATGTCTCATTCTATGGGCCAAAAGAAGTTATACAGCTAAACCAAATCAAGAATTGGGGGAGTACACTCTGCTCTATTTAGTGGGAGGAGCTGCCAAATCACATGACAAGAAGTATATGTCCAGGAGGGATGGAGAACTGTGGCCAGGAGTGCAATCTACTATAGTAGCACAGCAGGAAGAAGCAGAGCCAAAACGCTAACCACAGTTTTGCTCCAAATCCTTTATCTTGTCATTGTACAAATATTTTTGGAGCACCTACATAGCATTCCAGGCACTTTAAAACAGGGACAGAGCAGTGAGTAAGAAAGACAACGTTTCTGTTGTTGTGGAGCATAATTTTCTAGTGAAGAGAGGCAGAAAAATAGTTTAAAAATCAGCTAGTGATATGGACAATGTGACCAGGAGATGGAAATGGTCTATAAAGGGCCAGATCATAAATAGTTTAGGTTTGGGGAGCCACAGGTCATCTGTTGCAACTGCTCATCTCACAGTTGCAACATGAAACCAGCCAAAGACTGAACAGGTGAGGCTGTGTTGCAATAAAACTTTATTTACAAAAACAGCCAGGGGCAGGATTTGGCCTACAGGCTGAAGTGTGTTGACCCCTGACGTATAGAATTTAAACAGCAATGGTATGGAATGAGCAAGAATGGTGACTTTAGGATAGATGATCAGAGTGGATCTTTCTGAGCCCATTATGTTTAGACTGAAAACTAAATAACAAGAGGTAGTCAGTCAAGTGAAAGTCATGGGTAAGAAGGTCCAGACAATGAAAACAGCTAGCACAAAGGACCCAGGGTGAGGCAGATCTGACGTGTGAGGAATCAGAAGAAATCCAGCATGGTTAGAGCTTGTGGGAGAGACAGAGAGTGAGAGGAGATGGTATTCAGGTTAGTAAATTTGAGTTTAGTCTAAGTGTAATGAGAAACGTAAAAGAAAAAATCTGTATCAGATGCTTGCTAAAAATGGCAAGACAGATTTTATTCAAGCTACTGCAGTAGGGGAAAGAGGGAACTGGAACTCAATGCATAGATATATTCTGTAATCTATATGTTGTATAATATAGAATTGAACTCAACTCCAAATAGAGCTAAGATTGCCAAAAGCAGAGTGAGAGGGTCAGTGGATAGAAAATTAATAAGAGGAAATTGATCAGACATCAAGGGTAGGGGAATTCTTACTAAACTGCCTTAACAAGATTCTTCCTAAAGGCGGATCAAGGGCTTATACACCAAGGGTGAGGAATAAGGAACTTCATCAGATATTATGACTTGAGGATTTTGACTAAATTGGCTAGGACTGGGCTTGGCAGGCCAGGGGCAGCGTGGCCCTTGGCCTAGTAATAAAGAGGGCTCACAGGAGCCTGCCTCAAGTTTGGTCAAGAATGAAGTCTGTGAGAAGTCCCTGTAGTGTTTTGATCAGGGGAATGACATGATCTCAATTTTAATTGATTAGACTGACTGCTATTTCCAGATTTATTACAAGGTGACAAAAATAGAAACAAGAGAACTAGTTAGGTGAGAGGCATTGGTGACTTAGACAAGAAGTATGCCAGTGAAAATGGACAAAAGCATATGGGTTAGCAGGAGTTTAGAAGGGAGGTTAACAGAAATTTTCAAGTGGTTAAGTATAAGAGGTGAAGAGAAAGGACAAATCCAAGATTACTACCAGAATTTGGATTGAGCACATGATAGAAGGACTGTGATCTTACTAAGACAGGGAATACCGGGGGAAGAGCAGCTTTGGGGGTGGGAGGGAATAGAGTTCTATTTTGTTCAGCTAAAATTTGAGATGGATATTAGGCATCTAAATAGAGATGTAAAGTATATGATGAATCTATTAGTCTAGAGTTTCATGGAGATGTTCTTTCTGGAGATGCAAGTTTGATAAGCTGTCTGTAAAGACAGCATTGTAATTCATAGGAATTGTTGAGTTATTTAGGAATAGAGTGCAGGTAAAGAAGAAAAGTTAACAAAAGTTTGATTCCCAGGGTATTCTAACATTAGAGGTTGGGAAGAGAAGAGGAAACCAGGTAAGAAGAATGAGAAGTAACCAGTGATGTAAAAGACAAAGCAAGAGAATGAAGTTCCACAAAATTTAATGAAAAAAAAGGAGAATAGTTGACTGTGTTTCCTATTGCTAAGAAATACAAATGATGTAGCTGGAGTTCTTTCATCCTCTAATCATCAACTTTTAGTGAATGATGAGGCTATAACTAGTATTTAAAGCAATCTTAATATGGCAATAGTAATATAAAATTTCTGTTAAAAGGATAAATTATTTAATAAAAGATATCAGGATCATTGACTCATATATTATAAATAAAATTAAATCCCTACCTCACACCATACAAAAAACTTTTGTTTTCATAAAAACCTAAATATGATAGACAAGATTACAAATATATTAGAAAAGTAGGAAATTATCTTCAAAATTTTGAGATGGAGGATTATTTCCTTAAAAATCCTTGAAAGAAAATATAGGAGAAAAATAAATGAATTTGAATACATCAATTAAAAGATTGCTGTTCAGTGAATGAAACCACAGACAAAAAAAAAAAAACACCAAACAAACTGGTAAACAATTGAGAGAATATATTTGTAAAGTACATAACTGACAAACCTCTTTATTTTGAATATCTAAATTCAGAATATTAGCAATAAAATGTTAGGCACCTCAAACTTGTTCCCTGAATAATTATAAGAGAATATAAATAGGTAATTTTTTTTAAAAAAAGCAAACTGAAAGCCTAGCAAGTATATGCTGGGTTGATTAAGTTATTTGGAGAAATGCAAATTAGTAATATGTCATCACTTTACATACTTACTCAGCAAAATAAGCACCACAATAGAAACCTATAGTGTGCCAAACACTAGCTCTAAGGAGGGAATGGCTGTTTTTATGTGATAAAAGCAAAGAGAGTAAGCCTGGAGGTGATATTTCAGCTGAGTTTTGTAGGATGTATGAAAATCCAACTTGTGGAGAGCAATGAGCAGAATCAAGAGGTACAGTAGTTCCCCCCTTACCCATGGTTTAGCTTTCTGTGATTTCAATTGCCCACAGTCAACCATGGTACAAAAATATTAAATGGCTAATTCCAGAAATAAAAAAATTCATAAGTTTTTTTTTTTTTTGACACAGAGTCTCACTTTGTTGTCCAGGCTAGAGTGAGTGCCGTGGCGTCAGCCTAGCTCACAGCAACCTCAATCTCCTGGGCTTGAGTGATCCTTCTGCCTCAGCCTCCCGAGTAGCTGGGACTACAGGCATGCGCCACCATGCCCGGCTAATTTTTTTTTTTTTATATATATATATCAGTTGGCCAATTAATTTCTTTCAATTTATAGTAGAGACGGGGTCTCGCTCTTGCTCAGGCTGGTTTTGAACTCCTGACCTTGAGCAATCCGCCCGCCTCGGCCTCCCAAGAGCTAGGATTACAGGCGTGAGCCACAGCGCCCGGCCTCATAAGTTTTTAATTGTTTGCTATTCTGAGTATTGTGATGAAATCTCTCCATTCTGCTCAGGATGTGAATTATTCCTTTGTCCAGTGTAACTGTGCAGTATATGATACCCAACCATTAATCAGTTAGTAGCCATTTTGGTTATCAGGTAGAAAAAATAGACCTGAGGGTCTGAAACAGTGCACAGTACTGAACCCTATATATACTATTTTTTTCTACCTGATAACTACTGTACCTCTTAGAATGTATCCCATGTGGGGGGGGTACTTCTGTAATTGGCCATAGAAACAGAGTTGCAAATATACCAATAGAAACAATTGTTAATAAATCCTTTGGCAATGAAATGCCAGTTACCAATAACGCCCACCCAATGCCTTAGGGACGAGTTGGGTGGTTGCATCCAAGGATGACTCATGGAAACAGCTAATGTGTGGAAGAAAAATCTCAAAGGCAAAGCACCCATTACTAGAAAGTGGTGTTCTGAGCAATACAATTGGTGGTTTAGCAACCACCAAAGCAGCGTTCTACCTTCTAGGAAGGCAGGGCAAGGAGATGCTCATAGTATGATTCGAGGGATACATAAAAGGTATGCAGCTTCTCCAAAATCTAGACAAAATTTCTAAAACTTCTGTCTTAAGAGGTAACACCCTGGAACCCTCATTTAAATGCAAATAATGGCTAGGAATAAGGGATGGATCAGTTTTGAATTATGATGAAAGGGAAACTTTTAAATTTGATGGGGTCTGTATCAGTGAGCCTGAGGAAAATTCTACAGAGCAAGAATCACAGCTACTGGAGCCTGGGAACTTGGCAGGAAAAACTGATATGGGCAGTGGAGAAGGTTCTGAAACACCTTCTGACTGAGTGGCCTTGGGTAATTAACGTCTATGGGCTTTAGATTCCTTGTTCACTCATTCATCCATTCATTTCTCAATCCAGCTACTCATTTGCCAATTATTTACTGAACACCTCTGTGTTCTAGGCAGTTTACAGGGCACCTTGGCCCTGACTGTAGACAGCTTGCAGTCTGGTGGGGAAGATACTTAATGGATAATAACTTCACCATTACCATGAAGGAATGAACGCTCACCACAGTGATGCATGGTGCATAATTAGGTTGGGAGGCCATTGCTCTCCAAGAGTGTATAATAGGGAGTTTTGACTTAGTTAAGGATATCTGGGAAGGCTTCCATGAGGAAGTGACCCTTGAGCTGAGATCTACAGCATAGGAAGGAACTGACTAGGTGAAAAGAACAAAAAGACCAGCATGGGCAAAGGTGCCTGGAGGGAGCCTGGTGCTTACTGGGAACAGAAATGAGAGTAGGATAGCTCAAGCGGAAAGAGCAAAGGAAAGGATTGTGAGAGACATGCAGAAGAAAAAGGGAGCCATACTTTATGGGGCATGATGAGCCATGATAAGCACATTTGCATTTATCCCAGGCATAATGAGAAGCCACCTTAAGTGATTTAAGCAGAGAGGTGACACAAATAGTTTTGCATTTTGAAGTGATCACTTTGACTGTTTTGTGGAAAACACTTTGGAAGGGGCCAAGATGGGATGCTCACGTGAATGGAGCATTGCATTGTTCAGAGGAGAGATGACTATGGTTTGAACTAGAATGGTGGCTGAAGAGGGAGCGTGAAACAGATAAGTGTGAGAAACACTTCAAAGATAAAATTCTCTGGGCTTGGATATGATTGATGAGAGGCAGACAGCATCCAGGAGCACATGTAGATTCTGACCTGCTCAACCAGATGACAGGGTCGTAGACTGAGCCAGGGGTCCTGGAAGGGACCTAGTCATCTGTAAACTGGGGGTAACCTTGCCAATCCTGCTTTGCTCACAGATTTGCTGCCAAGCCCCAATGAGAGAAAGTATGTGACAATGTTTCATAAATGATGTGTTGCTGTAGACATATAAACTATTATTATTTTCCCACCTGCTGTCCTTAATGACTCAGCAGTGCCCAACCACCAAATCTTCTAAGGAATTCTAAGTTCTCACTGAGAAGCAAACAAAGTAGGTTCATCCCATCTTGGCAACAATCAGAAAAATCAGACATAATAAAATCCTTGGGGCAAAAAAAATGTCTTTTGCCAAAACTACAGCCCACTCAGAGGCTTCAAGTGCCAAGTTTCCAACTCAGCTGAAATCTTTTACACTTCTAGTTCTTCTCATAGTTGGCAAATGACAATATAGTGAGCGGGGGAAGATTCCTTGATTATTAGACTTTCTGGACCTTTTCAGTATTGCAAAACAATATTTTGAACTACACTCAAGTGATTCAGAAGTGTAAAGACTCAACTGGCTTAACAATACTGATGATGTGAATGCATCGTGAGCTATGGATTTTTCCTTCTTTCTAAGGAGTCAAACTTTAGACTTTGCTGCCTTGGAATATAATGCAATTGATGGGTTTCATTTCATGGAGTTCCCCTTATTTCCACAGACTATGGCAGCTCTGAGTAAACTCAAGGGCACGGAGCCACAGCTAGGTTATGTGCCTCAATTTCCAGCCAGATTTATTACTTACGTGAAAAAGTCCCTGAGTTTCCAAGCACCCTGTGGGGCCTCTTGTGCTTAACACTTCTGAGAACAAAATCCTTCCTCTGTACTATCACAGTCATGGTCCCTCAGGATCCCACACTGCTTTGCCTGTTGGTGTTCGCTTTCACCCCTTCCCACAGTGTCTGTCCTCTGATCCTGCAGAATACTTCTTCCTGCAACCCATGTTGGCTTTGGTTTCTGGCTAACTTCACCTCATTTTTCCTTATTCAGCAAGGGAATTTTCTCTTTTCATTTCTGGCCTCCTCCTGCCCCATCTAAGGTTTCCTAGTAACCTGGTTTTATCTCTATCAGAGCATGGATCACCTGGCCTGGGATGTGTAGGAAGGTGAGACCTAGCATTGAATCTCTAATGTTGCTACACTCACTATATTCCCTCTGACACCGCTAAATGCTTTAGATAGTCCCAGTGTATCTTGGAACATTCCACTTGCTGTCCTCCAGCCCCTTGCTCTTCTGTGTTGGATTTCGTCTCCTGGACCCCCTGCCTTCCTCTTTGTTGGTTTATTCACGTTTTTTAATGTTACTCTTAATGTTACTTTTTAATGTTACTCTTTAATGTTACTCTACTTTTTTCCTGCATTTACTCTACTTTGTCGTCTATTCACGTGTGGGATTTTATTCTCTAGCCAAATGCTTAATTTCTGAGAGTTCCTTCTTCTCTTCTGACTGTGTTTCAAATGTGTTCTTGTTTCTTAGTTGCACATCTCGTGTCCCTGAGAATGTTAATGGAGGACAGGAATAGATGCAAGGGCTCAGTTGGGTGTTATCCTGTATATTAAAAAAAACAACAACAACAACAACTAGCAAGCTTTAGATTCTTTTCTAAACTTTGAAACATTTTAGAAAACTTGAGTGATATCTACTCACTGAAGGCTTGAAAGAATTCACCCAAAATACCATCAGAGTCTAGTGTGCTCTCTTTTATTTTTGTTTCACATTTTGCCTAATTTCAGCTTTGGTTGTTGGTCTATTAGGGCTTCCTTTTTCTTCTGTGGTCAATATTAGTAATTTGTAGTTTTTATCAAATAATTCATTTTATCCAGAGTTTCTAATTTTCTAGCACGTGTTCTCACATAACTCCTTAGAGATCTTTTGCATCTGGTTATCTGATCATAAAGGAGAGTGCAGGCTTAGGAATGACATGATTTGCTTCCAAATCCCAGATATTCCACTTATTGGCTCTGTGATTTTGAGCAACCATTATGAACTTCATCATAATTCTCCCTTATTCTAAGAATTAAATGCGCAGCCCATTTAAAGTATTTAGCAAAGCTTAGTAAGTCTTCATTGAATGTTATCTCTTTGGAAAACTAGAGCCTCAATGTTTTCCTGCATATACCCACAAACAACCTTAGGAGGAGGAACAAAAGAGCTTAACTATACCAGACACAGTGATTCCCAACTTTGGGCCACTATACTAGCTGTTCCCACTCCCATATTTTCACATGGCTGACTCTTTCTTATAGTAAAGATTTTAACACAAATTTTATTTTCTCAGAGAGCCCTCCCCCAGGGCTGTTGCCTATAGTTGTTCATGTTGTGCAGTGTACAACTCCAGGGGCACCATTTCCATCAAAGTTTGTGCTAATGGTGTCTTGCTAGAGTTGTACAGGAATAATCAGCACAAGCCATGCTGGGTGGCTTTTGTCATCTCTGACTATGCAACCTAATAACCCCCAATCTAATCCCAGTCATTTTATATTTTTTTCATTCTTTTTACCATTTGTTGATAGCTGTTATCACTATCCCAAACCATGTCATTTATTTATTAGTTGTCTATCTGCCCACACTAGAATGTAAGCTCCACAAGTGGGGACTTTCTGGCCCACACTGTAGCCCCAGAGCCTAGAAGAATGCCTGGATCACCACAAATGCTCAAGAAATATGCATCAACTCCAAGGACCAAAATATAAAGAGAAATCAGAAAGGGACAGTAACTAGGAAATGAAAAGTCACAAGGAACCAGTGAATGAATTCTCTCCCTGTCTATCTGCTCCTTGTCTCAGCTTCTTCCCACATGTCTACTTCATTTTGTTCTCTGCAGGTCAGCTTCCCAGCTTGGTAGTCTACTTGTCAGATGGATGATGGCTGCTCCCACATTCCCAAGATACAGGTCCAGCTACAAGGAGGGACACCCTCAAATTTCTCTTGGGCCTGATTCCATGTTGCAAAATGAAGAACGTGATTATTTTAATTTGAGCCAAGTGTCCATTGCAGGTACAATGAGCTATGGTGAGGAGAATGAGGCCATATGATAACTCATGGCTAACAGTGAGAGGCTGTCTAGGGAATTTCCTGGGGAAGACAAAGAAATCTTTGTGATCAAGACAGACTCCAGTTTCTGACATGGGAGGCAGTGGAGCCTCAGGTTCATGTGAGAGCCGAGGAGTCCAAAATGCTCAGCAGAAGTGGTCAGGGGATAAGGATCCATCCAGATTCTGATATCTTTTTGCAATCAACTGTGTGATGTGGAACAAACATTTATTTCTTTTAATTTAATTTAATTTTATTTTTTGGAACAAACATTTAATTTATTGTCCTTACCTGATAAATAAAGACACTGGTTTAATTATGTCTGTGGTTTTTTCCCAACTCTGCCATTTTGTGAGTCTTGGAACCTGCTAATGCCCCACACTAACCCGCCTTTAACTCACCTACCTACTCCCACCAGCATTGGCACTGTATCGGGGGAAATCATAGTGTCCACCAGAGGCCAGAAAATGCTGAGAAATAGCAGAACTAGGGGTGAGAAAACCATGTGAAGCTCCACAAAAAAGAGATTGCTGTATACTGGAACATAATGAAGTCCACAAAAGAAGACCGATTAAAGATGTTCAGACCTGTAGATCAAAATAAAGCAAACAAATTCAAGGGAAAAGTGGGGCAAAAGTGTAAGATAAAGTGAACTCAGCTGAGAAAATGTTCAAGATGCTCAAACGGAGATGAGAACATTCCCAGATGGAGGCACTCCACAAACGGATCGGTGCAATCCTTTCTCCCATGTTATGTGGCTCTGAGCCTTCAGAGAATGAGTTCTAAATCCTCCCAACATCCCCACCTATTACCCCATTAGTCCCTCTCTGTGTGTTAGTGTACTTTGAGGTGTTTTTTCAGCTGAAAGATCCTTAAAAACAGAGCTCCATGCAAGCTGGAGATCTGAGGAAGCTCAAGTGGTTCTGGCTGTAATCAGCAACTGCTGAGATGCCTGGAATCACACACAAAATTAATTGAACAGTGGAGAGTAGACGGAGAATGGAAAGGGTCATACGACAGGTGACCTGGAGAAATGCTGATGCTTCGATGAAACTTTCGATTTATTTGCTGCCTATGGGCAGGGACTATTATTGTATTATATGTGCTTCATTTTTTCACCCCAAACAGCAGTTGGCATGCTACCAGGCAGAAAAGAAGCAGGGCTGTATGTTTGTGGAAGAGATGTCGGTGATGCCTACTGTGCCCACAGAAGAATTTCTTCTCTGTGCATTCTTTCTTTAAAACTTTTTCGATCTGATGCTCCCATTAAGTCAACTGACACTCTTTGGGACTCACACTGAGAAAAATTTGTGTGTGCTATTAAAGTCTTGGTATCTGGGACAACAAACTGCCTATGAAGTTCCATTTAACAACATTGGCCTTCTAAACTCTCAATTCTTTTTTGAATAGATCTTGCTTTACTAGATCTTGATCATCTTCAGGAAAAAGTCCAACTATCTTAGCATGACAATCAATGTTCATCATACTCTAGCCTTTGGCAAACTCCTCCAGCTCATCTCTTGACAATTTTCCATCTTATGCCTTGAAGTTCCCTGAACCTGCCATATTTCTGCTAGCTTCTGAACATTGCGCATCCTATTCCCTCCTTTCCAGGAATGCTCTTTCTCTTCCTCCACCAATCTCATGCTTTCCTTTTTTTTTTTTTTTTTTTTTTTTGGATTCAGCTCAGATGCATGGACCCCTCTGACCTCTCATAAGCCCTTTATCTATGCCTCCATCACAGCACTCATCATTCCATACCATGATTCATTCTTTCCTTTTCTTCTATTTTAGATTAGAAGCTGAGTGAGGGTTGGACTTCTGACTTATACATCACTATACTCTCAGTTCACATGACCATGCCCTGTGTATTCTGGGTATTCAGTAAGTTGTTTGTTGAATGAGTAAATGAATGAATGAAGTGATAGGCTAAAGATAAACCCAGTAAGGTGGTATAAGAATATCTCTATGGTAAGGACTCCATTCTCTTCATTTCTTCATTGACATACTCCACTGAATCACTGTGCTAGGAGCCACACTGGGTCTCTGAAATCCACAGCCATTATCAGAGCTTATCTTGGGAAAAAATCAGAATCAACTTGAAAACACACTGTGGAGGCACCTCACAGAGACTGCAGGGAAGCCTCAGGAGCAAATGGAAGTTATTCTGCCACGGCTTCCTTACTGATTCTAGACTCAGGCTACGATACTGACAGCACTGAGAAAAAATTCAAAATAAATGAAAGAAGTAGCTGCTCTTGTGCCACCTGTCAATGCTTGTCATTAATAATAGATAAGTCAAAAACTTCACATACTGCATCTCTTCTCATTTTGGGAGAAGAGCTGGGGAGAGACCTATCCCAGCCCATATGAAAGTCATTTTTTCTTACAGTTTGAAGTCTAAGTCCAGCATTGGATATCCACGGGCTTATAACTAGTTATGAAAGA
This sequence comes from Microcebus murinus, assembly GCF_040939455.1. Classification (NCBI taxonomy): domain Eukaryota; kingdom Metazoa; phylum Chordata; class Mammalia; order Primates; family Cheirogaleidae; genus Microcebus; species Microcebus murinus. The sequence goes on along the minus strand of NC_134110.1, from coordinate 33,005,469 downwards.
GGTGAAAAGGGGTGAGTGTGGATGGACAGGTGGATGGATGGATGGTTGGAGGGATAGATGGGAAGAATGGAAGGAGGGAGGAAGGGAGATTAAGAAATATTGATTAAACTTGGTAATTCATTGTATTTTGGGGACAGAAGAGGCAGAAAAATCAAATGTAATTAATAGTTTCCAGCTTAGGAGAATAGGAGAATGGTAAAAACTAGGGGGGAGAGAAGGGTGATATTGCTTTAAGAGCACTTCTATGATTAGGCACAGATGGGAAGTGATTTTCTCTTCCCTAAACTGAGGGGTTTATTCGGATCATAGAGGTAAGAAGAGAGTTCATTGGAGGTTTCCATATGTTGCCATTGCTCCAATAGGAGCTTCATATTTGTCTTCCACAATGTTTTACTCTATTCAAAGGGAAAAAGGACTGAGTTAGTAGTATATGTGTATATGAAACTATGGATATATAGCCTGAAAATGTCTCTTGTGTTCAGGAAAACCAGAGGTTCTGGTATTTAACTTATTAAAGTTTTCTGGTTGTTAAATCATGGCCATATAAGGTTGTAGATATGAGTCTGAAATATTGATAAAATAAAAATGGAAAACCTTTTACATTCAATAGATAGTAATTGCTCTTAATAGTTATTAATAGCAATTTTAATAGCAATTAATGGCTATTGCTGTAGATGTAAACAATGAATACAAATACAACCCTTGAAGAGAACAGTGAAGGGAGGTATTAATTTCCACCATAGAGGTGAGCTGGAGGGGACACAGGGGCATGCCTGTGTCACTCTGTCACGCCCCTCACCCTCCCGCAACATTTGGCAGGACTCCAACTCTGGCTCAGGAGTTCCATGGAATAGGGTTATGAGTGGGAAAATGATGAAGTCATATAGCATTCATATAATGAGAATTCACACTTACACCTATGGGGAATAAATTCAACCCTGCTAACCTTCTAAGAGAATGGCTTAAGGGAACGTTAATATTAAACATAAATTGGAGCCTGAAACAGTGCCAAGAGGAAAATTATCTGCAATAAGAGTGATTTGTCAAGAGAAGAAGGTAGACCCCATGGTCACTGGGGGAAGCCTGATTGGAGGATCCAGCAGGTGGTTCAGGTGGCAGGAGGTCACCTCCTGAATCACAGCCACATGTAGATGGGGATGCTTCGTGCCTCACTGGAGCATGTTCCTATCATCAGCTCACCTGCCTACAAGCCCAGCAAGTCGCTCAAATGCATCTATCAAGGGTGAGGGAAGACATCATTTGTCCTTCCTCTCTCCCTTTTTTTTTCCTGGGGAAATGGAGATAAAGAGAGAGAACCAACAAGCCCCTTTTACAAAAACCAAATACATTAGCATTTATTCTTGGACTGACGTTAACAGTTTGGGGGCAAAATTGTCTGCAACCCAGAAAAGCAAGAGAATCTTAATTTGCGTGTTGAAATTCAAACCCAAGATTTAGGGGAAGGTTTGGAATCAGGAGTAAGATTTCCCTAGTCAGAGAAAGGAGGCTGGTGGAGAGCTCTCCTGCAGAGGAAAAGCCTAAGATAGGACCCTGGAGAGGGCAAGAGCGTCCTGCTGCATGCTTGGGAAAGGGCACTAGGAGAAAGCATGCCTGGCTAAGGAAGTCTGGGGAAGTACAGTGCAGGGGTTGGAGCCTCAAATCTGGAGTCATAGCAGCTCTGGGTTCAAACCCCAGCCTGGCCACTCACCAACAGGACAGTATGGGAGAGATTTCTTTAATCTCTGAGCCTCAGTTTCTCCCTCTGCAGTAGGTATACCACTCCCGGTGTCCGAATACAGCCTTAAGTCCACACGAGTCACTGACTTAGCCATCAACATGGGAAAGGGGGTCACGGAGGCTTCCAGTAGAAGCATGGTGAAGTCAGAGCTGGGTTTTCGAGAAATAGTGGTGGCAGCCTTGAAGCCCTGAAGAGGGACTGCAGGTTGCAATTATCTACATTTCTTAAAAGTCCCTTTCACCAAGCTTGTCCAGAGCCTCTGTGGGCTCACTCACCCCTCACCTCTCCCGAGCTTCTGACACTGAGTTTTCAAGGGTAAAAGACAGCCCTTCTGTTTCAAGGTTTTGTTTTGTTTTTTAATTTTTACCCAAGAGATCAGGCAAGCTCACTGCCTGGGGTCTTTAAACGACATGCTGTCAGCCATTAGGCATTTTCCATACTGCCTTTTTGGTTTTTTCATCTCTGAAAGGTAACCCTGGAGCATCTAAGAGTTGGCTCAGGAATCTCACCCATGACAAGTGCATCGGCAGCCTGTCTCAACTCACACTGGGGAATATTCAGAAGCAATGGCTGAACTAGGAATCCCTGGATGGTGAGAAAGCCTCGCTAGAGAACAACTCCTCAGGGTTTTCGTTCCCTGGGCTTTCACCCCGACTTGCAGATGATAAGGCTCGTCCAGAGTGGACATCAACCCCCATGGCCTTGGTATTGGAGACCCTCTCCACCTGCACTGGTCACGCAGACCTTTCCTTATGTACCTGAGCTTCTTGCTTGGACACCTGCTGTATGCCAGGCACTGGTTGGGCTCCAGAGCCGTGAAGGTGAACAAGGTGTGGTGTCTCCGTCTCCAGGGTTTACACTTCTATTGCAGAGACAGTCACATGCACACAACATGGCATTTTCCAGCAAATGGCAAGATTACCCACCAGATACTAAAATCAGAAATTTAGGTGTCACCTTTGATTACCTTCCCAGATGGAGGGAAGGGCCATCAGCCCACACCATACTTCCTGAGAAGGGGCAGTTGTGCGGAAGATACGGGCCGCTACACCCACTCTGCACCCCTCTTTGTCAATATGAGCATAAGATGGAGTGTTTCTCTTAACCACTTTGGTACGGTGCTCACTGGCCACGAAACCTTGCCCACAGCCCACACTCACAGTCCGCAGGATAGTCTGTGCTGTGCACTGATGATGAATCTGTTTTGCTATTGTGTGATGAGGAAAGCTTTAAAGCACTGAAAACTTGTTTTACTTTACAGGCAGATTTACTTGTAATGTAAATATCAGAATAGGTAACATATATATATATGTTTTCATTACGTTATTTTTAAATGTTCACAATTTTATTTTGATAAATGAAAAATTAGAAAAGTCATATCAAGGCTGTCGGCTAAAGTCGAAGCTCAGCTGTGCGTGTTCATCTGTGGCTATCGACTATACTCGACGCTTGTACAGAAGTGGTTAATGTCCTCAAGGGAAGCTTATTTGTACATAAAACAAGTTACCTTGGTTTTAAAATTTAATATTGAGTTCATTAAGCATACAAAATAAAGTTGTTTTCCTTCTCAAGCTTTTCTGTTTGGCTTATAAATCTCACTCTTCTGTTTGTAAAAGTCTAGCAAAAATTAACAATCACTTGTAAGAAGACCTTGATAAATACCTAGTCCCATTTATAAAATTAAGGATTTTCATGTGTCTTATAATATTGATACATTCTATTTTTAGTGCGTTCATGAACAAAACAAATTTCCGAAGTACTCAAGTCTTATAACTCTGACAGAATATATTAAACTCATAAACATGGTGATTCTTATAGTATCATAAATGTTCAAGTACTCTAATCTAGTACAAATTCAACTTAAAACAAGTTTAAATCAATTATTAATTGTAATTAATACAAATTAATTATTTGTAATTGTAATCACAAAGTTTAACTGCTATCCCAATCAACCAAACTCAAGAGTGTACAAAAATTTCTAAATAAATCATACATTGCTTTCATAATAATAATCAGTTAATAGAAACTGTACATAATAATTTTCTTTTTTGATAAAAATGTGTCCAAAAATTATAGTAGTATATGAACTAAAACGTTAATAATTGTTAATTCTTGGTGGTGAAATTTTCTGGGATTTTTATTTTCTTGTTCAAAACTTTCTTCATTTTCTAATGAATATATATCACGTTCTAATCCACTGAAAGACATAATTTTTTAAAACATTGTTTAGGTGCATATTCTAGGATGAGTCCCACGGTTGGACTGATGGGGTGGTCCCTGGGTGGTAAGACCCCTCTGTGTAACCATCTTCATGGGTCATTTGAGGCCTAGACCCACCCACTGCTCAGACTTCTCAGGGCATGAATTCTGTGAAGTTCTTTGTGCACAGGTACTTCTTATATCAGGTTCTGAGGTTTATTATCCTTATTTTTTAACAAAGAGAGAAAATTACATTACAGCCACATCACATAGTCAGGCTATATGCAAATTCCAGTTAAATTGAGGAAAAGGGTAGATTAGAAGCTATTCTCTCCAGGCCCAGTGGACAAATTCACTATGACTAAGTAACTAATTGCCTGACTGACTGGCTGGCTGAAAGACTGATGAATAAATGAAGAAATACATAAAGGAAAAAATGAGTTAGGGATTAGCCTTAAATGTTTGAATAAATGAGCAAATGAGTGAGTAAAATGACTAATTATTTAATGACCGACTGATTGACAGAAGCAAGGACTAACAGGATAAATGAATGAACGAGTGAAAGTGTCAAATGACTGCCTGGGACTGAAAGTGTGTGAACAATCAATTGGCTGGATAAAAGACCTAATTGAGTGGATGAAAGACTCCATGGTCGACAGTATATGATTGACTAAATTGTTGACTGAAAGGCTGAATAAATAGGTGAATGAGAGGATGAATGACTGAGTGAGTGAATTGAGGGACCGGCTGGCTTGCTGACTGTGTGTATGAGAATTTGCTCACTGACTGAACGACGGTCACCCAAAACAATGAAATGATTAAATGACTATGATAAATGAGAGCCTGACTGAAGGAATGAGTGACTGGGATTGAAGGAGAGAGGCTCTCACTGGAACTATTTTTCCCTTGAGGTTGTCCTGCCAGCATATGACCTCAGCCCAGTCCTGTGTTACCCCCCTCCTTCAACGTGCCCAGACACCTTAGTGCCTTGGGGGCAACTACTCCAGAGCCCTCCCTAGTTGCGCTTTTGGCTTTTTCATTTTGTGGATGGGCCCTGACCCCAGGTTTGGACCCATTCTTGCCCGTAGGATGTTTCAACCACTCTTGGCTTCTTTGGCTTGCTCTTGTGATGTCTAAGAACACTGAGTCAGACTTGACAATCTCAGGTCATTCCACTCCTGGGCACCTGGGGAAGGATCCAGGCCCTGGAAATGCAACTCTTGGCCAGGATTCCTCCCAGTCTCCAGTGGAAGCCATTCAGACCCTGGCTCTTAAGGACGCTATCTGTTGGATGATTGGATGAAATGTTCTACCAACCCAGGAGCTCTGTCTGGAGGCCCAGAGCTCACCCCACACTCAATGCACAGGGTGTGATGACCTGTGCGTGTCTGTTCTCGGGCCACTTGGTAGGGGGATGCTTGGGAATGGCCTACACTTGCACAGCCTCCTGGCACACAGCTATGGAGGAATTCTGATTTTCACCTGTTCCTCCTTTTATCGTTGACCCAGCTGGTTTGCCCTTATTTCTCGGGCTCACCTGAGGCAGATGGCTCCTTCAAAGAGTTTTTGTGGAAATAAACTCTTCCTAGTGATCCGTTCAGACTCAGCATGGGGTGGCAGCCTCCCACCCCTCCTCTCCTGCCAGCTTGAAGCTGCCTCCATGGGCAGGAAGACTGCTAAAGGAGGCTCTAAGAGGTATCAAAGGACTTGTTAATTGGGAGCTCACTGTATGTCTTTTGTTCATCAGTTTCAAACCACACAGTGGATCTGCTGTCTATTTACGTTTATTAAAAGAGCATTTCAGAAGGGTATTTATTCTAAAGGAAAGTGCAAAGGTTAGCCCTGAACCTCAAAGTGAAGATCTGCCAAAATCCATGGCAAAGATGCTAAAAATAGATGCGGTGTTTATTCATTGGCAGCCTCTCTGGGTGTGGTATTAGCTGTTGGCATGGAATTAGAGCATCACCTGTGAGTGCCAGGTGGGGCTGACATGACCATGGAGACAGGGCCTGATGACTGTGTGAAAAATCATCCTTCTTGGTTCAAACCTAATAAACAAGAAATTCTAATTAGATGTCAACTCTCCCCTCAGGATTTGCAGAGTGGGTTTAAATTCTTAGAGGATCTCTGCAAGTGTGAATACTCACTTTGATCCTGGGAGTAGGACACATAGAATTAAACCAAGTTTATCTCTCTCTGTCTAGGGTACCCTTCTGCTTCCCATCCTCCCAGTTTCCACAATCTGCTGGATTGTAATTCACATCTATTGTATTTGCCCTATGTAGTGTCTGGCACACGACTAATGTTTGATAAATATTTGTTGATGAAGTCAATAAAGAAATGAATGTCAAATCCAATTCATCCTCTAAGGCTTGGCTCATATTTCCATCAACATTTAATTTTCCCTGACCCTGCTTTACAGCATGGCACAAAAGACAAATCAAGAGCCTTGGAGTCAGGCCGACTTGGTTTCATAGTCCACTTCTTTCACTAATGAGTTGTGTGTTTAACTTCTCATGGCCTGTTTCTTCTTCATCATTATGACAGTGTTCACCATCACCGTCATCACACGTGGCTGTTTTGCACATGACATGTGTCATCTCTTTAACCTTCACAAAACTCCATTGTGTCAGTTCTAGTCCTCAAGGTACAAAGAAATTGAGACATGTCAAGGATGAGCAATAGTCGTAGCTGCCTCTTTATAAAACTTTCCGACTGCTAGGCATGGTTCTTAGCATTTTTAAAGCCACTCAGTCATAGAATGCCCAATGTGGGCCAGTTTGCCTACACTGTCCCTGACTTAGCACTGGAATTTTCACAGCCTGGGATTGTTCACCCTACTCAATCCTCATAACAAAAGAAGAGAAAGGCATTATTCTTCCAACTCACAGATGAGGAAGCTGAGGCACAAGAGGTTAGGTAACTTGCCCCAGTCCATACAGCTAGTAAACGTCAGACCCAGGCAGTCAGTCCCGGGTCCAATGAAATAACTTATTCATTGGATTGTTGGGAAATATATACTCTCTAACATGTGGTGAGAGTATAAGTTACTTTTCTACCCTCTCCCATTCAAAACTATTGTCTTATCTGCCCCTTTACATCCAAGGGCCTCAAAGAATCACACCAGGTGGTCTCTACCTTACAACCTTCCATTCACTCCCCACCTGTTTCAGTATCGTCTGAGAAAGAACTTTAGTCAAAGGTCATCAAATGACCATGGATTGTTCTCTCCATAGCCTACATTCTACTTCCATGGACCATAGCAGGCAGCCTGTCTGTGTTAAACTAAAGAAAGTAGAAATGAATTGAATTGGATTAAATTCCAAGGTATTTTACACCTCTTTTTTTGTTGTTGTTGTTTAATTCTTTTCTACCTTGGTTCTCATTATTCTCTTTGTTCTTTCACGTGTCTGAATGCACATTTCAGACTTCATTTATCCTCTTTGTCTTTCTTCCTTGTAAATGTTGCTATTCTTCATGTGCTTTTATCTGGCCTCCTTCATTCTATGTGGGCTCTTCCTATGTCCTCTCATCCATTTCCCAGACTTAACTGCCATATTCACACTGGTAAAATTTTCACACTTTTCTCCTGAGTTTCAGACACATATATCCAAATGTATTGGCAAGGACAGCATAGGTTATGCCACAGTAACAAATAGACCCCCAAATTTCCAGGATTTTGTATATTGAATATGTATTTCTTTCTCATGATACATATTCAACACAAGTGGTTGGAAGGAGCTCCATGCAGCCACTCAGAGACAAGACTGGTGGATTATGCTTTGCCACCTCTGAATGCACGACCTCCTTAGTCCCTGTGGCAGGAGAATTGTTAGCTGGAGATTGTGCAATGATTCTTAAATGCTTTGGTCTGGAAGGGACAGAGATCATTTCTGACCCCGGTCCATCAGCAAAAACTAGTCATGTGGTGGCACAAGGCTGTCGTCCTAGCTACTCAGGAGGCTGAGCCTGAAGTTCAAGGCTGCAGTGAGCTATGATCTGGCCACTGAACCCCAGCCTGAGCAACAGAGCAAGATCCTGTATCTAAAAAGAAAAGAAAAATGTCATATGATCCTGTTTAACTGCAAGGACACTGGAAGATGTGAAAAAGCTCATGGATATTTAGAAAGCAGTAAATGTCTCGGCCACCTTAACTGGCCCCTGGACATCACTACAGAGCATTTCCCAAGGTAGTTCAAATACAGCAGGTTTCCCACTCAAGTCAATATCTTCTTTTGCCAAACTGTTGTCTTCTATATTCCTGATGTTAGAAAAAGGGCCAACCTCAATACCACATCCTTAGTTGTAACTTAATTTCTCTCCCCTACTTAGACCACCTGTGAAAATGTACTGATGTTATCTCCTTGACCTCTCTTGTCCCTGACCACTTTTGAATCTAAACCTACTTGCCTGATCTCAACCCATTGGTCTAGACCAGCTTCTCATCAGCTCTTTTCTGGATTTTTGTCTTGGCCTCTGAAATGTCTCCTATTACTCCTGAGCATTTCCTGCTACTCACACTTCTCTAATTCATCCAGAGTGGGCATGTTTAGTTTTCCTCATATGCTAATCCAAACACATAATGCCCATGTTTAGATGCCTTTAATGTCTACAGTTTCTCAAACTCAACTCATCTAAAACCTAACTTCTTATCTTCACCTTCAAATCTGCTCCCCAGAAAGTTCTCCTCTTAATAAAGGAACTCCATCCTTCTGCTGTTAAGTCATGACCCTTGAAGTCACTCTCGGGTCTTCCCTTTTTCTCGCATTTCACATCCTGTCTATCAGAAAATCTTATTTGCTTACCTTTTAAAGTATATTCAGAATCCAAAGAATTCTCACTAGCTATCTCTACCCTCTCTAGTCCAAGACACCAATATAATTCACCTAGGTTACTGTCGGAGCCTTCTAATTAGTCTCTGCTTCTACTTTAGCTCTTTCCCATCTATTTCACACAAATCAGCAAGAGATTCTTTCACAGGTAAGTCAATCTTATCGCTCCAGTGCCCCAAGCCCTCCCACAGCCCCACATCTCACTTGAGGCAAAGCCAAAGAACCTGGGATTGTACAGGCCCTTTGCAAACTGGATACCAGATTGCCCTGTCTTGGGCAGACCTTTTCTTCCAGAACCCTCCCCCTGGGTCACCCTACTTGGTCACATGGATCTCCTTTCTCTTTCTAAGATACCCAGGTGTCCTCTGTTTCCACGCCTCCTGCCCCAGGACTGGCCTACACCCTCCAGGCCTTTGATCACCTATCATCTCAGTAAAAGCCTCCCTGAGAAGCAGATGTAAACCCCACACTCTCCTTGCACCTCTCCCTTCTGTATTCTTTTATTTGTGTGCTTCTTACCATCTAACACACTATATATTGTTCCTCATTACCTCGTAGATTGTCTCTCCCAGGAGAAGGTGAAGTACATATAGACAGGGAGTTTTTGTGTTTCTGTTCACTGATAGATCCTCAGTGCCTTGGAGGGTACCTGGAACATAGTATCTGTTCAATATATATTTGTGAATTGTCCTGAAGGCAATGGGTAAACTTCTTAGACCAGCCTTCCTCTATTTACACAATCTCTTTGCTTATCATACCACATTCTTGGTTCTAACCCAACATTCCCCAAATTACAATCTGGATAACGCCAGTCCTACTAGCATATATGCTTCTTAAAAATGTTTGGGAAAAGCTTCATACTCTTGGTCCACCCACCACCCCACCAAATTGGCTAAGCTACATAATACACAATAGCATAGTATAAACTCCATGAAGTACTGCAAAAGGTTTAACTTTGTTTCTAAGCTTACTTGTTCAACTAATCCTTTCAGATGATTTATATTAACATCCTGTGCAATTATAGTTCTAGTGTATGGATTTTCTGCTGTACTGGATCGTTTACAGTTATCAGAATGCATCATACTATTTATTTTGTTTCACTGTGTCTTTTTCTCATTCTTAAATTAGCAAATGTCTCTTCTTACCCTACTTGTACACACACACACACACACACACACACACACACGCACACACACATACACACACATACACACTGTCTATAGCAAACAACTACTTCTCCTTTCCTTTCTGCCGTTTCCAAGCAGGTACCTCCTCCATGAAGTCCACTCTGGTTTTCTACCCTTCTAAACTACTTTTTCCTTTTGTACTTCCATTATGGCCTGGACAGATGTTTATCAGAGCATTCCATTTAGTCACTTCCAGGTATGTAATCACATGTCTGATTTCCTGATTAGTTGTAGCTTCCCAAAGGCATGAGCTGTATCATCTCACCCTTATATGCCTGGCACATGGCCCTCTACCTCACACACAGAAGGCTGTTCTTCATCAATAGAGAAAGTGACCTTCTGGGAAAGCTTCTGCATGGTTCTTTTGGAATTCCTGCTTGAGAAACACTCCTTTTCCAAACCCATCCACTATCCAGGAGAAGCCCAAAGCATGTGGAGAAGCCACCTGTAGCTTCTCTGGCTGAGTCATAACTGAGCTCCCAGCCAACAGGCAGCATTACCTGGCAGCTGCAGGGTGAGCCGTCCTGGGCACCCAGCCTAGTTGGGCCTTCAGGTGACTGCAGCCCCAGCCTCTCTCTGACTGCCACATGTGGAGACCCCAAGTAAAAACCACCCAGCTAAGCCCATGGAATCAAGAAAGATAATAAATCATTACATTGACCTATTAATTTTGATGATAATTTATTATACAGTGATAGACAGTCCTCTTATCCTACCTTGCCATGTGAATTATCAACTAGCCTGGTTTAAACTTCCCCTTTCTGGGTAACTATGCTGTTCCTAACTAAGTAACTTTGAAATGGAAGCCTGATTCCCCCCATTAAAAAAGTTTTACAAACTCTTCCTTCTGCTAATTATCACTAACCCCCTTGTCCAATTACAACATGGCCATAGTGTGCTCTTTGGTATACTCTGCACCAAAAGACCAGCTGCCTTCTTTTTCTTCTCATCCTACTAGAAGAGCAGGAAGTCTTTTTAGAAACTGTGTTCTGTAAATATCATCTATTCTTGTGCAGTATTGAGATGTGCTCTGTAAGCCAGTGCCTGGTGTGGATAAGTTGGTGGGATGCATTATCCTTTGGCTGCAGCCCACAGAACAGCAATTGGCTTTCAATAAGCTCGTTTTAAGACTCCTACATGGCACATTCTCACATAGGGATCTCTCAAAATGCTCCAAATATTTACTGCTGTATAGTAATTTGTGTACCTGCCTTACTTCCCTAATAAGTGTGTAAGCTCCTGGGGGCTGGAAACATGTTGCATGTTCCTACAGTGTGCTTTCCTGTTTACAGAGCTCTTTCACCTCGGATGGCACTCAGTTCTCATGATGACTTGGTTTGCAGAGACTTTACAGTTCAATCCCCAGAGGTCAACCTTATTTTCCTAAATTACTGGTGGGGCAGGATAAGACACTCACTGTCTGTGACACAGCACCACCCACAACAAAGCTGAGAGTCAGCATAGGGAAAGAGGATGTTATAGGATTTAGGACCTAAGAACTAGCTCTGAGGCTTCCTTGATGTGCAGCTCTGTGCGGCTGGCATGACCCCTCCGAACCTCAGTGCCCTCATCTGAAAATAGGCAAAATAGGTGTCCTGCCTCCTTATGTCCTTGGGATTATGAAATGAGATAAGGGATATGAAAGCTTGGGCAAGCTCATTAGATGGCCTCTAAGTTACCTCTCCACTGATATTCCAGGACAAGGGCTCCTCCTTAATGGAAACTGGGAGGTAGAACTGGAAGTTAAAGGAACCTCAAATTAGCCCTGGTGCTCTTTTGCCTGTGTCTTTTCTTTCTTCCTAAATTTGGACCCCCTGGAAGGCAGGGACATCTGATATGTGTTGAGTACCACCTGCCCCCCACAGTGCCCAAATCAATTCTAAGCAATTAGAAAACCCAAGAGGGATCATAGTTTTTCAGGGAAATGGGATAAGACACAGGGCAATTGGATTCATTGGGAAGGAATCCAATTAGGAACAAAAGAGTAACCTCAGTACAACTGGTCACTTTGGAATCACCACATTCCATGATTTGTCCAATGTGTCCACCAGAGACAACCACTGCTGGCTGAGGAACTCAATCATTAGGGTCACAACAAAATCTACAAAAGACCAATCATTAAAGAATGATTATTAATATGGCCATTAAAAATGTGTGAGTCATATGTAACAACAAAACTAACTCTGCTGATTTTGCCCACTGGTCCTGGTTCTCCCCACTGAAGACACTCAGCTAAGTTCTCCCTTTCCCAGACACTAGCCCTTTGTAGTTTTGAAGTCAGTGTCTCCCCACCACTCATTCTCTTCTCCACTGCAAACACCCCAGCTCCTTCATCTTGTTCTCAGCTAGCTCTTTCCACTATTGCTGTCATCCTGGATTCCTTTCTCTGGGCGCAGTCATATCAATCATAAAGCACATCTTTTTTAGCAGCTTGTATCAAAGAAAAAATTTCTTTTGCATATATAAACCGAAGGAGTTCCTTGGAAACCATGGCTTGCACAGAACTATGGGAAAGACATATCTGAGCCCTGGTGAGGTTTTCTGGGTGTTTCTACATCCCAAGAGAGATGCCATATTTCAGCTCTGGTCTGACCCAAAGGCTTATGTGAGAAGGTCTACTAATAGCTAGAATAGCCCTAGGCTCACATGGGGCTTGCACCAGCTCTGCAGAGACAAAGACAGAGAGGTCTTGTTTGGATTGCAATACTGCATGGAAAGCAAGAAGGAGGGAGGGCAGGATTGGAGGGAAAGGGGAAGGAAGGGAGGGAGGAAGAGATGGAGGGAGAGAGGAGTAGGGAGGAGGGAAAAGAAGGAAGAAAGGGAGGAAGGAAATTCTATTTTTTCTCAAATGTTTCTACAGTTTAAAGGCTCACAGAATGATTCCAAAGCTAGATGATGGTAAGTCATTGCATTATTCATTGCACAGGCTTTTACTGAGTGCCTATACAGCACCAAGCACTGTGCCAGTCATCAAGCACATCAAAATTTTAGTCATCTATAGAGATAAAAAATGCAGTTCCTACCCTAGGATCTCAATGTAGAAAACAAGAAGAAAATAACATTATGGTACATGAAACAGTGACACACACGCACTAAGCATGATGCAATTACATGATACCAAACCTCACAGCTGTTACCTTGCAGAGAGCTTGATGGCGCTACCCAGGGAATGAGTTTCTTCCACCCCAGCCCCACCTGCATTCAGCCATGATCTCCCTGGTGTTTTTGACAGTGACACCAAGGACAAGTCTGATTTGTGGGTTATTAGGAAACGTTGCAAAGTTCATGACACTTGCAGTCATCTCAGGCGAAGGTGATAAATGTGGGACGACCATACATCCTGCACAACCAAGACACATTTGGTTTACACAGGCTTTTCCCCAATGTAATTCTTAAAATGTCCTGTTATGGTTGGCAAATCATATGATAATGATAAAAGTAATCTCAACCCCCGTTCCCTTCCAAGGATAAAACCTTAGCAAGCTTTATACAGCCGGAATCCCACTTCATATTCAATATCTTTCCTAATTTTCTACTAGTTCTGGCTCTTTCCATCATTATTACAAATGTCATTTTTTTTCATCAACAGTGGGGGTAGCTGCTGATGGTGATTAGAAGACAGGAGTGTTTAGTGATTATTTTTTCAGTGATTGTACCCATGATTTTTCTCCTGTAGACATTTACCACCTGTGATTTGGAGCACCCAACAATCAGTGTTGGGTTTGCGTGTGCCACACTTTGTGGCACCAAGAATACTGCTTGTATCCACCCTTGTCCTCTAGAGTGAGTCCTTCCTTGGCCAGATGAGGGGACTGCCACATTACATAATCCCCAGTGAGCAAATATGAGGAAACTTGAAGTCTATTAAGGGCCTCAATCACAAAGAAAATAACAAAACATCCTAAGACAAAAGGAAACGTAGGATGTTGTCTGACAGGACAAATCAAAGAGGGCATTCCAAACAAAAACAAAACAAAACAACAAACTCCTCAGACTATTTCAGAAAATGTCATCACAGTAAACAGGGGACAAAGGAAATTGCAAAGTAAATTGGTAAAGCAGGTTTGAGACAACCAATTTCCTAGTTAAAGAAAAGCAGATTATTATAGAGGTTTTAACCATTATAAAGATGTTATCCAAGGAGATAAAGAAGAAAAAGAATGGTGGCTGCAGAGCTAACTATTAATATGTCTTATCCACGTATACCCATCTTGGAGAACACGCTTCCAGAGGTCTGGTCCTGATTGCCCTGTTTGCTCTGGAAACCACTCTTAATTGGCCAGAGCTGGCTGGACCCAGGTGGACAAATGGCCCAGACTGAGCTAATCATTCTCTCTTGTGTGTGCCTTCTCTCTCTCTCTCTCTGTCTCTCTCTCTCTCAACTGAACTATGTAATACATTAAGAAAGCTAGAGAGTGTTGAATGCTTGAAGTGTGAAGCCATGAGGAGTCAGGGTGACTATTTTTGCCCTCTGCTTCCTCAACTAAGAAAGCCAAAGACAAGACACCATGATGACCACAGTAATACAGCACCTCAGAATTGTGGTCCCAATCCTTTATGAAGCAGAACTGTATATGCAGTCAGTATGTGTCAACTGAACATTTCTCAAATTTTTTGGTTTTGCTATTTATGTTTCTGCTTCTTACAACCAAGAAATCCCTAACAAAAAGAGGAAGGCAGATCAAAACAGATTTGAAATGCCAAAAAGCCACAGCTCTTTGCCCCATGCATTCCCTTACCCCAGTTCCACGGGTGTTTCCCCTATTTAAGTTTCCCCAGCAGACTCCAGGAAAGTACCAACTCTTCCTCCTAAGGAGAAGATAGAATATTGACCATGGAAAGTGAACTTGTCTCTTGAAGAATGGTCCTTTTTGCCAATTTCTGAATCCAAACAAGATTCTGGAGGTCTGACCTCAGGAGGAAAGCATTCTTCTCTGTGCAGTAGGGACACAGGAGGGCAGGTGTGTGAAGATTGTCATTTTGGCCCCGGTAGGAGTAAAGACTGTGTACCAGAAGCGGACGACCTGCATGAGGGACATAAAAATGAACAGTTAGATCCAACCACCATTTTGAAGATTTTGATTTATTTGCTGGCTAAGAATCATTATTAGTTCCTTACCGAGAAAGGCAGAGATCAGAACTCATTGTCCCATGTATAAAGAGAAGGAATAACCCACATATAGCTCCAACTCACAATGTAGTTTTTAGTCTGCCTGTAGATTGTATTTATTTTCATAAATTTCTGAGTTAAGACCCCCTCCAAGCTGGGGCTAGGGACAGGAATTCCTCTTTTTAGATAGCGGGGTGCCACCACTGCAGTCATCGTGGTCCCAGAGTGAGGAATCTGGGTGAGTTCCTCCCCGTCAGCAGCCTCGACCTGGCTATTCACATGGTCGACTCTCCAGGACGCGGCAGAAACCATACCCTGAGTTCCCTTTCTTCTCGCTAAGCCACAATGGCAAATGTGGATGTGGAAATTCACAACTCAGTCTGCACTCCTTTTTCCCACAGATTACTTCAGGCACACAAAGCTACCTTGGTTTTTGTTATATTTTGGGCAAAATCACACTGAGTGATTGTTTTCCAGTTAATTATGGTCAGTTATCTGGTTATCTGGCTCTGGCCGAGCCAGCCCAGTAGTAGGGGCAGCACACACGCGTGAGAGCACAGCCTCTGCCGCCCACTGCAGGGTTCGATCCCAGCTCCAGCGCTTGTCATCGCTTTCTCTGGAGTTAGGTGCCTTCTCTGTGCCTGTCCTTGAGTCTGTGAAATGGGACAATACCATCCACCTCATGGGGGTTATTGTGAGGGCTCAATGAGTTCAAATACGCAAAGCTTTTAGATCAAAGCATGGCACATCAGCCCAGACAAGGAACTCTGCCTGCTCTGTGATTTCCACAAAACACAGAATACTTCGTGCACAAGGCATTTATTCTCTGTGGTTTTACTGAAGATCGAGGGAGTTGGGGCAAACCTGGGGGGGAATGCGATTGCAGCCCCCAATGTTCCTAGGAGTCCTTTGTTCTCGTCACTGGTCCCTTGTGGGCCCCAACTTTATTTTCTCTCAGGACTATCTCTTTTTCCACCTCTCCACTGAAATGACACCATGGCCAAAGGGACCTGCACTTGGCCAGGGAACATTTTTGTGCTTTTAGGGGAAGCATTGGATTTTTCTGTGGTCCTGGGGAGACACCCAGAGGACTCTTGTCTGTCTTTCCTCAGGGCAGTTGTGGGTAAAATGCGAGATGCTCAGTTAATTTGAATTTCAAATGAACAAGTTACTTTTCTAGTGTAAGTGTGTCCCAAATATTGCATGGGGCATACTTATACTAAAAATATATTTTTGCTTATCTAAAATTGAAATCTAACTGGACCCCCTGTATTTTTATACTAAAAATATATTTTTATCTATCTAAATTTGAAATTTAACTGGACCCCCTGTATTTTTATTTGCTAAATCTAGCAAGCTTATCCCTCAGGTCCTTTCATTTTGCTTTTTACATGTAATTTGTTTATTGCCTCTTTATTTCTCTGTGTCCCCAGCCCCATGGGGAAAGGGACAGCATTTTATTTATTTTTGTATACCCAGGATGGGAACAGTCTCCATCAGTTAGTAGGTTCTGAGTACGTGTTTGCTGCACAAATGTTACAAGGAGTATCATTTACTACTGCCTGGCTCGCACCCCACCTCTGGCACCCACACACACATCAGTGACTTTCCAAGCTCATGGGTTTTACTTCATTTCTTGAGCAACCACATGGCGTTTTTATGCTGAGAACTCTCTGCCCCTCCCCTCCATGGCCTCATGTCATCCCAGTGTCTCAGCAAGGTCTTGAAATCATGAAAGGTCAGAGCCCTCCAATCTGTACTGATTTGGGTCACCATTTCCTTGAGACTTCCTTCGCCTTTTCTTTGATTAAAGCTGTGTTTGCCTTGCCTCCCGCTTTTTTGGCAATTACACTAATTAAGCTAATTTTTCTTTGTTCTCTCTTTGCAATTTGCATAAATGGCAAATTTATATATAGTGTCCTTAATTCTCCTGTAACTGCTCTGTAATTAACAGGATGCTCAGGCTAAATATAAATAAGTGCAGAAGGAAAAACAGCCTTCTGCTAAACTACTGATAAAGGCTGGGAGAAAAGAAAAGCAGAGGAAAGAAAACAATTCTAAGCCCTGTTCCAAACTCATTATGGCTGATTGGGTCACAGTTGGAGGATGCTAGCTAAAGGTCACCCACAGCACTAGTGTCTCTCTGAGTGCTCTGCCTCCAGAGCAATTTTAGGACAGAATTTGGGCCATTTACCTGCAATAATAATACCATAACAATTTCTCGTGGGGTGCATCCACTCCCAACCCCCTGTGAGCATGGTATGGCAGTCAGTGGGACTTGGTGTAAGGGCTTGTTGTACTTCTAACCAACTGGGTCATCTTGAGCTAAGGAATACCTGAGCTCCAGGTGCTTTCCTGACACCACATATGAGAACATTCAGTAGCCGCATTCTCCCATTATTTTCCAGATGTGAAAATATCCAGTGATGGAGATTTATTTAAGAAATAGTACTAAATCAAAGTTAAGACTTCCTTCTACAAATATAACTTAAAATATTAACACATGGCTTATCCAGTAGTCTTCTGTGAACTGGCTTGAGGTAGTGATTACAAAGGTGGTCAGCGGACCCTAGTCTTAATTCTACCTCTAGCTCTGTGCTCTCAAGAAAATTGCTGTATGTGCCTAAGCCCAAGTTCTCTTTGCTGCAGAGTGGGATACAAAAGCCTCATGAAGTTATTGGTAAGATTAAAGAAACAGCCTGAATGCCCTTAGCATGGTGATTGACACCTAGCAAGCCCTCAAGACAATTTAGCTTTTGTGCTTGTCAGGTCACAATGATTCAGTCCTTATTGGTTTTAGGTGAACTGGTGAAGTTGGGTTTCCCAGCAAAAGTGTGTGAGTGCCGGACCCAGAACCTTGGGTGATTCAACCTCAGAACTCCCAAAAGAACTGTCCAAGAAGAGACTCACCCTTTTCCCCAAATTTTGTAGTAACAATAATTTTGCAGTAACAGTAATTTTGTAGATATTGTAGTAACAATATCTATGCTTCATTTGGGTCTCTATATCCATAAAAGTCTATGGAGAGTCAACCGGTGCCAGGTTCTGCTACAAGCACCAGGCACACAGAAGTGAACGAGACCCTGTCCTACAGGTGGGGAGATACACAGGTAAACAGACAACTTCAAAAGGATGAGTCAGAGCCATACTGGTCCCAGGTGCTCAGGGGAAGTGGGGCCCTCAGTATGGACCAGAGGCCTCCGAAGAAGTCAGTGTTCACACCACGCACAGTGGTCCATTTCAAGGCAGAAAGATCGCTTAGGACTTCAGTTTTCCCAGTTTTCATCCATGCCCTTTAACATTTTTGTTTTGGTGTATATTTTATATTATACATTATATATTAGAATATGGGTATAATTTATAAATAAGTAATACACATACCCAAGAGTGCATGCTCACAAGGTTTTTACTGAGAGTAGAGTGAGGCCAAAGGATGCAAAGGAGAATCAGCAAAGAAAAGATCAAAGAAAGGAGTATTAAAGGTGGAAGGTTTCCCTGAAGGGAAACTCTGAAGCTGGAAGCTCCACGAAGGCAGCGGCTGTTTCTCTCTTGTTCCTGTCGAGTCCCCAGTGTGTAGGAGAATGTCTGGCACACAGTGGACACGCAGTATCACTGAGTGAGTAAATGAGATGGGATGAGACTATGGAAGGAAGATGAGATGCCCCATAAACTGTCCATGTGTTATGGACAGAATGTGTCCCCCACAAATTCACATGTGGAAGCCCCCCACCAATGTGATTGTGCTTGGAAGTGGGGTCTTTGGACAGTAATTAGGTTTAAATGGGGTCATGAAGGTGAGCCTCATGATGGGATTAGTGCCCTTATAAGAATACTAGACATCAGAGCTCACTCTCCTTCCATACTCGTACCACATGGAGAGGACAAGTGGGCATGCAATGAGAAGGTGTCCTTCTGCAAGCCAGGAAGATAGGCCTCGCCACAAGCTGACCATGCTGGCATCCTGATCTTGTGCTTCCAGCCTGCAGAACTCTGAGAAATGAGCATATGTTGTTTAAGCCTCCTAGTCTATGGTATGTTGTTATGGTAGCCTGAGCTGGCTAGTACACCACAGTTATATGGCCTCCAGGTGGCCATGAGCTGAATGAATCCTTTAATCACAGAAGGTGGAAGCATGTTCCAGGATGAGGGAAGGCCATGGGCTACTGTGCATAGGCTGGAGACAGCCTGTGTGTTTACAGGCCACAGCAACTTGCCCCTAGGTAGCTGAGGAGTTTGGACTCCACACTGTGGAAAATAGAGTCACTGCAAGGAACACACACAGGGAGCAGCATCCATGCCCTGTGGTTGGTCACTATCCAGCAGAAGTGGAGAGTGGAGCACATGCATACTGACAAATGGCTTTCAGACCCAGAATCTCACTGGGACTACTTTAATTTCCTCCAAATGTGTGATTGGCTATTGTTGAGATGACCAATTATTATATGAGATGCAGGAAGATAATAGTCAGGAGGTCCTTAAGGCTGCCCCTAGATTTAACGATTCCCTAGAAGAACTCACCCATGGGACTTAGCACATAGTCCTACTCACAGCTGTGATGTTTTACAATGAAAGGATACAAAGAAGAATCAACAAAGTAAAAAGGTGAATGAGTGTTGTCGAGAGAAAACCAGGAACAACTTCCGAGGATCCTGTCCCAATGGAGTCACATGGAACATGCACAATTCCTCCAGCAGTGAGTGTGACAACATGTATAAAACATCTACCAGGGAGCTTGCTGGAGAACTGATATCCAGGGTTTTTGTTGGGGGCTGATCAGGTTGGTACCTACACGTACCAAATTCCCGATTCCTAGAAGGAGAGCAGGTGTTCAGAGTAAATCACTTTTGTTTGCACAAATAGTTGGGGCACAGTGAGTCACCTTTATCAATTAGGGGATAGTGGGAACATTTATTATTTCCAGGTTCCCTGACACCAGCCAAGAGCCACTTTGACAGTGGGACTTTCTAAGGATGAATAAGTAGTTTCAGGCCCGCTATGCCAACTCTTCTCCACAGAGTGGTCTTTGCGATTATTATCAATATGAAGATGTACCCACATAAGAATATATGAAATGGAATATACAAATGGGGCAACGAGAACCATTCTGACTCAGATTAGAGTCCCAATTTGGCTTTCATCAAGTCACTTAAACTCTCTGAACGTCACAGTGCTGTTCTGTTGCTTAGTGAAATGGGATTAACGCCACATCACCATGTATTTGTGAGAGTTAAGCGAGATGATGTATGGAAAGAGACTGACACTGTAAGTGCCGGTTGGTTCTGCCTTTGTGCCCAGCATGGTGTTTGGCACAGGAAAGGCTTCCCGTAAACTTCCATTGATTGTCTAAGATCTCTTTGAGTGAATGGCCAGCAGGGTGTCTTCTAAAAGACTAGAATCAAAGCTGGTGTCAGCAGGAACTGGTCTCCATGAGTAGATGATTCCAAGGATTATGGAGAGTCTCAGAGACACTCCCTTACTTTTCTTGTCCTGTAGAATTCAAAGATCCCTTCTTTCACATTACATCACTGGGGAAGTGCTCAGTTACTTTTTTAAAAATCCAAAGACTTTTTTTCATTTTGGTTGTGAAATATTTTCAATGATTTTTGGAGTGGGGCAAGTCTTTTTTACTAAATTATTTTGTGAGAAATATTTTAATGGTGTCAGAGGAGAAGTTCCTTTTATACCAAGTGTAGCTCATTATAGGCCCCTCAAAGGGAGCCTTTGTTAGTGTTCCCAGTGGCTCATGTTCCCTATTTTAGGAGGATGCAAAGGGAAGAACACAGATTTTGTCTGAATTCCAGAATGGCTTCAAATCCTGGACAACCTTTGTGTGAACTTGGACAAGCCAGTTAAGCTTTCTCTGAGTTTCAGCTTTTTCTTCTAAAAATGAGAATAAAAATAATTCCTAAAGAGTTTTGTTAAGAAGGTAAGATAGGATAATGCAGAGCTTCTACAGAGTAAGTGGCTATGAAGTCTTATTTCTCTCTCTGAAGATAAAAGTGTGATTATTTAGGATCTCAATTTAAGTAAAGTTTTCTCCCAAAGACCAGCTAATTCCAAGAAAACTCCAAGGAACTACATTTTAATATATGCTTCAAAATCATAATCATGGTTTTTCCATTGTCAGAAGATGAAGTGCTCACACTGTTAGACAGCTTTGCTGAGGGACAAAGAACCCCCAAATCTTAGCCACCCACAGAAACAGACACTTATGTCTGGACCACATCACACGTTGGAAGTTGTGGTTTACTTTGTGTGCTGTGGTTCCGATTGGTTCTGCTCCACGCATCTTGTCCTGGGATCCAGGCTGAAGGAGCAGCCCCCCTTGCAGGACATGCCCTTGCCTGGGACTGAGGAGAAGAGAGAGACCAAGCACCTGCACAGAGAGCTTCTGCTCAGAGGTGGCAAAGTCCCTTCTGCACTCGTGCCATTGCCTGAGGCCAACGTCAACAGAGTAAGGAAGCAATTCCACGTGGAAGGGCAAAGTGAATGTCTGTAAATGTTAATACAATCCACTACACATCCATGTTCTTTCATGCCTCTGCTCCTATAAGTGATGTCTAAAAACTTTCAAGTGAATAAGTTGTGACCATTTTCCTTGTCTGAATTCAGAGTAGGCTCTTAAAGGAGGCTTGGGCTCTGGGCACTGTCCAATAGAGTAGCATTTCCCTAAGTACTCAGTGGGAACTTATTAGTGTCTCCTAAGCTTATTAGACCAGAAGATCCCCAAATTCTCTTTTTTTGGTGCATATCATTGTTACCACATTTGCTACCATGGAGCACATTTGGAGCACACTCAAGGAAACCCCAGTTTACAGAACATATATAAAGTTTTAGAAGAACATGTGAGGTGCTAAATCCCCCATTAAATAGGTAGAAGAACCAAGTGGCAGAGGTGGATTCCAGGTCCAGAGATGAACACAAGGAATTCCTTCTGAACACAGCTCGGGATCCCGGGTCTTGGAGCAGCAACTACAGGGAACCCAGGCAGGAAAAGACAAAGACTGAATTGTAGAAAGACCAGGCCAGATATCAACTCCATGCTTGGTTCAAAGAATGTGACCACACATGTTTGTTGAATGATTGAATAAATGACCGAAGCCCAGGTCGGGTTAACTAGGATGGGATAGTTTTGGCAGTGCCAAACAACAAATGCAAGTTGGTGAGCAGGAGGAGGGGAACTGAGTTACAAGGGTGCCTTGGACCCTTTGTGAAGCTCCTCAGCCTCACCTTCTCCTCCAGCTGTGGTCTCAGTCAGTTTCACGTAGGTGTAACCTGATAGCACCTCACCTTAGGTATCAGCCATGTGTCTCTTGCCTTCTCTCCTGAGCTTCTCTGACCCCAGGTTGGAGTCTTTGGGCTCTCGTGCACGTACAGCCCAGAATTGAGAGACAGTTGATGCTCCATGGGGTGATTTTGACCGATGGGGAATAGGAGCTGATGAAAAAATGTCTTACCCATTGACCTCCAGCAACTGCTTCGGAGAAGTTTCTACAGGTTTCTCAGTGTTCCATAATGGCACATCCAATATGTGTCCATATTGCTAATGCATCTTAGTTTCAATTTTCTTTCAACTTGCACATAGCTTTGTTTGGACTTTTCTTCTCCCTTGCCCCATTCCTCTGTCTCTGGTTCCTGCACCCTGGCTCACATTACCTGTCAGTCTGTCCCAGGATCTGCTTTCAGGGGAGTCCAGGCTTGGCCACAATGACTGAGGCTCACCACTGGGGACAAGTGGAGACAGGTCTTACACCAGCAAAGGCAGGAAAGCACAGTGACAAGAACACAGTCTGTGGACCCAGACGTCCTGGGCTCATTTCCCCAGAGTTGTGAGTGTCAAGTATGTCAGTAGATGTAAAGCTGTTATGTCAGTGCCACATGTAGAGTATAAGAGTTTAACTGGTCATGCTGGGATAAAGGGCCAAGTGCTGGTAAGACAGTAAAATGGACATTAGTGTGTACATTTTATCCAGGAGAATGCTGAGATTCAGAGAGGTGAAGCAGCTATCCCAAATTAGTGGTCAGAAGTAAGGAGTCAATCCAGGAATTGCAGACCCATGTGACACCAATATGTCTGCTTCCAGGGCCACCTGCCTTACTTGCTGTAGTTTCCCTGGTCCCTGGGGACTTGACTTTGAGGTGATTTCTCCTTGTCTCCACTCCAGGACCTGTGTGATGTGCTTGTCTGTGCAGTTTCACACCATTTGTCTTGGTGATTTCACAGCACAGTCCTGCTTGCCCCTTATGCACCTGTCACCATCCCAGGGAACAGGCGCCAGTCCACATTGGGGTGGAACGTTGTGGCCAAGAATCAGTGATTCAGAGCTACTTCCTGGGCTGGCTTGTGTCTAACCCACTCCTTGTTTGGTCACATTCCTCCATATTAACTTTTCCTGTCATCTCTCCAAATTGTGGACTCCAGTATGACAGTATTGTCAGCATGACAGCCAGGCTTCAGGGCCACCTGGGGCTGGGTTCCAGCTCTGACAATTCATGGTTGTGAAGCTGAGCCAGTTACCCAGCCCCTGGGACAAGCTGTGTTAATTTGTCCTTATAATGAGTATACTATAACATGCAGAGAGGGTCCCTTATGAGACTGGAGGTGCCCTGTGTCAATTCCTAGCATGGTAGTACTTATAGGGACATAATGGATGCCCATATGTCAGTTCCAAACCCTCCTCCTCTACCTCCTCTACCTTATATACAAACTTCCATGATTATCCCTGAGTGATCAATTTCTTACCTTCATGACTCTCCCAACACTTTCCAGCAATCAGTTTCTCTTTTCTTGCCTGGCTGGATTCTTCACTAAAGTTGTGGTTATTTTAAGAGACCCTTTGGGTTGGCTCTGGAATCTCCTTGTGGGTGTCCCAGACCCATACCACTCCCCCTCCTTTGGTGAGCGTCATATCCAGTAAAAACTCTACCTTCAGTTCAATACAACCATACCAACGCTGTCCAGCAATGCTCCCAACTCCAGGATGAAGGTGTAGCAGGAAGAAAAACTAGCTATGTGGACGAAGGGCATCAGGGTTTGTTGTATGGAGAGAAACACTCTTG
Organism: Microcebus murinus; assembly: GCF_040939455.1. Lineage (NCBI taxonomy): Eukaryota > Metazoa > Chordata > Mammalia > Primates > Cheirogaleidae > Microcebus > Microcebus murinus. The sequence goes on along the minus strand of NC_134110.1, from coordinate 32,981,343 downwards.
GTGAGATCATGTATTGATGGTCGCTTCACATAGGGTGGTGGGAGTGGAGACCCTGATGTCCCAAGGAAGGAAGTTAAGCAAGTGACAGCTGAGTGGCTCTGACAAAATCAGTGGGAACTGAGGGATGGAAATAAGCAATAATGATGGAGTGAGAACCACACATGCTGGAATTCAGAGGGAAAGGACTTGGAGAAACCCCCAGTAGTAAGGAGGCTGGAGAAGCTTGGAGAAGCATATCTCATTTTCAGCTCTAGGTTGTTTTTGGCTCTGCAGTAAAAACCCTTTTATTGATCTGAATTGTCAATGAAAGCTGGATTTAGAGCCCACCTTTTGGGGAATGAAGGAGTGGGAAGAGTATCCAAAGAGAATTGTAGAAAATTGAGCCAAGAAGCTGCACAGGTGCCATGGAACCAGGAATTAAGGAGAACCATCTTTGAACACCTCCTCACCTCTGCCAGGGAAACCAGAGATCATGAGAGGGATGCTGGGCTGGGCTAGATGAATAGAACAAGGCTCCAGCCCTGCCAGGAAGAACAAGACACACCACTGTGTGCAGCGGAAAGAACGGTTATATTTATAGAGGGGTGGGCAGGGTTTAGGAAAACTACAAGTAATGGTGCAGTAGCCTGGAGCTGGTAAAAGCTGGGAGGCTTTATCTCTCCTGGGCCAGATGGGGTAAGAGGAGGGAAAGTTAGTAGATTCCAGAGAAAGAGAACAGTATGGAGAGGACCACCCAGGAGGGAAAGTGACCTGATAGGGCACTACGCAGCAGAGAGGGAGCCAGGCTGGGCAGCACCTGCCACCATCTCTCTCTCCAGCACCCTCTGCTGTCCTGTGCTGCTTGGGTTGGCTGAGCCTGGGGAAGCCAGCCAGGAGGATGACCCGGAGCCTCAGGTGCAGCCTATACAGGTGAGCATGCCAGGAAGACCGCTGGGTGGAAGATGCTGTATCCTTGCTCCACATTCTCTCAGCCCATTTTTAAATTCATTTTCACTGTGCGGGGCAGCTCCTACCTCTGCTTTCCCACTTAAGAACTTTTTCTGACCTCATATGAGCTACTCTGCCTGCCTCTACATAGGGCCACCCAAAAGTGCCCATTTTATGCCCGCAAGCTCCCAACCAATAGGAAGGAGGACCCACAGATAAATGCTGCAGTTTTGCAGCTGACCCTAAGTGGGTCAATTCTGAAAGTCATTCTACAAGTGTCTTCAGAAGGCCCCCAGGGGATAGGACTCTAGCTATTAACACACCTACCTGCTGACCTTTCTCCCTTCCTTTTCTCGCCTTTTCCAGGCAGTGAGTGTGCTTCCTGGGATCACCTCCCAAATGAACTACCTACCTTCCTCCTAGACCTTGTCCAAGATGTCTTTGTAGGAACAGCCAGACTAGGATGTGTGGAGAACAGTCTGGAAGGACAAACAGGAAGTAAATAGCACAGGGCTTAAGGGGGTCTGACTCTTGGAGGAAACAGACATTTCAGCCCAGTGGGGCAAGAGGGGCATGGAAACACACTCCGGAAATTATGGGACACAGAGAGGGGGTGGCCCAGCCTGGCTGTGGGGGCAGGGTGAAGGAAGGCTTCTTGGAGAATACAACATCTCAGTGCAATCTTCTTTCAGAAAGAAGTTGTCTTTTTCAAGACTGAAAATGTTGTGGAGCCTGAAGGTGAGAATTCCGTCCCCGCCTCCTCTCTGCAGGAGAGGAACTGATTGGAAGCCCATTCGCAATTCCTCACTTCTCCTGCTGTTTTGAAAGCTTCTGATAAGAGGGAAAATATCCTCTCTGGGGAGCCCTTGCCCTTTCATGATTTGCCCAACACCTCCTCAGCAAGGTACCAAAGCCTGCTGCAGCCAATTGAAATTCAAAGAGGAGGCAGATCTAAATGAAGGGTTGGAGTGAAAAGACTGTGTTTATTGTTGCTCCCTGGCTTCCTTGGTGATCTTCACCAGAGGAATTTCAGCAAGGAGCTCACTGCCTGCCAGGCAGTCAGGAAACGGCCTCTCACGGAGCAGCAGATACATCTGTTTAAATGGGAGAAAGTCCTGACCATGAGTCAGAAGCTGTTTGATGCACTTCAGGGCTACGGCCCTAAGTGGTTCTTTGATGCTTCTCTCTTAATAACCTTTTTTCTGACTAAGTATGACCCCTGTGATTTTAAAGATAAGGGAGCTTGGAAAATGAGGGGAGATGGGGACAGTGGTCCAAGCCCCTCTTTTATAGTGGGAAACAAACCCTTCGTTTATAGCGGGAAACAATTCAGTGCAGGGAAATGACTGGCCTTGGGTAACAGACTGCACCAGCAACAGAGTGGAACCCGCTTACCCATTTCTGGTCCCAAAGGCAAAGGAGTGGGATGATAGCTAAGTGTTTAGCTGTGTGCTACAACGTGGATGATGAACTTGTTTTGGTATAAAAACACCAAAAACAAAACAAAAGAAAAACAAAACAAAACCCATTGGCTCTGCCCTCAAGATCTCACAACTTGTTAAGAGACATAGACTTGTAAATCACCAATAATTATGCATTGAGAAAAACCCAGTCAAAGGTGAATATTTCAGTACAGATCTAGAACAGAGGAAAAAACCATGAGGCTTTCCATGATCATCCATCAGTGTACTGGGTTGAATAGTGTTCTGCAAAAATTCTTGTCCACCCAGAACCTCAGAATGATCTTATTTGGAAACAGGGTCTTGGTGGATGTCGTTAGTTAAGATGAGGTCAGACTGGATTAGGGTAAATCCTAAATCCAATGATTGCTAATTTTATGAGAAGAGCATGTGAAGACTGACTGAGAGAACATCATGTGAAGATAAGCAGAGATCAGAAGGATTGTTGGCAAAGGACACCAGGAACTGCCAACAATCACCTGCGGTCCGGAGAGAAGCAGGGAACACATCCTTTGTAGGGCCTGCAGAGGAGCATGGTCTTGCCAGCACTGTGATTTCAGACTTCTGGCCTTAGTACAGTGAGAGAATACATTTCTGCTGTTTTAAACCACCCAGTTTGTGGGTCTTTGTTATGGTAGCCCTTGGAGCCCAGGACATTCATGGTTGGTTTTATCTGGCAGGATGTGCTGAGCTGCCCAGGGGCTGTTCTGCCTTTTGATACAAAGCTGCCTCACACTGCTCTGCCTGTTTTCTGCCCTTTCCTCCACTACTCAAGCCCCCTAGCCTCCAGCTAACCCCATCACCAACACTCCTCTAGCGCGAACCTGCTGTGCACAGCTCCCACCGATGCAGAAGGCAGCCCAGGCACCTCCACTGCCAGGTGGGTGTCTACCACACTCTTCCCAACCTTCCCACCTCCTGGAGCCCTCTCACCTGTTCCCTGACAGGAGAACTAACATGTTGAGCGACTGGGTCTCATTGAACTCAACCTATCTACAACTCTGTGAAATGTGGTCATTTTAATCACCTCATTCTGTAGACAAGGATCTGTCAGTTTCCATATTCCGTTTACCAAGAATCTCCTCTTGGTGTCCTTGGCTAATATCTGATAATCTCATCAATGAATTCATCCAGGATGTGAACGGCTGCCTGCACCTTAATTTTTACCTGTTCCTGATGATATTTGCCTCTGACAGGCAAGCCTGGAGAGGTAATGAATGACTTAAGTGGATTCACTGGTTCCCAGCCCTGGTCCCCAGCCCTGGCTATGTGTTGGTGTTGCCTTTGTTAGAGGTTAGAAAAAGAAAACAGGTTCCACTCCAGAGATTGTGTCTGAGTGAGCTCTATCAGCTGTGCTTTTTTTTGAGAAAGAGTCTCACTCTGTTGCCCAGGCTAGAGTGCCGTGGCATCAGCCTAGCTCACAGCAACCTCAAACTCCTGGGCTCAAGCAATCCTCCTGCCTCAGCCTCCTGAGTAGCTGAGATTACAAGCATGCACTACCATGCCCGGCTAATTTTTTCTACATATTTTTAGTTGGCCAATTAATTTCTATTTTTAGTAGAGACAGGCTCTCTTGCTCAGGCCAGTTTCGAACTCCTGATGTTGAGCGATCCACCCGCCTCAGGCTCCCAGACAGAGTGCTAGGATTACAGGTGTGAGCCATAGCACCCGGCCCTCACCTGTGTGCTTTTAAAAAAGCTCTGTAAGAATTCAAACACACATTAAAAGTTGTAAAGTGCCTCAACTTCAAAGAATTCAAGCAGTGGGGCAGGCTAAGTTTGGGCTTGAAAATTTTAAAGTACATGGGACTCAGGTATGTTGAAACCACATGACGCTGCCAACTCACATCATCGCAGTGGCAGTAACAATCTCAACATACGATTCCTAAGCTCTCACCAGGTCAGGCCAGGCACTGTGTTTGGTTCCTTAAACATATGATCACTAATCCTCCCAACAATTGTGTGAGACAGTTTATTCCCATTTTATAATACAGGAACTGAGGTTGGGAGGTAAAGCTCCTCTGCTACATGCCAAAGCCCACGCTCATGAGAACATCACCTCTGTGTCACCTCCTACACATCTCACACGGGCTTCAGCAAGCGGTTCCCACCACCCATAGGATCCGGCATGGACTTCACAGCCATTCGTAGGCTCCCTCCCTCTCTCAAGAAAAAGCACTTAGAAATGTGCTCAGAACTGCAGAACAATTAAATCTGTGTAAATTCCTTGGCTCCTATCAAGAAGACTTAGGTAAATGCCCTTTTTCTTGTTATAAATCCTTCTGGGTTTTTCTCCCACATGACCATCTTTCTTTCTTGCTACAAAATTACTCAAAGTCCACCTCTTTAATTGGTTCCTCCCAGACCCCTTGAATCCTTGTCAATAAGACCTCACTTCCATTCATCAGCCAATATTGAACATAAATCAAGCCTAGTTTAATGATTTATAACATGTTTACCAGGTCCAATAGGCTTGCACAGATTTTAGCTCATAGAATCTTCACAATAACTCTCAAAAATGGTATCATTACTCCTGCTTTTCTGAGGTCCAGAGAAGCTAAATTATGACTTTGTCAAAATACTATGGTTAATTCTGGGAGAAGGTGGGTTAGAACACAGCTTGGTCTCTTCACAAATGCAATACACTGTCCATGAACCACAGTAAAGAATTGTCCAAATTCAAGTATAGAACTAAGACTTCTGTGATACAGTTTAGGAAAAAGGTACATCTTGGGATACTTACACACTGCATTAAGTTTTTCCACATGAAAAAGGTCCACTCTGTCCATTCTTGCTGTCCACATGAAACAGGTCCATTCTTCAATCAAGGATACCTAATGGATGCCCATTTGGTGTCCAGCACTATTCTATGTGCTGAAAACATGAAGTCAAATAAGACCCACTTATTGCACTTTAGGGATTGGAAGTCTATGGGGTGACAGGCAGGCAACATAGTAACAGTACAGTACATGAGTACAGCAAAAGAGGCAGGTACACACTATTATCATGGGAGCAAAGAGGAACTGGCTCCAGCGAACCAAGAGAGGCTTCCAGACAAGACGGAAATTGCGAGGTTTCTTAAAAGATCATTAAGAATTAACTGACAGATAATGGCAGAAGAAGAGTCCATGGAGAAGAGGCAACATGAATGAAGACTTGTAGTCAAGAAGTAGGGCTGTATGTTTGAGTGGTGTGTCTATGTATGTGTGTACATGCACATGTGATTGAGCATGTGTGTATGCATGCAACAGCAACCAGTAACTCTCTGTGACCTGAGAATTGAGTGTGAGGTAATGAGAAGGAGACAGGGTTCAGTAGACAGAGGGTCTTCTTACCTTCTTTTTGTCTCTTATGTTGTTTGTTTGTCATGGGGAGTTATAACACAAGGGAGAGATGGGCATTTTTATTGCAGAAAATTTCAAATATTCAAGAAATTATAAAATGTATTGATGTAACTAATAGCCATATACTCACCACCCAGAATTAACATAGGTTAATATTTTTTCCTCTTTGCCTTAGAACTTTTTTAAAAATGTAGGACATCAAGGACAGAATTGGAGTTCCCATGCTAATGCTTCTAATCCCACTGCCCCTCCTCAGGAACAAACACTGTCATCACTGTGAAATCCAGGGTGAAACTTCCTGTGCATACTTTGAACACTGCAATACATGTGCATGTTTCTATATAGATTGCCTTATGTGTTTATGCGATTTACTTAAATGGTGATATTCTGTATGTTCCATTTTTCCATATTTTGTATGTTACAATTTTCCACAAAGTATTTTTGCACATGACATGTTTTTCATATCTGTCAATGTTGATATATGTAACCCTGTTCCTTTATTTAACTAATATGTAGTGTTTCATGAGCAGAGATAGAACACAGTTTAGGTTATTCTCCTATGGTAGGAATTTAGGTTGTTTATGAGTTTTATTATAAACACAGTTTATAATAAGAATCATGAACATGTGTCCATGTGCTCATGGGTAAGGGTTTCTTTGTAGTATATTTCTAGAAATAGAGACTTGGCAACTAGTAACATGCATTTTCAACTTTACTACATATTGCAAAGTACTTACACCAATTTACTACATATTGCAAAGGATTATACCAATACATACTCCTGCCTGCTATATATTGTCACTAATACTTGGTAAAAAATAAAATGGTATCTCATTGTGGGTTTTATTTGTATTTTTTATATAATTGGTGACATTGGACATCTTTACATAAGTTTTTCTTTTCAATGTTTATTGACCTTTTTTTAAAAATATTTTTCAAAAACTTGTCTATTCTTTTTTTGTACTATTTTTTCTTGTTTTTTCCCTTTGGAATTTATCAATTATTCACCTATTCTTGACAATAACGTTTTATCTGTTACGTTAATGTTTGTTAAATTATCTGTCTTAGTCTGTCTCTTAACTTTTGTTTAAGGTCTTTGGTCTGTATCTTAACTTTTGTTTATGGTGTTTTTGTTGAACAGACATTATTACCTGTGACACAAATATGTTCATTGGTATTTTTTATAAGCTGTAACCTGTGCTTTTTTTTTGGATTATTAAAAAATCCTTTCCAACCCTGATATCACAATTATTTTTCTATTATTTTATAAGTTATAATTTTTGCTTTAATTCCTTTTAAATTTGTTTTTGTGTAGGGTGGGATCTAATGATGTGAGGTAGAGATCTAATTTTATTATTTTACAGATTATTAATCAATTGCTCAATACCATTAATTGAAAACTCCTCTTTTGTGCACTGATTTGAAATTCCAATTTATTTTCAAAGCTGCTATGTATGGGTGGGTTTCTTTCTGAGATCTCCTTGCCTTTTATTGGTGTATATGATGGATTGCTTGCAGTAGTAGCCACACCTTAGTATAGTGGAGGCCACAAGGGAGATAATGGCTGGTATATTAGCCAATGGTGTTTGTCACATGGTTTTGCTCTTTAATCCATTAATGTGGTAATTTGATTAACAGATTTTTCTAACGTTGAACCATTCTTCCATTTTTTTTCTGTGTGTTTCTGTGTGTGAGTGTGTGTGTGTGTGTGTGAGAGAGAGAGAGAGAGAGAGAGAGAGAGAGAGAGAGAGAGTGTTTAATACCTTGCTGAGATCAATTGGCTACTATTAGGATATTTGCATCTTTGTTCAAAGTGATAGAGCCAATAATTTTCTTTTCCACCTGTTATCCTCACGTATTTGGTGTTGTTCTTATAAGCCTCACGGCTTGGGCCTTGCTGTGCCCACAGCCATGGTCTTAGTTTCAACTAGACTTTCTTTTTAAAAAATCAGACTTGATTTATTAGAATGTAGTTATCTCTTCACACTAGTAAATCAAAAACCAAGACCCAGATTTTTAATATATATATATATATACATATATATATATATATATATATGTATATATGGCAATGCAAGCAATTATTGACCTTCATCTTCTGGACAAGAATGCCAAGTTAGTCTCTCTTCATAAAAAGCATTATAATTTGAGGACATTTCCTATTTGCCTCTTTTCCCAGCACCAAATCTACCTCATCTGAATCTTTCTATTTCATCAGAAACATTAATACTTCATTGCTATTTGTGGCCTTTAGACTCTAGATCTGTGTGGGCCACACCTGAAACCAGGTTACCCAGAGGGATGCAGGGCCTGCCTTTTCGGTTTGTAGCAGCTCACACAGCAGTCCACTGTCTAACCTCAGATCACCCAGATCAAGTGCAAAGGAAAGAAACCACATAAGTGGATATAGGAGCCATCATGGCTTAAAAGTTCACACCTAAAATAAGAACCACGCTAGCTGTTACAGCTCCATAAGCATAGCTTCTAGAGCCCCACCAGGGACATGCCCAACCAGAGAGCACCTGCACACAGGAAGTTCAAAGTTCTAACTTCCTGCCAGGTACATATAGTCTATCCACAATCCTCCTAGGAGTAATGCAGTTCACCAATCATAGGAATTTTTAAGTTTTTTATGATCATAAGTTATTTTGACTGGAATGGAGCTGGCATGTCACCTTTATCAGGTGTCCATGGTTAACATACAGTAAAATTTGTCCACCTAGGAAGAGAAGGTTTTTGGTGTTTGTTTTTTATTTCTAACACTATACCCACAGCTACTTTGCCTCTTTCTAATTTCTAGAACAGCTTGTATGAGACAGGAATTTTCCATTCCTAGTAGGTTTGGTAAAATTTTCCTGTGAAATTATCTTATGCTGTTGCTTTTATGTTGGGTGGGGTGGGAAGAGCAGATCGTTGATCATCAATTTAATTTACTGAATGATCAATTCAGAATTTCTATTTTTTGTTGAGTCAATTTTGGTAATTTTTCCTGAAAACACGAACTTCCTCCAAGTTATCAAAATTATCGTCATAATACTATTTGCAGCACTGTTTAATGATTGGTAAAATTTCTTCTGAAGCTGCAGTTATGTTTCCTTTATCATTCTTAATATTGCTTATTTGTCTCTTCTATTTTTTTCTTGAGCAATCTTATCAGAGAACTATTTTATCTGTCTACTAAGTGAAGTATCCCAAGAATGGAAAAAAACACCACATGTACTCACCATCTAATTGGTTTTAACTGATCAACACCTAAGTGCACATATAGGAATAACATTCATCAAGCATTGAACAGATGGGCGGGGGGAGGAGGGGATGGGTACATACATACATAATGAGTGAGATGGGCACCATCTGGGGGATGGTCATGCTTGAAACTCTGACTTGGGAGGGGGCAAGGGCAATATACATAACCTAAACATTTGTACCCCCATAGTATGCTGAAATAAAAATAAAAGAAAAACAGAGAGCTATTTTATTAATGTTTTCAATGAACTACCTTTTTAAAAAATAAACATATTTGCAGTGTCTTTGTTTTATATTTAATTACTTTTTGATTTTATCTTTATTTTTATCTTTTTAAATTTCTTTCAGTTTATTCTAGCGTATTTTCCCTAGCTTTTGAGTTACATATGTAACTTTTTATGGTTTATTTTTTTCCCCAATACATACATTTAAGATGATATATTTTCCTCTAAGTATCCTTTAAATTGCATTACTCAAATTTTAATGTGTAATGCTTTTATTATCATTCACTTCTAAATTCCCTTTATGATTTCTACTTTAACTCATGAATTATTAATTATGCTTTTTCAGTTTCTGAACATATGTTTTGTTTGTTTCTTTGCATGATTTGACTCAAGTAAGGTGGTGGCGGCCTAGTCTTTTTTAAAGCAATAAAGCAGAAGTTTCCCACATAAAATTATCATGCAGGTATCAAATACATCAGATTTATCTTACAGAAAAAAAATACAAATAATTTTATTTCATAGATCAAGCATGCAACTCCATAAAACAGTGTTTACTTATTAATACCATCAAGCTTAATCTTATTTTTGTGGGAATTTTATAATTCAACCAGCATTTAGTTACTACCCAATAAATGCAAGGAATACAGTTGGTACTGAGGATGCCCTTTATTAGGGGAACAAACCAAACATGAGCAGTTCTGTGGTAAGGGCCAGCAGAGAGCATATGGGGCGACTAGAGAAGGACCATCTGATTCAGAGAGATGGGCAGGACATGAGGAGGGTCCACAAAGGCTCCTAGGAGGGGATGGCTGGGCTGTGCCTTGAGGAAGAAGCAGAACTCAGCCAGAGAGTGGAGACTGGTTCTCCAGCCACAGGTATCAGCTTGGACAAATGTGCGGAGAATGACAGGGTAAGGGGGCTTTGGTGCAGTACAAGAATAGCTTCGAGCTCTGAGTCATTTTTAGTAGTGTTTGGAAATCACAGCAAAATTCAAGAGGATTCAGATTAGGGTAGGGTTTTGGAGCAGTGGTTGCACATTGTACTTCTCTCCTTTCCAAAACCCTCCAGATTCTCTGAGGACGCACACTGCTCCCTTTGCTAATGGGCCTGAGTGGGCATTCATTACCTTCTTTGAAAGGTGTAACAAGAGCTGGTCAGTCTCAAAGCAACTAAATTCACTGCCTCACACCTCTACAGGTGGAGAACGGAAATGGTATCACACAGTGATGGAGTTCTCACCATGTGCCGGGCACTGTGCTCAGTACCTCACATGCATTGTCTCATTTAATCCCACAGCAAACTGGGACGTCCTGCTACTATGCTTCACATTACAGAGGAGGAAATTGAGGTTGCAGGGTGTTAAGGACTTGCCCAAGTTTACTGCTATGAGCTGAATTGTCCACAGCAAATTGTTTCCTAATTTGGGGTGAGAATTCTCCCCCAAAATTAATATGTTGAAGCCCTAACCCCTTTTATGATGGTATTTGGAGGTGGGGACTTTGGAAAGTAAATAGGTTCGGGTGAGGTCATGAGGGTGGGGCCCTTACGATGGGATTAGTGCCCTTATAGGAAAAGACACATCGGAGAACTTTTTCCTCTCTCTGTATCTCCCCACCTTAGGAGGATACAGTGAGAAGGCCTTCATCTAAAAGCTAGAAAGAGAACCCTCACCAGGAAACTGAGTCAGCTGGAACCTTGATCTTAGACTTCCCAATCTCCAGAATTGTGAGAAATACATTCCTATTGTTTAAGTCCCCCAGTTTATGGTATTTTGTTATGACTATCCTAGCTGTCTAATACATTTTTATAGCTAGAAAGTAACTTAGATAGGATGCAGTCTTCCCAGGCCCAACACAATAGCCCACATCTCCCTCTTTGTCTCTCTGAAAAAATAAAAGCAAAGGTTTGCCTTGTGGACCTCTCAGAGGTAGTAATGCAGGCTCACAAGCAATCTTCCATATTGCCAAAAGCTCTATGGCAGCTGTACATATACACAAGATCTGACAGGTGAGCCAACTCATTAAACAATTATGCCCATTAGGATGCTTTCAGTTAGAAATAGCAAAATATCCAAATAAAAGTGACTTAAACAATAATAGGTTTTTTCCAGAAACAAGCTGTCTAGAAGCAGGTGGGCCCGGGACTGATCCAGCCAGTCATCTCAATAATGTCATCAAGGACCCAGGTAATCTCCTCTTTCTGAGCAGCTATTCTCAGTGCATTATATCCTGTCACCTTGCATAGTCCCCATGGCGATGCCAAAAGTGAAAGGGAGGCACAAATGCTTTGGGGTTTTTTTTGTTTGCTTGTTTTGTTTTTTTTATAACCTATTTTTATCATGGAGTGGAGAGGAATATTTTCTGGAAGTCTCCCCCAAACACAGAAACTTCTCTTTATGTCTCATTCGCTCCAAATGATTCACACAGGCAAGCTGGAGTGCAAGGACCCAGCATTTTCATTCCCGTCATCAGGAGAAGCGGGCTCTGAAGGGACAAAGAGAGGCAGGAGAGTTGTTGTTGGTTAGGCAACCAGCAGCGTCTGCCACAGAAGCTCAATTTAATAGAATGTTTTATTGCTGTCTGCTGTTTTGCACTTATTGTTCTGATGATTTATACACATCGATGATTAATTTAGGAAAGGGAAACAATGACTTAAGAAATAAAATTTGTTTGGTGGAAACACTTTCAAAGCTGAGAGTCAATCATTTATTCAAAATGCAAAAATTATCTACTGAGAACCTACTTCATGCCAAGCTAGGTACTGTGGATAGAGAGATAAAAATAATTTGTCATATAGATAATCATAATAATGGATACCTTTGTGGTAGACAAATTAAAACAATATCTGACTGTTATTAGGGCTGTTCACTTCTGGGGATGGCAGATCAATACTTATCCTAAAGCACTGATTAAGCATTGCTCTCTCCCCATTCTGCCTCAGATAAGGAATGAGCTGGGAAGAATACAATGTGGAGCAGTGCATGCATGCAGGATCCATCCCCACGGAATTTATGAGCCAAAGCGGACAAATACCATGAGGTTGTAATTCTAGGAAACATCAAATTTGCTTGTTTACTTCATAGCAAGTCCCTAATTTCATAGGTTATAGCATCCTGAGTTTTCCATTGGAGGAGCTAAATAACTTTAAGACCTTGTTGTATCTTCACCAGAAAGGGAGTCCCACACCTGTGATCCCGTGACAACTGTCCAGGTCCCAGATACTGTGTACAAAGGGAGTGGCTCCCAGGGCAGTGAGCTGGCCTTGCTAAGTCTGGGAAGCACATGGGCAGAGTGGGGACTCAGGCCCTTTGAGCTGGGAGGGATGGCTGCAAACAGGGCTCAGCGAGAAGAACGAACAACAGCAGCAACAACAACAGTAAAAATTGCTGTGCAAGAGTACTCACTGTGAGCTCAGCACTAAATCCTTGTTTCAACCCATTAGGGCTACTATGGTCCAGAAAGGTTAAGAAACTTGCTAGAAAGCAACAGAAATAGGTTTTAAGCCAAGATTTACCCACCTCCGTCATTTTAACCACCATGCTGTGATAATTTCAGTGTACTTGTTGGTCTGGAATGGACAATTCACATAGGCATGATGAAAGATATGCTAGGGAAAGAGAATTTGGGTCAGATGGTGATTTATTTGATAGACAGCCATGAGCTTTTTGAGAGTAGACATTGTATTTCATTCACCTTTATTCCTAATGCCTGTCATATAACAAGTATTCAATAGGTATTTGTATAATGGGTGAAAGGGTGGAAAGACATACGTAATATTAAATGGATAGAAAGTCAAATTATGGAGTTTGGATTTCAACTTTGGGTCAATAGGGACTTAAGAAAGTTTCCTGAATAGGAACTGTGATAGGAAAATAGCACCGTTTCAGATTGAATTGGCAGAAATGTGCAAAATTTTCATTTTTGAGTCCCATGAGGTCAGTTTGTCTGATTATATCCCACATGGGAAGTCCTGGGAATCCCAATCAGCTCTGCCTAGGTTGGTGATCTAGGCCTGTAAGTCCAACATGGTGGAGGATTCTTGACCTCATTGGACTTACAGGAAATAGAGAAAACTGGGAGCTGAGAAGTCTACCCAAACTCATCACTCTCTGACATCTTTCCTGCCTGCCCACCCATGGGTGAAGCTACTCAGCCCCTTCTGGTACCACTGCTTTGGGGACACGCTCCTGGTCCTACTTCCCATTTGCCATGGGGGTCTAGTCACGTTACTGAAAATGCTTTCTTTCAGGTCTAGCTCTTGTTCTCTGCCTACCCCTTGGGCTTGGCCCTTCAAACTCCTCCTGAGTCTCAAACCATCTTAGACTCTTCTCCTGGGGTGCTGTCTTGTTTTCTGTTTGAAACATGCCCCAAGCTGTGAAATGCATGCTTTTTCCTTTGCTCCAGCCTGGCTGTCAGATTCCCAACCTCCAGTTTATTTAGGAAAACAGCTAGAACCTTGGGAATGAAGATAAAGCCATAGAGGACAACAAAGATTTTTGGCAAACATCAAGTGTACAGGGACCAAGAGTGGGGAATGGAGATCACAGAACCAGGAAGGGAGAGTCAGTCAGGTGGAGACACATCTGACATCTGACATGTGACCGTCCATTAACCAGAAGATGAAGCCCATGAAAAACATGTCAGGAGGAAGCAAGGTGTGTGTGTGTGTGTGCCTGAAGCTGGTGTCCTAGCAACTGTGTCAAACCCATAGAGATGTGCTTCAAGGCTAGGCTTGGATTTGTATCAAATGCTTTTGGATATTATACTAACTAAAGATGCAAAATAGAATTGATTGATGGTAGTTTGGTAGAGAAGGATATCAAGAAATAGAGTTGTTGTGGATCAGGAAAGTTTGCCAAACATCTAGGAGAGGCAGGACACAGCCTGTGTGTCACCTATTTGCCATCTCATAAGAAATCATAGGTTTGAAGATGCTCAAAGATGGGATGGAGCTAGAACTGTCCAGTTCACATTTTTATCCTGGTGAAAGGCCCTTGGATGACATCTCTGACAGGTAGTCATCACACTGTCTCTTAAAACGTTACTTCGTAATGAGGCCGAGCTCATTTTCTTGCAAATCAGTGCATTCAGTTAGATTTACCTGTTCAAAAGTTCTTCCCTGGACTGGTCAAAAGTTCCCATTTCCTCACCCCTGCATTGGTCATAGTTCTGCCCTCTTGAGCTGCACGGGGTGAGCATTCTCTTTCTTTCACATGGAACTGTTATGACCCTCTGAGTCTTCTTCTCTCTCCCTCAGCTCTCTCGTAGACTGGAGACCCTCACCACTCACTGCAGTCCTTTCCACTGCTGAGGACTGTGGCTGCACCTGCACCAGGCACCCAGCTCACCGGCCCCTGCTGAGCACCTCCAGTGCTCGGGGCACACCCTCTTCCCATCCAGGTCATTCCATCGCTGAGCTGCTCTACTTTCAGGAAGTTATTTCCTCCACTGAGCTTTAGTGTTCTTCCTCGGGGATTCCCCCTATTGTTCCTGCTTCTACCCTTTGGGGCCCCCCAGAGAGTGGGTGTTTCGAAGGTATCGCATCTGTTTCAAGGAGAGTAGATAGGCAAGGAGGACTCAGGTTCAGGACGTATAAGGAACATACAATTGCCAGAACTGTTCCCAGTATTACCTGCTTTCCAGTGGACTCACTACCCTTTGCAGGTGAGGCAAATCCCTGGGCCCCACCCCTGGCCCTTCCCATTCTCCACCAGCTCCTCCCAAGGGCGACTGGCCTTGACTCAGATTCGGAGCCAAAGGAAGTTTTACTGTTTCTTTCCATGTTCATACTGGTTTTGTGGGCAGAGGTGGCAGGCTGAGGTGTCACCAAGCAAAATTAGATAATAAAAACTAGGTGACATAGTTTGTGGAGGACACATCCCTCATGCAAATGTGAGATCCAGTAGCTTTTCTCCACAGAACTGCCAAGGAATTGAGTTTGTCATTGCCGAAAAAGGAGATGATTTTTTTTTTTTTTTGCTGGACTTTCAATGTCTTGGTGCTTTTAAATGGATATGGATATTTTATTTGGCTTGTTTGTTTATTTTGGAGACAGAGTCATGCTCTGTCGCCCCAGCTAGAGTGCAGTGGCATCATCAACTCTCGAACTCCTGACCCCAAGCGGTCCTCCTGCCTCAGCCTCCCAGACAGAGTGCTAGGATTACAGAGGCAAGCCACCATGCCTGGTCTTTATTTGTTTTTGTTTTTTATAGCACCTTTGAAGTCCTAAAAAACTGATGCCCCCTTCCTACATTCTATCAGGTTATCATTTTTAAGAAAATATAATTTAATTTTATATCTTTGAATATATTCTATTTTTCCTAATTTCTTGCTTTCTTAAAAGTTTGCAGACATTTTGTCACTGGCCTCCATAGTAAGGCCCCAAGTTAGGATGCACTTTTGGAAAATATACATATATTAACATACATATTTATATATATACACACGCTGGCTTTAATTTATAATTTAGTCCTATTCCTCCAGTTGATGACAAGGGAGCATGACTTTTGAGAAGCCAACATAATTCTTTAGGGTAATCTACACATTTAAAATAAGTTGCCAACCACCATGGGTTTCTGCATGTTCACATATTTTTAATTATGGGTAGCCAGGTATGTGCAGTGGTTCAGTGAAGAAGAAGGATGGAAGAGAGAATATGGGTTTGTTAGCAGGGAGAAGCTAAGAAAATTCTCACTTGTTGAATTGGTAAAATTATTGTCAATATTTGTTTCCTTCCATAAAAGGAGAAGAAGGCAGCTAACACTTCTTCAGCATAAATAATTTGCCTATGAGGTCACAGTTGCCACAAATTGGTCTTTTTTATGTTTTTCTTCTCAGAGATCTCCCTTTTGAGGGCCCCTTTCACAGGGAGCTGGAAGCTACCCTTCTGTAGCTTCAGCCCAGCTTGCCAGAACCTGTACAGGGTTGCGGGACAAAGAACACCCAGGGAAGGAAAAGCCGGTGTCTTCAAAAGACAGAAGTCAAAAGCAACTAAGCCATATTGGTACCCCACCCTTCACCCTACCCGCCATCCAGATGCACCTGGGATTGCTTGAGAAATTCGGTGGGTCAGGGCAAGCCCAAGCACAGCTGGTCAAGATCTGGCCAAAGGCTGAGTTTTATTTGGCTAATCAAGGTCCATGGGCTGTAAGTGGATGGGATATTGAGCCAGGGTTTCAAGCAAGGGAGAGAGAAGAAACGATAGCTGCTTTAGGAAAAGAAAATTTGAGAAAAAGATGCTTAAGGAAGAAATTCAGGTTTGAGCATATATATGATTTATTCCTCTTCTTTGTAATCTTAAATAGCCTTCAGAGATAATACTTTTTAAAGAAATCTACCTTTCTTCCAGGTTTTAGGAGTTGGTTTGTGATGTGGCAGAGAGGAGGTAGTTGGGGTGGGAGGTGTGTGTGTGTGTTTGTGAATGTGTCGGCTTGTCTTCTGATGCTGTGTGTTGTGAAAAGACTTAAGTGTAGACTTAAGGCAATCTATTTGGCTTTGGCTAAATCCAGGTTATAGCAACTAACAGAACTCGGCTATTAACATGATTTCTTCACCCTGCTCTCCCAACCCAAGGACTCTGTTCATAAAAACCTTCTTGGATGAGAATCTAAGGTCGATGAACTGAAGTTGCTAACAGGAGGGTATTAGAGTTGGTGACTATAACAAGGTCACTGTAAAGTTTCTGAGAAACATCTCTCACATTTCTTTAAAAAATGGGGACATCACATTAAATCAAGAAAACACAAGGGACACTTTCCACATTCTAAGTGAATAATAAAGGACATTGTACAATTGATATCCATTTGCCATTTCTTATTCCTAAGTAATTTTTAAAGATCTCTGTTCCCTGTGGCTTCAAAGAGATGCTTGACAATGTTTTATAAAAAGCAGGTTGAAACAGCACAGCTTGCGAAAATGCACCCTTAATGTGTTCTCCCACCAACTCTTTAACATTTATTCAACAGGGCAATCTTCTCCTGCCCCTGGATGAAAATGCGGCAAGTCCATGACTTTTCTGGTAACTCTCAGGTAACCGGCAGTTCCACAGTGATTTTAAATCTTAAGCATTGTCTCAATTCATTGAGCCTTTAAAAGATATTAGCCAAAAATTTAAGCAAGATTTGGTAGTGAGTCTTCTCTCCTCCCCAGATCTGGTGTTTTTAGGCTCAAAGGCTGTGGAGGGAAAGGTGGGCTGTGGGGGTTGGCTTCTCTACTTCTCAGTCTTCAGCTTCAAGAGTTGCCTGAACCCTAGCTTCTCAGCAGCTTCTTCCCCCTCCAGCTGCCTTGGAAGGAGGAGAGGTCAGAGAATAGGAAAAGTCCCCTTTGGAAGCCACCATCATCTGCTGCTCAAGCATCTGAGGACCTAACAGAGATATGAGCTTTCTAGGGACCTTCAGAAATCTTGTCACTGAGAAATTTCCCTGATGTTCCCCCAACCCAGATGGAAGCAACTCTATTTGGGTGGATACTTCACCTCCTTCCTCAGACCCTAGGAATCCAGGTTCTTGATAACGGGACCCCACCACCTCTCAGGGAAGCCCTATTAATTGGAATGTCCCCACCTGGCTCTCTCTTGATCCAAAGAGTCCCACACTGGCTCATGGGAAACATTCCCAGGTTCCTTGCTCCAAGAAACACCGGGTCCCTAGTGTTTGGGTGTGAAACCCTCTTCCATCCTCTGCATCTTTTAGTGAGGAATGTGATCCTAACTGCAGGGAACACATTCCAAAGCTCTTGGGATGATTCTGTAGAAAAGTCACCAAACTTGAGGTGGAACCCATAAATACAACAGCATCTTCTAGTAAATCTCCTCTATAATTTTTTCCTTTCATTCCCTTAAGTCTCACTCTCTCTCTCTCTCTCTCTCTCTATATATATATATATATATATATATTCATATATTTTTTTCTTTTTTTAGTGACCCATGACAAAAGTAACCTTAAGTCTCTTTAAAACCACAATGAGGAAGAGGAAGTTAATGTTCTGGGCAGGTCTTCTGAACATTCCTTTTGTAAGTTCCATGCATGAGGATATGGATTTGAATTTCTCATCTGTTATCTCATGAGGTTTATCATGAAGCTTTTCACCAGACTTCAGTTTTAACATTTTGTTACAAATTTGTTTCAAGATCATTTGCGTGCCAAGAGAAACTAATTTTTCTCTCCCTTTGGTCTCTCGTCCAAATGTTCTGTGCCTTTATGATTCTATGACTCAGACTCTAAGACACACTGTTTAAGTCACAAGATGGAATGACTCACACCTGGTCTGGACTCTCTATAAAGCCCAAAATATAGGATGCCTATATTGAAGTAAGTCTGGATATTCTAGAATTCCAGGTAAAGGGAATTCAGAATGGAGAAAGGATTATTTTATGCTAAGTGTTAAAGGAAGAGATTTTTGCATTATTCTGGGAAGATTGTAGCTAGATCCAGGAAAAGCTACCTGACAAATGAAGGTGAGATTATGGTATTATCTTTTGAGGACCTATTATGTCCCAAGGTGGATTGCCATGTGCTTCATAGACAATATACCACTGAATCTTTAAAACAACTGTTCACATCTCTTAGCTATCATTTGTCCCAAACTTTATCCCTGAGAATATTTCAAAGAATTAAGATCAAGTTGTCATTGTTTGATTTTTTTTCTCTCTCTGCTTCCTCTTCATCAACTCATGACTATTGATCCAGATCTAGACATCAGAAGAGTAGAGGAGCTGTCTGTCAGTAAGAGATCTAGGAAGGGTCTCCTTCCAATCACAGTACCAGCTTACTCTGGGTAATGACAGAGACCATTCATTGTGCCCTTCCACTCTTTTGCAAAGATAGCACATTTTAGGTTTTGCAAGCAAACAATGGAGAAGTCATATTTCTTTTAATATATTTAATTCTGGCAACTCTATTTGGTACCATTAGAACCAGGCAGCAACTGGGCACTGGAAGGGCTTACAGATAGGAATAAGATTGAGGCCCTGCCTTTAGGCATCTGATATTTAAAGGAGGGCAGACAATGTTCACAGGGGGCCCTCTGAGCCATGATATGACAAAGATCCTTCTGAGGGGAAGGTGTGTAGAGCAACTTGGGCCCAGAGGAGGAAGCTGCCGAATACAGATTGGAAGGGAGATTCACCTAGGGAACTTTCGGCCCGTGCATCAGGGGTTTTGAGCTCACTTCCCTGCACTAGACAATGATTTAAAAAAGAAAATCAGAGAGTTGCCAACACTGAAACACATTGAGCATTAGCATGGCACAGTGGAGGGAGTATGGGGCTTCAGCACACCTTGGTCTTAGCTGCTGCTCTGCTGCCAATCTGTTTTGTGACCTTAAGCTGACACTTTTTCTGCTCTGAGCTTCAGTTTCCCCTTGAGTTCTCAACAACTCACAAGGTAGACAAGTCAGGATTTATGCTCCTCATCTTGCAGACAACAAACTGAGTGTCAGGGAAGTGAGGGATAAAGGCTGTGATTTGAGCCTCACATGTGCTCTGGGAGGGGGAATATCATCAGCCTCATTTCACAGATAAGGCAACATACTAGAAAGGCTAAGTCACTTCCCCAAACTTGTGCAGCTGGTTTGGGTGAAAGCAGGTGTTCCAAACCATGTTGGTCTGCCTCCAGACAATGTGTTCCTCTACTTCTGCTCACACATTTGGAGTACAAAAGCTTGGGTGTGATTTTCAGAAAATGTGAGACATCACCTTCACCAGAGCGAAGACTTTTTATGCTTGTAAAAATTTGTTAGATATTCTGCCTCCAGTAGCTTCTCTGCAGCTCTGAGGCCATGTCCACAAGTGGAGTACTGTGAAAAAGGCCAACAACCTTTGCATTCCGCTGCCTTTGAGAAACCAAGATCTCTTTTTCCCTCTCTAAAGCAAATTAAATATTCCATCAGTGAAGCATAATTTAATAAATCTATGAAAATGAAGCTCTGGCCCTTATTAAAATGAAAGGCACTCATTTACCTTGTCTGTCATCATCTGAGGTTGTGCCCCATGACCTCCTGGATCCTGAATCCCCCCAAAGCCTACAATCAAAGCCGTCTTGCACTATTAGCCTTCCAAACTCTTTCTTCTTCAAATATTATTGCATTTCTAAAATCTTGAGTAGAATGGCTTTGATCTAGTATCCCAATATAGAAAACATCATTAATTTCAGGGTCACCAATTCATAAAGTGTGGAAATCTGAGCTTTAGGGGAACTGCCTTTGACTTTCTGCTTTGTATTTTTCTAAAAGTCTTACGCTTGCAGTTACATGAACTCATTTCACTTCTGTTAAGTTCTGCCGGCACTTATTCCCAATTTTCCTTCAAATTGGTCCCTCTTACCTCCGTCTTTATTTCTTTCTCCACAGTCTTGGCCACTGCAGTGGTCCAATTGCTCCAGCCTCCAATGTTGCCATGCCCAAATCAAGTCTGCACAGTGCAGCTGGGCAACTTGCCAAACATTTGAATTTGTTCACGTCACATACCTCCAGGAACCTCTGCATTCTCTGCTGCCTACAGGCTGGAGTCCAGCCTCCTCCTTCAGGCTGACAAGGCCCTTTGTGCTCCACACGTGCTCCTCTTCCCCGGCCTGTTCCCTCCTCACCATCACCCTTACTCTGAGCTTCACTCAAGGCGTATTAACCTCCACACTCTCCCCACATGACCTACTCTTTCTCGTCCTGCAGATCTGCTCGTGCCAGGTCCTTTGACTACAACTCTGCTCTGCTCCTGCTGCTGATTCTCCTGGCTGACACTACTCATGCCCAGGGTCAACTCAGAACTAAACCCTAAAATCCTCCAGGGAGATCTAGGAAGATTAGCCTGATGCCTCAACCCTGAACGGGACGGATCCCTTTGTGTTCTCAAGGTCCCTCATTCTTCCCCTGTTGTGGACCCGTCACCACCAACCATTGCTGCCTATCAATTTGCCTACGTCCCTTGCGAGACCGTAAGCTTCTGCAAGGTTGGAATCCCCAGAAGCTATCAGTAGAAAAGTGCCTGGTGCATAGTAGTTGCTCTGTCATTATTATTGGAATAAATCAACGAACAAGTGATGATAAGTGTCTTGACAACAAACACTGCATATAAGGAAACTGCAGCTCAGAGACTTTGGTGACTTAACCCAACAGAATGAGATTTTTCCTTCATGCTGTACTTGATCCATCTTTGTGTCTCTAACAACACCCGCACAGTGTCTTGCACATACTAGGTGCTCAGTAAAGGTGTTTGCAAGAATAACAGTGTGGGGCATGGGGGGTCTGGCTATGAGCTGGCAGAAGGAGAGCTCAGCGATTCCAATGACCCAAAAGTGAGCCCCGCTGTCTCCATTTGTGTCCTCTCCTCTGCTGTCACCTCCAGAAGGATTAAGAGAAAGTCGAAACAGTTGGATGAGCCTATTAACAACCAATAATCCGGGAATGCTGCTGAATTCGTTTGAAACTGAACTAGCAGTAACTCTCTACGGATCCATTAACCTGCAGCCAAAATTAGATTATGTAGAAATAACATTAAATAGAGAGCCACAGTGCTTAGTTAATTGAGAGGCAAACTTGTGAATTACAAGATCCTTCTCTTTAAATGGCAGAATATTCCATCACCCCAAGACCCTGGGGACCACTCGTGAGTGTCCAGCTTGAGGTTCATTTTAGAGAAAACACATTTTCTATAGGGGCACTTTAAAAGCCTACTTGTTGTAGAAACACTTTGAGATGAAAAAAATATATACAAGCTTTGGAGTGAGACCGAGGTAAGGTAGGTTTAAATCATGGCTCTACCACACACTAGCTCTGTGACCTTAAGGAAGTCAGTCAACTTCTCTGAGCCCCAACAATCTTGTCTGTTCACTGGGGGTGGGAGGGTGGGGGGAGTGTAATAATACATATCTCCCAGTCTTGTGAGGAAGGCAGGCACATAAGCAGATGATGCAATATAAGGAAGGAAGCACATTGAGGGACAGTATTATGGGAGCATCAAAGAGTTAAGAATGGTGCCTCAAAGGCAGGCATGCCACCTGAGCTGAATCGGGAAGCAGGAGCAGGTGCAACTGGATTGGGAGGTGGTGACTGGCACCTGCCTGGAGACCATCAAGGCTCTTATCACTGAAAATACGAGGAGATGGAGGTCAGTTTACTGACCAGAACTCCTCAAGGGAGGGGAGTGTACTCCATGGGTCTGAAGAAAGAGCTTTACTAAAGGGCTGAAGGTGAGTGGCAAGCGAGAGTGACTATGGCTGGTCTCCAAACTGCCTGGTTCTGTGTTGCTGAGTGAGGCGCACACATTGAGTCCAGAAGAGACTCACCAGGTCTCAGCACATCCATGGGTCGCCTGGTCACCTAGTGCTCCTCATAGCTCTCAGCCTCTCTAAACAAACACTGTACAGATATGTAAAGAATGCCACTTTGCAAAAGTGCCAAATGACTGGTCTGTGGGCAGGCTGCCCAGCCCCATGAGAAACAAAATCCTTAGCTTTCGAGAACCAGGCTTCCGGAGCAGCCATCCTGTCTATGCTGACTTCATGATGGCAGCTGGCTCGAGGCAGCTACCTGTCCTTCCCAACGGTCACTTCTACAGCCAAGGACTCCCAGCTCCTTCAATCACTGGACTTGGTTTGGAAACCCATTATCACCTCACCTGCTCCACTCTGGGTGCCGGGTTGTCAGGGTTCCTCTCTCCTTGCCTCTGGCTGAGCTCAGAATTGAGCACACCAGCCTAAAAAGGGAGACCAGCCCAGAGGACCATGGAGCGCCCCTTCTCTCCAACGGGATGTGCGTGGTGCCTCACTTTGTTGCTGCTCTTGGCGGCCACTCACACTCTCTGTACATAGAGGGCTGGAAGGGGAAGTGGCGTGTTTTAGTGGAAACATACAGGCTGTGGCTCAGAAAATTAGAGTGACCTTGGGTAAGACACTTAACCTTTCTTAGCCTCAGCCTCGCAACTTTTATTTACCTGTAAAATAGGAGCTGTCATGAGAATTAAATGACATTGAGTATGAGAATGAGCTTAGCACCTCACCTGACATATCACATGGGCTCGGTAGATGGTAGGCTTCTTCTCTCCTCCCTCCCTTCTCTCCCTCCCTCCTTTTCTTCCTTCCTCCTCAGCCTCCATATTCATTTCCTTCCTTCCTTCTTTTTTTTTCTTCCTTCCTTCTTCCTTCCCTAACCTCCATATTTACTTCCTTCCTTCCTTCTCACTAAAATTTCCATATTCCATTTCACCCTGTCCTCAGTGAAGCCTGTGGGAAACTATTGATCATTCTCTTGGGCTCTGAGTGGAACAGCTCTACTTGTTCTATCTCTTCCTAATAGCACCAGTTCCTGCTGAGGACAGAACACTGTCTCTCTGCCTTAGGCAGATGGCAGGGAGTGTCGTGTTCCCACAGAGAAGCATGCTGTCCTGCTCCTGGGTCTCTTAGCAAGCCCTGTCATGGAAGGCATCCAGAAGAATTTGGAACTCAGCACCTGCTTTTTCAAAACACAGACACATTTGTGGTCCTCAGAATCACAAAGTTGAACAGTCTCACATGAGAGGCCCCATATTGAAAGGCCTGAAACACCAGGGATGGAGACTCTTCAGATGAAAATGTGGCTTGTGGGTGTACTTTCACATTGCACACTGCATTTCAGTTGATGCAGGTGGCAAGAGTGATCGGCATCGTCCCTACTTTATAGATTAGAAAACTGAAGCTCAAATGGGTTCAATAATTTTCTCCAAATCCCACAGCAAGTATTAGGTAGACACAGGTCACATGCCTGGTCTTCTGAATCCGAATCCAGTGCTCTTCAGTTATATTTTGTCCCCATATTTTTAAAAACATCTGGATTTTCAATCAAGTGTAGATAAGTAACCCAGGAGTTTAATTATATTTGTCTTTCTAGTTTAGGCTTTGGTTTTCGCTTTCTGGTTTCCGCTTTGCTGACACCTGCGAGTCAACCTCTTCCTTACAAAATCTGTCCTCCTGTCATTCCACATCTTTGCTGGGAGCCCCACTATAGGCCCACCCTCCAACAAAACCCTGGTGGTCGTCTCAAACTCTTACTACTTCTCGGCCCACCCAACTCTCCCTCCACACCTTACAGTCAACCCTAGGTCCTGTAGCTTCAGCTTTACATATACACACCTCTTGTACCTGTCCCTCTTCCCCAACCCCAGCCCTCCATCCACTGCCCTACCTTGGGCTCTCTCTGCCCCAGCAAAGTGCAATGACCTCCAGCTTGTTGGTTGCCTTTCTGAGGAGTTTTCTCTAAATCTATGTTGTACATATTAGTGAGATGATCTTTCAACAGCACAATAAATACCTTCGATGACCTCTCATTTCCTAAAGGAAGCAAATCTTTTTTTTATTTCAGAATAGGACGAGGGTACAAACATTTTATTTACATGATTTGCTTCTGTGCAGTTTGAGTCAAAGTTATAAGTGTGCCCATCACCAAGATAGCATGCATTGTACCCATTAGGTGTGCAGTGACTCATCCTCCTCCCCCTCCCCCCGGCTTGGTTTCTGTTGAGTTTTACTACCATATGTGCACATGGGTGTTGATCGGAAGCAACTCTTTAGGATGGAATGTCTTCGAGCCAGGCGTGGTGCCACAGTCTTTACACGCAATATCTCTAATCTACAAAAATAATTCTACAAAGGAAGCCTTGTTATCCCAATTTTACAGCTAGAAAGTAGCAGAGCTGGACCTCCAATACAGGTCTACCTGCCTGCACAGCTGTTCACTTCCTCACAATTCCTCTCTGATAAAATGCAGCCTCCTTAGTATCAAACACAGCCTAGACTCCTGCCCCAGACAGTCCTTGAACCTGCTTTCCAGACACAGCCCCTTTCCTGGACTTCACGGGTCTCCCCAGGTGGTTTTGCATTCCAGGGCTCCACTTGTGCTCTTCCCTCTGGCTGGAAGGCCTCCCTCTGCTCAACTCTCCTTCCAGGCCCCACTCAGCCAGGGGGCAGCCAAGGCGAGAACCCAGGACACTCTCACTCAATCGCCTCTTTCCACTGTAGAGCCCTGCCTCCCACGTGGACAATTTCCACTTCATTCTAGGTTACAGCGCTGTAATTGGCATGGAAGAGAATAGAGAAATGCCACTGGGGAATGCTTCAGTTGGTAGTTAATATAAAGGGATAGGTCTCTGTTGGCTTCTTGTGGAAAATTATTTCAAGATGTAATTTTTAAAGTGTAAAGGAAACAGGGCTTGATGCCTTGGTCAGACTAATTACTGCACTGGAAGACATGCTGAGTAGATGGCTTCAAAAAAAAAAAAAAAAACCACAACAAAAAACAGTAGTTCTCCCACTAAGCCACTGGTGGGGGTGCTGGGTGTCACTTTCAAGGGGGGTTGTATGCTGGTTCTTGAGGGGTAAGACTACCAAATTAAATCTGTTTTGTACTATTTTGTGGTGAGGGGATCTTATGCCTCAGCAATGAATGACTCAATAAAAATCTGAATATTTGTTGTACATGTGCCCTATGCTGTCAGGGTTGTCAGCATCAAATCTGAGGACAAAAAATAAACAGGAAAAAAAAAAGAGGTAGTCTTTTCAAAGATATTAAGAATGAAATTGCTGGCTGCTGACCTACACATCTGTGAATTCAGAGCCCCAGATGCTCCCGGCTGGGTGGTCAGGCAGGATGCTCAGTGTGGCACCTGGCTCTGTCCCTCACACGTGGCTGGGCTGTCAGACTGAGGCAGAGTCAGGGAACCCGATTCTAGCTAAGCTCTGCAACTGAGCTACTGGGGACCTTTGGGCATCCCTTAGTCTTTCTGAGACTCACATTCATGTTTGTAACATGAGGGGCTGGGCTTGAACCACTTCACTGTCTCCCTAATAATCATAGTTTTTGTGTATTCATACATCGCTGTTCTTTTATTTAATGTTTGTCCTCCAATTTAATTTAAATCAACTCTGTTTTAAAACTATGCCATTTCCTAAAAAATGCTACTCACAATATCGTGGGTTTGATTTGCTAATTACATGTTTTGTAGCTCACATTGTATCAGTCAGAGAGTCCTTGGTTGAAAGCAAGTGAAAATCATTCTGCATCTTCGGCAGAGAGAGATTTTGTTGGAGAGATATTGGGGGCTCAGGTAACTTTCAGGAGGCTGGAAGGCAGTGAGTATAAAGGTTGTTATGGTTGGCCAGGTGGCAGAACCGCTGCAGCGGTCCTACAGCACCCTGAGCTCTGTGAAATGCCACTGCCACGCCCCTGCCACTACGATGGATATGGCCATCAGCCACCCAGTGTCACCATGTCATCTGCTCAGAATTCGAAATCCTGGTAGGCGTGTCTGTTTGGCGAAGCCCAAGTCACATTTGCACACTGCCTACCTAGGGACAGGAGTGGGAGGGTGAAAATCTGGTCCCTTTGACTTCCATAGGTGTCCAAGGATCCCCAAGAGGACACAGAATGGGAGACGCCCCAATAAGGGGAACAAGGTGCTAATGGAAGACAGATTAAATGGTGGATAGTAAAAAAAGCAAAACAAACAGAAAACCCCACAAAACAAAAAACATGTATTCATTGCATTCATTAAAATAAATATGTAATTATGAAAATAAAAAGTTCATTTGCACACCATAATATCACAAACTCATGTACCAACCAACCCATGCACCACCCCTTGGGAAGCACTGACCAGTTGATCTGAGGACCCTGTAGCTTTGGCCTTTGTTGCACACTGGTGAATACTTCCGTATTGGAAGGGGCAGACTCATTTTTACCTTTCTGTGAAAAACTGACCTTGGTTCTTTTCTTTTGATTTGCTTGGTAGCTATTCTTTGCTTGAAGCTTCAGAACCTGTAGAGAGCCACTCCGCGACTCTTTCAAGTTGACCTTCCACTTCCACCTCACTTTTGATGTGTTCAGACTCTCATGCACCCACACAGCTTTGCATTTCACTAGGATAAGTAGCCAGCAGTTGTTAAAAAGGAAGAACCTGGACCTTTCTAATGACCTTGAGATCCTGCCATCTTTTGATCACAGTGTAGCTCTCTGGAACTCTCTGGGCCATACCAGGGAGTGCATGTTCCCAATGGTCAAGATGTAATCTCACACCAGGGCTCCAGAGACAATGTGTTCTGCACAGGGTGTTGGACATACTCAACTAAGTCAAAGTTTATTCCACTCTTCCTAAACCTGTATTTGGCATTTCCTATTGTTACTAATATAAAACACTCTACATCTCATCAAATAAATGTTAGCTCTGGAAGGAATCTTGGCAATAATCCTCTTCATTTGTATTGATAAAGCCAAGCAGTGGATTATCCAAAGTGACCTCCAAGAGAATGGTACACTGAGCCTAGAATATTCTAGAATCCTTTCCAAAACCCATCATGGAAGTTTTAGTTCAAGTATGAAGTTTCCTTTTTTCTCTCTAACAAACCCCTTTCCCCCTGTCAGGGAATACCATTATGTAATTACTTGATACTTTATGTAGAAAAGTGAAATAAAATTCTTTTCATTGAAGGAGTTCTGGCTTCACAGAAATTAAATACATCTTAATGCACAATCCATTCTTAATAAATGATAAATAATTTCCATGCATGTGTGCATGCATAGCATGCACATACACACATACAAATAGCCCAGACAGAAAATAAATGACTACAAATATTTAGATGTTTTGTTAACAAAAGTGAGTATTGAAAGGTCAAAATCCAAAGTAGGATTGAGAAGAAAAAGATTAACAGCTGGTCTGTTAGCCATTCTTTTTAAGCTGGGGAATCCCAAGGAGAGAAGAATAAAAAAAAAAGAAGAACAAGAAGTGGGGAAAGAAGGAGAATGAGAGGGAGGAGGAGGAGTGGAAAGAGGAGAAGGGGAAGGAGGAGGAAGAGGAGATAGCTTGGTCAAGTCTTAGAAATATTCTACTCAAATTTCTTATGGTTTTCACTAGTAAAATGATATGGAAGTCCTTATTAACAGAATTCTTTCAGCAGGATATACTTGGTTAACTTAGGTTGCTTATAGTAAGCAAATCTGGAATTTATAAATTTCTGGAGCATGGACTTCTAGAAAGTGTCAGTTTCAGGTATGTAATTATCAGAGTATACAATGGAGGTATTTCATGTCAAAAAGCTCCCTTTAGGTGAGTGATGGTACACACACATCACTTAGAGACCTCATGTATGTTAAATCCGGGCATATCCTGATGTGATGTGAAAGGACCCAAGACATGGCACGTCCTGTTTCACCCAAGTACATTACCTGCCTGACCTTGGAGGAATTTGATTGTAAGTATATCATATTGGCTAACACCTAGCTTTAGTGTGTAGCCATGTAATGTCATGTTTTACATATTTTGGTCTCATTTCCCAGAATATGCATATCCTTCTTAGACACTTCGTGAACCTTTGCACATTCTTCAAAATCCAACTTCAGTGCTGTTTGCTCTATGAAACCTTCCATGTTTCTCTCAGTAAGGCTGGTCCACCTTCCTCCGTGCCCCATGAGACTTTAAAGATAATCTCCACTATAGCCTTATAATCATATCCATCATTTTTCTTGTTTAAAAAACTGCCTGAACAAGTATAGTGGGACCTCCCTGAACACAGGACCACCCTCTTTCCCCATTTACCCCTTGGGCATGACATGTGGCAGGACCTTTAATAACTGTGACAAATTAAAGAACCAACCAACTAGACAGTCTGTCTGAACTTCAGAGAAAAATTTAATGCAATTTGTATTTTGTGTAAAACCAAATTTATGATTCTCTGTGTTTGACACATTTTCTGAAGACTACATTATAATGACCAATGTTGAGTTTTGATTTTAAGGAGCCTCTTTTGGCTTCAGGGCAAGCAGCCTATAGAGGAAATAAAAAGTTGTTTAAAGTATAAGAAAATCTGAGTCAAGTATGTTTGAATAAGTGAGTTTAGAGGAACCAAGAGGATATGAGCACCAGAGCTAGCAGTCCAAGCTCCCCAACTTCCTAATAAAAGAGAATCCACATAGACCAACAGGATTACCTAGTTCCAGTCGAGACAGGCTACGCTTCAGTAGCAATCCCCAAATCTATGTGGCTTAACAGCAAACATTTACT
Source organism: Microcebus murinus (assembly GCF_040939455.1). Taxonomy (NCBI): domain Eukaryota; kingdom Metazoa; phylum Chordata; class Mammalia; order Primates; family Cheirogaleidae; genus Microcebus; species Microcebus murinus. Next base: position 32,952,124 of record NC_134110.1, on the reverse strand, counting down.
GCTTTGCTCTTGCTACATGAACACCATGTGGGAAAAATGGTCTCTTCCCCTGGGTCAGTCAGGCAACTGTGCCAATGGGGGCTCCATCTCAACTGGGCTAGGAAAAGGGAATGTGTGGCCCACACACTGGCCGATAAAAGTGCCACCTGGCAGTGACACACAACAGTTACACTCCCACTTTGTTGGCTAAAGCAGACCACGTTGCCTGGTCTAACTTCAACAGGGCAAGGAAGAGCAATTCTTCCATATGCTAGAAGGAGAAATGTTGAAATACTTATGAACAAACAAGTAACCACCACAAGTGGGGATTTTGCAAGAGGATCTTCAGTTTTCAAAATGTATCATCATCACCTACCTGCTTGTGATGCTCGCCAGTGGATTTCAAAGAGAATTTGACTCCAATCAGCTGGATCCAGGTGCTTCTCCATGGTAGTTTCATAAAGCAAGATTCCTTTGTTTCCAACTGCCACAAGTAAACAGTGTGGCTGTGCGTGGGGGAATATTGGGTGTGTGGAGGCACAGAAGAAGGACACTAAGCTGGACAGGACAGCTGAGGAGTGTGAGCAAAATTGAAGGACCCGCTAGTGTCTGCCCTTTGGACAAGGGCTGGGAAGGTACGAGGTCCTGGAGGAGGGGGATGTGGGTGAGGTCCTCAGCCTTGTGACCCTCTGGTTAGGGCAGGGTGCCTGCCCTAGAAATAAATTGTTTACATGTCATTTACAAATGCGTGATCTTGACTAAATGCCACCTTCTCACTGATCTCAGTTTCCCCCTTTACAAAACAAAGGGATTACAATCAAAATGCCGTATTTAAAAATAGACTTGATAATCTGATTCTAAAATGTGACAAGAGAGTAAAATAGTAAGAATAGTTAAGAGTATTTTGGATAAGAAATCCAGTAAGGTCAACTTGCCTTATCAGAATTAAAATCATACTCTAGAGATATAGGAATTAATTTTGCTTAAAACTTGGCATTATCCAAAGACCGGCCAAATCAATTAAAAGAGAGTCCAGAATCCAGTCTGTGGAGTTTGAGAGGTTATGATAAGAGTTGCACTTCAAACCAGTCAGAGTAGGAGTAACAACTCAAGAAATTATTGTCAAGACAATTTAATAACCATTGAAAAATTTTTACCTATCGAATTCATATCATATATAAAAACAATACCTAGATCTATTAAAGATATGTTCTAAAAACAAAATTTGGAAACTATTATAATAAATATAGAAAAATAGTTTTATTACCTTAGCTTAGGAAAGTTGTCTCCTACAGATTTAAAATTTTTGACACCATAAGGAAAAGACTTTCATATTTAATTATAAAATTTTTTTAAATATCTTTTTTTGTGGGAGACAACAAATTCAAAGAAAGCAACAGAATAAGAAATATATCACAATACATATAATAAATGATTAACAATCAGAATATACAAAAAAATCTCCCAACAAACAATTATTAAAAATCTTCATATCAAAAATAGGCATAGGATATACAAAAATAATTAATACAAGATATATATTATAAAAGGCTAATAAACATATGAAAAAATTCCCAGCCCCACAATATATAAAGGGCACGTACATTGAAATAAAAAGATAGCATTTGTATTAAACCGGTTTTAAAAAAGTATAGTTCATTAAGTCCAGTGTTGCTTAAGTTGCTTGAAGATTGATATTCCCCTGCAGTGATAGAAAATGCAAACTGGTGGAACATGAAGCCAGACTACCTGGGACGATAGCTTGCTCTGCGTGACTTTAGGCAAGTTACTGAACCTCTCTTTGTCCTCTTTTCTCATCTCTAACAGTGTCTATGTTACATGGTTATTGTGAAATTAAATATGATAATCCATAAAAAATGCTGAAAACAATGCCTGGTCCATAGTCAGTGCTCAGTGATGATTAACTTTTATTTACTCACTGTCAGTGAGAATATCAAAATTGGAAATTCATATACCACTTCACTTATAAGAATCTATCCTACAGAAATAAGCACTCATGAGCATAAATTTCTATTTACAAGAATATCTATTTCAACATTTTGAATGGTTAAATTTTGAAAACAACTTAGGTGTTAGTTAAAAGAAGAGGAATCTCACAAATTTTGGCTATCTCCCCTTTGTAGAATTTTATACAACTGTTTACAAGAATGAGCCAGATTCCTATTTATTTGAGATGGAAGCATCGATGAATACACATTATATGAAAACCAAAATAAATCAGAGAATAATTTGAATAGTACAATCTCTGGCAATCATTTCAAATATAATATTTGTAAATATATTGAAATTTTTCTAGAAAGAATCTTATCAGGCTGGTAATAGTAGTTACTTTTGGGGAAGGGAATGAGTTGGAAAATGGTGAAGGATGATCGTAAATCTTGTCTTCAGTAGTATTTGTATTTTTCTACAATATGTATTTCTTTAGATGCTTAAAAACTGTATTTTAAAATTAAATGAGCCATAAAAGCACCAACTAGACGTGCTTCTAACCCAAATATTCCTGCTCTCTAATTTTATCCTCCAGGCACTAGGGAGCCATGGATGGTTTTTGAGAAGGAGATGGACCTGGTTACAGCTGCAGGAATTCTTGAATAAATAGCATTTAGCTTGTTCTGTTTTACTTTCCTCACCTGTGCGTTCCACTGTCTACATGCTGCCTTCTATATTCTTGCCAGCAACAGGCAATTTTTCTTTGATTTTTTTCTTAGCCAAGCATGCAACCTTCAGATTTATTTCTCTCTTAAGGGGTTTATTGTTTTCCTCTTTTCAGACAAAAATTAGTTTCTGAAACCATTTCTTCTCTGCTGTTTGTTGAGCCTCCAGAGAGGTTGCTTACAGCCAAAGAGCTTCATTTCCTCCTCCCGTAAGACGACGAGAGGTGGTGGGAAGCATGGTACAGACGGGGGCAGGGCTGCTGGCCCTGGCTTGGTGCTGGCCTGGGTACTCGGCCTCTCTGAGCCTCAGTTTCCACACTAACAACACAGAGAGGTCAGAGAGCAGAGACCCTAAGACCCCACCCAGTCATGACCATGTAAGGTCCCAAGGGGACACTGAGGAGGCACTGAGTCCTGAAGAACAACTGGATTCTCTCATGGCAAGAGCTCAAAACTTCCCATCCCAGCTGGGCCACCGGGAGAGCACTCAGTCCCTGGACAGTTGCTGGGTAGCGGACTGTTCTATAGCAGAGACCTCTAGTGGACCTGACGCTGCTGTGCCAACCCGCGCCCAAGGCCACAGCGGGCATCACAGAGAGCAAATACCTCCTCTCCTTGGTGGGAGAGGTGTCTTATGGCAATGACGTGCCCTGCCCAAGATCACATGGCTGGCTTGGGGGTGGCACTAGTAGGAACCCCTAAGAAGGACAGAACCCCCACCACCCAGCCTCCCCAATGTCTAACATCTTCCTACTTCTACCTCTCCAGGGAGATTGTTCTCCTGTGAATTGACTTTGGGATTAAACAGATCTGAGTTTAAAACCTTAGTACATCACTGACTAACTTTGTGATTTGATTCTTAAAAAGCTCATACCTTCACAGGGGCTGTTCTCAATCTCTTCTTCTCCCTCCTGTTTGCCTATATCCATCTTGCTCTTGTCCTTTAAAATCTTTACCGGGGACCTTCTCCTCTCTCTTGCCTCTTCCAATCAGGTTTGCTCATCCCTCCTACACTCTTGGTACACCCTATGCTTAATTTGTCTCTCACACTGGACAATGATGCCCTTTTTCCTTCACTCCCGCCCATGCCAGACTGTGAGCTCCAGGTAGAAAGAGAGCCATGTTTTGTACCTCTCCACAGCAATGGGCACAGAGTGCTCAAGGAATGTGAAGTGTGAGAGTTTCACAGTGCAATACAAAAGGCTGTGGGAACACAGTGACGAGAATGCCTCCATCGCACTCTTGCCCTAGTTGTAAATTCCTTAAGGGTGTGGAATTTATCCATGGCAGGCACCTAGCACAGTGTACTCTGCACAGATTGTTGCTCTTAAAATGTTAAACAAAAACCTTCAGGGATAAGTTTTCTTCTATCAGTCATTTACACCTTACTATGAAGTTGATTTTGCCTTGCCTGCCTCTTAGGGTTGTTGGCATTTTAAGTTTCTTTTCTTGTAGAGCTAAAAACTTGTTCAGGGTCAAGCATCAATAAAGAGGAGGGGAGGGAGGGGAGAAAAAGGGAGGGTAGAAGAAGGGAAATCAGCTTCTCTGAAAAGACCAGTTTAGCCCCTGGGCCCATGCCTCAGGCTGACTTCTCCTCCCAACTCAGTTCTTTTTTTGTGCATTCAAGCCTTCCTGTGACCCTCCAGGAGACTAGGATCTCAGCAAGACGCCCTCCTCACACTCACATCTCCATCCTGTGCCTGCCAGAGGGGTTTGTTTGGTTGTTTACGTGCTGAGAGAAGCAGCCCTGATTTGGAGGGAAGTGTGAGCAAACAGACCCGAGGCGATTTCTTTTCTCCTAGACTCCCTCTTGGAACAACTGTCAGCTGCCTCCTTCCTCCCTCCTGTCCTCCCTTGGAGAGCTTTAATGTCAGGAACACTGAGTGGAGATTGCGGATCTGAGTCACAGTTTCACTACTGGCTAGCTCTGTGACATTCTGCCTTGGCTTCCCCATCTGTGAAATGGGCAAAAGTCCTTGTCATCTCTTCCACTATGCAGTCAGTTCAGGTAAATGTATCAATTCCGATAATGTCATGAATGCAGGGAAATGCTTCATACCTTGTTGATGGTAGGTGCTGCAGCTACAGAAATGCCTCAGACAGTTTGTGGGAAGTATTAAATGAGGCAACATGGAGCAGCAATCAAGGTGTGGAATTTTATTCCAGAAGACATTTTGTCCATGCTCAGGACCTGTGCCCTCCTGACCCACAGAGTTGGGCTCGCTGGAGAGCACTAGGGTGCAGGGTTGGTGACAGTACGTGTTCCTCTCCTCCTTCCAAGCCACACCAGACATCACTAATCAAATCCAGATGTCATCCAAGGACTCGGCTCAACCCAGAGCACTTGGGAGCCACTGACCATCAGCCAGAAGCTGAAAGCCACACTCCATTGCAAGAAGAAAAAGCACAGCATTGGAGTCAAGCCAACGTGGTTTGAATCCTGATTCCTCTGAAATATCGAGCAAGTTTGACAATCTCTTTAAATCAAAGTGTGTCTCTGCATCTGTATAAAGAATATATTTCTGCTGACCTCACAGATTTCTTGTGATAACTAAACAATATTAAATATTATAAAAGAGCATTCAAATAGTGGGTACTTAATAAATACTCATTCTCTACCTTGCTGTTCCAGTTCTAAACAAGCCCTTCCTCTGATCCTCAGTTTTGGTCATCTATAAAACATGATTATTAATGCCATTCCCCCAGGGTTGTTTGGAGATTCAAAGTGCTTTCCTTTGTGTATGACAGCTCTAAGAAGTTTGAAGTCCTGTCTCCCATTCTTGTCACTCTCCTCTGCCCACTACTGAACCAATGTGGCTCCCGGCTGTAGGTCCATCTTGCCTCAGTTTCCCCCATCCTCTGGCTAGTTTTAAAAAATCAGTTAGGGTGAGTTGGAGAAAGGCCATTATCTCCCAGCAAACCAAAGAGCTTGATCTTGGTTCAATGTGCGTACAGAGAGTGGGTCTTGGAGGGAGGGAATAGGTGAGTTTATCCAGGTAGCAGTGGCCCCCAGCACCTCTTAGTCTGCTCCAGCCTGGAGCAAGGGGAGAGGAGGCCAGAGCTCATATGTCCCTTAGAACTCTTGGATGTCTGGTCTTCCCTCAGGCCCAGTACCCTCAGCAGGTACTTGGGTACCTCAGAAAATAAGGGTCCCAACTGATCTTGGGAAGGAAGATGGCAGAAGAGGCCGGCATATCTCAAAGGTTTCCCCAGTTATTCTTCCTTCCCCAGTGGATCCCACCAGGGCCTGACTAGGGTGAACTGGGAGAGATTCCTGGGGTGTAAACTTTAAGGAGTCCTTCAGTCTCAGGGTCCTGCAGGTGCCCACTGTACACTCGATAGTGAGGGAATCTTAGATGTAGTGCTCTCAGTTCCCTGCGTGCCTCACCCTAGCCACGGTCCAGGCAAGTATAGAAGGAATTGATTGAAAGCGTAAGGGATTGGGGACATTTGAGGGATTGGGCTTTAGACTCAGGCCTTCTGAGTTCGAACTCCAACACCACCATTTGAGTTGTGGGACTTCACATAATTTAACTACAATATTTTTTTTTTCTCATTTGTAAATTGGAGATAATAATAGTACTATCCTCATAGTGGTGATGTGAGGGTTAAGTTAAGCATTGCATTAATGTAACCAAGGAAGCACCAGTGAGAATTAAAGAACACTTTTTATCAGACTGTGCAAGATTGAAAATAACAGACATCTCAAGGGAAGAGAAAAAGAAGAAATTCCTCCCAGGTGTCAGGTTCTATGCAAGGTGCCTCATGTATGTTTTTCCATGTTCACCCTCAAAACTGTTCTCTATGGCATCATGATTCCTACTTTCATGTGTTAAGAAACCAAGGCCACAGAGGATAAGGAACTTGTCCCCAGATGTTCTGTTGGCAAGAAGAGGTTATGGTATTTGAACTCATGTCCCTGACATTCAAAATCCTTTGTTCTTTCCTTCCACTTCCACCCTAAAGCCATCTCTGATTGGAAATCCGTAGACTGGAGGCATGGTTCCTCGGCTATTTATTCATTAGAATGACCTGTGTGGTGTTTTACACATACACTTGCCAGAGTTCTAGTTGTGGATTAGAATCAACTGTGAATCTGCGTTTTTAACAGGCAGCCCTGGCACGAGCCAGCTCTGACAGGTTTGCGCACCACAGCGGGCTGGGTGACCTCTGTGCTCCCTTCTGCCTCCAATTTTCTAAGTATAGCCTCAAGAGAAAGTGAGAGTGAAAGTGATTATCACATTGCAAGAATAAAGTGCCTTTCTAAGAAAAGGCTGGCACTTTCTAAGGGACATATAATTAAAGCCCAATAGATTAGGATTCTTTTAAGAAATGACTAATACAAAGATTAAGGCACATCTGATATAGCTTCTTGAATGGCTGCTCAAAGATTTATAGGCAAAGGATAAATCAGCTCTGATGAGAGGGAAGAAAATGCACCTTATCATCTTGCAGTGGAAGGCAAAGTGTGCAGAAAAGGAATCTCGGCTGGCAATCTTCAAGCCAGGCACCAGAAGGGCTTTTGCATGTATATATATCCTGGATGAAGAGAAAGAAAATCCCCTTCAAGAGAGTGGGGCAGGTTTGGCTGTCAGTCAGGAGTCAGTTGACGTGGCATGTCAAATTTCTTTCTTGGGCAGGTTTTTTTTTTTTTTTTTTTTTTTTATCACACATGGAAAATGAGCAAAGGAACTTAGAGTAATTAGGAGGTAATGAAGTTGTCAGAATAAGCTATTGACCGAAGAGCAGACAAGGGAATAGATGAAAAATTTAAACGGTTTCTAATTTAGCTGATCTGGAAGCTGTGCATCCTTTGGCCATATGGGAATTATCCTCTGTGCCTAATGAATGAGTTTTTCTGGGCAAAGCAGGGAGCATCCCAGAAGACAAAGAAAGAAGGAATTGGAATCAAAGTCCAACACAGTAATGGTGAGAGTAATAGAAATTATAATTAATCCCTTACATTTTTATCTGTTTTTGCAAAGCACCTGAACATAAATTATCTTGTTCAACTTGCACAGAAACCTAAGAGGGAAGAACCATCCACAGATGTGAGTATGAAAATGCAAGGTAATGCAATGCCTTGCCTAAGGGTCATGCCTTACCCTTACTAGTGCAGAATTGGGACTTGAATTCTGGTCCTTCCAGCCCAAGGCAAGTGTTCTTCTCATTGCAAATTGACACGGGGGACATCAAGGGTAATTGGAGTAAAGAAATTGACAAGCCAGTTAAATTAGATCTGTGTAACTAAAATGGCCAGACCCTGTTTCCTTCTTTCTACATCCTTCCTTTTCTGACTCTCTAACTCTTGCTTCTCTTTCTTCATTGTTTAAGAGTTTTAACTGAAGGAAGTGGGTTCTCAAGAACCTGGCCTTCCTCTGTTTCTGCTGGCTGGTGCTGCCAGGAGCGAGAAAGAGATGTAGAGGATAATCATTTACTCATCATGGGTCCTGAGCTTTGCCCACAGGGTCTTTCTCATTCAGTGCTCAAAATTATTCTGTGAGGTGTGTGTGATTGTCCCCTGTTACGAATATACAAACTAGGATCCAGAAAGACTAGGAAACTTGCTTGAAAACTCAGATAGTGAGTTGTGCAGCCCACTCAGTCTCTCCAAAACCAAAATTCATGTTCTTTCCACTTTCCAGGCCATGTTGGCTGGAGGACAACAGGCTACAAAGATAAAAATGTAGCCTAGAAAGCAAAGGCTGAGAGTGAATGTGACTCAAGTAGTAAGTTTGCAAAGAGCTGCCTTGTCACCAGTACATAGCCTGCCCAGGCCCTGCACCTGGCCCATAAATGTGGCTCTGCAGAAATCTGTCCAGCTCTGATCTACTTGGTACACAGCCTTCCCTGATGGTCTCTTCCATGTCACAGCTACAACCACCCCTTTCTTATCGATAGCTCCCCAATGTGCACCTTTGGCTGGACTTTTTCCCTGAACTTAAAATTTTCATAGGCAACCATTTAAACACTGCTCCCCACCACCACCACCCTTCTGCTTACCTGCCTCACTTCCATGTCACGGTCAGCATACCTGAGGGCAGTAAGATTGCTTTCCCTGCCCTGGGTTACGCAAGTCACGGGCTTGTGTGGAGTCTTGAACTCAGCCATGTCCTTTGTGCTCCACACTGAATTGCGCACCAAGGTTGGGGTAATTCTGTTTCTTAAACTTCTCTTGAAACCATGCATTTCCTTCCAGTCCTGATGCCAGCCTTAGGTCAGTGCCTGATCCTCTCTCATCTGTGCAGTTGCAGTGGATTTATAGGCAGTCTTGTGATACCTACTCTTTCTCATCTCCAATCAATATTCCACCATAATGCTGGAATGATCTTTCTAGGAGGAGTGAATGTCTGAGTGTGCCATGTGCCCACTTGTGGCTCCCGTTTGATTTCATGATAACGTTCGGGTTACACAGCTTGTGATTGAAGGATATTTGTTCTCTGATTTCCTTCCTTGCCTCATCTCCTGCATTTGCCATCTGCACTTGAAGCTCCAGAAAGTCTGAACTTCCTACGGCACCCAGGACATTCTAGCCTCTCTCCTAGCCTTATGCCTGCACCTGCTGCTTCCTCTGCCCATAGCACCCATCTATTTCTTGTCCTTCAGAAAATCCCTATTTATCCTTGAAGGCTCATCTCAAGTCCTAACTCCTCTGTGAAATGTTTCCTGACTCGTCCAGGAAAACGTAAGTGCATACCCTTCCCCCTCTATTTGCTCTGCACCTTGTCACACACCTGTATCCAAGCCATTGTCATACTGCATAGCAACATCTTGTGGGAATGTCTGTCTTCCCCCTTAGACTGGGAGCTCTTCAGGGCAAAGAACAAATATCTATTTATGTTGGTGTCCCCATAAGGGCCAAGAAAAAATAAACACATCTTGAATTGATTTAAGTAATTATCCATTCTGTAAATCTCTCCCTGACCCCAGCACACTGTGATACAACACACCTAGAGCACAATATGTCTTCATTAGGTGATTAATAAAGTGTTTTTCCATTTGAGCAGAGGCAGTAAGGTTTTATTTATGACTCTCCTCTAAATTTTTGCCAAATGAAAGTTTACTTACCCTATCTTTTCTCTGTTCTTAAAATTGGCCCCCCCAGTAAATAAATTCTGCACAAAGAGATATTTCATATAAAACTGAATTGATACTATACACACCTATCGGAATGACACAATAAATGATAATATCAAGTGGGAGCAAGGATCAGAAGCAACTGAAAATTTTATGCATTGCTTGCAGATTGCAAAATATTAATAACACAGCCATTCTAGAATGAAATGTGGCAATTTCTTATAAAGGTAAATACACACTTATCATATGACCCAGCAATCCTACTCTTATTTACCCAAGCAAAATAAAGACTCAGGTTCACACAAAAACTGTACACAAATATTTATGACAGTTTTATCTATAATCACCATCAACCTAAAAATAACTCAAATGTACTTCAATTTATGAATGAATAAACAAACTGTGGTACATCCAAACAAAATACTAATACTCATCAACAAAAAGGAATGAACTACCTAACCTATTGGGTACACATGAAGTTCAGTATGGACCATACGTGTGGATATACTTTAGGAGCTTTGAAGCACATGAAGATGTTGTTATTATCATTTTCAGTCTGATGAATACTCTGAACTAGACAAAGAAATAAAACAGACTTATTTTTCTCCAGTCACTTCCTAGAGTTGAATTCTTCCATCTTATCCCTTGGTAGCTTCCTGGGAAGATTCATAACTCTCCTATCGCACCAGGAATAAAAAGTCCAGGCTGGCTAGTCCAGTTGAAAATGTCAATCTCCTACCAAATGTCATCTCACTTCCTCCCTGTCCCACAGCTCCAGGCTGATGTCAGTCTCAGGGCCTTGGTGTAGGGAGGTGGGAGGATTTGCATTGCTATTCCTCTTCCATTCCCTCCTCAAGGTCCCCACTTCTTCTAGAAAAGGGATGGGGGAAGGGAAAACAGCTGTTATGGACCAAATGTTTGTGTACTCCTTGAAGCTCTGACCCCCAAGGTGATGGTTTTTACAGGTGGGGCCTCGGGAAGATAATGGGGTTAGTGTCTTTGTGAAATAAGGAAGAGAAGCCAGAGCGCTCTCGTGCTTGCTTTCTCTCTCTCCTCTCTCTCTTACTCTCTCTCTCCCTCTCCATGCATATACACTGAGAAAAAGCCATGTGAGGACACTGCAAAAAGGCAGCCATCTGCAAGCCAGGAAAAGAGCCCTCTCTAGGAACTGAACACTGTTGAACCTTGATCTTGGACTTTCCAGCCTCCAGAACTGTGAGAAAATAAATGTCTGTTGTTTAAGCCACCCATCTATGGTATTTTTATATGGCAGCTGAGCCAACTAAGACAGCTTCTAACTGGCTTGGCTTTCACTGGCCTCTGGTGGAGCTTCTGTCTGTCCAGCACTGCTGTCTCTCCCACAAGGCTGTGGATGGGCATTCCTGGGAAGAGGGCTTCAGGGCTACACAGCACCAAGGTGCAGGAGAGCACCCTGGCGTAGCCTCTTCTGGGGCCTCTCTACTCCCACTCCTGCCAGGCCAACTCTCAGCCTGGTGCAGCTGATGGCACTGCCCCCCCCCATCCCCTGCTTGCCCAAACAAATCAGCAGGTCACTGCAAAAGTTGATATCCATCCTCAGAATAGGGTGCTAGTCCCCTTTTGGTAGTCATCCTCAGCCAATATGAGAAGTTCTCATGGAGTTCTTTTTTCTTGGCTTTGGGGTTCAGAGACCCATCCCCTGCCACATTGACTAAACTCCATTTATGCTTCCCTGGGACAATTCTTCTACTTCTGTGGGTTGGAGAAGGGATGGGATAATGGTGGGTTCAGCAGAGTCAGCTCAGCTGTGTCTCAATAATTGTGGGAAAGACAGTTAAGTAATCTTATCTGAGATAGAGGACTTTTAAGGCAATCCTAGATTCTGAAAATATAACTCATGCACAAGTCATTTTCTCATGCATCATAACTTTAACAAATACAAATGAAATACCTACTACATCTTATAGGAGTGATGTTTGAGAGACAGCTACAAGCAAACTCTGTAAGGGTTTTATCCATGCAGGATACTGGCATGAACAAAGGCATGGATGGGCATGAAACCATGGGGGATTGCAAGTACTCAGTAGGACTGAAGCATGAGATGTGAATTAGGACTCACTCTGGCACAGGGGACAGTAACCCAGCTCCAACTGCACTGAGTAGAGGGAGGTAATGTCTTGGACCATGTGATAAAAAGTATGATGGAAGTGAGTCCAGGCCCATGAGAAATGCTGCAAGAAGCTGTCCCTCTTAGTCTCGTGGCTCTCCTTTTCTCCTCTCTTCTATGCCAGCCTCACTCCCAAGCTGTTGTCTCCATGTCAAGGGCTCTAGCTGCACCTATCTCCCATTTTCTCAGGTTCAAAATAAGACTTGATTTCACTGACAGAGGTTTTAGAGTTGGCTCTAATTGGCTCTGGTTTGTGCACTTTGGCATTTCTGAACAAATCACTGAGGCCACAGGGATGCACTATTTTGGTTGGTCAGGACTGGGTCACTTGGCAACTCTGATGTCAAAGATTGAGTACATTCCACCTAAACCACAGAGACTGAGATTGGGGGAAGGCAGTCCTCCAAGGTAAATTCAGATATCATTTTCAGAACAAGGCAGAAAGATGACTGAGTAGACAGTCCACAATATCCACTCCAGAGAGCATCTGGGAACTGGGAAAGGAAAGGGCTGGAGGGTGGGCAGAGACAGATCATGACAGAGGCTTAACTCTATCCCGAGGGCAGGCAGGAGCCAGGAGTAGCCAATTTATGCTTTTGAAAGATCATTTTGACAGCAGGGAGAGGATGGACTTGAGTTGGGTGATGGTAGTGGGTGGTGGGTGAAGGGGGACTAGGAATCAGAGACTTCTGCAATGGTCCTCTTCAGTCACTAGGAAAGCCTGAACTAAGGCAAAGTCCCAGAGTTGGGAAGAACAGAATGGATTTAAAATACGCTTAGGTGTAGAGTATAATGGATGTGGAGACCAATCACTTGTGCTGGGTGAGGGCACAAGCCCATGACTGTAGGCGAGGAGTCCCTGGGCTCTGTGGGCTGTGGTTGGCCCAGATCCCAGAGAAGTGCAGGCTTCTCCAGTGCTGGGCCTGCTGAGCTGCTAAAGGGCAATGCCAGAGTAACAGGGTCTATCTGTTCAGGGCCATGGTCATGTCGAAGTCTGGACAGGACATTAAGGGCAAAAGTCCTGGGAAGCTTGTCAGCTTGTCATTCCAAAGCTCCAGAGAGCTTTGGTTATCCAGCCTCAGGAAAATGAAAGTAACTTTTGATGTTAGTGAAGATGAGTTCAACAGAGGCCAGTTTCTTTAGCAAAAAAAGGCAAAATAAACCAAAGCAATTAGTTTCACATAGTGCAAATGTTACACTGGTCCTCGGAATTGCAAATCTCCTTCAGACTCTGTTCAAATTATGAAGTTTGACTTAGAAAATTGGAGGAAACAGCAGATATATAATCCATTTTCACTTTTTATTATTGAACAAAAGAAATGTTGTCAGAATTAATAAACATATACCATAATCACACACTGGTGATACCAAGGTTTAGATTCAGAGAATAATCCAATTTTAAGTTTTTTCAAGTCAACAGACATTTTTTTAAATTTTCTACTCTTCACCAGATACTATGAAAGGTGCATATAGAGTTAGAAATAAGGTGTGTTGTTCCTATAAGTTTAGAAATAAGGTGTGTTATTCCTATAAGGTGTGTAAGGAATAACACACCTTATTTCTAACTCTAACAACAATTTTGCCACTGGGCTATAATTCTCAAATTATGATTGAGGAAATGGAAGCCAAGAGAAGACCAGCAACTTATCCCAGATCAAAGAGGAATAAAGTGCACATTCACTTTGCCCAGGGGGAACTTATGAAGATCAGGTGTAGGAATGAATGGTAAAACATCTTGTGAATTGCAAAGGTTTGTATAAATGGAATTGACTATTGTTACTACTTTTATCCAAGTGCTTGCCAACACAGAGCACTTTAACATGCATATTCCTTGTACAGGAAAATACAATGAAATGCTGGTTTATCCATATAGCCCCCGACTCCAGCCCTAAGCCCACCCCTTCGAGATCTAAATGCAAAGTGGATTAATATGTTGGTGGAGAAGCTGATTTATCCTGAGTGGCGCTACTCAGTCAGCAGGGTGGAGAAGAAAGAGGTGATGCTCTTGAACCTGGAAGATCCAAGTACAAGAAGAAGGTGTGAAATCGGAGTCACCAAAGAGCCTGAGTCCCTTTATGCATCATGCCACAGCACATGCTCCTGCTTACCGAATGAGGCATAAACCCCTCACTTTGGCCAACAAGTCTTGCATGGTTTGACTGCCACCCCCCCGGAGTTTGTCTCTTGTTTGCCCAGCAATAGTTGCTTTCCCATCTTTCTCTTTCTTGGACACGCCACATTCATCGCCTTTGGGTGGATTTTGCCTGCAATGCACTTCCCCTGAACTTTCTTTTACTTTTATTTTTCTAGCACTTACCGACTTTGAACATACCATGTGATTTTCTTGTTTATCATGTTTATTTTCTATTGTTATCATTCCCCCTTCTACAAAAAGTTCCATGAAGTTAGGATTTCCTTGTCTCTGTTCACTGACTTATCCCAACTGCCTCAAACTGGGCTGGCAGGTGGTGAATTTTCAACAGACATTTGCAGAAGATATAAGTGAGTGTCACCTTTTGCAGAATCTCAATGTCCAAAGCAGGGAAAAGCTACACCTGTCTGGATGAAGGAGGTGAAAGGGCTGAGACCTCAGTGATGTTCTCTTCAAGACCTCAGGAACATAGTTTAAATTCCACTGCTTCAGGGACCCTGAAAGCCCCAGATGGTTTTCATATATATATTTAGTGTGGCTTACAACTTGTTACCTATTATCTATTACAAAATTTGTTTCACAAACACTTTCACTGAGTTTGTTTTTGTTTTTGTTTTTGTTTTGAGACAGAGTCTCACTTTGTTGCCCCAGCTAGAGTGCCATGGCATCATCAGCCTAGCTCACAGCAACCTCAAACTCCCGGGCTCAGGCGATCTTCTTGCCTCAGCCTCCCATTTCACTGATATTTAACAAGTAATGTCCCCTTAAGACCATTCAGTGGGAAAATAAAAATATAGAAGCAAACAGATTTCTTTCCTGCAGAATTTCTCAGATCCTTTAATATGCTCACAAATGTTGTGAATTTCCAAGAGGGTCTCAGAATATTTCCCAAATTTATTTGACCCCAAAACCCTTTTTCTATGGAAGGTCTGGTGAGACACACTCTGGGAATGCTGATCTGTCTGCTGGTGTCAGCCGCCAGCTCACTGCTGTTAACAATTTTAATCACCATGAATATTAAACTCATAACTCTTATTTCAATCACTGATACATTAATATCAACCCTTCATTTATACGATCATAATTATTAACTATTCATTTTAAGTGATTAGCTGCAGTTCCCCTCTTAGTGCACATTGATTAAACTGCAGTCCTGACAAGAGGTGAAGGTGGTGGACAGGTGCAGTGAGCACCCTGGTGGGACCTGGATCTGGTCCTGGCTTTACCAGAGGTGTGTGACTTGAGGCAAGTAACAAACCTTCTTAGCCTCAGTTTCTTTTTTGTTAACTGAGCTGTTCTGAGTCAATCTGAGTGTTGAAGCTAGTACGATTCCTCCGGTGTGTCGCAATGAGGAAACGAAGCACATGTTTCCCTGTCCCCACCCATCATAGCTCATGCATTACACCTCTGATGCGTTACACCATGTAACCTGGGTTACACCAGCTGATGTGTATTGTTCACACACTATGTGCCGGGCACTGTCTGTGTAGTCCCTGTCATAATGCAAAAACCAGTAACAAATCCATTTAAAATAAATTGGAATAATGAAGGAGAGACTGACTGGGGGATACTTTATTCCATGAAGTTTCTAGCTTCAGTGTTTTATATAGCTCCATCACCCAACGCACACACACACAATACTAATGTGTGTGTTAAAAATGAAAAACATTATGTTGCAAGAACTTAAATGAGTGTAAGAGACCAGGCAAGCTGAAGGAGTTTAGAGAAAGGAGAGATTATCTTTTCCCAAGCAAGGTTGTGAGGTCAGAGCTGGAGGGTGTTCTCTACTCAGCAAGAGCATTTCCATCTGTAATGAGAAGCAGGTCCCCAAAGGTTGAGTATGAGTCAACAGCCCAGAGGTAGAATGTCAGTTGGATCTGCTTGGTTGTTAAGAGCTCAGACTGGGAAAACAGCAAGAACATTTCCTTCTCCAAATGCTGTCAGGAGTCCCTGAGAAATACGATACTAGAAATCAGACAGTCACCTTCTTGATCTTGTCCCTCCACATGGGACAGTCAATAGCTGAACCCACCTTTCAATGGAGAAGTAACAGAGCATTTCAACCTAAAATACTTCTGAGTCTTGGAGCCTGTCTGAATCCTGCAGGTGACATATCAAATATACATGAGAGAAGAGTCTGACCATATATACTTGCACTCATCAGGAAATTACAAAGAATGTCTCCAAAAAATTTAAATCTAAGGGTGCAGATAAAACATCCTCAAATAGAGATGCATCCAGACCCCATTTTCAAAAACCTAGATGAGATTCTGCTTAAGAAAGATGTTACCCAAGATTGGGGATGGGGTGGTAAGCTGTCTTCCTGAGTTCCAGGACTTGAGGAGCAATTCTGAGCCCAAATCCTTAAAACATGCCACAAATTAAGGCCAAAGAAATCAATCTCAGTGTAACAGGCAAGTGCAAGGTCACGCATCTGAGCCCCGTGCCAAACATGAATGGGAAAAACAGTACAAACAAATAAGGGGGGTCCTTTAGTCACGACCCATAATTCTCCAAGGGATATTTGGCACATCCTTTCCTCATACTGGGCTTCAGTTTTTCCATGTGCAAGATTAAAGAGTTGGTAAAAGATAGAATATGGTAGTTGCATAGCATGGATTTCTGCACTCGTGCCTAAAGACAGGCATCATCATTTGATCAGAGCATGCTCACCCACTAGGCCCAGATCGTGTCTCAGAACCTTTACAACATTGTGCTCGAAAAACGACACCAGAGATGGCCTGGGTATCCCTGCATTAGTAATGTCAGGAATTCCTTCCAGTGAAAACATGCTTTTTAATTCTATGAAAAGCATTCCTCTTTACATGGAAGAATTTGGGTCATTCCATTTTCCTCTCACCCTACTAGTGCCACCTGCACAGGTTTCCTTCAAGCCATGTAAATGACAGTTTTTAAATTGCTGCCCAGAGTGTCCTCACCCTGAGTCATGCTTCCCAAGGTATTGAACCTGAAGGCCACCCATCACCTGAAGTCCTTGATGCTGTGGGCAGTCTTTCCAGTGAAAAATCCACTGTGAAGTCAAAGTCATAGGTGCTGAGGGGCATCTCAATGACTAAATCTTGACTGCTTTTACAACAAAACACGTTCTTAATTGGACTTCTTTGGAGACCACCTCCTCTGTGGTGTTTCGAGGAATATTCTTGCCTGGCACCCTTGTGCAAAGGATGTGTCACAACTGTTAGTGCTAATTATCCTCTGAAGGGGAGAGGAGAGAGACCCTAACCAGCAGCTGGCTCCGCAATCTAGGTCAACTCTCTGGAGTTGGTCTTTTGTTGTTTCAATTTCCTCAAGCTCCTTATTAGGAGAAACCTACCTACGGCCTCTTGACCAACTGGGTCCCAGATGAATGGAACATTTGATTTTCAGTAAACTTTTCAGAGCCCTCCTCTCAAACTGCAAGAGGAAAATGATTGCAAAACAAGTTGACATGAAGAAACTCAGAACAACATAAGATGCTTATGAAAAAAAATGTGGTCTTACCACATTTGTTGTATTACTGTGTGATTTGTTTGTTTGTTTGTTTGTTTGTTTTAGTTGCTTAAAACAGCAGCCATGTGTTTGCCATGTTTCTTCCATGGGTCAGGAGTGCAGTCTGGGCTCAGCAGAGATGGTTCACATCTGTTTTACATTGTGGCGGCTCAGGTTGCTTGACTAGGGTTAGAGGATCCAAGGTGGTCTCACTCACCTGCCTGGGGCCTTAGTGCCAGCTGTTAATTGAAAGCCTTGCTCCATCTCTACCAGGCATCTTTCTCTCCAGGTGGTCTGTCCTCACCCAGGGATCTAGACGCCTTTTTTCATGGCAGCTGACTTCTAAGAATACACGTTATTTTCAAAGCTTGCATTTGTACTCTCCCTAAAACAGTAGTCTGAGGAGGAACATCAAGACATTGTGGGCACCAATAACAGGGGTAAGGAGGAGGAATCTTTGATTTGTGCTCCTAACATCAGGATATGGTGACTGTCACCCTCCAGGCTTCTTCTGGTTTTGAGATGCAAAGCAAGTAGGACAGGAAAGCAGTGGGTAGTCTTCATTAATTGCCTTTCTTTGGTATGAAGTAGAGCAGAAGTCTCCATGTGTCTCAGTGTGAGATTTCTCCAAACTTCTCCCCAGTACACAGCATGATGGAGTATAACCATTTGTCAATTATAAGCCCATCCTTCAAATCCACTGCCCACATGTACTCTCTCTGAGTTTATCTCATTACCCACCTGGCTGCAGACTTCAACAGCTGTTCCATTGCCCCTAAAGAATCCACTTGTACCAAACCATTAGTGAGCAATGTGGATTAATTGACAATTATGGAATGAAAAAAATTTTACATAGCACAACCCTCAGCAAAATTAAGAAGAAATATGTTTCCCCTGTTAGACATTTCTCTTTTCTAAGTCCCTTCTCCTTCACTGGATCTCTGGGAATATTTTCCCTCTTTCATTTCCTCCCACTACACCCAGCCTTCCTGGATTTCCTCACCTCTGCCAGATGTTCCCAGGTCCTCCAAATTCATCTTGCCTCTATAACCCAGAGCGATTCAGCTCCTTCCTCCTAAATGCTTGACCTTTCTTAGCAAAACATTTTTTTTCTGTTTTAAGAGTTCAGCCATTCTGACCTAGTTCCACCCATGTGTTCCACCATCAGTAGCACCACCATCATCATGACCAAGCAACATGACACGACGCTGGAAGCCAGTTCCGTGGCCCAGGTCTGCTAATGTGCTAATTTACTCACTAGGTACGCTGAGAGCTCTAATCTATGTCAGACACTGTGCTAACCACTGTATAAGGGTGAACTGTATGTGTCTTTATGGATCTCACAGACTGGTGCATGGAAACCAACACATATAAATAGAATAATGCACAAATGGACTTCAGTGATAGGAAATAAATTGTGTCCTGATAGGAAATAGGAGAAACATCCCTAGATAGGGTGGTGAAGAAGGGCCTCCATGAGGATGGGGCATGTAGGCTTAGATCTGAAAGAGGAAAAGAAGTATTCCTTCTCTTGCCAAATTCTTTCCTTCATCCACCATCTTCTTGCTCTCCATGAAACAATCCCGAGGAATGTTCAAAAAAAGAGAATGTAGATGTAAATGACTTTAAGTTGGCAAAGAACTTGGCATGTTGCAGGGAGAGTGGAACAGAGTGTGCCTGGGGAAAATGGCTTGGAGGGAGGCTGGAGAGGTAGGGCAAGCCCGAATTGTGCAGGGCTCAGTGTGCCAGGCATTCCTCCCAGGGTTTGGTCAGAGAAATAGAGTCACTGCAAGTATTGTAGAAATCAGAAATTTATTATTATAGGAACTATATCTTACTCACATTTGGGAGGCACTGGGAAGTGGATATCTGAAAGCTGGGAGCAGAAGAATCAGAAAAAGTCCCTGAAGTACCAGCCAGGTGGACAAGTGTGAGCTTGCAAGAAAATCCAAATTTGCAAGCATCTCAGATCCTTAAAGGGGAACTGAGAAGAGGGAGCTCAGGACAGGTCTCTGGGAGCTGCTGTCTCTGGGAAGTGTAGCGTTTGTATCACTGCTGCCCATGGAGTTGCAGCCAAGGTCCTGGGTCATGGTCAGCAGCTGGGAAGCTGAGCTGGAGGCAGAGGATCACGGACAAATGGAGCCTGAGGCCTCTTCTGTGCCTGTCCACTGCCACATATGACCACAGCAACCTCCTGAGAGTAACCACACTGCTTTCCTTCCACTGCAAGTCCCTTTCTCAGCCGACTCTAAACCAGATCCATATGGGGAAGGGATTCTCGAAACAGAGCCACCAACACCCCCAGGTAAGGGTTTAGATTTTACGCTCATAGAAAGTAAAGCCCACTTGCCTTTACTGCTCTAGAACCTGTGATAGAAAATATCAGTTCTTCTCTGCCATGGACCTTGCCTCCCTTTTATGCTTCCAGCCCCCATATTCCTTCATATTTGATCATTGCTAAGAATGTTCCTAGGCCCTACATTGTTCAAGTATTCCTTTTTCTGGTAGATAACTGGGAGTATCACATATTCTCTTCGTGGGCACTTAAGCTCCTCTCTGCAGGTCCAGATGCCACACACCTTCAGAGTGTGGTATGGGGGTTGGAGAGAGGACAGGAAATTATGTACTACCCACTGGGTGGTAGTCAGGGGATAGTCTACCTACATAAGCCCGTGACTGGCCCACCTGTAAGAGGATGTGGCAATCCCTACCTCATAGAGTTGTTAAGGATATTAAATTAAATGATTCATTATAAGCAGACAGCTTATATGTAGAATGTTTTGTTCATAAAAAGTGCTCAGTTAAGGTTAAGTCACCTTTTCTTTTTCTCTGCTGTGCTTCCTGGGCTAACACTAACACAACCTTGGGGTTAGTCATTGCCCTGTTGACTTCGTATTTCTCTTTATTGCACGACAACAATATTATCAAGCTTCTAAGCAGGATAAACCAACTCTTTTATCTGTCACCCTTTCTAGTACTTCAACACCATAATTAGCTTCCTCAACTGTAAACAGGCATGGTAATAATGGTACCTAACTCAGATTCCTTACTAGGAGTGAATGAGATAATATGTGAAAAGAGGTTAGAACACAGCTTGGCACATGGGAAAGGCTCGATAAATGTTGGCTGTTCTCATTACTGCAGCCATCATTACCACATGCATTCCCCTATCACAGAAATTGTCCAAGTCCCCTGTGGTGTGGTTGGGAGGACCCATCAGAGTATTGGACTCTGAAGATTTTTCCTATCTTCATGCAATGAGTGAGATGGTGGTAAAGGTAAGGTGAAGGCCTCCGTAATTGTCTTTAGGAGAGCTCTGAGCCTGCGAAGGCATCCCTGCGAGGAAGGGAGGGACCATCCTCTGTTTCCCTCTGATCTGAAACTCCAGAGCCTATTCAGGGCAGATGGTCAATTTCAAGCTCTATTAATGACTTTCCCCAGGAGCTCACTGTGTCCTTGTGTGAAAAGCCCAGAAATGTTAGCTGAAGGGACAGACACATCATTGGCCCTTTCTAAGATCCTCTAACATATGTACAATTATCTTCTTGAATGTCTATATATTGTTTCAATAATAAAAAATAATAATGTCCAGTATATATTGAACATTTAATATATGCCTGACACTATGTTAAATGCAAAAGATCTGTTATCTATTTTATCTTCACATTGACCAATGAAGTAGAAGCTGTTATATCAATTTTATAGAGGATGAGACTATTGTATATGCATATGTGTAAACATTTTGTATATATATATAAACATTGTTCTAGTGCTGGCTACTTGGCAGTCTGAAATAATCCATAACCCTTCTTGCTATGTACACACTTCATACAAATAGAAATGATGGATAAAGTATTACAATTTAAAGCAAAACCACATGCCCATAGCTTAGTTTTCAAGTAAAGAAAATGACCAAGTACCAGAAATAAAGAGAGAATTGAAAGCTAGAGTGATAAATATAAAATCTTATGCTGTGGTCACCCTGGTGAGTAGGGTATAGTATTGGAGCTAGAAAAATATCTAAATGTTTATTGGCTTAGATTTGAATCTCATGTAGACATAAGAGCTATGGTCTGAAATCTGTGATAGGTGGAATGTTAACGAGGCCTGAAATCTTAGTGAAAACAGAATTAGAAAAGCACCAACCACCAATACTGGGAATTTGCAAAGAAGTTTCTCTCTTCTCAGGGCCCTATGGAAAATAAAAACCTTAAACCTTCATTGCAGTTGAGTTTGCAAACTGAACTACATAATATTAATCGTTCCGAAATCTCAATCTAACAGATTAATATCAAAAGCAATTCCTGGTTTATGGTACCTCTGAATCCCTTGACAGGAGCCAAAACAAAGTACTCAGAAGCATGATTTACTCCCCCAAATGCATGAACTTTCCATAAGAAAAATTAGTCCTCACTGAAGATGTATTAAAAATAAAAATGTACCAAATATATGAAGAAGTGACTTCCCATGAGGGAGTTGTAATGATCATAATCGTCAAGGAACCAACAGTCCCAAGAACCTGAGTCACCCCACAGTCCAAAGGGGACTACAGAATAATGATTTTCTAAATTATTAAACAAATAAACAGAAGCATAGTAACCATAAGGGGACGATAAGATAATATAACAAAAGGCCAGATTACTTTGAAAGGTAAGGAAATTGAATGACTAGACATTAAAAATTGAGTTCCTGAAATTCAATATCCAATGGGTCAATTGAATGTCAGACAGGACACATTCAAGAAGATGACCAGTGAGCTGGGACATCAATCTGAAGAAAGCAGCACAGGGACCCAGGACACAAAACACAGAAGGAAGCAGAAGAAGGTCTGATATATAGAACAAGAAGATCCATCATTTCATTAGTAGGAGTTGTACAAGCAGAAAATAAAGAGAACAGGGAAGGCAATGTTTAAATATACAACTATGAACTCTCCAGAGTAGAAAAGACATAAATTTTTAGAACCTAAGTCTTGAGCAAGAAGGGTTAGATGATAACCAACGAGCAGTAGAATCGGGTTCAGATAGACTCAATCGAATGCAAATCTCCCCATTTTAACCAGCACCCCCACACTGCAGGCAAATCTTTGACATTCACCTTAAGAGCTCAAATCAAGAGTAATTCATGGAACCCTTAAAGTTGAATTCTATGTAGTTCAAACACAATTACAATCATGAAGCTGTCCAGCCAGCATTTTCTAAAATGTGTTTTGAGGCCGGGAGCGGTGGCTCACGCCTGTAATCCTAGCACTCTGGGAGGCCGAGGCGGGCAGATTGCTCGAGGTCAGGAGTTCGAAACCAGCCTAAGCAAGAGCAAGACCCCGTCTCTACTATAAGTAGAAAGAAATTAATTGGCCAACTAATATATATAGAAAAAATTACCCGGGCATGGTGGTGCATGCCTGTAGTCCCAGCTACTCGGGAGGCTGAGGCAGCAGGATTGCTTGAGCCCAGGAGTTTGAGGTTGCTGTGAGCTAGGCTGACGGCGTGGCACTCACTCTAGCCTGGGCAACAAAGCGAGACTCTGTCTAAAAAAAAAAAGAAAAGAAAAGAAAAGAAAAGAAAAGAAAAGAAAAGAAAAGAAAAGAAAAGAAAAGAAAAAGAAAAAAGTAAAATGTATTTTGAAATACATCTGTCCTATGAGATGTTTATTCTTGGGGAGGGAGATGTAGAGTAAGAGTGAGGAGGCTTCTCTGATCAAACAGGTTTGGAAAACAATATATAGCACATATCTTTATGTGCGAAATATCAGTATATTAAATTTTCTGATTTGTCTAGAATAAAGACATTTGTTTGACTCCAGAACACATTTCTCCCCAAATACCAAGAACTATTAACCTTCAGAAGACTCTCTGTGTGTCACCTCCCTGTACAATATCAGAGACACATAATTATTCAACTTTGTTTGAGAGCTACCACTGTTTTTCAATGTTAGGGAGAAGTAAGTTAGGGAATTCACTAAAACCAAGGCAGCCTTCTCTATTTTTAGACAGCTTTTACTGACAGAAAGTTCTTTCTTACATTGAAAGAAAGTGCTTTACCTTCTACCCATTGGTACTAATTATACCCTGTAAGGTTACAGAGAAAATGTCTTAATGGTTAAATAAAATGGTTAATTTATGCTGCAGCAACAAATGACTGCTGGATTTCAGTGGTTTACAACAAACATTTCTTGTTTCTTGCTCATGTACAGATTAGCTCCAGGTGAGCAGAAGCCGTGCTCTTTGATCTTCATTTCAGGGCACACACTGAAGACACATCTTGGTCTTGTAGCCCAGGAGCCAGTGAATGGAGGAACCACACCTCATTATTAAAGCTCAGCTGTGGCAATCACTTCTTCCTCTCACATTTCATTGGTCAAAGCAAGTCACATGGCCCAGCTGATTATCAAAGAGGACAAGGCATGATCCTTCCAAGGATAGGGCAGCCAATGTCTGGGAACTACAATACAGTCAATCACGTGGTCAAATCCCTCTGTCAGAAATATTTGAAAATAGCTATCATGTACCCCTCATCCTTGTCTTCCCAACTTCTCCAGGTTTCAATTTATTTTTTATTCTTCTATGACATGATTTTAAGCCTCTTGGGATCTCCCTTCCTTGGATATGTTCTGGTTAATATGAATATTAATACTAACAATAATGTCTGGTGGATATAAGCCTGTGGCTGTGCCCAGTCCTTGACTGGCATCCTCACAGCAGCCCTGGGGATAGATATTCTTATATTCATAGTACAAATGTACAATGGGGAAACTGAGGCTCAGAAGGCTGGCACATGGCAGAGTGTCTGACTATAAAGCTCAGCTCTTAACCTCTGACACATGTACTGCATCCCTGCATAGCTCTGTTCCCTGGGTACATATGAGAAGCTGAAGATGAGACCTTTCCCCTTTTAAGCACATATGCTGTGGGACATAAATGTCCAAAAGTGAGATAGAAACTCTGTGATACAACATTTGAATCAAAAATAAGGATATGTTGGCACATCTTTCAAAAGTGCAGGTCCTTCAAGCACCTGGAGGCCCATTTATGCATTTAATGTGCATTAAAACCATCTGTACCTTCTAGGTGCAATAATCAACAGAGTAATTTATGGACACGATCTGGATCACAGATGGAAATAATTGTTTTACTTTATATATCAACATTGATTTTTTTATAAGTGACCACTTTGAGCGCGACGTTGAGAAGGATCTGGAGGGACCCTTAAGACAGAGTGGCATCATCAGTAAGCAATGTCTGATCAAAGAAAGAAAGAAGGAAGCTACACTATGTACAACAAGCATTTGCCATCCTTGTCCTGGGGAAAACCACCCATATGGTCCAGAGAATGGATCTTCTTGGAGAACCATTGAACTAATATTTAATTTCATTTTTTAAAAAGGGGAAAGTTTATATTATTTTAGCATCTACCATTGAGCACATACTTTATTTCACTTCCTTCTCACAACACAGTGCAAAATGGGTATAGTGTTCCAATTTCACAGACATGAAGACAAAGGCTCAGAGCTACAAACTAACTCTTTCTGAGACCCATAGCTAGTCAATGGTGAAAACAGGATTCAGTCCTAAGTCGGATGGACTCTTGATACTACAGCATAGCACATTTAAAAATCTTCAGAGCTCAGTAAAATGTGCCACACTTTAACTAGTTGTTTTGCCATGATATGGCTCAATTCCAGGACATCCAACACCTTTCCGTTCTGTTCTGTTCTTGTCTTTCCTCCTTCTCACTGGCTGAGGACTCACTCCTCTCAGAACGCAAATGGCTATGAGGAAAGACACTTTGTGTTGGACCAGATCGTGCCTCCTAAAGGTAGCAGGTTTGCATCACGACTTTACATAAACGCTCTTGGCACTGACGGCGGGAAGCAGGCAGCAGAGTGACTCTGCCATGTGACAAATATAGAGCTGCTGTCCTTAAAGCTCTAACAAGAGACTAACCCTCAAGGGAGACGCCATGCAATAAATAATTTTTGCCATAACACATTTCTTCCCTTTGCATAAATTTAACACCCCGCTCTCTGTACAATATGTGATCTTCCTGCTAACTCCCCATAGACAGAAATAGCTCTGGTAAGATGTGATAAAAGACAAGTGGCGGAAAGGAAAGGAGACACGACACATGGAAGAACTTGACTTTAGTGCCAGTTTTTTCACAATGAATATTATTTTTTTGCAGTCTTCCCAATTAATAATATCCAAAGGATGACCACAGCGAAAGATCACCAGTCTGACGGGCTTTACAAAGCATTAAATGAACTGTATTTTTGGATTCTAAGATGCTGGTTTCCTGTTTTCACTTTCACGTATTACCCACATGCCAGCCTCTGCCTTCCTGCTGTTCCCCGCAACAATGGTCACGGGACCACCTTCCTCACCTTAAACATGGAGAGAAGCCTGATGCCAGCCTCAAGAGCCAATCCTGCCACCAGTGGAGAGGTTCTTAGAAAGTCCAGCAAAACTGAGATATTCAGCTAGCATATCTCTGGTTTTGTGGCTCAGTTCAGGTTGTTGTAGGACTTTGAATGGAGATTCACCAATAGACACGCGGTCTTTCTTTCTGTAAATCAGACCTTACACACTAACACAACAGTCTGCCTTAGGTGTTTCAAATATACCTAAATAATTTTGCTCATATTTTATATCCCCCAAACAGAGTCTTTTGGCACCTGGCTTCCAAATCCTTAATTTGGGAGCAATACCTTGTGTTCTCTTCGATCTAGATAACTTGCACAACCTGTTCCCATCTCTAGGAAGGAAGCACACCGCTTGAAAAGAAGCCCTCATTCCTGCTGATAGAGCCCGTCCTGATTAGGTAAGAACATGTGCTCAGGATTTCTTTATTGCCAGAATTCTGAAAGTAGCGCCTTTTCTCTTGCATTGTCTTTTTCCCATCTCGTGTCATCTGCTGGGAATACCAAGCACCCATCCTCTGAACCTCCAGGCTTCTGCGTGACCACCTGGTCTGTAACCCTGCCTCTGGAAGTCGCACAACAAGAAGAGTTCCAAGGAATAAGCACATGACTACAGTGTGGGCATTCAAGTCACATGCATGGAATTGGCCAGTTTTTCAGTTTCAAGTGACAGAATTTCCCACCCAAACCTGTTTAGACAAAATAAATAAATAAATAAAACATAGGAGGCTATGTAAACTGAAAAGCAGTTTTCTGAAGTAGATTTACTTCAGAAAGAGTCAGATAGAGGACCCAACTGATGTCATCTGATAACAGATCTCTCTTGATGGGCTCTTTGTTTTCCTTCACCCCCATATCCAGATCTCTCTGCATTTCTCTGTGTTGACTTCACTGTCAGGCAACTTCTCCCAACGTGACAACAAAGGTGCCCACGGGCAGCTCCAGGCTGAGGCTCCATCATATTGGCAGTCTGGAGGAAGCAGGACACTTTTTTCCCAACTGATCCAGTCCCAGGACTGACTCTCATTTGCCTAACTTGTGCCTAGGGACCTATGTCTAAACAGCTTAAGCCACTTTTAGGTGAAGTTCTGTCATACGCAACTGGAAGAGATGGGATCCTTTCTGATGGGATGTTGACTTAGACCTTGGCTTATTAAGAACCCATAGGAAGGAGATTAAGACCAGCAGAAAACACACCAAGACATAAACATAAGTGAATCTGGAGGGATGATAAATAAGACAGAACTAACCTCAGCTCTCCTCTCTCATCTCTCTGGACAAAGTCACTAGCTGCCTAACATAGCTTAAGTGGGAAGTTCTATCAACTGTTGCACCTGTCTGGTATGGTGCATGCCTCTCTATGGTGGTCAAGTGGAACTTGGGGTTCAAACATTTTTGTAGAAGCTTACTCCTGAGCACGGAGATTGATACCACTTTGCCTCCTACCACAATGCTAGTCGGCATCAAATGTTGAAAGAGTCTCTTAGTTACTGCTTTCATTATCTCAACGAGCCAAGAAAAATCAAAGCTATGGAGTGAGAACACTAATAATTAAAGTCTTGCTGCAGTCCTATGACCCAGGCCCCCATTCTTATCACTCAATCCATGCCTAGGTCATATGTTCCCTTTATAGTGTTGATGGCTGGTCTGTTATATAAATCCCCCTAGGACTTTGTTCCCCTAGAGACTCAAGCTGTGTCCTTGAACCCCCCAAGCAGTGCTGGAGAGCTGTTCTGTGCTGACATTCCTGCAGGGTAACCATAGTCGGCCAGATTGGTGAAACTCGTCGCCCCAAACTCAGTTACCGAATATCTCCACTAAAGCCACTTCTAGCTCAACATGCCCAGAATTAACTGTATGTTCCAAATCTCTTCTCCCCAATATGCTCTTCCTTTAATGTTCTGTACTTCAGCAGACAGCATCACTATTTTATCCTTCTCTCAGTCCAGAAATGCAGAGGCCATCCTTGACTCTTTGCTTATTTCTATCCCCACCCCATGCTGAATCAGTCAGTCCTATTAATTCTACCTCCAACAGTTTCTCAGGATTTTTTCATTTTCTCTATCTCCATTGCTAGCACCTTGGCCCAAGCCATCAGCATCCTTCACCCTAACTACAAAGCTATCTATTTCCATTCATGCCCTGTTCCAGTCATTTTTTCACACAATAGCCAGAATGATCTTTTTGAAACAGAAGTTGAATTGTGTCAATTCCATACCTAGTGTCCTCCAATGGCTTCCTGTTGTCTTAGTCCCTATCCATCCTCTATGTCTTAGATTAAATGCAACGTCTGCAGGTCAGTTTCCCATGACAACTTTTACAGCATCCTACATTCAATCTTCATAATGTACCAATTATTTGTGTCACTATTTAGCTAAGATTTGCCTTCCTGGTAAATTAAATTCTGTCAAGGTAAACACTTTTATAGTGTGTCTAGTTTTCTACCCATTTCCCCAGAACCTAGTTCCCCACATGGTTAAATTCAATAAATATTTAATGAATAATCTTATAAATCGATGTCATAGCACATCCAAGCAGTGTTTAAGCAGAGCCTATGTAAATCCTCATTCTGGAATGCAGCAGAGAGAAAGCTCTGCCGTGGAGGTTGGACTAGATGCTTCACAGAGCTCCTTCCACGCAACTCTTTGATTCTCTCTTAGAGTCTCACTGTCCTAATGCTAAAATTGGCCGCCATTGCTCAATGTTACAGATTCAAACATAGATGGTACAAGAGGTAAATGCTGAGATTTTAGCATTTATTATCCTATCATAGGAAGTTCTGTTGGTTATTATTAATATATTTTGTTCATTGTCTCATCTCATCCATATTTCATTTTCAAGCCTTTCTCCTAAAAATGGGAGAGGGGGACAAAGTTCTATTGATCCAATTTATCATCATAAAAACTTAAGCCTACCAATCTGATAAATTAAGGGATGTTTTTAGGCCTTACGAAAAGACTCACCGAAGGGATTCCTTGAAACAGTAAGCTCTCTGAGGGCATTTAAAATTGGATTTGATTTACAAAAATTTGATTTGCACATAACTATTCAGGAACATATTGATTGCTTTAAGAGAGGTACACCAGGACATAACTACCTTTAATCTTTTATAACAAAGGCAGCAATTGAAATTGCTTTTGCAAAGCAATTTCTGAAATTGAGGGTTCGATCTCTGCTGGCTTTCCCTCACCCAGAAGACTCCCTCTCTCCCCACACACTTTCTTTCACCTAATTAAATGAGGTAACCATTTCGGATTATTTGTGGAATGCAGTTTCTGACAGAATCACACTGTTATCTTAGGGGTACTGAAAAAAACCAAGCTAGAGGATTCATTTCACTTGCCTCTCTCTCTGATAATACAGACCCTTCTTGTTCTCACTTCTCGGAAGCATTGTTAGAGGGAGATCGATTTGTCGGTTATTAAAAAATGGTCAATTACCATGGTATTAGCTGGACTCATATTCTCCAACCACAATGTCATTTTCATCCCACGAAAAAGTTTGCCCTTTGTGTGTGTATCTGTTTGTTTGCTTTATTTAGTTTGTGGTACAGAGCACCTAATAAGGAATCCTGGTGCTAGTTTGCTCCATCCCTAGATTGAATTTCTTTATAGATCAGCCTCAGTAATTCATTTCCCAACTGGCTCTGATCAATACAGCTTGACTCGGCTTAAGGTTGGAGAAACTAGCAAAACTGTGGTACTGATTGGGTGTCTCCTTTACAAAGGCTCTCTTTGATGGTGACCTGTCAAACTGACCCTCAGCCTCTTAGTGGAGTCAGGACTGAGCGCTACCCAAGCTGCAAAGCTGTCATTGTCCTGTTCTCTTTGATTCCATGAATCCGGAGGCCAGAGAGGCATCTACAGAAGCAGCATGGTGTGAAGGAAGAATGAATGCCGGCACATCAGGGTACAGAAGCCCCTGGCACGGTTGTACTAAGGAGTTGCTGTTGAGCTTCAGTGAGTGGCTCAACTATACCAGGATTCCATTTCAGCCTCTATAGGCTAGAGCAGCTGGACCTGTTGCCATCTAAGGCTCCACTGAGCTCTGAAGTACTAAGATTCTATGTAGAGGCAGAAAGCCTGCAATATCCTAAAGCACTAGTGAGCACTATCCTCACTTTTCAACAGTGCTCCCTGAAATGAGCACCATTTGGGTAAAGGAATGAGAGAACATTGTTCCTAGATCACAGAAAAAAAATACTTGCCCTCTCCCACAAGGATTCCAGACCAGGCTTTCATCTTTTCTAGCTGCATGGCTTTGGCCAAGTCACATTATCTCTGTTTCTTATCTGTAAAATTGTGACACACAATTCCGCCCTTCCTCCATTAAGGGGTGAGGCTCAAATTAGGTCACAGATGTGAGAAGCACTTTGGAAAGCAAGGCAGAATGTATTAAAGGGTCTGTTAATCGGGTTGCTATTGCAGTGCCAGAGAACAGAGGCATATACACCACCAACCTGGAGCTTCATACAGCTGGCCTCCTCCTGCTGCCTGCTCTCCCACCCTCCTCACTGCAGCTGTGGGCCGTGCTGGCCCAGAAATCATGGCTTGTTTACAAGCTCTTTTGAATGCACAGACTCATTAGTGTAGGCAATGACACCCATCCTTGGGGACTACTGCAGAAATTCAGCCAAATAAGCTTAGCCAGGCTGCTCACCCTACCCTAAACTTAACAACAACCGGACAGCTAACCAGTCAGTGCTCTGCCCTACAAACTGTAAGCACAGGGCTGACAAACGCTGCAGGACAGGATCAATCATGAGAATGGGCTGACCTCATAGCCTTTTGGATCAGTAGTGGCATTCAAAGATTATTTTGTCAAGTTCTAACAGGAGTCATGTTTGTACTTTTTTCTTAAAATATTACTGACTTTTTCCTTAAATGGAATATCTGCAGACCCTAGAATCTGGAGATATAGTTATATTCAGAGGACTTTTCTTTTAAATATCCATAATGTCCTACATTCTTCCTCTAAGCTAAGTTTTGCATTGGGCACTTTGCATAAATGGTCTTGTTTAATATGTTCTTTGCAACATCTCTGTGAAGCAGGTATTTATGGTAACCTTTCTTGAATGAATGAACAAAGTAAAAAAATGAATACAGTTAAGTCATGAACATTTGTTAAATGTTTTTACACGCTAGGCATGGTTAAGCATTGGAGATTTAGAAATGAGCAAAACAGTCAAGGTAGCCATTGGCATTGAGCTTGTGGTCTAAGTACTATGATCCTCATTACTAAAAACAAGATAACAGCACAGATGAATTAACTTACCCAAGGTCACACAGATAGACAAGGGATCAAAAATAAGTCTGGCTGTGGTCACAATGGGCTAACTAACACAAATTTATTTCCCTTACCCAAACAACAATAAAACAGCACAAATTGTGTGAAGTAAACTTTTCAGGTATTGAACATCAGCCAGTACAGGACTCTAATCCTGAAGAAGAGAGAATCACCCAATACAAGCCTTGTTATGTTCTAACTTTCTGCTTGGGATCACTTTCCCAACTTCAACACAGGGAGGTGGGGCCAGAGTGAAACGGTACTGCTCAGCCCAGGAGGCAGAGTTCATGCTTGCTCAACAGAGTACCAGAGAGATGGGAGTTGCAAGAAACACAAGGCTTGGGGGTTCCCACTGCATGTGCACAGGGCAAGATGAATACGAAGCCTAGCAGAGAGCAGCTGCTGGGAGCTGAAAACTGAAGGGGAATTGCAGAGGTTGTGGAATGCTGAGAGATACTGGAGTTCCAGGCCATGTAGAGTGCAGAGGCTTCACTGCACACCTCCACTATTCAGTTAAGACCTCGAGGACCTATTTCAGAAAGGCCAAACTTTAGGAGTAAGGACCAAGCCCTAGATCCAGGATCAATCCTTAGGATAAGGACAAAATAAAAACAGATCAGGCTTAACAAGGTAAAAAAAAAAACAAGCATAGAAAGTTGAGAGAATCTTCCGGTAATTTAATATCCCACAACAGAATTTGATGTTATAAACATTCTTGGACAAGTCTTTTCTTAGACATACCTTTTCATTTATTTTGGATAAAACTTAGCCATGAGAAAGCTAAGTCATAGGAGAGATGGAGGTTTAACTTTGTAAGAAATAGCCAAACAGTTTTCCGAAGCATTTGTATCATTACACTCTGACTACAGTGCATGAGGGTTCTGGTTGTTCCACATTCTAGCCAACATTTGATGTTATTCTTTAAACTGTAGCCATTCTAGTCGGTGTGTAGTGATATTTTATTGTGGTTTTAATGTGCACTTCTCTAATGACTACCCCCAACCTGGAAAAAATACAAATATTCACCAACAGGAGAACATATAAGCATGTAATATTAAATTAACTCAATGAAATGCTAATTACCAATCAATGCTATGAAGTACTGATATCCACAACACGAACAAGTATAAGTAGCTAGTCAGAGTACATACAGTGTGATACATCTATACAAAGTTCAACAACAGGCAAAACTAATCTTTGGGGATTTAAATCAGAAAGCTGGTTGCCTTTATGTCAGTGAGGATTGAATGAAAAGGACCACGGGAGAACATTCTAGAAGGATTGAAAAGTTCTTTATTTTTATCAGTGTTTTTGTTACAGGAAGGTGTGTATTTATCAAAATTTATTGAATTGTACCTTTAAAAATCTGTTTATTTGCCTACAAATAAATTTTACATCAGTTAAGATAATCCAGTCTATCTGACTCCAGAGACCACACTCTTTTTCTTTCTACCATACTGTGCTGCATATCAGGCAAAAGTTAGCACCTGGGAATTCTGCTACCCAGAAATGAGGCAGCAAGTTTGTGGAGAAAACTAAAGGATGGATTTCTCTTCAAGTGAGCATAAGTGAACAAGCTGTTTATAAAAGTGACATTAATATTTATAATTATTCTCAGATACTATCATTATTGTATATAAACTGTTATAACTTTTAACAGCAGTAGTGCACCCTAGGGGCTTTGGAAACATTGGCCATTGGTCTTAGTTATTTATCTACTGTTGCATAAGAGATCATCACAAGACTATGTTATAAACTAGTAGTTTATAACAACAATCTTTTTTCCTCTCATTTTTTTGTGGGTCAGGAATTTGGGAATGGTTCAATTGGGCCATTTTGGCTCAGTTGTTTTAGCAAAGTTGTGGTCAAGGGGTCAGCTGGGGCGTAGCCATCTGAAGGCTGGAGGGCCCACTTCCAAGTTCACCCCAAGGTTGTTGATCTGCCTCGTGCTTAACTAACCGGCTGTTTGCAGGAGGCCTGAGTTCCTTACCAAGTGGGCCTCTCCACAGGACCAATAAACTGACTAGTTCATGGTACAAAGCCACGAGAACTATCTGAGAACTAAGTATTGTTGAGAATATCTGGCTTTCTGGGAATACTTGAGAATTTTTCCCCATCTAGAACTGGGAAACACTTGAGATGTGAGAGTGGCTGGGAATCTGCATGAGTGATGGGATACAGAGCACAGATTTCGGAGAGCGACCCTGCTCTCTCCACTGACGGGCTGTGAGCCCTGTCACAGGTCCTTTAACTTCTCTGAGCTTTTTTCCCTCAAAAGCAAAGCAGAGATAATAAAACCTATGCAGGTTATTGTGGAAATTAACATAAATTAACATATGTGTGATTACTTGGCGGTAGACGTGCTCCACGTTTGTTTCCCCATCTGTCCTGCTGGAAGGGCAGGACCGGTGGAAGGAGCTTTAATTTTCCAGCAAGCTTGAGAGGCCTGGACTCCTCCAGGGGAAGGAAAAAGAGGGAATGACAGGGAATCTACACCACATTCACCTTGTTATTGCTTAAAGACAAATAAATGAGTTATCAACCATCATTTATTTTGGGTACTAAAATACTACGTTATTGCCATAGAGACATAATTATGAGTAACTAAATGAAAGTGTCTTCTGAAATCTTTTTGAATTAAAGTTTTAAATATCTACCTTTTCAAGCAATCCATACAAACA
The DNA here is from genome assembly GCF_040939455.1 of Microcebus murinus. Lineage (NCBI taxonomy): Eukaryota > Metazoa > Chordata > Mammalia > Primates > Cheirogaleidae > Microcebus > Microcebus murinus. Next base: position 32,918,224 of record NC_134110.1, on the reverse strand, counting down.
TAAGTCGAAAACTACAGCACATATCTTGTTTTCTTCCAAATCAAACCAGTGAATTATTTGTGGAAATTTTATTAAAATGAAATGAATGAAATCCTCTCTCACCTTATACTACATGTACAACTTGCACCTTTTTCCTCGAGAAGTGGGAGCCGACACACCAGAGAAACCTGCAGTTTAGCCTGGTTTTGCTTCTGCATCCCAGTAAGGGTCTGTGAGTAGGTCAGTGGCTGTTGAGAAGGATCTTCCAACAACATCAGAATAAATCTGGGCTCCCTTTGCTAGAGAATTCCATAGAGGGATCCTTTAAGGTTTGAAAGAGACCTGTGAGCTCCTATCACCTCTGCCCCTCTTCCTCACACTCAACAACCAGGCCCCTACCAAGCCAAAATACACCCTCAACCTAAAACACATTTTGAATCCATCTGACCTAAGTGGTGACTATAGCCTCTTAGCTGGTCTCCCTCAATCGATTCTATTCTACCACCCCAACTCATTTTCACACAGCAACCACAGTGGTCGCTTAAAAGCACAGAACTGCATCACTTCTCTCTTTGGAAAGAAGGCTGAAAGGCCTTTGAATGGATTCTTGCTGTAGTTAAGATAAAAAGTCAGATTTGATAAGAGGCCATCAGGGGTCCACTTGGGCCTGCATGCTTTTGCCCTAGTCTTTTGCCCAACCTCATCTGTAGTTACTTAACTCCATGGTACTGAGCTTTCTTCTAGTTCCTTGATAGTCTAGCTCCTTCCTTCTTAGAATCTTTGCATAGTTGTCCCTTGGTCTAGATCACCCTTTCTCCTACTTTTTATATATCTGGTTCCTTTTCACCTTTCATCTCAACTTAAATTTCACCTCCACAAAGTGGTATTCCTTGATTCCAACAGATTTTCCTATTATTCTTTGCTACCACCCCATTCATTTTATTTAGTACTAAGTGTTATTATAAATGGATTTGTGATTTGACTTGTTTGGTGTTGGACTCATCTATTGGATGTGAGCCCCATGACAGTAGTGATATCGTTTTGTGCACCACACTGTAACAGTGCACTTCCCTGTGCCCAACCCTGGAAGACATTCAATAATTATGATGGAGGGATGGGTGGATGTATAGGTAAACAAAGGAGGCTAAGTTATCATATTTACCAGGAAACCCAAAATATCTTCAAAACCCCATCAGATGGCCCTCTCTGGAGCATTCATTGACCACGGACCTGGTGGGAGTCTACCCTGAAGTCAGGCAGTATCTCCTGGAAGAAAAAGCAAAGCTGGAGGTAATAAGAGAAACTGGGTCCTCCTGGTCCTTAATATGTTTCTAATTTCCCAAGTGACCCTCAGTAGATTTTGGAGTTTTTCTGAGCCTCAGCTTCATCTTGGTTAAGACCAGGCTTTGCACCCAGCTCAGGGATGCTTAAGTATAAGGGCCTTGGTCCGTCTCCCATGGATGTCCATTTTATCTTATTTTAGGGTAGTTAGTTTCCATCAAATTTAAAAATATTCTTGACTCCAGAAAAGGTTAAGAAATATTAGATTATGTTAACTCTAAAATTCCATATGCTTCTGACAATCTGCATTTCTATAAAAGGAAGGTCCAATACTAATCAAGATTAGATATGGTTACATGTAACACAGACACAAAACAACGGTGTCTTAAACAAGATTGAAGCCCATTTCTGTCTCTCTCTCTCTTACAGGTCTGGAAGTGAGCATTCCAAGGCTGGTAATGATTCCAAGCTGCCAGAGACTCATGTTCCTTCTATCTTTTCTTCCACTGTCCTTTGAGCATGTCCTTTGTCTGAAAGGATGTTTCACCACATGGAAAGATAGATATTCCAGCCATCAGGCCTGGAGTAGAGGAGAGAGAGTAAGAGGAATGCCCCTGACCTTTAAAGCCAGAAGTGGAAATGTCACACAGCACTGCTGCTAACTTCCCATTGGGTACACCTAGCTGGAAGAGTGTCTGGGAGATGCAGATTTTATTCTGGATGACTGTGAGCTCAGCTAAAAATCAGAGATTCTAATACTTTGGATGACCAGGGCAATGAAGAGTCCTTGCCAAATTTAGGGATTCTACATGATCTTAAGAGATGTGTCAGAGCTGCCCACTATCACAAAAGAAATGCTAAGTAAAGGGGAATTAGGCTCATAGGCTGCACTGAGTAACAGAATTTGCAGAGGTTGGAACATCTAGTAGAATGTCAGGTTGCAAGAGAACTCAAGAGTTGTATAATATAGAGTACTTTTTGTTGCCTTAAATCCTTCCATAGCATCCACTATAGTTTCTTCCTGAATTTAATTCAATTATATATAGAATGAGTTACTTATTGAGCACTATATGTAAAGACACTGTATCAAACTCCATATAAAGAGTCCCTTCCCTCAGGGAGTTCACAGTCTAATGTGGAGACAGACAACAGACCTTCCTGCAAAGGATAACCAGTTCTCACAGAAGACAGTGGGCGCAGAAAGAAGGGGACCCTACTCGACCTTCTTCAGAATCTCATGATTCAGGAAGGACCTTCCATAGGAGGACCTCAAGCTGAGTTTTGAAGGATAAGTAATGGACATAGCACCTGGAAAGGAGGAAGAAAAGGAAGTACATCATCTCTGAAGTATGATTGAAAATGAAGGAAGGAATGGAGGGAGGGACAGAGAGAGGGAGGCGAAGGAGACGGGAAAACAGAATTTATTGTACTGAGGGAAAAAAAAATCACTAGAGGCTTTCAGATTGCTGACCTGGTAAAAATTAAGACTGAACTTAGGCTTAAAATTTTATTATATATATAGTATTTTTATTATTAAAAATAGCAGTGATGTTTTATGGAACAAACAGGCTGTATTTCTTTTTTCCTCCACTATTTTCATGCACACACCCCATTACACCAGATGTCTGTGCTTATTTGAATGTCCACCCTCACTCCAGATGGTGAGCCTCAGAGGGCAGAGGTTGTGTCTGTTTATCTCTGTAGACTCAGACTCCAGCAGGGTCTGACACAATAGCAAGATCAATAATTGCTTGGCAAATGAGTGAATGAGCAGGTGTTAGCCTGATGAAGGGCGGGGAGACTTCTAAGCTGAGGAGACAGCATCAAAAATGATAGGGAAGGCGGGTGGATTCCTGTCTGCTGGGGGCCAATGTGCACAGTGGGGCAGAGGGAGTGAAGGCGGTTGGGTGAGAAACCACCACCCAAAGGTACTTCCTCAAATGCTGCAGCCTCCTCCAACCCCCACCCCCAATTGGGTATAAGGCTAATTGCTTAAGTCCTTCTTATATGGTGCTTGGCACCATTTGTAACCATACAACTGAGAAGTATTTCATAGTGATTAAGGCTGCAGACTCACTTCCTGGGTACAAATCCTTACCCAGCCATTTCCTGGCTGTGTGACCTTGGGCAAGTCACTTAAACTCTCTATGAGGAAGTTTTCTCATCTGGAAAATGGAAATAAAAATGTCTATATCATGGGCTTGTTGGAAGGTTTAAATGAAAAAAAAAACCACTTAAAGTTATTAGAATAGTGCTTTGATCATTAGAATTTAATAAATGTTAGCTATTATTAGGTAGGTAGATAGATAGACAATATATAGATGGAGACAGAGCGATGATAGATGATGAGTAGATAGATACGTAGGTAGATAGGTAATTTGTGCTATTAGTTGGTTAAGGTGCATCTACCATAATACATTAAAAGTAAAGGGCAAGAACACCTCTTACCCTATGCAGACAGCCCAGCAGAATGTCTGGAAGGAGAAGGAGCTCAGGGAGTGCAGATTGAGAGGGTGAGCGTTGAAGATGTGGCTGGAGGGGCAGGCAGAAGCCAGATCACATGGGACCTTGTCAGCTGTGCTAAGAAGCTTGCACTTTTCCTGGGAGGCGCATCCAGGATCCTGAAGGAAATGAGATGATCGGATGCTGAAGAGCATCTGGGTGGAGGAAGAGGCAGCATGGAAGGAAAAAGGAGTTTCACCCTCTTTGCCTTCCAGATGTTATTTAACATCACTCAGTATTAATTTCCTAGTGGGAGAGCAGAGCTAAGTACACAATTCTCACAGTTTTTTGCGGACTACATAGAACATATATGAAGAGTGACTCACATGTCCTGGGTGCTGTATGTAATCAGCACGTTAGTTACTCCACTTCCCTTCTCATCACTAACACACCCCTCCCAGGACCATCATCCAACAAACAGGTGCAATTAACTTTCACTGGTTAAATATTTAGGAAAATAGAGCCTAACCTTCTAATCTTACACTCTTAAGAATGGAAGCGCCCTTTGAGTTCTGTTAGTCCCACTTGGAGATTTTTAGAAACAGAAGAGTTACTTCTCCATACACACACAGACACGAAGAATCAGAAAGGTAAGGTGACCTGTCCAGTGTTGCACAGCTTGTCAGCATTAGAGCTGGTCTGATTTGTCCCCCTGCCCCCCGTTGATTCTACAGCCATCATTATTTTATCCAACTGGTCTGAAAGCTTGTCCCATGTGTGATGTGATATGACTGTGAACATCCAGGAATATTTATTAACCATGTTCACAAACACCAGTGTCAGTTAGCTTAAGGTAAAGCAGAAACTCTGGAGCAATAGCACCTGTGGCGTGTAACATACAAACTGCACTTTCTTTATTTCCATCACTTCTTTGTGTCCTCATTACTATTCTCATTTTACATATTAAGAAAGCAAGTCTCAGAGAAGTAAAATAATTGCTTGTAAGTGATATAATTAGGACTCAAACACATTAAAACATTAAGCGAGTGACATTAAATAGTATTATTTGAACATTTATTATCTGCCGGATACTCTAGATACTGCTAGATAATCGATCAATCTGACCCCAAACCCAGCTCGGTCTTACTCCAAATCACTGCTCACCATGCAAAGCCCATTTGAAAACACCATGTATTGAACTCTCAGGCCAATTTCTCTTCATTGTTCAGGGATTTTTTTTTTGCATTGATATCTTTTCAATATTTTCAATGACTTTTTAAATGATTTATTTTTATTTCCTGTAGTGTATCAAATTTCAAGTCTGTTCGACCTAATGGATGCTTGATTGAGTCATAACTATGTAAAAGTGATATGCTAGAATAGTGTATAGGAAAATGTATAGAGTGATGGAGTGGAATCCTTGCCCAGTAGGAGCTGACAGTTTTACACTAGATATAAAAGGCAGGTACTAGGCTGGGAAGGTGGAGGGAAGAGAACATGACATTTAGTGAAGACCCATCTGGTTCTGGATGCTGTTGATTGGAACTTCCCAGACATCATCATGTGCAACTCTCATAAGAGTTGCTTCTGGTGGAAAACAAGAGAACATCACGGGCTCAGAGAGCAACTAACCACCTAAGCTCACACTCCTAGTGCTAGTGAGAGGCAGGGCAGGGATTCTACCCCCATCCTGTCTGACCCCCAACCTGGGCTTTATTCATTATATCACATCATTATCAGAAAACTGTGGCAGAGAAGGGGACTGTAATTCTAACTAAGAAGTTCTATCTTCTTTAACTGTTTTTCACTCCCATGTTAGAAACCTGGGCATACAATGTTGAAATTGGAAGGGGATTTAGAGATCATCTGGTTTTAAGAAGGCAAGTAAATATTTGTCTCATAGCCAGTGAGGAAAGGCGGCACTAACTTAACAACTAACTAACCTTACCCTCCGGTTTATGAGGTGGGAAGTCCAGAGCCCAGAGAGGCAATGGTCTTTGTGTATATTGAAGATCATGAAATTAGGTGGCTGGAAAGGGGAAAGAATAAGAGCAGTTCAAGTATGGAAAAGGCCTGGGAAAAAACAATTGAGATGGAACTGCAGTTCCAGAACTAAACGGAAACAGCCAGTGGCTAGAAGAATGGTTATAAGGGAATGGTCAAAAAACAGGCAGATAAGAAGACGCAGGTACTGGGAACAGACAAAGAGGGAGGATCTAACACCTTAAAAGCAGGCAGGACTATTAAGACAAAACCGAGAGAAGTGGGGCTTGAAACAAATAGTGAGACCATAACACATGAGGCAGGTCAGTCCCAGAGCCAAGAGGGAAATTGATATTAACTGGACATCATGCTGGTTATTTTTGGATACACTTATTCATTTAATGCTGACAACTGTATTGTGGGGTAGGTACTCTAACCCCTGTTGTATAGATTGGGAAACTGAGGCTCAGAAAGGCAAATAACTTGCCACACAGCTGAAACTGTTATTGAACCCTGATCTTTTATTTCTAGCAAACTGATCTTTCCATCAGCCTACTGATTCTCCATCAAGCGTGACTTTTTCTTCCTCCCAGGTGCATTTGGCAATGTTTAGAGAGATTTTTGTTTGTCAACAGAGGGTTTCTAATGGATCCAGTAGGTAGAAGTCACGGATCCTGCTAAACACTCTACAATGCATAGGGCCCCCTACCCTCAGCGACAGAAAATTATCCACCCACAAATGCCAACCATGCTGTGGTTGAAAAGCCTTGGCCGGCCTACATTGCTGATGCTGGAAACAATATATTTGAAGCAAGTGCTTTGTGTTTGAAATTATGCATTCATTAACTCTTCACACATTTATTGAGTGCTACTAGTTCCAGGCACTGTTTTAGACTCTGGTGATACAGAATTGAATAAAACCATTAAAATCCTGCCATCTTAGAATTTTCATTCTAATGAGAGTACCATTAATAAATCCATTATCTGTTAATAATACCAGCAAGTAGACAGTATGCAAAGCCATAGAACTGAATGGGTTAATCTACCGAGATAGTGGCAAGAACATTCTAATGGAGGAGGCACAAGAAGAGAGTTCCAAGCCCCCAACATTTAGACATTAGAAAAGGGAACAGGATCTGGCACTGACACCAGAGAGGAGCAGCCATGGGATAAGAGGAGAACCAACAGAACGTGGGTTTCCTAGAAACCCAATGAAGCAATGTTTGAAAAAGAAGGGAGCAATCCTCAAGGTCAGAAGATGTGGATGCAGATTCTGGCCTCACCACCCTCCACCAGTGAAATGGGTCAGTAGGCTTTGAAGAATCTCCATGTATGTCTCAGAGGCTCATTTTCTTCTTCTAAAAATAAGACTCCAAATCAGTGAGTGCATATGGAATCTCTTTGTAAATTTCTTTATATGAATTAAAGAGGTCATCATTATGCTCTCCAGAAAAAACTGTGTTTCCGGATTTTGGTTTCATGGTTGATTGGTTGGTTGGCTTCTTTGTTTCCATTTGAAACCATAACAGAGTGAGACTGCTGATGGGAACAAAGGCAGATCTTTTCCGATATGACATTTTATAATATGCATCAGAAACAACCTGGTAAAAAAGCAGAGGAGAGACTTTTTTCCAAGTTTGTAAAGAATGTAAATATTTTAAAAATTAAATATTTTAAAATTTATGTTTGATACGTTCACTTAATGAGCCATTGTCTTGACATTGGAGTAGAGCCAGTGTGATCTGTCATTACGCTCTATCGCCATGTAGGGATAGAATTTGAAAGTATTTCCCCAAAAGATATTTGGGAACTTTGAAAAAAGGAAAATAACGAGTGCCAGATAGGCAGCCAAAAATATTTATTAAGCTGATGACTCACCCTTAAATCTGAGAGAAATCTTAAATAGGGGCCCTCAATTTTAAAAATAACAAATGTTTACATAGTGTTTACCATGCACCTGACACTGTTCTAAGCACTTTACGTACATTGATGCATTTAATCCTTATGACAACACGATGAGATAGGTACTACTGTGATTCCCCATTTTACAGATGAGAAAACTGAGGTTGAGCAAATTTCAGAGGTTACCTAGCTACTACACAGCAGAGCTGTGTGTGAGCCGTGATTCTATGTTCCTTCCCCCTGTGGAGATGAGCAAGCAGAGGCACAGAGGAGAAGGGACTTAGCCACGCTTGTTTACTGTTAGTGATGGAGCAAGGTGATCAAACTCAATAATCAAACAACCATTATTTTGGCAAATAAAGATTTTAGGATTTTTTAGGAGTTATATAAAGAAAACAGAATTGTGGGAAAGGGGAGGTATGGCACTTGGCCAGCCTGTACTCATAACTACAGGAAGCTGCAAAATACTGTCCCAGCAGGGCTTGATTGAGGTTCCTATGCCTGCACCATCACTCACCTGGGCTGCAGCTCCTGTGGGTGAAACAGCACAGATGGCCCATCCCTTGGAGATACCGTCAGTAGGGCTTGGATGTCTTCCAAAAGCGAAGCAGCCATGAGAAGCAAAAGTCTCTGCCTCCAGCAATTCTGCAGCATTAGGGTCTTCCAATACAGCTTCTCAGGCCTTCCTTGGGAAGTCAGCCACCAAATCAGACAGTCACAGAAGTGTATTTCCCTCTGGAATCCATACAAGCTGCAAAAGAATGAGTAAGGCCGAATTAAGAGCTATCAGAACTTGGGAAAGGCAAGCTATTTTCCACCCAGGAGCACTCAGTTAAAATCATAGAAATCTGGACAAATAACTGGAAAGCACATCTCAGGGAAAAATTCCAGACCAGTGAGCAACAGAGAATGATTGTCTGGCTAAGCAGTGTCCATCCCTATTACCTCCGATCCTATTCTTGCCTGGTCTCTGAGGAGCCATCTAGCCAATATCACCACTCCGCAGGGCCCTGCACTCGGTCTGCCTGAGGAGTCAGTCCTGCCTTACTCTGCGTCCTCACTCTTCCCGTCTGTGCAGGAAAACTCCAGGATGAATTCTGCCATGAGCAAGACACTTCATCTCTGATGGAGTCTGGTTCATTATGAACAAAGAAGAAGAATATGTATATTCATGCTAAGGCTGGTGGGAAAATATAGAAAGAAGAGAATTGCTTCTATATCTTTGACATTTGAAGCATGTTTTTCTGCTTATTCTTGGAACTTACATTTTTCATTAATTAAGGAAAAGGTTTTGTTTTTTGTTTTAATACATTTGCTGTTTGTGTTGAGCAATTGAACAAAGAACATCAGCAGAATCCCCTGTTTGATCAAGCAAAACAAAACAAAATTTTGTCTGATCATTGAACTTTTACCAGAATAAACATATGGATAGATGAGTGGATGGATGGATAGATGGATGGTGGGTGTAGGGATGTTTATATATTAAGCTTGAGGTGTACAGAGGCATTGAAAGCTTATACTTAATCAGAGAAAAAATTATGAGATTACCACCAAACTAGAGTTAATTTTAAGATTTATTGAGTGTCTACTATGTGCCAGGCACATAGGCTTCACAAGTCTCTTAATAACACCAGGAAATTGGTACCTCTATTGTACCCCCCTTATAAATGAGAAAATATAGATGCAAAGAGATTGGGTAATACCAAAATTCCAAAGCAGGTAAGTGGCAGAACCAGAATTTAATCTTACTGTATACCCAATCCACCCCTGTCAGCACATGTTCTTAACCATGAAGTTGTATCATCTTTTACCAAGTGATAATAGGTATCTATTTTACTGAAATACAATAGATTTCATACATTGTGTGATCACAGTCCTTGGTTTGGTGAGGATAAAACCATGAAAATTACACTTACAAAACCTTTTATCCATATCCCAGTCATGACTTTCATAAGGTTCAGGATCTCGGACAAAGCATACCTAATTGAGATTTGCTTTTCTTGTCTGTGAAATGCAGGAATGCACATAGAAGCTCTCTAAGGTTTCTTCTGTATGAAGCTGAGTCAGATCTCATGCATCACTTGCCCTGCCCATGTCTACCTGCCTCTCACACCACACTGTGGCCCCAGGGCCAACCAGTCACTGGGAGCACAGCCCTCACCCACTGTCTTGGCCACTACCACACAGCCAGCCTGATTAGTTGCACTCATTAAGTTCTGGTTCCTTGTGCCATTTCTACACTGAATAAAATGCCATCATGCTTTAGGATGAGGGATCTGGCATTTTGAACAGACACTAAATGGGTCAGAGGATGCAACTCAGACAGGCGGGATAGTTAAGTTCAAGGACCTTCACCAGGTATGGGTGGGTGGGGGCCATATTTCTGACCTACACAGCCATCCAAAGAATGAGAAGTTTTCAGTCCATTCCCTCAAGGAGTTTTCAGCCTGGTGGGAAATTATAAAGCACAACTTATAATAAACCATGATGAATATAACCTTATATTAGGCTCAAATAATTTGTGCTCACCTATTTATGTTTTCTGGGGCAGTTTTTTGATTGTGCATTCATTGGTGGTATGAGAATTCTAACTCAGGGGGAAGTAAGAGACACAGACACAGGAAGCCCGGGTAATAAATTATCCCTGCATCACCCCTGCAATGAGCTGCTCCACCGTGGAACCTCCTCATGGAGCCTGTCATCCCATGATGACCAGCATGTGGGGCAGATCTCCTGCCAAGCAACCTGCTGCACGTCTATGCAGCTCATTGTATGCAATGGCCATTGTGCTCATGCATGCTCTGCATTGCTGCCATCCTTCTTTCTACCTTCCCGTCCTTTTCCTCACTTTCACTGCCCTGACTTTGCAACTTCCAAATAAAGTATCAGTACTTGATCCTTGTCTCAGGCTCTTTCTTTTTTCCTAAGAAACTCAAGAGTAGATAATATTCATTAATATCATGTTTATATTCGAATTCAGTGCCCATCTGGTTGTGACAACCCTACTTCTCACCCCTAGCCTGGCAGAAATCCTTGGTAAACTCATCACTCCTCCCAAGGTGTGGCTCAATGGGAAGAGTAAAGCTCAGTAGTTGGAACCTTTTGGTGACACCCCTCTTATCTACCACAGCTCTTTTGAATTTTCCCAGTACCAGTGAATAATGGCTAATCAAAAAAATTGCCCCAGAAAATGCAAAACTGGTCAGTGTAAATTTTATAAATTTAGTATAAAGCTATGCACATCATGTTTTTTTGTAAATTTTGCTTTAAAAATTTCCCAGCAGGCCAAAAGCTCCTTGAGGGAATGGGCTGAGAATTTTTCATTCTTTGGATGACTGTGTAGCCTGATGATTTGCTCCCTCCCAATGCTGGATGAAAGCCCTCCCAATGCTGGATGAAAGCCCAGGGGCCAGGTATGTATCGTATAACCCTAACCCCAGCCACAGCTTTTGGTCCCAGAGAGAACACCTGACACTCTCTCTCTCTCTCTCTCTCTCTCTCTCTCTCTCTCTCTCTCTCTCTCTCTCTCTCTCGCTGTCTCTCTCCCCTCTGGGAATTTGAAGATTGAAGCAGAAAGATGGAAACACCAGGGATATTCACAAATTCTCTCTATATCAACAACTAGTGCAAAATATGATTATATAACAGCACTACAACAGGCAGGTGGCAAGAGAAGGTCAATGATGCAAAATATCCAGGTGTCTCTTACCAGCAGCTGAATGTCTGTAGACAAGATGCAATCAGGGGCTTCAGTGACCTCTGTAAATATTAATAGAAATGATAAAGAAGTGAATGAATGAGTGTTCCATGGGCTTCTATGAAATTTTGTTAAGAGGCAGCTTGCCTCCTCCCCTCTTTGGTCTTTACTCAAAGTCTTCGAGCAATCTGGACTGTTCCTCTGAGACCCTGAGGATGAAGGTCTCTCTCTAGCCAGTCCATGACCTGGATTTTAGACCCCAGCTAGACCCTATAACATGTGAACAGCTCTCAAAATGCACAGGTGGGGCCGGGCGCTGTGGCTCACGCCTGTAATCCTAGCTCTCTGGGAGGCCGAGGCGGGTGGATCGTTGGAGCTCAGAAGTTCAAGACCAGCCTGAGCAAGAGCCGAGACCCCGTCTCTACTAAAAAAAAAAAACAAAAAAAAAAAAACGTTAATTGGCCAACTGAAAATGGAAAAAAAAAAAATAAAGGAATAAAAAAAAATTAAAAAAAAAAATGCACAGGTGGGCCTGGACTCCTCTGTGGAGCCTGGACAGTCTCCTTTATCTTCATCCCCCTTTCTGTTGCACCTTGCCCTCCCCCACCCAATTTCCCATGTCCATTATACTCCCCCTTCTCCCCCAGCCCAGTAAGTGACAAGTCTCTGATCGTCTGCAGTTAGATACTGCTTTACACTGAATATGGTGCCTATGTAAAACTCATTCATTCATTCATTCAGCAAATATTGAACATCTACCATGTGCTCATAGAGCAGTGAACAAAAGGATAAGAATACTTTTCCTTTGGGGACTTACATTCTAGGATGGAAAGACAGACAATAAACAAATAACTGAGACAGTGACGCAGAGAAATGAATCCGGGTGAGTACTGCAGGTGAGTTATGAGCACTGACTGCACAGGCAACTCTAAAGGGAGCAGGAACTCACCTGGACGTCAAGGGGGTCAGGGCTAGGAGAAGAGGAGACCAAGGGCTGCAGTGGAAGTTCGTGTCAGTTCAAGTAAGGGCAAAAGGAAGGAGTGGCCACTTCTGCTGTGGGCCAGGAAGTGATATAAGAAATTAAGAAGGTCTTTGAGAAGCAAAGCATACTGAAGCTGAGTCTCAAATTCCTTCTGAGCAGACAAGAAGGGGGGCTATATTTCAGGGTGAAGGATATTCTAATCTATAGCCTTGCTATAGATTTGCAAAGTGGGGTCTACAGACCATATACAACAGCATCACCCAGGAAGTTATTAGAAATTAATAAGCTCAATCAGAATCTTTATTTTAATAAGATTCCCAGGTGACTCCTGTGCAAATTAAAGTTGGAGAAGCACTTTTCTTCACCAGCGGCTTTCCAACTTCACAGCACATTAGAATCACCTGAGGAAGATTTTAAAAATCCTCATGCCCAGGCCACAGCCTCTACTAATTACACCAGAATCTCTGAGGATAGAACCAGACATAATTAATTTTAAAGCTCCTGAGGTAAACGTTCTGCCTTACAAAATTTCTCCTCGCCCCTGACCTATGTGCATTGTCCTCAGTAAATACTCAACTGTCATACAAAGGGACTAATTTGTGAAATAAGAAATCTTGACCCTAACTTTACAGAAATGTCTACATTGGTCATAAACCCCCAGAAAGCTTAATCAGAGAAAGGAGAACTTCCAACTGGTAAGTGGGGGAGGATGTGAGAATTTTCACCGAGTGTGAAGTGGATTTCCCTGCCTGGTGACAAGTTGGCAGATCCGGGCTCCTGCAGATGGCTCGGCTGTTGCAGACACAGTGCTGCGTATCTGACACATACGTGTTGGGCTGAGTGTTCCTTCCTGAGCCAGAGCAGACGGATTTGGGGAGAGAGGACAGCGGTCTTCAGAAGAAAGGAGAGCACACTGTCCCAAGTTCTCATCCACAACAGGCTCTGTTCTTGAGGAGTAGCCAAAACGCTTATTTCTCACCAAAATTGAGTCATACTAAAAAAGCAGGAAGTATCGCCAAGATGCAAACTTTTCTCAGGAGAACTTTCTTCCTAGACTTTCAGTCTGATGCCATTTGCCTATGTAGATCCTTTGAGTTTCCCACCCAAATTCCCATCCCCTTCCCTTTATCTATAGGAAGGGACCACAGCCAAAAGCTTGGGGCAGTGGAAGACTACCTGCACTGGAGCTTCTGAGACTTTGATGTGAACTTTGGATCTGTAATTGCTGTTACACCTTTCAAAAGTGATGTAGGTCTCTGAATCTCATCCCTTGGAACATTGTAAAGAATACAACTTTCCTCATCAATTTATACTCTCTGTTCATACCCCTGTCACTTTTCCCTCACTGTTATCAAGGTTGGGGGCCAGAGATCTACTGGCTCTTCCAAGGATGCTGTATTAGATGCAATCAAGGGCAAAGTCAAAGGCTGGAAATTCCAGAATTTTTCATGGGTTTAGTCATGAGTCTATCTCTCTCCATCTTTCTCTAGTTCCTGGTTCTTTTATTCTTACTCTACTGTAGTTGGTTTTGTCTATTCTCTTGGGTCTATCTATGTCTTTATCCCAGTGGCTCATGAATCTGTTTCTGGTCTGGGCTTAAGCTCTGATTCAAGCCATTCAAGTGTCTCCAATTCAAAGTGTCCTCAACTAAACACTGTGGTGCCCCTGTTTCTCTCTCTCTCTCTCTCTCTCTCTCTCTCTCTCTCTCTCTCTCTCTCTCTCTCTCTCTCCCCCCCCTCTCTCTCTCTCATACATGCAAGCACATTCACACTCCATAGAACTGGACCTTTCTCCAGCAAGCCCCTGCAGAGAGAGCTACCTCTATTCATGATCCAGTTACTTGTCTTCAAATCTTGGCTCCCATCCTGATTCTCTTCCCCTTTTCCCTAGAACAAAGTGACTGATAGCTCCTACTGATGCCACGGCAGAAATGTGCCTCCACTTCTATGCATTCTCCCTGCCATCATCCCAAAGCAGACCATTCCCTCTGTCACCCAGAGCACTACCCCAGTCTCTAAGGACTATCCCAGTTGAGACCCTCCAATCCACTAGTCTCAGGAGCAGACCAATGTAACTGGAATGCCAATCTAATCATGTCCCTCCTTTCTTCAAAACATTTCCATGGCTTCTCAGCCTGCCCTACAGGCAGAGCTTTCAGGAATAGCCGTGCATACTTCTGAAGCTTCAGCTCAGCCCCTTCTCATGCCAGGTGTTCTCAGCCCAGAGAATTTATTTCTGTTTCTCAAATGTTTCATACTCTTTCTCACTTCTACATCTTTGGATATAGGTGTAACTTCCTTTCTCTCAATGTTTTTCTTCTGGGTAATTTTTCCCATTTTTTAGGCTTCAGGTTTAGTTCTGTTTCCTGCAGGAAGTCTATCCACAGAGAGACCAGGTTGGGTACCTGTGCTAATTACTCTTGTACTCCTCTGTGTTTCCCCTTGGTAGAACCTAGCAGACATTCATCGTTTGTCAACTGAAGCCTAGACTAGACAATACTCTCTGTGAGAGGAGGAGCCTTGTCTGCGCGACAGTAGTTCTGTCTTCAGCACCAGAGTAGACACTCAACTAACATTTGTTAAATGATTGAAAGGTCCTCCTGTTCTCCAGTAGTATATGAGGCCAGAGTCTAGTCAATCTTTTACATTCCTTAATCCCGCTGCTGCTAAATTGGTTGAGACTTTCATCATCTTTTAATCAAGCCCTTATTGTAAGACCCTCCCAAAATATTTTTCTGTCTTCAGTTTGTCCTGTTTTTTTACCCAAGAGGCATCCTCTGCTTCTCTGCCTCTTTCTAAAATGGAGATTTGATTGTTTCACTTTCTTGGTAAAAATCTTCCTGTAGATACCATTGTCCTCAGGATAATATCTGACCCCTTCAACATAGTACACAACTCCCTTTGCAATTTGACCCACAGGGTCATCTCCTCAGCTTCATTGTTCATCAATTTCCACCTTCACACCTCATTTCCAGGTTATCTTGAACTCCTCATAGATTCCCAAATACTTCAAGGCTTTTTAAGATATGGCTCTTTCTGCCTGAAATGGCCTCAGCCTTTCCTTTTTTCTCTGTTCCATCTCACCTCTCCATTAAACAAACATTTGCTGACCATCTACTCTATGTCAGGCTTGTACCAGGCACCAGGGGCAGATTGTTGAACAAGACAAACGTGGGTGCCTCCCATGCAGACCACGGGATTTCCTGTGGAAAAGGGCTGCTCGTGCATCCCTTCTTAAATGATTCCACTTCTTTAGGCATTGCTCTGCCTGTCCACACTTCCATTCTTGTAGCTGATTTTTACATGGCTTACGTAAATGGAATCACACAGATCATATGGAAGAGGGACTGTGCCGGATTTATTTTATGTCGCCAGCACTAAGCACAACAGCTGGCACATGGTAGATATTGAATAAGTGTTTGTGGGATGAATGAATAAGAAATTAACGACTTAGTTTTTACCAACAATTGAGGCTCTGAGAACAAAAGGACACAAAGCAAGTAGGTATGATGGAGGAGATGGCAGGAAAGTGTTGCTCCATGGAGGAGAGAGGGTTTGAGTCGGGCATTCCAGTGTAGTAGCTCCATAGCCAAGGGACAGCAGAAAAGTATTAGTCAGTGAAAATGAGGGGTTTGATTGTGGCAGATTTAACTCCCTACCATCAAAATTGGGATTTTCCTACTGGACTCTCAGCCCATAAGCCATACCCATCTCTTGGATATATCTTATTTTTGGCTTGGTTGATACTGACACAGAGTAACATTTTTGGTTTTCAAAATGTAATCATGATTTAGCAACTTTGAAATATCTATTAAAATTCAGCATGACTTTGCCACCTGACCCATCAATATTTTGGGAATGTTGTGTCACTGGGAAGCTGATGCCAACCTAAGTGTCTATCACTAAGGGAATTGGGAATTGATTAATATAATAAAGTGGACACTTATTTCAAAACTGTACACAGTATTAAGAAGCACTGAACTTGATGGGCTTACAATAACATAGATGGTCTGAAAAACGCAGTAGCAAAATAGTTAAATAAAAGGAAAGACAAGTTTTACAATGCAATACCATATATATTTTAAAAATGTACACTCAAAATGCTATATGTTTTTCACAATGATACAAGCATATTAAGGAACATATATCACACATTAAAGTGGGTGACTATAGCTGTGGAAGGGGAATGGAGAGATTGAGGAATAAGAGGAAAAATAAAATAAATAAGAATGAGATCTTAAAACAAATGATAATAAAGTAATATGAACTAATGTATTATTAATATCTTCCCCTAAGGCTTAATTTAAAAAAATTGAAACTACAAAAGATTTTTACCGATTACCAACTTGGCATAAAGTAGCTATCCAGGTGTTTGTTGAGCCAACCCCTCTGCCCTTCTCTTCACCCCACCCACATTCCCAGACTGTCAAGGGGACAATTATTCTAGCTTAGACTCATCCTGGCAAAGATGAATGAAATGTAGAATCTTACAAGGCTCTATCAAACAGATATATAATAGATTCTAAAAAGAAAGAAAATCTCTGAGTCCTAGAAAACCCAAGCTCTTAAGGCTGCAATGAGTTACTATTTTCCCAGGAGCATCTAACCAGATTGCCCTCCCAACCTTGTGGAGGACCTTGGAGCTCTCCTTAGTGCTGAAAAAAGCCCTTCTGGCGCACTTTCTGCCACAAAACTTTCTGGTTTTGCTGGCAAAGACAATTCTGCCTGACCCTATTCTGGTGACTGCTCTTAACCATTAGGATTTACTAAGGGCAGAGGTTGTAACTTAGTTAATGACTTAGAATGAAATAAGCAGTCAACACAGCTTTAGTATACAAATGTTACTGAACAAATACACTAATGCTTCTCTGTCCATTCTTGCCCACTGCCTGCTGCCTACATCTGTTGTCTAAATAAGCCTTTCTTCTCTGAGTCAAGTCTTGTGTAATGTAGACATAATACCTATGTCTCTTGGGGAAAGAGAAGTCAGAACATTATAAAACATGGACTGAAAGAAAAGAGGTTTGGGAGCACATAATTTACCTCTCTATAGCTTTTACCTAAGAATTGTTCTGAATGAGTTTCTAAAGAGATAAATTATTGTTCCTCTATCTAGAATATATTTTTCTTTCTAACCCTAAAGGAAATATCCCTAAGCACTCCTACTGTGCTCTGTCTTGGAATTTTTGTCCAAAGAATCAAAAGGGGCACAGGCAGATACCCTCAAGAACAGAGTTCTTGGTAAAAAGGGGTCCAATATGGCTGTAGGGCTAACATCAAATAAGATAGCACAGTACCTGAATTCTCATCAGAGAAATGCAGAGATTCTGGTAATAAACATTTACCAAATCTGTACTACATTTCAGGACCATGCTGACCCAAATAACCTTAGAGAAACTACAAAAGAGAGGTTTTTATCCATATTTTATAAGTGAGAAAACCAAAGTTCAGGAGATTTAGTATGTTGCACACACTGAAACAAAACTAATAAACAAATAAGGATTTGCATCCAAGACTAATTTATTCTAAAGGTCCTGTAATTCCCTCGATAATAATAAAAGGAAGAACTCCTAGTTATTAAGCACTGATTGGTTGGCCAGTACCTAGCATGACTTCATTAAAAACTACCAAAAGTACTAGAAGGTAGATACTATTATTATTCACATGACACTTTTAAAACATTTGAGGAACAGGTCAGTCAAGTTCTTATCTAAGGTTATATAGTTGATAAGTGGTGGATGTTAGATTCAAACAAGTTCTAGCCTTATTCCAAGCCTCTGTTCTTACCATTCCTCAATAGTTCCTCAATCAGTGTGAAAACAGATGACTCTAAAGTTCTCTCCTCCATCTTGAAAATGTCTTGATTCTTGAGTCCGTAAGCATGATACTAGGATTAAGTGTGTTTCTTAATTGACTCTGCTCCAGGAATTCATTGGTGTTTTTGTCATTAGACATTTGAGTCCCTTTTGAATTCTATTTACCTTCTGTGCCTGGGAATTGAAGCAGAAGTCACAATTGGAGTTTATCGTCTTAAACTCCTTTCCCATAATCAGGCTTGCAGATGACCACAGAAGAGGCCAAGAGGGCCCAGTTTGCACTGGATTGAAGATGGATGCAGGTGCATCATTTTATTAAAGCAACCTGCAAGCTGCAAATGACAGTGTCTGGAAACTGATAGCTTCTTAATGAATTTCTATACCGTGGAAATTTGAGGAATAAATATTAAAGGAGATGATGCCTCAGAGCATCTTTCCCCCTAGGGGTCACTGACCATGGTAGGCCTACCATCTAAATAAGACAGAGATACAATACCCATGTGGCTGATGCTTGATCAAAGACTCCATTTATCCCCAAATGCATTTTCTTTGCCCTAATCTCCTTCAGGGAAACTATGAGAGTTCAGGAAATGACCTCATAGAGAGGCAAAGAAAGTGATTGCTTGACTCATGTGATTTACCCCCTAATTTTCCCTACAGTGCTTCCATGATGCCTAAAATATTATCATTAAAGGCACAACTTCAGTTAGAAAGACAGTATCATAAAGTGAAAAGATTATGCTTTGCCATTATATATTCCTTGCAAATATGACATTTAATGAATGCATAATAGTCTATTGAATATTTCTATTATTGGAAAATAAGGTTTTTCCATTTTTTACTACTTTAATGCTGCACTAATTTAATACTTTTATGTCTACATATCTGTCAAAATCTATTACTAGTTACTTAGAAAATATTCTAGAAGCAGATTACCAAGTCAAAAGCCCTGAACCTATTGAAAACATACATTGGTAAAATTTTTGAAAGACATTATTCCAACCAACCTCTAAAATTTTTAAAATTTTCAAATACTTTGCATATCGGTTTCTGTTAAACAAGGTCACCCATATCCCCTACTTGTGCCATTGATTTTGGGGTGCCTGTATTCACTTAGCACATTTCGTTATCCTTATTACCTTTATTAAATGTAATCTTACTAGTGTGAGTCCATCACCACAGTCTAATATTGTCCTTTAGGATTTTGCTACACCTCAAACATAAGATCTACCCTTCCCAACTTTGGGTCAAAAATAAATATGTCTTCTGAGCCTCTAGCTGGATCACAGCTGGGGTACACCACGTGAAGCCTCATTCTAGGTTGAAAGGAATCCACTGATACTCATGAGCTCATATGTTCATTAGGAGTCATGGACTGCCCATAAGGGTGCTGTTCAAAGTTATTTGTGACCCTCCTCTGCATAACATTTCAATGACAATGTCAGTAATGAAAAATTACCTGACATAGGGTGGTTATGGTGGCTCCTGGGGATTACCTCTTCTTCTACACACACACACACACACACACACACACACACACACACACACACACGCTCACCTCACACAAATCTCTAGAATACTGTGTCATAGAATGCTTCTGGGCAGGCAGTGATGTCCACTCAGAGGAGTTGAATGACAATGCAAGAAATGAATGACAAGAAGGGTCAGTCACATGATCGTGGAAGAGTGACATCAAGGAGTTGCAGCATCCCAGGTCCAGGGTGGAGGGACTGAGTAGTGAGTTTCATGGAGAATCACAAACAGGGCCTTGGAGCTGTGGCAGGTGGAGCTGAGAGAGATACCAGCTGGCCGGAGCTGACAAGGCAGGAGAGTGAGAGCAGCAAGCAGTGGGCGGATGCTGTTTTTATGACATTTTCTTCAAGTGGTTTTGCTTTCTGTTCTAAGATTTTGTTCTTCTTCATTCCAACTCAGAATTTGTTTTTCTATTACTGATGATGTTACATGTCATATATTTGTTTATTCCTTTTTGGCTTATGCCAGGAGGATCCTTACCTACTCCAAACATGGGGGAGTATTTGTGTATATGTGCATGTGTTCTCTAAGAACATGTGCATGCCACCCAAAGTCTGGAGAGAGATATATTTGCATGTAAATTATGCATTACACATATTTGCATATGAAGCATTACAGGAGACCAAGGCTGTCCCTATCACCTCTTTGTGTGATGGAAAGACATGAAAGAGTCAGGTGGGGCTTTGTCAAGTTTGGCCAAAAGGTGTCCCCTATTCCTAATGAGCAAGGGTTTAGGAGTCAGGAAACAGGGATCCAAATTCTAGCTCAGCCACTTGTGAACTTGACCAGACTCTACCCGTTTATTGAACAAATATTCTTTAAGAGTTCCACTCTTATGCCCATTCTGGTCAGTGAAAGCACACCCTCTGCTATAGCAGAAATTTAAGTCCTTAATCAAAAACTCTCTCCCCTTGCTGTCCCACCCCTATACTCATCCTATACTCATCCTAATGAGATCCCACTTGAATTCTTCTCCCTGGTTCTGAGCTCTGGATTTTTTCACCCTTTCCTGGAGGATGCTATGCCCACCCCCAGGTTTCACCCTCTTCTCGGTTCTCTGAGGCAGATGTACTGATTCTCTGGAGCTAGAGCGTAGGCACCGCTCTGGCAGAATACAGCAGGACAAAGGAGCCTGGATGTACTGTGTATGCCAGAAAGTATTTTTTGTACTTCCTGGATTATTTTTCTTTGTCTTTTGTTCAACTTACTATTTATTGGAGGTTTTTGGAACAGGCAGAAACTAGAACATGGAAGACAGAACAGCAGTGTCCTGGGGCAGGTGTTGAAGGAACAATTACTCCCATTCTTTGAGGTTCTATCTGGGGCATCTCTCTGACCCACCCTCGACCTCAAGATCCTCCTCAAGGAACTCAGGAGAGAAAGTCAAGGATCTGATGAGTGAGATGGGGAGAAGTCACAACCTCCTGGAAGCCTCAAGGGAGTCTTGTTTCCTGCATATCCATGTGATAAACTCAGAGGAGTAGCAGAGTCCTCTGCCCATGCTGTGGGGAGGCCTGAAGGTTGGGCTGATTAAGTCCAATATGGTGGAGATGGAGGGAGGAGGAAACTCAGCATGCAGCAGCTCATCCAAGCTACAAACTTCAAACAGCCAGTTCAGTTATAGAGCTATCCCTTCTGTTTTCATTTCTCTGACTCTGTGTCATTTCTCAATTTATTCCAAATTATGAGGGTACATAGATGTTATTTGTTAAAATATTTACCCTCTGAAAATCCCACATGTTGAAGGATTTGCCCGGAAGCTTCAGAGATGGTCACTGGAATTGTCATTCGAAGCCCAAAATAGTGCAGAGAGACCCTGTCTCTGGCACCGCCAAGTGCTTCAGAAAACTTTGGTCTTACAGAACTTTCTACTGCGGCTGCATGAATGGCTGTTAAATGTCAGCATCCACAGTCTGTTAGTGAATCCTGACCCTGGGGTCTTGCTGGCTGATTCTGACTTGAGCAAGTACCAGAGAGGCAAGCATCAGCTTCCAGAAAGAAGTGTCTTTTAGGCCCAAGGAAAGCCTACCTCAGGGTAGGCAGAGATCCTGTTTATGGGCTTTTTATTCAATAGTAAGAGGAATATATATATATACTTTTTTTCTTCTTTTACTGTGTTTCTCAGCAAGGACCATAAACCAGGACTTAAAATTGGAAAAGTGGCTAAATTCCATGTGGATTACAGAGGCACTAATGGACAGGATTTGACGTTAAAATGGAAATGCTGGGGGTGAGTGCTTCAGCTGCCTCAGGTGCATTCCTAGAATCAATCACTCCCTCACGCTGATACGTTAGCCCACGCCATGATTTGGATTTCAGAGGCCCAGATCGTTGCTCTGTCCACTAACCAGTGGCAAATACCACCAGTGTCTGAGAAAGGGGCAGGGTCCCATACGGCACAGGGTAACGTCAGCTTCTCAGGTTGAGGGAGAAAACAATGATGGACGAGAAAGGCATTTAAAAGAATGGAACCCTCTCAATCTAAAATCACAGAATTCAACTGGTTGATAATAAATACTAGATTTATTATCAAAGCAGGAAAGAAAAATAAGGGCAATCAGAGTGATAAAACCCATAAAGAATGCAGGGTTTGAGACCTGGGTCCAGTCTAGATAGCCAAGAAGGTAAATCCTGGAGGACATGCTGGACAAGTGTGAGAAGGAGACAAAGCTATGCCTGGGCCCAACATCTTCTATGAAGAGATGATGGAAAATAAATGTTTCAGTTATTATTAGGTTGTAGGAAGCAGTAAGGGCCAAAGAAATTTCATACAGAGAAGGGTGGGGAACCTGTGGCCTTCTGATTTCAAGATTATACTTTTTAAAGCACCAAAGGAGGCAAGAAAAGCTTCATCTTTCTCTGCTATACCCCTTTTAATAAAAGTATTTGTTTTATAAAATTTGGATTCAGTCAGAAGGCCACACTTAAGGACTTAGAAGGCCACATGTGGCCTTAAGGCTACAGGTTCCCCACCCCATAGATGTTCATTCCCAAAGCTCCAGGCAGAGATGGTAATTGGGTCAACTCAACAATTCCTTCTTGGACTCCAAGGTGGCCCTGCCAAGTGGTTACACAGATTCAAGAAGGCCAAACTGAGAAGGTGGGCAGCACTGGGCAAGCTCAAGGGAAGATGGTATAGAGAAATGTGCTCTGAGGTTGCACAGCAAGGTAATTTATGGAATTAGGACCCAGGGAAGATGTAGGGGAACTGAAAAGCAACAAAATCATGTCAAGGCTTGGGCTAGATGTTGGCATGAGGAAGGAACCACTCCAGGGGGAGGATGTACAACTCAGAGGGACACATGTGGTCAAGATTTGCTTCAACTGTGGGTGATTCTGGAAGGACCAAATCATCTTGACTTTTTCTATTTTGCTGTGCTGTACTCACAAGATAAAATCTGGACAGTGTTTGGAAACCAAATTCCCTTGCCAGTAAGATAGCAAATGAAAAGAGAAAGGAAAAGAAGGATTTCAGCCAAGGGTATATAAAAGGAAAGGAACATATTTAAGAAGCAAGATAAAAATGTTAAAAATTCAGCCAATCAATTTTGCAATGAGTTCAGAAACAAGGACAAAGTGGACCCTCAGAGGCACACACTGCAATCATAGGGAAAGGCATGAGACAGGGCATGTTGAGCTTACCTGCTACTAAAGTCATATCAATTACCCAGACTTGAACAATTTGCAGAGCTGGAAAAAAGCAAAACTCTGGAAATGAGACCACGGCAGAGGTATCAGAACTCAGGAGATGCGAAGGTCCAGAACTTCGGAAACCTCAGCTTCATCTTCAGTTCAGGAATCTGCTAAGGGTGCTTCTGCAGCTGCAACAAAAGGGCTGCTTCACAGGCCAAAGTGATGTCACAGCTAGAGGCAGGGAAGCAGCCACTGCAGCTAGAGCCTGGGGCATTGGACAGAGCTCACACACCTTGTGGCAGAGGGTCAACCCAGAACTGACAGAGGACATGCACATGAATAGGGTCTGAAAGCAGCATGAGAAAGAGGAGAGAGTTTCAGGGAATGGCTTGCAAAAGAAAGAGTATAATACAGGGTCACCACTGCAATGTCTCAACTTTACAAGCAGATGGAAATATCCTAACTGCTGCCTTCTGAAAGTAGAGGGAATGTGCATAGAGAGATGTAGTTAATAGGGCACCAAAATTAACATTCTGATGGGAGAGTTCTTTGTTCACCACTGAGAAATTTGGTCAACTGGTTTAGACTAGCTGGCTTCCAAAAGCCAAGTATTTCTCTGCTTTCCCTAAGATTCCCCTAAGATTTTTCTCCAATCTTTTATGGCAGAGACTATATGGCCTGGATTAGGAACCAGGCCTTGGGAACATAATTTTTCTTAGGATAACTAGTGGGGGGATTAAGGTTTTCTAAATTATGGGATGGAGGGACCGTTGGGGAAGATTGACACCGTAATATTGTTGTTTTATTAACCGTTTAGGCTCTTTAAATGGTAAGACACATTCAAGAAGTTACCTGGGTTTCAATTAACGTAAAGGTCTTCAAGAAGCTGTACCCGTTCTCATGAATAGTTGCCCAGGAACAAGCTCAGGCAGGCCGGTGGCTGGGGTTCCATATGTCCAAGTCACCTTTCTTGGAGGATGTTTATGTGACCATTTAATCTCAATGCAGAACATCTGGGGCTTTCCACTGGAAAGCATCCTGGGCATACTTGGAGATCTGGAGTGAATAATATTTAGCCTAGATTTCAGGGAACCTCATTTTGGGGTCTTTTGTGGCAAAGGTTAAATCTCTTCCAGTAGTCCAGGAGGAAGAAGGGGGAAAGAGTGGGGGGAACCTATGAAGATGGGCAGCATTTCTCCTATCTCCCCCTCCAAAAGTGAGAGCTGCACCCTGGCCGGTCATCCTAATAGATGGGGAGGAGGGAAGTGCTAGAGGGGAAAGTGTTTGCTTTTCAGCTCAAACATCCACTTCCAGCTGCTCTCCAGTTGCTCAGCTTTTGTGTCCATGAGAGAAGAGAGATTTATCTAACTGGGGAGACTGGACAGAGGCACTGGGCTTCCTACGTGTCTCTAAGGGACATCGGCCAGGGCAAGTGCTACCCCTGAAGTTTGGGGTGGTTGAGTTCAGCTCAAAGGGAGACGTATTGGGAAGCCCAGGTATGTCACACAGTGAATGTGCATTCTCCAACCCTGCCTTTTTCATAATAAAACATATATATTTTTTAATTTTCCTGCTTACAAGCTGTTATAAACTGAAGTGATATTATGGATCATGCTGCCTTAGACCCCAACAACAACTTAGTGAGCATCACAGATAATATCAGAAATTGTGGAAAGACCTCGGGAAAAGTGAAATTCAGGGGCTGAAGCTGGTGCAGCCTGAACCATCTGTGTC
Organism: Microcebus murinus; assembly: GCF_040939455.1. Lineage (NCBI taxonomy): Eukaryota > Metazoa > Chordata > Mammalia > Primates > Cheirogaleidae > Microcebus > Microcebus murinus. The sequence goes on along the minus strand of NC_134110.1, from coordinate 32,893,243 downwards.
CATGCCAGAGACTCCAGAAAGTCCATGTTCTGATATGTTGAGACACATTTCCCTACACAAATTATTAATAATATTACATAATTTTTAGCTGTACCAGGTACAAGGCTACACGCTTTATTTGTACCCTCCTCCAGGAATCCTCCGAGGATGTTCTATTTTTATCCCCATTTCATAGATAAGGAAACTGGCTTAGAAAGGTCAAATGGCCTGTCCAGGGTTACAATAATAGCAGGTGGCAGAGTTGAGGTTCGGCTCTAGGACAGTCTGACTCTGGGATCATACCTTCAATCACTCCACTCTAGGGCCTCTCCTGAAATGTGTTTTAATACCTTATAGAAGGAAGGATAAGGTCTACAACAGCTCTAACCTCTGAAGCAAGTTCCACAAGACTATTCAATAGCCATTGGAAGGGTGCCAATGGAAGAAATTAAAAGCAAAGACAAAACCCGCATGTTATCTATGGCATGGTAACTGGGAGCTCATAGACATATGGTACAAATGTAACCACAATCTTTACAGAGCTCAATTTATTGATGTGTAGGAATTTGTTCTAGGAAAATAATTATACCAGGGCACAAAGATATATGAGCAAAGCAGTTCTCTAAAACATTATTTGTAACAGTAAAAAATAATTTAAACAACTAAATATCCATCTCCAGGAGGACCAGCTGAATGCACTGGATGGAGTCAATCCATCTGATGAACGCACTGCAGCCATTTACAACAGTGATGCAGATCTATACCTATTGACTAGGAAATACGTTAGCCGAAAATGGCAAGTTACACAGACTATGCATAATAACATCCCATTTCTCTCAAAAAAATAAAAAAAGTGTGAGTGGGTTTGCCTAGGAAAGGCTAAGAGGATATGGCAAACAAACCTCAGCAAAGAGGCAGTCTGCTTAGTGGAACCTATCCTCAGCTCCAGCTTGTCACCTTGGACAAGTTCCTGAACCCTCCTGGCCTCAACCTCATCATATGGAAAGTGGAGATTGCCATTCTGACCTTTTGGTGCTGACTTAAGGATTAGATGAGGTGATGAGCATCACGTCTTGGCACAGAATGGCACATGCTTGACACTCAGCAAAAGGTAGCTATCTTGATATTTATCTAGTGGTGTAAGTTACCTCTCCAAAACTTAGTGGCTTCAAGCAATAACCATTTTGTTATGTCTCATGAATTCAGTTGGGTCTAGATTTGGGTAGAGCTTGGCTGATTCTTTGCTCTCTGTAATGTCATCTGGAGTCATTTGGGGGTACATGACTGGTGATAAACTGGTTGGAGCACACAGAGTCACTTCACTCATGTGTCTGGCACCTTGGCAAGGATGGCTGGAAGGCTGCACTCAGCCGAGACTTTTGATTGGAGCAAGAATATATGGTCTCTCTGGCACAGTGGTCTCAGGTTAATTGGACTTTTTGCATGGGGCCAGCTTCCCTTAAAGATATTGTTGCCATATTTGGAAAATATAACCCGCCACAGAGCCTCTATCTATTTATCTTAGTATTTTGCCAATATAAAATATACACATCTATAATCTAATGTATATCTCTATAGCGTAGAGCTATAAGAACACTTTATGTAACTGAACACAGGAGCACACAAATAGAGACGCGTATAAAGATAGGTATAAATTCTGGAACAGACTTGCTTTGGCTGAGGAGGCAGGCCTGTTGCATGTGAAGTCTGAAGTGTTTGTGTAGGAAAGTGATGGAAAGAGGAAGGAGACGCTCACTTGTTGTATATATAGCGTAGGTTTTGCCCTTTACAATAAAATGATGTATTTCATTTTGCTTCCCCTGTTGCTATGGTATCTGTCACTTTATTTATAACTGTGTCTGTTCAGTTGCATCCAAGTACTTGAGAGGCTTTTCTGCTTTAAGAAAGAACTATCACAAGCGTCGGGGGGCCAGAGGGTGGGGGTGGTCATGACGGTCTTGATCATTCTTTCTGCCTCCCCAAGTTGCCTCTCCAGCTCCCCGACATCCCTCAGGCAGAGGGGTCTTGTGTGCATCCTGTACCCCCCAACTGGTCACACATGTCAGAATTAAGGTCTGCCCTGAGCTCTATGACCTCGCTGGCTTTGTGATCTCGTGTAAGTTACTCAGTTTCTTTATGCCTCCTTTCTCCTTCTCCTCTACCCTTTGTAAAATGAAAAGCCTAAAACAGAACTTACTAAGCCCTCTTACCAGTCTACCACTCTCGATGTTTCTTTCAGTTTCTGTAGAACCCTGAGCCCTTTCCACTTGATGCCTGGCTTCCTCTGGCTGTTAGAGCCTTCCTCTGCTCCCCCTCATCCTTAAACGTCACCTCCTCCAAGGAGACTTCCCTGATGTGCCCACCTGTAGCAGATGCACTCAGTGCTCTGTTCTTGGGCTCACAACCCTTCAGATCAGACCCTTTGGCCATCTCTTGCACTCTGGCTCCATGGGTGTCTGTTTACTCCCAACAGCCAGCACCTGGTGTCTTCATCATGAGGCTGCTCTCAGGTTCCCAGAAGCCACTTTGCCTGAACGCAAGGGGAGCTGACAGGGCTTGGGGAGTTATGTTCCCAGGACTGATGGATGGGTGCAGGAGAGCAAATGCCTCGGCTCCCTTGCTGCTGATCTGGACAGCTCTGTCCTACGCTGTCAGTTGACTGGGGCTTGGCTTGATGTTGCTCACTTGCTCAGTTTCCTTCCCATCACTGTCCCACAGTCCCACTTCCCCACTTGCCAGGTTGCCCTGAGAGGACTTCATCTCACACGCATGCTCCCCTCAGGGGTGGCCTCTGGGGAACCAGCCTGAATCACTGGTTGCCTAACTCTATGTCCTGGCTGTCTCCAGGATGGCAGGCACATAGCCCAATTTGTAAGCATTTCTTGTGTACTTTCTAAATCTTTCTTAGCCCCTCTAGGCTGTGTGTTCCATGAAGACAGAGGTCGTTCTTATCATGTGCACTATTTTGTGTCATAATTTGGTTATTGAAACAGGAAATGTGCACAAGTTTGTTAAATGAAGGAATTAAGGAATCATAGAATGATTATCTTTTTATATCTTCCACATTGGCAACTTCATCTTTGCTTTCGGTGCTGTCTAAGACATCCTCACCACCATGCTTCATGCTTTCCCTTATTATTAATATTATATAACCGGTAAAGAAATATTTGAGAAATGTCCAAGCTCACTATTTATCAAATGCAAATTGACACTAGACCAAATATATAAAGAGCTCTTACAATGCAATACTAAAAAGATAACCCACTTAAAAATGGGTAATAGGCATTTCTCCAAAGATATACAGCCAATAAGACATGAAAAGATGCTCAAAATCGTAAGTCATCAGAGACACTCAAATCAAAACTATGCCAGGAAAGAAGACTACTAGGATAGGTGTTCATAGAATGTTCTACTCTATGCTTTCAAATTTTCTGTAATGTTGATATATTTATTTTTATACTTTTAAAAATATTCTGCAACTTCTCAAAGTTCAATGCCAGTCCCAGCTTCCATTTGACATCCATCCATCATAATCCCCCAGGCTAGATCATCCTCTCACTTTTCTGAATTCCTAGATAATTTATGGCTTATATGACATGATCCGGCCTGTGATTAAGAATAATGATATTTATAGCTACCATTTATTGAGTGCCCTCCAGGAGTCAGACGCTCGGCATATGGTATCTTACATAGTCTTCCCAACACCCTAAGTACATAGGTACATTTATACTCTATTTCTGGATGAAGCAATTAAAGATGAGAGAAGTAAAGTAACCCGCCCAAAGTCACACAGCTGTTAACAGTGGGACTGTGACACGACCCAGGGCTCCCTGGACCCCTCGGTCTGCAGAGACAGGTGCAATGTTTCTACAGGAGGGACAGTAAGTAACAGGTGCTGTCAGAGCCCATTCGTATCCCACTGGCACATGTCTTCCCTACTGGAAGCTTCTTGTTCCCAGCACGTGGGATTCCTCTGGCCTATGCAGAGGGCAGGCCAAAAGCACCAAGAGTGAAATATCCCAGGAGAGACCCTGGCCGATGAGAATGGGACCTGGAGATAAATATTACAGCTTGGGTAGAACATTTCTGAGGCATGTTCAACCCTGTCTCCCAGGGGACCCCATGGGATTAGGCTTCAGTTGCCCACAGTGGTGGCCTGCTCACTGACACAGCACATATTAGCTTCCTTCCCTTCCCTGGGTCTCCTCCCCATAACTGTTTCCTTGGCTTAGCTTCCAAATAAGGTACTTACAGCATATCCTTGTGTCAAGGTCTGCCCCTAGAGGAACTCAGCCTTAGATAAGGGTCATGAGAGACATCTGGTAGAAAAAGGAGTCTAGGAACTCCCTGATGCAATTTTTACTGTTTTTTCCCCTTTATTTAAATTTATTTTTTTAAATTTCAGAATATTACAGGGGTAAAAATATTTTGGTTATGGAAATTGCTTTTGTAAGAATTGAGTCAAAATTATGTGTGCCCACCACCCAGAAAGTATGTACCACACCCATTAGGTGTGACTTTAACCATCCTCTCCTCCCTCCTCCCACCTGCCTGACACCCAATGAATGTTACTTCAACTACTGGAATTGATATATAAGTTCAGAAAAGTCTCAGGTTACGAAATCAATGTAAACAAATCAGTAGCAGTCGTGTATGCCCACAACAGTCAAACTGAACCAAATCAAAGACTCAATACCTTTCAATAGCAACAAAGAAAATAAAATACCTAGGAATATATTTAAATAAGGAGGTGAAAAACCTCTAAGGGGAGAACTATGAAACACTGAAGAAAGAAATAGCAGAGGATATAGACAGATGGAAAACCATACCATGCTTGTGTGTCAGTACATGGACAAGCATGGGGCTCCTTGTCCACCCGTATCAATGCACCCTAATTTTGCCTTTAGATCTAGACCTTTAGGATGGAGAAAGGGATCTGGAGTTGGGTAAGAGTCAGCTGCACAGAGCAGAACCATGAGGTTCAACCTTCTGGAGCACTCCTCGACTTCCTCTTCCACATCTTCACCTGGAATTAAGACCCCTCAGATCATGAGCACCTATCACCCTGCCCTTGAATGTGGTGGGGATAGGATGGTGGTGGAGGCAGCCACAGCCATCTGCTCTGTTCCAGTCAGGAGACAGGGACACAGCAGCCCTGCAGAGGGGAGGGTTGGAGGGGTGCCGAGGAAGAGGCAGGGGCTGAGCTGCAGGGCCCAGGAAGGAAGGCAGGAGCCCAGGGCCAGGATTCAGAAGTGGCCTGGGTGCTTGACAGTGTGAGGCTCCCCAAGACAAGGATCCTCCCAGAGAGGACCATGGTGTCTCCCATCCCTGGGCATCAGGACTCCTTCTCCTACAGGAGGAACAGGCTCACTGGCAGGAATTCCTTGGAGGCTGTCAGGAAAGGGCTGCACCCAGCGCCCCCCTTTCTCAGGCAGGCCTGTCTCCACCCACCCTCTTTGCCTGCTGATTGCTCTGCTTTCTCTGGTCTGTTTGGGAACTGCCAATGGTAAAGCTTCTTCATTTATCAAAATGCTCAGAATGGTGCCTTGAGCCCTGGGGAAGCAAAGTACCCCAGAGACTTGTCAGATCAATATACAAAGGGCTAGAAATTGCCAGAAGATCATAAGAATTGGTATACTCTGAACTCTGCCTAATGCAAAAAGAAGGGCCCAAAAGGAAGTAGGCTACTTTAACCTCTGTGTGGGGTTGCCCATTTCAAACACTTGCTAACCCAGGCCCTAGCGTTTCCAATTGTAGACACCCCTTTTAATAGAAAAAGAGTACAGGTTTGAGGTTCAAAGGACCCAAGTTTAATTCCCATCTCTGCTAACTAATGAATAGTTTGTTCATCCTGGGAAATCACTTAACCTCTCCAAAGGCCAGGTGCTACTTCCAGAAGCCTTCAAATATATTGATAACTAAATCACTTGGATTATGGCAGTATTAACTAACATACATAAAAATCTCTCTTGAATTTTGAAACTGTTTGGATATTAGTTCCTTCTGTGATTTTTTTTTGCTTATTCTCATTGTGAACTTTCTGGTTGTCCAGAGACTTCCAGCCCCTAATTGTTAGTAATACCTTTGGTTTCTAAGCTTCAAGTTGGAAAAAAAAATAATAGCATTGAAAAATATTTGATGAATAAATAAAGGAATGAATGCATCCATAAGTTAATCAATCAACCTATAAAATTGAAGATAAGGATCCAGGAGTAGATTCTAAAGCTTCCTTTGGATTGCAGGACTGTCACGAGCCTGCAGGAAATTTGGTCTCAAACATGGAGAAGAGGCCTCACTCCTGGGGCCAGGAAGAACACGAAACCTAGAAAGATTTCAATTCCAAGATAAGCTAAACTGGGAGAGGCCTTCCAGAATGTGGGCAGAGACGGTGGGCAGGAAGTAGGGTGGGGGATAGCAAAAAGGAGTGGCAAGAAGAGGGGAAAGATGGCGTAAAAGAAACCCAGGGTCTCACAGCCGAGGCCCCACACTTAGAGGAGCTGGAGGTGGGAGCCAGGGATGGGGTAGGTCATGTGAGCAAACTGAAATGGGGTAACATAGTGGCCACTGCCTGCATCTTTAATGGCAGTCCAAGCTCTGCTCCCTCATCTGACCTACTGCAGTGGGACACTTGAGTCAATGTCTCAAGTCATTTTGGAAATGAGATGGGATAGAAAATATTAAAACGAAAGTAGTGAACAACAAGGAAATAGCAGCTCTGACTCTGCAAAGTTGAAATCTGTCGTCTGAGTCATGGTGGGCTGTCCCTGGTGATCACTGCCTGCCTTCTTTACTAGATGACAGTAAAGCCACTTAGGCAAGAGCCAGGGCCTTCGGTCTGCCGGCAGGTGCCAGGCACCTGCAGTATGAGTGCTAGTCTAGCCCAGTGAGGGAAACAGGAATGGAAGTCCTGGCCACAGCCCTCACAGGGTGCCCAGCTTAACATGGTGTCAAACCCAGCACATATGGAACAACCCAGACAGCGTGGGCACAGAGAAATGCTGTAGGAGTCTTGGTTCCCCAAACACCATTCGTTTTATAGAGTTATGATATCTCTGCCTGCTATGTCCTCCTACTCCTCCATCAGGGACAGATCCTACTCACCATTTCAAGTTCAGACACTACAGCCCCCCCCCTCTGTGCTCCAGGAGCACTTTGCATCCACTGCCCCAGGGACCTCTCCAACTGTGTAGTTGTGTCCCTGACCCTGTAGCGTAGGGGCTCCTTGAGGACAGAAACTGAGCACATGATGGCTACATGGTTGTTCAATAAATGAATGAATGAATGAACGAATGGGTTTTAGAGCCTACAGTCACTAACCGTGAACCCCTCAACATGTTTTCCACCCCTCCTAGTCTCAGTATCCTCATATATAAAATAAGAAATTGGATAGACTTTACGATTTTTTAACTCTTGCCCCACCAATCGCAAAAACTTTACCCAAATTTGTTTTTACTGTGGCTTGTGTTGCCCCCCAAATTTGTTAATTTTCTAAATATAAAATTAGTTGATTATACTTAATATGGTTTTTATGAACTATATATGGCCCCTTCCATGCCATCCTTCCCCTCTCCAGAACCACTGGTCACTCATTGCTCCATCCTCCCAAATCCAAAGGTGCCTCAGTGTCGATTTTCATCAATTTCCTGATTCCACACAAATTAGTAAGCATGTATCATGTACTAGGTGTTGGGATATTCTGTGAACAGAGTGTCTCTGCTTTCATGGAGCTTAGCAGCCGACAAAGGAGGTAAGCAATGAGCAGTAGGCGCCGAAATAGCTCCACAGCTGTGACTGTGATAAAACCGACATTGATTGAAAGCCCATGTGGAGCTAGGCACCAGGCCAAGGGCCCTACGTGCAGCATCTCCTTGCGACTGCACGAGAGCTGTGCAAATATAAGCGCTAATGCTATTCCTTGTTTTACTCAGAGGGATCAGGCCATCAGTGTAAGGCATCAGTGGTGGACCTGAGATTGGACCAGGGAAGGAACCTGCATGGTCTGTCTTCAGCCTGTGTTCTGAACCTCCAGATTGGATGAGGTTCCATGTTGGGAAGTCCAGAGAGCCACGGGGCCTGAGCAAAAGCCACGCAACAGCATGTGCACCGTCCCAAGGCACAAGGACAAAGTCTATCTGAGGAAGTTCACTGTGGCAGGAGGTCAAGTGCAAGGAGAGAAATGGCCAGACACTGGACAGGCAGCTCTCCTCTGCTTCTCTTCCTGGGTTTAGGGAGCCTGGAGCCCTAGGTTGAGATAAAACTTCCATGGGCAGGCACCGCCAGCTGGGCCCAGAGCCATCCTAACTAATTGCCTAGAAGTGCTCTCTCCTTTTTACCTCCTGCCTCCTGGTCCCAAGACCACTCTAAGCTTAGCAATTTTCCTCTCTTTAGTTTTTTTCCCCCATTTTTTATTAAGCAGAACTGACAGGCACAAGGATGGAGCCACTACTTGTTTCCATAATCGTTTGATGAACACATAATGAGAATCGCTTATCAGATAAATATGCTGCAATTAGCCTGGAACCACAAAGCCATCTGTGTTTTTTTAACACCCAAATGCAGTTGAAGGCAATGGCAGGAGCTCTTCTGATGATGTGCAGAGATAGGCAGGATGACAACTGAGGCGGGTCCCGGGAAAGGGTCTGGCCAGGTGTGGGGACAGCAGGCTCAAGAGTCTAGGACCTTTGCTGGTGGCTCAGTTGATGGGAATCGAGGGTCAACTCCGGCAGGGGAGCTGGGAAGGAACTGTCACTTCTTGCGATTCTGAGCTTCTGAGGAGAGAGAGGTGGGCAGGACACATCTGTTCCTTTCTTTAATCATTTTGTTAATTGGCCCTCGAAGAGAATAACTTATTTGATAGAAAACTGTTCATAGTAGGCACCTGATAAATATTTGCAGGATTGAACTGCATAGAGATTTTTGTTAAGTCCAGACTGACCCTCTGGACGTCTTGGGCAGGATGCCCAAGCTCAGAGAGATCCTCTAAGTACCTCACGTGGAGGTGAGTGGTGGGGAAGATCCACACATCAAAAGGAAAACAGAAGCAAACCCAGAGAAGTATAGTTTAGTTAGGTTTGGTCTTGAATAATTAAGTATAAAATTAAATTGTAAGATTTCGTAGTATCCCTGGGCAAAATTGGGAAGCTGATGAAGTTTGTCCTTTGAGGCACCCACTGTTCTTATATTCATCCCCCCTTCCCTCTTTTTGAGCTCCCAAGGCAATACCAGGTGAGCCAGTGAACACTGGTAAAAAAAAAAAAAAAGCCAGCATCTTTCAGGGCTGATGCTTGGCTGCAAGCAATAAAAACCCAGCCAGGACAACACAGCAAAAGGAGTATCTGAAGGAGGCACATCCCTCTAGAAATCAGAGAAATAAACTAAGGCAACAAAGATTTACCTTTCCCACTCAGCAGATTAGTAAAGAGCTAACATTTGTGAGACTATAGAGAAACAAGAGTTTCCAGCCATCCCTGGTGGCGACGTAACTTAGGAAAACCACTTAGGAAAGCCCTAGGATGATACCTGGTAAAGTTAAAGATGAATGTAATGAGCCTTGCAATATAACCTCCTCCCTAAGTTGTTTTTTGTTCCCTCAGACTTTTACCAGCCCAAGCCTAACAACCAGACTTAACTAGTCTCTCCACAGGACTCACCATCCATTGCCAACAGCTGAGTCCTGAATCAGACCTCCTGAACACCCTATGACTCCAAACCCCACGCAACCTGACCTGCCTCCCACTCCCACTGTAAAAGCCCTTCCCTTAGTCGGTCAGGGAGACAGACTTGAGACTATTTCTCCCATTTTCTTGCAGAGGTCTTTCACATTAAAATTCCTTTCTTCCCTGGCAATCCTCATTGTCTCAATAACTGGCTCTTTGGGCAGCAAGTGACAGGACCTAGGCTGGACCCTTTTATGGGTTTGGTACCACGAGCATGCTTCCCTGTCTTGTAACGCCATTGCTAGCAGTCCCCTGAAGACAGCTGGCCAAACTGTCATGCCCAGGGTGATCGAGCCAGCATTGTTTGTTACAAGTGAAAAAGGAGGAAATAAGGGAGAGAGGGAGGAAGGAAGGGAGGAAAGAAGGAGAAAGAAAAACACTCATCTATCCAACAATAGAGAAATGAATAAATTGTGATATAGTTGTAAAAGATGATAACGAGCACTTAAAATTAGTGAACTAGACTTACATTTATTAACATGATATAGAATGAGAAAGCAAATTATAAGAAAATTCGTAAATATAAGTCATAAAAATACACATGCAAATGTTCTAACATCCACAAAACAAAAATATGTATTTTTCTAAAACCATACATGTTTAGTAAAACCATAAAAACATGGTTTGATAGGACGTGTGCAATTTTTAGATCCTGATTATGTCCGGAAAAGAAAACAGGATAGAGGGGCTTCCATTTTATTTGTTGATTTCTTTTAATTTTTAATAGCATGTGAAGCAAATATCTGTATGGAGGATTTATGTCTACCATTCTCTGTACTTTTTAGTGCTTTTCATAATTTTAGCAATAAAGCAGATCAGCAGATGCTCACATGTGTGGCTGTGGGAGCCTGAGCACTGGGGGAGGGGGGGCTGGGTGACCCACTGGTCCTCAGCTGGCAGGGGCGGGGGTCTCCAGCCTCCTCCAAGGAGTGAGGTTTGGCCTCTCCCCTGGTTCACAATGTCTCAATTTCTTAGGTCTCAACATAATCAGACTATATTTAACAAAAAGTTATTGTATACTTTAACATAACTAAAAGAGTAGAATTAGAATGTACCTAACACAAAGAAATGATAAATTTCTTTGAGGTGATGTATACTCCAATTCCCCTGTGTGATTAATACACACTGTATGGTTGTATCAAAATATCACATCCTCCATAAATATACACTATTATGGACTCATAATAATTAAAAATAAAAAGTAAACATAATTGGCACCTCCATGTCAAACCCCAGATAGTTCTGAACATCTCATACTTAACAGAGCTAAGATCGCCTCTGGCTTTTAAAAATCTTATTTTGTTTACTTTTATATACCAGGTGGTCTGGATTCTTAGCCCGCATCTCAAAATCCTATGAGCAAGAAAAATAAGTGAGTACCACAAAGATATTCTATAGCAATTATGTGGAAGATAAAAAGGAAAAAAAGAAGTTTTTATGCAAGTGTCTGGTCCCTTAACCTAATTCTACCTTTAAATATACTCAAATAGGGAGAAAGGCGAGGGGAGTCCCGAGTATTTCCTGCCAGTCTGCACAGCTGATCCATTCTGTTTGAATACTAAACTTCCATAAGCATAATATTCTCAGGACAGCTGATCTCATCTTGCAGATAAACTGATTTGCATTAATATTAATAATAGCAACTATTGATATAGTCCTTCCTACTTGACAGACACTGCACTAGGCATTATATACATAATTCCACTTAATCTCCACAGCTGCCCTAGGGGATGTGTGTGCTTATTCTTATTTTATGGCTGCAAAGAGGCGAAGAAATATGTCCAAGGGCACATGACTGGTAAATGACAGAGCAGGGACTCAACACAATAGCACAGTGTGGCTTTGAGTGTTTGAGGTGAATAGCAAATACGTGTGTATACATTCCTTATTGAATACTGTCTGTTCATACCATCCATATACTGAAACAAATTGCACCTCTGGTCCTTACCACTCCCTCTGCTTCACACTGCCTATTTGCTATCCCCACTTGGATGTCTAATACATGTGTTGAATTTAACATGAGTTCCAAGAATGTTTTCTTTCACAAATTGTTTCTCGCCTAGTCTTTCCTGTTGAGGTAAATGGACTCAGCATTCGCCCAACAGCTCAGACCAAAAACTAAGGAGATGCCCTCAAGTTTCTCTGTCCCTCAAGCTCCATCTCATCCATCAGCAAGTGCTGAAGTCTCTACCTCCAAAAGATGCGGTGGGTATGACCACTCACTGCCCCACTGCCAGATCTCAGTTCAATCCACCACTGCCTCTTCCTCAGATGACAGCAACATCTTCCTAGATGGAGTCCTTGCTTTCATCCTCCACCCCAGCCATAGCCCCTCCAACCCACTCCCACAGAGCTATCAGTGATTTACGTGAAATTGCTCAATGTACCCCCATTTCAGCTGTCCAGTAGCTTCTCACTGAAGAGATTAAACGGTAAGCGGTAGCTTATCCGTCCCTATACACAGCCAGCTTTATGGGTGTGCAACCTGTGCAGTTATGCTCAGAAAGGCCATAAGCTTGGTTTAAATGTTCTGCTGTAACTATCTTGGAATTCCTTTTCTTTAAATTTATTTTCATTTCAAAATATTAATGGGGTGCAAATGTTTTTGTTGCACACCTTGTTATGTGTTTGTTATACACCTTGTCAGAGTTTTTGGTGTGCCCATCACCAGAATAGTGTTCATTGTACCCAACAGGTAAATTTTTATCCATCATCTCTTCCCACCCTCCCCACTTCCTAGTTTCCAATGTTTTTTATATCTCTTTGTGCCCATGTGTATACATCGTTTAGCTCCCACTTATTAGTGAGAACATGTGGTGTTTGCTTTTCCATTCCTAAGATACTTCACTTAGGATAATGTTCTTCAGTTCTATATAAGTTGCTGCAAATGACATTATTTTGTTCCTTTTTATGGCTAAGTAGTACTCCATGGTATGTGTGTGTATATATATATATATATATATATATAATTTTATTTTTCTACTCATAAATTGATGGGCACTTAGGCTGATTCCATATCTTTGCAACTGTGAATTGTGCTGCAATAAACATTTGAGTGCAGGTGTCTCTTTTATAAAATGATTTCTTTTCCTTTGGGTAGATACCCAGCAATGGGATTGCTGGATTGAATGGTAGGTCTACTGTTAGTTCTTTGAGGACTCTCCATGCTGTTTTCCATAAAAGTTGCACTAACTTGCAGTTCCATCAATAGTGTATAAATGTTCCTTTCTCTTGCATCCATTCCAGCATTTACTGTTTTTGACTTTTTAATAATGGCCATTCTGACAGGGGTAAGGTGCTAGCTCATGTTGCATTTCCCTGATGATTAGTGATATTGAGCATTTTTTCATATTTTTGTTGCCTATTTTTCTACCATATTTTGAAAAACTTCTGTTCATGTTTTTGTCCAGTTTTTGATGGGTTGTTTGTTTTTTTTTTTCTTGCTGATTTGTTTGAGTTCTTTATAGATTCTGAATATTAGTCCTTTGGTGTATGTATAGTTTGTGAATATTTTCTCACATTCTGTAGGTTGTCTATTCACTTTTTTGATTATTTTCTTTGCTGTCAAGAAGCTTTATAATTTAATTAAGTCTCATTTATTTATTTTTGTTGTTATTTTATTTGCCTTTACAGTCTTAGTCATAAATTCTTTGCCGAGCCTAATGTCTAGAAGAGTTTTTCCTACATTTTATTCTAGAATTTTTATGGTTTCATGCCTTATATTTAAATATTTTGTCCATCTTGAATTAATTTTTGTATATGGTGAGAGATAGGGGTCCTGTTTCTTTCTTCTTCATGTGGCTACTCAATTTTCCCAGCACCATTTATTGAATAGGACTTCCTTTCCATGTATATTGTTGTCTGCTTTGTTGAAGATCAGTTGGTCATAGCTACATGGTTTTATTTCTCAGTTCTTTATTCTCTTCCATTGGTCTATGTCTCATTTTTTTAACCAATACCATGCTATTTTGGTCACTATAACCTTGTAGTATAATTTGAAGTAAGGTAATGTGATGCCTCCAGATTTGTTTTTTTTGCTTAAGATTGCTTTGGATATTTAGGCTCTTTTTTGGTTCCAAATGAAGCTTGGGATTATTTTTTGCAGATCTGTAAAATATGATGTTGGAATTTTAATGGTGATTACATTGAATCTGTAAATCACTTTGGGTAGTATGGACATTTTGATGGTGTTGATTCTGCCAATTCATGAACAAGGGATGTTTTTCCATTTGTTTGTGTCATCTGCAATTTTTTCACTCAGTGTTTTGTAGTTCTTGTAGAGATCTTTCATTTCCTTGGTTAAGTATATTCTTAAGTATTTTATTTTCTTTGTAGCTATTGTGAATTGTATTGAGTCTTTGATTTAACTCTCAGCTTGACTTTAATTAGTATATAGAAATGCTACTGATTTGTGTACATTGATTTTGTAAACTGAGACTTTGCTCAATTTATTTATCAATTCCAGGAGTCTTTTGTTGGAATCCTGAGAGTTTTCTAGATACAAGATCATATCATCAGCAAACAGGGATACTTTGACCTCCTCTTTCTCAATTTGGATGCTCTTAATTTCTTTGTCTTGCTTGATTGCTCTGGTGAGGACTTCCGCACTATGTTGAATAGAAGTGGTGATAGTGGGTACCTTTATCTTGTTCCAGTTTTGAGGGGGAATGCTTTCAACTCTTCCCCATTAAGTATAATGTTGGCCATGAGTTTTTTATATATTGCTTTTATAATTTTGAGATGTTTTACCCAAAGGACCCTGCATTTTCATTTCGCACTGGGCACTGTTAATTATGAGCTGGTGCTGTCTACACACACTAGCGTGGTGTTTGGCCTTATCTTTTATAACTCTCTATTGCTCCATCTGCTTCAATGACACTAGTCTCCTGGATATTCCTAAAACACACCAGGTTTATTCCCTTATGAGGGCCTTTTCCCTTCAATGTCTTTAACCAAAGATTCTTGTCTTCAAGATGTGTGCACAATTCTTTCTTCCCATCACGCAGGTCTCAGCTCTAAGGTCCCCTCCTGAAAGAGGCCTTCCCTGACCACCCCAGTGAATGAAGTCCCTTCTCACACTCAGTTACTCTCTAACCCATTGCCCTGTTCTGCTTTCTTCACAGGAATTATTTCTGTCTGGCATTATTGTATTTATTATTCTACATACTTGTTATCTGTCTTCTAGTAGAAGACAAACTCCATGATGAGCATGGACTTGGTACTTTGTAACCAGCCCTGAGTAGGCACTCAGAGAGTGTTTGGGGAGGGAAGAGAATGGATCAGCCATGGCCCAGGCTACTTTCACTCCAGAGGCCTCTCTCTTGTCCCTGCATGGCATAGTATCTCCCAAAGAACCCCACTTGCTCCCTGCAATTTGATCTTCACTTCTGGAGAAAGCATGTTAGAGTAACAATTCCTGCACCTTTTAGGTCTTTACCAGCACACAAATAAAAAAAAAAAAAACTGTCCTTTTGCTGTTCCTAAACAATGATCCCACTGAAGATTCTATTGTCTTACGTCTATCTGACTGCAAAATTCTGCTTGGGGTCATTATTATAGCCACAGTGCATTCCTTGTGCAATGAAGTGCAAAGATGAGTAGCATTTCCTGTAGATGCCATAATCCATATGGGTCCCATAGAAAGTCATCATGCCAATAGGAGAACTCCATGTAACACTCTCCTTGTTGAATGTGTGTTCTGATTTCTCCCACAAAATTGGCAGATGATGAGGATGACTGATATCATCCCAGACAATTCAATGTGCTGTTCTGTAACTACCCAGAGCATAACCATGGTGTAGAACAGAGTCGAGTAAATGTTTCCTTTTTAAATGAATTAATGACAACCCACCCATTATAGATCAGCACTATGTTATGTATGGGAAGCATATATTAATGGGGCATGGAAAGAGCTGTAATCAAACTGAGAATAACATCCCACAGGAGTACAGGAAAGGAATGATTAGTTTTTCCCCTGAGGAATGTGAACAGTGTCTAGAGGATGTCTAGTTTGTGCCAAGCAGAAGACACATCCTTGGGGGAAAGAAGGTCCGTGCAAAAATCTGGAGGCTCAAACTGCCCAAGAATCTTCACAGGAATTTTCAAAACAAGCCCCTGAAGTTAGAAGAGCAATTAGAATAATCCCCAATGTACAGTTGAGAAACTGAGACTCAGAAAGGTGAAATAACTTGCTCAAGGCCAGGCAATGAAAAAGTACAAAACCTGGTTTACAATGTTTGTGACAGGGTTTTTTTGGGTCTTTCAGTCTTCGGGAATGGATCCGCACATGTTTCTTGACCCTCTAGTCTCTGTTCTGACCTCCAAAGCTCATAGTAAAATGAGCTGCATCAGTGGGTGCTGCAGCAGAGACTCTGTAGCTGGAGTAGTGGAAATGATTTATCTCAATAGTCTGCATATTTAACTGGGATTTAATGAAGAGAATGAAGTCTGAACAAGAAGTTTAAAGCCCTGGTTTGAGCGCTGCTTCTGGCACTGGCTTGCAAAGTAGTCTTAGACATGCTAATTACCCACTGAGCTAGTTTTCTCATAGGAAAAAAGGGGTTCACTCCCTCTAGAGAGTTGACACTTTGAATAAATGAGATATTCTGTGTGATGATATTCTATGTGCTCTGAAGAGCTGTATATATGTTGGATTTATTACTATATTTTATTATTATTATATATTATGTCATAGCATATATTATGTAATACATACTAATAATATATAGTATGTTTTAATTAACATTATCATTAATAAAAGTATCTTTCCAAATAAGAGATATTTAATAGGGAATTTTATGGAACAAAATATCGTAGCACAGAGTTCTTCAAACTTCAGGTCACAATCCAGTCATAGGTCCCCAAAACTAGTTAGCCTATTTTTTTTGTAATGTGAGGTAATAGAGTTCCTGACCGAGTACTCACGGTGAGTTGTGAAGTCAAATTTATTATTGCTAGAGGATCATGATTAAAAAAAAAAAAAAAAACAACAACTCTTAAAAACTCTACAATTAGAGAAAAACCTAGAGATGTGGGAAACCAGTGTGTTAGTTATTTGATTAAGAAAACCTTGGAGATGATCAGGCTCCATCTCACTCATTGCTTGGATAGAAATCTGAAGTCCAAGGAGAGAGAAATGGAGTGATTTGACCAAGGTCCCACAGCTGGGGGATGGCAGAGGCAGATCTCAAAGTCTGGCTTCTGAATGAGGCACTAAACCAGAAAGGGAGGGGCTCAGAAATGCCTTCCAGGACGTTTATTCAAGTATTTAAGAATTATTTAGTGAGCAGCTACTCTATGCCTCGCACTATACCTAACTTTAAGGAGCTGCTTGCTTTTTAATGGAAGAGAGAAAAATATTAACACAAAAAGTACACACTAAAAAATAAATAAAATTATTACTGGTGGAAATAAATTCAGTGAAGCAAGTAATCAAAAGAAGTAATAAAAAAAGAGTAGAGTGGAGTTTACTTGAAGGTGGTCAAGGAAACGTATGTCCGTAGGTGACACTGAAGATGAAACCTAAAGGATGGAGGTCTCTGGGCCTGTCTTGGTCTTCACTTAATGATTGCAAGGTGGGTGCTGCACCCGAGGCATCATGCTCTGTTTGAGTCAGGAAGAAGAGGCAGGGGAGGGAAAAAGGTGATGCCATGTGCTCATTTATCTTTCATTAGAAAAAAAGATCAGCAGAAGGGATATTTCTGATTAATTCTTGCCTATTAAAACCTGTGACCTGGCAATCCCACTACTGGTTGTCTAACTCAAAGGAGAAGTCATTTTATCAAAGAGACACATGCACTCATATGTTTATCACAGCACAAGTCAAAATTTCAAAAATATGGACTCAACCCAAGTGAGTGGATAAAGAAAATGTGGTATGCACATACCATGGAGTACTTCTCAGCCCTAAAAAAGAAGGAAATAATGTCTTTTGCAGCAACATGGATGGCACTGGAGACCATTATCCTAAGTGAAGTATCACAGGAGCAGAAAGACAAACACTTCATGCTCTCACTTGTAAGTGGGAGCTAAACGATGGGTATACATGGGCATACAGAGTGATATAATGGACTTGAGAAATTCAGAAGGGGATAGGGTGGGAGGCGGTTAAGGGATCAAAAATTATCTATCAGGTATAACGTACACTATTCAGGTGACAGGTACACTATAAGGCCTGACTTAACCACCATACAATTCATCCGTGTAACAAAAAAAACACTTGTACCCCCTAAATCTATTGAAATTTTTAAAAGGCAAAGCAAAGGGGAAAAAACGTCATACACAATGAAACTAATTCAATTTAATTTACAAAAAAACCAGTGTGTGACCTGGCCACGCCCAGCTGCAATGGAAGCTGGGAAAGCAGCATCTCACCTGAGCTAATAATCACGCTACTCCAAACAAAATTGTGCTTTGATTACCAAAGAGTGGGAATCGGTATATTAGGTAGGTGGCTAACAGGGATTGCTGCACATATCATTCTATTAGATATTTCTGTGCATTAGTTCATGGAATTCCTTCTACTCAGCACATGCTTTTTCATCTAATAAAAGAAATAAGCCCACAGCCCTGCCGATTTCCCTCCCTTACTCTTTCTTCCTGACTTGAACAGAGCAGGAAGCTTCACGTGTGGCACCCACCTTATGATCCTAAGGGAAAGACCAAGACAAGCTCAGAGACTTCTCTTCTGATTGACAAGCAGCTGAACCAATACCACCAGTGCAACTTTCAGATGTCTCTTTTCATCACAGAAGCAACGTTTACATGTGTAAGCTGCTGTCTCTTCCTTGCAGCCAAACAGAATCCCAACTGACACAAGGCAGCATGCAGAATGACTTCCCACACTCCCCACAGCACCTACCTGTTGCCATCCTTATGTGACACACCTTCACTTACCTGCAGACCCTTGGGAAGCAGGGGTGGCATCCTGTGGAACTCACTCCTACTCTGACACTCAGTGAGTAAAGCGTCCAGTGTGCTGTGCGAGCCACCTCGGATCCACGCTCCCTACGACTCATGCTGTGTCTGCTGCCCTCGCCTGAGCCCTGCTTCTGGCCCCTGATGTTAATCCTCCTGCCCCATCTACTGTTGGACTCTCCCCAGCTTTTTATCTCAACCCCATAAGTCTAGAACCACCCCTTCCCAGTCTCAGTTGAATCCCACATCTCATTTCTAACTTTGGTTCCCCACTCTACCTGGATTGACCCAGCTTTGGTTTCTAGCCATCTCAGGAAGGGCCCTGGAATGACATGGCCATGCCTGATCATATTTTATCTACACTCTGTAAGATTCTGGACTTTGTTTTTCTAATAAGCAGCACATTTCTTGATTCATAATTGATTATGCATTATTAGCCCCAGCTTTTTGTTGGCCTGATTGTTTCAGAAATTACAGGCTCCTACTTTAAATTAATGCTGATTATGACTTTCCCCAGGTGCATTAGCTTACATTTATCTATATTAAATCTCACCTCATTTGCTTCCAAAAATTCATATTCTTCTCTGTTCTTTTAGCCTCTCCAATACTCGTTGTTTGGAATTTGGTGGCATCTGGAATGTAATCAACTTGTCTTTCTTTCTAAATCAGAAATGAGCTTAGAATAAATGCCTCTAGCATGTATAGGAAAAGAACCAGTATTTATTGCCCACTCTCTAGGTATCTCAGCTGAGATGGCCCCCAAAAGCATCCCCTAAGATGCAGATTTGGTACACATTGTTTATGTGGAAGGACAATGAGGGAGTATGAATGGGAGACAGGCAACGGAGGAAAGGCAAGAAAGGGTATGTAATTGTATGGGTAGTTAATGCTGGTTTCTGGAGACCCTTGGAGAGATGTCACAGAATACACCACACTGACCCCTGTCAGACACTATTCTGTGGTCACCTCCAGGGTGAGGGATTAACTCCTGGCACTTACCACTGAGCTTGAGCCTAGCAGGCTCCTGTATCCAGAAAAAGCTTTCAGACAGAAAGGCAGAGGCTAGAGAAGGAAGGTTTCACACGTACAAGCTTATCCACAGAACTGCAGGTGACCTCTGAGCCAAGGGTATACGAGCGTCTGCAAAAGTACACACTTGGCACCTCTCAGATCCACTCTCAACACCCAGCAAGATCACTTTGTCTTCCTACTGGCTCCTCCAGGTGGTGTACTGGGTATCCCCACCTTCCTTCCTGCCATTCATTTATGATAGGCCACTGCCACGGCCAGTACTTCTGCTGCTGTAAGTTGCTTTCCCAGTGGGACAACTCAGAGCTTCAACACTGAGGCACAAGAGCCCCTGACAATGTGACAAAATGACAACATGGCGATGTCCAATGTCCTTGTCACACCACGGCTGGTGAATTGCCCACTTACAGTTGCCACCAGAGGGCATGGAAGGACCAAGAAGCACCCCAGGGAACCTGCTGAGTTCCACCCTTACTCCTCTCTGCCCATGTTATCACAGCAGCCCCTGTTCGTGATAATAATCAATCAGTCATTCATCCTGATAATAGTCAGTCATTCCCTCTCACTAGGTTAGTGGTTCCTTCTGCCTTCTGATCCATCAAAATGAGCAGGGCAATGTAACCAGGCAGCAACCACAACTTTAGGCTTAGTAGAACCCTTAATATCCCTGGCAGAGATATTTTAACTAAGATCTTCAGTCCCCCAGGGCCAAGAGTTGCAGGTTCAGGAGGTAAAACATTGCCCAAGAGGTTTATCAGGAGTGATGGTGCAATACTCTTTATGTCCCCTCTTGCAAGGCACTCTGAACATGTGCCTCTTCCCTAGCTTCTCTACAAATCTTCCTATCATATTTCTTTAGACCTTTATCCAACCATTTAAGCCACTCACCACTGTATGTAATCTTTCTTCAGACCACTTCTACCACCACATGAAGTTGATGAAGTCTGCTCAGAGCTCTGTGTGCTGAGATTTCCCCTCACCACCTCCATGGAGATGCCGGAGTGGAATTGGAGAGTGGCAGCAGACTGTAGCACACTCACAAAGCTAGCTGGCCCACCCAAGAACCAGGACTGGGATTTTCCTTTTCCTTCAGTGGTCCTACAGAGCTCCACAGTATGCCATTGGTGTGGGTGGTGGGAGAGGCCCTGGTGCTGCAGAGGGAGATGGCAGGAGGTCTAGGACACCTGTTGATGTAATTTACCTGTGCCTTCCAGACCTGCCTGAGCTTCATCCAGCATGGATCATTTTCATCACACGAGGATTGTTACTGCACCTTATGACCTGGTAAATCTGACAATACCCAGCTCTTGATGGGCAGCTCCTATCGCATGGTCATATGATGTCAATGATAGTCAGTCTTTATTAAGATCCAGCAGCATAGCAAGGGCTGCTTTTTGAACAGTGTATAATTCTCTGTGATAGAAGCACATATTTGATCCAGAAAGCTAAAGATCTGCCCTGCGATTCCCCTATTGAGTGTGCCGGGCTCTCCATACAACGTCCTTATTTACCTTGGATGGAGCTGGTGCTCAAAGAGCTGGCACCACATGGCTCCATGGCAGACAAAGTTTTACTGTAGCCTGAACCTGCTGCAGAGCCCTCTCTTTCTTTTGGCCCAAATCAACACTGGCAGACTTCCAAGTCATCCAATAAATTGTTGGAACAGTATTCCCAAACACGGAACATGCTGCCCTGTGAATCCAAAGAGGCCATCAAGCACTGTGTCCCTCATTCATTTGTAAGAAGTTGCAGTAATTTGACCTATAGTTTGGGGGGGGGCATGTCCTGCTACGTCCGGATAATTAGACATCTAACTTCACACAATTTCTCCAAGGTGGCAGTCACCGGAATCTTCATGGGTTTATCTCCCACCCTCTGGCAGTGTCGGGGCTCAGAAAATAATATCCCAAAGTATGATGCCTTGATATGTTGAGTACTTTGAACTTGAGGTGATTGGGAGCACCTCAGAATCTTCTCTTGCTCCCCTTTCTTCCCCAAGAAGAGTCACAGAAACCAGAATTCCTTTCCCTCGAGGCGCATGATAGAAACTAGAACTTCTGTCCACCAAAACAAGCCATAAAACCTAGAAGGGTCATTCTCTGACTTGCCTTCCTTGAAATTAGATCATAAGACCCTCATTCCAGAGGGGTCCTGCCCCGTATCCCGGAGGAAGGAATGCTGTACAGAGAGGACAAGAAGCATCTGAATAAACAGGCCTTGCTAGGTTCTTCCTCCCATTTGATGTCCCATGACATCACACCATTTTTGTCCCATTATGTTTCCCCATGACTATCCATGTTTTTCATCATATTTAACATAAAAACATACCATTTTCCCTAGGTCTTTTGTTCTTCATTTCTGAAGGCTCCTATGTCACATAGAACTTTGTTATGTTTTTTTCTTGCTAATCTGTTTTGTTAAGGAGTGTCAGCCATGATCCTTGTGATGGGTAAGGAAAAGGTACTACCTTTTTGTCCCTACAGCAGCCATGTGAATTTTGGTGAATGAGTATCAGTCTCTGACATACACATGCATACACATATGTGCATGTAAATATAATCATACAGTTTGTCAAACGGTTGGCAAAGGGGAGCATGAGCAGAAAAGAAAAGAGCAAGGATTGTCCTTGTCTTTGGTCTAAGCATGTTTAGCTTCAGTTTATCCAGAGTTACAATCACACTTGAGTGTTCACGGCTGTGGATTTAATGGGGTAAGAATCCATTCACTGAAATCTGGAAATTATGTAGAACTATTCAGACTAAAAAAATAGACACAGACTTCAGCACAAGTAATCCGGTTAGCAGAATCACCAACATTCCAATCATTTGCATATTCCATATCAGCATAACAGCAAAAACAATTCAAGGCAACAAAAAATGAGATATTAAGGAGGACATATGTATCACCAAAGGGTCAAAGAGAACTTTCTAAGCAAGACATGAAGCCAAAAAGTTATAAAGCAGGAAAAGAATGAATATAGACAGAAGAATTAGATTTTTGCATGACAAAAGAGTATAAAGCAAAGTCAAAAGAAAATTAATAGATCAGGGAAAATATTTGCAACTCTTATGATAGATAAAGGTTAATGTAAAAAGAGTTCTTACAAATTAATAAGAAAAATGCCAACAACTTAAAATAAAAATTGGGCAGAGGATAGGAACAGTCAACTTAATAGCAGAAATTATCCAAAAGACCAGTAGATATAACAGTTTCTAAATAGAAACCAATCCATTTCAATAAGAAGCCTTCTCTGTTGCACATTGGAGAACAATTTCATGCCGAATGGAATGGAAATAAAGTGCCTCTTGGAATAGAGACAAGAGAGATGCAAACATGAGCTTCTGATTTGAGCTCAGTGGAGCAAAACAGAACTCCCAAGTGAAGGTACCTGGGAGACTTCCTGATGCTAAGAAGTTGCTGGAAGGACTGAGGAAGGCACAGAAAAGCTGTTCTCAGGATTTCCATTTTGGTAAGTAAGCAAACACTTATATGCAGACTCCACCAAGGCTGGAGAATGGAAAAGAGCCAGATCTGTATTTGAGCCCATCACTGACATTCACTAGCTAAATCCTTGTTATAGATTGAATTGTGTCCCCCAAAAGATACATTGAAGTCTTAACTCCCAGTACTTTAGAGTGTGACTTTATTTGGAAATAGGGTCATTGCAGATGTAATAAGTGAAATTAAGTTGAGTCGATACTGAAATAAGGTGGGTCTTTAATCCATACAAATAGTGTCCTTATAAGAAATAAAGAAGAAACAGAGACACACAGGAAAAAGGTGGCCATGTGACAGTGGAGACAGAGATTGGAGCGCCTCCCTACTCTTGCTTTAAGCCACCAGTTTGTGGTACTTTGTTACAACAGCCTTAGGAAATGAACACAGCGAGTCACCTGAGTGAGCCACAACTCAGCTTCATTACGGGCAGTAGACAGGTAACACTCCCTCCCAGGAGTGGCATGAAGGTGGATGCATTGTTAGGTGTAAAGTGCCTCCCACATAGGAGCCTCTCCAGAAATCTGTGCTCCTATCGAGTGTTCATGTGTTCAACAGGAAGACACAGTGCTGACGTTGTGTTTTCCTTCCATTAACATGTACATAAAATGCATTTTAGATATAAAAAGTGCTACAGCAAAGATTCCCAAATTAAGTCTTGGAGGCTACATGAAATTCACCTATTTTAAAATAGAAAATTATAGGTCCCTTCTCTAGGCTTTGGGTTCCGAGTCTTTGCGTCTTATTACAAAGTGCCCAGGAGATCTTGGTCAAGGTTTGGGAACCACTGTGAAAAGTTACAGGCTGTATAGACATCTGAGGCGTGCCCCTAAGAGTGGTATAGACCACACAGAAAGAAATAGCAGGTTGTAATAGAAGTAATAGTAGATTTCCTGTCTGTGTGTCATTGGCCAGGACACTTGTATTAGTTTCCAATGGCAGTTGGAACAAATTTATACAAACTTGGTGACCTAAAAGAACATACATTAATTTTCTTATAGTTCTAGAGGTCAGAAGTCTGAAACCAGTTTTACTGGGCTAAAAGCAAGGTGTCAGCAGGGCTGCTTTCCTTCTGGAGGTGGGGAAGCATCTGTTTTCTTGCCTTTTCCAGCTTCTAGAGCTGCATTCCTTGCACTCCTCTGTTCTTGGCCCCTTCCTCCCTCTGCGAAGTCAGCAGCTTAGCATCTTGCTTCAGTCATCACATTGGCTGCTTCTTCTATGATCAAATCTCTCTTTGATTCTCTCTTACAAGGGCCCTTGCGATTGCATTTAGTACCCACCAAAAAAAAAAAAAAATCTAAGATAATCTTCCCATGTCAAAATCCTTATTCACATTTCGAAGTCCCTTTTTCCATATAAGGTAGCATTCACTGGCTGCAGGATTAAACCTGTGATACTTTGGGGCCTACTACAACCTCAACATCTCTGAGCTTCAGGTTCCTTAAAACTGAGATAGTGATATTTATCTGAGAGGGTTGCTAATATGACTACCTTAAACTATGCATTCCAAAACATCTAGCACAGGGTCTGGAAAATAGAAACTGAATAGTATACACCAGTTGGAGTTTGGAAATCTTGTATGGTATGTGGCTTGGGGCTGTGTGAACATGCCTCCTTGGTAAACCCTTCTACAATGCTGCTTCTTTAGTAGTTGGCCCATCCCCACCTGCAGTGCCCTTGGGTCACAAGTAGCCTTCAGTTTCTAGCACACACCAAACAGGACTGTGTGATGAACCAGATTCTTTCCTTCCCTGAGTCTTGGGTGAAATGGATCTTGCAGTTCTATTTTATCAAATAAAGACTGTTTTATCTCTTATTGCTCTTTCAACCTTTAGGGAAAAGTAGTGCTATTTTTTTAAAAATCCTTAAAACCTTTTAAGATGAATCTGCTAGCAAATACCCATGGCTTCAAATAACTCTCCAACACCAGGCCCTGTTCTTTTAACAGTTTCTATTTTTTTCTCTCTTTCTCTCTCTCTGGAATAAATATTAATTCGCTTTGTTTATTCTTGATTCATTCAGGTAGACACACTTTTCATACTCCATTCTTTAATCAGAGTTGGGCTGTTAACCTGTCTTCATCAGCTTATCACTTAGAAATTTTTGTTGGTACATACAGTCACAATCATTTTAAATTTTTTTATTTTATCTTTCTTGCTTTCAGCCGGGATTGTAGAAAATACTATCTATCTATCAAGGTTGACAAGTCAGTTGTGAGAATCATTTCGCCAAGACTCTGTAAAAATATCATGTGTAAAGACTTTCAAAGAGAATTTCTCAAAAGCCAAACCCACTTGATGGTCCGGCTAGTGTAGCTGGTGAGTAGTACAAACAGGCCACACAGAAAGATGCAATCGGAAGGGCCTCTTCGTAATAGTCCAACAGAGCTTTGTTCCAACTGTTGTCCTGCTGTTTCCTAACTGTGCAACCTTGGGCAAGTGACTTAGCCTTTCTTTTTCTCAGGTTCCACATCAATAAATGCAAGTAAATTCACTTTCCACAATATTGTGAAAATTAAATTAAATTAAATATGCATAGTACCTGGCTTGATTCTAGAGATATATATGTATGCATCCATCTATTCATATCTTTCTGTCTTTCTATCTCTATATTTATAGCCATATCTAGATAGATAGATAAATAGATAGATGGTAGATGCAAATGTAATATAGAAATAGTTATGGCTGTGGCTATAGACATAGAGGTAGACAAATGTTTGTTTTCTTCCACCATAGGAATAGGTAAATCATCACAGAACATATTAATGTACTCATCAATCACTAATTTACTCATTCATTCTCTAAACATTTATCGACTTTTCACCGTGACCTAGACTAAAGCTCAGGGATGTTAAGACGGAACAGTTTTGGTGTTTCCTCTCTGGCGAGCCCTGCTAGTTGCCCACTGTAGCAGGTGCTGTCAGTGCTGCACCCTCATCTCTTTGCCCTTATCCTCTCTGTTCACATCAGCCTCGCTTCCAACTGCCACTGTCTGCATTTCTTTTCCAGAAGGATTTCTCTTGCTATTGGAGCCCTCTTTGCTGTTGGCATGGAAGGAAAAAGCACCAGAAAACTGCCATGCCCCTGGGAGTGGCTCTCAACCAAAGACTGACAGACGCTGGTACATCAAGGCCCCAGCTGCCTCATCCTGGTGTGAGATAACTCTGAGCTGTGTTTCATGTGGCACCTCGAGTTCCCAGTAGGATAACTGTGTTACGCACAGTGGGAGATGAATAGGTAGTATACCCTGCATTGTCTGCCTTCATTTCCCTGTCTCTGTCCCCTTCTCCCCTACTATTAATTTCTCAGCAGTGAAATCCTGTCTCAAAGTCTATGTCTAGCAACTTCCCGCTAGTTGACCCAGAGTGATTCAGCTTCAGCCACTCAGATGATGACAATGTGCTAGGAGAAAAGAGTCACAGAATGGGAGGAACCAGGCCCTTGAACAACCCGTGGGCAAGAGCTGTTTGTATCCATGGACTGCTGTGTGAGAGAGAAACAGAAGCATAGACTTTTTTTAATTTCAAAAAATTTAAGGGTATAAGTGTTTTCTGTTACATGGATAAATTGTATCATGTTGAAGTCAAGGTTTTCAGTGTACTAGTCATCAGAAGAGTGTACATTGTACTTGATAGGTAGATTTTTATCCTTCATCCTCCCCTCACCCTTCCCCATTTTCGGTTCCAGGGTCTATTACTGCTCATGATGACCATATCTTCGTTTAAGTATAGATCTTTAAGACGTGTGTCATGGAGTCTGTTTGCTACAGCAGCATAAACTTTTATCTTAAGTAGTACATTCTCTAGGAGCTTTCAGTCTAGATGGAAGACAAAAAAATAATAAAAATTTGTGCTTAATAAACAATGCTAAAATAAATGTGTGTGTAGGTTGTCAAAAAATATTTTTTCTTTCACATATTATTTCAAACAATCACCCTGGAGCTCCATGAGGTGGATGATTAGCTCCATTTTGCAAATGCCTACTTTCCAAGCCCCTGAGAACAGAACTTCTTTCTGTCCTGGAATGTACCATGTTTCCTTTCGTTCCCAGGCCTTCTATCTGCCTGGGCCCTCCATGATATGACTCCTACCAACCCACCTCTCCTGTGTGGCCCCGGCTAGCCCCAGGAGTCCTCAGGTCTTAGCATATTTGTAAATCTCAGAGGGTCTTCGCTGACCCCCACAAGAGGCCAGCTCTCCTGATTTGAGATTCAAATGAGCACTTTTGCAACACTCATCATGGTTGTCTTACATGTTTGATGGATAACATCTGTCTTGCTCACTGTCTAGCACAGAATTAGGGCTCAAAAATACTTTTTGAATGAATTGAGCTCAGAAAGGCAAGTAGATTTAATGAAATCACAACACACGACTAAGAACACTACATGGCACATGGGAAGATTGTTAGCTACTACTATTTTTGTTGGTATCATCAAAAGTACACTGCTAGAACACAGCAGAGCCAGAACTCAAATTTCATTTCTCTTTTCCTCTGATTCCCAACCTGAGCAGGAGGAAGCTTCCATTCCACTTCCTCCATCTCTCTCTCTCAGGGCAGTGGTCATATCTGCTTCTCAAGGGTTCTATATGTGCCTGTGTTGTAATTCCTCCACCAAATGTGAGCTCCTTGGAACAGGGACTGTATCTTATTTATCTAGATATCCCAGTACAGATGGAAGAGAGGGAGAGAGGGAAAGAAATGGGTGGGAAGGGAGGAAAGGAGCAGGAAGGATGTGTCAATGGTGAGACATTGGTTCCCTAGGTATCGTTTTTCTAAGTTAATGAAATGTTCTCATTATAGGACTTTCAATCCTTTCTCACTCTAATTGAACAAACTGCAATGTTGCTGTCAGCACAGCAGAATGGGAGAGGAAAGGCTTTGGGGCCAACAAGCCTGGGTTTGAATCTTAGATGTGCTTCTTCTAACTGTGTGACATTGACTAGTAAAATGAATAACCATAGTGCGGTTATGGTAATTAAATTATATATTTTTGTAAACACCTTGGTGCCTGGAATACAGCATATACTCAGTAAATGGCCATGATTAGTACTCTAGTACTTTTTCGAGCCCCTACTATGCAAGAGATACTAAGAGTTGTAGCATGAATACAGCTCAGTCCCTGGAGAACAGCCATGTGGAAGGTTTGTACAGTGTTGCAGTTGTATCCATTTTCTATTGCTGCTGTAAGAAATTGCTGAAAACATAGTCTCTGAAAATAACATAAATTTATTATCTCATACTTGTGAAGGTTAGAAGTCTGACATAAGTCTCACTGGGCTAAACTCAGGGTGTCAGCAGAGTTGTGTTCCTTTCCAGAGGCTTCTGGGAGACAACCTGTTTCCCCTCGATACCTGGTCCCCATCTTCCATGTTCAAGGCCAGCAGTGTTGCATCTCTCTCTGCCTTCGTACTGTAGTCGCACCCCTGATTCTCCTCTTCTGCCTCTCTCTGCCACTTTTAAAGGCTGCCATGATTATATTGGACCCACTTAGAAAATCTACTGGGATAATTTCTCTATTTTAAGGTCAGCTAGTTAGCAACGTTAATTCTATCTAGAACCTTAACTCCGCTTTGCCATATAAAATAACATATTCACAGATTCCAGAGATTAGAAAATGGACATCTTTGGAAGCCTTTTTTTTTTTTTAACCTTTCATAGTGGTTAAAAGTACTAGTTCTGGATTAATGTGGACAAGAATTCTGATCCAAACTCTTCTACTTAACAGCCCTGTGACACTGAGTCAGCAGCCACTTTAACTCAATTAAGCTTTAGATTCTTCATTTAATAAATGAATCTAAAAACAGCCAGTGCAGAGTTATTGCCAGGAACAAATGAGATAATGCACTGTATCAGTTAGGTTTTGCTCTGTGACAAACTACCCAAAATTTAGTGGTTTAAAACAGCATCCATTTATTCATCTCTTAATTCTGCTGGGCAGTTCTTGTTAGGATTACATGAAATAATGCAATTCATATAATATAGGACTTCATAAAAAAGGAAATTCTGCAATATATAGATTGTAGCTATTGAGATTATAGCAAAGCGAGCTCTAGACAAGGGATCTTGTCTCTGACACTTACAAGCAGTGTGACCTTGGGCAAATTATTTCAGCTTTCCATGTTCTGGTTTCTTCCAAAGTTGAGTGTGCATGAGTTAGAGAGGAATACCTGTCTCAGAGGGGTGGGAGACTTAAGTGAATGAACATAAGCAAGTGACAACACTGCATTAAAGCTTCCTAGGCTATAAGGAAAGGCCCAGAAAGGGTGTCAGAAGGCCTGGGTTGGATACTGTGTCTGCCATCACAAGCTGGGACATCTAGGGAAAGCCCTCAGGGGCTTCTTTAAGAAAACCAAAGGCTAGTACTCAGTGGTCTCTAACTGCACTCCAGGCAATCCTGCCAAGCCGTGGGTCACGCTGTAACCTACAAGGAGAGTGGCCCTGACCCCACCCCACATGAATCCTCCCCTCCCACTTCTAAAGGCTTCTAAAGTCCTACTGAGGCAGGACAACTGTCTTGCCCTCCTCTGCCCAGGGATTTCTTAGTTTTAGCAGTGAAAAGTATCACATCCTGGGAGAGCCTTAGTCCCAAAACTCTTGGAGGCTGAGGGCATGGAAGACAAACTGTCCCGTGGAGATGCCCCAACAGTTCTGAGTCAATGAGGGGGTGCCTGAGGGAGACAATAGGTGGGACCCTGTCCAGTGGACCATGGAACTGGCTGATTCCAAACTTTCTAAGGAGCACTGTGGGACCACTACTGGGTGGGAGTCAGCCAGGGACGGTCATACTCAGCAGTGACTCACTGAGATGCAGCACTGTGCTCCATAAAGGGCCAGAAGATGAGTCAGCCAGACCCAAGTCCAGGTTAAAAAATGTACTTGTGTGACTCCAGCAGAATCACAGAACCCCTTTATGAACCCGGAATAGTGGTTCGACTCTGCTGCCTTTCTCGGAAGTTGCTGTATGCCGATCGACTGCATGGGAACATGCTCTGCAAACTGCAAAGGGCTGCGGAAGTGACAGTGCTGACGTATTTTTTAGATAACTCAAGAACCATGTTTAAGTGAGAGGTGAGAGGTTTCAGCCTTGTTTATTTGTTACACTATTGACTTTAGTTTAGAAAACATAAACTAAGCTGCATAAGATCAATCAGGAAACAATAGAAGCCAGGTGACAAGAGAGATCCTAATCCCTGAGAAAGGAAAAATCTAAATCCAAATGAGAAACCAAGTACAGCTAATGACAAAGCTGCGGGTTATTTACTCAGGCTGTCGATGTGGTTTATCCGAGAACCAGCACCAGATACACCTTTGAACAAGGGGGCACTGCATTTCCATGACACATATCCAAAAATGCCCTCTCGCTCTTTTTTTACATAGCCAATGAGGGGCAGCTTAGAAATCAATTTTCCTCTAGCCTGCAAAGACTCGCCAATGTTACCTTAGACTCATCACAGAATAATATCTGAGCAAGCCCGGGGAGGACTCCAGGGCAGGTGTGTGCTGTCCCCCAACCTCCCAGCCACTCACAGAACATCACCGGCCTGCCGTAGACGGAGCCTCAGATCCTACCCAACAAACCAAAGTTTGTGTAACTTAATCAAGCAGTTTTTTCTCCTGTATAAGCTATGAGAACTAAAAGATCAAAGGAAAACATTACACATAAGATAGATTTATTTAATTACAGTATATAGTCTAATTAAAACAATTCTGGGGGGGAAAAAGAATTCATTTTCTATCACTCCCAAATCTTCCCTGATCTTTATAAACATACCAATTTACATTCATTTTACCTAATTGTCATCAGCGTGTACGTTCAGTTTTCCCTTGTGTCTTCTTTGCTCACCATCATTCAATGCATGCAATTGTATGCTTACTGTAGATAATTTTTATTTTAACAGATGTATGAGTACATGGCCTTGCTGTACCTGACTTTGCTCTATGATCATCTTTTCCAAAGCCTGTTGTAAACTGCATAGCTTGTGAGCAACTTTGTACCAATGGCTTCTCTATTCGTGTGCTCAGGCTGCCATAGCAAAGTACCACAGGCTGGGTGACTTAAACAGTAGAACTTTATTTTCTCATAGTCATGGAGGCTGGACGTTCAAGATCAACATGTTAGCAGGGTTGATTATCTCAGAAGAGTCTTTTCTTGGCTCGTAGATGGCCATTTGCCTGTGTCTTCAGATGGACTTTCCTCTGCACCCACCTGTGCCCAAATTCCCTCTTCCTATAAGGTCACCAGTCATATTGGATTAGGGCCTACCTGTATGACCTCCCTTTAGCTTAATTCCATTTTGAAGACTGTGTCTACAAACAAGGTCACACCCTGAGGTACTGGAGGTGGGAAGTCAATGCCTGAATTGGGGAGGGGAGCACAGTTCAGCCCAGAGCAGCTTCTTTCCTTTTTGGGTCCCTTCCTTAGCTTTTCAGACTTGCAGCAGACCTCTCCTGCTTCCTGGCTCACAGCCTCTGCTCTCTGCCTGTTGGAGCCTCTGCAATGTCACCTGGAAGTACAGAGTCCCAGCGGGTAACCATCACGTGGGCAGCAACAGGAGATGGGAAGGTGCTGGCAGAGAAAACTTTCTCCTTTCCCACTCCAATAACCCCTCTCAAGACACAGTATCTGGGGACATCCCACATAACCAAGAATCCATTTTCTTGGATGCATTTTCTTGTGAAACCATAACTACCTCACTTTGTACTTTCCTTCCCCCCTTCCCTACCTCACTGCCCTCTTTCGTGACATATTAGCCATGCGTTTCTGGTGCTTTGACATCTGGGGCCTTAGAGACCCTGGAGAGACTGCCCCTCCCAGGCTCCTCAATTCCTAGAGAAAGCAAATAAGTCACCTGCAAGTGCGTGGTTCATATGCAAACCAGCCAGTGCAGAGCCCACGCCCACCACCTTGCACTGGGCTCTCACACTCAGGGATGCTATTCACCTGCCCCAATTACCCCAGGGCCAGGAATCAAACAACTCCAGGCAGCTCCTGCACTCCAGAGCCTGCTGAAATTATTCAAACTAACCCATCCTAGACCTGTTTACCCCCACACAGTCCTTCCCACAAAAAAAAAAACCACAACACAATAAAAGCCTTTGCCCTTTCATTCTCCCCTCTCCTGACCAGCCCTGGAGCTTCCCTGTGTGGACTGAAACACACAGCATGCCTCTCTCTTGAACTGTGAGTAACAATCTGTTCAATGGCAGTCATTTCCTGAGCTGTTATACTGGAGTTAGGTTCTAAGAATTAGCCTCTTGGAGATAGTGGGGGCCTAGGTTCCTACCTTCTTGGAGGAAGGTAACATCATGGAAGGTAACATCTTGGAGGAGGAAACATCATGCCCCAAGGCCCTCTGACGGGAGGTGGTACACCCAGCTACCAGGCCCTTTGGTGAGGCGAAGCTGATGCAATCTAACCACTTGTCCCTGCTGGGTTCCATCTCTGGACCAGGGTCTCGTTTAACCACACTAGTTTCACATACAGCCTGGGATGTGAATCCCTTAACCTGGGGCCTTTGAGCTCCTCCTTCAGAAAAATAATGCTTATTGGTAAAGCATTTTGAGATTCTCCCAAGAAACCTAGATTCTCGGGACAAGGTGTTATTATTTAGTTGATGGGAAACAAATATCCACCTAATAATCATAATTATATTGTCAAAACTGCTTAAAATATCCACCCTGCTGGGACAGCAGTGATGTCAGAGAATTTTGTGATTAGTAAATTGGAACATTATCATGAAATTAAAAAAGAAATGTTACATTACCAAGTAATTCATTGGAATGATTTGATATTTCAAGGATAACCACCAAGCAATTTCAGGAACGTGTAATTATTTTTGCACTTGCAATTTTATGATGCATTACTCAGTAGCTGTGTGGTTGACTGTGCCTTATAAAATAGAATAACAAATAACAAGTCATTAGCAGATCAAAGTCTAGGTGGGAAAGCAACTCGGGTTTTCTTGAGCCTTTCCTGCTTTTGGAACTGAGGAACTCATGTGGTGAGAGGCATTCTGTAATCTTTCCTACCAAAAGCACAGGGAGCATTCCAGCATATAGCAGGGGCTCAGTAAACACGGGCATGCTGGCGGTTTCCTCATTATCTAGTGTTCTTGCTTGTCTCTGTGCCTTTGCACAAGCTACTTCTGTTGCTGGAATCCCACTTCTCCCTCTGGCAAACAGTTATCCATCAAATCACGGGTGACCTTCTCTGCAAAGCCTTTTCTGACTTCCCTGGGCAGGTTTAGGTATCCTTTCCATGGTATTCCACTGTCTCCCCCATACACACCTCCATTTAGACCTACGATATTGAATAGAAATGGTCTGTTTCCTCACTGTTTCTTTACTGTGTAGTAAATTCCTTGAGGGTAGATCCTGTCTGCCTGCCTTCCTGCCTGCCTGCCATTAACAAATGCTAACTAAGCCAGGGTGTATGTCAGGCACTGTGCTAGACTCTAGGGATCCAGGAGAAACCAAGCTAGATATGGCTCTAACTTCATGGGGCTCTTGGCTTAATGAAATCCTATTCGACATTGCAGCCTGAGTTTCTGGCACAAAGTATTCTTAATAAATGAGGAAGGAATGATGGAAAGATGGAGGAAAGGAAGATAGAGGTAGAGGGAAGGAATGGAAAAATCTTGGAAGGATCTTCACAGGAAAAATATCAATAGAATATGAAGTTTGAGTTCACATTCTGAAGAAGGATGGCCCTATAGAAGACCGTCCTGACTCTAGTTTCTCAGGTGGCAGAACAAACGTCAATAGGGAGATGGGATATCCCCATCATGTATCAAAGGATATAGAAAGAAGAAGCTAAAAAGTGGCCTGTCAGAGATGCTGTAAATGCCAGAAGATTGCTAAGACCAATGCTTGTACATAGTAGATTCTGGAAGAAAGGAAAATATGGATTAAGGAAAGGAACAGATCACTTACCTAAACTGGGCCCACTCTTATCAAATTGCTCAGGGATGACTGGAATAACTCAACTCCACTAGGGTGAGCAAAAGTGGTTCTCTGCCCATAGATCCAAGGTCAGTAAAATGTGGTCACCCATAGCCATTGTCATCCTTTGTCAAAGATCCCTCCATCACTCATAGAGCTATGTTAGAGACATGTCTTCTGGTGGGGTTGTGCCACTGCAGCAGGACCAGTTTAGGTGATGCAAAGCAGTAAGTGGATATCCACCTGGGTGACTCTGCTACATTGGATGGGTGAATGGACAGAGATATGGATGCCTATGGACAAGATGGCCCCTCAGAGACATTGATAATAAACCTTAAAGACATGTCTGAACCACCTCAGAGAAGCCCGTCCTGATACCCCAGGCAAAAAAATGACCCCTTCCTTCATTATGTTTGCTTTACTCCAACTTGATTATATCCAGTGTTGTATTTTTTAATACAATTCTAATTCTGATACCTTGAGAAAGAATAGAATAATTTTTGCTATTATTATTTTTCCCCAGAAACCAGAATTCACACAAGATAACAAATCTCCTAGTTATTTTCATAATTTCTCTAAGAAGCAGGACAAGGCTATACAAACAACTTCCAAATTACAACAGCCTATACTTGAGCAGACACTTGACCCTGTGAGCCCTACATTTCCCTCCAAGCCCCAACCCCAAACCCCAGCCGTCTCAGGGAGGGACCTGGTCGCCATCAGGACAGATTGGAGGCAGATATGGAGGAAGAATGACCAGCCCATGAAAACTCAGGCGGTGTTGACAGTATAGGTAGAAAGAGAATAGAAGTGAGTGTATGAGGGCTAACTTTGATGAAGACATAAATGATAGAAATTAAATTTAGAGATGACATAAAGCTTGGAAGAGTATCAAGTAATTTGAGTGACAAAATTGGCATCCAAAAAGAGGTGGTAGCCTGGGATATAATCGAGATATAACAGAGTAATGAATAAACAAGGGAGAGAAGATTCACTTCAAGCAAAGCCAAAGGAGGCTAAGCCCTGTGATAGGGTATGGGCCGGATCACTTCAAAGTCCAGGCAGGGCAGAGATTGCAAGTCTAATACCAGGACAGAGCCCTTTGTAGATCTGCTCTCAGCTCCTAGGTCTCCTCCTTCCGGGCTGTTCCCCTGGACTTTGGACCCTGAGCGACCTCATTACATTAAGACCTTGGCAATGTGCAATAATAATAGTCATTGTCATTTATATAATTTCATTCAATCCCCTCCACAACGTTGTGAAGAAAATCTTTTAACCTTAATTTTCATATTAGAAAGCCAACTTCAAGAATATTTAAATAACTCAGCCAAGGTCATACAGCTTGTAGTTGATGAAAAACACTAGTCCCAAATCATGGGCCAAACGTACGAATATAAACTCACTTGGGGCAAGTGTATTAATAAGCTCTTGATTTGGAGTCCCGCAGTTATGTAAAGCCTGGGGGGGGACACAATTTCGCAGAAGGACACAGGGAAAACAACTCTAGGTTTTAGTTTACTTCGTGATCAGTCAGTGGGAAAGACAACTCAGCAGCAAAGGCATCCGTGTGCTCTCAGGCTGCATTGACAGATTTTCTCTCTGTTGTCAGGTGGCTGACATGACTGACTACACTGAAATCACAGGTGTCTTACAAATACAACAGACGACTAAAAGAGTAACAAGGCTAAAAGAGATTGTCCAAAGTCAATGTCGGGAACTTGCTGGCTCTGAGGCTGAACCTCCTCCCACAACCAGTGCCCTGGATCCCAGACTACGGGTGCTGCGAGGCAGGGCAGCCTAGCGTTAAACAATCCTGCCATCCGGACACCTACCTGTTCCCTTTTACAGTGAGATTTACGTCACCATGTCAGCTTGCATCCTGGTCCTAGTTAAGTCAGAGCAACAATCCTGTTTCGCATTTAGCCTATCTCAACTTCAGCATACATGCTCTACAGCTCTGCTCTGGGCTAAACTGTGTTCCCCCAAATCATATATTGAAGTGCTAACCCCTTGGGATAAAACCATATTTAAAGATAAGGTCTTTAAAGAGGTGTTGGGGTTAAATAAGGTCCTACGCATGGGCTCCACTTCAATCTGACTGTTGCCCTTATAAGAAGAGGAAACTTGGACACAGAGACACACACCAAGGAAAGGCCATGTGAGGACATAGGGAGAAGACAGTCATCCCCAAGCCCCAGTTAGATGGCTCAGAAGAAACCAAACCAACCAACACCTTGATCTTAGAATTCTGGCCTCCAGAACTGTGAGAAAATAAATTTCTATTGTTTAAGTTACCCAATTTGTGGCACTTTGTTAGTGGTAGCCCTAGGAAACAATACAGATTCAAACTGTAGAACATGCTTAGTCATCTGGCATAAGTAGTTCTCCTATTATCAACTTCATTGGAAATCCCCCGGTAATTGATTTTATTAATGATTTCATTTGAAAACACTATCACTTCCTGCCAAAGGCTGTACCAGGAATCAGATATGACCAATTCCCAACAGAAATACAGTTTCTAGAAAATGAAAGAGGATACTATGCTCTTCTCTGGTCTGCTCAGATCCTACTCGTACTATAATAGTTTTTTCTTACACTCAAAAATTTACATTGATGTGTTTGTTCCTCTTCTCCATTAGACCATGAACAGACTCAGTGCAGGTGCTCTCTTAGCCATTGTGTGTATGCTATGCTCCTTACACACACACACACACACACACACACACACACACACACACACACACAGTCCCTGGTCAATAAACATTGGCCGAGTGGATGATCAATGTCTACCAAGCAAATTCCAGAGAATAAACCATTTGCCCATGATCATCTTCCTCATGGAAAGAAAAACCAGGCCAGGACCCACAGATCCACTTATAGTCTGGGCCTCCAGACAGGAAGCACCCTTTCTCATTATAACTTAATCCATTGGTATCTATGAATATTTTTCTAGCACTATGATTTCTTTAGTGTGCCCCGTCCCCCTAAGAACACATGAGCTCTATGTAAACTTTTAGGATGGAGTTTCTAACGTGTTTAAGAATGGCACTGAGCTGAGATGAGACTTTGATGTTTGGGGGGACTCTCTCCCCATCCTGCCTCACCAGACCACCCTCCCCCTTTTCTATCTCCTTTGTTGCTGTAATCGCCACGATCTTCCCAGGCTGGACACTGCAGGCGGGCACTTCCTCGGCCTGGTTCAGAAAGTCCCAGTGCTCACATCTGTCCCAGCTTAAAACCCTCAAAGGTTCTTTGCGGCTTCTAACAAGTGGTTTTCAAAATAATGTCTGGGAAAGCAAAACCATGCTTCCCATTATTGCTTCCATTTTATTTTAGTAACAATTCATAATTCACCTTGCAATTTTCAGCAGTGTTAAAGGAGACATGTCCTTTGATTGTCTGTGAACATAAGAAAGGTTAAAAAGAATACCTGATAAATCCCACCTTCATCAGAATGTCTTATAAGCATGACCTGGCTTCTGTCAGCCACAGTGGCCCCATTTTTCCATGAGTCCCAAAGCCCTGGACACTCCGAGTCACTTGTGTCCCCCACAGCATTGCATGCTGTCACCCCACCTGACACTTCCTTCTTCCCCTCTGTCCTCAGTCCTGCTTATTTTTCAAGGCACAATCCTTATCACCTGAGAGGAGCTGCCCTAGTTTCTGTGTCAGCTTCTTGCTTATGCCCCTGTGATAGAATTTGGGTTGGTCATTCTTTCTGGGTCTTTCTCTCCTCAGGGATGGAAATGGTACCCCCATGCTCAGCACAGCATCAGGCACAGGGGTGCCTAATGGATACAGGGTGCAGAAAGGAACTGAGATGAGATACCCTGGAGCAGGAGCCCTCGCATCACACTCCTTGAACCTTGCAGCTCTGCTTGCCTCTTAAGTCCTTTGAGGCCTCTGGGGGTCCCTGGCCCATGTTTCATCTTCCAATCATGATGGGCCCATCACAATGTTCCTTTCTCAAGGCATGTGCCTAATTCACTTATGTTAACTCAATTTACTTTCCCGGTTTACCCCTCACTGGGCTTTTGTGCTTGGTATTTGTTCACCAAGTGTACCAGCAATGTCCAGAATTTAATCAAGATATATGGACTAAAAAAGAATTTATAGTATTAGCACATGTGTATGTTGGGGTCAAAGCTGGTGTTATCAATCATGCCTGAAAACTTGTCAACAAGGTGAAATAGCCAGATGTCTTATTCTCACAATTTTGTAATTCTCTCTGAACAACAACAAAAAAAA
This sequence comes from Microcebus murinus, assembly GCF_040939455.1. Classification (NCBI taxonomy): domain Eukaryota; kingdom Metazoa; phylum Chordata; class Mammalia; order Primates; family Cheirogaleidae; genus Microcebus; species Microcebus murinus. The sequence continues at coordinate 32,854,920 of NC_134110.1, read as the reverse complement.
ATGCTCCATCCAGAAAATATGTTTCCCTTCTAATAGATGTCACCTCCAACTACAACTGTCTACATAACAAATGCTCTAGGATGCTTTAACTCTTTCTGCTCAGATCTGATTTCTACCCAAACAAGGGGACTTAGGAAAATGAAAAGAGGGAGATGAAAGCAGAGTTCCTGGTAGAATCAGCCCTCCGTGCTATCTACTGGCCTGAGGAGGAGGGTGCCGGACACCCGTTTCACCCACACCAGCAGGGGCACTGGGTGTGGGTGAAACGGCATAACAGCAGAACCCTCGAGCCGAGGTGCAAGGGCCCTTATCAAATTATTCTTGTTACCCCCACTGCTCTTAAGGTCGATAGAATAGCGACCTGGATACAGCACTCCCATGTGAGACCTGCTAATAAAAAAGACCAGGAGTGGTGCCAGGACCAGTGGAAAGCAACTGCAGACCCGAAGAATCCTCTGAAGACCAGACTGACCCAAGTGGCGGCGACAGCCCAGCCCAGGACTACTGATACAGACTTGGACTGGGGTTGTGGCATCTAAGGATTGAACTGGGTGACAGCATGGACGGGTCGAGGTGGAGGTTGGTTGTTGTGGGTCTAATGTTTTTGGGATGGAGACCTACAGCTGTACTTACCGCCCCGAACCCCCACCAACCCCATAACCTTACATGGGTCTAAAGATTACTGTATAATGGTGTTAATGTTCCCAAAAATAATATACCACACTGAGGAGACAATGTATGAGGGCATAGTAGGGAGAAGAGTCATCAACCTAATTTTTGAAAGAAAAAGAGAGCCCTTCACAACCATAACCCTGGCTACTCTTTTTGGGTTAGGGGCAATAGGAACAGGAACTAGTATCTCTTCTCTGGCAATGCAGCAAAGAGGGTTTAATACTCTGAGGGCAGCTGTTGATGAAGATATTGCAAAGATAAAAGATTCAATCTCACACCTAGAAAAGTCACTAACCTCCCTATGTGCTGCCCTCAAAGAAGAATGTTATTTCTATGCAGACCATACGGGAGTTGTTAGAGAATCTATAGCTAAGGTCAGGGAAGGGCTTGCCCGCCGCAAGCGGGAATATGAACAGCAAGCAGGTTGGTTTGAGTCTTGGTTTAACAGTTCCCCCTGGTTAACAACACTACTATCCACCCTACTAGGCTCACTCATTATGCTAATCTTAGTCCTTACTTTCGGGCCGTGTGTAATTAATAGACTAGTAGCTTTTGTGAAAGAACGGATAAACACTGTCCAGCTACTAGTATTGCAACAACAACATCAGCAGCTATGGTCAAGTGCTATAGAACTAGAGCACCTAAGAGACCTTGAGGACGAGCAGGAGTGCTTGTCTGCTACCTAGAGAAAGGGGGGAATGTAGGGCAGAGGAAGGGCAGAGGAATTTGTAGGGCAGAGGAATTTTTCCAATTGTCGGGAATTTACTTGGGTGGGGCAATGAGCTAACCGCAAACTTTTGCTTCTGGTCATTGCTTGCTTGCTACACTGCTGTAGGGGGAATTATGGGATGAGGTCATTGAAGCACGGGCGACTGGCCCATCAGACAATAGAGGGCAACCAACCTGCCAATTATTTCAAAAGGCAATAGTGGGCACCCAATCATTTTAAAGGTCAACACATGATCCATGCGTAGTCAGCTTGTGCGCAGCTTGTGCACCATGAGGATAAAAGGCATGCCATTGTTCCGCTCGGGGTCCTTGCCTGCCAGAGTAGCCACTGCATTGGTGCTCTGAGGCTTGGACCCTGGCTAGCCAGGAAATAAACCTCCTCTTGTGTGATTGCAAAAAAAAAAAAAAGAAAAGAATGACAAAATAGTGACATAAAAAGCACAATTTATCCCATGAAAAAGGGATAAGTCATAGCCACATACTTCACGTACTCAGTGGGGTTACCCTTGGTCTGGTCTTCAGCTTTTATTCCCAGAGACTCCACCTTGAGTGCTCCTTTCAATATGAACAGCTTCTAAAGGGTGCACATAGCATAATGGATAAAGAGATGTGGTTTAGAATAAGAAATAGCCTTGGGCAAGTGATTTAAACACCTTAACTTCGCTTTTCTCCTCTGCTAATTTTGGCCAATAATCAGATTCATCTCTTAGAATGGCCATGGGAATGAAAAAGGATACTTCAGTAAAAAACACTAAGTATCTGGCATGTAGCAAGGACGTTATTACTATAATATGCAAGTATTAAATATAACATATGCAATAAAACCATTGTTTATAGTAGGAGAAAAATCAACAGTGCCATATCATGGTCCATGGCAATGAAGAAACTGTGATGAGTAAAATAAAAATGTGGGTTTTCTGGAAGAAGAGTAGAAAATGCAGGATTCTGCAGAAAAACAGGCCTGGGTTGGAGTCCCAGACACTTTACATTTTAGTTTTGTAAACTTCTTTCCATATTAATACTTAGTCTCTAAAATGGATTTAATAAAATCCTCCTCATGTGGTTCATGTGAGATTTGAAGGAATAACATACAAAAAGTAAAGGGCAGTCATAATTATTCACTTTTTTTTTTTTTTTTTTTTTTAGTTTCTGCCAAAGGTCCATTAAAAAGAGCACACTGCACTAAAAGAGGAATCCTGAGTTTGAGTCCTGGTTCTTTTACTAATAGGAGTTGGATATTTAATCTTTTAGAGGCCTCAGTTTCCTCACCTGAAAAAATGAAGTCAACTGTATCATTTAGCTTATTACTGCATAACCACTCCTGAATGTAATAGCCTAAAACAATGGTTATTTATGTAGTGTATGTTGCTGTGGGTCAGCAATTTAGGTGGGGCTGAGTTGTTCGCTTCTTCTCATATGAGCTGAGCTCCTTCATGTGTCTATGGTCAGCTGCAGGCTGGTGAGGAAGTGTTCTCCCTACCAACTAGAACTGCCCCCCTCCTGTGTCTCCCACCTTCCATCATGCTAGCCTGGGCTGGTTCACAGGGCAGCGGTAGGTTCCAAGACAGAAAGAACTAGTACATGTACCTTCTTAAGGCTTAGACTTAAAATAGCAAAGAATATGTCATATTGCCCAGGGTAAGTCATGAGACCAACCAGATTCCAGAATTGAGAAAATGCACTCCTTTTCTGATGGGAGGGGCCATAAAGTCACATGGAAAACAAAGGGTGTGGACATAGGAAGGTTGTTAATTTAGGTCACCTGTGTAACCTACCACAGGGAGAGGGAAACACCTCTGAATTGAATGAATAAATGCATAGCAGGTAAAAATACATGACGTGAGTTTTACTTAAAACTCTTCTGATTACAAGTGATCAAAAAAAAAAAAATCAAGTTAGATGAAGAGGGGAAAAAATTTTCTCACAAAATCCAAACTATGGTTTACTAGCCAAGCCAGGAAAGGTGTTTCAGAGTAACTGGAACCAAAGACTCAAATGTGAACAGTCCCCTTAAATTTACATCCTTAGTTACAGATTTACTTAATTATACCTACGGACCAAATCCCAAAAATTTCAAGGAAGAGATGGGAATTGGACTGTCTTGATTTATTTGTTCATCTTTGAACATGTCAGCTGTGGCCAGAGGGCTTAGTCCATATTGTATAAACACAATTTTTCCTATAGTAACTGCTGGAATGAGTGAGAGTCAGTTCCCAGGAGAGGGGTACTGGGCAGATGATCTAAAGGTGTTCACTTCAGCTTGTCTGAGGGATGAGTAGAAGCCACAGGTGAGCTAAAATGTAAGGTACAAGGAAGTATGGAACTGGTTGAAGACATGATTGGAAAAGAAATACAGATAGCAAAGGACTTTGAATACCACAAGAAGGAACATGAGTTCCAGCTCTGAGTCATCAAAAATTGTGTTGTAGGACTGTGTAATGATTAGCTATATATTATAAATGTATAGATCAAAAGGGTGCATTTTATGGGTCAGGGAGACCATGTAAGTGGTATTATTATTGTCCACATAAAAGGTGGTAAGGACTTGAATTAAGGCAGAAGCTAAGGGGATTGAAGGAAGGAGATTTTTCTGAGACACCTGAGTCTCAGAGAGGATGGTAAGACAAAGACCCTGTTCAGGTAATTTGTTGGAGAGTCATCAGGAGAGAGGAAACATGAGAGTAAGGAAAGGAGGGAAACCTGACATGGGATGCGTGAATGAGGATACCACTGTGGGAAACAGGTTGGATCTATCTGGGGCTCCCTGAGCAGTGTGTAGACTACCTCTAGGAATTGTCCCCTTAGGGTGGAGTGGGAGAAATACTTCTCTACATGCACCTGTCTCCTGTCATCTGTGCCTCTACAACTGTCAGTGAGGTTTTTTTGGTTTTTTTTTGTTTTTTTCCCAACACATGCAGCACCAGAGAGATCTTGAAGTAGTAAATGAAAGAAATACTGTGCATACTTGGGAGGACAAGTTATCAGCCTAGAGTGGGTAGAAGCCTGCAGGAAACTGTCCACCATCATCAAAGCTAAAACCAGAGTCTGGGAGGATGTGAGTCAAGGCATGAGAAATGTCTGGTACAGCCTACCTACTGCAGCACTTAGACCTGCTTGTGCACTACATTAAGTCCAATCCATCACTGAGCTCACAAGGTGATGGTCAGCCACAATCTCAGTAAAAGTCTTCCAACACCAAGGTTAGTCCCCACTGTTGAAACTGGTTCTGAGGCTAAAATTTATTTCTACCTTCTCCCTGATCTGCCACTCATACCAGGTGCACTCCCAAATTCACCCCTCCTGCTGTGTGATGGGTGCCTATCCCTCCTGCCTGCGTCAAGGCCGAATGAATTTGACAATGCCCACCTCCTGAAGGGAGCTCCACTCGCGTGTTTACCTAAGTCCCACGGTTAGCTGCTCAGTCTCTAGTAGGCCCTTGTAGCCCATCAGGAGTTGCTTTTTCAAATGGCAAATAGTTCTCTGAAGGCATCACCTTGTTCAAGAACCATGGTGGTCTGAGATGCAATTCTTCCATCGGGGCTTTCCATAGACTTCAAACTTACACACTGGAAAAGTCTAGCACCATGTGATCTGCTGGATCACAAGGCCTAATAGGGAAGCTCACCCAACAGTCTGCAACTATTGTACCATTTGAAGCTAGAAGCCCCTGAGCCATGCAATAAATGAGTCATTTAAGTCTTCCCAAGGGCAGTCAGAGCTGCCTTTCAGCACCAATGAGGCCTCTGTGTGCTGGGGTTGTAGTACAAGATGAACATGTTGATTTTAACTTAGAGAATATGTGCTCATACGTCCCATACCATTAAGCCCCTGAAGACTTCACTGATGCAGCAGATCCCTGAAACTTTGTAAGTTTACCTTACACCCTCTGGTAGTCATGCATCTTTTCAGGGGGTCAAGGTGAATTACTAATTCCTGCTCACACAGCTCAATATGATTTTGTCAATATAGTGAGCTCTTGTGATGTTCTAAGGACTGCCAAGGTGATAGAGGTCCATGAAGAATATATTATGATAAACTGCTCTTGATTCTCCTTATTGACCAGGCTTGAAAAAATGTATGCCAGATTACTAGCCTCTTGCCGAGTACCATGGCTTTTCTGTTCCAGTAAAGATAATATATCCAATACAGGAGTTGCAACTGGGGCGACCCTTTGGTTAAATTTTCTATCCCTTGCCACACAATCAATATGTTTTTTTCCCCAGACATTTTACTAGTAAATTGAATTTGGGATCTATGGGATCTATCTATTAGGGAAAATGATTCCTGCATCTTTATGTTTTTGATAGTGGCATTAACATCGTAGTTCACCAGTAATGTGATATTGCTTCTGATTACTCTTGTAGGTAGGTAGGGGCTGTGACTTTAGGAGCTTCCTCTCGAAGATTAGTTTCAGAGAGTCCGACTTCTGGAGAGTAACCTTAAGGACATTCACTTCACCATTCCTATTGTAATGGCTCTTATTACACAGGTCAGGGAATGAGTATAGAGTTCTGCCATTTGTTAGGGTTCTCCACCCCAATTACACACTTAGAAGCCAGAGCAATAACCCAGAGAGTGGGCATGCAGACCCACTACACCACCACCAAGGGGACTCAGACCAAGACTTCTTCACTACTTGGCCTCAGTAAGCCCAGAATTTAATGGGGGTGGTTATGATGGTATTTTGAGTCTTCTGAGATGAGTGTAAGCTCATACCCATAGCCCTCAAAAATATTGGTATTCTCCATTCCCCAGTGTCCAATTACTCTGGTACAAGTCTCTTTGGGGAAAGATCAGGGGAATATTGGTTGTATATACCTGGGATGATTTTGCAAGTATATGTGTATGTATCCTGAACCTATGAACTGGCTTAGATCTGGAAACTAGGCAGGTGATCATGATGTCTCCACTGTGCATGCCAGTTTTTTATTTCTTCTGAATATAAGAATCAAGAAACAACCCATCAGCCGCCAGTATATCTTGTCACTAGGGATACCTTGATCTATTCACCATTGTGCCATGTCCCTGGTAGCCAGGGCATCCTGGTTGTCCTCTGCTCTTACTGCCCATGGCAATGGTTATGGTTACTTTGATTGTCATAATCGCTCTGATGTGTAAGTGCTGCCTTCTGACTTCTGCTATTCCAGAATCTGACCATCCCGACTGATACCAGGAAGCCTAGTTCCATAACAGCATCTCCCATGGTGAACGCTAACCCAGAGGACAGCCAGCATTGAGATTCTCAACAAAGCCAGTGCCCCCTCCCCAGGGTTTTTCTTGTTGCCTAAATGAAAGGAGTGTCCTCCTGCCTCTCTTAAGTAATATAGTCAGATGGTGTGTTCTCTACTCCATGCTAACACTACTCCTCTGTGAGTGAGCCTTTTGCCCTTTCCTCCATAATCTCCACCCATTTTTATATAGCCCATCATGATATCCAAACTTCTACCAGTGTATTAGCATCAGCTGCAGTGTATTTTCCAGGGTGCTAAACCCTGAGTCACAGGTGAGTACTTGTATTTCAATACATTCTCCCCTGTCCAGCCTTACATTCTGCCCTCCCTGAGCCAATCCTGCTTGCTTTCCCAAGATTTCTTCCAACTGATGTATTGGCTGCCTCCTCCCATTCTTCTTGCATGTGTTTTATTTCCTCCTAGTCCAATATTAGGCTGAATTCCTCTAGCTACTAATATGGAGCAATGATGAGAGGCAGGTTGTTGAAGAGAACAACCATTACTTTATAGGCATCTGCATGTAATGTAATGTTTTCAGGGTCTCTAGACAAAGAGGAGATTTCTCTCTTCTAACAATGAGAGAGGGCTGCTTCTGCCAGCCCAGGGGTTTCATGGAAATCTAGAGGTTCACAGTTCTTAGGTATCAGGGTCTCCTGTTGGCAAAGGAGACCTGCTGAGGCTGTGATCCTGCAGATCTATTGTCCTTACGATCAATTCTGGATCTGATTGTCAGTGCAGTATTCCCTACAGCTGTAAGAGATGAGGGTCTCTTTCAATGGAGTATGGAGACTTTCCAGTTTTCACAGTGAGCCTTGGGTTGACCAGCAGCTGTCCTGAGCCTGCCCTTTCCTTTCTTCAAAGCTATCGAAGCAGTTCAGAAAAGTACCTGACTTCCAGGCCCTGAAATTACTATTGCCCCATTGGCTGCCACATAATCCACAATCTCACCTTCCCTTGCACCTCACTCTGACCCACCACCAGAGTGAATCACCGGGATTGTGGTGCTTCTGTGCACCTGTGGTTACCCCCATCCTGGCTCCTGCTGGGACTTTCATCTCACCAGCGAGCTGTCCAGTTCCAGAGCTCATCCTGAGGGACTGCTTCTAGGACCACTTCTGGTGCCAACTCTCTTAGTTTCAGTTTCCCCCCAAACCAGAGGGTGAGACAAGGCATGTGAGCAGGTAGTTCAGTTGAGAGAGAGCCTGAGTGGGCAGGAGTGAAAAGCCAGTGAGAGCAAGGGAAGGAGGACAAGCCACAGCAAGTGTGTTATGGGATGACTGCTGGGCACTATGGGCCCCTTCCTTCCCGAGCACTGCTGAAGAGTTTTCACAGCACCTCCGAGGGCTTCTCCCCCAAGGGCTGACCAGGAGAAGCAGGCTCCCTCGCTGTTTGAGAGTCTCCCCGTGGGTGTTGACCCCCTTGTGTTTTCAGGCTGTCCATAAGATCTTGCTGAGTAAAAGCCCACTGGCATCAGGTCCTCAGAGGATGAGGAGAAGGCATGACATGAGCCTGGTAAGAGAAGCTCCAGCACTAGGGGCTGGAGCCCACATGGCACTGCCCACCTCACGACGGCTGGGGCAAGCAAGGACTCCAGCCAGGGAATGAAGGGGTCTGAGCATTATATGTGGTAAATAATCTTGGATTGACTTAAAACATTTGAACCAAAATGTTTCTTTCCAGTTCTAAAAGTTTGATTTGTCTTACTCTGAGTTGACACGACAACAAAAACCAGGTGTTGAGTGAAAATGTCCTTCAATCAAATGTGGGATGACAGATTTCAGAAAACATCTGGATGGTTGATGAAATTTATATTCAGTTTGCTCTCTTGTTCACACAAACATACACATTGAGAGAGAGAGGAGGGGAGACACGGAGAGGGTATGGGGGAGAAGCAGTAGTCTCCGAGCAAGATCAGGAAAAGGAGAAGCACAACCTCCACCTGCTCCCACCCCACTTGTCAAGGTCGGACCTCCACCCTTAGGTGGGCGCTTGTGAGGAAGTCCCATCTTGCAGAGACAGAGAGAGGCATGCATATATTGAGATTTAACTAAATCATTGTCCTAAAGTCTTTGAAATCTCTCATTTCAAAGCTTTGAGAAATTCTGTGTTATAAGACATGGACAACTCAATACACCTTTGGAGCAGACAATTATTTTGCTGGGGAAATCTGCCTTGCAGGTGGGAAAAGAAGAGCCCCTTGCCCTTCAAACCCACCTTGTCCTTGCTGCCCATGGCTATGCATATGCAGAGCAAAAAGCCAAGATCCTCCTCTCAAATGGAGAGTTTAAGATGCTCTGGGTCCTAGCAGCTAACCGAATCTGCATGAAAAGATGGTTATATCATGGGCAGAGCTGAAATTCTACAACTTGTATTTGCAAGAGAAAGGTTCTTCTCTCTATATGGCTTATAGAATTGAAATTTTTCATCTGTTCTCAGGTGCATGTGTGTGATCATTTTTTCACAGGGCATGGGGACCCTGAAGATACAGGAACGACATGAGTGCCTGGGCGCTATCCTTAGCAATAAGAAACCCGCAGTTAGATTCCGATGCCATACATATGACAAAATAGAGTCAGCCAATTCCATAATGAAGATCACCTGCAAGGTGCGTTGTACTGTTTGGGGTGGGGCGACAGGATTCTGAAGGAATCGTCCTGCTGGAAGATGCAGCAGGAGGCCTCCCCACATGAGGCGGGGCCAGCCTTCCAGGAGGGGTGGGCTTTCTCTGGAAAGAGCAGATCTGAAAACAGGGGAGAGGTGTCTGCAGGCAGTCCTCAAATGGGGAAAGAGAAGGAGCCTGGTCCCACGGATGGACAGAGATGTTCTCATCTCTCCCAGGTTGCGTGGAGAGAAAAGCTGACTTCCGCTTAGTGAGAGGGGCCTGGAGTGGTCACAAGGCACATTAGTTGAGAAAGGAATAGTTAACGAAACCTGTATCTTTACAGACTTGTCATATTTTTCACACTTCCCATCTCCTTTTACCCCTTTTGATAGAGAAATTGAATCTGAGATGAGCTTTTAATTAAAAATCTCATAATAATACACAAAATCCAAAAGATAAGGAAATTAAATTTTAAATATGGATTTTTCCTTCTCTCTTCTTCTCCACGTTTCCTGTTGTTTGGCATGTACAAAGTTGATTAGAACAAGAGGACAGAAAAACTTTTAGCATACTGAAGGATAATGCTCTAGGTTTATTTTGATGGTGTCTGATTGCCTTTTAAGTCATCTATCCAGAACTAGACCAAGGGCTGGGCACCTCCTCCTATGCCCAGGAGAAGACCCCCGGTCCACTTGCTGCTTGCTAAATAAATGCCAATCCACACCAGAAGTTGAATACCTCTGAGGGTTGGGGAGGGAGGGAGTGACAAGGAGGTTAAGTGGACTGAAGTCTTCAATAGAGGAGAAACAAGAGAGATTTCAGGGAACAGAAACTCTTCTTCTAACAAGTAAGAATTTTCCTCCATTCATCTTATGTCTGACAGGCTGACAGTGACATTGTTTGATTATGGGACATACAACCTCTTTCTTCCATGATAGGGAGTGTAAGACTGCAGTTGCAGAAGAGATAATTAAAATAAATCTTAAAACATTTAATTTTTATAAATAATGCTTATTACTTTGGTTCCAATGAAATTTTAAAAAGGAAAAAAAATGACAATATATTTCAGTTTCATAGACCATTCCAATATATTATCAAATTATTAATGGATAAGACTCTTAGTCTCTCAGCTTGCATCCATAGCTGAGCAATTCCTTCAGGTATCTGGGACTCAGAAGTCGGGAACAGACCTCCCACTGACATATTCTTGTGTTGTCATAAGCCAATTCATGGCTAGTCACAAGACCTTGAAATCTACAAAGGCAATCACTGGTATGAGGAACTTATCTGGAATGACAAGGGTAGTGTTAAAGAAAAAAATTATTCAATGACACTTGTGAAAGCACAGCAAGGTGGACATTTTTCAGGACATAGCCACAGATACAGAGGTCTTGCAGTGGGGAGGAGGGATTGGGCTCAACCCCAAATACAGCACGGGCAAGTGGGAATTTATAACCAAGGAGCAGGGTGGGGGTCAGTGGATAGAAGATTAGAGGAAACATCAGGGGTAAGGAGGATTCTAGCTAAACCCATTCTTGCCGAAGACAGGCCTGGGTGATCAGATACCCACTGGGGGTTGGAGGAGGGAGGATGAGAAACCTGACCAAATAATGAGGATGATCAGATAGCAAGGATGGAGGCTGGGGTTCTTGCTAAACTATCTTAGCAGAGTTTTTGCTAAAACTGGATTTTACAAGGAAGTGCACAGATGGGCCTAGCAGAAGATTCAAAAGCCTGGCTAACATTTGGCCAACCAAAGAGTCTTTGTCAGTAGGTTAACTAATGTCTTCCTGGGGAATGGAGAGGAAGCAATGATAAGAAAAGCTGACAGCATGAATGCTTGTTATTGTAAATTTGGGAGGACACATTTATTTGTTGTGTGTTTGTTTAAACCCAACCTCATTCTGAAAATAATTGGAGGAAGTCCTTACACGTAACACAGCAAGATAGAAAATAAAAATAAACTTAAAAACTGGGCCAAAGAGAAAACAAGCTGGAATAACAAGATGAAAACAAAACTTTAAAAAGTCCTCAAGCAGAAAAACATGCTGTGAAATTCTACATGATTATTCCAGTTGGGCTACAAACTTATTTCTCAGCAGGATGCACTAATTTGGGGGAGGCACATCAGCCAGCCCCCAAATTAGCATTTGGGCTCATTTCCATGCGGTGGGTAAAGCGAGGCAGAGATGTTATTCATATGAGTAGAGATCTGTCCCTGGAAGAAAAAGACACTCATGTTTTTCCTTTAAAAAAATGTTTAAGCCTTGGTTTTCGTTTGATCTGCGAGAGTCTCCATGAAAAAACTTCAAAGCCAGTTCGATGTGCTGTGGTTGGTGTGCTCATTCACTCCTTCAGCGATGATGTGCTGAGCACCCATCAGTTGCCAAGAGCCATGCGAGGTGCTGGAGGTAGACGTAAAAATAGCCACGGCCGCCTCCCACATCCAGCTTGGGGAGACAGACAAGCAAAAGGCCAGTGACTCAGCAGGGGCGTGGGTGTTGATAAAGATGTCCCTGCAGCGTGGGGTGTACACGCAGAGTTGGGGAACAGGACACTGTGGGAAGGACGGTAGCAGGGAGAGGACAGTCCCAAAGAGGTAGAAACTGATATCTTTGGCCTCTGTGATTTATTTCACTCACTCATTCATTCATTCATTCAAGAAGACCAGAGACTGACAAAGCCATATCTCCTGGATTTCATGGTCAACAGGCACATCTTGGCAACCTCACACCTTTCTAGCTTACCCATGTTCTCACTCCCACTACAGCTGCTATTCAATCACAGAGAGGTTGGTAGTCATATCTATTCCCATTCTAAGAGTGAAATTTATCAGATAATTTTTATCCCTCAAAAAAAAAGATTTTGCCTCTATCCTACTATCCACTACTATTGTACTACCACAAATACCATAAAGGGAAAAATGTCAGATTGGAAAAAGCCCTGGAACCTGAGAGCAGAGGATTTTTATTCAGTTCTTCGCCCAGGCATTTTGAGTTGTGTGACCTTTAACAAGTCAGTCAGCCTCTCTGAGCCTCAGCATCCACATCGCAGAATGAGAATTAAATGAATAGGTGCAAAGTGCTTAGTACCCAGAGAATGTTCGGCAAATGTCAATAAACATTTGTTTTCACTGTATGCCAAGGGGATAGGAGAAGAAATATATAACCCTGCATACTAGAGGCATACCCCAATGTCCACGAGCTCAATGGCACCCACTTTCATGCTCATAGGATCTCAGGGCCTCATTCCCAACCCCTGCATGAAAGCTGATCCCCATGTAAATGATCCTCACAATTTTCCACAAACCAGTCTGTCAGATACAGTCATTACTTGGTATCATATCCAGTCTTCAAAGAGGGCTTCTAATGGTCACAACCTCTCGATATTTTCACACTTGCAGAAGTCCCCTCTAAAACTAAACCTGGGTTTCCACCGTGACTCCCTTTGACCAACAGAATGTGGCGTAAGGGATGCTATATAATTCCCAGGATGAGCATTAAGATATAATACCTTCAGTTTCTCTATTACTTCCTGAAATGCTCTCTCTTGGAACCCAGCTGCCATTGCTGCGTGAAGCCCAAGCCACTTGCAGAGGCCACAGAGAAGAGAGCCAAGTCCCTCCAGACATCAGCCCTAGACAAGCCCCCAGTTGACAGCCCACACTGACAGCTGAGCATGTGAGTGGGCCGTCTTGGATATTCTAGCCCAGTTGAGGCCTCTTGTGACTCCAGCCCCAGCTGGTCTCACATGGAGAAGAACCATCCCACTGAGCTCAATCACACCACAGAATTATAAGAGATAACGGAACAGTCGTTTTAAGCCTCTGTGTTTTGAAGGGGTTTGTTACATAGCAACACATCATTAAAATAGCTAGCGCTTGTTGTATTCTCTGTCTCACACTTGCCCATGTGTAAGGCTGGCAAAGACACCCAGAGAAGCACCACTGGCCCTCCTAAGGACTTGAATGTCCAGAGCAAGGGTTGGCTGTTGAAGGTCCCAACCTTTCCAATGTTCTGCGTGGTGTGCAGAGGCAGAACTACCTTTGACCCTGGGGCCCCATGCTAATTCTGCGTGGGCCAGAGTCTCCAAAGCCAGTCTCACTCAGAAACGGCTTTTGACTTTGTCTACAAAAGGCCTCAAAATTAGTCCAAGGGGTGCTGGCAGTGCCCTATTCTGTGCCTTGGAGCATAGAAGACAACTTCCAATTGCCAGCATGTGAGTAGATGGCTTTTTCTAGGACTTTGGAAGGCTGCTCTGCCCAGTGCCTTCTGGGGTTTGGTGTATAAATATCCCAGCTTTCCCCACTCCACAAGGTAATATAATGCTGAGGTATCTGTTCTTCATCATTTTCCAGAGTTTACCCCTGGGATTAAGATTCAGTGCTTGCTATGGTAGTAGGCTTTAAAATGTACCCTCTGTGGCTTGCTTCTCTGGGGAAACCCAAATGAAGTCTTCCATATGAAACATATCCCATTCTGTTCCTGTTTAAATCTTCGCATCTCCACACTTTAGCACATATTGATTTATTTAATTTTAAATAAGCGAATAGACTCCTACTTAAAGATAAGTTACTTACCAGCTCAGTAAACGGTTACTGAACTCCAATTTGCTCATTTGTACAATGAATGCCATAGCTGTCATGCACACTATTCTGAGGTTATTGTAACCTCAGAAAGGGTTTCCATAATTCTCTCCACCACATAGCAGGTGTTCAAGTATCTACATTTATTGAGCACTTACTATAAGATAAATGCATTATAAGCATTAGACATATATTAACTCATTTACTCTTCACAACAACCCTCCTGGGTAGATATTATCATTTGCTTCATTCTGTAGAAGGAAAGGAGGCTAAGAGAGATGCATTAACCACATAGCAGCAGGTGGTACACTAAACCTCAACACCTTAGTACATAAATGGTTCCTCCTATTTCTCCTGAGAATCCTCTGAGGTAGGTGTCCTATCCCTATGAGGTAAGGGCACAGAGGCCTAGAGAGGTGCCCAAAGGCACACAGCCCATCAGCAGTGGTGCCACATCTGTCTGATTCCAGTGCCCTTTCTCTTCCCTCCAATCGATTCTTATCCATCACCCATCATGACATTGGATCTATTCTAAAACAACCTCTCCTGAGTTTTGGTAAGAATGACAGGAGTAACTTATTTGAAAGAAAGGGCATTTTGTGGTAGGAGAAGGTTTTAATTTTGTTCCTTTGACTGTCAGCTCCCAAAATATACACACAATTAATGAACTCATTAAAAGCATTGTTACTCAAATTATTTTTTCCTGGATCCCACAGAAATTGTGATTGGTTTATAATAACTGCTGCTGTGGCACAAATTACCTTTAGCAAACATCAGACATGCTTACTACTTTTACCAAGTGGAGGGATGCCTGTAGAAGGCCTTCGCCAGGGGGATGTTGCCAGTCACAGCATTGGCTTCTACAGTTAGACCTTTGAACATCAAGATCAACCCTGCCTAGGTGAGCTCCCCTTGAAGTCAAACTTACGGATAGAAATGCAACTTAAAAATAGTAGCTGGACAGTTATGTGTGTTTTTTTTTGGTTGTTATTTTTGTTTTGTAGTTTTGTTTCTCGTTTTGTTTTGTTTCTATAGTGTTTTTTCTTTTTTTGTTTTGTTTTGCTTTTTGCCAAAGGGACCTTTGCTTTATAAATAATTTTGCTTAACGTTGTTCAATTGCAGCTCTGCAAAACAATGCAAAGGCTCTAGATAAGGTTGTATCGCACCAGTTTTCAATGCTAACCTTGGGCAAGTCATATAACATATTTAGACATCATTTCTGAAAGAAATGAGGGAGTAGGGGGACAAGAGAAGGAGAAAGAGGAGAAAAGTAAGATCAGGGTAAGAATAGGAGAGGGAAAAAAAGAAAAAGGAGAAACAGAAAGGAGGACCAGGAAAAGGAGAGGAAGAGGAAGAAGAGGATTAAAGGAAAACTCAAGAGATTGACCATAGTCCTCAGGCCATCCAGGCTCAGGACGTCTGTGATTCTTGAACAGCATGTGAGACTGATCTTCCACTTCTGATGGGCACCATGTTTTCAGTGCCATCTCTGTCCTTGTATACACACAGGCATGCAGATGAGCCCGGTGGCCACACTGCTGTCAACCTCAAAACTCCCTCCCATGTGGACATAAACAGATCTGCAATATCTGACCTAGAATTGTGGCAGCTGGGAAGAGTTGCACATTATGCAAAACCAGGGTAGGAAAAGCCCCCTGTTGCACTGACTCCACCCTTGGCCACAAGATTGGCTGTGGCCAGTGGAACGTGGGTGGAAGTGACATACACCACTTCTTCCAGAACCTCCTGTGCCCTGGCACCTGTCCCAAGAGTGGCCATCCCTTCATCCTGCAAAGACCATGGTAAGAGAGCAGCAGCAGGAACAAGGTCTGAGCTGGCCCAGGAGAGGAGGACAGCAGTAGCAAAAACTGAACTTCATTATTGTGAGCCGCTGAGAATTGGGGTTGCTCCTGCAGAGTTACTGTCTTATTCCAGTACCTACTGGTCACAAGGAACCTCGGGGCTGGGGACAAGTGTGGGGAAATCACCTGCTGCAGGACATAAGGATTCAACATCCTTCAAACACACTCCAACTGATGCCCAGCTCAGAGCTCCTGGTTCCCAATGAGCTGGTTCCTGCTGGACATTCTTGCTCCAGGTATCTCTTCTTGTTCTGAATAGGCTAACCTGGCCTCCCCTTAACTTCTGATCCTGCTGGCAGGTAGAAGCCAAGCTGAGCTTTCTCCCAGGGGCTTTTTTCTCATATAGGTGAGAACTTCCAATTTGAACTATAAATTCGCACACAGCACAAAGGACTTGCCTGAACATTGTGCTAAAAGACTGGACCATACCCTAGCCTGACTTCTGCATGTACTAAGTTGAGTCCTTGAAGTGTCCCCATGCCAAGTCTCTGCTCAAGAAAAGCAACGCGGCCAAACCACAAGATGTACATTGTCCCAACCCACATTGCTGAACCATTTTCAGCAATTCTCCACTTAGCCTCCTCCTACAATTTTCCATTTCTACATAACCCCTAGTCCCTTTTCTGCTTTCCCTTTTTCTCCTTCCATAGTCCCTTTTTATTCTCTCTCTGCTCTCCCTTGACAGACCTCAGTCACCTTTGTCTTAGTTGGAGCTGAGCTCAGTTTATACTGGAGTCTGCCTTCTCTAACGTAGTAAACTAAATAAAGTCTGTCTTGCCACTTTTAACAAGTGTTCAGTGTGTTTCTCTGACATCAGGGACCTCTGCTGGGGACCCCATGAGGTAGGTGTCTTCCATTTCTCGGGAATTTCCATTTCTTCCCTGGAAGTATCTTCTTCCCATCAAAGTGCACCACTGCCTGGCACTCCACTGCCAGGCCTGTCATAAACTGCCTTCCAGGCTCACGTCCACCCACCTGCCTTTGCATCCAGCGTGCTCTCCACCAGGAAAACCCTTCCTCTCTCAGCCTGTGGGCCTCCTCTGGATGTGCAGAGCCCAACCCAGCCTCAGAATCAGGGCTCTCATCCTGAGGAAGGAAACAGACAAGCTGAGCAGTAACACTCGCCAAGGGGCCATCTGTTGAGGAGGTTCATGGAAGGAGGTGCAGAGGTTCCATACAGAAGCAACAGCTGGAGAAAGGTCTGGAAGCAAGGAAAAAAATAAATGCATGCATGTAGAAAAATGCTAAGACATTTTAAGAGAGGCCAGGTAGGATATGAAACTGTAGAGTTGAGTGGAGCCTGAGCCATAAGAGTGCTTTCAGCAGGTGAAAGTCGAGTGAGAGGCGTAGAACGACCCTGGCCTTCATCACAGGGAAGGGGTGAAGGGAAAAAAATCTACCTTATTTAATTCTTGCTACCCAGCACTTAACAAGGTTCTTGCCCAGTTAGTCATTGGCAAAGTCTTGGCAAATGTCTAAACGTCAACATTTACTGGAGGGTTACTCTATGCCTCGTACTCTGCTAGGTACTCAATAAACATGCCTCAGTTTATCTTCAAAAGGAAGCTAACGGGGAGACACTAAACTTATCCTTTTTCTACACGGGAGAAAGCTAATGCTTAACTTAATCCTATAATTCTGCAATGGGGTTGCAGAGTAAGAAATGGCAAAGCCAGGATCAGACTAGGGATCTGGCTTAAAGCCCCCACAGCTGTAACCACAGTGGCCCGCACTCCCCAGGCTCCCTGAGGAAATCGCTTGAGGGGCTCGACAAACACACATTACCAGGAACTGTCCGCTGGGGGTCCCAGCAGGCTGCCAGTTTTTTTTTTTTTTTTTTATATCATAGGTACATTTTATTTCTATATAAATTTTAGAATCACCTTGCTTGACTTTTGATTACAATTGCATTGACACCATACATCAAATTGACAAAAATTTCCATGTTAAGAATATTGCAAGAGCTCCAGGTGATTCTTATCTGAAGGGAAGTTTGGAAAACATCCGGAAATAATGAAAAGTTTGGAAAACATCCGGAAATAATGATGTTTGTCAAAGTGAACCACCTAGACCAAAACTGACAGTACAGAAGAGGATCTGAGAGATGTGCACTGATGCCAGTAGAGGGCAGGAGGAGAGAGGGGACATCTGGCCCTCCCTGGGTGTCAGGATCCCAGGGGCAGGCAAGAGCCATCAGTCCCCACCAGGCACCGCTGCAAATACCTAGAACTGCAGAAAGGAGGAAAGGAAGATGCAGGAAGATCTGGGGGACTACTGCTCAGGAGCAAGGAGCCTTCTGGAAGCCTTCTCTGGAGTGGAGGCTGAGTCAGTTTGCGGAGGAAGGATGCCTAAGTTCTTCCTGATAATCAAGCCATCAGGGATGTTTCTCACATCCAGCCTGAGTCTCTCCTTAAGGCAGCCCCACATAGTTGCATGCATCACCTGACATCAGGAAGGAGCCCTGGGGTGGCTGCAGCTCAGGTGAAGTTGGTCAGCCTGCCCCTGTTTGCCTTACTCTTCTCCCCATCCCTGTTCAGGTCCCACCAGCTCCTCTTTCTTAATTTCATCTCCCGTGTCTGGCCTCTAGCCTTGAAGATGGATCGGGGTCATCTCAGTTTGAACTGCAGCATCAATATGGACTCTGGCTCAGACAAAACTCCCTGGCTTCTCTCCTTCCCTGGTGAGCCCCTCCTAAGCCCTTCCTGCTCCATCTGTGGAGCCTGCCAGTCCCTCAAAGACTGAGCCCCCACTGGGAGAAAATGCTGCCACTAACCCAGGACTTTCTCTAAAGGCTGGTTGTGTGAGCCATTTGGTGGAGACATAAGTGAATGTAATTGGCATATGCTTTGCCTAAATCAAGCTTCTTACATTTTAATGTGTAAATGAATCACCTGAGAAGCTTATTAAACTACAGCTTCTCGTCTGGGGAGGGGATCAGCAGGAGGTGGAGATTCTACATTTCTAAGGAGCACTCTGGTGATTTTACGCCACTGGTTGAGCGCCCTCACTTGAGTGGACAGGCAGCACTGCAGCCCATCTCCAGGCATAGTCAGCCAGAGACTCACCATCCTGGACGCCCACCCTGACCTCCCACCCTGACCTGGACCGGCAGCCTGCCCTGCTTACAGTTCCATAGTGATTACCACCTACATAGCAATCATCTGCATCTGCACAAAACACAGAGCTCTCTGAAGGCAAGAATTGGGTCTTCTAGCTCTCCGTTCCCACTCCCTGGGACATTTCATAGTAAGCTTTCAACTGGCATGTGTTGAATGAATTTGTGCAATGAATGAATGCAGTATGTCTGGGTAGATAAAATTAAATGCACCAAAGGTCTAGAGCAGGAGTTGGCAAACTTGTACTGTGAATGGCCAGATAGTAAATATTTCAGGCTTTGCCAGCCATATGGTCTCTGTCACAACCACTCAACTCTGCCGCTGTAACAAGAAAGCAGCCACAGGCAACGCGCATATGAATAGGTGTGTCTGGGTTCCAATGACACCACTTACAAATCTGGCTGTGGGTTGGACTTGGTCCAAGGGACATAGTGTGCCGACTCCCTAGCTTAAAGAATTGTCTTGTTAATTTGAACAAGCTATCACGTTTGATTACTTGTGTTTTATGTTTTATACATTGTCAACCAGTTATTTTGCTGAATTACATAGGCCTACAAGGATTACTGGACAGAGAATTTAATCCTCTGTGAAGCAAGGACACGGTCCATCTACTTCACACCTCTCAATTCAGTTTCTGACACAAGCACCTAAAAGAAAGTGGTGTCCCTCTGTGCTTAAACAATACTGAGACCTCAACTTTCCTCGCAGACTTGCCTTGGTTTACTCTTGCCACTCTTAGCTTTCCTCTGAGCTCAGGAAGCAACCCTACGCCAAAGCTTCAGCTCAGAGAAAGCAGATGCCCTTTGGGACTCTAGCCCAGGCCCAGCCCACTCCCCCTGGCCATCAAAGGGGAGAGTAGGTGAATGTAGTTGAGAGAGGGGCCATTAGCAAGTATTAATATCAAGCACTGGTACAACCTGCAAAGCATTCTACCACTTTTCCTTTCTCTCCTTCTTTCTCCCATCATCAGCTAGAGGAACACATCGCCTGCCAGGAAGATGGTCTGATTGGAGAGCAGTGATGGCTGTCAGGCAAGGTCTGTTGGCTTCCTTTGGAGAGTGACAAGCAATGTAATGAGCTCACAGATCACACCTTCTTGTCCACCTGTTCCCACCAGATTGGCTTCTCGCTTTGCAAGATTCCTCAGGCAGCTCTCACAGGACAAAGTGACACCTCTGCACTTCAGAGCAAACAGCTTCAGTCCTAATCCCGCATTAACACTTGACATATATAACATATAACACTTGACACTTCACACATTTCTTCCTGGAGCCATTTCACCTACCCTGGTGTTTCCCAGATCCGGACAGGTGCAGATCTGTGACGTCTTCACCAGCCCAAAGGTGAAACGAGAAAAAGTGTCTGAAAGCCCTTTCCTGTTACCACTACCATTAATGTGTCCAATTCCAATTC
Source organism: Microcebus murinus (assembly GCF_040939455.1). Lineage (NCBI taxonomy): Eukaryota > Metazoa > Chordata > Mammalia > Primates > Cheirogaleidae > Microcebus > Microcebus murinus. The sequence continues at coordinate 32,834,710 of NC_134110.1, read as the reverse complement.
TTGTCCTTCTGAGTCCTTGTCAAAGCCTTTAATTATGTATTCATGCGTATGTTTGCTTATTTAATATCTGTCTTCCTAGAAGTCTGTACTTTTCATGAGAAAACTATGTTTGTTTTGTTCTTTTCTGTATGTCCAGTGTGAAGAATGATTTTCAGAATATATCACAGCTTGTATGGCACAGCAGGTCCCAGTGCTAGGTCACCATCATTATTATCAAACCCTGTACCAGTGGCTTCCACATGACTGTCAGACCTACCCCAAGCCAAACAGTGTGCCTGCTGTATACCAAATGCTTTATTAGCATTTTTTGGAATAAATATATGAATGTAGAAAGTTTTTCATAAAGCTAAGCTTAGTTTAAAAACTTCATTTTAAGAGTTTGTCCTTTCTACTTTCTAATATGAAAATATATTTTCTTTTAAAACACAATGATGGTAAAAGAAAAAAAATCTCACTATTAACATCTTATTTAGCAAACTAAAAACATTGGCAAACCATGTCAGTCTCAAAATTATTTTGAAACATCAAAAGTTCATCAAACAAGGATTCATGCACCTTTGCTCTACAATATCTTTCATTATCAAGGTATAATTCACACAGCATAAAATTCATCCTTTTAAAGTATACAATTTAGTGGTTTTTGGTACATTCATTAAGTTGTGTAATCATCACCGTTATATAATTCTACACCATTTCCACCACCCCAAAAGAAAGCTAATACTATTAGTAGTCAGTCCTGATTTCTCTCTTCCCTGATCCTCTGACAGAGAGGACCAATCTGTTTTCTATCTCTTTGGATTTGCTTATTTTGGACATTTTATATAAATGGAATTATGTATTATATGTCTTTTTGTGTCTGACTTCTTTCAATTAGCATAATATTGTCAAGGATCTTCCATGACGTACCAGTACTTTATTCTTTTTAATGGCTGAATAATATTCCTTTGTATGAATATACCACATTTTATCACATTAACTGCAATGTAAGTTATATTTAACTCATGCTAGTTCTGAGCCTGGGGCCTTCTGAAGCAAAACCTGGGCAAAATCCTACAGTCGGTCCATGAAAATCTTACTTGTTGATGTTCTTATTGTTGTGATTAATACTGATGATTTAATTCTAAAAATGTGGATTAAATTAATAGAAGTCAATTCCAAAATTTTTATTAAATTAGAAAGGATCATTTTGTTTTTGAAATTTTTATTCTATTTTTGTAATAAAACACCATGGCCCTAGTGAAAAATTTTTTTCTAGTGTGGCAGTTGATGTGTTATTCATTTACCAATTGGGTTGTTTCTCCCTTTTGGCTGGGATGAATAATATTCCTGTGAACATTCATGCACAAGTTTTTGTTAGAAGACCTGTTTCACATTATTTTGAGTAATAGAATTATTGGGTTATATGGTAACTCTATGTTTAACAATTTGAAGAACTGCGAAACTTTTTTCCAAAGTGGACTCACCATTTTACATGACCACCAACAATTATGTAGGTTCCAATTTCTCTACATATTCACCGACACTTGTTATTGTCTGTTTATTATAGCCATCCTAGTGGGCATAAAGTGATATCTCACTGTAGTTTGAATTTACATTTCCCTGATGGCTAATGATGGTAAGCATTTTTTCATGTGCTTGTTGGCAATTTGTATATATTCTTTGGAAAAGTGTCTGTTTAAATCGTTGGCCCATTTTTAACCAGGCTATTTGCCTTTTTGTTTGTTGAACTAAGTGTTATTAATATATTTTGAATACTAATCCCTTACCAAATATGTGGTTTGAAAAGATTTTATCCCTTTCTATTCGTTGTTTTTAACTTTCTTGACAGTGTCCTTTGAACAAAAGTTTTTAATTTTGATAAAGTCTAATTTATCTATTTTTTTCTTTTCTCACTGTGTTTTTTGACTGGGTATATCTAAGAAACCATTGCTTAATTCAAGATCACAAGGATTTGCAACTATGTTTTCATCTAAAAGTTTTATAGATTTAGCCCTTACATTTTGATCTGATTCATTTTCAGTCTATCATCCATTTTGAGTAAATTTTTACATATGATATAAAATAGTGGTTCAAATTCTGTCCTTGGCATATGAATATCCAATTGTCCCAACATAATTTTTTTCAAAGAATATTCTTTACTCCATTGAATTGTTTTATCACTCTTATCAAAAATTAATTGATCATAAATGTATGAGTTTATTTCTATACTTTCAATTCTATTCCATTGATCTGTGTCTATCCTTATGCTAGTATCACACAGTCTTAACTACTCTCGATTCATAGTAACTTCTGAAATCAGGAAGTGTGAGTCCTTCATTTTGTTTCTTTTCAAGATTGTTTTGGCTATTCTGGGAACATTTCATTTCCTTGTGAATTTTAGGATCAGCTTATCAATCAATATCTCCCCTGCACTATCTTATGGAAGCTTTGCCACAATTATGAATGTCTCCAGAAAGAGAGAATGATTCAGGTCATGATGGGTAGCAGTGTGTGAAGGAGCCTGGCCAGAAGCCTGAGCTTCTTCCAAGACCAGTTCTTGCTTTGGCAAAACCACGGAAAGGCTGGAGAACCCCAAGTGGATGGGGCCCACACTGATAATGTGGAACTCTTCATCTTGAATTCCACTTGTCACTGAGCCTCTGGTACTCACGTTTCCAGGGTTTCTGCCCATTCTGTGTCTTTGTCTAGAGAAATGCCAGTGATTGTTAAAAAGCCTTGTGACTGTAGATGCCCAGGGCACACTGTGGTTGCCCATCATGGCCCTCCTTACACTACTGCCATTGGTTAAGTCTTCTTCACATTTGGGATATGACAGAGCTGGACACAAAGCCCTTTTTGGCATTCATGACTTTCCTTCCCAAGCTGTATCCCTCTCTCTGGGCTCTGGTAAACAGACGTCACACTTTTGCATCCTCCTAAGGTCCCGGATGTCTGTCTTCCAGGAGAATGCAAGACAGTTATGGTGGTGGTGGGGGTGGGAGGATAATAAAATCACAGAATATCAGCATCCAAGGATGTCCTAAAAACTTCCCAGATTGAGAGTGTAAATTGGTGCAAACTAGGGAGCCAATGGCAATCTCTAATAAAGCATATGCACAAGCAATTCCCAGCTGTCCACTCATAGGTATACTGCCCAGAAAAATGCTCCAACATGGGCATAAAAGACATGTACATAGAAGTTCATGGCCACAGGTTGTGTAAAAGCAAACACGTGGGAAGCTCCTGACTGTCCTTCCATAAGGGAATGCATCAATGATTTGTGACCTTGTAGTGCAATGAAATAGTACATGGAAGATAAAAAAAAAATGCACTGATATGCAAGTGGAGGCACAGGTGCATTTTAACATTTACTACTGAGGGGGGAGAAGGCAGGTTACAAAAAGACATAAAAAAAAGGCTGTACTGCTGGCTTAGTTAACTCAGACTGCCACACCAAAATATCATAGACTGGGTGATTTAAATAGCAGGTTATTTAAATAGTGACTTAAATAACAGAAAATTTATATATTTTCACAACTTTGGAAGCCAGAAGTCTGAGATCAGAGTGCCAGCATGGTCAGAGGCTGGTGAGGGCTCTCTTCCTGGTTTGTCAGCAGCCCCCTTCTCACTGTGTGTTCACTTCGCCTTCCCTCAGTGTGTGAAGAGAGAGAGAGAGAGAGAGAGAGAGATCAAGCTCTCTGGTGTCTCTTCGCATAAGGACACTAATTCCATTCATGGGAACTTCACCCTTATAACTCAATCACCACCCAAAGGCCCCACTTCCTAATACCATCATCTTTGGGATTAGGGCTTCATCGTGAATCTAGGGGGGCACATTCAGTCCATAACAATACCAATTCTGGACCCCTACTTGGCAGAGGGGACCATGTGGGACTAAGGCACAGAGAAGGTCATAAGCTTGCTCCTGGCTCCAGCTGGCTACATCAGAGCAGGCCTGCTCAGTCCCAGCCCAGTCCTTCTCTGCCATGCCATGTTGGCATTCAGCAGCAATGCCCATTCCTGTCTGTGCAATTGTTATACTTACAAGAATTTGTATTATTAATATCAATTTTTTTTAGAGTGCTGCCCTCTGCTTTGTCCCATACCCACCCACCTGCCTAGGCTCAACTGGGGCTTCTTTTACTCTGCCTCTCCTCTCTGTGCTCAGGAAAGAGATGCTCTTGGTCTCTTATGCATGACTTCATGTCCCTGTGCCTTCTCCCAAGAGCTGTTTGCTCCTGTGTATTTATTTAGTCTATAAACGTGTGTTGAACACCTACTACATGCCAGACACTATGCCCGCACTTTGGATTCATAAATAAAATGTGGTCTCACCTCTAAAGGTGTTTGTGTCTTAGTGATGAATAGCATAAAAACCTATGTGCCAGACATGGTTCTAAGTGCTTTACAGGAACAAATTCACTTAACACAACATTGACAGTCCCATTTTGAAGATAAAGAAACTGAGGCAAAGAGGTTTAGGTAAACTGCCTAAGGTCACATAGCTATTAAGTGGCGGGGCCAGGATTTGAACACATGGAATGTAGCTTCAGAGTCTAGTCATGGAAAACTGTCACCAAGCATGCAAACAAACAAAGACAGGTCACTGGGATGAGTACTATGAGACCCAAAGCTAGGGGGAATGTGGGAACCCAGAGGGGAAGAATGTTCAGGAAAGACTACCTAGAGGAAGAGCCCTTCTTCAGGCTGAGTCATGAGGATGACTAGAACTTAGCCAGGTGGATTGGACAGAGGCCCTTGAGACTAAGGGAAAACCACATGCAGAGAGACCCAGGGTGCAAGAAAGTAAGCACACCAGCATCTTCTAAAATTTTTGATGAAGCAGGACTAGAAGGATTGAGGAAAGGAACTGGTGGTGATCAGACAGAAATCCAAAATGCAGTTGGTCCATTTCAAAATCATTTCTGTTTCTGTATAAGGCAACGTAATATATATAGCTTAGTGGCTCAGTACCCAGGGTTTGGACTCAGGGATTTCTTGGGTTCAAATCTCAGTTCCAATGCTTCTTAGCTGTATGAATTTGGATCTTATCATGTCCCGCATTCTCATCTGCAAAATGAGAATAAAATCAGAATAATGTCATGCCTGCCTGATAGAGTTGGGGTTAAGATGAAATGAGTTAACACATGTAAGTCAATACGCTGTTTTACGACAGCGCTTGGAACCTGGTGGGTGCTCATGATCACCATCAATATTTGTTCATTCATGTATTTGTTTAGCTTACTTAATGTTTACAGGGCCATTTGCTTGGAAAATGCAGCTGTGGGTGGAAAGTCCTGAAGCTCATGTTTTGAGCTATTCTTGCCAGAAAGTGAACTCAAGGCTAGTGTGGGGAGGGATATGCTTCCAGCCTGTCACTTGGAGTAAGGCAAGATGTCCCCACATGTCCCTTTCTGATGACAGCAAACAAGGCCACTGCTGAAAGACAAGGACTTCTATTAACAAGGAGCACAAAGGAGCTCAGCATATTAACATCTGACTTTGCAGAAGGAGAGACAAGGGCACTGAGTAGGTCTAGGAGACAGATCCAGCCTCAGAAGCCCTTGGTGGCATCACAGTCAGCAGAGAGAAGTTCTCTGGGGGATTCTGGCAGCAGGTCACACTGGAGCCTGCAGGAAGGACCCTGATAGTAATAATCACAACGTTACTATCATTGCTATTTTTGACAATTGGGTCCTAACTTACATTTCTAGGTTTTACAATCAATGGGCACTTATATCTATTATTTTATTTGAACCCCACCATACCCTAGCAAGTGAGCAGAAGCTGGTCTTATTTTTTCTTTTCGTTGATTTGCAAATGGAGGACCAGTTAGGTGAGCTGCTTAGGGGCAAATCTGGAATCCTAATCAAGACTTTCCGCACCTCAGGCCAAAGATCTTTGTCCTTTAAATATATCCCTCCTCTTTTCTGATGGTGCCCAAAGTACAGACAGGCGCCAAGCTAGTTCAGGTTCAACTTTTTTTTTTTAGCGTATTATGGGGGTACAAGTGTTAAGTTTACATGTATTGCCCATCCTCCCCATCTCCCTCGAGTCAGAGCCTCAAGCGTGACATTCCCCACACGGTGCAGATCTCACTCATTGCGTTTGTATATACCCATCCCCTCCCCCCTCCCACCTGCCCGACATCCGATAAATGTTATTCCTATATGTCCACTGAGGTGTTGATCCGTTAATACAACTTTTAAAATAAGAATTCACCATCTGTGCCACTGAAGCGAGCTGGCAGTGGCATGTCTGCTGCAGCCTGAGTGCCCTCCATTAGGGACGCTGTGGAGGAGAAGGAATCCTACACCCCACCCGTTGTAGGCTGCACTAGGTCAAGGGTTCCCAGGCTTTGGAATTTGATGGATCAATAAGATTTGAAAGAGTATTTGAAACATAAGGTTGCCAACTTTATGTTTTGCCAATTGAGAACATAAAAAACAAATAACAAGAAAAACTTTAGCATATAATATCACAAAGAAAGGATATGTCAGCATTTCCTTCCTCCATACCCCCCCAAAAAGTAGAAAGAACTCAATATGAGATAAAGGACATTCCTTGCAAGATAGAAAAGTTCAAATCTTAAACTGATGCACATCCCATTCAGGGCTGCTGTGTATGGTTGTACAGGTTGTGCACTGTACAACTCCTGTGTTGGAGGTATACCATTCATTAGAGCTATTCTGCCCTTATTTTCTCATTTTTTGCACAGACCAGAAGAAATTTTTCAGGAGGTAAACTGGGCAGATCAGAGTACCTTCTATCTTGTTAATTCTGTAATCTGCAGTGCTCTAAGGGAATGTGAAAACCTTCTGGTACAGAAACTTCAAATTGTACTTCAAGGATCACAAGGGAATCCACCAAGTCTTTTCCAGGGCCACTTGCTCTAAGCAGAGCTCTAATTCCTTTTTTATAGCAGCCTTCCACGCAAGCACTTATTGAAGAAATTATTTTGCAATGATGTATTATTATTAACTAAAGTCTGTAGTTCATTCAGATTTCCTTGGTTTTTAGTTAATTACCTTTTTCTCTTCCTAGTCTCATAGATAGATAGAGAATCAACTGGTAGAAACATAGGAACAGGAAGAATCAGAAGATCCAGACTCAAAAATGTTTATGACGAAAGAATTAGCTGAAGCCTTCCATCTGTCTCATTAAGGTATTATTTGCTAAGCTTGAGGAGCAAGATTCTGATATTGAGTGGTTTATGAAGGTTTACTGTGTAGTGAGAACATCAGCTGCTACAAGGCCATTTATGATGAAAAAAAAAATAAGGCTGTGCAAACAGCCCTAGATACCTTTCTCAAGAAACTGACTTCAGTGTTAAGCTCCACTCCTCCATCGACAGAACCAAATTCCGGTTCTCCAGCACCATCTCCATCGTCATCTTCTGATTACTGTTACCCTGTCTTCATGCCTCAAAAATTCCCCTTCCAGTCTATTTGTGCAAATATCTATTGATGCAACATTGGGCGAGTGTTAACCTTTAATATTCTTTCTTGAAATTTCTCCTATCTCCTATCTAAAATTTTTGTATAAGTTTGTTTTTGTGTTCTGTTTGAATTAAAAGAAAGATCACAATAGTTTCTGTAACTTATTATTACAGCATGGGGATCTTATTATTATAGTATTACACTCTATTATTATTGCCACGTATGAGCCATTATATTAATAGTATTGTTGTTATTGTTATTATTATTACCATTTATGCACTATTCACCAGCGATCTGAGTTACATACAAATCCGACCTAAAGACATTCTCAGGAATATAATCTCACCCGTAACCTGGGGCCACCTGTATATGTAACATAAAAATCACCATTTTAATAATTTTTAAGCATACAGTGGCATTAAGCACATTCATATCACTGTGCAACCATCACCAACATCTGTCTCTAGTACTTCTTTCATCTTCCAAAACTGAAGCACTACACCCATTTAACAACTACTCCCCATCCTATCCTCCCCACAGCATCTGGTAGCCATCGTTCTAATTTCTCTATGAATTTGACTACCCTAGAAACTCCATATAAGTGGAATAATAAAATAATCTGTCCTTTTGATGGCTTAGTTCACTTAGCATAACGTCTTCAAAGTTCACCTGTGTCACAGCGCATTCAGAATTTCCTTCCTTTCTAAGGCTCAATAACGTTCCACTGTACATATATACCACATTTTGTTTGTCCATTCATTGTTCATCAACACTTGGATCACCTCCACATTATGGCCTTGCAAACAATGCTGCTACAAATGTGTGTACAGACATCTCTTTGAATCCCTGCTTTCAGTTCTTTTGGGTATACATCCAGAAGTCGAATTGCTGGATCATACAGTAATTCTATGTTTAATTTTTCTGAGTAACTACTGTACTGTTTTCCACAGTGGCTATACCATTTTACATTCCCACCAAGAGTGTACAAGATTTCCAATTTCTTCACATCTTCACCACACTTGTTATTTTCTGGGTTTTTTTCCCAATAGTAACCATCCTAATGGATGTGAGGCAATATCTTATCGTGGCTTTGATTTCTCTAACGATTTAGGCATTTCCCTAATGATCAGTGGTGCTGAGCATCTTTCTATGTACTTGTTAGCTATTTGTATACCTTCTTTGGAAAAATGTCTATTCAAGTGATTTACTTTAAAAAAAATTAAGTAGTTTTTGTTGTTACATTGCTTGCCCATTTTTTAAAAAAAATTGAGTTGTTTTTGATTATTGAGTTATAAAAGTTATTTGTATACTTTGGATATAGATCCTTCACTATATATGTGTTTTATAAGTATTCTCTCCCATTCTGTGGATTGGCTTTACTATATCTTAACATTATCTTTCTCAGAGCATAATTATTTAATATTAAGAAAGTCCGACTTATCCATTTTTGTCCATGTATCATTCTTTTATGTTGTATCTAAAAACCCATTAACAAACCCAAATAAATATAGATTTTCTCCTATATTTTCTTCTGGAAGTTTTATAGTTTTGTATTTATATTTAGTTCTATGATCTATTTTAAGTTTATTTTTGTGAAAGGTGTAAGGTATGTCTAATTTATTTATTTATTTGATATAGATATGCAATTTTTCCAGTGCTGTTTGTTGAAAGATTGTCCTTTCTTCAGTGAATTGCCTTTGTTCCTTTGTCAAAGATCAGTTGACTATATTCGTGTGAGTCCATTTGCAGAACCTATTCTGCTCTGTTGATTGATATGTCTGTTTTTTCACCAATATCACAATATAGCTTTATGGTATGTCTTGACATGGGATGTTGTTAGTCCTTCCAGTTTCTTTTTCTTCTTTTTTAGAATTGTGTTGACTATTCTTGGTCGTTTGCCTTTCCATATAAACTTTAGAATTATTTTGTTGCTATCTACAAAATACCTACTTGAGATTTTGATTAGATTATGTCGAATCTATAGATCAAGTTGAGAAGAATTGACAACTTAACAATATTGAATCTTCCAACCTGAGATTATAAAATATCATTCCATTTACTTAGATCTTTTTTATTTCTTTCATCAGAATTGTGTAGTTTTTCACATAGAAGTCTGGTACATATTTGTTAGTTTTATAGCTAAGTATTTTATTTTGGGGGTGCTATGACAAATGGTATTAATTTTTAAATTCCAAAGCCTAATTTTTCACTGTTGGTATACAGAAAAGCAATTGATTTCGTAAATTAATCTGTTGTCCTGCAACGTTGCTATATAATCACTTATTATTTCTAGGAAACTTTAGCTATTCTTTAGGATTTTCTACATAGACAAATACGTAGTCAGTGAGCAAAAACAGTTTTATTTCTTCCTTCCCAATCTGTATACTTTTTCTTTCCATTCTTTTGGTCTTTCTTTGTTGTATTGCACTAGCTAGGACTTCTAGTGTGACCTTGAATAAAAGTGGTAAGAGAGGACATCTTCACCTGATCTTAGGGGGAAAACATTAATTTCACTCCATTAAGTACAATGTTAGCTATTGGTGTTTTATTCCTAGTTTCCTGAGAGTTTTATCATGAATGATATTGTCAAAAGCTCTTCCTGCATCAATTGATATGATCGTATGATTTTTCTTCTTTAAGTGGTTTATATTGATTGTTTTGAAATGTAGAACCAGCCTTGCATACCTGGAATAAAGCTTACTTGATTGTAGTGTATAATTCTGTTTATATTGATACATTGTTGTATTTTATTTGCTAATATTTTCTTGAGAATCATGCCACCTACATTTAGGACAGATGTTGATCTGTACTTTTTTGTTGCTATTTCTTCATATAATTTTGGTACTGGAGTAATGCTGGCCTCATAGAATGAATTAGGATGTGCTTCCTGTGCTTCTATTTTCTGGTAGAGATTGTGGAGAATTTGTATCATTTCTTTCTTAAACATTTGTAGAATTCACCAGTAAAATCATATGACCTTGATGCTTTCTTTTTTGAAAGGTTATTAATTATGAATTCAAATTCTCTAATAGATAAATATAGGCCTATTCAGACTATTTCTTTTTGTGTCAGTTTTGGTAGCTTATGTCTTTTTAAGAAATTGGTCTATTTCTTCTAAATCATCAAAGAAAATGATTCTAATATTTCTTTTTATCTTTTAACAGCCTTCAGATTAGTAGCGGTGACCTCTCTTTCATTTGTGATATTAGTAATTTGTGTTTTCTCTCTTTTATTTTCATTTGGTTAACCTGGATAGAGGTTTATCAATTTTATTGATCTTTTCAAAGAATCAGCTATTTTTCTATTGTTCCTCTGCTTTCAATTTCATTGATTTTTGCTCCAATTTTTATTATATATTTTTTTTCTGCTTTGAGTTTAAATTACTATTCTTTTTCTAGTTTCCTATGATGGAGACTTAGATTATTGATTTTAAATCTCTCTTATTTTCTGATTTATGCATGTAATGCTATAAATTTCTCTCATAGCACTGCTTTTACTGCATCAAACAATTTCTAAGCTATATTTTCATTTTCATTTAGTTCAATAGTTTTTTAATATTTTTTTCTTCAGATTAGGGGAACTCTCAAGGTGAGGGCATTCTGGATCAGAGACACAGCCTGGCAAGGAGAAGTGAGAAAATGTGTCATGTTTATAAAATGCACATTAATTTTGTATGACAACAATAAAATATGGGAGGGGTGCCCATCAAGAAGAAAGACTAAAAGGTAAGAAGACAGATTATGAACACTCTCATGTGTTCTGCTACAAAGTTCAGGTATTAACTGGAAGTAATGGAGAATCAAACATTCTACTTATTAGTTTTGAATCCAGATACTATAGTACAGTCAGAACTCTATAAGTTATCTGTAAGTTTTACTATTCAGCATCTGCTCAGTGTAGCTTTACCAAGGCCAATCGTACAATGCCCCAGTGTCAGGGATATGTGGAATGTTAGTTCATGCTACAGAAGCCTAAGCAAAGGAAATAGGAATATATTTCTCATCCCCCAGATTACGCTAGGTTGCCCAGCTGTATACTCTCTGCGTACTGGAGAATTGCTCCTTACATAACAGGAACCATAATTTTTTATGTCTGTCTCCCCACACTGAGGGTTTGCATGAGGATTCAGTGGATCACTGAACTTTCCTCTGTAGCACTTCCAATGACTGAGCAAAATTCTAATAGCCTGCATTAAATCCCTTCCTGTCTGGAATACCTGGAGGGATTTCTCTTTTCTTGAAACATACCCAGTTTCAGTATTTGGTATAGGAATGGGTCCAAGAAATAGGACATCTGATATCAGTTAGATGGGAAGGTGGTAATGGCCTCATCTCCAGTAGAAAATTGAATGTTGGGAGTGCTTGGCTAATATTGGCTGTTTGGCAAAGCACTGCAAAAACAGGGTGTGCTCGAGGGACCATTAGCTGGTTTATGAGCAAAAATGAAAGGGAAAAGAGAGAGTCCAGAAATGTGAGACCTTGAAGGATCAGAAAAGCTGAGTGATCAAACTCCAAATGGCAGAAAATACAACTGAGAAAACCTTTCATCTGAGTCAGAAAACCAATAAGCAAATAGTCAGTCCAAACCTTGCAACAAAGATCAGATTAAGAACGTGGCCTTTCCACTCAACCCTGACAGTCTCAATGTATCATAAATTGGGAAAGAAAAGTGTGGGGATGAGGAAGCAAAGAAATAAGGTAGGTTTGAAAAATGTGTCCAGGAAAGATCTTTGATTGTGGTGATTGTCACATGGAACTAACTGAAAGCAAAAAATTAAGAAGCCAAGTAAAGTTTTGGGAGAATGGTATTACCAAGGAGACTACAAGTCCAGATAGAAAAAGATCCTTGGCAATTTGAAAGTTAAAACAATCACTGGTCTTCCAACCTTCCATAAACAAACAGTAGGTTCAAAAAATTGTATATCCCTCAAGGAATGCTTTTCCCCAACACCTGTCATATGTGGTCATGGGAGATAATGAGCAAAGAAAACTCCCTCAGAGGGTTAAGCTGGGGCCACTGAGGGAAATGTGCATGGCCGTTCTACCCCAAGAGCAGACAGAAGTCCAAAAAGCCTCTACTTTGCTAGGACAAGAAAGCTTCCCAGAGTCTGCACTTCAGGGTTCCCACATTGCTACAGATCTGGGACTCTCATGCCTTCTTTTCTCTCCTTTTGTGAATGGGAGACTTTCCTGTGTCATCCCTGTCCCTGTTTCACCATTGTACATTAAAGAAAATAAATAATTTGTCATTTTAGTTTATAAGTCCCCAGATCCCTAAGATGTACCATGTGGTCCTCCATGCACCTTCTCTCTTTCCCCCCCTGCAGGGTGGAGGTTAACACTTGGGATGACCTTGAGACACACACTGACAATGAGAGTGCACATGAGCCTGGGTCCCTGGATGACCACGTGAAGCAAAGCTCTCAGCCTACCCACACTATATGGTGATGTGAGAGAGAACTCAACATTTAATGTGTTCAGATACCAATATTATAGAGTTGTTACAGCAACTAGAGTTAATTACACTGACTAATAAATACATTAAATGACTATCTCAAGCCACACTACAACTCAGAAAAAACAGACCCCAAGCCCAGGTCTCTTGACCCAAGTCCAACTCTACTAAGTTTTCTTCTCTTGGACCATGTCTTATGCTGAATCCTAAAATGACAGGTCACTCCCCCAAGGTCCATCTTTAGTCACTAGAATAATGACAGGGTCCTGTTCTTTCTTAGCTGGTCAGTCTTGTCTAGGTTAGCAAGCACGACGGAGGCCTTGTCTGCTGACCCAATTTCTCTCCCTCTCCTGTGTTGAAGGATTTTATGAAGGACTGTAACTACACAATCACCCTCCTCCTTTATGAGCTCAGATAACATTTCCCCCTTTTTTATTACATTGACTGTCCTTGCTTGCCAAAGCACTTTTATGACCATGGGAACGATTGCCTCACTCTTGAGAAACTCAGGAATATCCCTTAGTGCTTCATATAACTTGTCACAATATTTTTAATAGCAATTCTTCTTGTTTTTCTGCGAGAGCCTCTCACCAGCATCTCCCCTGATACTGCAAGGGGCCAGAGGGCTCAGAAGGCCAGAATTGTCCTTCTTGCTGCAGCAGCAGCTACTTCCAGAACTGTGCCCATAGTCAGCTCCTCTGCTCCCCTAATCTCACCACCCATAGTCTCTTCATGAATGTAAAGGCTTGAGCATGGAGTTTGAAGGTTTGGGGCCTTTTTGCATGGGTAGGGAAAGAAATGAACCATTCTGAAATAAGCTCTGAAGTTCAGAGGAGCAAGGACAAATGCATATCCTTACACAGAGATTACTAGCAGCAATGATATTAATAGCATGTGTTTATTTACAAAGCACTTTCCTATGTAATCCATTTTTACCTGTTCCTACAATTTGGGGAAGGGGGCATTATATTAAATAGTTTGTTATGTGGTCTTCAAGATTCAGATCTTATTGGCCACCCTGGGAAAACTCTGCCACCTATACCATCACCCCCACTTTATTTAGATGCCTTTGCCTTTCCTTTGTTCTCACCTAATATCCGAAGCTATCTCTCTTGCAATATTTATCTGTTTTGAGAACAAAACAGCTATTCATCTCTGAATCCGGGACACCTTAACCAATGCCCAGCACTCAGTGAGCAATCAATATTCATTAATTTAATATTGATTGAGTGCCCACATATGCCAGTGCCTGTACTAGGCACAGGTTATACAAAGTGATTACACACAAAGCACCTAATCTCAAAGAGGTTTAGTTCAGGGGCAAGGCAGACAAGAAATATGTTCAAAAAATAAAAAGTGGAGTGTCCAGGAGTAACAACTGCCATGGAGACAGCACGGTGGCAACAGTCATAGGGGAATGGGAGTGGCTGGGAAATTGGGTGGTTAAGGAGCCTCCTGGAAGGAGAACGTGGGAACCCTGAATGAAGAGAAAGAGGGAGCAGGAAGGAGCTGGGTGAAGGAAAGTCCAGGCAGAGGGAACAGCCAGGGTCCATGCTGCATCAGAGGAACAGCAAGAACGAAGTTGCCAGGTTGGAATGAGCTGCAGGACTAGCAGCAGCAGACGAGGCTGGAGAGGCAGCAGGGACCCAGCCAGCCCGGGAGCCATGACCTCATTCTGAGAACAGAGGGAGCCATTGCAGGGTTCAAGCAGGGCAGCCACATGGTTTGGTTTATATTTTAGAACGAGCCCTCCAGACTGTTGGGTTGGAAATGGGCAGCAGTGTTAAGAGTGGCCACAAGGACACCAGGGAGGAGTGGCTGAGGGTTTGGACAAAGGCACAGGGACTGGGATGTGTTTTCAAGGCAGAGCTGACCAGAGCACAGTTTCCCATTGAGACGGAGATAATCCAGCCCCTAAACACTTGCTGGCATTTGCAAAGCATCTACTACGTGGCAAGTGCTTTATATCTGTTATGTCATCCTTGCATCTATAAAACATTTATGGATCATTCTAGAGGTCAGGCACCAGGAAGTAGGAATTATTATGTTTGCTTCAATACTTGGGAAACTCCACGTCAGAAAGGATTTAGCCGAAATCCCTGAACTAGGGGCAGGATATGAGTCTAACTCCAATGTCTCTGCCATTTCAGTTACACTAAACTATATCCTCTCCCACGGTTCTCAGTGAGGTAGAAACTCCCAGGGCTTTATCTCCTCCCTAAAAGTACTATAAGTGGGAATAGCAATCATCGCTGACATTTTCTGAACACTTACTGCATACAGGGCTCTGTGCCCAAAGAATGATGTACAGTATTTCCTTTAACTTTTGACAACCCTGTTCCATAGATGGCAAAACTGAGGCCCAGAGAGCTAATTAAAGCCCAGTGACCTTTCCCAAGGTCACTTACAAGTGACCTTGCATAATACAAATAATATGGAATACTTGCCAGAATTACTGAGTAGTAGAACCAGGCTTTAAAACCCAGCTCTGCTGGGCTCTTCACCATCACGATTTTCAATCTTCAATGATGTACAAGTAACATTTTATTGTTCTTTACTATTTACAATCTCTTTCAGAAGTCACATCAACTCCTGTAGGATTTGGACCAGCTCAGGCTTATGTGACCAGACGCCCTACAGACAGCGGGAGGCAGGGCTGATGCAGAGGTCTGCTGACTCCAGCCTGTCCCACTTCTTGTTTTCCAGAAGGAAAGCAGCAACACAGCCCAGGGTTCACCCCTGGGGGTCAACCTTCAATAAACACATCAATGCTCCTGAAAATATATCCCAGACAATTTTTTTCAGATTTACATAGAACCACCCCAGAAGATATTGAAAACATTGCCAACAAAAGTGATGAACCACTTTTGCAAGTGACCCAAGACTAAAACTTTTTTGCTTCTTTGCCTAGAACAGCGTCCCCTTCATCTGTCTTACATTGTAATCAGATACAACCTTGATAGAATGAAAGCAGAGGTCACGCTGAACAAACTGGCACTTTACGTGCTCAGAAAAAGGCTCCTTTGTAACCGGGAAATTATACCATTTCTATGGAGGGATTTTTCTTAAAAGGACAGTCTGCTTTGTTCAAATGATGCTGATTTCAGCACTCTGAGAAGATGGCCCTTTCAGACTGTCGACCTGCTGAAATTTGTAGGGTTCCTTTTGTTTGTAGGAACTTGCATATATTACAGGCAGTGTATTAAAATAGAAATTGTAAACCATTGCTCAGTAATGTTTTGATTGTCCAGAAAATGTCAGACGAAATATAAAAGGGTTCCCACTTTACATTTTGCTTAGTGTCAAATCAGATGGCAGATGGGCACTGTATAAATAAAGTTCCACGGATCTCTATGGGGTCTGAGTTATACTTTCTCTCCATAACCATGTTGATTCTGTTGGGAAGAGAGCTATTATTTTTAAGCAACACTATTTCAGATCACGCTATTAAACTCACATTTAAAAAGGAAAACAATAACAACAAAACCTAACATTTGAGTTTAGTAATCCACATGATGAAGGGAAATATAACTTAGGTCTGTGGTACTTTGCAATCAGCAGGAGCCTGGCCAAAATTTGTGAAATCATATTGCAAATCAAAGTGTGAAAGTATGAGGTGTATTAGAGCTAAGAAAAATAAGTCTTTGTGTCAATCGAAATGTATGCATGTCGTGTCTCAACATGTAATGCTATCAAAAATTAAGCAAAGTGTTTCATTCTCCTGGTGTCAATTTTAACACCTAAAAATATTTTTGGCAATGTAATTACTGTTTTCATTCCATTAGGCCTTCTGTGAGTAGGAATGTTTGGTCTACAATTCTAATAATTACTTAAACTTTTTACGAGCAGATGTATTGCTTCATTAAACCTAATTGTTTATAGCTAATAAGAAGTTTTACCAAACCTACTAAACCTCATAATTTGTGCTTCGGAAGTATTTGTTTCTCACTTTCTTAATATGTTATGAATGAAATAAGTGTTGTCACTTTTTATAAAGCAGCTATATTCGTGGTTGGGTAAAATGAGACTTCTAATCTTCTCATGCAGGTATTAAAAAGGAGTTCTACTATAATATTCTTTAATTTCATTTGCAGTGTAGAATGTTTTGTACTCTAAGTCTGGGCAGAAAGGAACTACATTCTCTTTAGCATCATGAGGCTATTGTATTACTTCCCAAGAAATAGAGTAAAAGTTTCATTAATAGAACAATTATGAATGTCTTCTGTGTACTAGACCATAGTAAGGAGGAAAGAATCAATCCTAGAGGCAGCAAGATGAGTTTGATGTTAGATATACTAGGAGAGACCTTGCTATGGCCAAGAGGAAGAGTACCCCATACTATATCTATATGGCAATCCAGCCTGGATTTACATGACCAGTAAACCTTTATTATGCTAAGCCACTGAGATTTCAGGGTTTATGCATTACTGCAGCAGATCCGTTCTACCAAATAGATGCTTACTTCTAAAGGTTGTCCTTAAGATCAAAAGCATACAGAATGCCTAAGGCAGTGCCCAACATCTCACAGGCACTCCTCAAATGGTGGCCCCTCCCTCATCCAACCTGCACCTGTACCTAGGTTGGGCCCATGAGCACAGATGAAGACAGAAAGCCTCAACTGTGACCCAGTGAATGGTATGCTGTTTCTGCCTCATCTCTCTGAATGTCAAGACAGCCCTGAAAATGTGATAGAGCCTACATGGGCATATGCAAATGAAGTGAGCCTGCCAGATTTATAGAAAGTTGATAATAGAGCTCTTGGGCTAACAATGGCAGCCCTGGTCTAAAAGGTTGCTGAGCATTTTGATGCAAATGTATGAAGAAGTGTTTTTCTCTGCCTGTCAGACCTTCTGTAGCTGAGATAATAAACATTTGAAGCAGCCTGGTTCTGTCCCAGGGCCATTCATCAGATATGACATTCAGTGGAGTTGGTATGGCAGGTCAGCCTTGTGCTGGCTGTGGGCAGAGAGCCCATGAGGTCCTCCCAAACCACTTGCTGGGACTCAGGAAATACATCCATTGCCACAGGAGAAAATGGATTGTTCCCTTCTGGACACTAAGGGTAGCGGGCACTAGGCTCAGGGTCCTAGAGAGAGGACCTTCTTTCCCCCCTGGCACTTGGCGGGGATATGCACAGGGTGCTTTGCACATTTTCTGCAGCAACAGCAGGATCCACTTTTCAAGCAAAATCTTATGCAGAAATCCAACATAAAAAGTGTAAAAGTAGAAATGTTTGGGCCGGGCGCTGTGGCTCACGCCTGTAATCCTAGCTCTTGGGAGGCCGAGGTGGGCGGATTGCTCAAGGTCAGGAGTTCAAAACCAGCCTGAGCAAGAGCGAGACCCCGTCTCTACTATAAATAGAAAGAAATTAATTGGCCAACTGATATATATATAAAAAATTAGCCGGGCATGGTGGCACATGCCTGTAGTCCCAGCTACCCAGGAGGCTGAGGCAGAAGGATCACTCGAGCCCAGGAGTTTGAGGTTGCTGTGAGCTAGGCTGACGCCACGGCACTCACTCTAGCCTGGGCAACAAAGCGAGACTCTGTCTCCAAAAAAAAAAAAAAAGTAGAAATGTTTATTTAGGTCAAAATAGGAACAAGGACCAGGAGAAACCCCCAATAGTCAATTCAGCAGCCCCCGGCAGCTCCACAGCATTTCTTACTCTGCAGAACTCAGCACAGATCATCTCTCAGGTGTTTGTGAGCTTTGATATTCTGTGACTTGCACTGTTTCTTGACTTTGTGGTTTCCCTGCCCAGCACAGGGCCCTGAGCCACCTGTTCTCATGGCTCTTGCTTTGCGAAAGTCAGATCATCTCTGGTTTTTCTCAAATCTAAAGACAGGGTCCTTTTAAGGACCTAGAAATATGTCCTTCAGCCTCTCTGGATCTACCCCCATCCCTGTTCCCACTTGGGAGAAACAAAGAAGATGATAATATGAACCATGTCCTGTATTTTTGTAGCACTTATAGTTTCCATAAGTAATATTAAAGCCTTTACTCAGTTTAAGAATACAGAAGAAGATAAGAGAAGGTGAGACCATCCCTCCTCACCTATAAGAGGATCGACAGCACAGACTGCCTCAGAGCAGACCCTATCCAGGCCCCAAAGCCAGCCTTCCTCTCTGAACATTGTCACCTGCGCCACTATTTCTCTCCTGCTGTCCCAGATCTGACTTGCCTCTCTCTGGATGCTGCTTCAGCCACAGAGTCAGCTCAACTCTCACCTCCAACTTTGTTCTGGACACTGCCTTTGCTCTATGTGGGGCAACTCCACCCCACACCCACAGAAAACAGGCCAAATCTGGGGCACTGGTCCTCCTGCCACAGTAGGAGACCCCCACCCCACCCCAAACTCATCCTGGGCACCGCGTGGGTTGGGAGTTCTAGCACCTCCTTAGAGGCATGGCCTACACCCCAGACCCCCACCCTCTGTGCTGCTCTGAGTTCGCCCAACTCTGAAAGGTCTGTTCTCCCTTCCTATCTGGTAGGTCGTACAATGCAGTCTCCACAACTACGACCTTGATTTCTGCATGATGTCTTTCTCATTCTTCACCTCTGATGATAAGCTTTTGAACCTGTCAGATAACTCCCTCCAATTTCAAATGTATTACCTGAAGTGAAGCTCTCACCTGGTTCTCTCTGATTCTATCTAGAAGAAAGTGGGAGAATACAACGAAAGAGAGAAGGTAAAAACTTTGCTTAAAAGTGTCTTATAGCCTTTGAGATGTGAATCTTATATATTTCTATTCTCTTGAAGGGAAAATTGAAACTATGAAGAGGTTAAGTTGGTGGGTAAGTAAAACAACAATAACTATAATTGCTGACACACACAACACTTATTCTGTGCCAAACATCATTCACTATTGGATCCTCACTATGAGGCCACAAGCATTATTTTTCCAAGGTACTATATTGGGATCTAGGGTAAGACAAACATGAACTCAAATTCAGCTCTGTCACCTTT
The DNA here is from genome assembly GCF_040939455.1 of Microcebus murinus. NCBI lineage: Eukaryota > Metazoa > Chordata > Mammalia > Primates > Cheirogaleidae > Microcebus > Microcebus murinus. The sequence goes on along the minus strand of NC_134110.1, from coordinate 32,814,871 downwards.
TGGTCTTTTGACCTTGGACAAGCCATTTCATTTCTCTAAGCCTTGGTTTTCTTACATGTACAATGAAAATAATAAAGCCATGTGTCTCATAGTTGTGAGGGTTAAAGGAGATTGGCACACAAGTGCTTAGTACAATACAGGACATAACAATCAAAATTGGCTTTTTTCTGTATTCATAAATTTATTCAATCCTTGAGCATTAGAGAAATTAACAAATCTAAGTGACAAGGGTAAAATACAGGAGTTAAATGGAAAGCTTGACATTTTCTCAAAGCCATAGGATCCCAATTCGTTCAGTCATTAAATAAATACTTTCTGAGCATCAACTATGCATTAGGAACCACTCTAGGTGCTAGGAATACAGTAATGAATAAGACAGGCAAGGCCCCTCTCTTACAGCACTTAGATTCAAGTAAGGGAAACTGACAGTAAACAAATTATGTTAAGTGTTTGGAAGGACATACAGCAGTGGCAATTTTATGTATCTCCATATGCCAATATACACAGGAGCACACGTGCATGCACACACATGCACACAGCACACACACATGCACAGTCATACACATACACACTCACACACACAACCTCCCTTGCCTGTCTGATGTTCTGGTGGCTCCTTGTACATTAAGTTTACCCCACTTGGCCAGAGGAATTGTTGCCTTAGGGAAGATTAGGAGACTTAAAGAAGTAATACTAAAAATGAATGCATATGGGGCTTTAGAGTTTCAAAATTTGTTACTCAGAGTATGAAGAGACTAGGGGATGTCAGGCAAAGGAAGTTTCCAGCAGTGGAGAAGAAGTGGTGGAATATTATACTGTCTGTAGCAGGAGGAGTTAGTATGCTCTGGAGGGCCCTTATCCAGGGTGGAGATGTCTTGGTCTCCTAATACCCAGACCCTGGAGCCTCAGTCACAAATGGGTAGTGCAGCAGGGTCCCCAGGCAGGGAAGGCACCTCTTCTCCACTGTGCTGTCACTAAGGCTGGGCTGGTAGGGCAGCAAGAGCAGAATGAGGCATGTGGATGGGTAGTCTTGACTTGGTGCTCTAATCCCCCAGTTTTTATTTAAGAGAAGCTTCTATGTACTCTGGTGCAGGGGCTGGTGACTGATGTCCTGAGTGGACAATGGACAGGAAGGGGCTGGAGGTTGGAGGGGGAGGCCACTGAGAGCTGGGCCCTCACGGCTAGAGTAAATGGCAGGGACTTCTGGAGCAGGTCTCACCGTGGTGTCCAGGTGGATCAGCCATACCTCAGGGGACACTAGGCTATATATTTATCACCCAGTATTGGACCAAACTGGCCACCAGTTTGGTGGAGACATCAAGACAGAAAGCTCACAAGGGCTCTCTTGTCCCACCACCAGGGAAGGCAAAGCTTCCCTGAGAACCTAGACAGTCTCCGGGAAATGAACGGAGCAGGGAGAGCAATCGAAGAGGGAAGGAACAATTCTGATGAAGAGTTTTGACTTGGAATTGATAGAGTATTTTCCCAAAAGAGACTGAATTTACCTGAAAAAGTTTGTTTTAGGTTTGTAAGAGACTGAGTTTATATTCTCCCCACCATCCACTACCCTTTACTGTTTTTAACAGCTATAACGAGGACGGCTCTGGGGCAGAATGATATCACCTAAAGAGAAAAATTAAGCTATCATTTTTGCACATCTGAGTTGTAGTGTGTACATTCCCATTCCACTATGTAAACTACAGTAAGAACAAGATATCGAGAGAGAGAATAATGGGAAGGGGAGGTAGACATTAGCTAGTATGGTTACAGCAGGTCTTACTGAGATGGTGACATTTAAGCTGCAACCTAAAGGGCAAGAAGGAGCCAGATACACAAAGAACCTGGGAAAAAGGATTCTGGGAAATAAGAACAACCTGCAAAACGGCACTCAGAGCTTTGCATGAGTAGCAGGAGTTGGAAGGAGATGAGTGACGCAATGTGGGATCAGAGATGTCAAAAAGAAGCTGATTATTTCAGTCTTCCTAAGCGTTGGTAATGAGTTTATATGGTCTGTAACTAGAGTGGAAAGTCACTAAGGAGTTCCAGTAAGGCAATTATGGGATCCAATCCAGATTGTTTAAAAGACCCGTCTGGTGATGTGTGGACAATACTGTAGGGAATGAGAGTGGAGAGGAGGCTTTGTCAGGAGGCTGTGGCCCCACCCCATGCAAGAGATGATGGTGGCTTTGACCAGGGCAATAGGAGAGAGAGGGAGAGACATGGATGAATTTGCAAATGCTTTGGAGGGAGACTCATCCAAGTTTGCTGATTGCTGGTGGATTGGATGTGGGAATGTGGCAGAGGGAGGAGTGACAGGTGACTCTCAGGTTTCTAACTTTGAACAGCTATTGTCATTTATTAAGATGATAGGCATGGTTTGTTGAGATCTTAAAATGTGGCTGCAAATTGTTACCTCCACCCCACCAAGAGGTGGATTCTGTGTCCTCTTCCCTAGACGCTTGTGACTATGTTGACAAATAGAATATGGCAGAAGTGACTCTGTGATTTCCAAGGCCAGGTCATAACAGACCAGGTAGCCTCCATCTTCTTCATTGGAGCACACACTCCTAGGATCCTGAGTTGTCACATGTCACATTCCAGTTATTATGGCTACAAAACAAATTACACAGTTTTTGTGGTGTCAAGCAACCATATGTGATGCTTATGGATTCTGAAGGTCAAAAATTTGTATAGGACACAGTCAAGACTGCTCATCTCCACTTAGCCATCCTGGTGTCTCAAAGATCAGAGATTGGGCTGATGCAAAGTCTTACTTACTCACATGCCTGGGGCCTGGGTTGGGAAGATGCAAATAGCTGGGGCCCTTTGGGCAGCTCTAACTCTGTATAGTCTCTCCATGTGTCATTTCTAGCATGGCAGCTTCAGGGTCACCAGGTGTATGTGTACAGTACTCCAAGTTATGCTCCAAGAGAGTAAGACAGGTGGAAGCTAGATCACTTTTCTAATCTAGTTCTAGAAGTCACATTGCATCACTTCTATTCATTAGAAACAAGGTACTAAGGCCAGCCCATAGTCAAGGGGAGTGTCTTGGTCCATTTGTGCTGCTATGACAAAATATCTTAGACTGGGTAATTTATTAACAGAAATTTATTTCTCACAGTTCTGGAGTGTGAGAAGTCCAAGATCAAGGCCCAGGCAGAGTCAGCATCTGGTGGGGGCCTGTTCTCTGCTTCTAGGATGGTGGTCTAGAAGCTGTGTCCTCATACAGCAGAAGGGGCAAATGCTGTGTCCTCTCATGGTAGAAGAGCAGAAGGTCAAAAGGGGGCCTCACCAGTTCCCTCCAGCCCTTTTATAAGGTCACTAACCCCATCCACAAGGGTTCAGCCCTCATAGCCTAACCACCTCCTAAAGACCCCATCTCTTAATACTGTTGCATTGGGGATTAGATTTCAACACAAACTTTGGTGGGGACCCAAACATTCAAACCACAGCACGGAGGGAATTCAACTCCACCTCTTGCAGAGTCTGCATAAGAAGTATATAGCTATGGCCATGTAAGAAGTCTGCCTACCTTAAGGCTGCTACACTGGAAAGGACATGTATTAACATTCTGGTCAACAGTCCAGGTAAACCAAACTTACAGCTGTCCCCACCAAGGCACAATATGTGTGAACCACTCAGCTATCTCAGAAGCTCCAGAACACCCCGTCTGCCAACATATACCCCTTGTGACCTCCATCAAAACCACTTGGAAGGAAGGAATCACTCAGCTGAGTCCTGCCTGAATTCCTGGGCCACAGAATTTTAAGATACAATTAAATGATTGTTGTTTAAAGTTATTAAGTTTTTGACTAGCTTGTTACACATTAATAGATAACTGTAGCACTGGGAAAAAAATCTATTTTGGGGAAATGGAACAGTTAGGAGAGAGAATCAAGAGTTCACTTGTAAACTTGTTAAGGTTGAAGTTAATGATGTTGTCAACAGGTAGTTGAAGAAGTGAGGCTGTTGCTGCAAGGAGAGGCTGCAGGGAGCCTGGGGCTGCATCAGCTGCAGGGAGAGGCTGAGGAGAGTCCTGGGCTGCATCAGCCACTGTGCCACAGGTAGCTGTGATTGTAGGGTGAAGCACTGACTTGCACACCCAACAGACATTCTTGGACCCAGGTCACCCACTCATTCATTCATTCATTCATCCATCCCTGGTGTGGCCTGGGTGAGGTATTTAACGTCTCTGAGCCTCACTTTCCTCATTTAGAACATGGAGATTTCTTGTGCAAGTGTGAACCAATACTGCCAACATACATGCATTCAACAGAGCCTCTTTCCCTCCACTTTCCCTCCAGGTCGCAAGAATCAGCATAAACTGCAGCCACTTTGGGTAGGGAAGCCCTCATAGCCCAGCATGGTAGTAATGAAGTAGAAAGGACAGCTATTCACATTATACTAGTCCAGGATAATGCCTTGAAAAGGACCATGTCCTAAAATAAAATGTAATTTCTAAATAAAATTTAAAACATCCAGGTCTCAGGTGACTTCCTCATATCATATAAACAACCAGGAAGCCCAGGTTATTTTTGTTAAACTCAGAGCATCTGGGAAAAAATACATCTTTCTCTTCATTTTTTACTGCTGGACAGTGTTCGCAGCCCTCCCTCCCTATGGGGACTTTTTTCCCAGCTGCAATTTACAAATGTGAAAAGCTCCCCCCACCCCCAACCATACCGGAGACTTTGTTTAGAAATAAGAAGGAATCAGGTCCCTGCTGTGTCCTCCTTCTGTCTCTGTCTTCTTTTCTCTCACACTGGTGACACAGAAAGGGAAGAAGGAAAATCACACATTGGAAAAGGCCCCGAATGCAAAACGAAACAGACACTGAAATCCAAACTAGGATCAGGTACCTTCTTTCCAAAATGGGTTAGGGGGGAGGATGAAAACTGAGGGAATTGCTTTATTAAAACTAGCTGTTACCTCTGGGGAGCCACATACCATTCTCACCCACCCCAGGACTCCCCACTGCATGACAAAAGAATTTCTCTTGTAAAAAAAAAACAGGATAATAAGGTCATAATTGTTGTTCTCCTGAGGTAAGTAAAACATGTTAACTGCATGTTAATATGCTCGGGGGAAGGGGAGATTTGGCTGGAGGGCCCTGAAGGCTGGAGGTTTATGCTAATTGCATGTTCTCTATGAAGTCCTCCAGGTCCCTAACCTTCCTCCTCCCCTGCAGAACATCACAGAGCTTTCAGAGGAGGCTGTGGTGAGACTTTTGCAGAAGGCTGGGAGACAACCCTTTGGAGTGCAGGTATGATGATCAGTGAGTTTTGTCCTAGCCTCCTGGTGACAGGGCCACGTTGCTGAGCCTTTCTTCCTCGGGAGAGAAAGGTGGTGATTACAGGCAGTGGGGTGAGGACAGCACAGCAGGTGGACCAGCAGCTCTGGCTGGAGCTGGGCAAACCAGATCTGCAACCCTAGAGGGGCTGCTCGCAAATGAGCTGGAGCCACGCATGGTGCCACTCACCCGATGGCCACTGACTGCCAGGGGCTGTTTGATGTAAGACAAATATATCTCCCAGCGGCCTGGGATGGAGGAGGAAAGGTACAAAGGCTGAAGGACAAAGCACAAAGTGGACAGCTGCTCCTGCTGGTCTGGCAAAAGGGAGGGTGGGGAGGTTTAGGGAGGAGGACAACCCTGAGCTCTAAAGACGCCGTGGGGGAGCAGGACCTTCCTGCAGCCATGGTTCACCAAGGATTGGCAGGGTGGGGTTGAAGGGACCTTCAAGGCAGCTTGCACAAGCCTCTGCCCACCCAAGGATGGCATCCTCCCTCCCCCGCCACCACACCACCGCGTCTCCACCTTGTTCCTTTACAAAAGGGAACATTGCCTCCTGGACATGCTCCCCACATTTCCAAGGCTCTGATGGATGCAGCATCCTCAGGCAGCCTTCAGACAATGACCCCCTCCCTTCTCCTCCAGATGACCACCGTCATGAGACACACGCGTGGCTTTGAAAGGGAGAGCCAGTGACGGGAATGCGTGTGGTTTGCACGGCATGCACGAGGAAAGCACTCCCTTCTGGCCCAGCCCAGCTCCCCCCTGGCTCTGCAGCCCTGGGCAAGTTTCTCCCCTATTTTGAATCTTAGTTGCCCATCTGTAAAATGAGGGGGCAGCCCAGGTGACATCCGGTGGCCGGCCCCTCCCACACTATGGATTCTCTCTCCCTGGTACCACAATCACAAGCTGGACACTGCACTGAAGGCTTCCACCCAGTGTGGCTCCTCTGATGCCAGTAGGCTCAGTGTTTAAGACAAATTAAAATTATTACCCTAGGAGGGCTCAGAGCAAGTGAAAGCACATCATAGAAAAAATAAGAAGTCCTTCCTCAGAAACCGAGTACAAGGAGTTCTGGTGATAGAAAGAGTCAGATCTATATTTGTTTTCTCTTGCTGCTTAACAAACTGCCACAAACTTAGTGGCCTAAAACAACACAGGTTGATTATTTTACACTTCTGGAGGATCACAAGTCTGACACGGGGCTCGCTGGACAAAGGCAAGGTATTGGCAGGACTGTGTTCCTTGAGGAGGCTCCAAGGGAGCAGTCATCTCCTGCCCTTCCAGCTGCCCCAGAGGCCTTGGCTTGTAGCTGCTTTTCTCATGGTCAAAACATCCAGCGTGGCTTCTTCCAGTTTCTCTCTCTGACTCTGCCACTCACTTTCAGGCATGCTGCCTCCCTCTTCTGCATTTAAAGGACCCGTGTGGTTACATTGGGCCTACCCAGATAATCCAGAAAATTGCAGGATGATTTCTTTAAGGTTAGCTGGTTAAGTCGGTTCCTTAAAATAAATCTCTTGATAGAGAAACACACATCCTGTTGGTTCTGTTTCTCTAGTGACCACTGATTAGTACAACTCCCCACCCCACCCAATAGAACTTAGTATAATTACTTGCCTAATATCCATATTCCTCATTAGATTGTAAATTCCAGGAGGCAGAAAACAGGGGCTGTTTCTCTCAGTCCCAAGCACACAGGACTGGGAGTCATGGCTCAACCAGTTATGATGCTTTTTTTAATGCTGCAGGCTGGATCCAGGTCTGAGCCACATGTTTTCAGTCATACATCCAGACAATGGCAGAGGCCTATAGTATAATTCTCTTACGGGGGGAGAATATCAAATACTTGAGAAAAATACAATCTACTCCATCTAGGATAATGCCTGACACAAATATTATTCATTGCACAGATGGATGGATGGATGAGTTGCATCCAGAAAGGAGGGAAGTGTTGGGAGTGGTTGGCCAGGCTCTGTGCACTCCTCTAATCTTCACGACAAGTTTGCCAGTAAGGACTTGTAGTTTCTACTTTGCAATTGAAGCAACTGTGTGCTGGAGTGAAAATTAAATCTTGTTCTCTCTGGCCCTAAAGTCCATGCCCTTCATCTGATCTTTTTTTCCCTGAAGAATTATTGGGAGGATAAGGCATGCTGAAATGTTGTCTTAAAGGATTGACATTTACTACATAAGCACAAATCGCCATTAGCAGTGGGAAGTTTGATCGATCTCAGTATGTACTGCAAAAACAATAAAAAGCTGATTTATTCAAACTCTCAGGTCTTTCCTATCTTATGAACATAAAGCAATACTTGAAGTGAGAGCTCAAATCCAGGTTTCCCCCCCATTCAGATTCTTTCCCTCTCCATCTCCCCGGGCCAAGCCTTCTCTTCCCTATGGCAACACGGAGTAGTTGGCACATACCTGGTGAAAATCACATTCACTTTTCACCGTCTACCAGGATATGAGAGTCAACGATCCAGTAATCCAATTGTCTAGCCACAATTTCATTTGGAATAATTGCTGATAAAATCAGAAAGAAAACTTCAGCAAATCTGAAAATAGATTATGGCAGAACTCAGTGGCACAATGGGATAGTATTAAATATTGTTTCAGTGCTCAGGATCAGACTTCATATTGAATCTGGAGGAACACTGGGCCATGGGATTTGGACTAAAGCCAGACAGAGCCAGGTCTCTTGTCATTCATGATACTTGGTTTCCAAGTTGGAAGCTGATTCCTAAAGTAACTTACCTTTCTCCGCCTGGAGTTCACAAGCATTAATGATTCGGATTCAAGAATAGCATGACCTGAAATTGCAGTAATCTCACTGACTATGCCACTTACATACTCACCCATCACTCCTAACCTCACATCCCAGGAAGTGGATATTACTTTCTTCATATAACAGGGGAGAATTTGATGCTTGCTCAAATTAGCACACAAATAGTAAGGGACATAGCTAGGATTCAAACCTAGGTGGTTTGTTTTAAGGGACATGATCATCCCATTGGACCTCATTGCTGCTTACTATGTTCTAAATGTTGGTAGCCATATCATGTAATTGAGGGTCAAAATCCACCTTGGATAATCCTATTTAGCTTTCTACACAGATTAGTTCAATTATATTACTGCCACAGTCCACTTCATAAACGCTGGACAGAAAAAGCTGAATGTAATTAAAATAACCAACTCCTAAAATAAATGTGCATCTGCAAAGCTGAGTGCAAATTGAATTTCTAAGCAACATATCGTATTTTATATGCAAAAACATCTCCATTAATTTGTTCATTCAACAAATATTTATTAGTGCCTTCATGACAGCAGGCACTGTAAAAGACCCTGGGAACACAGAAATGAATTCGATTCTATGTCTGTTTTGAAAAGCAGAGACCTTAGCCAACAGTGATGACCAAGGAAATTATGCAATGACAAGACTCTTCCTCAGTCTCTCCTCTCCTCTTCACCCTAGACCACCCCTCTCACCAGGCTCTTACCCCACCATCTCCCCACCATTCTTCCATGCTCTCCAACTGTGTCCTGAGACTGTGGCTCCATGAGCTCATCTTCATCCTGTCTGCAAGGGTCCAGACTAACTCTGAGCATCAGTCCTGGCTTCTCTACTCAGGAAACCTAGAGAGACCTGCTGCAGTAGTCAGACATATTCCTACTACTTTCCTTGCCCTGTGGAAATCCAGCATTTGCCAGTGCAATTTCTGCTAAGTCCAGGAGGCTACTTTTCTCAAGAGCCTCAGATGCTTCTGCATCTTAGGCTCTTACTTTGTGTGCTATTTCTGTTCTCTACCATGCTAACCTCAACATGAAAGCAAGCTCCTTTCCAACTTCTGCACATATGCACAAATGCACACACACACACACGTACACACATGCATCCATACTGTGATGGCTACTTTTTTTGTGTCAACTCGACTGGGCTAAAGAGTGCCCAGATAGCTGGTAAAATATTATTTCTGGATGTGTCTATGAGAGCATTTCTGCAAGAGATTAGCATTTGGATCAGTAGTCTGAATAAAGAAGAATTGCCCTCACTAATGTGGGCTTAGACAAAAAGAACAAAAAGGCTGAGGAAGGACAAATTCTCTTTCTCTCTGCTGTAGCTCCATCTTCCCCTGCCCTTGAATAGTGGAGCTCTTCGGTTCTCAGGCCTTTGGACTTTGAGATTTATGCCAGTGGCCCCCAAGTTCTCAGGCTTCAATCTCAGACTAAATGATACCACCAGGATTCCTGTGTCTCCAGCTTACAGATGAGAGATCATGGGACTGCTTGGCCTCCATAATTGTGTGAGCCAATTCCCATAATACATCTCCTCTTATATATCTCTCTATATTCTAACGGTTCTGTGAGAACCCTGACTAAAACACACACACACACACACACACACACACACACACACACACACACAAGCACAGACGCACTCCACTTGGAATAAGCATCCATGGGTTTGGTAAACTTTACGGGAGATTTGGTGCTACAGGGGGGATCACATCACACACCACACAGTCCTGCCTCTGTTATTTCTCCACTTTCCTGCCATCTCTCCTTCCTATACCTTTCCCCAGAATTGACCTAGGGTACTCCAAATTCTTCTTTTTCTATCATGAAGAGCAATTCAGCTCCTACCTCCTGCATGTGCTCACAAACCTGTTTTGTCAAACCCATCAAGCAGAGCACAAAGACCTTCCACATGACGACTTCACCTTCCACACACAACTCTTGTAATTTTACATTGGAAAATGTATTCTTCTACTTGCTACACTCATGTATTCATTCATTGAGCACTTACTCTATGTGCCAGCCCTGTGCAGTGCTCTTGAGATAGTGGGGCTCTCCCTGTGCAGTGGGGAGAACACTCAGCCTTTGCTTATTCTCTGGGAGCTCATTGTCTGGCAATTAAACCCCTCAAACTTTCTTGGCTGATACACTACAGGGGAGCATTGGGTGTACCAGGGATTTCCACAATCAAGGTGTTGCTCTCATCTCAGCCTGTCCCTCAGCACGACTTTCCACATACTCTGCCTCCTCCTGGTGCTGGAAGGAGTCCCTGGAGTCCTCAGAGCAGTTGGCAGGGGCTCTGAAGGTCCACTGAACAGGCTAAATGCAGTGTCCAGAGGACAGATGCAACAAACAAGAGTTGGTTTTGGAGGTTCTTGCATAAATAATGCAATAGATCGGTAGAGAAGAGTGGTAGGGTATCCTGGACGTGGCAGGCAGGTGGCCTGGGAAATCTGCCACCAACAAGCAGGACAAAGACCATGGTGGAAGCATCAAACAGCCCAGCCTAGGGAGAAGGGAGGCAGAGATTGCAGGGGCCCTGGGCTGGGCAAGGCCAAGCCACACATCTGTGCCCCTTCCCCTGCACCGTACACAGGGCCTTTCTCAGCATTTGTGTTCATTCCTGGACCAGACGAAAAGTGCAGAGGGCAGTTTGCTGTTTTAAGGATGTTGTGGGGAACCATTTGCAAAATAAATCAAACATTGACGATGGGAAAAATCACTCCTGAAGGGATCCAGATTTGAACCTTCCTAGAATGGACATCTGAAAGCGGGGTCTGTGGATTCCTTCTGAAAGGACAGAACTGGTGCTTGTGAAGACAGTCAACTTCCAGGGGAGCCAGGCAGAAATAAAGTGTGATGGCTTCTGGGCCCAGGGATGAGAAAGCAGACCGAGCCAGTGCCCTCCAGGAAGATGTGCAAATGCACACATGGAGCCTTGCATGTGGGAGTGGAGAGCAACACTGAAGGCTGGTGTGCACTAGCCCACCTCCTGTGAATTATCTGATTTGATACTCACAACACTATACAGTGGCCTGGGGTCACAGCAGGAAGGGAGCCCCTGCCCCTTCTCTCTCAGTCCTCAGTCTGTCTCTCACCACGAGGGGCCTCATGCTCAGGATACAGACTCTCCAGTCATAAATTTAAGCTCAGTTCAGAAACCTATTGCAAACAGTATCCCCTTGACCACCCTACAGGCCTGGGAGTGTCATGGCATCTCCCTCCAGGGAAGAAGTCCTGGAGGTCCTGCAAGCACAAGGGTTAGAGGTTGCTTGGGCCAGGAATTTCAGAGTCCCCTGTACCTAGAACATGGTTCAGAAGAGAGTGTGGAGGATTCCACTGAAATGTTCCCCATCCCTGGGAAGGGTGTGGCCAGGGCAGGGCTACCCTGAAGACAGGGCCCAGGTTACTCTGGTCTGAGGTAGTACAGGTCACTATCATTGTCTCCATCCTCACAGATGAGGAAACCAAGGCACAGAAAGGTTAAGTAACTTGCCCAAGGTCACAAAACTAAGAGGCAGAGGTAGGATTTGAACTCGGGCAGTCTGGTTCCCAAGATTCTCAACTATCATGTGATACTGACTGCCCAAGGTGGGTCTCCCTGCCTCCCAAAGCTCTAGAGCTCGAGATAATCGTGTGTGCGTGTGTGTGTGTGTGTGTGTTAAGCAATCACTGCTTTGAGTTCTGGAGGGTACATGCTGGGAGAGAAGGAAGCAGAGGGCTTCCTGGAGAATTCCTGACCTCAAACTGTCCCCAGAGAAGAGGAGGTTAGGGAAATGTTCCTGGGATCATGACACAGGAATTGAGCTTTAAGGGAAGGTAGGATACAATGGAAGGAAGCCAGTCGAGGCAGAAACAGCAGCATGTACAAAAGTTCAGAGGCATGAGAGCAAAGCATGACATTCCCAGACTATAATTGAGCCATTTACTGTGCAATTTTTCACTGCAACCTATGAAAAAGGTCCTGGTATTAACCCCAATTTTAGGAAACACAAACCCTGCAGCTGAGGTTCAGAGATGTGAATCAAGCCAGGGCCACTCCAAAGTCGCACAGCTATTCGAGGAAGCAGCCCAGAGCCTGTGCTTATAAGTGCATATGGTGCACTTATAAGTGCACTATACTGCTCCAGCTAGTCCCCAGTGCTTGTTGCACTGGGTCACTTGGGTCGAGTGATAAGTGGCAAGTAGCACACCATCTACTAATGAGCGGGATTTGGTCAGGGAAGGCGCCTCTCAAACCTTCCCGGGAAGCTCCTTTTAGGGGGACTCTGCGGGCTCAGTACCAAACAACTTGCCAAAGTGGAAAAAATCTTTGGAATGTCAAGTTTAATCTTAAACATTTAAAGTTTGCACACTAGACCAAAATAGCTCCATGTTTGCTTTAACTTAACAATGATCTTAAGTTCGTTAATATTAAACACAGCCCATACTCCAGGAGGATATTCTGTGTTTCGCTGTGCCCTGCCCAGCACACTGCCATGCTCTCCCAGTAGAGAGCGCCAAGCTAAGTGACTGAGGCCCACTGAGGGTGTAGGTTAGATTTCCCCTCCTCGCCCTTTGTTGAGGCAGGGTCTCACTCTGTTGCCTGGGATAGAGTGCAGTGGTGTCATAATAACTCACTATAGCCTCCAACTCGTGGGCTCAAGTGAGCCTCCTGCCTCAGCCTCAGGAGTAGCTGGGACTCCACACACATCCCACCACTCCTGGCTAATTTTTAAATTTTTTGTAGAGACAGGGTCTCGCTCTTGCTCAGGCTGGTCTCAAACTCTTAGCCCTAAGCAATCCTCCTGCCTCGGCCTCCCAGAGTGCTAGGATTATAGGCATGAGCCACTGCTCCTGGCCAGATTTCCATTTTGAATTAATATTTGATCTCTTGGATTATCTACACTGATCAAATTAGCCATCAGCTTCCCTCCTGTTGAGGGGTGCATGCTAACTGGCTTCCACCCACAGAAATTCTTTTATTTTTCAGCCCTCTATGAGGCCACCTCAATGAATTGTGGGACCAAATAGTTCAGCATCAGGTGTTCCTTAAAGCGCTCTGTACTCATTTGATTCCATCCCTTGTCACTGTCCCAACTGATGGACACAAAGCCCAAGGCAGCTGGACTGGAGGCAGAGGGGCCCAGTCCCCTCCTGTCCTCTGACATTCGTGGCAATCCCAATCCCAGCCCATTCCCTCTTATGGCCTCTCTTGACCCACGTCCTTAACCTAGGGTTGAGACACATTTCCCTGGAAACTCGAACTGCAATGTTACCCTCTTCTTGGTTGTTAGGACCCACCCTGTGCAGGGCCACCTTTTCTGCTTCCTTTGGTCATTCCAGAAACAGGATTTGAGATAGATGGTCATCAAGACAGTTTCTGCTCTGCTTTGGAGGTGGGAGCCCAGATCAGCAGGCACTAAAATATCACATTAACTCTTGTCTCACATCATTTCTCGTGTGTGTGTCCCCTGTCCTTATGGATCTCACTGGGAAGGATGTCTGTGGTCTGAACTAAGATTCAGTTGTTCCTGTATTCCTTAGCCATAACATCATCTTGATGCCATTGAATAGCACCCCACGCCCAGCTTTATCCCTTTATTCAACACGTTTATTGAGCACCTACTATGTGACAGGCCCCAGGAATACATCAGAGAACAAAGAAGATGAAAATCGCAAGCCTCATCCTAGGGGGAGAGGAAAGACAATGGCAAAACAATAAAGAAAATGATGTAATATGTTATAAAGTGATAGTTGCTATAAGGTGTGAATAAAAATATAGCAGGGAAAGGAGATGGGGTCCAATTTTAACTAAAAAACTCAGGAGTGGTGTCACCCAGAGATGATATTTAGGCAAAGATTTAAAAGAGGTGAATTTAGCCCAAGCAGGTTCTGGCAAAGAGGCCCGAGGTCAGAACGAAGGGCCTGTGCAATGCCAGGGCAGGAAAGCACGGATGGTAGGAGTGGGGCCAGGCCAGGAAGGGCCTGGAGGCCTCTTCAGGACAGTGGCCTTGCCTCCCAGGGAGGTGGGAGCCATCGAGGCAGACAGTCTGCTGCCTGTTTGCGACGGCGCCCTCTGGCTGCAGAACAAGGTGAAAGCAGAACAGTTCAGAGACCTGTGGCAACTGAGGCCGAGGGGCATGGTCAGTTCTGGATTTATTCTGAAGGTAAAGCAACATGATTTTTTGATGGATTGGTTATGGAGTATGAGAGAAAAACTTTTCAGCCTGTGAAACAGAAAAATAGGACTCTTCGTTGAACTGAGATGGGAAAAAAACCGCAGGAGGTTTTTATAACTCCCTCACCATAAATAAGACAATTGTTATTTACAGGGGTGCTGTTTGGGAATTGGAATTGTGCTCTGCCTTAGTAATGGTATAAATATGATCAAATAATTTAAAGTCCCAAGGCTCTGTTTCCTCATTGGTACAATGGGAATAATATTGCAGTAACTACCTTACAGGTTTGTTGTACAGATTGGCAGTAATTTGGTAAAGCACCTTGAATGGTGCCCGACATACAAGAGATGGTTGATTAATGTTAGCGGAATGGATGCCTGAATGAAAGAATGAGTGAATGAGCTAAATTGTGTGGACGTGACAGTTAAGTAGGAAACAGAATTATGTACACTGGGCGTTCACTCATTCCTTTCTCTAATCTGCATTTAAAACCATCTGAAATTTGTAGGAAGCTCTGATTCTTAATTCAGCCAACATTCTGCACAAAGATGCACTTTGATGGTAGATGTTACATGTGTAAGAAAATGGCAAAGTCGTTGGTGAGTTTCTTGTCCTACCTTGTTTGACGATGGGCCATGAAGACAGGCAGCAATTGTTTTTTATTTCTTAGCCAATGTTCCAGACAGAGAATGCAAGTTGTGGGACTAAACTGTTTAAACCTTTCTTTTCATTGGCATCCAGGGGAGTTTGCAGCTGGCCCAGTTTGTTACCAAATAATGAGATGGATTAAATGATCTATTCAAAGGTAACGGTTTCTTCCTTAAGGGCTAGAGTCCTGTCTTAGTTTTCTCTTGTATCCCACATAGTAGCAAACTTGTGCAGGTAGAGTAGGTGCTTAACAAATACATGGGTGGAATTTTGTTCATTTAGCAAGCGTGTCAGAGAACCATGCCAAGCCTTGGAGTTACAACTCACAGCTTCACCCTGCAGATGGGAGAAGGACTAACGTTCTCACTGACTGTACACATGTGTCAGGTGCCTATTATGTGCCGGACACTATAGGAAACTTGATTATGATCTTATCTCCAATCCTCACAGCAGTCCAATGAAGTATTATTATCCCTATTTTAACATGAAGACATGGAGGCTATAAGCTAGATGATTTGCCTACAGTCCCACAGTTGCTGTGAATCAAAGTTAAGATTTGGACCTATGTCAGCCTGACACTTTTTATTACATCATGACAAGAAAAACCTTACTCCCACTTGAATCAATATTTCCTCACCAGATGAGTACAGTGGGGCCATACTCAAATTCTTTAATTCCCAGCTAGCAAGTCTGGATTTAATTCAGTTCAATTAGCTTTGATGTTTAAACAAGAGGGCACCAGGAGCTGCCCCATGCTCTGTGCAGAGGCAAGTAAGAGACAACCCTCTGTGGATGATGTCATGTCTTGTTGAGTGGGAGCCCTACAGTCACCCTGAGTCCTGCAGGTGCCTTGTCTGCTCTGAGTGGATAGGAGAAGTGCTTACTAAGCTCCCTACTTCTATTTTAACCAGAAATATTTAAATGTTTTTATATTTGGGGTGAGAAGGAAACCGGGCAGAAGGAAGGAAAGAACAGAGGAAGGAAGGAAGGAAGGAAGGAAGGAAGGAAGGAAGGAAGGAAGGAAGGAAGGAAGGAAGGAAGGAAGGAAGGAAGGAAGAAAGGTAGTTCTACCACAGAATTTCTGTTCTATTTAAAACAAAGCCTTAGATAGAAAGAATGAAACCACCATGGTGAATTCTTGAAGAACAGTTAGTGAAAGGAGACAGTATTCAGGGATCTGAGACACATTCCAGAGATAACGAAAATCATATAAAGATTCTGCCTATTTTAAGAATTTCTTTACAGCCACGTATCATAGAGGGAAAAAAGGAGGGATCAGATGCATTATGGGAAAATCTCTTTGTATTAGAAAAATAATGGTGTTGATATCCTTTCAACAGATCTTTAAGCAATTTGTCCCTTTGCTTAATTAATTGTAGATTGCAGAGAACTTATTCTGTGACAAGACTTTGTTCTATTGACATCACTACCTAATGAAATATATATTATTTTATGCTTTTTCAGAATTTTAGATAGATAGATAGATAGATGCTGATTAAACAGATATTAAAACAAGAATAGACTGCCTGGCTATATTTTTCTTTCCCTGAAATTTTACCCTCTTGGGTTTTCAATCAATTGTTTTGTTTTGTGTCTGTACCTGTTAACACAAAGTTCCATTTCAATGGTAAATTATGCTGTGGAAGAACAGTTTTCAAATATTATAAGAAAAAATATATGTGTAAGATAAATATATATATATATATGATAAAAAATAATTCTCCCAGTGGAATCACCATGGTTGGTTTTTGTCAATGATTCATAATGGGATCAGAAAAAAAGGAAAATATTACAAAGGGTGTCTCTTTGAGTAGATTTAATAAAACAAGTTCATATACTGTTGGAGGGAGAAAGACCTCAGAAATAATATAGTTTTTATTCCATCTTTGTGAAGATAAACCAATTAAGCAAAAGAAGACTGTGACTTGCAAGCCACAGTGGAGGTGGCTAGTGGAGACAGTATGGATTTTGGAAAGAGAAGACTTGAATTTGGTTTCATTTCTGCCCCTGGCCTTCCTCAATGGGTCATAAGCCCTTAGGCCTCTCCCTACCCATCTCTCCCTCTAGGCTGTGACTTTCCAGATTATCTGATTTATGTGGGTCACCTGCTGCTCTTCATTCAGAGCATTTATCACCACTTGTAATTTCCATATTGCTGTGTGAGCTTGTCCATTTCATCTATGTCTTCCCCTGGGAGGAGAGGGGCCCACCCATGAAGCCTCAGCCATTTCTCTGTGGCTCCTCAGTGCCCAGCACATGGCACTCAATGATTGCTGAATGAATAAATGAATGAATGACTTCAACACAATCTGCTCCTAGTAAGGTAAAAATGACAACCTGGATTTTCTGAATACCAGTTAAGGGAGAAAAAAAAATCCCACATAATTTTTTGTTTTTCTCTATGCTTTCACATAGTGAAACATATGGTTCACATAGATTTCAATTTTATTCAAATGGATGTGGATTATTTTTTTTACATAATTGGCTTTCTAAACCTGATATATAACAAACTATTAAGTAATTTTACATTCCTTTTCACACTTGTAGCTGCTAAGGCCCTGAAACTTGATGCTTCTCATGAGTGCAGGAAAAGAATGCTACGCCTATAAAGCCCTCTCCATCTCCACCTCCTTAAAAATTTTCTAGATAATAGCTATAAGCAGTTTTTCCTAAATGCTGAAAACTGGTTATTTATAACTAGTTTTCCTTTTCTTTTGTATTTGAAACAACCACAGCTCAGAACGAATCAGCCCAGTATAAATTTGTGGGACACGAAATGCATGCAGATGGTTTAAGTAGCTCACATTAAAATGTATATTTTGGGCCTATTACATGGAAAGACTTGCCAGGAATTCATGGCTACATCAGGGATGAGTCATTTGTTCATCTACTTAACTAACATTTACTGAGCGCCTCTGGCCTCCAGGAAGCCACAGCCCAGAGAAGGGGTGGATAAATGAACAGAGGGCCGCCATGCCATGAGGAAGCCCAGCGCTCTGCCAGCCCCATGGAGGGGCACTGCATCTAGGTAGGGCAAGCCAACAAGATGAGCTCTCAAGTACGAATGTGAGGGAGCTGGGGGAGGAAGGGCGGGGTATGCTGTGGGTTGGGGGACAGGAAATGTGATGCTGTAGAGAGGAGAACAAGGGCAGGAAAGTGTGGCTATCCCAGATCCTGGAGTAAAAGCACAAAACAGACAAACTTTCAGGCAGCTCACTCACAGTCCAGAGAGACAGGGACAAGTAGACAGACAATTTCATTGTTACAAGATAAAGGCTTTGTCGGGGGAACTTCAAGGTATTAGCATGTACCCAGGAGGGGCTCTGAAATGTGATGGGGGGAGGTCATGGCCATATGTGGACCTGGCTCAAATGACCAGTTACATGGCCTTGGGAGTCTGGCAATGGGCCTGGGAAGACAGGCTGTGAATACACATACTGATGATTCTCAGGCAAAAAAAGTTTCACCATTTAGTCACCATGCCTCATCGACTTAGAAGCCGAATAAACTTTGGCCTCAATTTCTTTATCTGTGAAATACGAATGATAATATCCTTTGATAGACAATCCACAAAAAACTAATTCCAACTTTTTTTTTCCCAGTCCCTAATCCAATCCTAACAATTCCAACGTTGTGGCCTCTTCACATCTTCTCAGCTTCCTTATCAGAAATGTGTCCTAATTCTTGTTTCAGAAAATATGGCTTCTTCAGGAAAAGTGCTGTTTTAATTCAGAGATTATTCAGACATTACTTCCAGCTGTGAGGAAATAGCACAAGTCACTCATGCTAGCGTTGCTGGAATCATCTCTCTATCCTCACCCTCCCTCACTGCTCATTCAGTGTTGTCGGGGCTTGTCAATTTACCAAGTCCCAAGACGTGTGCAAGGCACAAAGGGAGATAAAGCAGAAAAAAAAAAAAGAAGAAAAGAGGAGAAAGGAAGGAGGAAGACATGAAGGGAGGGAAACAGGGGATATAGTTCTGGCCCCTTGAAAATGTAAATCTTTCATAAGCTAACAAGGAGAGATCTAAGAATAGGTGTGGATGAGGTCTTGATTTTTTCAGATAAGTTCAGAGCTATATGGCCTGGGGCAATTTAGTACCCTCCCGAGAGAGGTGGACACTAATCAAGAGTAGGATTTAGCCTGACAAGTGTAAGGAGACAGGAAAGACAGGTGAATGCTCTCCCCTAGAAGGAAGTCTATGCCTGGGGCAGGGGCACAGAACACGGGTAGAGCAAGCCCTGGGCAACCAGCTGTACAGCCTTGTAACTGGACAACTTACCACATCCTTAGGTCTCTCTCTCGACTATAAATGGAGGGAAGAATAGCATCTTCTTTACTGAGATACTGCGAGGATTAAAGAGAGAATTCATGAAAAAGGCCCAGATTAGAATAAACGTTCTGCCTGCTGGTTAGCCGTCTTGATGATTCCGGATTTGACTGAGCAGTGAAGTGGGAAGGACCCGGGTTTGGAGTTAGTTCAGCATGGCTTTGAAGCCTGGCTTACCGTTTATGTGAGTGGTCTGATGAGGCAATTGTTAATTTTGGAGCATGCTTAGCATCAGGGAGCAGACAGAGAATGAGAGAGCAACCCATTATTTATTAAATGCCTACTGTGTGAGAAACTCTGCTTGGTGACTTATATGAATTATTTATTTAAACTCTGCTACATTGACATTATCTCCTTCATTACCCTCATTCTCTTTATAATTGTCATTCTAGTTTTCATTTTGCAGATGAGGAAACCGAGCCTCAGAGAGATGATGTGACTGTCTGAAGGACACACAGCTGGAGAGCTGCAGAGAAGGCACTTGAACCAGATCTAGGAGACCCATGTTCTTTGTGCTACATCCCAGACCTCACCCTCTACCTGGAACCTTCTGCCTCCACTGATTGTCATGGCTGGTCCCTTCATGTCTTAACAGTTACCTCTTCAGAGGGCCCTTCCTTGACCACTCCACCTACATAGGTCCCTGCATCATTCTTTATCACCGTACCTGGGCTTCTCCTGCACAGGACTTATTACAACCTACAATTCTACATTCCTTTGTTCACATAATAAAAATATGGAACTACTATTTATTGAAGACTTACATTTTCGTGATATTATTCCAGACACTTTTCTTATATTATCTCTTTATATCGGATATCAATCTTATGAATGTCAGCACTTAGCAATTGACATATGTTAGTTTATTTCATTCCATAACAACAGCACTATGGAGATGACATTGATATTTTCATTTTTTAGATAATGGTCCTGGGACACAGAGAGGTTAAGTAACTTCCTCAAGGTCATGGAGCTAGTAAGTAGTATGTCTGTCCCTTCCACCATGCTTTATGAGAGCAGGGACCCTATTCCAAAGCCAGAACTAGTAGGCACATCATATACAGTCATTAGACACTGAGTCAATACAGAGATACAGAATACCAAGGGAAAAGAACACAAAAGAGTTATGAAGCTAGTGATGATATTTTCCTTTTGTGCTCAGAAATAGCTGCTATATCTCTGAGTATGCAGATTCACTGACTGCTTTTCAATGTCCAGGTACTGGCTTAGGTGTTGTAGTCTTTGGAGCAGTGTGCATGTATGAGCACACATGAACATGTGCTCATGAATGTGTACACATGTGTAAATGCATGTGGGCACGTATGAGCATATAGATAGATGTGTGATGGGCTGATGAGTCAAGGCTGTGGAAGATCAGGTAAGTCTTACACTACCGGGAAGTTGTGGCAGAGGGACCAGAACTTGAAATTATACTGCTTATGCCACCCCCAGAGAGAAAGGCCAGCCATGGAAGGAATTATTTTCTTGGTACAAAGGAAGAGTAGAATGGGGGAGGGGTAAGTGATGGAAAATGGGTTAGTAGTCAGAGTCAGATGAATATTCAATTTTGATGCTATGAGCCATTGGAGGTTTTGGAGCATCAATTCATTTATGGTACATTCAATTCATTTATGGTACATTCCCCAAACCCAAAGATCTGTGTGGCTGCAGTGATATTAAAAGAAACTGGCAAGGTAGGCCCAAATCAGCAGGGCCTTTCTGGCTAAATAAAGAATTTGGCCTTCATCTGAACCAACAGCATTGGAGACTTCTGAAGGGTTTTAAGCTAGGAATAAATAACAGTACCTATGTAAAGATCAGTCTGGTGCAGTGTCAATGATGGACAAGAGGCCAGAGGGCAGGAGACCAATGAGAGGACTGTAGAAAAGAGAGAGGAGGGGAGGGGTGTGAAGGAACCTAGAGATATTTAGGAGGAAAAACCACCAGGCATTGTTGGCACCATCACTGTGGGAGTGAAGGGGTAGATTGGCACTCAGTTTTCCAGAATAATGGAGAAGCCATTCACTGAGATAGAGAAAACTGAAAGAGACCAAGAATAGTCTCTTTCTGGGGGCAGAAGAATAAAACAAAAGCTATTGGTAAGAGGATGGACAACTGTTTTATGAAAGGCAAAGATACAGATGCAAACCAAGACCATGGTCATGTTTTAACCAGAGGTTCATTTGTTTTAAGGGGTTGTAGCCTAATTTGAGGGGCCTACTTGACATCATGGAGAAACTTCAATGACTAACAACATCAGATCTCCACACAGGTTCAGATTCTCAGCTTATTTTAAAGGCCTATTTAGAAGCAACATCTCCAGGATTGGGTGTCTGATTTACTTGAAGCAAATTATTCTCATGTCATTAAAACTGAATAGCTTCTTCAGCAGAAGTGGCATTATTTCTTTGGAGTATAATGTTTTATTCCTCACTATATTTTAGGAAATCTGGAAAATAAATCAATGCAAGAGATATTTCTGTGGATTTGTGTTTCTTTATCTACTTTACACAGTCTGATATGATGAGAAACCTAATTTTATTTCAAGAGGGACATGAACTTACTATAACAGTTTTCATTTACTAAGCCCCTACTGTGTACAGGCAATTCATGTACACATTGCTTAATCAATCTCAATATTTCTGTAAGGTAGGTATTGACAGTTGAGGAAACCAAGGCTTAGAAAGTTAAGTCACTTGCTATAGGCTATCATATATTTTGGATTTGAAAATCTGGGCTCCAAAGTCCATATCTTTCCTGCTATGCCTCTGAGAGATTAGATTTTTCGTTCAAAGTAGAACAGAACCTTCTTTCTGATTATTGTAGTCAAGAAATATCACTGCACATTACTTGGTTAGAAAAAACCCAAACCCTACTGAATACTTGATTTCAAGATTGTTGATGCTTAATTAATTGATGCCATCTGTGAAATTCAGTCTCCCTAACTAGTTCTTTTCTAGACTTCCCCAATATTCATTGATCGTCAAAGATGAAAGGTAGAATGGAACCACTCCTACTTTCTAAGTAACTGCTATGTGCCTATAGGAATATTGGACATAGGAATTGTTATCTCTATTTCATAGATGAGAAAATGGAGGCTCACAGAAAGGTAAAATAACTTGACCAGTCACAAATACAAGCTAGTAAGGGAGGAGCAAGAATTTTATTTTCAGTTAGCTAATTTTTTTGTCCATGATCAGGAAGTAGTGGCAGGGCTTTGTTTTGTCTATGACATTA
Organism: Microcebus murinus; assembly: GCF_040939455.1. NCBI lineage: Eukaryota > Metazoa > Chordata > Mammalia > Primates > Cheirogaleidae > Microcebus > Microcebus murinus. The sequence goes on along the minus strand of NC_134110.1, from coordinate 32,792,415 downwards.
AAAAACATCAAATCATTCTCAGGATATAGAATGCTAAACAGTGGATTTGAGTGACTTGTATCAATGAATGTTCTCTTAATTTTGCTGACTTAAGCATTTTCTATCCTTTCCTGGACAAACACAGTTTTTATTTGATCTCAGCATCCAAGAGAGGACAGTATCTCAGACCAGTAACAAACACTAATGAAATTGATTGGGAAAGTTTGCTTATTTAACTGAGATTATTCTATTTATTTAAGAAACCTTTATAAAATACATACAATGTGCCTGGCCCTGTTCTAATTGCTTTTAAATATTTGCTAATTTGATCCTCATAACAACTCAGTGAGGTAGGTGCTGCTGTAATCCCTTTTTACCAATGAGGAAACTGAAAAGCAGAGATATTTAGTAACTGGCTCAAAGTCACACAGCTAGAGAGAAGCTGGCTCCTTGATCATAACTGCTATATTAAGTGGCCCTATACTTGGACAAAGCCCAGTTATTTCTTGGCCAAAAACATGGGCTGTTTCTTCTGTGATTTCCTTCACCTGAATACCAGGAGCCACCATCTGTGGGCCTCTCATATCTAAGAGGGTGAAGAAGGAAATTCCTACTCTCACCCTGGGAGCGGCCAGGAGGGTGCTGTCCACATGTCTGGTGCTGACCATCCCCTGCGCTTCCCTTATGGGAAGGAAGAAGAGAGTTCAACATGCATTGAGCACACATTGTGTGCAGCTCGGTACTTTTTGTATCACAGGGGACCATGAGTTTTTGTAAGTGCCACATACTGCTCCAATCACTTTTCATGTTATTGATCATTTAGTTCTCATAACCACTTTATGTGGTGGGGACAATTTTCCTCCGTTTTGTGGAAGAGGAAACTGAGTCACTAAAAGCTCAAGTAATTAGACTGAGGACACACAGCTGAAAACTTGCAGGCTTGGATTTGAACTCACCCATTCTACCCTGAGAACCTGAGCTCTCAACCACTGTTTCTCCAGCTTCTGCAGGGTAGCAAAGGCACAGGAAACACATGCCACTTCATTTAATGTTCACAACCAGCCAGCGAGACAACCACTTCTCCTCCCACAATCCTGATTAGAGGGATTGGTTGACAGTGGCCTGTTAGCTTTCCAAAAGTTGCATGGCTAGTGAGTGAAAGAGGCATGGTGTGAAATTCTGGATGAGTCTGGAACCTGTGCTCTTTCTAGGGCACTAGGATGCCTCTCTGTCTTTGGACTCTCAACCTTAGAAACCATATGTCAGGCTACACATAACCTGAATGAGTATACCAAACACTGCAAGGAGAAGAGAAAATTAATCAGAATAGAAATACAGTAAGTCATTGCCAGATATTTAAGGTGAAATATTCTACTATAGCATATTACAAAGTGGTTTGGTCATTGTCCTTTTGCCCTTCTGGATCTATTCTTCATCTTTTTCAACCTCATTCTCTGCCCTGGGAAGTTACGTCTATGGAATATACGAGTAGGGCTCCTCTGATCTCTGGCTTCTGTTTGAACTCAGCCAGTGAGAGGCACCTACAGAAGATCAGAGGGTGGAAGAGTGAGGTCAGGGTGTTTGGGGCCCTGGTTCTTCCTGGAAATGCCACTGTTGGTGGGGGCTGTGTTCTCTATCTTCAGCCTCAGCTCTTCCTGGAGGCCTCCTCCCACCTCTAAAGCTCTCACAGATTCTGGGACCTGCTCTCCCCCTGGCTTCTTCAGGAACAGGATGGAAAGTTCTCCCACTGTTGGCCCAGGCTGCTTACCTCTTCCTCTGTTTCCCTTTGCCCCACCCATGCCTTGTAAGTAACCTCTTTATGACATTCTCTTTGACGACTCCTTTTGAGAGCACCATTTGTTTCTTGCCAGGATTCTGACCAATGTTTCAAATAATAGGGTAGACAAAAGAAAACTCAGAATAATAATTTATTGAGCACTTTCTATGTGTTGGGGGCTGAGCTAAGCATTTTGTGTGCATTAGCTCATCTCATCCTCAAAATTGGCCTATGAAGTGGTTGTATTATTGATCCCATTGTGACATTTAGGTTTTAAGTAATTCTCCAAGAACAAACAGGATTGCATGTAGGTGACACTGAAGTTAACAGTACATCTGTTTCTGCTCAATGACAAGCAGGAGTGTAGTAAGGAGACTAGGGCACAGAAAGTCAGCATCCCACAAAGACCTCCAAACTGCAGATGAACCCATAGAAACATCTTTGGCACCTGTAGGAAAGAAGGACCCTGGACAGGGGACACACACTTGCCTTCCACACAGCTGCTCTCCCAGTCACTTGAGGCAAGTTACCATCCAACTCCAACTTGGACCACAGCTTCCACCTCAGCCCCATGAAGGAGGAGTTTCCTGCCCATAACATACCACCTTCTACCCAGAAGACTCTGTTTTCTCCTGGTGTCTACACCCCACTCGGGAAAGCAGTGTAGTCCTCCTCTCTCCCCTTCCCTGTCTGTCCTGATTCCCTGGGCCATACCCAGCTGAATTCTAAGATGTGATGCAATAAGTATTGGGGGAGTTGTTTTCTCTAACCAGTAACACACACACAACTCTATTGTTTTATTTCTTTAAAGATTCTTTGTGTACCCCTTCCAGATCATCTGAGAGGTCATTGGCAGTAGTCATGTAGCAGTAGTAATATAATAATAATGGCAGTAGAAGTGGTAATGACGATTGCAGATGCCACTTCTGACACAGGCTATCAGTTGCTTGCCTTTGTCCCCCATTCCTTCCTGAGGAACTCTACTTTCACCGGAGAATGCCATGTGCCCAGGTAAAACACTACAGTTACCATGCAAATAAGGGTGAGCACAAGTAATACAGTTTGGTTAATGGCATTTGAGCAAAAGCCAAATGATGGAGCCTCCAAGAAAGCACCCTATCAGCTGAGCACACTCAACAGGTGATGATTATTTTTCCTGTAGCTCTCTCCTTTCTCCTTGTTCCTGCCTGGAATGAGTTCATGATGCCCAGGGTGGAAGGGGCTCATCCCATTTTGCCACCTTAAGCTTGGAGAAGCAGAAAGATTGAAACATCCTGGCATATTAATGATGCCTTGCAGCCTCTGCACCAGCCCTGGACAATGGACTTTTGAACTTCATATGGGGTAAGACTGGGGCACATCTATTTGGTTAAGCACCAACAGCTGGGTTTTCTATTCCACTTCCCTGAACACCATCTTCTAACTCTGTAGTGCCCACTACCACAGCCACTTGCTACATGTGGCTAACAATCACTAGATTTGGGGCTAGCATTAATGAAGAGCTGGTTTTAATGTATTTTAATTAAAGTTAAATTTTAAAATGGAAGCAGTGTAATATATTTTTCCATCAAACACAACTTTAGAGTTTTGACAGGACCACATTTTACTTTACCTGCTGAAAATTTTGCATTGGATTGAGATATGCTATAGGTGCAAAATACACACTGTATTTCAAAGACTAAGAGGAAAGAAACAATGTAAAATCTTATTAATATTTTAAAATGATTGATTACATGTTGCAATAATATTCTGGATATATTGGATTAAATAAATGACCTTCTAAAACTAATTTCACCTGTCTCTTTTCATGTCATTAATTGGCTGCTAGAAAATTTAAAATTACACATGTGGCCCACATTATATTTCTTTTGGACAGTGCCGCTCTACTGATACTCCACACATTCTGTGGACGTCGAGTGCAGGCTCTGTGCTAAGCACTTTATATACATTCAGCTCGTGGATACCTTAAAGTGAGTGTTTGTGGGGAGTGGTAGTGCCTTCATTTTACAAGTGGGGAAAGAGAGGCCTGAAGAGGTTGCCATGCTCCAGCTGATTGGAGGTAGAGCCACAGCTGGGAGTAGCTCCTTAGCTTGTGGTGTGCTCAAGGGTAACTTACCATGTAGAACTGTGCACAGATCATGATGGTTTGTACAAACAAGCTGCTGATGTTCTGCAGACCAGTTACCAACAAAAATGGTTAGGAAGACTGAGAGAGAATTCATCCTCAGGATAAAATTTGCCAGAGAAAAATCTCAACAGTGGATTTAAGAAAGAAAAAAAAAGATTTGCCGGAGAAAGCCGTAACATTCCCACAGGCTAGCTGTGGTCAGAGGCAGGATGAAGTCGATCGAGTTTGCCCAGTATACCAAGTACCCTACCTCACTCCCCCATTAACAACCAGTAGAGGATTTTGAGGTGTTTATATGGTCCTGGTGTTAATCCAGACAAGGCGGTGATGACAGCTGAGATTTGTGAGATGGCTAGTGCCGCATTATAGAGAACCCAAAGAGTGAAATTCACAGGGACACTCAGGGAGTCCACAGACGGGTCACTGACAGAAGTTCACTTTTGTCTTGAGATGAAATGTTTCCCTTGTAATTCAACGATCTTATACAAGTACCCATCTTCAGCTTTATGTCCATTCTCTTTCCACAGCCATTTCGGTTAAGCTTGTCTCTCCATTTTTAAACTAAAGAAAAACACAAGCTCAAGCTGGTGTTTTTATATGAGACTGGAATGTGTTCGCTTTTGTGGTGGACTCTGACAACGTCATCAGCCCCTTGGTAGCTATTTGGACACTAAGGGTAGCTTGAAACTGCCCCAAATATCTTGTTTCTGATTATTTTGCCAAACTCAGATATGTGCGGTTTTGCTATAAAAAATTCTGCTAATGTGGATGGAACAGTTTTGTGTTTATCCCTATGCATCCTGACAAGAAATAGTGGGTTAGGAGATGGACATAGATATTTTTACTATTGTGGCAATAATGTTTTACATTTCAACAGCGCTTTTCAAATCACAGCATCTTCCAAAGCACTAGAGGTGGTGATAACTTGATGCATTGTTGAAATACAGCAAGTACTTTGGCAGCCCAGCATCACATATAACCTTTTAGACCAGGAAGCAAAGATGGAGGGCTGCTGTGCATCAAGGAAAATAATAAAACACATTTCTGTGATGGTTATGTCTGAGGGCTCGGAGCACTTTTCAGGGTTTTCTCTGCAAATCTTTATTGCTCTCATCAGATCTCAATAAAATAGGAAAAGAACAACTGCTATTAGCTACCCTTTACAAGCTTAGAAACAGAGACCGAGGAAGATTTTGATTTTGAAAATATCACCAAGTCAGGCAGTGGCGGGGGACACATATGGGGTCCCTGTCCCCTCTCATCCTTGGCATACCTGTCCCCACCTGACGGGGCTACAGGATGGCCAGCCAACCCTGGACATGTCAATTCTTGTAATAGTTCCCATTATTATTTTCTTGTGCTTGTCTTTGAAATAGAGAGAGGCTTAACATTGAGAAACATTTCTCCTTCAGAGTTTCCTCATTCTCTTTTCTCTCTCCTGTTCTATATTTCTTTCTTTCTCCTCCTTTTGTTCTCTTCTGTCTTCTTTTTTCTCCCTCCCTCTCATTTTTTCTTTCCTTTCCCCCTTTTCCTTTGCCTTCCTCTCTTTTCACCCTCTTCCACCTAGGATCATAGTTCACTACTCTCCTTCCTGAGATGCAGTTCCAGTCAGTCCTCCCCGGGGTTCCCTATGGGGGCAGACCAGCTCAAACCCACGTGGTTTATCAACCCCGACAGGAACTTTTGGGGGCATGCGCTTCCACATGTGGCCACTAGGGGGTGCGTGCGCAATGTCTGTAGGGTTTTTTAGCTGCTGGAAGACAGAACCAGGATGGCCCGTTTCTCTGCTGCAAAAAGAGAGCGAACAAGAGGAACTGAACTTTCCACCCACCAGATAGCAAGAAGGGGGTATAGACTTGCAAGGCATAAGGATTCAGGGACAGAAGGATAGGTGTCTTCAGGTATGTCAGTGGCTAGGCTGGAAGGTCCGATTCCGCTGGTCCTCAGATTGGGTGGAAGGGGTGTGTGTGTGTGTGTGTGTGTGTGCGCGCACGCACGTGCACAGGCGTCCAGTTTTCCACTTAGTATTCATACCTCTGGGTCGCTTAAAGTTTCTGAGAAACAGTTTCCTCATCTCTAAAAACTCGTGGCTTGTCAGCTACCTGATCTTTGAGTTTCCTTCCAGCTATATTTCTAAACCTTGAATGCAGGAGAGAGAGCCACTCACAGATCACGTAGTCCTCGTAGTCCTCTGTGAAGGCATTCCAGGTCTGCGCTGGCCTCTGCACTCTGTGAAGGCTCCCAGCTTTGAAGAGTGTCTCCCTCCCCTCCCCGACTTGTGTTAAGCCTTTTCAGCCATAGTCCCAAGTTTTGAAAATGTATTTCCTGCTGTAACTGATGGGAGTCAGGGATCAGAGTGAACATTCTTGGTGTCTTCCTCCTTGACACATAAATGACTGATTTCTAGGTAAGGGTATGCCATCTTTTGGTGCCTGTCTTCCATGACAAACTCATTGGCCTCTGGTAACTGGGGAGCAGTGCTGTTAGGGGACTGCATTTCAGGAGAAATGGACCCAGAATGAATGTTCAGTGCTTGCTCTGAACTGATCGCCGGACCATGCACCTGGGCTGTGGAGGTGAGCAGGTGCTGAGGACAGAATGGAGGCGAAGGGTCCATAGGTGACCAGGACCTGATGCACTAAGTATGAACAGAAGCACAAACAACACTGGTGGAGTGGACAGGAGGGAGAGTCAAAAAGCTTTAAAAATACACTAGTGCCTATAATTCAGTTTAAATTTTACAATCATCCTGTGAAGTTGGCATCCTCCTCTCCCTGTGCTCAGAGAGGTCGAGTGGCTGACTCAAGATTGCCCAGCTAGTAAGCAGCAGAACCTTAGGCCAAACTAAGGTCTCTTTGGCCCTTGGCAGAGTCAGACTTGGACTTCACATCAGGGCACTGCAAGGTCTTGGGGTAATTTGAAAAGGAAGGTGAAACTTGTAGCATGAGCAGCAATTCTGTGCAAATGTGAAAACTATTTTGTTTTCCTACATTTCCCTATGTTCTGTGTGTCTCCTGATGACACTGAGTTGCACCGACTGCCTTACTGAAGTTAGTGTTGTAAAGGTCAGGCAAGTATCTGTCTTTCCCCAGGAGCGAGTAGGTGGGCAGAGAGGAATCAGGTGGGAACTCTGATAGTGCCATGATGGTAGTGGGCTGGAGCGGCAGGGACTTGCAGTGGTTCCTGAGATGGCTCTATGGTGTTGGGCAAGGTTAGTTTGGGAAGTGCCTTTTGTCTCTGGGGCTAAGAAGCCAGTCACAGATGTGGATTTGAAGGGAAAGAGCAGATAGAATTCCTTATTGCAGCTCAGGGCCTTCAGTCCAGGGAAGCCACACACTATGTGGATGCCCCTGGCCTTAAGGGACTTTGGAGACATCTGTTTTGTCCATGGTTATGTCCCCTGTACCCAGAGTAGTCTCTACAGTATGTGCTCAGTGAGTGCTGGTATATTCTGGAGAGATCTCTGGCCTGGAATCCCAAAGACCTGAGTTTGAGCACTATCTGCAGCTGCTTGCAGAAAAACCACCACCTTTCCCAAGACCCGATTTTCTCATTTTCAAAAAGAGCAGAGGGTTAGCACCATGCAGGATCTCATGAAGACCAGCAGAGTGAGTAGCAAGGTGTGGAAGTGCCCCACAGCCAAGGACTCAGCCAGGTTGGTGGGTGGGGACAATTTCCTGAGCATCTCACAGAGACATTCATCTCCCTCCTCCCCAGAGGACCTCACATGGGCACTGACAGTGCTTAGCACCTGTCTTCTTGGAAGGTTCTGGAAGAAGGCAGGTCCAGAACAGAAGATTCAGTGCCTTTGCTGTCAGTTTCTCAATGTACAGCCCTCCTCCCCAGCTGCTGGCAGGGCATCTCTGCCAACTGCTCAGGATTAGGGGAGGGATGGAGAGCTAGTCACCAGTGTCCCAGATCACTACCTGGGAAGGCAGATCCAGGAAGGAAGAGAAGGGGGCCGAGTCTCAATCAGGTGGTCTTGGGCTTCTCTATTGACAACTCTGGGACCTTACACAACATATTAAACTACTCTGAGCCTCAGTTTCCTGGTTTTTAAGTGGTGATAAATAGAATCTTCCCTGCACAGTGTTGAGAGAACAGTAGTGAATGCAAAGCTGTGAGCATGAAGCCTGGCACTTAGTAAATGCTTAACAATGACAGTGATTCCTCAAGGTTAGCACTGTTACTGGTGCAGAAGGTCTGAATGGAAGATGCAAAGGGAGAAGAGCTGTTAGAAAGGAGAGAGCCCAAGATCAAGTGTTCAGAAGGAGCAGCGGAGCTCCTGGGCCCTGTTCTGTTTCCCTGGGCTCATCCCACATACTCCCTATCCCCTTCCTCCCTTTTTAAGCAGCTATAGGAAATCACACCCTAGCATGTGATGCAAGAACATAAGCCAGAGGTATGTACTTCCATTCAGTTGTAAAAGAAGACATTGCCCCATGAATCCTTCCAACTGCCCTCCAGGACTGCTGGTATAATCCTGGTTTTGGAGGTGTGGATTTGTAAGCTTACTTAAGTAATTGGGGTGACACAGTGAGTCAGGTGGCAGCAGGGAATGCAGTCAACCACAATCCTGCTCTACCAGCCTGACTGTGGGTCCCAGGTCAGAAAGAGAGGTATGTTGGTGACAAGTCCACTCAGTATGCTGGGGTTATGCTCCATGTCCAGCAGCAAGGATACCACAGGTTGGTGTTTGCCAGCTGTCCCAGGTAGCTATGGCTGAAGAGAAGGCAAGCAAGGTTCAGAAGGCCCAGAAAGCAGCCATGCAGGGGGAATAAACCCAAAACAAAGAACAGCTAAGTATTTATTATACACTGGATACTGTTAGGGCATTTTTTCATGAGTTAACATACTTAATCCTAATGACCCTCTGATGAAATAGGTTCCATTGTCATATCCACTTGAAAGATGAGGAAACTGAGGCACAGAGAGGTGAAGAAACTTGCCCAAGGATCACAGCTAGTGAGTAGCAGAGCCAGAATTTCAAGTCCAGAGGCCATGCATTTAACTGTTTCATTTTACTGCCCTTGCAAGTTTAGACCAAAGAGAGACTTGAGGAAGATTCTTATCTGGGACTCTGAAATGGCACTTCATGTGGGAGTCAGGTCAGTCTGAGGTGGAGTACAGGTGAGTGCTTGAGAGTAAGGTCAGTGGTACAGGGCCTGGGACTTAGAGCTCCTGACATTGCTACTTTCACCACCTCTGGTTGTAGAGCTGCCTTCATTTGCATTTAGAGTAGGTGGTTGCTTGGTTTTGGAGGGGGGTACTGTGAGGACTTGACTCCAGGTTATTGGCTTGAGTGGCATGCCATTGACTTATTCTTTCAGTGAACATTTCTGGTGTCCCCCACACCTGCCTGCCCCATGCACCAGGCTCCATGGATCTCCCCCCCAAAAAACAAAACTCCAACTCTGCCCCTGAGATGCTCATGGCCTAATTGCAGCTGTGAATGACCTCTTACATTGCTGAGGGCCGCAAAGAAGTGATCAGCTTTGCTGAGGAAGTCCTGGAAGGCTGTCCAGGGAAGGTGACATTGAGGACAGGAATTGAGGTGGGAGTTTAAAGGCAAGACAAACACTTTGAGTCCTTGGCTTGCTGGGGGACATTTACTACACCTGCTTTCAGAAATCTGAAAAGGGCTTGGGGAGCATTTGCTGGGCGATTGGGGAGGAGGCGGAGAGGGACAGAGGGCATCGCCACCTGAACGCGGTGTGTCCAGGGGACTCCCCCAGGAGGGGACGGGCTCCTGCACGGCTCACTCATCCGTGTCCAGGCACAGCCGGTTTATGGCCAAAGAGAATGACAATCCAGTAGCAAGTCGAGATGACAAAGACGCCCAGAAGGGCACGCGCTTTTATGTAACCGACCTCTGAGCAAGAGGGTCTCGGGAGGTTGGAGCTCAAAGCTCGCGCGCCGAGGAAGGACGGCGCCCCAGCGTTATTTTCGTGTAAATACTAGAGAAAGGCAACGCGACTTAAGTTAGAGAAGTCCGGGGAGCTTTAAAGAGCAGGGCGGTTCGCTCCCTTGCCTTCCCCCGGAGCCTGGCTGGGGCGAGCCCGGGTCGCCCTTCCTGGCTCGGTCCTCCTCCCCTCTTCCGAGGATCGCTCGCTGGGTAACCTTGGGCGAGCCACTTGACCTCTTTGGGCCTCAGTTTCGCAGTCTGTGCGTCGGGCAATGCCATTATAGCGTCGTGGGGCTCCCCAGTCGACCCGCGGAGCCAGAAAAGGGAGCCGGGCACGCGGGAGGCGCCCCGGGACCGCCCGCTCCCCGCGCGTACCCCGCGCGCCCCTGAGGACCAGGGCGCAGCCTGGAGCTGCCCCACGAGGCGGCGCGCGCCACGGCGGTCAGGCGCCAGCGCGCAGGCGCGGCCCGGCGGGGCGGGGCACGCGCGGGCGGGGGCGGGGGCGGGGCGGGACGGGCGGCGGGCACCGGGCGCTTGGCGCGGTGGCTCAGAGTGCGCGGGGCGGCGCGCGGCGTGCGGGTGGCGGCTGCAGCTCCGGCGCCGGCGCGGGCTGGCGGGGCTCGCCCGGGATTGCCTCAGGGTAGCCGAGCGCGCCGCGCTGTCCGGCCTGAGGGCCCGCCTGACCGAGCCGGTGCGCGCCCGCTCCTCCTCGGCCCGCGCCCGGAGCGCGGGGGGCCGCCGGCGCTGGGCACTCGGCGGTCACCGGGGATCGGGGCTGAGCGGCCGGATCCCGCCCCTGTGCCGCCGCCGCCGCCCGGCCGCCCGCCCGGCTTGGCCGCCGCCGCGGCGTCTGGCCCCGGGGTCCGCGCTGCTGGGGGCGCGGGCGGGGTCGGGGGTTGCCGGGCGGCCGCTGCCCGCGCGCCTCGAGTCCGCGTTCCGGGCCCCGGGCGGCCGGCGAGCATGGAGGAGAAGTACCTGCCGGAGCTGATGGCGGAAAAGGACTCCCTGGACCCCTCCTTCACGCACGCTCTGCGGCTGGTGAACCAAGGTGAGGGCGCGCCGGCCGTTAACCGCCGGCCCTCGGCGGTTTGGGGCCAGGGGACGGAGGAGGGTCGGGGACTGGGTGGAAGTGCGAGGGGCTTGGGGGACGCAGCTGTGGGGGCTGACTGGAAGTAGACATGGGGAGACGGGAGGTTCCCGGGTAGCAATTCGGCGACATTTGGATGGGACCTGGGAGAATGTGGGACACCTGGGGGGAAGACGGAGATGCGCATTTGGGGGACTTGGGAAGGAAGGAGAAGGCTGGGGCATATGGATGGGACTTGAAGGAGACCTTTGGGGACTCAGGGATACCCAGGGGAAACTTCTGGATGGGGGACGGTGAAGATCTGAGGGCTTTGTTAGAGAGGAGCTTGAATTATCTCATTGGAGGGGAGAGTAGGGGGACTGGGGAACTAGGGTGTTTGGTTTGTCTAAGGAATTGGCGAAAGAGCTGGCGGAAAAATGGAAGGACTTGAGGGAATCAGATGCAGAAGAGGTGAAGGGAACAGGTGCTTGGATTGTTCGTGAAGTTTGGGGACCTTGGAAGAGGTTTGGGATCAGACCCCAGCACTCCGAGGAGAAGAACCCAGCGGTCCCAGGGGAAGAGCCCGGTTCCCTCTCCCAGCATCTGTTTCTCTTATGTTCAAGCTCTAAGAGCCCCAGCCCTGCGCTCTGCCTCCTTGGCGGTGGGCAGCTCCTGCCAAGCCTTGCCTGCTGGCCGTCGGAAAAGTGAGCGGGGGAGAAGAGACTGGCAAAAAAGCCCTTTTCTTGGCTTGCCTGTCCTCTCTTTGGGAAGCGCTGGGCGGGTGACCCTCATTGGTGGCTGACTTGTGGTTCAGAACATTGGTGAAGCAGTCTTTGTCATTTTCACATTACTCCGACCAGCTCAGGGTGTGAAAGGTCCTGGGAAGTACTAGACCCCAGGGATTACAGGGGTTTATGGAGGCACCCTACCCAGGGCATATTCCCCTGGCTTGCGTCTCCTCTGGCTTCCTGAATAATCTGCTGAGATGGACGGTAAATTAAGCCCTTCTTCCTGGGAGCAGTCCTCTACTCCTAGATCTGGAGTAGTGTTTCAGAGGAAGATGGGTTTGGGGGCCACTGGCCTGTTTTTTTCTCTGGGAAATGGCAGAAACATTATCTGGTCAGATCTCTTACCTTTTGCATGAATCACTTTGTGCAGCGACAGTCTGAGGTTCCCTAGATGAATCCTGTCTGCTGCTCTTAATGCTGGCCCTGGCTCTTTTATTGTTGGAAGTGAAAGATGAGGCAGACATATTCTATTTGTATATAGATACGTATATTTTAAAGTAGCGACCTCCGGTATTCGCCTATTGCAACCAGTTCTTTGGAGTAGGGTGTGTGTGTGTTGTCGACTGATGGTGGTGGTGGTGGAGAGACTCTTACTGTTCCCAAGAATTTGAGCATATTTGAATTGTTGAGCAGAAATAGATTTACAGAGCTCCCCCATCTTATTTTAATTACATGCTTATTTTCATTTCTTTAATAAAATAAGCTTCTGAAAAAGTAATGAGCACTCGTTCCTAAATTAAGGGAAAGGAATTTGAGTTTTATTCACGTGCTCTTCTGAACAGTTCTACAGTTAGGTTTGTACTCTTTGCTCTTCATGTTTTACATATATCTTTTGTTGCCTGCTGGGCTGTCATCTCTGTAAAAGAAATTTCTTTGTACATTGTGTGAAATCAGTGGTATTAGAAATATTCTGGACTATGGAATCAAGTGCATTTTTCCTAATAAAGAATCTGAATCAAAGTTACGTTGTGCTCAATTAAGGAAGCAGTTTAACTAAAAGTGTAGAGAGTTATCTTATTTTAAAAGTCAGAATTATTTTTGTGCCATGTTGTCGTAGTATTGTATTGCTAACACATTCAAAATTCTTTTGGTATCTGTGTTTTTACTAGTGTTAATGACTTGTAGTTACTTGAAATAGATATTTATGGGGAAATGTTGCCATTTAGTATTTTTTGGATGTTAAACTTGATTACCTTACTTTTCATAAAAAATGAAGTACATTTCTCAACATGGGAATGAAGAAAGGTGTTAATCAGATGCTTGTATTACTGTTAGTTTAGATTACTTCAGCCTAAAATGATTTTTTCTTAAATCACAGGCTGATATCGAGAATGCAGAGCTTTATCATTTAAAATATTAATTATGCTCTGTTATGTAATTCCAAAATTACAAGTGCCTTTCCAAAACATAGTGTCTTAAGTCTGAAATTAAGTGATTGTGAGGAAGCTTTGATTTTAAATCTGATAACCATCCTGTTATTTGCTATATGAAAGCTATTTATTCTTATTTCTCTATCTTTGTGACTATTTGCCTATAAGGAAACTATTTTTTCAGAGGTTATTCTGAATCTCGGCACTGGAATTGGTATTCCTGCACTAAACTGCACAGAGATGATGGGTCAGTATTACAAGCCTTTATTTTATTGTAGCATGACATGTAATGGCTATATTGTATGGTTAATACATCCCAAGGTTAACAGTACCTTATGTTTGCATAGTATTTGGAAGTTTCCAAGGCACTAGTTTAATCCTCATACTTGTATCCCTTGAGACAGATATTGGTGTCTCCATTTTTCAGGAAGGGAACTGAGGACCCTAGCTACATAAGCTTATAGGCAGCTGAGATTTAATTTGAACTCAAGTTTTATGTCTCTGAGGCCATTGTTCTTTCTACTTATGCTTTCCCAAAAAGATGGAATGAAACACTTCTCACATGCTGATTTAAAACCTTGCAAAAAATATAATTAATGTGATTATTTCTGGTTGACTTAAATATAAGGGAAATAATATGTTTCCTTTAGGAAGACTTATCTTGATTTTTTTTTTTTTTTTAAAGTTTCTTTCTCTACTTGTCTTCTTTGAAGAAGCAGACATTCCTGGTAGAGTTATCTTACAGGATTTTTTTTTTTTTTTTTTTTTTTTTTTTTTTTTTTTGAGACAGAGTCTCGCTTTGTTGTCCAGGCTAGAGTGAGTGCCGTGGCGTCAGCCTAGCTCACAGCAACCTCAAACTCCTGGGCTCCAGTGATCCTTCTGCCTCAGCCTCCCGAGTAGCTGGGACTACAGGCATGCGCCACCATGCCCGGCTAATTTTTTTTTATATATATATCAGTTGGCCAATTAATTTCTTTCTATTTATAGTAGAGACGGGGTCTCGCTCTTGCTCAGGCTGGTTTTGAACTCCTGACCTTGAGCAATCCGCCCGCCTCGGCCTCCCAAGAGCTAGGATTACAGGCGTGAGCCACAGCGCCCGGCCTATCTTACAGGATTTTAATGGGCAGACCAAGAGACACTTTTGAATTAAAGCCCTCCTGTGACCAGTATATAAGCTTAATAATCAACACATTACAATAATGAAACAGTTTATAAATGAGGTATAGTCGTCTTTAAAAGTTCAGTATTTGTAAACAGTGATCAATTTCCTAGCTGAATTACTTTTTTTCTAATAATCTTTAATAAGAACTTGAGCTAGGATGACATAAAGAGGTACACTCCTATATAGTGTAGATTGGCTTTTATACTTTTTGCAGACGTGTGTTTTGTGGTAGGCATTAGTTACTGATTTTATTTTTATTTTCCTAAGATAACTGGTTCCCTTTCTCTCAGACCCCAAATATTGAATTTGTTTCTCTAACAAAAGTAATGGGTCATTGTGTATTTGATGTTAAAATTCAAAGAAAATAGGCTTTGATGCTCTTCCCTTCGCCCTCCTCCCAGCCCCCCACTAGTGCCTGTAGGGTGAATTGATATTGCAGTTTCTTGCCAGGGAGGTTAATTGGAGATGAAAGTAGTGTTGCATATTTTATATTATATTTGCTAGTAAGGGATGTGCTGACTCTTACTGAAAAACATCTTCAGAAATGTCCTGTGCATTATAATTTAATCTAGCCCTCCGATAGATATTGGTTTGGATAGTTTTCAATCTAAGCCAAGTAATCATTAAATAAGATTATATAACACTATATTTTTAATTATCTGGTATAATGTATGGATTGGTGGCTGGTGCACTGCCAAGTTATATTTAGTTGTTGGTTACAAGAGGAAGTGGAGCAGAGGATTCAATATTAAGGTGGTCTATTTGTGTCCAGATTGATAAAGTTTTTTGTTGGTATTTCAAAATATTATTCACACTGTATCAATTTTTCAAGTATCAGGCCTCTTAGCATGACTTAGGATATATGTGAGAGATGCAGATGTATTAAGGGAGGATCATTTCTTTACCCTATGTGCATCTCTTTGAAATCCATAAACCCTGATGGTTTAAAATTCCAATTTTGGGGACTCCTTTTGGAAAATTTTCTGATTTGCTTGAATGACATCAGACCTGTAAAGTGAGATAGTAAGAATGAGAGTTGCAGAATTATATTTAGGTGAGGTGCCTTCATGCTGTAGTGTATAAGTCTCTGCTTCCTCCAGATGAGGATGTGGTTATTTAGTTTTTAGTTTGTAATTATTTTTCTTTGGCTTATCACTTTTTTTTTGAGACAGAGTCTCACTCTGTTGCCTGGGCTAGAGTGCTGTGGTGTCAGCCTAGCTCACAGCAACCTCAGACTCCTGGGCTCAAGCAGTCCTCCTGCCTCAGCCTCCAGCCTGTAGATGGGACTACAGGCACGCACCACCATGCCCGGCTATGTTTTTCTATTTTTAGTTGTTTGGGTAATTTCTTTCTATTTTTATTAGAGATGGGGTCTCGCTCTTGTTCAGGTTGGTCTCGAACTCCTGAGCTCAAGCAATCCTCGTGCCTTGGCCTCCCAGAGTGCTGGGATTACAGGGGTGAGCCACCCCGCCTGGCCAGTTTTTTTTGTTTGTTTGTAAAATGAATGGGATGACTCACAATTTCAGATAAACCATTTCTGAGTTCTGTATAGTGTATTAGGAATCAAAGTGGTATAGTGATTGTATGTTACAGTGTTTTGATGTTTGGACATTAGTGACATGCTTATTAAACACCTGCAATGCCAGTTATTTGTGCTCGGTGCTAGGGATAGAGAGGAAAGCCACAGTCCCTCCACCCCTGAGAAACTCTTGCTCTCATCTGGGTTAGTTTGAGAATGAGTTTTAAGTTTATTAGATGCTTTAGATTTCCTAAATTAGCCTATGGACATTTTTGAGGCACTTTTCTGTGCTAGGTCATGTTTGTAATCTTAGTACGGGTAACAGCGCAGAGATGGAGAGGTTATTAGCCCAATTTTTCAGTTGTAGAAACCAAGACTCTGACAACTAAAGTGACTTGCCCAAGGTGACATACTAATAAAGTGTCAGAGTGAAGGTTCAAGCCTTATTCTTTTCCAAGTCCGCTGTTATTTTCACCATGCCATATTGACCCTTAGAGGTATAAAGTTATTGGTCAAACTGTGATGGTACATTGTAATGATGTACATAGTTAATGACAGAAGGAGAATGTAAACCTGGGCCTTTAGGTAATGTGCAGTTCGTTATTTTCTGTAGCCTGTACTAAATTGGAAGATAAATTATAGAACATCTGTTTTCATACTTCACCTTTCAGTCTGCTCTGAGATATCTCCTCTGACCTCTTCCCTGCCTCCAGAATGGGTTAGATTGTCCATTTTCTGGTCTCTCGCATCACTGGGTGCTTACCTCTTAGGGTGTGATCTTGTTTGGATCTCTTTGTCTTCCCTGGTCCGGTGTGAGCTTCTTGGGAGGCAAGGCCTGGTCTTTCATCTGTGTGTATCTGTAGCACCTAGCTTGATTCTTGGCATGTAGCCCTTGGGAACTCCATTCTTCCTTTCAATATTACGTTGTAATCATCATACAGTTAGAAGAATTAGAAACTATATTTGGAGTTCACCAGTCAGTAAAGAGCTTTGTTCCTTAACACTTTAGAGCACCTGAATTGGGGGTGGGGATGACGTCTCTAACAGCTCTGCATGTATCAGTGGAAGAAGGTTTTGAGTGAAATGCAGTGTTAAGCAGAACATCCCAGTGCTCTTTAAATGTGGTAGAACAGTAGGGGTCCTTCTTTAGGAGATAATGAGAAGGATCTGTCAGATCTGTTTTGAATTAGATGTTTATTTACTTTTATTCTTTCTTGAGGAACTTATTAAGTCAGTGTAGTCTAATACAATTAGCTCTCCTTCTCTAAACTCCTAATGAGATTTCTTATTATAGATTAAAAACAAAATTTTGGAGGCCCTTGTCACATGCCAAATAAGCCTTTTACCTGAAGGAGTTAATCTGCAATCTATATACAAAAGGGAAACCAAAGCCAAAGGAACAGTTGAAATTGCAAATTGAATGCCAACATTAACTTTGATATCAAAAGACCCATTTGCCTGTTGTCACCGGTCCCACTGAGTTAAGATACAATGGCTTACATTTTTTTTATCAAAACAATAGAACTAGAGTATTCCTTAGCATTGGGGATAATGATTATAATAAAAGCTACCAAATTGAGGGCCTCTTCAGTGCCAGGTGCTTTCTGTGCATTATCTCTCATCCCCACAAGATCTTGCAAGGTAGGTGGTTTTTCTCCCCTGCCTACTTCCTTTGTTTTTTTCCAAATGAGGCCTCAAAAATATAATGTAATTCGCCCAGTCAAGGTGCACAGCTTGTAAGTTGAAATTTCAGGCTGAAATTTTAAATCAAGTCTGCAGTGTTTTGATAAGATACTTTAAGAAAAGAGATTAAAGGACAGAACTCAACATTGTTGTTTTTAAATAAAAGTTTCATTATAGCAGAAGCCCCTTAGGAATTTTTACTGGTGATGAATTTTTTAAAAGAAGTTCCTGAAAATGTGTTTTACCAAAAAGGCAAGCTCACTTTTTTTCCTGTGCTTTCCAGCAATATTTTCCAGTCTTCAGTAGGCATCAAGGTCAGGAGTTTTAATTATGTATATATTTCAATGGTCAAAGAGAAAATAGAAAAACATTCTGTATGGGGAATTCATAAGTGAAATTCTTGGTAAAGTTCTTTCTTGAAGAGGTGCAGAGCTCCTTGTATTTTAATACTTTGTTTATCACAGAAACAGTTGGTCGAGAGTATGGTATCCGGGATTTGTAGTCAGTTTACAATATATTTAGAAACTCTCCATTCTCTAAATATAGGGTCAAAGAAGAAAAAAAGTGTCAAGAAAATAAAAAAATACAGTCCTACTGATAATGGTTTTGGCTTTCTGGAAGAGTGGAATATGTTTAAATACACTTACCTTGCAGTTGCTAATAATAATAATAGCTATCATTTATCAAGAGCCTTTTCTGGTTTATATGCTTTATGTACATTATTTCATTTAATTTTTCCGACAGTCTTAAAAGAGTAATTCATTTTACCATATTTTACAGCTGAGAAAACTGAGGTCAGGAAAGTCAAATAATTTGCTCAAGGTCATATTGCTAGTAAGTGGTGAGCCAGAATTCAGAGCCTTGTCTGCCCAACTCCAGGACCCTATGCAGTTTACCTATGAGCACCAGATAGAAGCTTTCACTGTGTCTGGCTTTACATGTTTAACTTTTGTGAGGAATTGCTATTATGCAGCTCTTCAAGTTAAATGCCTGGTATTGGATGAGTCATCTGGTGAGCTACATACTGTGCAGAGGGACAGGCAGTGTCATGGCAAAATGGCATAAGAATTGTCTGACCAAGGCCAGCTTGGTCATTGTGGTGGATGGCATTTACTTGGGAAACAGCGTTTTTTAACAAAGGGACAAGCTGGTGCAGAAAGAGCCATGTGATTAAGGAAGGTGACCACTTTCTAATCTGTGACCCTGTGCAAATTACTTGATTTCTTGGAGCCACAGTTTTCCCCATCTGTAAAATTGAGGACCTTGTACCTTTGTAGGGTTGCTGTTTTAGATATAAGTACAGTGTCTAACACATAATAGGTGCTTAATAAACATTACCTGCTATTTTTGTAGAATGGTTTGAGACAGATGAGTACAATTGGCATCACTTTCCAGACATAAAGTATATAATAATAATTTAATACATAAATCATGTAATTTTATTTTTTAGAGTAATTTTATGTTAGACTGATTTTAGTTTTCCAACCCTGGAAATATTGAAGGAGAAATTCATTAGGAAACTTCTTTCATTAATATAATGTACAAAATTAGCAGCACCTCTGATTGATTTTTATTATGCTATTCAAGATACAGCACCTGAAACTTAAATTAACAAATGAAGCTTCCATAAACAGTTTTATGACTGCACATCTTAAAACACGTCTGGACAC
The DNA here is from genome assembly GCF_040939455.1 of Microcebus murinus. Classification (NCBI taxonomy): domain Eukaryota; kingdom Metazoa; phylum Chordata; class Mammalia; order Primates; family Cheirogaleidae; genus Microcebus; species Microcebus murinus. The sequence continues at coordinate 32,773,368 of NC_134110.1, read as the reverse complement.
TCAGCAGCCTCTCTCCACAAGCACAAGATATCTTACTCTGAATTGGTAAGCTGTAAATTTCCATAATTTTTCACATTTCCATAATTTTTCACCAATCAGCCCCTGCTGCTATTTTAAGGATTTTTAAAAGGTGTTCTAGCATATTATTGATGTTCTTCCTTGGTATGATAAAGGGCATGAATATGTGAGATTACTCTTTTTGATCTTCCTTTTAGCTATAAATCTTACACTTGGGGTCACTGTTGGTTCGAGCTCCTATGGAGAAATTGTAATAAAGAGGAGAAGGGACAGTTTTTATTCTCATCATTTTTCCTTATTCTTCCCTTTCTGTATTTATACCACTTGTGCTCTGCTTTTCTTCCACTAGATGGCGCTCCACGTAGGTAGGTTACCCTCTTCGTCCACACTGGTAGCTACTTCTGAACTGAAAGGAGTTGATCAACAAACTTGCATTGCATTGCTTTTGGTGTTCATGCACTGATATTACTTTTTCATAATTCTAATATCTTAAGAAGCATACTTTCTAATCAGTATTTTCATAAAACCATAACTTGTTTTTGTTTTGTAGCCACCATTTCTTTAGTGCCTCAGCTGTGTCCCATACTGTTGCTAGCTTCCTTTTCACATATTTCTTCATTTAATCCAGGCAACTGCCATGTGGATTTAGTTTTGCTGTTCTCGTTCTACAGGTAAAGAAATAGAGGTTCGAGGGATTTATAATTTGTTCCAGGTTATGCAGCGATCTTACAGAGATCATTGTGCCGTAAAGAAAAAATATTCTGAGGTATTGAATTGAACGCATTTTCAAAGAAAGTGTTAGGTTAGTCTGACTTATGGCTACTGGTCATTATAATTTGTTACTTTGGGGGAGGGGGTTGTAGACCTCATAGTTAATTTTCATTGGAGTGTATAACTCAAATTTGATTTGTCTAAGGAAGCAACCAGTCGTAACAAAAGGTTTGTCAGCAGGTGTGGAAATTCCTGCTTCCTCTTGCCTTCTATTGCCTACTGACTTGAGTGGGCTGGGGGACTTGATCAGTACCAGGTACAAGACATGGGAAGAATTTTGGACAAAGCCCTGATTCCATTTTAAATAATTTTTAGCAGGGCTGAATACTGTATAAAAGTCCTCAGGACTTTAAAACAGGCATCCTTAAACTATGGCCTGCGGGCCACATGCGGCCCACCGAGGACATTTATCTGGCCCATCGGGTATTTTTGCCGCTGCTGCCTGTCCTGCTTAGCAGCCAACTCAACCCAGGCCCATAGTGCTCATGTGTGGAATGTGCGCCGCAGTCTCCAACAGCCCTCCAACGGACTGAGGGACAGTGAACTGGCCCCCTGTTTAAAAAGTTTGAGCACCCCTGCTTTAAAAATTTATACTGTTGCGGTTTCTTCCATTTTATTCAGACATTCAACAAACATTTGTTGAACTGCTAAATTGTACTGTGTGTTCTGGACCATGACTTTACTTCTCTGGGCCTTGGATCCCTCATTCATCTGCACATGGCAGCGAGGCCTCCCCTTTGGTCATCATTAACATGAAATGACAGTGATTTCATATTTGTTTAGTTTTACTATAAAGCTTTAAAATGGAAATATAATTATCGTATCTGAGATTATTACACATTATATATTTCTGTTCCTCATGTGTTATCTTTTATGTCTAAATTCTACTCCTCAGCTTTTGGTTATCTGTCAGGGCAGTGGATTATCTGCCATTGCATTAGTAGATAATCTTTTTGAAGACTGGCTTCTCCTGCCACCTGTGCCTCTTCTGTCCTTGCTTTCAGTTTGGGTGTGCTGAGAAAATACAAACAGAAGTAAAACACTTAGTAAAATCCCTCTCGCCTTTGTTTGCCTACCATGTGTACACTACAGTTAGTTGAAAATGATACTGAAATCGGACCATGTGATAAAAAGAATAGTTAAGAATGTAGTCTTAGACAAACTTGGGTTCACATCTCAGCTCTGCCACTTCTTTGTAATGTGACCTTGGATATATTAAACCCTTTCAGCCTCAATTCCATGTCTGGAAAATGTTGATTAAAAAAGAAAAGCGAAATCCCCTTTGGAGTTTTTCTGGGGTTTAAAGGAGATGTATGTGAAGAGGTATTTAGTGTCATGCCTGGGATGTAATACATACAGAGTAAATAGTCGCTGCTGCCATTGTCGTCATCATATTATCACCATATTTTATCTAATAATTTGTAATCCAGTGGGGGAAATAAACATGTAGGCATAATAATTTTAAGAATATGTTAAGGGCTATGGTAGAAGAATGCATGGAGGTTTGGGGGGTTCAGAGAATGACATCTAGCTTATCTCAGGACCAGGATTGGCTTTCTTGAGGAGTCTTGTTCAAGGAGGTATTAGCCAGATACATTGCAACTTGGGCAATGGTACATAACTTCTAGACTCCTCCAGATTATTAATTCCATCTCCTGTATGAACTCCAAACAAACTTGAGTTGCGACAAGTATTGTGGTTATTTGTGTATCTTTCTCCTCTCTTCCTCCACCTTCTCATTTTTAAGACCTTTATTTATTCTTCTTGGCATTAAAAATTTTATTTGGAAACAATTTTAAACTTATAGAAGAGTTAAAAGAATAGTGCTACGAACCCCTGTATACCTGTTTGCCTGGATTCACCAATTAAAATTTTGTCACATTTGTTTTGTTATTCTAAGTATATGTATATTTTCATGAGTCATTTGAGACTAAGGTACATGTATTATGACTCTTTACCTTTAAACACTTAAATATCTTGGCTTTTATTTCCTAAAAATAAGGGCCTTCTCATTTATAACTGCAGTACAATGATCAGAATTAGGAAGAATGATACAGTACTGTTATCTACAGTTCATATGCTAATTTTGCTTGTTCCAGTTTTGTCTTTTATAGGATCCAATTCAAGATCATACATTGCATTTAGTTGTCAAGTCTCTTTAATATTTTAGTTCTGAATAGCTCCTCTGTCTTCCTTTGCCTTTCATGATAGGTGTTTGGGAAAACTATTATAGGCCAGGTTTTTGTAGAATGTCCCTCAATTGTCTGATGTTTCCTTAAAATTGGATTTAAGTTATGTACTCTTTTGGCAGGAGTGCCACTGAGGTGATGACGTGTCTTTCTTCGTCTGTCATACCAGGGACGCATAATGTCAGTGTCACTTATCCCATTTTGGTGATGTTAAATTTGATCACTTAGTTAAGGTGGTTCTAGTTTTCTTCACTTGTGAAAGAGATAAAATAGTTTTTCATTTTGTAATTAATTAGTACTTTTGTGGGGAGATACGTTGAGACTATGTAAATAATCCTGTTTTTCATTAAACTATCACAGATTTTGGCTTCCATTAATGTTTCTTACCTGAATTATTACTATAGTGGTTGTAAATTGGTAATTTTCTAACTCAGTCATTCCATCTATACTTATTGGCTAGTATTCTACTAAAAAGGAACTTCCCTTCCCCTCCCCTTCCTATCCCTCTTCCCCTTCTTTCTTTCTGTCTATCTTACCTGTGTTATTAATATAAATTCATGGATTTTTCTTTAGTTCAATGGGCTAGAATCCTTTACTGTCACTATATAAATTGAAGTTCAAATTGTCCCAGATTTGGCTTGGTGGTCCTTTGCCCTGGCTCCTGCGTCCTTTTGACAGGATCATCCTATATGTTTGTTTAGGTTTTCTCTTTCTTTCTAACAGGCTCATCTTGTACTTGCTGTGCCCTATTGCTGGAATCAGCCATTTCTTCTAAGGTGCCCTGGTTTTTTTTAGCGTGGCATGCTATTTAGAAACCAAGATCTGGGTTGCTGTGTGTCATTGTTTGAAGGCCGTTTCCTCAGACAGCTAGGCAATAGATAGGTATCTGTGGCTGTATCTTCATTGTCTATTTCAGGCGTCCTCAAACTATGGCCCCTGGGCCACATGCAGGTGTTTTTACCCGTTTGTTTTGTTACTTCAAAATAAGATGTGTGCAGAGTGCGTAGGAATTTGTTCATAGTTTTTTTTAAACTATAGTCCGGCCCTCCAATGGTCTGAGGGACAGTGAATTGGCCCCCTGTTTAAAAAGTTTGAGGACCCCTGGTCTATTTGAAATGGTAAGCCTAGGACCAGCAAACTTTTTCTGTAAAAGCTAAAGAAGAAATATTAGCTGAGATGTGCATTCTACTCAACCTCTGCTGTGGTAGCAGAAAAAAGCAGCCATAGATGGGATACAAATGAATAAGAATGGTTGTATTCCAATAAAACTTTATAAAAACAGGCAATGTGCTGGATTTGGCCATGGGCTGTAATCTGTCTGCCTTTCCTTGCTCTCAGTGCAGAGACTATGGACCAGGCTTTATTACCAATATCATAAAAAAAAAATAAAATTCTTTTTTTACCAATGCCATCCACTATAGGGGCAGAATAGGGGGCACTAAAAATTATTTCATGAATGAACTAATGATAATTATGGGCTGACTGGGCACAGTGACTTATACTTGTTATCCTAACACTTTTGGATTCTGAGGCAGAAGGATTGCTTGAGGTCAGGAGTTTGAGACTAGCCTGGGCAACATAACAAAATCCTGTCTTAAAAATCAGCTGGGCATGATGTCTTGTGCCTGTAGTCTCAGCTACTCAGGAGGCTGAGGCAGGAGGATTACTTGAGCCCAGGAGTTGGAGGTTACTTTGAACTATGATGATGGTGTTACTGCACTCTAGTCTCTGTGACAGAGCGACAGACCCTGTCTCAAAAAAGAAACTGTGATAATTATGGGCTGTTTCTATTGCATGCCATTCATTTGTCTCATATGGATCTTTTGGACATCAGTGTCTTGTGACTTATCAGTTTGCCGGGGTCTTTGTAAGATGGGAGTCTTTTAAAAACATAATATGCAAAATAATACTGAGAAAAATAATTTTATATACTCGTGAGTATATTTTTCTTGTCATGATAGAATAGTTACCTTTTTCTTAATATAAAAGCATATCTTAAGGCAGAGCCATACCTGCAGGCGTTAGCATGTGGCCCCTGCTGTGATATAGCATTACTTGAATTCTGCATAGTCTCAGCTGAAATGCCAGGCCAGAGTACCAATCAATTGGGTGAAAAATTTCAAAATTATACTCCTTTTATTATCTCAGAATAGATTTGTTTCTTCACAGTTTTCTTTATGTAATTTATTGCTCTAATTTATTCAAAAAAGGATTTTATTACAGCAGTGACAAATGGATTTTATCAGGGAGTGATCCTATTCTCAGAGAAAAGTGTGTCATTAAGAAAGACCACCTATTGTTGATCACAGTGACTGCCATCAGGGTGATGTTTGACACTGGAAAAGAAACCAAGCACCAGAGTACATCACAGTCAGTATCAATAGCTTGCACATAAAGACGCAAATTTAATCAATTTAAAATGTCTCTGCTGATTCTAAAATAAATCAGGCTTTTAATTATTGCTTACATGTTTTTAAATTTCAAAAGTTCAGTCAGTTTTAAACTTGGTGAGCTGTTTTTCTGTTTTTCAGCAGGCCATCTTGTTGTTTATTAGAAGCAGCATGAAGTTTTGGCCAGTCTGTTTTCTTGAATCCAAAGGAGTGATTTTAAAGTTCCAGGTCACAAAACAATTTCTGGTTCTGTGGAATGTCCTGGTGTGGTGATGAAGGGGAAACTGACCAGGCTTCCTGCCCCTACTTGGCTTTTATCTTCTAGTTCTGGAGGTTCCTTGTATGGTTTTGATTTAATAAGTTTTACTGTTTTGGGTTTTGTTGTTGTTTTCATATGAAACGTATCAAGGAAATTACTCTTTAGTGTTTGTCTCTCTCAGAGACCCGTGGATAAAGGAATTTCTCCTTTTTGCCATATTGGCCATTGTTTTGTATACTATCAATTCAGAACAAATAGGAAGCAATAATTCCCTGCCCTGTATTTACACAGTTTACAATAACTTCGAAGAATAAGGGGACAGGAATAAAAAGTTATATAACTTATTAGCCATTGATTGTATTTTGGACTGTATTTTTCTAGTTCCTTTCTTTCTCTCTCAGTCAGGATTTTGCTCATTAAATAGTAAATGTGTTACCTTTCGTAATGATAAGCTCCAAGAGCTTCATTTTCTTCATCTATGAAATCGTCATGAGAAAACCTGAAATGTGCCTGGCATATTGTTAGGGACTCAAAAGTTAGTCACCTCTTTCTCCAAAGTTTATTTGGCTAATTAGGACACATTTCCTTGGTTTCCTCCTTCATGAAGCCCAGCACAGAGTACTAGGCATGGAGTTAATCCTCATTATGTACTTCTAGAAATATTTACTTAGAGGAGCAAGTGTGCATTCTGGGCTCACCTGTTTTTGGTAGAGCACCATATTACTTCCAGTAAAGGATTCATAGCAGAAAGTAGTTTTTTAGGTTTGGAGAGTGAGCATTAAGGCAAGCAAGTATCATAATCTACTATTCAGACTTCATACTTTTAGACTCTTGCAGAAATCACTGTTTAGACTTCTGGTGGAAACACCTTTAAGAGGAGACTGGTAGGATGTATATTTTTCCACAGTCTTTCCCCCTGGACTAGAGGAGTGTTCAGTTCTTATTCCTCCATTATTCAGTAATGATCACGTGCTTAGGCTGGGCTAAGTGCTGGGATACAGAGCTAGGTAATACTTTATCCCTGCTTAAAGACTTTTCAGCTCAGTGGGGAAGCAGCCAAATTAAAAGACATTTATATTGTAGGGTGGTAAGTGGCGTAATAAAGACAAGCACACTGTACTATGGCACTGCATAGGAGCAGTATGTTATCCTGATTGGGAGAGGGAACAGGGACTTATGTGTGACTACTGATGTAGTAGTAGAAACATTCTGGGTTCCAGAGTATGACTTAACTGTGATGTAAGTTAACATCTCGGGGTCTCTTTGCTCAGTATTAAAACCATGTCATCTCTGAAGACTGCAGGGCTCTTTGGCATATAGTGTGCATCAAATGAGTTCCTGTTCTTTTCTTTCACTCTTTGAATTCCAGGAACCTAGTTCAGTGCCTTCCTCTGTGCAGCCAACATTGCATTTATTACACTTAGAGCATAATGATTTGTTGGAAGTTGTTTCTCCCATGAGAATCCAAGTGCCTTACAGATAGGGAATCTGACTCAGGATCTTTGATTCCTTTTCTCCTGCTCAGCACAGTGCCTGCGAGATAGTGAGCATTCAGTAAATATTTGTAGAGTGAATAGCTAGTTGGTCTCAGCTTCTTCATTATGGATTAAGGCAATGAATTCACTCTCTCAGGATACTTTGGTGAAGGAAGATTGAAAAAGAGTGTTTTCAGCTACTGTTTTTGAGGCGAGATCTGCCATTTTTCAGCCAAGTATGCCAGGTGGTCCTTGTTATGGCACTAGCCTTGGGTCTAGGACTTAACAGCTTGTGGGGAGGACCAGTATGCCACTTCAGAGTTATTGGACCTGGGCACATACTTTCATCTCTCTAAACTCCCAGTGTCTTAGTTTGTCAAACAGGCACGGCACTACCTCCCTGACTTACTATGATGATTCAGTGACATACATCAAGAATGGGTATCACTAGACTCCAGACTCCTGAGAGCTAGGGCTTTTATTCCCTGCTGAACCTCCAGTGCTCAGTACCGTGCCTAACATACAATAGACACTCAGTATTTGTTGAATGTGTTATGTATGTGAAAACACTTCCTAGTGGTCTGTTTAGAGTGTAAGGGAAAGCAGGAATGTGTTGGGAAATGGGGTAAGAGACATAGGCAGGGACTAGAACATGAAAGGCCTTACAAATGGCTAACGAATATGGATGTATTTTAAGGTTCTGGAACACAGTTGAAGGATGGACTGCAGGAAAATGGCATGGTCAGCTCTGTGTTTTAGAAATATCATTTGGGTTCCTGAACAATGCTGGTTGAAGTGTTTTTGAATCATCTAAGTGGAGAATTACATGTGGTCTTTCTGGACTTAAACTTTCACTAAAAATGCACTACCTGTATTTGAAACCCTGGTTGAGGATGAGATCATCCAGGAAGTGTGTGGGATCTACAGAGAAAAGAACAAAGGAAGGAATCCTTATGGCACTGTCCACATTGAAGTGTTGGGCCAAGGAAAAGAAACCCTCAGTTGTTTCCTTTTCTTACTTAAGGTGACTAACTTCAGAAGGAGTGTGGAATCCTATCAATGTAAATTACATTTAACAATGTTTATTTGAAAACTTTTGTGTGTGTGTGTGTGTTTGATGCATTTCTTTTCAAGTAGGAATCTGAAAATTTGTTACTGCTGCAAGCAGTGCTTACCTGTATGATTCTTGAACCCTAAGTTGATAAGAATTTGGAAAAGATCGCTTTGGTACAGAGAGCTTAGTCAGTGTGATGGAATAGTCAGTTTATCCCCAGCTAATCTGTTGGCAATCCATAATGGCTGCTCAGGGTTTCTCTTCATCAGTGACCACATGTTTTCCAAATTGACTCAGTTGGTTCACGCTTTCCCAATCGACTTTAAATTTAAATGATGTATCTTTGTGGCTTCCAGTCCTCACCAGCATATGCATGTTGAAGTTCCTGCTTTTATTCTGAGTGTTTTCAGTTTGGCTTGCTACATCATCAGACAGTGCTAGGGCCCAGACCTTCATTTTCTTGAATGTGAATCCTGCTGCCTAATGAGTGCCTGTGTTATGCTTCTGGGGTTCCTTGAGGCTGTATGTAGAGTGCAAAGACAGCATTCTAGGCAGATATACACTTTTTATTATTCACGAACTTTTGACCTCTGAACTACAACAGATTTTTTTATTTAGGTCCTTTCATTAGGACTTTGGGTAAGAGCAGACCCACTTGTCTGCTTTTCTCTTGGGTCTCACCCTCGTTCTTTTCTATTTTCTTGAGTGGGGGCTAGGAGCTCATCCAAAATGGGAAGAGCTCAGGGGCTTTTTATTGCAACAGCTACATGATAAAAATGGGCCAAAAAAGGAGATGTCCAGCAGAAAAGCCCAGAAAACACCCCTTTTGCCCCCAATTAGAAGATGGCTTTTTAGCCTCTTGCCTACTCCCACAAGGAAGCTCCACCTTCTGGTGCTCTGGCCCAGTATGGTGTTCCAGAGGAGAACACCATTAGAATGGCCATTAGAATGGCCATGTTCTTTCTCACTGGTGGTGATGTTACAGTCCGGGGGAGGAGCAGGGACCCTTGTTATCCTCTAGAGACATGAGTATGTCACTGACATTTTTCTAGGTCCTTTGCCTGCAGACCATGCTCTGTCAGTTCATAGTTCACTGTCTCATTTAATTCACTTTAAAGTTGTCAATTTATATCTGAGTAACCATTAAAGGACCCCTTTCCAGAATAATTTTGCCATCAGTTTGAAAAAAAGCACTAATAAACCTTTCTAAGTACCTTGATTTGGATTTCTTGTTGGGAGGGAAAATACTAGTCTCAGCTGATATCACATATTCATAAAGGAAATAGTATTTCTTCTTATTAAACAAAATCACAATATTCAAAATAGATTTCAGACCACAAACTTGGCCTTGAAACCTAACGTATACCATATGCATGGAGCGAGCCATGTGCCCAAGGGAAGCATGCAGTATGTTTTGCTCACTTGCTCATAATTCAGACTTGGGTTGGCGGCTCCTCATAAACTTAGGTACTTCTATGCTGTGTGTTCCATCTAATTATTTTATTTAACGTCATTGGTGTAAAATGTTAATGAGTCGGTTTATATTGTTTCATATCCTCTAAGTTCTTTATGGCAAGACCCTGGAATCAAACACTGTTACGAAGTCACTCATTCAATTTAATTCAATAAGAAGTACTTTTTGAAAAATATTTCATTTTAAAATGAGGTGCATCTCTGTGAAGAAAACAAACTGAAATTTGCTTTTTCTTTTTTCAATTTTCAGGTTCAGATGTTTTTTGAGGCCTATTTAAAAGAAAACTGAAAAACTAAAAGGGGGGGTATTTTCTATGGTTGCTATAACTACCTGCCACAAATTTAGTACTTTATTATCATACAGTCCTGGAGATCAGAAGTCTGAGATGTTTCCTACTGGGCTACATACATCAAGATACAGGCACTACATTATTTTCTGGGGGCTCTAGGGGAGAATCTGTTCCTGAACTTTTCCAGTTTCTGGAGGCTGCTCACGTTCCTGGGCCCCTTCTTCCATCTTCAAAGTCAGCAGCATCAGGCTGAATCTTTTTCACTCTGCCTTCACTCTGCCATCTCTCTGCTTTTCTCTGTTCTATCTTTCTCTTCCATTTGTAAGGTCTTTTGTGATTATGTTGGGCTTACCTGGGTAATCTTGGATAATCTCTCCATCTTAAGATCAGCTGATTAGCAACCTTTGTTCCATTGGCAACCTTAATTCTCCATTTTCATGTAACTTAGCATCTACAGGTTCTGGATTAGTATGTGGACATCTTTGGGGGAGCCATTATTCTGCCTATCACAGAGGAGTGGGGCTGTAACAAAACTGATGTTTATCAAGTGCTTAGTGTATCTTCAGCTTGGTTTTAGGGATTTGCATGTATTATATATCAAATTATATATCAGGGGTCCTAGGGAAGTTAAATGACTCATCACTGTCATACATAATTATTAATAATAATGAGCTATCATTTGTTGAGTTCTTGCTAAGCATTAGGCATTGTGTCAGGAGATTCACAGTCCATATTTTTTCCAGCCCTCAGTACAGCCCTTTGAGATGAGTGTCATAAATTCTGTTTTACAGGTGAGAAAACTTCTCATGGAAGTTGTAACTGGCCCAGTGTCACATGGCTAGCTGATAACTGAATTCTTTGGACTTCATCAGTCTGATTCCCAAATGTATACTCTTAAATTACAGTAGATGTTAAATTACAGTGGATGTCAGGGCCTTAGGGAATTGGTTTTTCTTGCCTCCCTCATCACAATGAAGTCTTATCTGGATAATATTCAGCATGCCTGTAAGGATATTTGTCAAGAGTTATTTGGCATCACATGGCAAAAATGATCAGGTGGTTAATCAACCAACTTGACACCTTTTCTCCTTCTTTCCCTCTACCCCATCTCACTTTTTATCTATCAATAGACTGTACCAACCCTAGTAAGTATTGTGCTGTTATTTAATTACAGCATTTGTTTTTACTCAAAACGGCATTTTCTAATCCTAATATACTGCAGTTCATGACATGGAAATCAGTGTCCTTGACTTTAAAGAAAATCTATGAAATGTTAAAAATTGAAGGGTTTCCTATCAAACCAACTGTGTATTTCTTTCTTATTATTTGTGTGGCATCATAGTGTACAATTATGTAGTGTCTAGGGCCCTTGCACTTGCTTTTCCCTCTGCCTGTGCTAGATGGGTGGTATCATGTGATATTCATAATGGCTCCTTTTAGGTAAAACCACTATTACATTGAGTAGATGGGGAAACTGAGCATCAGAAAGGCTAAATGACTTTTCTCAAGGTCACATGGTATATGGTGGAGCCAAAACTGAATTCACTTTGTGTTCATTTGGTTTCAATGCTCTATAGCTCATGGCCTCAAAAAATTCACACATTAAGTGAGTAAATAAGATAAATAATTAGAATAAATGTAAAAAGGTAAATGACATTTAAAGATGTCAGTCAAGGAAATGTTGAAAGGCAATAAGTATTAGCCAGATGAATTATACTAGCAGTTGATATAGAAGTTTAGAAGAGAAAGATCATTTTAGGCTGTGGTAGTTAGTGATGGCTTATGAAGGAGAAGAGATTATCTAATTTCCATATAATTTGTTTTGGATGTTTCATATTCAGAAATAGAAAATGTAATGATGACAGTGGTAGCTACCATTCATTGCCCATACAATTTCAGGATCTATTAATATTAACATTTTTTGGATCTTTTCATATATCATTTAATCTTTGCACCAACCTAATACAGATAGGTATTAATACCCCTAGTTTATACAAAATAAAACTGATCCTGAAAAGTTAAACCTTAGTGTTTAATATGTAGTAGGGCAAGATTAAAAAGCAAGCTCTGTTTTGACTTTAAAACTTATGCTTTTTCTTTGCAGTACTGTAAAAGGTTTTATCTGCAGATTTTTGCTTCAGCCTTGTGTATTCATTCAACATAATCACTTGAAATAATTTCATAAAATATGGGGAAATACAGAGAAAGAAACTAAAAGTGACTGATGTAATAATTAAACAAAGAATGCTCAAAGAATAAAAGTTTTTGTATTTAAAAAATACGGCTAAAATGTGCTTGGCTTGTCTTTCCCCTGCTGAGTTCAGTGACATGGAACAAACTAGGACTTGATTCAACAATTTGTTTCAGTTAATGACTGTAGTGAGTTGAATTATGGCTCCCCAAAATGTCCATATCCTAATCCCTACCACTTGCAAATGTTACCTTATATAGCAGAAGGGACTTTGTAGATATGAAGAAGAATCTTGAGATTGAGAGATTATCCTGGATCATCTGGGTGGGACCCGTGTTATCACACTGATTCCTGTAAGAGAGATGTGCAGGAGGAATCAGCTAGATGGAAGGCAGTGTGACAACGGAAGCAGAGGTTGAAATGATGTGGCTACAAGCCATCAAATGCTACTGCCTTGCATACCCATTTTAGATTTCTGGCCTCCAGATAATGAATGCATTTGTGGTGTTGTGTTAAGCCACTATATTTGTTACAGTGTCCTTAAATAATTTATATACTGTTTAATAATAATAGTTGGATACTGCAATACCCTGCTTTAATAATGTATACAACAACTAGGTAGAAGATTAGTTAGGAAATAGAAGATTTGGACAATATCATAAACCAACTAGACTTAACAGACATATATATATAACATGCCTCCCTGTAATGACAGAAAATACATTTTTCTCAAGTACATGTGGAAAGTTCTCCAGTATAGACCGTATGCTAGTTCATAAAACATGCCTCAATAAATTTTCAAGGATTGAGATTATGCAAAGGATATTCTTGGACCACGGTGGAATGGGATTAGAAATCAATAACAAAGAAATCTGGGAAATACACAGGCTCCTAAATAACCAATATGACAAAGAAATCACTAGGGAAATCAGAAATTATCTTGACATAAATGAAAATGAAAGTACAACATATAAAAATTTAAGAGATGCAGCAAAGCAGTACTAAGAGGAAAATTTATATTTGTAAACTCCTATATTTAAAATGAAGATAAATCTCAAATCAGTTACCAAACCTTCCCTCTTAAGACACTGGGAAAAGAAGAGCAAATATAATAATTGAAAACAAACAGAATGAAGGACACAATATAGATTATAATGGAAATTAATGAAATAGTGAATAGAAAATCAATAAGGAAAAGTCAACAAGCAAAAGCTGGTTCTTTGAAAGGATCAACAAAGTAAATAAAACTTTGGATACATTGATTAAAAGAAAGGAGAGAAGACTTATGTTCCATAGAAGTCTGTTAAATCTAAAATCAGGAATGAAAAAAGGGACATTACTGTTGACCTTACAGATACAAAAAGTATTAGAAGGGAATTCTGTGAATAATTGCATGACAGTAAATTGGATAACTTAGATGAAATGAACAAATTCCTTGAAAGACACAAATAACTGAAACTTAGTCAAGCTTACTCAAGAAGAAATAGAAAATTTGAATATACTGGTGTAGAAATTGAATTGCTGAATAAAAAATTACTAAGAAAAGCCCAGATCCAGATGGCTTCACTGGTGAATCCTACCAAACATTTAAAGAAGAATTAATACTAATTCTTCCCAGACTCCTCCAAAAAATTGAAAAAGATGGAATGCTGCTGTCTTAGTCCATTTAGGCTACTATAACAAAGTTCCTTAGACTCAGTAATTTATAAACAACAGAAATTTATTGCTCACAGTTCTGGCAGCTGGACAGTCCAAGATGAAGGTGCCATCACATTCAGTGTCTGCTGAGGCCTGTCCTTCATAGATGACATCTTCTGTGTGTCCAGGGGAGAAGGGCAGTTGGGCTCCCTCAAGTTGTTTTTGTAAAAGGACACTAATCCCATTCATGAGGGCAAAGCCCTCCCTCATGACTTAATCACCTCCCCAAAGTTCTATTTCTTAATACCATCACCTTCCTTGGTGGGCAAGTTTCAACATATACATTTTAGGGGACACAGTTATTTAGATAGCAGCTTCCCAACTCATTCTTTGAGAACAGTATACCCTGATTCTAAAATCAGAAAAAGACATCACTAGAAAACTACATACCAGTGTCTCTTATGAATATAGGTGCAGTCATCTTCCACAAAATATGAGCAAATCAAACCCAGAAACATATAAAAAGGAAGGATTACACACCGTGTCTATGCGATTTATCCCAGAAGTAGAAGGTTGGTTTAGTACCCAAATTATATCAAAAAAATAAAGGGAAAAAAAAAGTCATAATCATTTCAGCATATAAATAAGAAGTATTTAACAAATTCTAACCCCTTTCATTATAAAAACACCAAACTAGTAATAAAAAGGAACTTCAAAAAGCTGGTAAAATACAGTCTGTGAAAACCTACAGATAATATCACACTTAGTTGTGAAAGACTTTTCCTCTAAAATCAGAAGCAAGGCAAGGATGTCTTCTTTACCAGTCCTATTCAACATTGTCTTGGAGGTTCTAGCCAGGGGATTTAGGCAAGAAAATAAAATAAAAGGCATTCAGATTGGAAAGGAGGAGGTAAAATTAGCCCCTCCCCTTTTGTATTTAAATTTAAAATGGAATATTTCTTCTAAAAATAAATTTATTATATGTTTTACTGGATTATAGGTTTCATGAGACCAAAGTTCATATCTGTTTTTGTGGAACCCTGTATAACAGCACTTGCACACATGCTTAGTATGTAGAAGGCACTCTTTACATTCTTTGAATGAATGCTTATTATAGGAAAAATAGGAAATAGAAAAAAGGAAAAAAAAGAAAATTGCACTTCCCAGAGGGCAACCGATTGGAAATACAACCATTGGTAATATTTTAGACAATCTCCTTAAATTTCATTTTCCATATAAAATTTTATGTTTTGTTTTTAAGTATAATATTCTGTCATGGTCATTTTTTTAAGTCACCAGAAAGTTGTGAATACTGCATGGCTGTGTTATATACGTCATCATATAATTAGCTGATTCCTTACTAATGAGTGTTTTCTGTTTTTAGAACTATTAATAATCCTGGTTGGTCTGTTTTGTTATTAAAGAGAGACAGTCTCACTCTGTTGCTCAGGCTGGAGTGCAGTGGGGAGATCATAACTCACTGCAGCCTTGAACTGCTGGCCTCACGAGATGCTCCCACCACAGCATTAGGAGTTGCTGGGATTACAGGAGTCAACTGATTTGTCTGTTCTGTCTTTACACACTCTGTCCACCTCCACTCTGACCTAGAGTACTGTGATAGCCTGAATATACTTCCTTACCACTAGTGCTGTTCCTCTTCCTTTTAAGATTTGCATTTTAAAAGGTGGTAGGGCAACATGCAAATCCAATCAAATTATTTCTTTGTTTAAATTTTTTTCACTGGTTATCATATCCTTGAGATAAATTTCTCAGGATGGAATCATTGCCCTCCTTACCTGTCTAGTCTTATTTCTGCTGTTCCTTTGTTTAATCCTGAGGTTACAAACATGATAGATTTCTTACCTGACTCATGAAAGCCACTTTTTTTGTGAGGCTTCTGCGTGCTGTTTTTGTTTTATTCTGTCTTTTGTTTTTTTGAACACAATTACTCATTTTTATCTTACCTGCTTAAGTCATGTTAGAGACTCAGTTCAAGTGTCACCACCTAGAGGAATCTAGTTTGCCACTTACTTTAAATTATGGATTGAGTACCCTCTTCTGTCCTCTTCTGATCTCTTAAAGCACTCTACATACCTTTGTCATAGCCTGTATCACACTAGATTGTAATCTTATTTATGTCTCCCTTGTAGAGGGTAAGCTCCTTGAAGGCAGGGACCATGTATCCATGGTGTGTGGACCAAAATAGGTCTTTCATAAAGATTTATTCAGTGAATGCTGCAGCAAACCCCTTTGTATACAAATCTGCTCTTTAGGAGAGTTTCGAAGAAGTTTTGGTCAGAGTTAATCAACTAGGTCAGAGTTAATCAACATTTTAAAGGTTTTGACTCACAATTGTTAAATTGATTTATAGATGAATCGTACTAGTTACACTTTCTGCCAACAGTGTATGTGAACACTTAGATGGAGCCTTCTAAATAATATTTTGCAATAAGATCTGTTAGGGTAATTGGTGCTGTTATTGCTTAGGCCATGGCTCTTTAGGAAGATATCAAGTAGAAAACATTTATTTGGTGGGCTTGCAGTCTGTCAGCTTTTATGAGTACATGGTAATGGGAACAAAATGTACCAAACTAGAAAACTGGAAATACGGTTTTCCATTTCCTATCCTCGTGTATGGTTGTCTTTCAAATATAATTTGTTGTTCCTTGATATGGTTAGATGGACAGAGAGCTTTCTTTGGCACTCAACATAATGATCAGAACAGTAATAGGCATACTGCCAGAATAAATGCTTTGCAGAATTTGGAAAAGCTGTTGGAGAAGCACTTTCTGGTCTCTTTCTGGTTTTGTGAAGCTTAAAAGAAAATATGTCATTAATGTCACTGGACATTACATTAATACATAACGTCAGAGTTGCTTATTGGGCTGATGAACTGGTAATGGTTAAAGTTGCCATAGGCAGAGAAAAAAATAATTAGCAATGATGTATGTAGTCTTTGGATTTGCATCTGATAAAACCTGCAGTAGAATTACAGAGCATTTCCCTGTGTTGCCCTGGGAAATAAGAAATAGTCTGATATTGCCTTTGTAAGCCTTAGTACTGGAGAATAGGGAGGGCAGAAATGAGATTTTGGTTACCAGACTGGTTTCTGGAAGAAACCCATGTCCTTGGCTGAAATAATTCTTTATTGGTCATATGCCCAGATTGTCTTTATAAGTCTATGGATCCAAATGCATCTGTGTGCCATCTTTTTTCCTAATGTCTATTTCTTTTTCTACATTTTTGGATATGTGTGTGTGTGTGTGTGTGTGTGTGTTGTGGTGTGTGGAAAGTGGCGTTAGCACCTTGGAGAAGCTTGCTGTTTGAGATTATGATTTCACTAATACAGTGGTCCCAGCTTTCTTGGCACCAGGGACTGGTTTACACTGACAGGAGTTGAGGGGGATGGTTTTGGGATTATTCAAGCGCATTACATTTATTGTGCGGTCAAACCTCTTTGCTAATGATAATCTGTGTTTGCAGCCGCTCCCCAACAATTGTATCACTGCCTCAGCTCCACCTCAGATCATCAGGCATTAGATTCTTATAAGGAGCAGGCAACCTAGATTCTTCGCATGTGCAGTTTACAGTAGGGGTCATTCTCCTATGGGAATCTAATGCTGCCGCTGATCTGACGGGAGGCAGAGCTCATGTGGTGATGCCAGGGATGGGAGTGGTTATAAATACAGATAAGCTTTGCTTGCTCATCTGCTGTGCGGCCCAGTTCCTAACTGGCTGAGTACTGGTACTGCTCTGTGGGCCACGGCATGGGGCCCACAGGCCTAATAGAGTAGATATAAAATGGTCTCTGGGTAGCTGTTAGCTGTTAGGACTTGGGCAAGTTAATTCATCCCTGCAGCACTTAGTGTATCTGTGAAGTAGGTCCATGTGAACAGCAGCGGTGGTAAATTATTTGTGAGGACTCTAATTAAATTAGTACCTGGCAAGTAGTAGGTGCCCAACAAATATTTATCCCTTTCTTTTTCATAAGGGTCTTCCCATCAGAACATCTAGAAAAGAATTCTGTGTGTTAAGTAAAAGATGGTGCTTTGTTAATGTTCTCATGCTAATTCCTGGAGTCTTATATCATGTTTTCTGTTTTTTTTCTTCCTGTAGCATTTCTAGACATCAAATCCTTTTCCTTCTTCCTCTCTCTCCCTCTCTGTTCCCCCTTCCCATTAAAAAGAAATATAAAAACTGATAGGGTTTCTCTGTTGAAATATTGTATTTACTAATTAAATACTATTTGCACCTGGCCCATGTTTGAAAGTTGCTGATTGTATTTATGGCCTCTTTTCTTTCACATTAAACATGTGGCACAATGGTTCGACCTGTCTGAAAATACCTTCTTTTCAAACCAGTAATTATTATAGTTGCATTGTTGTACAGCAGCAAACCCAAAGCATGATGGATTGTGGCAAGTAAACACATTCAGCTGTCATTAGTGCATTTGTTGTGGTTTGCAGCTGCCCACGCTGGCTTGTTATTGCTGTCAGATTGTGGTGTAGTAAGACGTTGTCATAGTGGCTGTGGGGAAAGTGGAGGGCACTTTCTGTACTTTGGAATCTTTGAAGCTAATTAGTCTTTGGAACTAAATAGTGTAAAGCATATGAATCAGATTCATACTCTGAATTTATGAGATTCTTTACTTTTACTTTATGAATGGCTCTGATTTGAGGGCATCATGTTGAGGTGTTTGATTCTGCCATGTGCCTAGTTTCCTGCTGCTCATTTACTGTCTCTTGCAGAGCTGACCTTACTCTTCCAGATCTGGAGACCTGATGTTTGATATGAATCTAGTCATGACCTGCTCATTCTCTCTCCCTATCCAGAGAACAGAAACTCTGTGTTTTATGGGCCTGGACAGAATATTTTTAGATATATTTTAGAGCGTAAATGTAGAATTCCAGTTTGTTTTGATGTAAGATGACTTTGAATGTCTACTATTTTTGGAAGACAGTATTTCATAGTGATTAAGAACAAGACCTCTGGAATCAGACTATGTAAGTTTCAGTATATCTCATTACTCCCACTTACTAGCTGTATGTCGTGGGGCAAGTAGTTTTAACTACCTAAATTTCCTCAGTTGAGGTGAAATGTGAAATATGGTAAAAATAACTACCTCGGAAGGGTTATTGTGAAGATTAGATATGCCAAAATATGTAAAGCATTCATTGCCTGGACTATAGTAACGTTCAATAAATGTGACCTGTTATTATTATTTTATAACTTATTTTTTCAAAGTGCTGTGCTAACTGCTGAAGGTGTGAAGATAAATAAAAAATAGTTCCTGACGTAAGAAACTGCAGTCTACTAGGATATGTACAGGAGAATTGTATACTGTGTGATAAATGCTGTGCGCACACAAACACAAAACACCTCCATCTCAATTATCCTCCTTAGTTCAGTTTTCTTGAGAGCACTCTTTTGCCATCTGACACAATCCATTTATCATGTCTTTTCCTACTAGAATATAAACTCCATGTAAACAACATGTAAATATGCTTCATGTAAACATGCTCATTTCTGTACCCCCAGCACCTGTAACTGTGACTGACATATAGTAGGTATTCATTAAAAGATATGAATGAATGAATACTGAAACTGCTCTGGAGGAGTGCTGATGAGAAAACACTGCATTAACCTGGATGAAACAAAGAAAACCACAGAGAGATGGTACTTTTTAAGTTGGACCTAGAAAGATGATAAGGGTGTTCCAGCTATCTACAGGTGGAGAAGGACATTTCAGCCAGAAGAACAGAGGGTTAGAGATACAGTATGAAAGTCTGTGCCATGAAGGGATTGGGTCACACATATTGTCACATCAGATAACTTGAGGGCAGTTTATGTGGAAATTATAGGAATTAGTTTTTCTGTTTGGTTACTTTGTGTGCATCCCATGTTTTTATCTAAATGTTTGCTTTGCTTATTGCAGGAATTCTTTTTTTTTAATGTAAGGCTTCATATGATAGCTTCATCTTTTTGTCTGATGTTAATTTCTAAAATACCAGCTATTCCTCAGTGATATGATCAAGCACAAATAAGTTAATGATGAAGATCATGGTGATGATGATGATGGTGGTGGCATTTGCAGAGCCCTTTATAGTGCTTTTACTGAAGCATTTTCACTTGTTACTTCACTTGAGCCTCTTAATAACACTATGAGGTATGTGGGATTGATTGGCATCTCTAGTTTTTACATATAGTTTTCATTTGCCTAGGGCCTCAAAATATATAGTTTGCAAAGATAGACTAGTCAAAGATCCTTTTATAACTACCAAGGGCCTTAGCTCCTGCTTGGTGTCTTTGTTACTGACTTGTGCTAGGCAGTAAAGCAGTCCTGGGCCCAGTGCATAAAGAGCAGCATGCCTGAGAAATCTGGTTTGTGTATTCCATTCTGGGTCCCGCTTAGCTTTCTGAGAGTGGTGGTACTTATCTTACAAGCTGGAGGCTCTTCTCCGCTCATCATCAGTTTGTTGCCCTCATGGTGTGAGAAGCAAAGTAAAAGAGATGGTGGTTGAGGAGCCCAAGTCCCTCTCCAGTACCACTTATAATCTTTTATTTTTCTCTCTGAAGGAACCTTCCCTTCCCCAGAATGGAAGCTCAGTGAGGGCAGGATCTTTGTATTACTGACTTTTGATTCCAAATAGCCAAAATAGTGCTTGACATGTAGAAAATGTTCAACAAACATTTTGGATGAATGGATACTAAATAGGTGGTAGCCTCATTTTGTCTATATGTAGTCCATTTTGCCCTACCCTCTTATTTGAGCTCCTATTTGTAATTAAAGAGGAGATTAGGGAAATTTACACACACCCTAGAAACTAGAAATTTGCAAGTAGGTGGGATAGATGTTACCTTCATTTTTCTTAGTGAGAAGACTGAAGCTCAGAGAGGTTAAATAACTTGCCTAGGGTTATATGGCAGCTAAGTGGCAGAAATATTAATACTTTCAAACCCAGGTCTTTAGAAGCCAATTTGAATGGCTTCCTCAGGTTCATTAGAAAGGATTATTAATAGTTGTATGATTATATGGAATTGGTGTATATTTATATATATATATCTTGTGTTTTGTCTCCCAGATGTTTCCAATGTATTAACACAGTTTGAATAATAACAGTGATAATTACCTGTGCAGCAAGACCCTTTCCTTGATGTTGTGCACATTCATTATAAATTGGCATGTTTAATTATGACACAAATTGATTTGTAAAAATACTGATATTAGATCTGATCAAACATGAATCATATTGAACACAAATACTTATTTCAAAAGTATCTCTGATGAAAGAAAAGCAAGTTGATTCTTTTATTTTCTCTTGTTAAAGAGGATGGTTTGAACTAATCCATTTGGATGAAATTACTTTTTACTTTTACTTGGTATTTGGACCTTAAACCTTTAGATTTATTTAAAATACTTTCTTTCTATATTTTTTCTTTTATATTTCCTTAATTTTTCTAGCACTTTAAATCATTTAAATATTATATTTTACATGCAGTGTCTAAAGGATATTTGTAATTTGACATCATTTGTCAATCAGTGGTTATTAATATATTTAAAGTTAACATTTAAAGTCAGAGAGTGCCAGTGTTGTATCTCTTTCTGCTTACTGTTGATTTTCTAGCACATGGTGGGCTTTAAATGTTTGTGGAATAAACTAACTTATTGAATGCCTATTGTGCTAGATACTATGCCAGAGCTGTATATCAGGGAGGGAAGGAGAAGAAGATGATATACTGTGCTTTCAAGATGTACATATGCATGAAAAAGACATGAAGAGAATGAAGAGTTAGTGTACTGATACTCTCTTGGTGGAAGTGTGGCCCAAGTGCTGGAAGAGCTCATGGAGACTATAACTCATAAGTAAGTTTGGAGGGAGTTTTCATGGAAATGGAATGTTTGAGATTGCATTTCAAAGTAGGAGAAGGGTGAGAAAGGATAACAGCACTAGTAAAAGTCATGGAGCCAGGATAGCCTGTGGTAGATTCCAAAATGGTAAAGAGTTCTGGGTGGATGTTTACTGTAAGGAAAGGAAAGAAAGAGAATGAGAGAGAAGGCTCAACTTTGTACCGATTGATGGAATATGGATGTTACCCTAAAGACAAGTATATAACTTTTAACTTTATAACTCTTAATTGTTAGGCTTAAGGGATTGTTTTAAGATTATTGGACCTTGTCACACAGTGCTTCAAAAATTATCTTTTTAAAAGTCATTCTTAAGAATTTCAATTTGAATATATCTTACTATTTTCAGAAATTATTACTGTGTGTGCATGTGCATTGTTGCACATGTAATTTATATGTATGTATATATGTGTGTGTACATAGTATATCAATCCTCAGGAAAAAAAAATCCCTGTATAGTATATAAAAACATTTGTATGTAAAATTGCATGTGTAATCTTTTGTAAAGTAATGTATTTATGTGGTTATATATATTTGACTTTAACCTGTACACTTGCTGATACTGATCATGCTTTCTTGAAGGGGAGATTATTATCATATTGATCTCAGAAGGAGAACTAAGGGTAAAATGAATTTTTTTAGATCTTTTATTTGCCAAATTATTGAATTGCCAAATTATTGAATAAGTAGCTTTATTAGATATACATGATAGGTTGTAGAGGAACCATATTTCTTTGAATTGAGATATTAAAATAACTTTCTTATTGTGGACTGATACTGCAGCCTGATAGAGACATGAAGCTTGTATACTCACTTCAAATTCAGCTTATTAGAAAAAAACACTTTAAAAAAAGGCTTAATTTTTGTTCTTATTTGTACTAGTGTTTGGATTCAACATGTAGAGATTAGAAAAAGTTAAGGATAGCAAGTCTAGTTGCAGGAGTCCTTTTGAAAAACTATAGCATCCTTAATAATAGGGAGTATTGAGAAATAGACCAAGGTGAGGAAGCAAGACTATTGATATTCATAGTGTGGATTTCATATTTGATAGGGAGTCTGGCTATTACCAGAAACACAGCACTTCTTCAATTTGCAGCTACTACATAGCATCATGATTTGAATATTATATGGCAGTGTAACTTAACTAGAAAGAGGAGACATGTCTCAATTATTACTATAGACTCAGTAAGTAGTTTCTGTTCATAGTTGATACTTAATTATTGATCGTCTGTGTACATCTGCTGATAAACATTTTCTGAGTGGATATTGTGGAGTGATTGTGCCTAGCTTCCTGGATTCATAACCCAGCAATGCTGATTATTAGCTGTGCAGTGTTAAATAAGTTACTTAACTTTTTTGAGCATTCTCTGTTGTTCTGAAAATTAAAGGAGATATCATGTATAAAAGCCCCATAAAGTGCCTGCAGGTAGTGAATGCCCATCTAGTAAATGGTAGCAGCCATTATTATGATTAATATTTTAAAATTATTATCAAATTATAACTAGAAATATAGTTAGAGGACTTTTTTTAGGTACTTATGTCCAGCTCTTCCTGCCACCCCAACTCCTTTGCAAAGTCTGTATCCCTTACTAGACTGTAAGCTCCAAGAGGACAGGGCCTGTTTGTCATGATGCTGGACAGATAGATTGCAGGATTCCAGGATTCCATTTATTCCACACTCAATGGATGTATTGAATATCTGCGAGGGTACCCTGTACTTTTGGCATGTGCTGTTGACGTCTTTTGTCTTTACTGTGCACTGCTCTGTCTTCCCAGCATTGTACTGATATTTGAGGCCTCAGAAGCATTCAGCCTTCCCGTGTACACTGCTTCAGTGAAATGCTTGCTTACTCCGTGCTGTTTTCCACTTAGGCGTAGAGTGCTGCTTCCAGCCAGGCTCTGCATATTTATGGCAGTTCTATTCTGACTGTGCCACTTACTAGTTGCATGACCTTGACCAAAATGAGGATATGATGATAGGTTTGTTATAAAAAATATTTTTTATTATTATAGATATTAGTGTTATAGATGAAGAAGAATTTTAACATTTTGTAATTAAAGAGCACTTATGGTCCCAACATCACCGCACCCCCACCTCCCCACCAGGCAGATGCATCAGCACTGACCCTTGTACCTGGAAAAGATTGGGCTTCTTTACTTGGGAGAGAGAAGCCATGGATTTGTAACCTACAGGTGGAGGTCAAGTGCCTTATAATCCGGGCCAATAACTGTTTTGATGATTTCTCCAGGGTTGTGAAGATTCAATAAGAATGATTACTATAAACTGGGCATAGGAAATACTCTCAGTAGTGTTGGCTGATGGTATGATACTTAGGTCTAGTGCATATCCTGTCCAGCTCTAAAAAAGGATGTGTTTTGGTATACTTTGTCTGCAATGTCAGTTTGTAGCTTTTTGCTCTAGGAAATTGATTATCCTTTGTTAAGTGCAGTTCAGGAAATGTTACCAAAAGGAAAATGCCCTCCTTCCTGCCAAAGTGCTAGGGTGGAGCCTGCCTTTGAACCTTGTCACCTCTACAAATTACTTACCTGCTCTACTCTGAGCTTCCACTTGCTCATCTTTAAAATCGAGGTAATGGTGTTGCTATAGTTGGGATGTTTGTCACCCAATATTCCCTTATTATACTTTTAACATCTGTGGTTATATCTCCTCTTTCATTTTTTGATAGTGGTATCCTTCCTTTCTCCCACTCTTTCTTCCTTTTTTTCCCCTTCTTTTGTGAATCTGTTTCCTTCTTTCTGTGAATCTGAAGTTTATTTATTTTATTGATCTTTTTGAAGAACAGCTTTCATTTTATTGATATTTTCTATTCTATTTTCAACTTCGCTGCTTTCCACTCTTGTATTTATTATAAACTTTCTTCTTGATTTGGGCTTATTTTGTTTTTCTTTTTAGTTTCTTAAGATGGATCTTTGATTGTTGATTTGAGACCTTTCTTTTCTAATATAAGTATTAGAGCTACAAATTTCCCTCTAATAACTGGTTTAGCTTCATCCTATAAATTTTGATGTGTTGTATTTTCACTTTTTTCAGTTCAAACTACTTTCCAATTTCTCATGTTACTTTTCTTTGACCCAAAGATGATTTATAAATGTGTTTTTAATTTACATGTATTTAGAGATTTTCCTGTTACCTTTTTTGTTATTGACTCCTAGTTTATTTCCATTATATTCAGAGACTATATTTTGTATGACTTCAGTTCTTTTGAATTTGTTAAGGATTGTTACATAATCTAGGATATGCTGTTTTGGTGACTATTCCAAATGTACTGAAAACCATATATATTCTGCTGCTGTGGGATTGAGAGTTCTAGAAATACCAATTAAATTTAATTGACTGATGATATTATTAAGTTCTTTTACATATCCTGATTTTTTGTCTACTTGTTTTATCCCCTATTGAGAGAAAATGGTTGAAGGCTTCAACTGTAATTGTGGATTTGTCCATTTTTTTTAGTTCTACAAGTTTTTGCTTGGTATATTTGGAAGTGTTGCTGTTAGGCATGTACACATTTATTAAGAAGAAACATTAGTATGTCTTTTTATTGATTTAGCCCCTTTACCTTTATGTTACATACCTCCTTATTACTGGTAATTTTCCTTTTTCTGAGGTAGACTTTGATAATAATATAGACACTCTGACTTTATTTTGATTTGTGATTTTTATATTTTCTTCTATCTTTTTATTTTTTAATTTCCTATATATTATATTGAAAGTGAGTTCTTTTAGAAACCATATAGTTTAGTCTTTTTAAAAAAAATCTGTTTTGATAATTGCCTTCTTTTAATTAGCTTTCTAAGACCATTGACATTTAATGTTATTAATATGTTTGCTTTTAGGCCTGTCATCTTATTGTTTTCCCTTTGTTCCTTCTTTTTCCTCTTTCCTGCATTCATTTGAATATTTTTTATTATTTCATTTTAATTTGTCTGTGTTTCTATAGTGTTTTTAATTGTTTATCTAGAGATTACTGTATGTGCATTTAATTTAGAGTTTATACTTAGAATTAAATGTTACTACTTCATGTTTTAATATCCCCCATTTGTATTGAAATTGTCATATGTATTAGTATAGTGAAAATCTCATCAAACCATGTAATTTTGCTTTAAACTATCATACATATTTTAAAGAACTTAAGAGAAAAATTATACTTAGTCACATATTTACCGTTTTTATTGTGCTTCCTTTGTTCATGAAGTTCTGAATTTTCCTCTGGTATTATTTATTTTCTTTTATTTTATAAGAGATCTATTGGTGACAGAGTCTCTTACTTTGCTTTCATCTGAGACTTTATTTCCCCTTATTTCTGAAGGATATTTCATTGGATCTGGAATTCTTAGTTGATAGTACTTTTCCTACCTTCTGACTTCTGTGGTTTTTGATGAGAAATGCATAATCATTGAAATTTATTGTTCCCTGGATTGTTCAGCTTGCTTTGGCTGCTTTGAAAAATTGTTATCTTTGGTTTACAGCAGTTTTGTTATAATGTGTCTGCCTGTAGATTTCTCTTTGGGGTTATGAGCTTCTTAATCAGTAAATTTATATCTTTTACCAAATTTATGAAGCTTTCAGCAGTTAGCTTTTCCAACTTTTTTGTTTTCTTTTTTCCTGCAGCCACTTTTTCTCCCCTTCTTCTGATACAAAAGTATTAGATTTTGGTATTGTTACACTGGTCCCTCTGTCTCTGTTCATTTTTTTAGCCCCTCAATCTTTCTTCTTTTCTGTTGTTCTGATTGGATATTTTTCACCTTAACAATCTTCAATGATGCTTTTTCCTGTCATCTCCATTATGCAATTGAACATTTTCAGTAATTTAGGGTGTGTTTGGGGGGATGTGGGTGTGTGATATTTTCTTTGATTCTTTTTTATATTATCTGTGTCTTTGCTGAGACATTTTATCTTTCCATTTCTTTTCAACAGTGTTCAATCTTATGTCTTGGAGCTAGTATAAGGTTATCTCAGGTTTGGCATCTATTGTCTTTCTACTTTTCATTTTTGCAAGTTATTGAGATTTTCTCAATTCTTTGTGTGTCAAATAATTTTGAAACGTACTTTGAATATTGTTTTATGAGACTCTTGATTTTGTTTAATTCCAAAGGAGCATGTTGATTTTTTGCATGTTTTTTTTTAGCAGACAGTTTTGTTCTGGTTCAGGCTGCAAGCTGCAAGGTACCTTCTATTGGCTGTTGTTCTGTTTTCAAAGTGTTTGCAATGCTATTTGCATTGGTTCTATTTTTGTACTAGGCTATTTTTGTACTAGGTTCTATTTTTGTACTAGTCACTTTCTGTGACTCCTGCTTTTTCTGTCCTCAGTGCCAAGTGGTGGGAGGATAGATTTTTTTAAAGGTTGTAGAGATTCTCCTCATGCTCTTGGGATCATAGTTCTCTAGTCAAAATGAAGAGACACACTCCTTCAAATTTTTAAACTACTTTCTGGACAGAGCTGCAATTACCGTCACTGTCTGGGGCTTGCCTGATAGCTGGGGCATGAGAGAAAGGGTCCACAAACAAATCCAGGGGACTTTTCCAGCTCTCTTCAGCCCTTTGTGTTCCTCAGACTCTTTCTCCAGTCTCTTGTCTGCTGCTCAGACCAGAAAGAGAAGTCTATTCTTGACTCTTTTTTTGTTCATAACATATGCAGAGTTCTGGATTAGGGGCTGCATTTGAGTGCAGGGTAAGAGAAAGTGAAGAACATAAAAAAAATCAGGGAACTCATCACTGGGTTGATTTTATTTTGATTTCTGGTTTGCTTCTCTGATTTGCCTGCTACCATTTACCTTCAGAGCCCTCAGATGCCTGCCTCATGTGTTCTGCCCAGGTTTTGGTTGCATATATGAGAAACACCAGTAGAATGGGCTTAACTTCACTTTAACAGGAACTGGAATCACAACCTTCTTTTGTCCGTGGTTAGGTTCAGGGTGCAATCTCCAACATACCTTCTGTTGGTTGTTCAAATTTTAAATTTGAACTTTTCTCAATTTTTAAAAATGTCATTGTAAGTGGTATTTTAATCATTTTATAGATAAATTTACTTAATGGTTTTTCATGTTATGAAATTGATTTCTACTTTTTCTTATAAATAACACTGTAATGAAATTCTTTGTACATAAAAAATTAACTCCAATTCAGGTAATTTCTTTAGAATATAATATACCCTTTGTTTTTGTAATTATAAAGCACAATATCTGATAATAAGCATTAAATATATCTTTATGTATTAGGCACTACGGTTAGTGCATTATTCCATGTAATTCTCATAACTCAATGAAGTAAATACTTCCACACCTGTATATATTATCATTGGTTGTTCAAGAGTTTTTGTCTAGGTTTTTTTTCCAAATGACTAATAAGTTGACATTTCAAAACTGAAGAATGAATTGTAGTTTTTTCAAATATGTTATAAAATATGTTCAAGTTTGTTTCTTTTTGATAGAAACATTTAATGTAAATACTTTATTCTCCTTAGCAGCAACTTTGATCACAATGGTGAATAAATTTAATATAAAATTATCTTCTTGAAATTATCACAACTAGAAATAAAGTTCATTTATTCTTGCTTATGATACTTTTTACCAGTTATTAGCTTAAAATATGAAGTAAAAATGTTTTGAAGATCTGAAGAATGTGTAAGTAATACACTTGTTTTTAATAAAATACCTACATAGGTCTCTAACCTGTGAATAGGTTATAACGATTCATTAAGATTAGCGAACTTTGGTTTGTAGGCCAAATCTGTTTTTGTAAAGCATAGAAGCTAAGAATAGTTGAAAAAAATAAAAGGTGAATATATTTTAACATATTAAAAATTACTTGTTAAAAAGTTCATGTTAAAATTACATGAACTTCAGATTTTAGTGTCTGTAAGTAAAGTTTTGTTGGAACACAGCCACATTCGTTTACCTATTGTCTATGGTTTCACTGTAGCTTTCCTCTACAGCAACAGAATTGAATAGTTGTGACAGAGACTTATGACTCAGAAAGTCTAAAATATTTACTGTATGACCATTTTACAGAAAGTTTTCTAAATCCTGTTATAAATCAAATCATTATTGGGAATTTGCCATATTTTTCAATATAAGTCATATTGTTAAAGGTGTGAGTCACCATCGGCCTTTGGGTCAGATACATCTTGATGTGTATCAATTGTCTGTCACTCATTATGTGAGCCATAAATGAGATCTTGAAACCAAAATATGTTGGTCATAGTAAATATTCAGTAAATGTTAATCATCTTCCCTGCTCTCCCTTAGTTTCTAAACTGACTGGTCTGTTTAACCGAGGAGTGTAAATGAACTAGTCATGTACCACATAATGACATTTCTGTCAGTGACTGACTGCATATAGGGTGGTGATCCCATGAAATTATAACAGAGTTGTAAAATTCTTATCACTTAGTGACATCCCAACCCTGTGTTGGCCTAGGCTAATGTGTGTTTTTGTCTTAGTTTTAAACAAAAAAGTTTAAAAAGTTAAAAAAAAAAATAAATTAGATAGAAAACTGGTAGAATAAGAAAGGAAGTATTTTTGTACAGTTGTATAATGTGTTTGTTTTTTACGCTGTTACTCCAAAAGAGTTAAAAAGTTAATAAAAAAGCTTAAAAAGTAAAAAAAGTCATAGTAAGTTAAGGTTAGTTAATTTATTGTTTAAGAAAGAAAAATATTTGTTAATTAATTTAGTGTAGCCTAAGTGTGCAGTGTTTCTGAAGTCTATAGGAATATACAGTAATGTCCTGGGCCTTCATATTCACTCACTACTCACTGTCTTACCCAGAGCCACTTCCATTCCTATGAGGTCCATTCATGGTAAGTGCTCTGTACAGGTGTACCATTTTTTATCTTTTTTGCTGTATTTTTACTGTGCCTTTATTATGTTTAAATAGATTTATGTGCACAAATTATTACCATTGTGTTATAGTTGCCTAAAGTATTCAGTATAGTAACATGCTGTACAGGTTTGTGGCCTAGTAGCAATAGGCTATACCCTATAACCTAGGAGTATAGTAGGCTGTACCATTTGTGTAAGTACACTTTGTAATATTTGCATAATGGTGAAATCAAATTTCTCAGAATGTGTCCCCATCATTAAGCCGTGCTTAACTGTATGTTACCAGTTTGGACTTTACCTTGACTCCCCTTCCTCTCTTGTGGCTAGGGGAAGAAAATTCTTGGTTTCATGGTACCTTACGAATGAGAAGTAAATTTGTTCAGCTTAAGAGCAGATCCTCTTTTTTATCCTCCTTACCTACTTCTTATCTGGCAAGGAGAAGCTCCTGTCTTTCCTGTCTTAATAGTTTCAGAGGCACTTTTATAGGCTGCTGGTGTGTATTAAAGGTTAGAATCAGTTTTTGTCCTCAAGTTTAAAATTTAGAAGGGAACATAGTATGGACAGTTGGTAATCAATGTCTGTATCTTCTAGGGGAATATATAATACCTTTTCAGATAAAAGTTATAACTTAAAAGAATACTATGGCGTTAAAAAAAAGTGAAAGTTTCTTTTTTTGTTTTGACTAAATCTTTCTTTGTTTCTGAATATGAATCACAAAACCAATTTGTAATTTTTTATAATTAAAGAGATTAGACAAGTCTTAGGTAATACAGAACAGAGGATAACAGTTGAATATTGGAGTCAGTGGGCAACATACTGTTAAAATTAAACTGTTATCCTCTGTTCCTAGCCAGATGAACCCGCTCTGTGGGATGAATTTCTACTTTGGGTACTTGATTGATTTGATAATGCATTTAACTTAGGAACCAGTAATTTTATGTTGGCATTATTTTCATAAACATTTCTTGCTAGTCAGAGATACAGATGTGTTTTTCTTTGTTAGTTAGAGATTTAGGTGTCCATTTCTTTGTGTTGCTGAAGATGTGAATTCTGCCTTAGTTCATACGTTTTTCTTTTCCACTCGCTTAATTTTAGTAATGCTTTTTCTGTGCTGCTGCTTTATCATTTGTATTGGTGGTATTGCTTCCCTCTGCCTCATTTCTCTGGATAGATTGTGAGCTCTGGGAGTCTGGATTTTTGTATGGTTATATGTTTCTGTCTCACTTTTGTTTGGAGGAAGATTGATGGAAAGATATGCTATCTGCAGTCATATATCCATAGATAATTGTGATGGATCTATTTTTGTATGCATGGTCCCCTACTTCTCCAACCACTGTTAGGTACCTAGGGAGAATTCTTTAGGTTTTAGGAAAAAACAAAACATTCCCCTCTCCAAAAAAAATTTAAAAAATAGGAGAGATAGAGTAATGAACTGGAATTCATACATTCAGTTAACCAAGCTTTACACCATTTAGGTAAATAATTAGTGCTGGGAATGAATAAACATTTCCTGTGTGTGTGTGTGTGTATTTCATTTTAAACTTAAGATACAAGAAAATTGCTTTGATTTGTAAAGCTAAGGACTATATAACCCCAGGAAGTAAGGGGCAGTGGTTGTCTTGGTTGAAGAACCAGGGGAAAGTTGATGTGGTATAGTAGTTATCAGTGTGAAGGTTCTTGGGACTCTCACAAGATGGTCAAAACAGTACTTTTAAAGAAGATAATGTTGTTTTAGCCTTTTCACTGTTATAACCTTTTTACTTACAATACAAAAGCATGGTAGGTAAACCTGGCCTCTTAGCCAGAAATCAAGACAGTGGCATCAAACAGTACTGGTAATAATTTTCTTTTTCACTGCCTGGTGCTGACAGGTTTTTTGTTTGTTTGTTTTTGTTTTTGTTTTTTTAATGAAGTTTTAAAATGTCCTTGGAGCAATAGAAATTATTAATGTTAATTGAATGTCACTCTCTGGGTACTTTTAAAAAAATATTTTTTATGACAAAAAGGGAAGTCTATATACATTACTTCTTGTGGATACCAGAATAGTAGATAGTTGTATCCAGGAAAGTACCAAATAGAATATTGATAATTATTTGCCAAAAGCAAGGGATTCCTATGATACAGTAATATGAGATAATGGCGATGAAAGCACTTTGAGTAGTAAATTATGCTGATCGGGTATACAGGATTATTGGCACTAGATATATGGGTTATAATACTTAGCTCCACTTTATATTTTTTCAGCTGAAATTTTTGTATCTTAAAGCAAAATGCATTTTAGATTTACTTTATGACAGTAATTCAAAATACTTGTATATCTGTGGGATTGATCTACTTAGAGAAAGCTTTGTCTCCGGAGAAAAGAGGTAAGATGTAGCAAAGAAAATGGGATGCAGAATGGGAATATTGAAATCTTTGTTTTACTTTAAGTTAATTATTTTGTATATGGTGTAGGGATCAATATTCATTGATGGCCTGACATTGTAGCTCATGTCTGTAATCCCAGCACTTCAAGGAGGCTGAGGTGTGGGAGGATTGCTTGAGGCCAGGAGTTCATGAGCAGCCTAGCCAATATAGCAGGACCCTATCTCTACAAAAAATAAGACAAATTAGTTGAGTGTGGCAGTGTCCACCTGTAGGCCAAGCTGTTCAGGAGGCTGAGGCAGGAAGATTGCTTGAGCCTTGTAGTTCCAGGCTATAGTGAGCTATGATTATGCCACTGCAGTCCAGTCTGGGTGACAGAGAGAAATCCTGTATTTAAAAAACAAAAAAGAAAGATTCATTAGTTTAAATACTATATCTAATAGTTCTAGCACCATTAGTTGAAATGACTATTTTTTCTCCACTGAATAACCTTTGAATCTTTGTTAAAGATCAGTTGACCATATATATATGTGTGGGTCTAGTTCTGGGCACTGTTCTGTTGCTCTAAATGTCTTTCCTTAAGCCAGTACCACATTCTATTGATTGATTGGAGCTTCTTGGTAAGTTCTTGAAATCAGGTGGTGTGAATCCTTCAACTTTGTTATTTTTTTTTCTTTGAGTATTTTATTCTCTGTTCATATAAGGACCTTATATGCTAGGTGATTTTGCGCTTGCATGTAAGTTTTAGAATCAGCTTACCAATTTCTGCCAAAAAAGTCTACTGTGCCTCTGATAGGGATTGTATTAAATTTATAAAACAATTTTGGGAGAATTGACATCTTCTTTCTAATATAAGCGCTGAATGCTTTGTATCAGTGCAAGATCCTGAGCAAGCTGGTTTCCTGCTCTTCCTACAGTAGCAGATATGTTTTTGCCTAGTGTCAGTATGTGGAAGGTAGGTTTTTTATCTTCCACAGTGAGTCCAGGGAAGTGTCTTCTTACCTACCATGCTACCAGCCTCTCACTCAGATGACTTATGACTTTGTCTCTAACCCTTTGGGTAGAACCAAGGCAAGTGGACGAAGGCACACATTGTTAGGGTTAATTATCTTGCTCCAGTGGCAGATTGTTTTTTGCTTTGCTAGAGAGGGTCTGTTATGCAAGCAGGTTTTTAAATCTCTCTCCCAGTGGCATCTTACTTTTACCACCTAAAGGAGCTGTCTTACATCTCTTGCTCTTGCCCTAGTGTTGCTTGTGAACATTCAAGTGGAGACATGTGGAAAATAGTTGGAGAGTGGATGTGTTCTTCTAGGCATTTTAAACTCCGATGTTAGCCCATGTTCAGCCTTGGAGAATTTGTTAAAATGTTATTTTTCTTCTTCGTCTTCTTTTTTTTTTTTTTTGAGATAGAATCTTGCTCTGTCTCCCATACTAGAGTGCAGTGGCATCATCATAGCTCACTGCAACCTCAGACTCCTAGGCTCAGGTGATTCTCCTGCCTCAGCCTCCTGAATAGCTGGGACTACAGGTTGTATGCCACTATGCCTGGCTAATATTTCTATTTTTGGTAGAGACAGGTTTCATTCTTGCTCAGAATGGTCTCATTGGCCTCAAGCAATCCTCCTGCCTCAGCCTCCCACAGTGCTAGGATTACAGGCTTCGTGAACCATGATACCCGGCCTCTACTTTCTATCATGGTTGTCACTTCTGTGCTCTGCCAAAGGTGAAACATTTCTTGAGTCTCTTCTCTCTTTGAACGGGCTTTAGAATTCAATTCGCCACCTGTTTTTGTGACTCAGTTTTCTGAGGAACTCACAAGTTATTTTGTAGATTATCCAACTTTTTGTCATTATTAAAGAGCAAGCAGTGTTCTCTTGCTGCTTTCTAAATCCTAAGGAGGAGTTGAACCTCAGCCTGCCAGGCTTTTAAATGTAAGCAGTTAATTACCTCTAGGACTCCAAGGAATAGCTGAATTAGAGGTAGAGGAAGTATATCATGATAAAATGCCATTTTGTCAGTCAGAGCATTGTATCAGTCAGAAAGGCGATATTGTCTCCTTGCTAAATTTGTGCCAATAAATAGCACTTTTACTTTCTTTTCACTGTAGTGTTTCGTGGTCCTTTGTGACTTAATATTTCTTTTACCATGTATCATGATTTTTTTCTTTATAAGTTTGTTTATTCTACCAAAATCTGAATTCTCTAAGGTCAGGGGCTGGTTGTAATCATTGTTTCCCTAGCTGTAGTACAGTCTAGGGTATGTGGGCAATCACTGTAGACAGATGGATAGATAACTGAAGGAGGGAGTGAGTGATTAGAGGAGAGTGGTGTGTGAAAAGATGATTTTTTGGCTCTAGGGAGGTGATTAGAGAATTTGGGGAATGAATCTCTGAGATATGGAAGTAGGTTACTTGTATTTTAAGTGTAAATGTGTGGTATTTTTAATATTTTAAGAAGTATAGTTTAAACAAGTAAATATTCCCTTTGAAATGTAAATATATGTTATAGAGAAATGTATCCCTTTCTAGGGAAATAAGAGTAGATTCTGCAGATGAGCTAAGGGCCAAGTTGGAGAGATAATTGGCATTGAACCCTTGAGCTGATGGGCACATTTAACTGCAGATATATAGATATGAGGACATGGATATGGGATTAGAGAGTAGAAGTAGGGAGGATTTCTATAGAGAAATGAATAGGTCATGCAAAAGAAAAAAAAAAGAGAAAAGAAAAAAAATGAAAGAAAAGAGCCTAGCAAGAAAATAGATCAATAAATTGAAGAAAACTCTTTGGAAGCATATTTCAAAACAAGTACTGGCGTTTGGGGAAAAAATACACAAGGTTGAACCTAGGGGAGGCTGGTTAATACTGAGGCAAGTGACTGCCTTGGCAATTCCTTAACTTAAATCCACATACCCTGATACATATTTTATCTATTGCTGTGTGATAAACTACCCTAAACCTTTGAAAGTGGTTTAAAGTAGTGTGTGGTTAACTTGCATAAATCTGTGGGTTGACTGGGCTTGGCTAGATGGTTCTCACTTGTAGTCTTTCTCATATATGACAGTGAGAGAGCAGCTAGGGCTGTAGTCATCCCAAGGCCCTACCTGGATGGTTCATTCCATGGCTTCCTGGTGGCTGGTGGTCAGTGGCTGGGGACTCATTTGGAAACTTAGCTGTAGTTCTTGTCCAGCTATCCTACCTGTAGCAGCCTCATCATGTCTTGGGCTTCTTGGAGCACAGGGTCAGGATTCTCCAAGGGACTGTCCCAAGTGTGAGCAATTCCAGAGGCTTGCACAGGAAGTCTGAGAGTGCTACTTCTGCCACATTCTGTTGGTTAAGTCAGTCACTCAAGTAGCCCAGATTGAAAGGGAAGTGAATTAAACACCATCTCTTCTTGGGAGGAGTGGCAGAGAAATTGTAACCATCATTATTATTTGGACTGTAATGAACACAAACAAGTTTTCATTATTTTACAAAACAACTGGGCTTTAGAGAACAGTGGTATTTTCTAGTTTGGATATTCCCAGTCACTCCCAGACGTGGCTCAGAGTGCCAGTTGGGGGCTTCAGAAAATCAACTATACTGTCAACAGTGGATATGCCAGAAATGCTACCTAGGTTGAAGATAGGTTTAAGAGAGGATTTCTGAAAGGAAGATACTGTCTTATGACCTCAGTAGCCCTTTTTCTCTTCTTCATTGCCACATTTTAATGGCTGTTTCCAAGGCTTTTAGGGTTTGTAAATGTTTCCTTTCTACACGAATTCAGCCGTATTACCTTTTTACACAATCATCTTTTGCAATCTATTGTTAATAGGAAGCGACACACCTGAAAGCTCTTTTCTTAGGTGTCAAGGGGGAGTTGTAGGCACAACTCGTAAGGTTATTAGGACAAATAAAGTGATATATCAAAAGAAATTGATAATATGTTTTAATATAAATGTCTCTGAAATAGCAGGTATTGTCTGCTATATGTGAAGCACTGTGCTTAGTAGGTGTTCTTTATACACTGAATTTATTTAAGTTTTTCAGTGACCATGAAAAGTAAGCATTTTCTCCCCTTTTACAGAGGAGTGTTAACCAAGTGAATAAGTTACTTATCTGAGGTCATAGAGCTAGAAATTGGATATTCTTGTATTATTCCATCTAACTTCTCAAAAATATATTATTATTCTGTTAGTAATTGGGTCACTATCAGATGATTACATGTGATGGTAAAATAGGAAACAGTGCTGCCCTTTTACACTTCATCACTCTGGCATGATTGTAACTTCTGTCCTCTTCTTTATGCTGCCCTGTGGACCTAGGTTTGTGGTTTGATTCTTATGCTAATGTGTTCACTTAAGGATATTGCTTACTACAACCTACAAGTGAGTTTTGGTACCTATTCTAGTGGTCAGGCACCTGATTGTATAGGAAAAAGAGGTGGAAGATGGCAAAAAGCATAGGATATTGCAGTTGTGGTTGGGAAGGGTAGGTAGACATTTTCAGTGTCCATTTTCTTGAGGCGTGAGTGTCACTTTGACATGTACACATGAAATGTAGTGATAGTATTATTCAGTAGTACGTATATCTACTGACTATCAGGCATTAGTTATATTTATTTTCTCTTTTAGTTCCTATTAAGCATTATTATCTATATTTTGCCAATAAAGAAATGGAAATGTTAGAAATAAGTAATTTGGCCAAAGTAATGCAGCTGCTAAGTGATGGAGCTATAATTTAAATTCACTTCTGCCTATTCTTGAATCAATCTTTCTACTAATCCACCTTAGTGCTATTAAAATTAGTGCTAATTAAATTAGTGCTAATAAACTTGTCTGTATGTGTATGGTTTTCCTTTTCCTATAGAAAATGCAAATGTAGCTCTTTCCTTGCCTGGAACTTGATCTTTCAATATAATTTCCCATTTTTGGAGATATAAAATCTTAGATGCAGGATAGTCAGCAGGTCATATTTTTGTTATGGCATGTTATCGGCATATCTTAGTTCTTTCATTGTATTCTTTATTAATTTTTACTCTAGAAACACATCAGAATGATTTAAACTCATTTACCTTATTTACTTTTTCTTCCTGAGTTTTTAAGCTTCCCAGGAGGCAGGAGATTTGCTCTGGATTTTTATTTGATCAAAGAAACTTTATATTAGCAGGTAATGAAATATATTTTTAAAATTTCATTTTTCTTTTATCTGATCCATGCTAGAGTTCTTTCCCCTTTCTATAACCACAACATTAAAATGAAATAGAAAAATAACTTTTGTTAATTTAAAATGAAGTTTACAGTTGTTAGTCCTATCATGTATTTAAAACTACATAATGACTATAATTATTTTCAGGATTTTTCTAATAGAAAATCACATTCTCAAATTTAATGTTCTGCATCCTTGTGACTTAATTGA
Organism: Microcebus murinus; assembly: GCF_040939455.1. Taxonomy (NCBI): domain Eukaryota; kingdom Metazoa; phylum Chordata; class Mammalia; order Primates; family Cheirogaleidae; genus Microcebus; species Microcebus murinus. Next base: position 32,736,110 of record NC_134110.1, on the reverse strand, counting down.
AGAAAGCATATCACTGACCCCCCAAAATCACTGCAGCTGCTGATAGACTTAGCCCTAAAAACACAGAAATAAGGATTTCGAGAAGAGATGAAAGTTCAGTACAGTGGTCAGTGAGGGAAAATGCAGTTCATTGCAAAGTGCTATAAGTAGGAGCCGGTAGTTTGGTTATAGGTTTTTTGTTTTTTAATAAAGGAGTTAGAAGTAATAGAATACTTACTATATAATATATGGACGATACTTCATATTGTGCCTATTAAAGTCTTTTGTTTCCAAAGAATAGAAACTAACTTTAGCTAAACAACAAACCTTGAATTTATCAAAGGATTTGAGGAGATCATAGAGGTGATGAAAGATTATGGAAGTAAGTTTTGAAATGGGTAGGAACAAAGGCAACTCTGAGGAGGAATTGTCTCAAAAGGAAGCAGAAGTCCACCTCACTCTTCTGAGAAGACAGTTAGTTCTTAAGTATAGGCCTTGGCTGGGCTGGGGTAGGGAGCTCAGAAAGTATTTCCTAGAAGAAATGAAAAACAAAGCTCAGAAAACTTTGGTTTAGTTAAGGTCACTTAACTAGTTCATAGCAGAAACCAAAAAGGAACTCAAATCTTAAATTGTTTAAAATTCCTTTATTTATTCACTTATTCATTCAGTACTTGCTACACTCAAGGCACTATGCTGAGTGCTGGAATTTAGCCACGAGCAAGACAGATCTAAACAATTTATGGTGAATACTACATAGTAGGGTGAATGCTTTGGAAAGATTGAGCAAAATGATTAGAAATTAGTGGAAATTTATATTTAGTATATCATGCTTGAGTTAAATATGCAGCTCATTGAAGATTGTTGTAACCATTGCTATAGCTAAAAACATGGACCTTAGATACAGAATCAGTATCTACTTGTTCCACTTACTAACTTGCTAGGAATGAAAAGACCCTTTTGCATTTGTCCTACTCCTCGAAAGTTAATTACAACAGTATATTTAAAAGTGCCTAAAATACATTTGTCTATTGGTCAGTAGGCTTTCAGTCAATGCTGGTTCCCATCTCCTCCTGTCCTTAAACTATATCCATTATATTTTATGGGTAAACAGATATTTAATTTATTTCAAAAAGAAAAAAAAAAGAAAGAAACAAAACTAGCTGAATTCTGAGCTCGTTTTCTCTTTATTCTGTTAAAGTTTTCTTTCTTAGCATTTAGGGCCTTTGAACAAACTGGTTGGTGACTCATGAACATATATAAAGGTGTGGTGCTTTGGCATTCAGACTTTTAAAAGCCCACATAAAATACCAGTCATGATGTGGTTATTGTTTCAGGCAAAGTTTTTTCTTTAGCATGTTTTTTCCTATGAATTGTAAAAATAATTTCCTAGAGAATCAAATGTAGCTGTTTGTAAGCAGGAAACATAAAAGGTCAAATAATACTTAAGAGATCTGAATGCTTCAACAGATTTGAGCTGAAAGTAAGATTAAAGGAAAAGAAATATAAGGTCGTACTTTTATGCCCACTCTTCAGTAAGTTTTATAACTTTTCCCAGTTGTCCAAAAATGTAGCGTATCAATATTTTTTTTACCTGTGTTGAAAAGTTACAGTGTATTGATGTTTTTGTTGTTCTTTCATAAATACCATATAATGGAATTTTCTTTAATATCTTATTTTTAATCTCAGAGTAGGTTTATTCTTATAAAGTGACCTTGTAATCACAAGAAGACATTTTGGGGGTATTTTCACTTTTTGCAGTCTTCAGCCCATGACCTTAGATTTAACATAAAAAGTAATGTATGAATGTTTTCACTGAAATTCATACCAGCACATATTGTACTTTTCGCATAAATTGTTGAAGCCTTTTAATTTGCTTCACTCAACTGATGTAGTTACAAGGGCCTATAGAGGGTCTTAAAAGCACATTTAAAAAAATACATTTTCTTATTCCTGTGCAATCTTTTTGTGACATCTTTATTAAAGTAGTTTAACACACATAGCATTGGACACTAAATAGTCAGAACACTCACAGGGCATTCCTGTTAGATGCAGTTTTCTCTCTTTCTGAGTCATGAATTTTTTCCTGCTACTACCCTATACAAATGTCTTTTTAGCTTCCCAATCTTGCCATAAAGAAACTTAGCATAACATTAAAAGTCCTTCCCACTCTGTCTGCCTTTTTTCAGCTTTATCACCAGATACTCCACCCTTGTACCTTATGCTTTAGTCACATTCTGCTGTTCTGTATTCTTTGAAAACATTACCATGGATATGTCTCCAAAGTTTTTTTTCACTCTGTATGTTCCCTATGCCTGGGCCCCTCCTCTACATATGCAGGTCCATATGCATAGGTTCAGCTAAAGTACTACTTGTTTAGAAGTTTCCCTTGATTTTTTGACCTAGAAGTGTTCTTACTGCCTCCTATAAATTTTGTAATATTTTATTTGTACTTTTCTTAAAGTATTTAAAATTTATACTTTGCATTGTGAGTATTCACATGTAGTTTTACTAAAATATATATTTCTTATGAGTAGGGTCAACATTATATAGTAACTTAACTACCATTTATTGAGTTCAGGACTGCCTGTCTCCAGAGTCCGGGTGTGCTTTTTCCATTCTGTCAGGCTGCTGCGCAGAGTCATTCTGAATTAAGGAGCATCAATATAGTATGTTGTGGACACTATTTTTTTTGAGACAGAGTCTCGCTTTGTTGCCCAGGTTAGAGTGAGTGCCATGGCGTCAGCCTGGCTCACAGCAACCTCAAACTCCTCGGCTCAAGCAATCCTGCTGCCTCAGCCTCCTGAGTAGCTGGGACTACAGGCATGTGCCATCATGCCTGGCTAATTTTTTCTATATATATTCGTTGGCCAATTAATTTCTTTCTATTTATAGTAGAGATGGGGTTTCAGTCCTGCTCAGGCTGGTTTATGAAGTCCTGACCTCGAGCTATCCACCCGCCTCGGCCTCCCAGAGTGCTAGGATTACAGGTGAGAGCCACTTCGCCCAGCAGTAACTTCTAGTTGAATGAAAGAATAAATGTCTGAATTCCAGTGGCATCTCTTTCCTTTGATCACATGTCTTTTTCACTTCCTTTGTGGTTTTTAGCTGTATTAAAGTTGTGTTCTCTGGTAGTCTCTAGCCATGTAGGCAATTTAATCAAAATGAAATAAAACTAAAAATTCAGTTCTTTGGTCACGTGAGCCACATTTCAAGTCTCAAGAACTACACGTGGCTAGTGACTTTATATTGGACTGTGTGGACAAAGAACATTTCTGTCATCACAGAAGGTTCTTTTGGAAGCACTGGCCTAGATGGTTTCAGTTGCAATCTGGGCAATCCCTGAGTACCTGTGGTACTACTGTGTGTATTTTTAGGATGGGAGTAGCATAGTAGACAGTGTTATATGGAAATATGCCCATATATGCTGTAATAAAACACTTTCTATTTTGATATTTCCTTGTTAGATTATTCCAGGAGCAGAGTTTTCTATACATCTTATGCATATGCACAGTTCTGTTAACTGCTTTGGGAAAACTTTGCTTTATCCGGCTTATCACCGTCACTCCTCAGTGGAGGGAAGCAGACATGTTTTTCCTCTGTAGCTCTGAGCTTAAAAGAGCTGGCCAAGCTACAAAAGACAAAAGTGAGGCCTAACTCAGTAGCTCTGGTTCAGCTATATAGTAGTTGGAAAGGTTCCTTGTAAAAGGCACATTGTTCTGTAACTTACTTCTGCTTAGATGTGGCTTCCTGGATGGGAATTGCCTTGGGACCCTTGCTTTGGCTACGCTACTATTTGAGTAGCTTTTTAGGTTCTGCATTTTTTTTTTTTTTACGTGGTCTCGTTTAATTTCCTCCTCAACTCAGGGAGGTAATAGATGATCTTCGTATTACGGATAATGAAACTGAGTTTCAGAAAAGATAAGCAACTGGCCAAATAAACAATTAGCAAAAGGGTAAGTTACAACAGAAGAATTCTGGAATCTTCAACTTCTTGTTAATTGTACCACACTCATGCTCTTCTCAGTGGTAGATCTGCCATAATTGATTGGTTTTCTGACTACAAGAGAATTTGGAATTACTGTGACGCCACCTTACTCCTTTTTTGTGATTATTATCTTCAATTATAATTCTAATTATATTAATAATTCACATTTTTTACTAAATTTTTATTAGCTTTTATATATATATACTTCTGCTCACATAAATATGCAGAAATATAGGGTGCAAGAGGTTAGAATTTGTTATATGTGGTTTCTAGGCATTGCATTTTGTTAATCCTCATAATTCTAGGAGTGTAGATGTCATATCCCTAATTTGTAGTCAAGGGGACTGAGCCCTCTGACTTGCTTGTTTTTTTTTGTGTGTGTGTGTGTATGTGTCATACTGTAAGTGCTGCTCTGTGATTTGAATCCATGTTTTTATTAGTTTTTATTTCTTTAAGTCTTGCGAAATTAAGCTTCTCTTTCCATATTATCATTAATTTATACTCTTTTATTGCAAGTGTCAAAAAGCTAGACAGTTGTTCTTGTCTGGAGGCTGCAGGTTAATATGCTGTTTTGGGAATGCCATAAACAAAAACAGGTGACAGAATAGCCCGATTAAGCATTCACTTAGGGCTATTTTTGCATTTTCCTCTCAGCAGCTTAATTTTACATTAACCTTATTGCTGTGTTTTACCTTCATTTGTTCCCAAGTTTAAGATCATGGAATTTAAAGGAGTTGGCTGGTTGTAGCATTTGTATGTAATACCTGTAATACAGTTTCTTTGTCAGAGACATAATTAACAATATGATTTGTACATCTACTGCCTTCTGGTATTCACAACACAGTTTGTAAACTTAATTAGTTCTTGGAATAGCAAATGTTTTGAAGATGATAAACACATTCCCTCTGAATAATGTGTTGAATGGTTATATATTCATAGACATTTACTCTATGCTACTCAAATTAGAATGCTGATAGGTATGCTTCTCAAGGTAAACATCACCTGCAGTTGCATATTCCCAGATTATATTGTCTTCCCGTGCTTTTCACAGGGGAAATCAGAAATTTAGCTCAGATAATTTAGCCTCCAGGAATATTCATTATGGTTTCCTTGTATAGAGAACATCTATGCTAATGTCATTATATAGATGCCATTTTCTTCAACTCTGATGGTGATCATTATGATACACACTAGGGGTGGCATAGGTAATAAAACACACACACCACTATAGCAGTACTTCAGTTATCCCCTGCTCTCAACTCTCCAGGACATAGCTGAGACTGAAGATCTAAGCAAGAAAGCACTCTCAGGAGCCAGAGAGATGCTGCACAGATATACTGTATGCCCAGGAAAGCTTGTCTGGCTTTTCCTCTAGACCCTTATTACCATTGATAAATCACAGATCTAAGAAAGTTTAACTGTTGGTTTTCTAAGTGATATTGGACTAGAAGAATCAAATTAGAAGGGACTTGAAACTGGTCCCTGGTGCCAAAAAGATTGGGGACCACTTCGTTAGAGTGATTGCTTAACTAAATAATGGTTAAAGCACACAATGAAAACAAAATTTCATTGACTGGCCTTGGAGTAGTTATTTATTTGTTTTATAAGATCCTTAGATGTTTTTAATGTATAACTTGGTCTAGAATGTGAAGATGCATACCTAACTTGACAACATTCCTTAAAGAAAACCCCCAGGGGGAATGTCCACTGCGAAGAGAGAACATCTGACTCCCAAGGCAGAGTGATGTATAACATGTGACTGGAGAATGACCTAGTATGGATAACTTTCCCTGGCTTTAAGTTGATGTGGGAAGACACTCCTCATTTTCAATAATTCCGTAGCTCTGTGCTGAGATATTTCACGTCCACAGAGGCTGTGACTATTAAAGTGTAGGTAAATTGATTTTTCATCAATGTCGTAATTTTCTGTCATGATTAAATTTGAGTGACAGGATGTATGTCTCTGCTTCAATTATATTTTGCTTTTAAAAAGTGTTTTATGCCTGTTTGGCAGTTTTCAGGTGGCTTAGAAGAACATTGAGGAGGGAAATATGGTATTTTTAGGCATTGTGTATGTTTTGTACTAACATTAAGCTGCTTTTTTTTGCTTTTTCTTTTTGTTGTTGTTGTTGTTTTAAGACATTTTTCATTGTGTTAGCCTGTGCAATTTTGCTGATATGTCTTTTAAACAGCACCAGAATAGACGTGGCTCTTTGGGATCTAGTTGCAATCCTTGATCATACTATTTATCTTTAGAATTCTTTACATACAAATGACCCCTTTTTATAATATCATTTTCCAAAAACTGCTTTAAATTCTTAAGGTTCTACCCCCTTCCCCAATTTATTCTGTTTGCTTTGTAAATAGGAACTGACCTATTTACAATTATTACCTATTATGAATCTGACCTAAAAATGTATAGCCATAGAATGATAATCCTATTTTGAATATATTTTAAATATTCTGTCACTATATTATTGCACATCTAACCAATAGAAAATATTCATTTGTAGTCTTATTAGATATGAAAGTAATAGAGAGTAAAATGCTTGTATTATATGGTTGTTATAGAATATCATTAGTACCGTCATATTTCTATCTCAAAGTGTGATAATGCCAGCAGGATAAATGAGAAAGACATTGAATCTTCACACAAAGGAAATGGGTTTTATAATGAGTGCAGTCTGAACAGAACTAATCTCTTTCTTGGATCATTACTTCACCTAATCATAAAACCTTTTTTAATTCAAATCCTTGCAGGGTTCTAATTGGTGACCTCTGAAGCCTGATAATTGTTTAAGGTAGCTGGTCTTTTGCAGTATACTTAATGATATTCACAATTAAAAGTGAGAAATGTGATTTAACCCTAGGTGTAACTAAAAATTAGATTTTCTTCTCTCGGTCTTTAATAGTTATTTTCCCCCTCTCCCAATAGTTACTGACTTAAGTCCTTATTAACTTGAATTAACCCAGTGACTGGTTACTTTATTTAGTCTGTGAGTTTACTGAATATTTATTTGATAAATGCATTGGGTTATATTAAGAATAATCCTCAGTCATTTAGGATAGCCAAATGATTGGTCTGTTTGGGAAGACAGGAACTCCTCACCTCTTTTTTCTGTTGCCTAGGTCTGCCTTTCCTGCTTTTTATTTTGAATGATTCAAGTAAAAGCTAAGGCAATCTTTCCAGCCAGCTTCAGTAAATATTTATTTCAAAACTTTCCTTACTATCATGAAAATGGGCGAATGGAAGAGAAATTTGCTAGTATTCACCATTAGGACTGGTAAAACTATAGGTGAACTTGAGCCCCAATCATCTGTCCTCTTCACCACTATGCCTAACAGTATAGTGGAAATTAGTTTGCATGGTTGTATATTTATGAAGTTTTTCATTTCCTCTGTTGCTGCTATTATATTTCTTAGTAAATAGGGAACATTCAGTGAATAGAGTTGACTGACTGTCCCTATAAAATTCTATATATTTATTAGAGGCAAAAGTTACTCTATTTTGTTTGCTTGTTTCTTGGAAAGTTTCATTTTGTTTTGAAGCCAGTATTTTGTGGTGCGATGTTTTGTGAAAGTAAGCAAAACTTTGAGAGAAAATCATAGAATCAAATTTTAGCTTTGCCATTTATTAGGTATAAGAAAAGGGGGGTGATAATTCCTGTCCTTCTGTCCCAACACTCTGAGAAGTTATGAGGACTAAATGTATATAAAACATCCAGTATAATCTTTAAGTAGTAATTATTCAACTTGTTAGATTCCCTCTACTAGTTTTAGGGAACATCCATCTCTAACTTCTATCCTTTGGTCTTTATTGTTTTAAAATTGTAATAAATCTTTTGAAATTTAAAAGTTTATATTTAAAATTGTTAGAATTTAGTATCCAGATCCAGTAACCTACTCATTTCTGAAGGCTTTTAAATTTCCCCTTGTTTAAGAAATACATTTATGTTTGATTGAGGCATTGATTGACCATGTCTTATTTTTGTGTTTCTCTTTTCTGCCATAATGCCTTTTGCTTGCTGAGTAACTGCATATATGTAAGGTGCAGGGCACTGGAATTCTTTGTTTTCAAAAAATTTGACAAAATTTTAGTGATAATTCTGAATAGTGTTAGGAATTTTTTATTTATCTGGATTTGATTCTCTGGAATTATCTTGGTTTCACAAATCCTTCTTGAAATCTATGATTTAAGAACTATTAAAAGATAAACTTAGGTATATTAAAATTGTAATAAGTTTATGTGAGCAGACAGGGCTTCATAAATCTGGCATTGCCAGAGCTCAAATAGTTCAGGGTTCCACCGAAGGGGAGTGAGGGTAAACTTTTATAAAGCATTTATGGAAGCAAGGCAAAGAAATTATTTGATTGGTTCAAGTGGAAAGTCCCTAGTTAGAGGTTAGTTGGTCGTTTCTAGTTGGTAAAGTCTCTAGTTGGTAAAGTCTCTAGTTGGAGGTTAGTTAGCTGTTTAAGTTTCCTTTTCCTAGGCTATGAGCATTCACTCTGAGTTGGATTTCAGTTTGCTTCCATATGAACCCAAGGCTTTGAAGCCATCTCAATCTAGTGGCCTCCCAGTTAATATTTAACAGTATAAATCAGTCATCACAAGTCAGGAATTATATTAAGTAAGCAATAACAACCTATGTTTACATTTCGTGTTGTAGTTTTCAAAGCACATTGGAAGACATTTCTTTTGATACTCGTAATAGTTTGATGAATCTCCCCCAAAATGTAATAATAACTCAAAGCATTTTTTTCTCACTCAAAATCAAGATCCCTCTAATACAGTAATACCAACAAAGTGTTGGGAGCAAGGACTTGAAAAGTCAATAAACTCAGCTTGGAATCCTAGACGTAGAGACATAGAGGACAAGGACTTGTAGTATTCCTTTGTAAGATTCACTCTCTGTGATGATGTCTTTATGTGTCATTTGGGGCTAGGGTACTATACATAGATTTTGAAGGGGGCCAAGACTCATGGCATGCATGTAGAATGCATGTTCACAAGATACTTGGTGGCCACAAACAGGCTTACTCCAGGTGGTGAAGGAGAGGGAGAAATCAAAACTGATTGTCAGGTTTCTTATTTAGCACATGGGTGATGAAGATTCTGTGGCTAAGGTGTGGGACCTTAGTTAAGTTGCTGGATGTGTTTAAGTGTTTCTTTCTGTGCAATGAAGCTTGTGTCTACTTTGTAGCAGTGTTACAAGGATTAATTACCTGGAAGATAGTCATTAAATAAATTCCAGCTGCTGATATCATAGTTATATTATATTTTTGCTAATTATCCATGATAAGTAGAATTAATTTATTAATTACTTCCTCCTTCCCTCTTCCTTTTATTCTCCCTCTTTATTTTCTGCCTTTCTTCCTTGCTGGAGGAATTTGACTGTCATTTCCTTGTGTGTATATTTTACTCTTAAGTGTTGTGTGTATATTTAAGGACATTTTGTGTGTAGGTATTTGTTCTATGTTTATAAAAATAGTATACTTACAAGTATTTTTAATATTTAGAGTATTGATTGTTTCTTTCTCCCTAGATGGTATATTTATGACGAGTTTATTCATCCTTATTAGACAGTGATATGTATCTCTACTCTGTTGTGCCATTTATTTGTTTATGGAACATTATTTGCAAGATTGTGAGCTGAATGAATCAATCTAGTTTGGGTAGATTTTAGTGTATTCCACTCTGGTTTGAATGTAATAGGTATTCAGTTAGGTTTGGATTGCTTAAATAAAATAATTCCTTAGTGAAAACATTTGTCATGTTGGAGGTTAAAAGTTTCTTTTCAGAGCAGCAGCTACAGTGACATTTTAGTAATCTGTCAAATAGAATTTACAATGGCTGTTAACACTATATTTCTTTTAAAATCAATTTAAATACTTCAACTGGAATGTTGTATTGAAATAGAGTACTGAATGTTGAGTATGTAGGTATTATCCTTTGTCTTATATGAGCTTCTCTCTCTTTTTTTTTTTAGAGATCCAGCCAAGACTCTACCTTTAGTGAAAGTTTTTATAAGAGTTAAGGTGTTTGGAAAAAGTGAAGGTCTATGGACTATATTAATTTCCTTGCTAATACTTTATTATGCAGGCTGATTTGCATTATTCAGTTATACTTTTCTGACCCTTTAATGACATTTTATTAAATAGATTTTAAAAAAACTAACAAGTTAAAGCTTTTAGAAGATCATTTTTCAACAGTGACTACTAGGTATTTATAAACTCACTGTACCCATTTCATTTAATTTAAAACATTCATTCTTTCACTTATTCAACTATTTAGTAACATTTATGGAGCCCTTCCTAATTCACTATGCTAGGTGTTGAATATAACAAAGATGAATAAATAGAAGTTTCTACCTTCCATGGGTTTATAATTTTGTTGGAGGGGATAAAGAGAATGTGAATAATGAATATAATAAACCATACTGTGGTACAAGTTTTATACAGTGAAACAGGTCATTTTGGAGAACATTATCAATTCACTTGTGGGGGGAAGGGCATGTTGATGTCTTAATTAAGATTTGGATACAGACTTGCAATTTCTCTGTTGCTCAAGAGATATAAAGTTAAATCAGATAAGATCTTACCCTTCAAGAACTTACTCTCAAGTATGGGCACTTAACATTATTTAGCAAATGTTTATATAAAACTTATCTCTACCACGTGTTCTGAGTACTTTGCAAATACTAAATTATTCAATCCTCATAACAACCCTATTGGGTAGGTGCTCTTATTTCTGCATTTTTTTGATGAGGAAATCATGACTTAGAGAGGTTAAGTTACTTTTGGCAGCCACATAACTGGTTTCAAATTCAGGTAATTGGAGTCTGGCTACATTATTTCTCACTTGGAGGATTTTATGTTTCAGATTTTTCTTGAAAAATTCTTATTATTAATCAGCAGTTAATTCAGCAGTAAGCAGTGTACTAAGGTGTCTTGGATGACAGAAAGTGGACCATTTTGTCATTTTTATCTCTTTAGTTCTTGGGCCAGAGTATCAATTTTTACCTAACCTTAAAACCACAGAAACTGACCTTTTGTATAATGAGAGAACTATGCAGAGACTGTAGAGTACTTTTTGAGTTAATTATCGTAGGCTTAAGCATCTATACATGGCTTAGAAACTATATTAATATCTGCTGTCCTCCCTCCTTCCCTCCCCCCTTCTCTCTCTTTTTTATTGGCTTCAGCTACTATATGCAAAGATTGCTTCTTTTTAGCTCCTTTCTGTTCACTTAACTCTGTAATTTTTTTGTTTTGACAATAGTCAAAAACTTTTTTTACTTTTTCATTTGGATTAGGGTCTTGAACTATCCCTAATGTCATACAAAATTCTTTTGACTGTTCCTTTAAATTCAGTTTCAAACCTTATTACAAATCACCAATATTGAGGTTCAGTAATTTCAAGCTGCTTTCTTTACATTGAATCAGAGCTTCTCACAGAATAACTTTATTATAGGAGAATAAAGTAGACAGATAAGCAGGTGTGGCTACATTAAGAAAATCTAATACACTTGTGATTTACAGCTTATAGAATATTTTCACATCTCACTTTGGGAAGGAAGGAAAAATGATAGAGATTAATTATTCACAGTAGGTAAGAAATGGAAACAGCCCATATGTCCATCAGCCAGTGAGTGGATAACCAAATGTGTTATATACCTGCAATGGAATATTATTCAGTCTCACAACGGAGAGAAATACTGCCACCTGCTACACCATGGATGACCCTTGGGGCATTATACTAAATGAAATAAGCCAGTCACAAAAAAGACAAATACTGTATGATTCCACTTATATAAGGTATATAAGTAGTCAAATTTATAGAAACAGAAAATATTAATAGAATGGTTAGGGTTAAGGTTAGGGGTTACTAAGGGCTAGGGGAGGAAAAAGTGAGGAGTTGTCTCATAGGTCTAGAATTTAAGTTTTACAAGATGAAAAAGTTATGGAAACCTGTTGCACAACAATGTGAATATAAACATTATTGAACTGTACACTTAAAAATGATAAATTTTGTGTTATGTGTCTTTTACAACAATTAAAGAAAAGAAGAAAAGGAAAAGTGTGGTCTTTGAAGTCAGATATACCTGGGTTTGAATCCTGACTCTGCTACTTATTAGTTGTCTAACTTTGGCAAGCTTCTTAACCATGTGAATCCTTAGGATCTTATTCCATAAAATGGAGGTGACCTATCATATATTTGTTAGGATAAGGAGATAATTTAAATGAAACAGTCTTGTACTTGGTGTGTCTTTGGCAATAAAGTAATAATTAGTAATGGTATAGTAAGTGACCTCTGAAACAATTTTCATTATTTATTAGTCTTTTTTGTGTAATTTTTTGTGTGGTGAGCTCAGATAGATTCTCTTGTATGTAAAGGCAACATTAGAAACTGTTAAAGATTCCCTCAGTTTGGTAAAGATATAGGGTTGGATTGGAGCTCTTTTTCTTTTTTTTTTCCTCATGAGGTCCTCTCTCCACCCTTTTCTACCCTGCTCTGTGCCCAGGAGGCTGATACGGATGTTGTAAGGCCTGTATCTGCAGACACCCTACTCTAGGGCTTCTATTTCCAAAAATGGTCACCAACAGAAGTTTGGCAGGAGAGAGAAGTGAGATTATAGTGTTTATTTCTTTGGGTTTCTTGTTTTTTCACCACAGGTTGTTACTTCCTATTGCGAAGTCTGTGGCTCCTATCAGGTTGCTCCTCTCCATAGAGTCTCTTTCTTCTTCTTTCCTTGCCCCTTCATACCTTTTTAGATAGGTAAAATATTCTCATGATTCAAACATTTAAAACAGTGTAAAAAGAGATACAGTGAGAAGTCTCTCTCCTAATTCTGTATCCTATCCACTTCGTTTTCTCCATGCCGAATACATAGCCACTGTTACTGATTTTTTATGCAGGCATGCGTCACTTAATGATGGGATTACATTCTGAGAAATGCATCCTTAGGTGTTTTTGTCCTTGTGTGAACATAATAAAGTGTGCTTATACAAGTCTAGATGGTATAGTAGACTATATATCTAAGCTGTATGGCATAGCCTGCTACTCCTAGACTACAGACCTGTAGAGCATGTTACTGTGCTGAATATTTAGGCAGTTGTAACACAATGGTAAACATTTGTGTATCTAAACATGTAAACATAGAAAAGGTACAGTAAAAATAAAGGATAAAAGATAAGGAAAAAAAAATAGTGTACCTGCATAGGGCACTTCCCACTCAGGGGGCTTACAGGACTGGATGTTGCTTCGAGTGTGTCAGTGAGTGGGTGGTAAGTGAATGTGAAGGCCCAGAATGTTACTGCACACTTCTATACAACTAGCGATAAGGTACATTTGTTTACATCAGCATCACCACAGATGTGAGTAATGCATTGCGGTATGACTTTATAATGGCTATGGTATCACTAGACAATAGGGATTTTTTAGCTCCATTGTAATCTAATGGAATCACCGTCATTTATATGTGCAGTCCATTGTTGAGCGAAATGTCATTATGTGGTGCATGACTGTATATCAGTAGGGAGATATTTTCTTTTTCTTACATTGTTTCACCATGTGGGGGGTGGGTTAGTAAACAGTGTATTTGGTAGAGACCTTTTCATATAGGAACAGGAGGAGTTTCCTCATTTTGTGAAGTAGCTGCATGCTATTTCATTGTGTAGGTGTGCACTAGCCTATTTAACCAGCCTCCTGTTTGTACACATTTAGGTGGTATCCAGTGTTTTGCTATGACAGACAATGCTGCAGTGGATAACTACACTGGATAATGTTTTATATCCATCCAATTATATCTGTACGGTAAAGTTCTAGAAATGAAGTTACTAGGACAAGGGAAAAATATCAGTTTAAGTGTGTTTGATTCTGTAAGAGAAATTAAGCAGTTTTTTTTAATACTGGAAATTTAACTCATTTAATCCAAAGATTATTTTTAGAGGATTAGTGGATTACTATATTTGGTATATTAAAAAGGAAAGAGGCCATTGCTTAGGAAGCTCTGTACTGGACCAAGGCAAAAACAAGTGAACAAACAGAAATCAAAACAGACATTATTATTGCAACCAGATTTCTGGGCTGACAGAGTTTGGTGTCTATGGTTTGAAAACATCACATTTTAATCCCCTATATTATCTAAAACCTTAATCACACATTTGCTTATTCTTTCTGAGCTGGGAGATGGTATTGGTACATTAAGCTGTTTGGTACCAAATGTAATCTGGGGATTAGTGAAAGTCAAATCCTCCATGCATTCAACCTTGAAAATCTGATTGGGTTTTCTCTATTGGTTCATCTTACTTTGCTATAGTTAATGAAAGGGTCACATTCATCTTGGGACATGTCTGTTTCCTTCCTTCCTTCAGGGAAGATCAGAGGAGTGGTAGCATGAGTTTTGGAACATGAAGCTCCAAGTTAGGGGCAGGCATAAGTACTGCCATCTCAAGATTTCATAGGTCATTTTGTACATTTCCCCATTTTTGGCATTGTATTTTATTGGATTTTATGAAAACATTGAGCTACTTGTAATCCTCAATTTAGTAGAAAATACAAAATTGTTGTTTGAACAGCATGGATTAGAAAAGTGAAAGCTTTGACCAGTTTTGAATTTTATAGTTGGAGGGTACGAGGGCCTGAGAAAAGTACAGCAGTCGTGATTTGAACTAGGTCTGTTCGACTCGAGTGATGGGCTCCTTTTCATTGTTGTGCAGTGCTTCAGGTCTAGGAAATGCAAGCCTACATGCTTTTAATATGGTATCAGACTCAAACATTTTTTTCAACAAATCTGAAACAGTGAAATACTCCGACAGAATTCAAAGCTTACTTAAGATAAAAACGATGTATTTTAGCAACCTAAGATTTGTGAAGTGGACTGTCATATATTTAGAGAGGAAATTAAGTATTTTAATATAGATTTTCTTTTATTTTCCTCTTTAAAATCATAGCTATATCTCAAAATTTAGTATAATATATGATAAAATACATAATTTTTCCTAGTTTTTAAAATCTTACCTATATGACTTTATGTATTCAAAATGTTAAATGTTACTTATACAAAGAAGAGCATTTGAAATTCTGATTTTTATGAAATTAAATATATTGTATATCTGGTGTGAGTTTTCAAAAAATTATAAAAATGCTTATTTGAAAAGAAAGTAGGCAATTAAATCTATTTTGACATACTAATACACACCCCTAATTTTTTTTTAAAGAAAGTTTCATTGTACCTCATTTTTTTGCATCTTTTAACTGTGCCAAAGGTATTTCCAATTATAGCATAAACTGATAAATGAAAGATGGGATTTATTTTCTTCTAATTAAAGCTGAAGTCATGAATTATACTTGATGGAGCAGCTGACGTATGACTTACTGCTCTTTACTGAAGAAAACAAAACTAATTTAAGCTCATTTATAGCATTAATGCTACCATTTTCAAACTTTGTGTATATGTGTCTTTATTCATGGAAAATTTCTGAAGAGTATATATAAATCGTTGAAATACAATCACCTCTGGAGTATGGGAGATAGAAACTTTTAAAAAATATATCCTGTTTTACTGTTTTAAATTTTTACCTTGTAATTATGTTATTTTTATAGGAAAAAATCAATATAAATTAAAGATATTTTTCTGTTTCAGTGTATATGGTTCCCAATACAGATTCCATTTAGAATTTGTTTTCCAGGATCAAAACATAGTGTAGAACAAGAAGACAGACAAAAGGACTAATTCGTTTATTTGGTGACACAGTCTTCATCTCTTTTCAGAAACTTTGATTAGAAGCTGCAGATATAATTTACTGTTCCCTTCTGTCAGCTGTCTGTCCTCATCTTCAGGTCCCTTCCTGCTTCTCTCCATGCCCCACATCACCATCACTGTCAATCCCTATTGTGTAGTGTTTCTGTTAGCAGGAGTTAGCATCAGGCCCACCCACCCTCTCCCCACAGATCAAGGGCTCTGTCCCACAAGACAGCCCCCACTTTAGATGCCAGCCACAAATGGAGTACCCAGGCTACCCACATTTCTCCCTGGCTGACTACAAATTAGGGAGTTCTACATCTCCCTTCAGGTTTCATAATATGCTATAATGAGTCATGGAACTCAGTGAAATACCTTGCTTACTAAAGTTTATTAAGGGGAGAGAGAGAGAGACTTTCTCGGCATTCATAAATCACCCGAGATCTTAAGGTTTTAGAACTAAATCTGAATACCCTATTTCAGTCTTTTCATTTTAAACATGGAGAACCTGAATCCTAATCTAACGAATGTACTTTTTAAGAATTATGAAGACTGTTAAAAACAGATCTGGGATTGGGATTTTGAAATCTTTATGTCCCATTCAATGTCCTTTAAAGTATAATAATTCTTTGCTATTCATTCAAAATCTTTGTTTAATAGATAATAATTTATTAAGAGATGGGAAGCAATATAGTATGATGGAGCAAAATTTCCTCAGTGGTTATGGTGATGAGAAACACTGGCTTCTTTGGTGGTCTTAATCCCCAGGCCTGAAGCCTCCAGCTTTAAATATATCCTCCATTTATCTCAAGATGCTATAAAAATCTTACTTATTTTCTGTCTGATGTGACTTTATAAAACAGTGGGAGAGACAGGGGCATACTCTAGAGTCAGAAAAACCTGGCAGTAAATCCTACCTTTGCTTTTTATTAGTAAAGTCACCTCCCAGAACTTACTCATTGTCATCTGTTTTGAGGATTGAATTATGTCATGAATATGAGGTGCCTAGTCCAGAGATGGCACATACTAAGTTCTTAAATATTCCTAGCACAACAAGCAAAATGGATAAATTGTGTATCCCTTTGTACAACTGATACCATCTTTAGTACCTTCTTCATACTGTTTTCCTTCTCTGAACCTAGGTGTCTAGTGGTTTGGAGGTAATAGTTCATGTACTCATTCATTCAGCAGTCTTGCAAGCACTTAATGATGTACCTCTTAGACAGCCAAGTGCTCAACTCCTGGCCTGTTAGGAACTGGGCCGCACAGCAGGAGGTGAGTGGTGAGTGAGCAAGCGAAGCTTCATTAGTATTTACAGCAACTCCTCATCACTCACCACCCCCCAGCCTCCCCATTCCTGGTCTGTAGAAAAATTGTCTCTATGAAACTGGCCTCTGGTGCCACAAGGGTTGGGGACTGCTGCCATAAGCCATAAAGTAAATGAAACTGTATAATAGTATTTTCTAGGATCTGGAACTTGTACATAGTAGGTACTTAGTTGTAGATGTTTATTGAATGAAGAAATAGATTTTATCTAAGAGAAATTTATGTTCTAGTGGACTTACCACATAATTCTTTTTCCACCTAAGGGTAGTAGTAGAGTTATACATACAGTGCTTTGTGAGTATCAAAGTGGGAGTGATTGATTCTTCTATTCTTTCTGCTCCATTGAGGAAAGGGGCAATTGCACAGAAAAAGTGAGATTTAATGTGGTTGTCTTAAAAGGAGATGAAGATGAAGTAACGTTATAACAACATCACAAGTAGAGCAAAGAGCATTAGGAAAGACATTAGTGTGTAGTTGATATGTGTCATGTGGTAAGATTTGGTTGAGGGAGGTAGGCTGATGGAAGGTTGTCTAAGAGCTTTTAATGTCATCTTAGAGTCAGTTCTTGATTGTAGGAGCCTTGGAAAGACAGGCAAGATTGATAAATAGGAATGTGTCAGTGCTTTGTAATAGTAAGCTGTGAATGCTTTATGGCTTTTATTTGATCAGCCTTTATCTAGGATTCTAGAAGACCCTAAGTAACTTATTTTTATTTTTTTATGTGTGTTATCTAGTCTATTTTTCGTTTCCATTAGCATGGGCAGTTGAGATTTGACTTTGTAGAGCCATGGTATATACATTTTTTTAATTTATGAAGAATCCTTAATAAAACAGGAGAATGTGTCATTACTTGAAAAAAAATTATAGCAATTTAATAATCCATATTTTTGTAGTTTTTTATTTTGTATCACAACAGAGCTAACCAGAACTCACAACCTCAGGAGTTCTGAGTCATACACTTCATGATTATTTTTTTGCCTCCACAGAAATAGAAAAATTTCAAAAAGGAGAAAGCAAGGATGAAGAAAAGTACATCGACGTGGTGATTAATAAGAACATGAAGCTGGGACAGAAAGTATTAATTCCTGTAAAACAGTTCCCTAAGGTAAGACAGTGAGGTCCACACTGCAGATATTTGAACCTTAATTACAGAGGAACAGATGTTTAATTTATATTCTGTGTGATATTTTCTCTTAGTAGCCCCTCCCCCACGTTTTAAGTTAATTAAAAACTTATTTAGTGTATTTAGGGATTCTGTCTTTTCTGTTTGACTTGATTGTAAGTTATGGATCCCTAAAAAATATACTTATGAGTCTTACTAGTGATAGAACCTTGGGCAATCTATTTAACTTCTTTGCACTTAATTTTCCTCATTTGTATTATGAGGTTGGACGGTTAAGAATTAAATAAGATAATGCATGTTAAATGGTTAGTATAGTGCATGTCACACAAAAGTTCAAAAATATCTGTTCTAATTTTATTTAACACATTGACTGCCATACTAGAAGAAAATTTTTTTTCCTTGGGGCCATAGGTTTTTATTACGAATAGTATAAAATTGAAAACAAAATGATCCTCACCAATTTAATGAAATTTGTTATTTTTTATTCTTTTCTGTACATCAGTTATATGCAGCTTAAAAAATAGTACACACGGTTCCCAAGATAAAGAGATGTGTGAGTTACATATGCTTCACGAAGCCATAGGCTCAAAACTAGCATGAGTTAAATACAACTCATATGGCAGTTAATGTGTTAAACCTTACCCTGTTTTTGATTTGTCTTTCAAGTGTCCATCTACACAATTCATACATACTGTTGTATCAGTAATTCATTTCTTTTAGTAGATGAATAATAGTTACCTGAATATACCACAGTTTATCCATTTGCCTAGGCAGTTTTAAATTTTTGGTTATTGTAAATTACAGTGGACACTGTTGTACAAGTCATTTTCATTTCTCTTTGGTAAATTGCTGTGTATTTAATTTTACAAGAAATTGGCATCCCTTTTTTTTTGAAATTAGTTGTACTTTGTAACGTTTCCATGAACAATATGTACAAGTTGTAGTTGCTGCATAGCTTCATCAATATTTGGTGCTGTCAGATTTTTTTTCTTTTAGCCATTTTGATTGTGTATTGGTATCTTCATGTGGTATGAATTTGCATTTCCCTCATGATTAATGATTTTATGTAATTTGTATGTATTTATTGGCTATTCTTATGTCTTCTGTTTTGAAGTGTCTGTTCAGATCTTTTTCCTATTTCTAAATGGGCTGTATGTATTTTTATTATTGTAGGAGCTTTTTATACATCTTGGATATACCTCTTTTATTGGATATATGTTTTGTGAATATTTGGCCCAGTCTATCTTGACTGTTATTGCCCCAATAGAATCTTTTGTTAAGCAGAAGTGTTTAATTTTGATGGCATTTAATGTATTGGGTTTTTCATTTATGGTCGTTACCTTCTGTGGACTAAGAAATCTTTGCCAACCTCAAGGAAATATTAAGAGACTTTTGTAAGTGATAAAGATATTCTCCTGGGCCTTCTCTAAAAGTGTTATCATTTTAGCTTTTACTTTTAGGTCTATGATACATCCCAAATGAATTTTGGTTATGGTGTTTTAGAGGCTCAAGTTTATTCTTTTCTCCATATAAATATTCAGTTTTTCTGGCACTGTTTATTGAAAGATGCTTACCTATTCGTTGATTGTCTTGGTGCCTTTGATGAAAATAAGGTGACCATGTATGTGGGGGTGTATTTCTAAGCTTTCTGTTCTTTTAGTTTAATCTATTTATAGATTTATGGACCCCTTTGCCAGTGCCTCACTGTCTTGATTAATGTAGGCTATTTAGTAAGACATGAAGTTAGGTAATTTAGTTCCACCAACTTTGTCCTTCTTTTTCAGGATTGCTTAGATATTTTAGATCCTTTGCAATTATATATAAATTCAAGAATTTAATTACTACAAAATGATCTGCTGAGATTATGAATGCTATTGCATGAATCTGTTGGGCAATTTGTGGAGATTTGACATCTTAATATTAAGTCTTCCATTTCTTGAATATGGTATATCTCTCCATTTATTTAAATCTTCTTTAATTTCTACTAGCAATGTTTTGTACTTTTCAGCGTAAGGGTTTTTGTATATCTTTTGTTTAAACTTATCCTAAATATTTTGTTTTTTGACACTGTTGTAAATTGAATATTTTTAATTTTTCTTATTTTTCACTTCTAATTTAAAATTTTACATATTAACCTTGTCTTCTGCTACCTTGCTAAATTTAAATTCACTGATTAGTTCTAGTAATCGTACATTCCTTAAGATTTGTTACATACTTAATCATATCATCTGTATAAACAGCTTTATTCTGCCTTTCCAATTTTTATGTGTCTTATTTTGCTTGCATTATTGTATTGCCTGTTATCTCCAGTATAAGGCTGGAAACCTTGGTGACAGTAGGAATACTTTCCCTTGTTCCCAAAGAGGGGGAAAGCATGTAGTATTTTACCATTAAGAGCAATATGAGTTATAAGTTTTTTGTAGATGTTACTTATTAGGTAGAGGAAGTTCCCTTCCATGCCAACTTTGGTGAGAGTTCTGATCCCGATGAATGACAAATTTTGTTGAATGTTTTTTTTTAATCTGTTGATATAAACACAGGATGTTTCTTTTATACTGCTTATGTAGTGAATCTTAATGACTAGTTGTTAAAAATTAAACCTGCTTTGTATTCTTGAGTTAAACTCTAGTTAGCAAAGACATACTATCCTTTTTATATATTGCTGGCTTCACTTGCATCTATGTTAATGAGTGATACTGACTTATAAATTTTGGGAGGTAATATTTTTATAATATTTTAGTATTGATGTTAATGTGGTTTCATAAAATGAGTGGGACAGTGTTTCTTTCCTTTTTCTCAAAGAATGTATATTGGATTGGTATTATTTCTTTCTAAATATTTGATACAATTCACCAGTGAAGCCATCTAGGCCTTGAGTTTGATGATGAATTCCATACCTTAGATTGATATGGCACTAGTAAGATTTTTTATTATTACCTTTTGTGAAGAATTTGTTGTTTTTTAACAGATTTGTTCATTTTATAATAATATTTCAGCTGTTGCTGCTTCAAATACTTTTCTGACCTTTTCCTTTCTCCATCTTTAGAAATTTCAATTACATGTATGTTCAGCCTTTTGCAAAGGCTCCTGTGGCTCTGTTTACTTTTTTCCCACCCCCATCCTTCAGATTGCATAATTTTTACTGCTCTCTTACACTCATTGATTCCTTACTATGTCATCTTCATTTTGCTATTAATCTCATCAGGGATATTTTTTATTTCAGGTATTATAATTATCTGTTTCAGAATTTATATTTGATTCATATAGAGATAATGTGTATGTAAAAATATTCTTTGTTGGGATTTTCTATTTTTTTTAAAATTTATTGCAAATGTTATTTTCCCTTATGTCATTGAGTATAGTTAAAATAGGTGCTTGAAAGTCTCTTTCTTCTAGTTCCAAAGTCTTGATCATCTTAGATTCATTCTGCATTGATAGTTTTTTATCTTGTTAAAGAGTCATATTGATTGCTTCGGTCTTTGCATGTTGAGTAATTTGAGATTGTATGCTGGACATTATGAATGTACATTATGGATTCCATGATATTCCTCTGCAGAATGTAGATATTTTTGTTTTAGCAGTTAATTAACTTGGTTGGATTCAGACTGCAAATTTTGTCTACTGGATAGGAGTTGAAGCTTCAGTCATTTCTTTCCTTAGTTTAACTTTTGTGTTTAATTTTTGGCATACATGATTCAGGTGTTAGCCAGAGATTTTGGCAGATTTTATATGTGAAATTTGATAATCCCTAATTCTGACTCTGTCTTTTCTAGTATTTCTCCCTCACATTTTAGCACTATGGCTGCCTCAAACTACTACTCAGGCTAAAAGCTCTAAAATTACTGACTGCATCCCCGGCTGTTACTTTCTTTTAAGTCTTAAATCTCTTTCAGAATCTGCCTGTTTTTGATCATTGTTCAGGGCTTCAGATAGTTGACTTTTATATTTTGTTCAGCGTTTAGGAGTTTATACTTGATACCTATAAATAGTCAGCCTATACGCAAAAACTGGGCATATATATTTTTTGTAAACAGAAAATTACATTATGAACATTTCATAGACAGATTCATTACTAAACAAAACATGGCTGATAGAAACCTTTATAGATTGATTCTTCATGCTCAACATGTTCTATATACTCAGTATGCAATAGAAAGATGAACAGATATGATCCCCTTCTCTAAGTAGTTCAGTCTAATAGATGATGATTAATTTAAATTAATACTTTGTTGTCTGTGAATTAGTATATGAAATAAAATAAAGTACAATCATGTACTGCATAATGATGTTTGGTCAATGATGGATAACATATATGAGAGTAGTCCCATTAGTTTATAATATATTTTTATAGCATCTTTTCTATGTGTAGGTATGTTTAAATATACAAATACTTACCATTTTGTTACAGTTACCTACAATATTCAGTACAGTAACATGATGTACAGGTTTGTAGCCTAAGTACAATAGACTACACTGTATAGCCTTGGTGTGTAGTAGGCTATACCATGTAAGTTTGTGTAAATCCACTCTGTGATGTTTGTACAACAAGGAATTGCCTAATGATACATTTCTCAGAACATATCCATATCATTATTGGCGCGTGACTGTATTTGAATAAAGTGTATTAAATAAAATCTCAAATATTTTTTTCATTGTCAGCTTCGATGAGGTCGGGGACAGCAAATGATAACTTCTGTGTCTAACAGAGAATAGAGTCCATTTCAAATACTTATAACTTCTAAAGTAGGCAGCTTAGAAATCTACTGTTTTCAGAATACTGAAAGAGAATATTTCTGCTTAGCATAATGGAGCATGCAAGTTTTAAGCCAGCCTTGTACAGAAGCTAATATAGCATTGCCAACATCAGTTCTAAAAAGAAGCTTTCATGCTCATGTCAGTTAATAGACTGAGCTGGAGGAAGCTGGCAGAACTTACCCCTCTGGAATAGCTGTGCATGGAGAACAGCGTGCTGAGGAATTGATGCTGACGGTACACTTGCAGCTTCTGGGGCATGAGAACTGCAGTTTGTGAAACTCCATCTAATAAAGTGACTTCATTAATTGAATAATTTTTCTTCTCTTAATGAATCATTTTCAACACTCTTTAAATGCACAGCACTGAACATGAGTCGTTTAGTATTCAAACTTTAGTGTGTATTTACTCTCTGTAGTTACATTATATGAGTTTCTAAAGTGTGAAAAACTCTAAACACTGTTTTATGATTTTTCCCATGTTTTTAAGAAGCTATGGAAATTGTTCTCCATGATTTATTTTTGCAAAAAGCCCTAACCTCCAGTGCTGAGCTGTGCCTAGGTGGAACAGAGTTAATGCAAATGTCACATCAACATTGGAATGAGGTATCCTATATGTGAGGACCTATAGGTGCATGGTAGGTTAGAATTTACATTCATTTTTTTATTCACTCTTCTGTTTGTCAGTGCATTCATTTGTCCATGCATATACCTAACATTTATTGAGGGTCTTCTTAGAGGCAGGCATTATGCTGAGAAAAGCAAAGTGATTAAGACACAGTCTTTGGTCTCAAGAAACTCTCAGTTATATGATGATGCAATGTATTATTTAAATGTATAATACAGGGTTCTCTGGAAATAGAGAAAAGGATCATTTGGACACACTTAGAGAAGGCTACTCTAAGGAGGCTGTCTCTGAAGAGGATAGCTGAGTAAGGGTTTGGAAATAAGATAGTGAGTTGAGGGGTGGCCATGGCAGAGGCCCTGCATTGTAGTGCAGAAGGCATTTGAGAAATTATAAGCCATTTTATTTGGATAAAGTAATTTCAGTATAATGTATAGATTTTTACAGAAGACATAAATGAAGTGGTAAGGGAGCAGAGTGTGGGGTGGTGTTGGCCAAAGGGGCTGCAAAGTTAAAATAGAAAATGACATTTGAGCTGTTTTAGAGGATGAGGCTTCTCCGGATATTTAATGATGAGAAACTATTTCAAGAAGAGAATGCCATATGCATTGTCATGCTGGGGTGAAAGAATGCATATACACCATTTTTAAAAGTTAGTTGTAATATAAAATTAAATAAATTATATCTATGTATAATGATCTATTGTAAGATTTCTATATTATTAAATGAAAGAAGAAAAAGCATGGTATAGAAAATACAGAATTTGAGTTGGGGAATTATAATAGCAGTTATTTTTTGAAAGATAGGTTTTGTGCTGTTTTCTATTTTATGTGTTTTTTGTACACAAATGTTTTAATGATAATTGAGCATGACTTCTATAACTAGTATAAAAAAAGGTTTCCATTTTAGAGGAAAAATATGTCTAAGGCTGTTAATTTAGGAAGTACCTTTGTACTGTGGTTGTGTTTTTCAAGATTTAGTATACTGTGTTAAATCTATAGGTTTAAATTAGGCTTATTAAGTTTCTTAATTTGATAATTACCTTAATCGCTAAGCATTCTAATGTGTGCACATACTATATGCAGTAACTTTATCTTAGCATAGTTTCTTATATTAAAAATGTTCTGTTACATGAATATTGAAAATGTGATATATTTCTTTTCAGAAACTCTTAGGTTAAGGATCTTTGAGGGAGAAGTATTAATGAAACATATTTGTTCCTAGAGTTTCAGGGAAATTTTCTTTTTTGAATTTGGCTTGCATTTTTCCCTTGTAGTGTGTTAGAGACAATTTAAACCCTCTGAATTTACTACTTGCTGGAAGCCTATTCCATGGAAATGATCATGGGTTTTTAAATTTCCTGGGCTAGTAAATATTTTGCAGTCATAGAGGTGTATTAAATGTTGCCTTTTTTGTAGCTCCTAATGGATTTTCAGGGATATATAGTATTTTTTCCAGAGAATTTATATGAAAATGGTATTTTTGGTGTTCAATTGATAGTTTACCTATAGAAATAAAGTAATAATGTACGTGTACATTCTTTATATTTAAAGTGCCATCACCAAAACTAATGTGGCTGGTGTCTTAGTCTTTTTGTGCTGCTATAGCAATATATTAAAACTGGATAATAATAAAGAATAGAAATGTATTACTTACAGCTCTGGAGGCTAGGAAGTCTAAGGTCAAGGCTCTGGCATTTGGTGTCTGGTGAGGGCCCTATTGCTGCATCCTCACATGATGGGAGCCAGAAGAGCAAAAAAGGCCTTAGCTATTAATAGTTCCCTCCAGTCCTTTTAAAAGGCACTAGTTTATCCCTGGGGGCAGAGACCTCATGACTTCATCACTTCCCCAAAGGCCCTACCTCTTAATACCAGGACACTGGGGATTAAGTTCCAACATGAATTTGGATGAGATATTTCTAGAGAAAGAATTATGGGTGAAATTAAATTTAGTTCTTAAAAATAAATTCAGGCTATTAAGCAGAGAGCAAGAAGAGGAGAATATCTGCACAACCAAGGAAACTATCACATGAGCAAACAGACAACCTACAGAATGGGAGAAAATATTTGCATGTTACACGTCCGATAAAGAGCTGATAACTAGAATTTATATAGAACTCAGGAAAATCAGCCAGAAAGAATCAAACAACAAGTGGGCAAAGGACATGAACAGAAACTTTTCATAAGAAGATAGACTAATGGCCAACAAACATATGAAAAAATGCTCAACATTTCTGATCATCAGGGAAAATGCAAATCAAAGCCACAATGAGATATCACTTATCTCCAGTGAGAATGGCCTTTATCAAAAAGTCCCAAAACAATAAATGGTGGCATGGATACGGAGAGATAGGAACACTCATACACTGCTGGTGGGACTGTAAACTAGTACAACCTCTATGGAAAGTAATACGGAGATACTTCAAAGAAATACAAGTAGAACTGCCATTTGATCCAGCAATCCCATTACTGGACATGTACCCAAAAGAACAAAAGACATTCTATAAAAAAGACACCTGCACTGGAATGTTTATAGCAGCACAATTCACTGTTACAAAGATGAGGAAACAACCCAAGTGCCCATCAATACATGAGTGGATTAGTAAAATGTGATACATGTATACCATGAAGTTCTACTCAGCCACAAAGAAAAATGGTGATCTAGCACCTCTTGTATTGTCCTGGATAGAGCTAGAACCCATTCTACTAAGTGAAGTATACCAAAATGGAAAAACAAGCACCACATGTACTCAACATCAAATTGATATTAACTGATCAACACTTAAAGTACACATATAGTAACAACATTCATTAGGTGTTGGGCAGATAGGTAGGCGGAGGAGGGGTTGGGTATATACACACATAATGGGCATGGTGCGTACCGTCTGGGGGATGGGCTCGCTTGAAGCTCTGACTCCGGTTGGGCAAGGGCAATATATGTAACCTAAATGCTTGTATCCCTGTAATATGCTGAAATTAAAAAATAAATAAAAATGAAGTGGAAGAGCAGAATAACTATTGGGCTAGAATGACTTACTTATGAGGAATGGCAGATTATAACATTCATTGAAATGCTAAGGAACATATTCTGGAATATCTTCTGTTCTTTTTTTGGGCATGGGGTTTTATATAACTAGTAGAGAGCCCTAAAATATGTGATATTGAGGTAAATAAGCAACTAGAATATATGAGAGAAGGTATTTTGTATTAAAAATGATGTTAGTTTTTATTTAAAAATCCTTCTAAAATTGAGTAACGATTGATTTAAACACAAGTTTGTAATGACTTATTAATAGGAAATTCTAATGCCCATGTAAAAAGTTGCTGTTATTTTTAGAGGTGATTATTAGAATCCTGAAAATTATAGTCAGTAATCCAAAATTTGACTCAGTAACTATGCTAGGAAACACGTTTTGTTTATGAAGAGGCTGCACCATTTCATGTGAATGCCACAGTCCCAAGTCTATTATTAGGTTTACTATTGTTTGGAGTTTGGCATTTAGGAGACATTCCTATAATTCAGGTAAGATAAGATAAGATTGGAATTCTGAATAACAACTAAAATGTGGATTTATTTAAGTAATGATTATGTTAGTGGTTAAGTTATTGAATCTAAAATGTCCTATTGAGCTAATAAAATTATTGATCTGTTCTTTAATTTGAAGGGAATATAGGGAAAATAAATCTAGTTTATTCTCCCTTTGTATTCTTGCCCTTGGGCAGGAAATAGGTGAGTGTAGATTATGAACTAAAAATGTTCTTTGACAGTTTCTTTCTCCCCAGTAAGGTATAGGAAGCAAATATTTGGGTGATGTTCTCCAAAGAGAGGTGCATGCATTCTACATCATTTTTGTGTTAGAAAAATATGTTAGCGCTTCTGTTTATATGTAGACTTGTTTATGTGTGTGTACAAACACTTCATATCATTTTCTATATGCTAGGCTGTTCTAGGCACTTTACATGTAGTAACAACTCATTTAATCTTTACAAGTTTATGAAGTGTGTATTATTATCTCCTGTTCATTTATGAAAAAATTGAGCAGCAGAGAAGCAACTTGCTAAAAGTTATGGTTACTAAGAAGCAGGCATTGGAACCCCAGAAGTCTGTGACTCCAAAGCCCATGCTCTTAGTTAAGAAAATAAACTTTGTTAATATTTTGTACATGGTTCATGTAGGTCCATACCATTATGTTCGCTTTGAGACAGTATCCTGAAGTAAAAGGAGGAATTCCATAATGCTGAGTTTTTTTTATTTGCTTTCATTTTGGGGGGCATATAGCTGTTTGTATGCATGGTTACAGATGTATGGATTATATTAAATGGGCAAAGATTATTGTAAAAAACAATGTGAACTAAGGGTCTACTACAAATGTAATCTAAATGAGTGAGAAACTTGCAGAGCTGATCTTTCCCCTGTGCCTAGTACAAGGTCAGCCCTGTAATAAGGTTAAAAACAGCTGCGATCCAAGTGAATGTGACAGGAAAAGCAGACTTCTCAATTGGAACTATTTGTCTACATCCAGAATGTACAATGTTAATGATGCATTTCTTGCCCTATGCAAGTAGTGCAGTATTAACCAGTGATACAAGTATAGAAATTTTAGCCAGATAAATGTGTGTGTGTATGGACACACATTGAAGGTGCAAAGGTGTGAATATGGATGGGGATAATTCTTACAATACATAACTTAAGGCTTTGAAACATTTGAGGTGGTGATCAATAGAGAACATTTACGTTTGCCGTCACCGTGGCATGTACTAATAGACCTGCTTCTCATTGGCCTTCTTCCTGTCTCATAATTTCTTAGCTGTTAAATTAATTTGAGTGATATACAGATGTTCCTTCACTTATGATGGGGCTATGTTCCAATAAACCCATTGTAAGCTGAAAATTTTATAAGTCAAAATTGCATTTAATATACATCACTTATCAAACATCATAGCCTAGTGTGATCTACTTAAACATGCTCAGAATGCTTACGTTAGCCTACAGTTGGACAAAATCACCTACAACAAAGCCTATTTAATAATAAGTGTTGACTATCTTACGTAATTTATCGAATACTGTACGGAGAGTGGAAAATGGAATGGTTGTATAGGTACTAGATATACAGTTTCTGGTGAATATATGTTGCTTTTGCACTACCATAAATTCAAAAAAGTCAGGAGAACTCTTCTGTCCCTGATTTTCTCATTGCCAAGTCAATTAAGGCTGTGTGAAAATTATGTGGTTTCTACCTGTTGCTCACAAATAGAGACTCATAATTTCTCTAGAATATAATTTGTTTAATTTCCTGCGAAAAGTTTGTGTCTTTAATTGAATAAAATATTAAAATATTATCCATGGGGTAGAATAGTTATTATATATTTATGTGTGTGTTGGATCAAGAAGTTTAACTCCATTGCAAAATGCTGTGTTAGAAATTATCTTTTGTTGTCCTATGGATCACTTAACTACACAGAATGTGACCTTTTTTTTTAAATAGCAGAAGGTGTCTTAGTCCCTTTGTGCTACTATAACAAAATACTTGAGACTGGGTAATTTATAAAGAACAGAAATTTGTTTTCTCACAATTCTGTAGGCTGGGAAGCCCAAGATCAAGGCCCTCAGCAGGTTCACTGTCCGGTGAGGGCTCGGGTCTCTGCCTATAAGATGGTGCCTTGAATACTGCTTCTCCTGCAGTAAACAAAAGTAAGGCTTTTATTTAAGAGGGAGACATAGGGTAAGTGGGTCTGGTCAGATTTCAGTAGTGGCTGCTTTCCTCTCCCCTGCCAGCTCCCCAGGGGAAGTGGTTTCAGTATTCTTCCTGATTTTCCCTGTGAATACCTGAGAGTTAGGGGGATTTTTGCAGAAAAAGCCTTTAAGAAGCTGTCAGTGCTCCTAATTTGGGGGGTTTGTGTGGGGGGCTTCCAGAGCTTCATATTCTCATGCTAGTTTACCCTTGGTGATCAAATGCTTGAGTTTTCTTTCTCCCTTCAGGTGCCTCTCTCTAGATGTTGGGTTAGTTTTTGTCCTGGGACTTCAGTATTAATTTGCATTCTGTCTTTTAGCTCTCTACATCTGAACTGAATAGGCATTTCTTGGAGTAAGATAGTTTTGACAAATGGAAAGAAATCCATAGTGGCTAACATTAAAAGCAGGAATGTGATGAGGCTAGAGAGGTGAGCAAGAGTATTCTCAGGGAGGACCATTCATGGTAGTAGTAGGACATTTGTACTCAGATTCTAAGGATAGTTGAGCTGGGTGCATTTTAAGCAGAATTGTAATAAAGTCCTCTTGTGTTTTAAAAGACTTTCTGTGTTGATTGAAGGAGGTAGAAGTGAATGCAGAGAAAGGGCTCTGGTGGTCCGGTGAGAGGAGATGAGGGCCTAGACTAGGGTGATTGTGGTAGGCTGAAGAAAATGGACAGATAAGAGATGTTTAGAAAATAATACTGTTAAGATATAACGCATTAATTCATTGAACATTTATTTAATGCCTTCCCTGCACACCTTTTGGAGATAAAGCAGTGAATACAAAAGGCCTCCATGAAGTAAGTGTCAAGCTTCAGGCTTGAGTCACTGCGTGGATGGTGGTGCCATTTGCTGGCTAAGGGACTCCGTAAGAAGAATACGTTTGAAGCTCTGGTGGCAGAGGTTACAAATTCCGTGTGGAGTGTTGAATTAGAAGTCAAGAAACATCCCTTTGTTAGACTAATCAACTTTTTGGTGAGCACCCAATTAAGGGAAACCCTTTAATGGCAACTGTGACATGTTCTTGAGGTTTAGTTGTTTATGAAATGACAGCTTAACTATAATTGTTCCCCAAGGAACAGTGTCATGTCACAAATATAGTTTAGATCAATTAAAGCTAGTTCAGAAAGGCATTTGGTCATTACCAATGAAGAATATAATTATTGTAGCTTGTACATTTTTTAGTGAAACTCAGATATACTTACTGTATGTTGTTCTGCCATCTTCATAATCACTTATTTCTTGTTTAAAATTGTAACATTTGTTGTTTGTGTATGTGTGAGAGAGGTACAATAATTGGCATCTGGAGAAATATCATTGGTCTTAGAAATGATAGTAATTTTATTTTCTGTGTAAATGAACAAATGAAATTATTGATAAGTGAATATTAATGGACAAATGAGTTTATTTGGATAAATGGAATTATTTATAAAAGTGAATGTTAAAATGTCTTAAATTCTTTCTATGTTGGAGATATAGTTGTCAAATAGACTTAAATAAGAGGGGCTTTATTTGAGAAGATTATTGCAAGAACACAGAAAGGGATATGGCAACAGGGAGAGTGGGATTTTTTGCAGTAGGGAGGATGCACTGACCTGTAAGTTATATCTCAGAGGTCAGACAGAAAAGGGCTTTTGTCTTATGGGGAGAAGTGAAGGAGGCCAGAGATGTATGGGGAGGTGGGATGAATGGGTTGCAGTGGCAGAAAAGGACAGTGATCGAAGGACATTCTACCCTAACTTTGGCCCATTTTCCAAAGGGGCCTTTGGAGAGGGCTTGTCTGCTGGCTCAGATTGAAGGTGGGTCAAATTTCAGGGGCCTGGAGAAAGGAGAGAAGCTGAAGTGAAGTTTAATCAAGTCAAGATATGTGGCTTTTTCTGACTGATCAGTGCAGACAAACAGTTCAGCTAATCTTTAATGGGGAAAAGAAGGGGAATTTGGAGGGTTTGTGAAGGGTAAATAAGGGGTCATCTGTGAGTCTTCGCTAAGTCATAATGAGGAAGAGCAGTCCTTTGTAGTAAGCTATTTCTGGGAACACAGACGGATTGGGGGTATTTCTTAATCATCACTGTTTGTCAGGAGCACAGGCCTCAGGTAAAATTCAACATTGTCACAGCACATTATCTGAGATTTTAATCTTGTTAAGTGAAGAAATGACAAGGTTCATAATTTGAAAAGGAGAACTTTATTTTTCATAAAAGTGTTGCATGGTGGCCATTCTAGGAAGCTGGAAAGCAGGCCCCCAGCCACAAGCCAGGAACATGTTCTTCAGGGCAGGTACAATGGGAACAGGAATTTATAGTGAGTGGGATGGCCAAATATACATATTTAACAAGCTATGGAAGGAGTCATGAATATTTATGAAAAGAGAAACAAGTGCCTGTGCAATGGAGCTTTCTGCCCTTTTATAGGGTCCATGTTCAGAAATGGCTGTCCTCTATATCAAAAAGGTGAAACAGGGACACAGAAACCCTCTGGGTGCATGCTCTGCTAAAACTATTTCATGATTGGTGGTCTTATCAGGAAAGAATGCTAGTCTGGCCCTTAAGGAAAAAAAAGCCTGATTACCATCATCAAGGGAAGGGGTAAAGTGATACATGTCCAACCTCCCACTCCATCAAGGCTGGGAACTCAGTTTTAGGGTTTCTCTGCATTCTCCTTAGCTGAGAGGGGTATGTTCCATGAGAAGGGAGCTTAGAATTTTCAGTTTACAATGTTCATAATGACCCTGAAACATAATGACGTTTATAAGCCACACAATGGTGAATATGGTGAGGGCTGGAGAATCTAAGAAACCTGCTGTGTTCATGGTGCTGGTAAGAGGGAGCCTCCAATAATGGCACTCACTCAGAGGTCCATAGCAAGTGGAAATTGAGGTGTTGTAGGACTAATGGCAAATAAGAGAACTGTGCTGCTTTGGTTGTTTATTCTTCACATCATCTAGAGAGTCCGGAAAATACTCAGTCCATCTATTATTTAGGTCTTTTCTTGTTGAGAGTGCCAACTGTGGCTAGCTTAAGGGATTTTTTTGGTCTTGTTTTTTAACTACGTTAGGATATCCTATAGAATCCATGGAGCAATTGAACTTGCAAACTGAGAGGACACTAAAAGGGCTTTAAGCCTAAGAAATAGAAAATCTGTAGCTTTTCTCTCTAGTAGTATTTCTTAACAGAGGCATAATTGACATTTTACACAGGATACTTTACTGTGAACGGCAGTACTATCTTTTTGTGATGTGTGACATTATAGACCTTTGCCTGCTAAATCCCAGTAGTGACCCCAGTCATTGTGACAACCAAACAAACATGCTAAATGTTTCCAAATGCCCCATAGGGAGGTGATGCAAACTGTAGTATGAGAACCTGACCAAGCAACCAAGCATTTTACCATTATTGTGACTCAGCTCTAAGGATATTCAGTATCCACACAATCAGTTCTAAACCTCAGCCTCCCTTGACTTCCATTCAGAGGCCAGCTCCTTGACCAACTGGGGAGGCTGGGCCTGGTCATGTCATCTTCAATGTGGTGGCTCCCCTGATAACCTTGTGGATAAAGGGGAATCAGTTGCAGGAGAAGGTGGGTGTTTTTCAGATAAAGTTACATATGTCCACAGGAGTTAAATTTCTCAATTTATTACTTACTAATTTGGCATCAAGTATAACAATTTACTGGCTGCTGTGGTAGGTGATTTTTATACATTTTCTTATTTAATTCATATAGCAGGCACCCACAGTAGGTAGTATGGTCCCTGTATTATAGATGAAGAGTTAGAGAGTCATAAGGACTGATTTGACTAGGGAGATGTAACTAATACACCATATCTGGTTGAACAGAGTTAAGAAGAACAAAGAAGGGGATAAAAGTGTTTCTGGTTGTCAAAGTATTCATTTATATACTCTTTGTGAACAAAAGACTAATGGTAGTTAAATAGAAAAAGAAACCCCTAAAGACATATAAAATTATTTAAAATGCTTTTCTTTTTAACAGAGAATTTTATATTTTTATGTTTTATCAAGTAACCTTGAATAAATCACATCACACTGAATTTCAGTTCTTCAGTGTAAAATTAGATGTTTGGATCAGATGATTTTTAAAGCCACTTAATTTTTTTATCAATTGGAAAATATTTGACCATTTCAAATGTAATGTAAATATGGTAGTTTTACCTCAAATTTATTTTTACTCTATCCTTGAAGCCTACTAAAATGAACATAAGCAAATAAAAAAGGCACAATTCCATGAAAACAAAAAGACTGGGAGAGTGAGCCAATAGCAAAATGATGTCAGTAAAAATTTGGTAGCTGCAAAATAGATGGATAAATGGTAATGGAGACCAGAGAAAGTGGAACCCTGAGCTGAAAGGGTGAGAGGAATTCAGCCAGAAACATGCTCATTACCATGGAGAGACTTTAGAACACACAGGTATTGTAGATGTTGGTTACTGTAAAGGTGGACTTACGGGATAGAACTAAAAAGAGATTTGGTTGGAAGTTTGCATAAGAAATAGACCACCAGATGTTCTTCCCAACCAGGCATCTGCCACTCCACACCCTAGCAGAAGACCAGAGAGTTCCTGAAGAGGTTGAAGTATTAGGCTCTGTGATAGAGATAGATACAACTGAGGACAAGTATGAGATGTCACCCTGAAAATGAGGGAATTATTTCCTTTAAATGAAAGTGTACATGCTTAAAAATGGGATTCCCAGTATTCTGGCAACCAGGCTTATACTCCTCTTAGGAGATTGGGGAATTCCCTCCCCATCTGGGAAATGCCTAACCCAAGAGAAAAGAAATGTAGATACTGATATTTGAGTAGCTCCTGATGAGAACACTGGGCTGCCATATTTACCATAAAACCTACCAGTTGTCAAGTCCCGTGTGTGAAAGCAGAACTTCCCAGTCAGCATTGTAGAGCTTCAGTCTTAAATCTTTAAAAACAGATAGCAGAGGATTACTTGACATCTGAGGAAAGCACATAATATAGAAAGATTAGACCAGCTCTCAAAACAGGGAAGGGAAAACTGTTGGAAGAAGCAGATACTATAAACTCCAAGGCAGGAAGGGGCCACGGTTATCAATCTCTTCCACAAAATGTAGACAAAATACTATTTAAAAGGAACAAATATAAGAAAGTCCTGTTAGTGGTTAAACATTTGATAGCAGAAATGGATCGATAGATATATAGGAAATGTAGTTAAATATTCCAGAAGTAAAACAAACAGGAAAAATAAGAGAAAAATGTAGTGATCCAACATAGGATATCCAATTTCCAGATACTAGAAAAATAGAATTTACAGGAAAACAAAAGCAGAGAAAATGGGGGACACGAGTAGTGTAGGGTTAAGGGTTCAGGACACTGATTCTTTTTGTTGCCTTGTAGTAGCAGTTGACTTTGTTAATTCTGTAAGAATGACTTTTTATATTTTTAAAAAGTACTTAAAATTTAAAAAGCAAAAAATAATTACATGCAAAGATTAAAAATATTTATTTGAGTTTTGGTTGAAGACCAGTAAAATTAAAAGTGGGAATGAAAAAATACCATTTTGATTTTTTAAAGTGCTAACTATGTATTCTAGAAAAATTATTTCAATTGCTACGGTTAGATAAATTGAGGAACAATTTTCTCTTAGAAACAGCAACAGCACAGCAGTGACATAGATCATGGGGGAAGTGGCAACTGTATGAGTTTGTAATCAATCTCACCAAAGGGAACAGTTTCCTCCCTGCTGTTTTTCTGTTTGGGAGCAAGAAGTAGTCATGGCTTACCTTAATTACATAGTAAGGCTTTTAAAAGTTGTGAGAAATTCCTAATAATAATTTTTTTTTCATTCAGGATACATTTATTGGGTGTCTATTATGTGCCAAGCATTGTTCTAAATGACTTATTTATATTGACCCATTTAATCTTCAGAACAGCCCTATGAGGATAGGTCCTATGTCCATTCCTATTTTACAGATGAGGAAACTAAGGTACAGAGAGGTTACTTCCTAGGATTACTCAGCTGGTAACAGAAAAAAACAGGTTGTAAACCATGGTATTCTAAATACAGAGGACATGCGCTTAATTAATTCCCTTCCAGTCTGTGTGTTAAATAAAAAACCCTAGGCATCTAGGTTAAATAAATTGTCCACATTCCTATAGCTAGTTATTTTGGAAGATGTAAATGATTTTGTTGTAAAGCTTCTGTCAGCCACTGAATGCTTGACTCATCTAGGCCAGTCCACTCACTAGTTGAATAACCAATTCTATGTGCTGACCAGGTGGAGGAACCCACTTATTCTGTTATGACCAGTCTAGTACATATTATAATAACGTGGTGTCATTTTTCCTCAGCTACATTTTAATACCAGAAGTATTCATGGTTGGTATTTAATGTGTGTTGAAATTGTCAGCATAGCAACTTAGGAATTCTGGGACATTAACTTTGTCCACAATTTGTGAATTATAGCCAGTGCTGAATTGGTATAAAGAAATATATCATTTTTATAAATTTACAGTTTTTAGCAGCATCTTATGTGGTTTGTGGGAAACATCACAGTGTGATGCGTTTAGTAGCAACCTAAATATTTGTCATTAATTAATGATGTGTAGCA
Source organism: Microcebus murinus (assembly GCF_040939455.1). Lineage (NCBI taxonomy): Eukaryota > Metazoa > Chordata > Mammalia > Primates > Cheirogaleidae > Microcebus > Microcebus murinus. Next base: position 32,700,251 of record NC_134110.1, on the reverse strand, counting down.
TACTACAATGTCTCCTGATGTTCAGGATTAATAAATTACTTTCAGATATGAATGTTACAAATTTGGTTGGTCTGTTTATTTTTCCTAGTTCAACTTTGTGGGGAAACTTTTGGGTCCACGTGGCAATTCTCTGAAGCGTTTACAAGAAGAAACTTTGACAAAAATGTCCATCCTTGGAAAAGGTTCCATGAGAGACAAAGCAAAGGTAATATTCATTGTAGACAATGGCTATTTTTGTAGTCAAGTTATGTTTTGTACTTTAATATTAGCCATTGTATTTATACATACATATATATCTATAAGCTAACTAGGATCTCAAATGGAATTATATGAAAATGTTATATAAGGTTATATATAAGTGATATGTTTTGAAAATTGAGTCATTCTGGCCAGTTTTGGAATATGTAGTATCTTAATCCTGTATCTGTAACCTTTATGTTCATATGTAATATAAAAGCCTAATACTTATATTTTTTATTCTAGTAGTAATATGTTACCTTGTAGGAAGTATGGTAATATTAAAGTTATAAAGAGAAGTAAAATCCATCCACAGACATGCTATCGCTGTTTGCATTTTAATTTGTTCTTTTGCTGCTTTTTTCCCTGTGCATATCTTTCATATAGTTGGGTTTATAATGTATACACTCTTATTTCATCTTTTTGTCCTTTATTTGATATTAAATACATTTTATTGGGTTACTAAAATTGATTTTAAGTGTTTTAGTAATTGCTTACTATTCTAACACAAGCATAATATGTGTCACTTACGTTGTTCTCTAATGTCAGTCTTTGTTCTCTCATTGTTGAAAGACTTTTATTACTGAGAACCAAATCCATATTCAGTGATCACATAGCATGAAATGTTGAACAGTGATCATTTTAGACATGAAAGTTATTTAGACAAAATCCAGCCTTCTCACAAAAAATCTATCTAAATAATAGCTTTTATAATAAAAATAGCCACTATTTTGTTTATTGAACCACCACTGTGAGACAGGCATTGTGTGAAACATTTTATATGCAGTCTTTCATGTTATCTTTGGAAAAATGATGGAAGATAATATTTTCCTTATTTTACATGTGATAAAACTGACATTCAGAGAATTTGGGTATATTATTTGGGTTAATTTGAGAAATTAATTATATTGGGTTAACACAATTAATAAGACCATGGTTTTTTGACACCAACACCCATATATTTTCTACTACAGCAGTGGAAAACATGGCATGTTTCAGACTCATATGGGATACAGTTTAAAAATACAGATTCTCATACTCCAACTTGTTTAGGGTAGAACCACAAAATCAATTTTCATTAGGTGCTTGAAATGATTCTAATGCATGGGCTGGGTGTTATTAATTACTCAGTAAGCATCACGGTCTTAAATTATGTTACTTTAAATCCCTGACTCATCTAGTCTGGCAGTAGGAGAAAGTGAAACCATATATTGGTCAGTTGGTATAAAATTATGTATACTTTGTAGAATATTCCACCCTTGCTGATATCTTAATTAATTCTCTAATAAGGCGGTCTGATAATGGACTAACATGATAGGAGCAATGAAACCCATGGGCAGTTATCCATTGTCCTACTTACTTTGTCATTAAGGGAGTTCTTGGCCAGAAGCAGTGTTTTATAGCATACGGTGGTAGTGATCAGGGCATCCATCAATAGTTTTACAGATGAAAAGGAAGTGAGGAAGACAAATCTTTTATCTAGATCAGGCATCCTCAAACTATGGCCCACGGGCCACATGCGGGTGTTTTTGGCCGTTTGTTTTTTTACTTCAAAATAAGGTATGTGCAGTGTGCATAGGAATTTGTTCATAGTTTTTTTTTTAAACTATAGTCCAGGGCTCCAATGGTCTGAGGGACAGTGAACTAGCCCTCTGTTTAAAAAGTTTGAGGACCCCTAATCTAGATAATGTGCCCAAGTTTAACAGCAAGTGCCTGGCTATCTGTATAATGAAACTGATCTTCAATTTTATCAGCTTGCTGTCAGGGTTTGGTGGTCCTTTCACATCACATTGTCATATTCAATGGCTTGTGGTTGCTCTCTGCTGTTGCATATTGGACACTTGCAGTAGTAGGCAGTCATCCTTTTTGAGGGCAGTCAGTGTTATGAAGTAAGGCATGACTTCTCTCCCTGTTACTATGAACACCTTAATTTATGAACACCTTGAGTAGCACTGAGGTGGGTGGTGAATGAGGCATTGTAACATGTCCTACAGTGGGTCCTCCTGATTACCTGACTAAATGCCTTCTCTGCATTTGCATAGGACACCCTATTTTTATATACTTAGGCCTCTTTTCCAGACCACTTATCACCCATTCACTAATCCTCTCATTTCTATGTCTTTAACCACAAGGATCAATGAATGAATTAATCTGCAAGTGGCTGATTATTTATATTCCATCAGGGATAGCACACACTGTGGATTTACAATCCACTGAACTCATTGTCAATGGACTAGGACCAGAAATCTATTTATTTCCTGATTCCATAAGCTCTACTGTGAGCTGAGGCCCTCAGTGAAGTGGCATTAGGTCAGAGTCAGTTCTTAAACCGGCTGTGTTATTTCTTTTCCTTAGTGTACAGTCACTCTAGAAAAAGGTCCTAGATCCTTGCTAGGAAGACTTGGAGGAAGTGTCACACACTAGAAGATATTATAATAACTATATGCAAGTAGCCTTTACCACTGGATTTAATTTAGCTCTCTCATTCTCTGCATCTCTGAGAAAACAGAGATCTAATCATAGGCGGGGGTGTAATAAGGGGGAGGGGGTAGTGAAGCATAAGAATTGTCATCTCCTTTTAAGGAACTACCTCAGCTGCTCAGTGTAGGAAAGGCCTCCTCAGACAGGCTTCTGCTGGTACAGAAGGCTGAGTGGGGTTTTAGTATGTGGGTACTCAGAGTTATTTGGATCCTTCTAAATGTCACAGTTTAGTTCTCAGGTTTTCACCATTATCCAGACACGGTCCCAAATCTCACATAAGAGATGGCTGGGTATCTGCGTTGTCATTCAGCAGCACATAGACTTGTACTTGCACCTGTCTGTTGGGTCCATCAGCCAGTGGCAACAAGCAGTAAAACCTTCTAGGTAGGATACATCTGGCTCTTTGAGCTTGAACTCATAACATAAAACCCTGAGTCTGCCATTTCCTTCTTTAAACTCTTGAATACAGTAAGAAGGAGCCCATTTCACTCCATTTCTCTTGCCCATGCCTCATACTGTGCTGTAAGCCTCTCTCATGGTCCATTAGTTATTCCTTCAAAAGCATTTTACTGTAGGTGACCATAGATGATCATTTAAGAAGTTTGCTACCTAAATGGATACTACCAGTATCCCATCTGCTCTATTATAATCAGATCCTCACTGCTTGAACCTATGAATATTGATTTCAGTTGGTCCTTTCCACTAGTTTTTTTTTCATTTGTAGAAATTATTAATTAATAATATATTTATTTCTAAAGAGATTCCCATTACTTAGTATTAAGATCTTATCCTTTTAGAGTCTCCGAGTTTTCACTATTTAAAGTCTAATGAGAATTTAACTCATTTTCTTCATTTATATGCTATATTGATGAAATTATGGGAGTCATTACTGATATGTATCAGCTGGTTATAGAAATAATAGTCATGATAGTGCTATGATCTGTTGAGCCTTTAGTTTGTGCCAAACGTCATGCTAGATGTTTTGCCCACACTTTCTTTACTATAGAATAATTAACGCTATAGTTATATAATAATAATCATTACTATATTCATCATTTATTGAGTGTTCATTATGTGTGAGGCATAATTCTAAAGACTTTTTGTGTATTAATTCCTTTGTTAATATAACAACCTTATGAGATAAGTACTATACTATTTTTATTCCCGCTGAAAATCACCCCTTTAAAATGAGGATAATGTAACCTGCCCAGGGTCATACAGTAAATGTTGGATTGGGGATTTGAATGTAGAACTTCAAAGTCTGTGTTTTTCCCTAAACACTATTCTGCCTCTCATCATAAAACTATGATATAGTCTGGTAATAGTTCCTCACTCTATGGAATTATATAATGATACAAAATCCTTCCAGTGTGTATGTCTGTAGCATTAGCATTATTGGCCTCTTGGATAATAATGGCATTAAAAGACGATGTTGCCAGGAATTCCTGGGGTTATGTCTCTTATGGGATGGGTTTTTTGAAGAGGCTAGGAAGATTTTCTACCTTTTAGAAATGACTCTAGTTTCAGGTTCCTACTAATCTTAATCTGTCTTGATTTTAATATTGGAAACAAAGATTAATAGATGACCCAGATTCTCTAAATCTGGACCTATAATTGAATGTTAGTTAGGAAAAGGCAGGAGAGAAAAATCAGTAGTCCCTTAAAAATCTTTTTCCCCCTCCTCAATTCCGCCTGAATTTCTTTATGTAAACCAAAATATAAAAGTTTAAAAACCTTTATCATAATTATGTAAAATCATGTAATGATTTTAAAGTTTAAAAAACGTTATCATAATTGTGTAAAATCGTATAGTGTCTGACATGTAGAAATGTTTTTGAATGAATATGTGAATGAGCAAATAATTCATTCATAGAAGTAATATTTAATCATTCATTCAACAAATATTTGTTGAGAATCTCCTATATACCAAGCACTTCCCTAGACATGAAGAATATATCACCAAACAAAACACTTTCTGCTCTGATCACCTTCCAGTGAGGGAAAATCAAAAATAGATAAGTAAAAAAATAAGGTATTTTGGTATTTTGATAGTGATAAATGCTTTGTAATAGCATCAAAGGCATGTAGCATAGTCAGTGCATAAGTGAGCTTGGGAGCTTTGCCAGGTTGAGAAACACAACAGAGGCCTGTGCAGCAGCTAAACAGATAGTCAAACTCAGGAGACAGGAAGGCAAAGGCACCACAGCAGGCAGCAGTGGACAGACCATGGGGCTCCTCGTAGACCAGCGTCAGGAAAGGAGACTTTATTCCAGCACAGTAGGAAGCCTTTGGCATGTTTATAAATGCCTGGGAATATCCAGCATCAGATGTATAGTTTACACCTTTTTCCTTTTTACTTTCTTTTTCTTTTCTTATAATGATGCATTTTTAAATGCAATTTTTCTGTTTTTTTCAGGAAGAAGAGTTGAGGAAAAGTGGAGAAGCAAAGTACTTCCACCTTAATGACGATCTCCACGTTCTCATTGAAGTGTTTGCTCCACCTGCAGAAGCTTATGCTCGGATGGGACATGCTTTGGAAGAAATCAAAAAGTTCCTCATCCCTGTTAGTACAGTTTTTCTTGATAGTTAACTTGTACTTTAAAGTCCTTTCTTTACTTTAATCCTTGACAATTCTTGTCAGTAATTGTTATTTGCATAGCTCCTTATCTGTTAAAAAGCTCCATGTACATCACTTTGAGTAAACCTCATAAGTGTCCCTGTGAATTACTTGGCACTATTCCTTCTTTATGAGGCGTTGGACTTTTAGAGAAATTAAATAGTACAGCTGAGGTTTCATGGCTAAAAATCTTGCAGATTAGAATCACTAATTCAGGTTTGGGACTTCAAGTCCTATATTTTATGTGACACTGAAAACGCTTCACAAACCGTTTGTTTGTTCTCCAACACAGACTTATTAGTGCCTTCCATGTGCTGAACATTGTGCGTTGTGTTGGGCATGCAGACATGAATAAAAGTTGTCCCTGCCCTCAAACAATATGTAATTTAGGGGAAAAGAGCAACATCAACAGGTGATTTCAGTACAATGTGATAAATATAATAACAGACTTAACCATAATGAGCACAGAGGAGAAGGGCTATTGCTAGCTAATATGTAACTAGCATCTGACAGACAACTGATAGTCTGTTTTAACCCTTTCAGACACCTTGACATTGCTAAGAATGTGATAATATAAAGGGACTACTACTCTACTTCTGTTATAAAAGTTATTGTAATTTTTTGATTTACACACTCTTTTATGTGATTTGTATGCTCTTGATAAAAATGAAAGCACTCAGCACTTGGGTTCTGTAGACAATTTATTTTAGAGAAGCTGACACATCTGCCAAACTCTGAGATAAAACTATCTTCATTGATCTTAGGTTGTTCTGATAGATTGATGTATGTATTGTAGCACATGTATTGTGTTGATATCATCTTTGAGGAAAATAATTATATTTATAGGGAAAGGATATTTTAACTCAGGGTTGCCTTCAGAAAGCTGGGACATGGAATTACAACTAAGTATTTAATAACCTGAGAGCTGAAAATGGCTACTGTTTTCCTGAATTCTCACAAACAAATGGGACAGTCCATTTAATATGACATTTAGTTTAAAAATAAAATTTATGAGAACTTACTATGTGATAGGCATACGTGAATTAATAAAAGACAAGATCTCTGCCCTCATGGAGTTTATAGTTTAATGGGAGAGTCATATAATAACCACATATTCATATAAATGACTACAAAATTTTAACTATGAAATACCACAACTAAGCAGAGGTTTATGTTCTAGTGGGCATGCAGTGTGGACCAGCAATGCTGGTCTAGCCAGGTAGGACAGGTTCTATTTTCCAAAGATGGCTGCAGTGGTACCTTCTACCCCAGGACCTTTACAGTCCTCCACCCAGAGGTAGAATCTAATTTCCCTCACCCTGAATCTGGGCTACCAAAAGAATCTTTGTCTAACCAAGGTCACAGAGATTTTCTGCTGTTTCCTTTTCAATGCTTTTTAGTATTCTTTCATTTAAGTTCCTAATTCATTTTGAGTTAATTTTTATGTAAGGTGTGAGGTTAGGATCTAAATTTGTCTTTTTCTATATAGATATCCAGTTGTGTTAGCGCCATATGTTGAAATAAGACAAGCATTTCCTCATTGAATTGCCTTAGAACCAATGTCAAAAATTAACTGAACATAAATGTAAGGGTTTATTTCTGGCTTCTCACTTCTGTTGATTTATATGCCTGTCCTTAATGTCAGTAGTATAGTCTTTATTACTTTAGCCTTTAAGTAAATTTGGAAATCCAGGTTGTATAATTGCTCCAATTTTGTTCTTTTTTTAGAATTGTGTTGGCTATTCTGACTTTTTTACATTTCCATATATATTTTAGGATCAGCTTGTTAATGTCTACCAAAAAAGCCTGCTAGGATTTTGATAAATATTATATTGAATCTGTAGATCAATTTGCGTATAATTTTCATCTGAACAGTTTTTAGTCTTCTAATCCATGAAGGTAAAATGTTTCTCCACTTTTTAAAAAAGATATTCTTTTATTTCTCTAAAAAGGGTATCAGCCTTGCATTTCTTTTATAAAATTTATTACTAAATATTCTATGCTTTTGATGCTATTGTGAATGGAATTATTTTTAAATTTCATTTTCAGATGGTTACTAGTGTATAGAAATGCAAATGATTTTTATATATTGATCTTTTGCTTAAACTTGTGACCTTGCTAAGCATGTTTGTTAGTTCTAGTGTGCTGTTTTTTAATAGACTCATTAGGATTATTTAATGGAATCCTAATTAGTGAATTATTAGGATTTGATGGCATTCAGGACCATGTCATCTGTGAATAAAAACTGTTTTACTTCTTCCTTTCCAATCTAGATGACTTTAATCTTTTTATGTTACTATGCTATTTTATTCTATTCCATTTTATTCCTTTCTATTCCATTCCTTATTACACTGACTGGAACCTCTAATGCTAAAGGTAGTATTTTGCTAAAATTAGGAGAAAAGCATTCAGTCTTTCACCATTAGCTGCAGATTTTTTATTGCTGCCATGTTGAAGTTCTCTTCCATTCATAGTTGGTGAGAGTGTGTATTATGAATAAATGGTGTATGCATGGGTGCTGGATTTTGCCAAATACTTTTTCTGCCTATTTAGATAATCAAGTGATTTTTTTCTCTTTTATTCTGTTAATAATAACATATTACGTTAGTTGATATTCAGATATGAAACCAAATTTGCATTCTGAGGATAAATCTCAGTTATGGTATATAATCTTGTTTATATGTTGCTGGATATAGTTTACTAATAGTTTGTTAAGAGTTTTTGCATCTATAATTCTGGGAATATTGGTTTACAGTATAATATTTTTCTAAAATCTTTTATGTTAACCCACACATTTACTATTTCTGGTGCTCTTCATTTCCTGTGGCTAGAGTTGCCATACATTATTATTTCTTTTTAGCCTGAAAGACTTCCTTTAGACTTTCTTGTAACCAAAGTCTACTAGAAAAAAATGTTTTATTTTTCTGGCAGGGTCTTTATTTTACCTACATTTTAAAGGATAGATTACATAATTCTTAGTTGACAGTTTTTTTGTGTTTTGTTAATTGGTTTGTTTCCAGTACTTTGAATATGCCGCTGTCCCTTCTGGCCTCCATTATTTTTGATGACAAGAGAATAATTAATCATTTTGTTGTTCTCCTGTACGTGATCTGTTGTTTTTCTCTTGTTGCTGTCAAGACTTTCTCTGCCTTTGGTTTTCATCAATTTAGCTGTGATGTGGTTTTCTATTTTTATAGATTTATGGGGTACATGTGCAGATTTGTTATGTGGCTATATTGTGTAGTGGTGAAGTTGGGGCTTCTTATGCAACCGTCACCCAGTTAGCGTACATAGTACCAAATAGGTAATTTCACATCCCGCACTTCCCTCCAACGCTCCCACCCTCTTGCCCTTCTGGGTCTCCAGTGTCTATTTATTCCACTTTCCTATTTCCATGTGTACTCATTATTTAGCTCCCACTTATAAGTGAGAATATGCTGTGATGTGTACATTTATCTTGTTGGTTAAGCTCTGTGCATCTACAGGTTTATGTTTTTCTTTATATGTGGAAAGTTTTCGGTGATTATTTCTTTACATTTCTCTACCTTCCCTCCCCACACTTCTGCTATGTGTGTTGGTATACATGCTGGCATCTCATAGATGAGTGAGTATCATTTTTTTTCATGCTTTTTTCCAAATGTGCCTCAAACTGAAAAATTTTAATTAAAATTATACCTCTCTCCAAGTTCACTAATTTTTCTACCTTACGTCTGCCATTGAGCTCCTCTAGTGAAAGAGAGGAACAGTTCATTATAGTTATCGTACTTTCTTTAATCTCTTTTTTGCAGGTCCAACCTCTGGGCCCTCTCCAAGATATTTTCTTTGTACTGCTTTTTTTTCCTGAGTGTGTGTCACATTTTCCTATTTCTTTACATCTCTTAGTTTTTTGTTGAAAACTCTGCATTTTAGATAACATCATAGCAAATCTAGATTCTGATATGTTTACTAAATATTGTTCCTTTTCTTTTTTTCTTCTGTTTCTTTAATAATTTAGTTAGACTGGATCTGTGTAGTCTATCTCCCTCATGGGTACAGCTAATAATATCTCTCTTTAATGTTATTTTTCTACTTTTATGTTTAAGCCTGGCCAGCTAGGAGTGTTCTCTGTGTCAGCATTGCTCACACACCTGTGTTAGTGAGGCTTTGTCCTCTGCCAATGGGGCTGTGTGTGCATTGGGGACTGTATCCAAAGGAGTCTGTTTTCATACCTGCCCTGGCTTTTACTTTCCTCCCAGATTCCCCTGGCTCCCCTGCATGTGCCCATACATACCATCAGGAAAGGGTGGATGGAGGGCCTTGGCACCTTCCATTCTTCGCTGTACTTACGCATAGGCTTCCATTTGGCCAGAGGCATGTGGAGAGCTTACGGAGGTCCTCCATGGCCGTCTCATTTCCTGAAGCCCTCTGTTAAATGTCTGGTTGGTCTGCTGACCTCTTACTTGCCCTCACCAGAATGCAATCTTAGGCTTGCTGATTCACAGGTCATCCCTATGCCTTTTCTACCAGAAATGCTCTGTTTTACAGCTGGGTGTGGAGTGTTTCACATTTTATTCCAAATTAAGCCAATCCTTTTGTACAACAAAGCTTTGGGTTTTCATGGCTTTCCCTGCCCTAGTGAGAGTAGTGTACCAGCTAGGCTGGGGAGGAGGACTGGCAACATCCCCAGGCAGGAAGGTCATTGACTCTCACTTTTCTTACCTGAAATTTAGTAATTTTTCATGAATATATTTCTTGTACTTTCATTTTGTTTTATATCTTTAGTTAGTTTCCAGACTCCTAAAACGGTTGAGCCATTTTGTCATTTTTATCATTGCTTTTTGTGGGGAGGCTTTGCCGAGTTCCCCACTTAGCTATACCAAAGTCCCATGTCCTCGCATTACCTTTTTTTTTTTTTTTTTTTTTTTTTTTGAGACAGAGTCTCGCTTTGTTGTCCAGGCTAGAGTGAGTGCCATGGCGTCAGCCTAGCTCACAGCAACCTCAAACTCCTGGGCTCAAGCGATCCTCCTGCCTCAGCCTCCCGAGTAGCTGGGACTACAGGCATGTGCCACCATGCCCGGCTAATTTTTTATATATATATCAGTTGGCCAATTAATTTCTTTCTATTTTTATAGTAGAGACGGGGTCTCGCTCTTGCTCAGGCTGGTTTTGAACTCCTGACCTTGAGCAATCCGCCCGCCTCGGCCTCCCAAGAGCTAGGGTTACAGGCGTGAGCCACAGCGCCCGGCCTACGTTTTTTTTTTAACTTAAATCATTTTGGACCTTTGTCTATATGAGCCTATGCAAAATTTCACTTCATTCTTTTCACTGCCTGTGTAATCTTTCATTACATGCATGATCTGGAATTTATTTAATTGGTCCTCAAATAATGAACATTGAGGTTATTTCTTATGGATTATAATGCAAACAGTGGTCTCAGTTTTAACTGTGGACATAAATATTGTTATATTTTAGCAAATATATCTGAAGAGTAAATTTCTGGCAGAGGACTCACTGAATTTTAATAGGTTACTTTTAATGATTTCATTTAACTTTTTTCCCATTCTCCAGGCTAGCATATATTTCTAAACTCACTAGATAGGAAAGTACTGCTTACACATAATTAATTAGCATTCTAATTGCCTTTCTACCCTTCACAATTAGTAATGGTGTTAATATTAATGTTGAAATAGTTTTACTTTCAGATGAGGAGTTAAAATGAAATTCAAAATGTAAAATTATAAAAATAAATCTGTAAGCTATCATCAATGATTGGTTTCTCTATTGATTTAAAAGCATTATTTCAATGACCAAGAAAATTGTAACTATAATGATTATATCAATATTGTCCATCTGATATTAGAAGAAATAGTCACCGAAAGTTTTTAAAAATTGTGTAAAATCACTTAGCTGCCAAGTTCAGTTGGTTAAATTCACGTTTATCCTCAGATGTGATTTACTCAAATTCTGCATTTTTCTACTACACTTTGTTTCTATAAGATACAGTTTTGTAAAAATGATATTTTAAATGGACTTTATAGTTTTTGTGATACGGTTATAATTCTCTAATCCTATTTAGAGCAATGCTTTAAAAAAAATTAATGGTGTTTCTGAATAGGGCTTCAGCCATGTTCTTTTTCCCTGAATCTATTTTTGACCACACACAATTAGTATCACAGCTCCTAGAACTTCCCAGCGGTGCAAATATTTAGCATTTATGTAACACATTTTATTTAGAGCTTTACAAATTATTCATTTAGAATGTGCTTTACATATCATTTATTAATCTTCACACATTTTTGGTAAAGTGATTTAGAACATTAATAAGATTGTTCTAGAAAGGTTGAAATAATGGAAAGATTCAAATGACTCCTCTGAGGTCACAGTACCCTGAATATGTCAGGGAAAGAACCTCTCCTGTTAATCACAGTGACTTGCACTGGTCATCATTTGTCTTCCTATCTACTTACTTTGCAAGTGTTAGCTAATTATGATTTCAGCTTCCTCTTTGATTGTTGTTAATATTATTTTTTAAAAATTCCACAATGCTTTCTACTACAAATTTCAAGTAATTTTTTTGTAGTCTGCTTTTGAAAAGAGACAGTATTTTTCAATAAAGTTTCTAAATTATTCTTTCATATCTTTAATTCTAAATTATGAATAATTCAGGCAACTATCTCCTCTGAATCTTCTATTCACACTCAAATATGCTCATGTTTCTTCTTTCTTAAAATCCTCCTTTCCTTCCTTCAAACTATGACACTTTTTCTCCCTCCTTTGTAGCCATACAACAGGAAGAAGCAGCCTGCCTTTACTGTGTCTATGACTTACAGCTATTTACTCTTCATCCCACTGAAATGGATTCCAGCTCCACCCTTCCTCAAAAATATGGTTCCTGAAGTCAGTAGTGGTTTTATTGTTAGTGAATCCCAGGGAATTAGGACTTGGCTATTTGACAGAATGTGAATACAACACTGACTTCTTGTGGCTTTCATAATACAATTTTCTTCTTACCTTTCTCAGTTTCTTGCCACACCTTTCAGTCTCCTTTGTGAAGATTTGCTCCTTATGTTTTTTCATCTAAGGGTTTTATAGTTTTAGCTATTGCATTTAGGTCTATGATCTATTTTATCTAATTTTTATATATGGAATGAAGAGGGGGTCCCACTCTATCTGTTCATTAGTTCATTCATTTATTAGTTTATTTACATTTATATGAATATCCAGTTGTTGTAGTACCAGTTGTAAAAGAAGCTACTTAAAAATCAGTTGACCATAACTCATGCCTGAGCTCTGACTTCCATTTCATTGATATTTATGTCTATCCCTTATGCCACACAGTGTTTATTATAGCTTCCTAGTAAGTTTTGAAATGGGAACATGCCATTCCTCCAGTTTTGTTTTTCTTAAAGAATGTTGTGGCTATTATGGGTCCATTGCGTTTCCATATGAATTTTAGAATCAGCTTGTCTATTTTCTGTAAAGAAGCAGACTGGGATCTTGGTTGAAATTTCCTTGACTCTGTAGATCAGTTTGGAGATTATTACCGTCTATTAAGTCCTCCTGTCTGTAAAAATTGGGTATCTTTCCATTTACTTAGATCTTTTAAAATTTCTTTCAACAATGTTTTGTAATTTTAAGTTTATAAATCTTGCTTTTATTTTGTTATTTTATTCCTAAGTATGCTATTCCTAATGCTGATGTAAATGAAACTGATTTTTAGTTTCATTTTTGGGTTATTCATTGCTGGTATAAAGAAATAAGAACTGAGTTTTGTGTATTGGTCTTGTATCCTGCAACCTTGCTAAACTAACTTACTAGCTCAATTTTTTTTGTATGTGTGTGGATTTCTTAGGATTTTGTGTATACTAGTTTATGCCACCTGTGAACAGAGATTGTTTTAGTTCTTTCCTTCCTGTCAGGATGCCACTTTTCCTTCTTGTTACATAATTGTCCTGGTTAGAACTTCAAGTGCATTGTTGAATAGAAGTGGTGAGAATAGACATCTTTGTCTTGTCTTAGGATGACATAGTGTTTTGCCATTAAATTTGATGTTAGCTGTGGGTTTTCCTAGATTGTTGAATGTTTTTATCATTGAACTATGTTGGATTCTTCTGTCAAATGTTTTCTTTCTGTCTATAGAAATGATCATGTGTTTTTTTGTCCTTCATCTTATTATTTTATTACATTAATGGATTTTCAGATTAAATCAAACTTGTAATTGTGTGGTAAATTCACCTTGGTTCTTTTGTGTAAATTATGCTGCTGCATTTGGTTTCTTAATTTTTTCTTATTTGACAGCTTTAACATTTGTACTGATAAGGATATTTGTGTGTAGTTTTCTTGTGTGTGATGTCTTTGGTTTTTGGGTCAGGGCAATACTGGTCTCATTGAATGAGCTAGGAAGTGTTCCTGTCTGTTAAATATTTGAAGAATATGTAAAAGATTAGCATTACTACTTCATTAAAAGTTTGTTAGAATTCACCATTGAAATCATGTGGGTATAGGCTTTTCTTTGCAAGAAACATTTTGAGTACCAATTTTGTATTTTTTCTTGTTAAATAAAAAACTATTTTTCTACACACAACACTTCTGACACCAAATGTGTGCGTGTGTTTTTCCCCACACCACCAGTTCTTTAATTCTCCAGACAGCAACTCAGTGTCCTACAATGTCTTCCAATTTTGACACTATCTGGAGTTAGCATCAGACCTCACAGGTTAAAGACTCAGTCCCTCAGGACTGTCCCCACCTCAGGTGCCAGTATTAATTCTCAGGCCTTTATGTACTTCTGACCAACCTGACTACATATGGAGAGTTCCCACAAACCTCCTTTGGGTTTGATAATTCACTTTCTATTATGAGTTTATTATAAAAGCTATTATTATATGAAGATACAGAAGACCAGCCAGATGAAGAGATACACAGGACAAGGTGTGAACGTCTGCAGTGCCGGAGCTTCTATCCTTGTGGAGCTGGCGATGAACCACCTGCCTGGCACATGGATTCCTCTATCTGGGAGCTCTTATGACCCCATCATTTAAGGTTTCTATGGAGGCTTCATTATTTAGGCATGGTGGATTGCATCATAGGCCATTGGTGATTGCATCAATCTCCAATCCCTTTCCTTTCCCTAGAGGGTACAGCTGAAACTTCCAACCCTCTAATCTTGCCTTGCTCTTTCTGGCAACCAGCCCTCATCCTCCAGTCACTTCATTAACATAAACTCTGGTGTAGTTGAAAGGGGCTTATTATGAATAACAAAAGATGCTTGTCTCCCCTCTATTACTCACTAGATTCCTAGAGGTTTGGGATCTCTGTGAAGGGAACCTGGGACAGAGACTGAATATATACTTCTTACTATGTCACACATTATCATCTGTTCAGATTTTCTATTTCTCCTTGAGTCAGTTTTGGTACCTTTTGTCTTTCTAGGAATTTATCCATATCATCTATGTTATCTAATTTTTTGGCATATAAGTGTTTACCGTATTCTTTTACAATCCTTTCTTATTTCTTAAAAGTCCAGGTGGTATCCCATTTTCATTCCTGATTTTAATAATCTGAGTCTTTTCTCTTTGATTTTGTTGCTTTTTCTGTATTGCTTTCTATTTTATTTATTTCTGCCCTTTTGTTATTTTTTCTTCCTACTTTGAGTTTAGTTTTTCTTTTCTATTCCTAAAGGTGAAAGTTTAGGTTATTGATTTGAAATCTTTTATTTTTAAGATATAGGCGTTTAAAGGTGTAAATTTTCCTCTGAGCACTGTCTTGGATGCATTCTATAATCTTGGTGTGTTGTATTTTTATTTTCATTCATCTCAGGGTATTTTTAAATTTTCCTTGAGGTTTCTGTTTTGATCTAATGATACTGTTCATTATGTTATTCATTTTTAACATATTTGTGAATTTCATAAATTTCTTTTTAGTGGGTGTCTAATTTAGTTCATTGTGATGTGAAAATACATTTTATTTGATTTCAGTCCTTTTAAAATTATTGAGGCTTATGCAATGCCTGGTATATAGTCTATTCTTGAAAATGTTCCATGTATACTTGAGAAGCATGTATGTTTTGAGGTGTCTTGATCCCTGCTTTCAGTCTTATGTTATCTATATTTAATAATGCTAGAATGATTTTTCCAAAAAATAAACCTAAATATGTAACTCACATTCTTAAAATCATAAATGACTTCTTAGTACCCTTAATTTTAAACATTTCAAGTTATCTTGAAAATGACCTAAAGCTTTGTGTGATTTGGCCTCTGCTTTCTTTTCCACTTTAAGCCCCTGTTCCCACCCCAAATTGTTTTTACAATTCAGCCATATAGAACTTCTTTTGGTTCCCTATACTCAACATTACTTTGGGTTTTCAAAGATGTATTTCTTTCTGTGTGGAATATGCTGCCACCCCTCTTCTGGTAATTAATTATTAATAGTTCTCACTCATCCTTAGATGACACTTGTGTAGAGAACCTATCTTACTACTGACAGCTGAGTTAGATAACTTTCCTTTTTGATCCTTTAGACCTGAACTTTCTTTTTTATTGTATAGCAGATCACACTTACATTTATTTATTCCATGTCTTTATTGATGATTACTGAATGGAGTTGAGGGTGGTAAGAAAGAGGGAGGCATCTGGGATGATTCCATAAGTTTGTGAGTTAGGTATTTGGACAGTAATATAAGATGGAAAAAGAGGAATTTTTCAGGAATAATATTATGTATTCAATTTAAAAAATGTTGAAGTTCATAACTTGTACAATATATAAATAAAAATGTACAAAAAGAATGTGTAAATATGGTTCTTAGTTTCAGGAAAGCTATCCTGTTTTATGTACCATGTTTCACCAAAAATAAGACTACCCATAAAATAAGCCCTAGCAGGACTTCTAAGTATTTGCGCAATATAAGCCCTACCCTGAAAATAAGACCTACTGATGGGCATGGCTACCCAGCATATCTGCACAACCCATACATTTTGTCACGGAGCGAGTAGTCCTTCTCATCTGCTCCATGAGAGCATTATTGCTTGACGTGAGAGATTGGGGCCAGTGGTTCTAAAGGAAATAGAGTTGCAAGAAATTCAGGATGGAATTCAGGGTTTGGAGAGTTATAATTAATGTTCCAGAAGAAGACAACTTAACTATATTTGAATAAATGTAGATTGTTGTATAGTACTTAAAAAAAAAATAACACATCCCCTGAATATAAACCTGAATATAAGTGTCTTCTTGAGGAAAAATAAATTTAAGACCCTGTCTTATTTTCGGGAAAACATGGTAAATCCTTCTCTTTTGCTGGATCTAGGTCCTTGGCTGTTGGAATTGTGGCTTACTCCTTTTTGTCTTTCTGTTACTTGGAATATCAGAGGTGCTCAATAACTGCTAGTTGAATTAAGTTGTAAATAACAATGCCCACATATCAGTGATATGGTATTTTAATTTTTTTTTAATAAATGTTTCACTTGGAAAGTATGCCCAGGGAAAGGAGTGATAATAGAAAATTTTAAGGGGGGCATGGGCAATATAAGTAACCTTAACACTTGTACACCCATAATATGTTAAAATAAAAAAAAATTAAAAAAAAGAGAAAATTTTAGCTCGGGGAAAAATACTGTGGCTTTTTTCCCTTTTTACAAAAATTTGCTGACACATTTTTAATTTACAAAACTCATATCTTGTTTTGTGAATTGAACGATTTTCCTAACCTTTTTTTCTATCATAAATTATTAGCTTTTTATTCAAAATATTTTTATATTTCTGATATGAGATAAATTATGCTATCTTCTTTTTGTAGGACTATAATGATGAGATTAGGCAAGCACAGCTTCAAGAATTAACATATTTAAATGGTGGTTCAGAAAATGCAGATGTTCCAGTGGTTCGAGGAAAACCTACCTTGCGTACAAGAGGTGTACCAACGCCAACAATAACCAGGTAGGTGCAATTAATTGACTTACTTTTTTTTGGTAGTTTAGAGTACCATGGCAATAGTTTGAGTGTTTTCTTTATTAATAGCCAGAAACAGCTCTATCAGCATATCTGTACAAACCTGTATTCAGCCAAGCATATTAGCATACACGCGTAGTCTCAGCTGTTCTGGAGACTGAGACAGGAAGATTGCTTAAAGCAAGGAGTTTAAGAACACAGTGTGCTATCATGGCCCCTGTGAATAACCACTGTACTACAGCCTGGGCAACCTATTTCTAAAAATATGTATTTTAGCATTAATTTTTTACAACATTAATGTTTTAATTTGTTAAAATGAGTCTTATTTTTAATGGAAGTGATAACATTGATATGCAGGTTGGGATAATGGTCTTCTGTGTTTTCCCACTAAGTATAGCTTCAGGCTAGTTTATGGCCACACTACCAATGCTAAGCACAGTGTCAGGCACCAGGAGTGTGTCCAAATGCCTATTATCATTTTAGTCACTATAAATGCTCTGTGGTATCTAAAATTCTTGAGCTGGGCCAGGAACACAGAATTTTTATTAAGTCATTGGCAAGAAGTAACATAATTTTTTTTCAATTAGCCTAGTGACCATATATATTTTTTTAGATAAAATTTATATTGAAATAATTTAAAATTGCATTCTTGTATATCTCCAAGTTCATATGAGAAAACAAAAAGTCACTTCCTCTGCCGAGTATTACTGATCAGAGCAGTGTCAGAACAGTTATAAATGGTACTGCCATGTAAAATAAGCATAGGTCTGGGCGTAGTATAGGCATATTTTCTCTGTTAAAAAAGACCTAATAATATCTCAACATCATATTATAAGTGGTAAATCTCTTTCATTTCCATTTCTTCTCCCATTAAATTTACTTGAAATCATAAGAAATTACTTACCTGCTATATTGGTATTCTGTGGCTGCTATGTCAAATTGCCACAAATTTAGTGGCTGAAAACTGTAGAAATTTATTCTCTCATAGTTCCAGAGGTCATATGTACAAAATCAGTACCACTAAGTCAAAGTCAAGGTGTTGGAAGGCCCACGCTCCCAGTGGAGGTTCCAGGGGAGAATCCTTGCCTTGTCACTTCCAGTTCCTGGTGATTACCAGCATTCCTTGACTTGTGGCCACATCACTTTGATCTGTCCCCCATCACACTCTCATCTCCTCTTCTATCTGTCTCAAATTCCTCTCTCTGCCTCCCCTTTTACAAGGCTACATGTGGTTATATTTAGAGCCCACTTCAATGACTCAGGGTAGTCTTTCCATAACAGGATCCTTTTGCACATCTGCAAAAGTCTTTTTTCTAAGTCAGGTAACCATACAGGTTCCTGGGATTAGGACAGTATAATTTTGAGAGTCCTAGTATTATTCCTCATACCACATTTTCCATGTTACTTTTATCTTTATTGTGATGGGAGCTAGTACAATTTACCAAAATATGAAAAAAAGAACAAAAATATATTTTAGAAGCTTTTTGGAAAGTCTTCAAACTCATCCTATCCCTACATTACCAGTTTATATTTGTTTGTTTGTACATGTATGAAGCAAATAGTTATGTGTTCATAATATGTGCTTTATTGATGCTATAGCAGATACACACCTCCCAATCAAGGCATATTTCTTTTCAATTGATGTGTATTTTTTTTTTTCTAACAGCTACAAAGTTGTTAGGAAATACATATGTAAGTTGTTTGGGCCTCATAATTCAGTTACCAGAATTGTTACTTATTATTTGGGCCTGGGGTAAATACCATGGAAGAAATTACTGAGACACTAAGGATATTGTGAACTGAGAAAGTTTGGGAAACTATCCTTATGTATTACCCTGTAGGCCTCTGAGGCTCTGTTCATTTTTTGTCCTCTTTTCCAAACTAGTCTGTCTTGAGCTGCCTCTTTCCTTTGTATTTTCTATCCTGTGATTAAGCCTATCCAGTGATATTTTTATTTCAGATACTGTATTTTTTCAGTTGTCAAATTTTCATTTGATTTTTAATTTTTATTTCTCTGCTGAGATGTCTTATCTTTTTGGTCATTACTATCCTATTTTCTTTTATACATTATAAATTTTTTGAAAGCTATTTTTAATTCGTTGTCTGCTAATTAATATGGTTTATTTTAGAGTAAATGTTATTCTGTGAAAACTGGAATTTGTTATATTCCTCCCAAGAGTGTTGATTGTATTTTACTTTTTAAAACTGTTTGTTTTAGGCTGGGCATGGTGGCTCATGCCTGTAATACTAGCACACTGGGAGGCCAGGGCGGGCGGACGCTCAAGGTCAGGAGTTCAAAACCAGCCTGAGCAAGAGGGAGACCCCCATCTCTACTAAAAATAGAAAGAAATTAATTGGCCAACTAAAAATATAGAAAAAATTAGCTGGCATGGTGGCGTGTGCCTGTAGTCTCAGCTACTCAGGAGGCTGAGCCAGTAGGATTGCTTGAGCCCAGGAGTCTGAGGTTGCTGTGAGCTAGGCTGACGCCATGGCACTCTATCCCGGGCAACAAAAGTGAAACTCTGTCTCAAAAAAAAACAAAAAAACTGTTTGTTTTATTAGATGGCTTGACTTGATTCAAACTGCAAACTATATTTCTTGCTAAGCAGCTCAAATCTCATTTGAAATCATTCATCCTTTTCATCCCTGTGCATTTATGGTTCAGTGGTCACCAAAGATTTGGCCAGAGTTCATACACAGAATTTGTGGCTCTAGTTCTCTTCTTTCTGCAGCTCCTTCCTCACTTTCCAGCATCTGTGGTTGCTACAAATTTTGACCTTCTGACCACAAAAACCATGGGTCTTCAGTCAGAGTTGTAGCTGCTGTGTGTGCCTCCTGTAGCCTGTCCTCATGCTAAAACCCTAAGAAGGCACCTCATCCAGTTACCTTTTTCCAAGTGTCAGTAGTAGTCCAGAATCTGCTTGCTTCTAATCTTTATTTAGTACCTTCAAGTGACTTTTTTTTGTATTAATATTTTAGCCAAAGTTTAGGGTTATCTATCCAAGGGTTAGTTTGGTTGGAGCTTACATTGCTAAACTAGAAGTGGAATGTTGTGGCTATTTTTTGAGAACACATGTGTGCCAGAAATTTCATATCTGTGCCTCAAAACAACTGCATATAAACTATAATTATCCCCATTTTATAAATGAGGAAAGTAGAAATATGAGGAAACTAAAAATGAAGAAACTAGAAATATGGCAGTTATACATCTTCTTGAAGTATTTTTCAGTTAGTTGGTAGAGTCAAGATTAGTATCAACCTGCCTTAATCTAAAGTTCATGCTCTTCTATCCCTTGTTATCTCTATGTTTTTATATTTGAAAAATAACACTTCAAATGTTTGCTAAAATCAGTAAATTTATTATAAGTAAGCATTTTCTCTGAATATAAATGTAATATCAAAATTGAAGTCCTTCTGAAATCATTTCTATATAGAAGTGTTACAATAAACCAAAGCCAAAGTATTATAATATGTTCATCATTCAAACACTGTAAATTCAAATCTCCGAAGAATGTAAAGCTAGAAACAGATGAGGATGAAATAAATCAGTTGATGAAAGAAATACCAAGATAGAGAGGAATGAAAAACAAACCTTTATTATTAAAGTTATATTTTATATAAGTTTTAAACTTAGTATATCATCAGTTGGTAGTCTTAATTCAAATACACATGATACAAAGACATTGCTTTGGCTAGTAGAGTAATAAACAGTTTAATAGAAGGAACAGTCAGATTTGTGCTAAAGAAAGCAGCACAGATCTTTTAAATGGACCCGGAGTAGTGGTAATCTTCATTAACTGACTGCATAATCACTTCTAAATGCCTCTGAATTAACTGCCTGCATATTAACTCTTTTGGACACACCTGTAGTAGTTGACTATAGTTGGAGTTGACCACATGTGAAGTTGATAAGGAACTGTGTTTCGTGCTGTGCCAAAGACGTTTTAAGCTATTCCCCTGTAATCATTACAGTGTTGCTAAAAGTGGTCCAGTACAGAAGATTCTGGAGGCAAATGAATAAAACTCTGTCCTACCTATAAAGAAAGAATAAAGGGGTTCTCAGATGTTAAAAACACATCAATTCATACCTTCATACATAAGCACTTCTTGGAGGCCTCAAAAGAGGGATTATATTAGACTATTTCACATTAGTTAAGTGTATTTCCCCTCTGTTGAGTTCTTGAGATACACTTTTATCAAAAGCATGTAATAACTCCAGTTTGGGTACTGCACTATTTTTCTGAGCATCTAGCACCCGTGCTAACCTCTGCTGTTACTGGGACCATGTGGCAATGTAGTTACTAAATTTGTTTTATCTCCAGACTAGATTGAGCTCATAGGATACCTTTTGCCTTTTGTGTTCCTGGGTCTAAGCACAGTCTTGAAACAGGGTGTGTTCAATAAATAATCACTGAAGAAATAAATGAATGGAGATCAGGTTTTTAAAAATCTAAGAAATTGCTAATCGCTTATATAGGAATGCATTTACCACCACCCAACACCACAAATTATATGTATCATATATTTTCATCACTCATAACATAAATGGCAACGTATTCTAATTTAGTATTGAATTGAATGGATGTTGGCCAGTTTAATTTGCATGCCCACTGACTATTGGAATTAAAAGTTTCTGTTTTTTATGCATTTATTTATTTTAATTGACAAATGACAACTTGTATATATTAATGGTATACAGTGTGATGTTTTGCTATATTTTTACACAATGGAATGATTAAATCAAGCAGATTAACATATCCGTCACCTCACCTATTTATAATTTTTTTTTTAAAATTTTTTATTATTTTTCATTAAGGTATAATATATAATTTGCCATTTTTATCCTTTTTTAGTGTACAGTTCAGTTGTAATAAATACATTTGTATTCTTTTTTATTTTTCCTCTTCATCCCCAACCCCCTTCCCACCCTCTGGTAACCACCAATCTACTCTGTCTCTCTCTATGAGATCCACTTTTGTTACTTCCCACATGAGTAAGAACACATGATATTTTATTTGTCTTTCCATGCTTGGCTTATTTCACTTAACATAATGGCTTCCAGTTCCATCCATGTTGCTACAAACAACAGAATTTCATTTTTTTTTTTATGGCTGAATAATATTACATTTTATATGGAATATTTCCATTTATCCATTTTCTTTATCCATTCCTCCATTGATCGGTACTCATGTTGATTCAATATTTTGACTGTTGTGAATAGTGCTGCAATAAAATAAACATGGAAGTACAGATATCTCTTCGATATATTTATTTCCTTTCTTTTGGGTATATACCCAGTAGTGAAATTATTGGATTATATGGCAGTCCTATTTTTAGATCTTTATAACTTTGGTTAGATTGGTTCCTAGCTATTTCATATGTTTTGTAGCTCTTGTAAATGGTATTGCATTCTTGATATCTTTTCTAGATTGTTCACTGTTGGTATATATAAATGCTACTGATTTTTGTTTGTTGATTTTGTATCCTGCAACTTTACTGAATTCATTTATCAGTTCTAACAGTTTTTTTGGTGATCTTTAGGTCTGTTTTTGCCCCTGAAGGATATCTCATAGAATAGAGCTTTAGAATTAGATAAATTTGAGTTCAGAAGTTATTGACACTCCTGACTATTTAAGTGGCACAGGAAAGCAACTTCACTTCTCTATATTTTAGTCAAATAGGGATAGCACTGCCAATATTACACGTTTCTCCTGAGAAGTAAATGCATATGTAATATGATTACCATCCCACTTGCCGCACACACAGCCACCCAGAAAAGCTGCTTTCTGTCTTTTTCATTTCTCTCATCTAACATTGAATTTAAAGAATACTAAAATATTTTAATTTATGCTATCTTGATTCTTGCCATTATATGCTTTTAGGAAATATTTCAAAGCCTAAAATCATAACACCTTTGTACCATAAATACTATATGGATACAAGGCTGCTAAAATTGAGTTTATTCTTCAAAAAATGGGTAACTCACTGTTCTCAGGTTTGGGGGACCTGTGGGGCTTCTTCAAAAAATAAATATTAAGAGCCTCACTTCTAGAGATACATACTCTTTCACTTTCTCTCCCCTTGAGATATACTTTTACCAAAAGCATGTAATAACTCCAGTTTGGGTACTGAACTATTTACTAAATTACTGAATAAAAATGCCTTAAAATTTATAAAGTATTGAAATTTATTAAACTAGTAATTTAGAGATATTTCTGGAAGATAAAAAATGATAAGATTAAAATAAATATCAGAGGAAACACACTATAAATGGCTGCTAGGGATATAAGAGTGTTCCTAAAAGAGCCCCAAAGAAACTCTGAGCTAACAAAATAAACATGGGTGGGTGGGGGGAGGGTTTAAAAATGACAAGAAAACAGATATGCACGGATGCCATTGTCCAAATATAAAGATTTGGAAGAACTAGTGAAAGTAATGAACCTGTTCTCTGAAACAGTAAATGGAAATGATTTAGGAAGTTGAAGAGGACTTGACTGGTAATCTGAATATGTATAAATTCTCTTTTCAATTACCAACTAATGAGTGACCATTTCCCTATGCTCCTGCCTCCGCCCATAACTGGTGCCTAAATTTTATAACATTTTGCCTATGAGCAGCCTTTCATCAGTTTATATTAAAGGACCATATTAAAATCTGGGCTTAGATTTTAAACTTTATATTTTTCTGTGTTTATATTTGTTTGTTTAAACAGTAGTGTCTTCTAAACTTTATCATCATTAAGAGCCATGTAGTTTAAAAAGTAATGATAACCTAACCTTCTTTATTCATTATTGATTGTATAATTTTTTAAAATTTTAGCAAAATATATTAGGAATCAATTTATTTTCTTATAAAGAAGTTTTCTGAATTCATAAATTATTTCAGCTTTTGAAATTTAATGCAGTACTTACAATAAAAACCGGTATGTAATTTTGATGTTCACTGAAATAAAGGTTTAGATCATTAATTTTAAGCCTTGAGATAAAGAAACTCACATTTCGGGATTCGAAATACATGGGAAAATGCAGTGTTAAATTGGCTGCTATAAAATTATTAGGCAAATTGGCAAGAGATTTACAGAATTGTCATTAAGGAAGAATTTTAGATAAAGATCAAGTTAGAGATTTTAAATTATCCAACAGCATCAAGTTCACCAAAAGGTTTTCGAAGTTTGGTTTAAAATAAAAATTAATTCAGTAGTTAGTAATTTGAAATTATAACAAAAGTTAGACAGTTATAGGAAGCAGTTATACTTTTCTTTCCTAAGTAAAAATATATTTTTAGCCTATTGAATGTACAAATCTACTAGAATGTGAGTTCCATGAGGTCTCTCAGAAACTCTCCTGTCTTGTTTCCTATTGTTACATTCCCACTGCACAAAGTAGGGTATAGGGCCTGGTGCACAGCAGCCACCCAGTAAAGTCCGGTTGGTGGATGGATGAAGGAATGAGCACTCTTTGCAAAGGATTACTCAGTGGGGAGTGCCAGGCTAGAGACGAACTATTTTCTGCTCCTCTCACCCAGCATTGCCCACCATGTTTCTACCCCAACACCTAACCTAGTTCCAAACGGTTTTTTTATGAGAAAGAAAAATTCCTCCATGCCTCTTACTCTATTAAAAAAAATAGTTATGGTTCTTATAAGGTAGCTTTATAAGGCAATTATGTATCTGTTGATTATGAATTTGTATCTATGTGTATGACTAGAAGGCAGAATGTATTTATTTTGGCAAAACTTTCTTTAATGCATATGTATTTTAGGAATTTAATACCTTATTTTGATAATGTAAAAACAAAATATTTTACTGCCATTTGAAATGTTAAATCCTTTATTTAAAAAATATTTTTTTATTTTTAGAAGGATAAACAACAAAGTGTTACACGTTAAGTAGAAATGTTAAATGATATTCTCTTTAAAATGGATTAAGAATGATATCGTAGTTGCTAAGGATTGTCTTAATAACTGAAAATAGTATATTTTCCCCCTCTAGTATATGAAGTTATGAGAAATGTTATCAGGAAGACTTGAGTAGTTAATATTAGGGCCATAAATGTTTCACCCAGTCTATGATATGATTTATATTAATGTACCAATCAATATTATAAAGTACCTTTCTTTTTTATTAAGGAAAGGGTAGATAAAAGAAAGTGATAATTCTTCCTCAACTGGACAAATTTATGGAAATTTTAAATAAAAACTTTTTATTGGGATGTTTTTTAAATTATTTGATTCTCTACTAGACTAACGTGCTCAGGACAACTTTCCACCTAAACTATGACAACAGTCACCCTCTTCTCTTTCCTTCCAACTCTGTCGTTACTATACAGTTTGTGCCTTTAATACAACTCAGGTGTCTATGCCTGACATGTATGCCCCATATCCGAAGCAGAACTCTAGAGGACTTAGGTTGAAAATGAGTTTCTCTGTGTTTGTTTTTATTTCCTACTATAAGGTCCACTGAATTGCTCCTATTGAAATCAGTACTCAGTATCAAATTACTTTCTATTGAAATACTCTCTGATAGTGTATTAGTGACCAGCCACCCTGGAGTTGATGAAGGGGAGACAAAAGGAGAAAAATTGATGGTTTCTTTTAAAATCACCTTAATATTAATAGACTTTAGGAAGGCAATTACTGAAGCAAATAGTGTTACAAATTATTGAGAACTTATGACAAAAACTCATAATTTACATGCCAGCAGGGACGGACAAACAAGAAAAGCAGCCTAAGCCTGGTTCTCTTGGCTACAGCTCGGCCAGCACATACATGTCCAGTGCAAATGCTGGAGAAGGAATCCAGGGAGCATGTTCACATACAGTGGCAAACTCCTCCCCACCATACTTTGGTTTTTCAGAAGTTTTAATAATTTCTTCAAAACCTCTTTGAAATCAGTCTGTTTCTGATGTTAGGTTATTAATATCACAAATTTCCTTGAGTCCTTTCTGTGTCAAGAATTGAAGTTACAGAGATGATTAAATCATTGTCTTGACCTCAGGGAGTCTAGAATGTAAGAGAGGAAGGTCAGAGAGATAAGTGACTGGGACAGAATGGTATAAATAGGGGAAAGAGAGATGAACAAAGAGTACGATGGAAATAGAAATGAGGGTATGAGTATTCTGAATGGAGAGAACAGATTTGAACAAACTTAGACGGAAAGTGAGAGAATCAAGCAAGAAAGTGCCAGAGGGTAGTTCTTCTAAGCAGAGGGAGGCTTAGAAACAGAAAAGAAGGGGGCTGTTTGTGGCTTGAAATTAGAGTGTGGCACTGGAAAATTAGCGTTTCTAGAGTCACTCTTGGCTCTTACTAGCTATATGGCCTAGAGGAACTTGAGGTTACTTCTCTCCAAGCCATAGTCCCTTCATCGATAAAATGGAGATAGAAAATTGAGCACAAATTTATCCAAATTCTATTTAATTTTTTTAATGTCCTATTCAAGCTCAGACTCTACCACAATTCCTTTTGTGATTACTCAGAATGATCCTACACTAAAAATTAAATTCCTGTAGTGGTGACAATGTGATGATCACTCAGCATAGGATTTTGACAAAGCTCTCTCTTGAAGTTCCTTTGTCAACACCATTGTTCTCTGAAGGGAAGGAAGCTTGTACTGCATATTTCCAAAAGGCAGAAATAAGGCTGATAGAAATCATAGAGAAAGATTTTTGTTATTTTTGTATTAAATTAAAAAAGTAAACACATGCTAACTATCAGAATTGGATGACAGTGAGTGATATAGGCTTTGAAGTGAGGAAGGAGGTCTCTGTCATTAGGGGATACTTAATTGGATCCAAAGAGAAGATAAATGACTTTCTTGTGCTTTATAAAAGGGCATACTTCCTTATATTATATTGTCAACAGTTTTACTATTAACCAGTTTGTAACTTGAATTAAATTATAACTTATAAATTGCCTTGAAATTCTTTTATACTCTATACACTGTGGGATAACAAAGCAGTTGCTCAGTTAATTTTTTACTTGCAATGAAGATTGAATGGAACACAGAACAACAAAAAGAGATAACCAATAGCCTATTTCATGACAGGGCTGTAGCCTCTGGATCTTAAACTCAGCTAATCAAAAGACGGTCTTCAGATTACCAGCAGCAACACTTGAGAGTTTGTTAGAAAAACAGAATCTCAATCCCACCCAGACTTGCTGACTCAGACTCTGCCTGTACCAAGGCCCCTGGGTGATGTGGATGCACATGAACGTGTGAGAAGCACTGCCGTAGAACCACAATTCAGGTGGTGTCTCTAAAGGTGCTCAGAATAAGAGCTGCCAACATCATCTGTGTGGGAACTTTTGTCTTATCAGCTCTGACAGGTTCTTAAGTGTGTTCTGAGGGACTCCAGCTGTAGGCGGTTTTCACCTTTTCCTTTTGTCTGTTCTCCCATTCCCGTAGCAACCCTAGGCAAGGAAAAAGACCTTAGAATGATTAAGCTTTATTCACCAAAAAGCACTGTCAGGAATCAAGAACGATTGTCAAATGTGTTAAGGATTCCATAGGAAAAATGCAGTTATCCCTCATCGTTATTGCATCAGGGCATGGATCTCAGATGGATCTGTGAGAAGATTTTCGTCACTGTAATACCAGCAATATCAGGTTAGGACCCTGTCACAGGTCCCACTCTGTAGTCAGCCATGGGCGCTGCCCTTCGCGAGCCCCAGGAGTCAGCTGTATTTCCCAGGGACACCAAACTAGTAATGCTGTGGAGCTAGTGTTAGCGGTCCCGGCTTCTGCCACTGAACCCATTCTTTTACCTGCTATACTTTGCTGCTGCTTATACAAGTTATAGATAAAAGCCAAATGATTTAGTATATATTTATAAACTCTTACTCTACCAGACCGCATTACTGTTGCTAAATGTATAAAATGAGAACTGACATGAGTTGTACCTTCTGTCTGCTCTATTTGTCTTTCAGTAAGCAGCCAAAAGAAAGTCTATAGAAGCAAAAGTATACATAGTAATTCCCACTTACCAAGTGCCTGTTATAGGGTATGTACAGCTAGGCTTACATACCTTATACATAAACTTCAGAGCTATTCTGCAAGAGAGCATTATCATTAACCCCATCTTACAGTTGGGAAAGCTTAGGCTCAAGAGATCAAGTGACAAAATTAAATTCAAGTATGGGTATGTTGAAACCCAAAGCATGTGTTTTTTCATCACATTTAATACCTTTATTCATCTATAAACTAAGTAGTTTCTGATGAGTCAGTATTTCCTTGTATTCATTCAAAGTATGTATTCCTATGAGAGTTTTCCACTACAAAATCTTTTATAGATTTTTTTTTTCATATCTGAATTTCAGGACCAAAAACCATGGTTACCCACCTAAAACACGCAGACAGAAAGACCCCTTACAGTTCATTCATTCATCTGCTTTTGAAACTTTGCTCTTCTTTTACACTCATTCTGAGCAGTGTGGCACCCTATTTGTATCAGTTTGGATCTACTTTTCAAGTTTAAAAAAAATCATGTTGATTATCAATTTAAATGTCATCCAACAGAAACTTCTTCTCTTCTTATGCCATGTTGTCAGTCCAGCTGTTCCACTTTACCCTGAATGTCATTTATAGCACTCAATGAATGCTTTGTGATATGACAAGATTCTTATGTTAGCAAGCCACTCTTCATGCCATTCACCCACCAGTGTCATCTAAAGCAATGTTAATTCTATGCTGCTTAACACCATTCCTGTGGAATTTCAACACTTAAAAAAATTAATCTTCAAAGCATCTTTTAGATATCCAGAATGACTAGATATATCAAATGACTTGTCTCAAATTCTATAGCAGCTAATAATACCTTACTATGATTCCATACACCCAGTGACACATAACGAAGAATATTGATGATTATGGAAAATATTTCTGAACTTCTTGAATATATAAATTTATGTCTTTCAATTTGATGAAAGCCATACATTTGTATATTCAAGAAGCATATTGAATATTTTGTGGTCCATGTAGTACCTTGGATGGCAGTGGTGGAGTATTGGATAAGGAAGCAGGAAACCTGAATTTAGTAGTTTATGTATATGCTAGTTAATTGAAGTAGCACAAAAGAGTTAGATGTACTATATCTACAAACTACTTCTTCATCACATTGAAGATATTTCTTGATATATACTGGAGATACAAAGTAAAGCAGTACAGAAATTATAGTGTCTCTGTCAGTATATTCAAAATGATTGAAATTTATATATAAATTGTTGATCTTTATTGAGTCAAAAAACATTTCAAATACTTTATATGTACTGTGTAATTTTTCCCTCAAAATAACACTAAGAAGGGGTTCTATATCCCCATTTCACAATTGAGGAAACTGGCTTGGAAAGTTCTGACTCTTGGTTGGTTTGAATGTTAACTGGCAGGTAAAGTTAAGCTAGCAAGGACATGAGGAATTGAATTCAGATCTGATTCCAGTGCCCTTGACTCTCGACCAACATTTGTACTTTAGCAATATTTATGGCCTAGGATAAAATAAAAGAAAAACTAATTTACATTACTCATGAAAAGGTTATGTAAGGTTGAGGTTAATTTATGGAGAAAAAAATGGTATTTCTTTTAATTGCTTCAGATTTCTTGTGTTAAAATTAGGTTCAACTGCTAATACCAAATATTCACTTATGGTGGCTTCACCCAGTAGAAATTTTATCAGCAACCCCACACTGCCATTCTGGGTCCTGGCCTCCTCTAGCTTTTGGCTGTATTTTTCTTAGCTTGTCACTTTTGTCTGTAAGCCTGTCATCTTACAACGATGTCCACATCACATGCAGGAAGAAGGGAAAGGAGAATGCCAACTATAGTTTCAAAGAGCTTCCCATAAATCTCACTCAGTGCTAATGTGTCATTGGCCAAAACTGGATCACAAGCTACCCATGGTTGCAAGAAAGCTGCAAAACTGAGGGGGTTTTGTTGTTGTTTTTTTTTAATGTTATTGGTATTTTAAAACAGCCTTAGTTTTACAGAAAGACTTCCAAGATAGCACAGAAAGTTTCCACATAACCCATGTGTAGTTTCCCCTATTGTTAATATCTTATATTAGTATGGCTCGTTTCTTTTAATTAATGCACCAATATTGCCACATTATTAACTACAGCATTGACCCAGTATTAGCTACAGTCCATTTCAGATTTCCTTAGTTTTTATCTAGTGTCCTTTTTCCACATAATGCCACATCACATTTAGTTGTCATGTCTTCTCAGGCTCTTCTTGCTTGTGACAGTATCTGAGACTTACTTTATTTAATGATCTTGACCATTTTGAAGCGTGTTGATCAGATCTTTTGTAAGATGTCTCTCAGTTGGATTTTGTCATGTATTTTTGTCATGATTAGCCTTGGGTTATGGTTTGGGGAATGAATGCCATTTTCATCACATCATATCAAGGTACATGACTTCTCACTGCTTATGTTAAGATCACCTGGCTGAGGTGGTATCTGTCAGGCTTCTCCACCACCATAAGGGTATTGTTCCTTTTTCTCACTGTCCACTGCATCTTTGAAAAGGGAGTCATTATGGAGAATCCCTCTTTAAGAAGTGAGGAATTACAGTTCACCTGGTGGGTGGAATATTTACAAAAATTATTTGGAAGATTTATCCCTTCTCCCTTATTTATTGATTGATTCAGTGATTTATTTATATCAATGTAGACTCATAAATATTAATTTTACACATTGGGTTATAACCCAATACTACTGTATTTTCTTGCCCAGCTTCTTTTAGTGTTGGCCATTGGGAATTCTTTCAGTAGGTTCTTCTGTTCCTTTGACATATCCCCATGATTTGGGGTTTTTATTTATTTATTATTTCTTTTAGCACTTCCTTACTTTCTGGCACTACCAGTTGCTCCACACTCATCTTGTATGTATTTCTACTTCCAGTCCTAGAATCAGACATTTCTCCAAGGAACTCTAACTCTGTTTATTGGGGAGTGGTTTTAGGACCCAAAATTGGGATGCTAGTTCTGTTTGTTGCTACTGGAATATCCTTGCTTCTAGACTCTCAGCTGACAGAGCAAGGACATATATGTGTGTATAATAACCCATATCTATATATATATAACTATGCTTATTTCTTTAACCATCTGTATCTATAGTAAACTGAACATGAGTTTATACTGATGTCTCTGATTCTCATCTGTTACCACATTGATCATTGTAGTCTCTCCCTTGCTTATCTATAACATCCACTGTAACCGGAAAAACATTGCTGTCACCATACATTTATTTATTTATTATTACCTACCAGGAATAAATGAGAGTTCCTTTTTGTTCCACATCCTCACCAACAATTGGTATATCTAATTATTTTTTTATTTTAGTTATTTTAATAGGTGTGAAATGGTATCATTTTTTTTTAATTTGTAATTCCTTAGTGACAAATGATGTTGAACATCTTTTTATTTGATTATTTGCCATCTGTGTATATCATCTTTGGTGAGGTGTCTGTTCAGGTATTTTGCTCATTTTTTAGTTGGGTTATTGATCTTTTCAAGGACAGTTTTTGGTTTTGTTAATTTTCTCTTTTGTTTTTGTAAGATGAGTTTTTAACTGTGTATTTGCCATTCCAAACACACTGATGGATGAGGGAACTGATCTGTGGACAACCAGCATTATCTGCTGCAGTTCTTATTTAGTGGACCTTCTATAGGTGTGGCAGATCAGGCTGTGTCTTTATTCTCTGGTGTGGACACCCTTTTCTGTACTTATTTCTTCAAATAGAACTTGCCCATTTTCTCAGGTTTTTGCTTAAGTTGGGCCATTCTTCATATAGCCACTTCCTTTCTTCCTCTTTGACTTGAAGTCTCATGTTTTACATTAGAAATACATGAATATGTTGAATTCTATTTTAGAAAATGCTTGTATTTATTTAACTTAAGAATGCTATTTTATATTACCATGTAGGTGATACATTATTTGAGAAAGTACAGTTTATTCTCTCTCTGGTGGAACTGTGGCATATATTTTGGTCCCTGACTTTGCTCTCCAAGCCTCAGTTTCCTTGTCCATAGAAAAGCAAGGTAAGGCCCACTTGATGGTGTGATCCTGGCACGTCATCATGTGGAAGTCAACAGTGCACACAGCCTCTCCAGATGTCATAGCTTCCTGCTGTGCATACTAGCCAGAAATTAAGTCTGAACTTCTTTGATATTACCATATCATTGCTGGACTAACTGCCTGAATGACTTAACTTCCTTTTGGTAGATAACTATTTCTTGTTTGCTTTAGTTTTTATTTTGTTTATAATTTCCTTACTCCTTTTTACAGAAATATAGCACATTGATTTTTCTGAGGTTTAAACATATATGAATAAAGGAATATTACAGAACATGATACATATTGCTAATTTGACCCTCTTGCTTGCAGGGGAAGGGGAGGAGTCACAGCCCGGCCGGTTGGAGTTGGTGTCCCACGAGGGACACCGACTCCCAGGGGAGTCCTGTCTACCAGAGGGCCAGTGAGTCGGGGAAGAGGACTTCTCACTCCGAGAGCAAGAGGAGTCCCTCCAACTGGATACAGACCTCCACCGCCACCCCCAACACAAGAGACCTATGGAGAATATGTAAGTGAAGGTGTCAAATAGTGGCACTGGACATTGTAACCAAGTACCCTCCCTAGGTTTGCTTTAGCTCTTGAATAATTCTACCTTAGTTTAGCAAACATTTATTGAATGCTAAATAAGTACTTAGTACTACTAGACGTACAAAAATGACATGACCTCTTTCATCAAATAGCTTAAATCTAAAATATGGCAGAAAAATTTGAGTGGGGATAGGTGCCAGGCTGGAGTCCAGGAGACGTGTTATCAAGCTCTTACAAGAGTTTAACATAGCATTCTTTCATACTCTACTCTTCTGAATACTTCAATCAGAAGCATTGCTTCTGTCCCACGCTCACTCCACCTGGCATGCTTCCAGGCACTGGTTGACACAGCAGCTGTGGTTTCAACACAAGGCCAGTACTGTTTTGGTCACACCATAGTGTTGCCTTCAAATAACTGATGGCCACATCTGCCATCATTGTCTCAGTATGGCTGAAATGCAGCATTTGCAATTTCATCAACTTCATACAGTAATAACTCTTGCATACATGAAACGACTGTGTGTTTTCCAGATATGCTCTGGGAGTATAGTGGGACAACAGAGAAAAAGAAATACTATTATGGTAGATACTTCTTTCCCCAAGTTGAATTTCTGTCATTAAGGACTTGCATTATAAATATTGTACTTTTCTACTTAGTATCTATTATTCCTAGGAATACCTTTTAAGATTAATAACTAAAAAAGATTTTCCTCATTTAGCCTAACATTTTGTAAGCCCTCTTGACACAGTAAAACTTCAGGAGCTGAACACTATATATAACAAACTATTGCTGGTAGTTGGTATAAGGAGTACATAAAGCCCCTCACCTCACCTGAAGTGGCTTGCCATTAGTAGCACTGCCTCTTAGATATGCTCTTGTGACCTCATCTTCCTCCCCTGACGCACTTTTAATTGAATTTCCTACTTCTAGCCTCTCTGGTACAGCTTTGCAGTCTCTGGGATACTTCCAGACATTGGTCACTGGTCTTCACTGTTTAAAATTCTAAAGACCACTCACATACCTCACTTATCTTTGTAGCATGATAAGGGAGAGGAAAGTATGCTCTGCTTTTAAATTTTTTGTCTGTTTCCTTCTATCTAGAATTTTAGATGGGGTGGGTGCACTATAAGATATCAAACTTAAAAAGCAAAGAATCCTGTAACACAAAGAAATGGTTATTCATTCATGTATCAAGTAGAAACGTTGGTCTTCTTAGAATATAATAAAATAATTATGACATTGAACTGGAATAGTCATAAATTAGATTCTAAATTCCATGGCAGTGGGCACTCCTCCCCCCCCAATTCACCTTTTTATTCCCTGCAACTAGTATGATATCTAGCACACAGTAGGTCTTTTGTGAATATTTGCTAAATGAATTGATTAATGAATATTTTCAAGACTGAGCTTTTAAAAATTGCCGTCTATGAAGAACCCAGCACAGATGTCTCTCTATGATTTTTCAGTTTTACTTACATAGCAATTTTCATATGACATAATTATTAGCATATAGCTATATGTACAACTGTTTTGTGGTATTATCTATTTTTTAAAAGATTATTAACTTCTAGGGAAAAACTGTATTTCTTAATTAGTTTAATCTTTAGCTACTAGCATAGTTTTTGGCACATTGTAAGCACTTAGTAAATGTTTGCTGGACTAAATAACCCTAAACAGAGACTTGATAAGTTGTTCTAATGAAGGTTACCATTGATTTTTTTTCCCAAGTCATTATTAAAACCATCTGGTGGGAAGAAATGTGATAGTTGGCATTTGAAAACATAACTTCGCTAAGTTGTCTTCTAGTGTTCAAAGGGCAGTCACAGGTTATAAAGGAATAAGACTAATTTTGTGTAGCTCCTAAAGGAAACAGAGTAACATGCTGTAAATCTCATTGCAGTATAAAAAGGAACTTCCTAGAAGGATGTAATATTTCATGAGAAACTGCTCTCCACAAGGCACTTTGAAATATGCCATGTTATTCTCACAACCATGCAGTGACATAGTATGCTCTGCATCATACAAATGAGAATACAAGATCTGGGAGGGTAAGTGTCTTCCCCAAAGTAAAGAAGGAGCAGATCAGGATTCAACATTCGAGGCCTATTTTCTATCTTTAAAAAAAATCACAGCTTTATTTAAAAACAAAAAAGAGTGCTCTACCAGCTGAGATTATAGTAAAATCTTTTCACTTTAAGAGAAAGTGCAGCAGATATTACATGTTTGCCTCATCAGGAATGCCATGGAAGAGATTATAGGACACTGAATTTAATAACATCTGTGTCACTTGCAATTCACTACTTCTGTGGTTTTAACCTACCCTAAGTAAGTAAATGGAAATGGAGAACTTTAAGGAAGGATGGAATAACGTGGCATTAGGATTAAAAAAATAGACAGACAACAAATGAGCAGACCTCTACTATTACATCAGTTAATGAGGGGAAAAAAAAAAAAACAACTCTGTAAAATAATTTAAAACAGTTTATTCTGTTCCAAATGTGTGTGACCAGCCCAGAGTACATGGCCTCAAGAAATCCTGAGAAAATGTGCCCACGTAAGTTGGGTTACAGTTTGGTTTCATACATTCATGGAGATGGGAATTACACAGAAGAGCCCAAGTCAATATGTGGAGGGCGTACATTGGTTTGGCCCCAAAAGGCAGACATCTCTAAGCAGGGTCTTATAGCTTATAGATAGGGTTTAAAGATTTTTTGATTTATAATTGGTTAAAGAAATGGAGGTTATCTAAAGATTTGGAATGTTTTAACTTAAAATAAGGATGTCTGTTAAGCCCAGACAAGCTACTGAAACTCAAGTAATCTGTTGAGTAAATTGATGGCCTGCAGGTATGGTTTAAGCTTTGCCTTGTTTAGCCTTAGGTCTGTTAATGAGTTACAAAGGATCTCTCCAAGAACAGAAGGGGGCACAAGGAGCCATGTCTGACCTACCTTCTCATGGCCAGCAACTCAGCTTTAGGGTATTTCTAGAGTTGGCTTGTCCAATGGGGGTCCATTCATTCAGCTGAGGGACTTTAGATTTTATTTTAGTTCACACATTTATTGGCAAAAATAAAAGTAGCATTTTCACTATTTAAGAATTTTCAAGTATCTATATCTCTAAGAAGGGCCTGTCATTCCTTTGGAACTCAGACATGTAATTTATAAAGATCTCCTTGGAATATATTTATAGTGATAAAGGTTTGACTTCTATAGAGCTTGTTCGATTCTAAGTAACTCATTTTAACTTTCATTTAATATTTATTATTTGAGGCTATTATTTCCAGAATAAAAGATAAAAAAAAAAAGTCAGATCAGTTACTTATTTAAACAAAAATGGGGGAAAATGCTGATTTTTCAAATCCTGCTTTCAATGGAAAAAGACCCAAACTCTGTAAAACAATTTAAAGAGGTTTATTCAGGGCCAAATATGTGTGACCATGGCCTGGAGAGCCACACTCAAAAAGCCTTGAGCAAGTGGTCTCGCTGTTGTTGGGTTATGGTTTGGTTTTATACATTTCAAGGAGACAGGAATTACATGTAGTTATAAATCAATACATGGAAGGTGTACATTGGTTTGGCCCGAAAAGGCAGAACATCTTGAAGCAGGGGATTCCAGGTTATAGGAGGGTTTAAACATTCTTTGATTTGTGATTGGCTAAAGAAATTAAGTTTCTTTCTAAAAGCTTGGATGTTTTAAATTAAGATAAAGAAGTCTGTTAATCAGAAACAAGCCATCAGATATATATATATACCCACACCCATGATCTATTAAGTAAATTGATGACCTGCACCTCCACTCTTCACCAACGTGGAAATGCTCCAACCCCCTTCAGTTGGGGTTTTAATGGAGGTTTCATAATGTACACATGATTGATTAAACCTTTGGTCATTGTTGCTTAACTCAACCTCCATTCCATCTCCCCAACCAGAAGGTGAGGAATGGGGCAGAAAGTTCCAGCCCTTTAATTACAGTGTTGGTTCCTGTGACAGCCAGCCGTCCTCAACACCATCCCCGCTACCTCTCCGTCAATCCTCAGAGACTTTGCAGAAGTCACCTTATTAACATAAACTCTGCTTTTTTAGTTGGAGGGAGCTTGTTATGGCCCTTCTTTTAGTTTTTATGGCTTTTGTCACTTAGGAAATTCCAAGAGGTTTAGGACTGGTGAACTAGGAGGTGTAGAAGACCAAAATATATATTTCTTATTATATCACAGTATCAATACTACCAAATTAAATCTCTAACTATGTCCATTATCACCTTCCTATGGCCCTCTCTCCCTGAATGGCCTGTAAGCACTTTGAAAACTATGGTGTAGACATAGTGCAAAAGGCCTTATTCTTCTCCAGAGTCCCCTGTTAGGATGAATGGCACTACCATATACCCAGACCCCAAGATCTCATTCTTCCAGCCTCTCCATTCTTTGTTTGCAGTTACCAGGTCTTTTTACTTCTTCCTCATGAATAACTCTTTGAGTTCTAGTTCATCAGTGTTGAAGCTGGTTTAGTTATGATTCTGTCTTTGTTCACTCATTTATTCCTAGCAGCCAACACATGATAGTCACTCAGTAAATACTGGCTGTTTGGAAGGATGCGTGCACAATTGTCATAGTCTCCTCAGTAGCACCTTTCCTTGTAGTCTTGCTCCAACCATAGTTCCTTTCCTTAAATAATTTATCCTTCATACTACTTCTAGTGTACTTTCTAGTATCTAAAATCTGATATGCTTTTACTCCTAAGTCCCCCCACAATATAAGGAGAGAAAAATAGTTTAGAATTCTAGTAGGATCTTAGTCTCTTCAGGATGAAGTTAAAAAACTTGTATATATGATATTTGAGGACCTTCCTGACCGTCCTCCTGTCTACTTGTTGTTAGCCTCATCAGCCTCCTCTCTGCCCAGATTGTCATTTTACATTCCATCTACACAAACTGACTTTCCTTAAACACATAGGGACTTTAATACTGTCTCTATCCATGTGCTTCAAGATCTCTTCTGGTGCTCTTTCTTGTTTTGTGCACACCAACCCTATTTTCTACTTACTCTTCAATCATGGAGACTTCTGGACCTAATCAGACACATGTAGCAGATCTTTCATGTCCCTTTATCACGTTGTACCCACCTCTGTGTTTACTTACTTGTCCTTGAGCCCAGTAGACTGTGGGATCCTTTAGGGTAGGAGCTATGTCTTTATCTTAGTTTGCCTAGGGCCTGGCATTTTGGAGATCCCAAATAAATGTGTGGAAGATGGACAACTTGGCCTTTGTTAATGCCAATGAATTATGTGTCATGCCATGTTTCATGTACGCTTTTCAACATACTTACTGAAGTAAAATTGAATATCTTAAGTGAGTTTTAGCAAACATAACATGGTTTGTTTAGTAAGCTAATAAATATGAAAAATAATGCTATTTAATAAAGAGTATTATTCTGAGTATTATGCAGTCATGTGTCACTTAATGACAGGGATACATTCTGAGAAATGCATCCTTAGGTGATTCATCTTGTGCAAACATCTTGGAGTGCACTTATGCAAACTTGGATGGTATAGCCTGCTACACGTATCCTAGGCTATAGGGTATAGCCTCTTGCTACTTCTCTACAAAACTGTACAGCTTAATACTATACTGAATACTGTACACAATTATAATACAATTGTAAGTATTTGTGTATCTAAACATAGAAAAGGTACTGTAAAAATATAGTATAATCTTACAGAACCACCATTGGGATATGCAGTTCCCAGTTGACTGAAACACATGGCTGTACTAGTTACTATCCTTCCCTTCATTATGACCATCTGTTGTCTTCATGTGCACATTATTTAACCTTTCTTGGCCTTAGTTTTTGTGGTTGTTGTTTTTTGGGTTTTTTCAATCTGCAAAATGGTGATGATGATATTTAGCTAGCAGTTTAGCAGGTTAGACCAGATGATAATTAACCTCTTTCCAACTTGAAAATTCTATAATGGATTGATTATTTCTTGTCAAAACTTGATTTCCACTATCATCGAGATGGTTTTTGTAGTAAAAATTTGTATTTTCATCAGATTGTAACATTGATATTGAAAAGTAAGTTGCAAAATAAAGCACACATTTTATTGATGATAGAAACAAGCTATAAATGATTGTGAGTCTTTTGAATTCTAAAACAAATTTTGAAAAATGTTTTAAAAAATGAGATTTAAAAAAAAATAGACTTGACATCCCTTAACATATATAAACTAAAGTTGTCTTAAAAATTCTAATTATATTATCCTCTAACTCATTTAATTATGATTGTATTAACTATCTACTCTTAGGAAGTATTTATCATTCACTAATATCTTTTAATATCTCAATGTTGTATAATCATCCTAAATTTTTGAGGCAGAGCTGATGCTTTAGACATAACTGTGATAAGGTATTATAGATGAAATCATGCAGATTCATCAGAATATACAACCTTTTTTCTTCAGCAGGTATTTGATATGCTTTGCTTATCCAGCCACAAGATATTTATTGAATAGAATGTGGAATTGTCCTTAAATCACCTCCTGTGATATGGTGGTGCCTACTTAAGAGAGGGAGGCAAAGGGAAGGCCAAGCTGATGAAGGACACCGGAGCCTGCACTTTGCCTTAGATACATGTTTCTAAATGAGATACTGGAGGCCACTTAAGGCTGCTGTGTGACTCGAAAGTAGCCAAGTCAAGTGCATCTAACTACAGTACCCATGTGGGTTTTCTCTCCAGACCCTCTGGTCAGAATATGTAGGAGGTAACCTAAAGGCATCTATATGTCGGAATGTTCCACAGGGGACTTTGATATACAGTGGAGACCACTGTCTTGCTGCACTTTGACTTATGTGGTTGCATACAGTCCTCACAGCAGCGTTGCCAGATGGTATTCTCAGCTGGAAGGGGGAGTCATGGTCACTAAGCCTATGATAGAGAAAGTAACCAGCCAGTGCCATTCATGGACCAAGATCTTGATCCCAAATTCTCTAATCCCTAGTCTAAAACTTTTATTCCCACCATTCTAAATTATGTAATGTTGTGGGCTAGAAGAAATAAGAAAATAAGTAGTTGAGGAAAGACTACAAGAAGTAAGCTAAAGACACAACCGTAAGCATGTAGCAAGGCATAACTGGTCATGGACCTTTTTTAAAAAACTGATGCCCTGATGTGGTATATCTTACTAACTGGACCTTTTTCTAAACTGATGCCCTGATCTAGTATATCTTACCTGAGCTTCCTTGATGCTTCTTTGTAAAATCATCAACTACAGTCTTAACACCAGTAAAGAAATGATTGCTTTTAATTTATTATAAGTTTGGAAGGACGATACCTGAAACAACTGACATTTGGAAACCATCACAAAATTGTAGGGCAGTGTACCCCTCTTTTATAATTTTTTTTTCTGATTCTGTAATCACAGAAAAGCAGTATACTCTTCAAATTTTTTAAGTTAATGGAAGAAAAGGCGGCTGCCATTTATTGGGTATTTACTGTTTGCAAAGTATTAGTGTGCTGGGTACTTTTTCTACATTATCTCATTCAGTCTCCACTTCAACCCTGTGGTGTAAAATAGTACTACCTCTAGACAACTGAAGCTTAGGGCCTTAGAGAGGATAATTTTCCCAAAATCACATTTCTAGTAAGTGATAAAACTCATGTGGCCATACTTCCTTGCAAGCACTTTTCTAAGCACTTTACATGCATCTTTTTTATCTATAGAACACCACCATGAGAAAGGTCCCTTTTCAAAGTCACACTGCTGATGCAGGGGTGAAGATTTGTTCTGTAACATTTGGATTCAGTGAAAAGGCCACACTCAAGGATCTAGAAGGCCACAGGTTCCCCACCCCTGAATGGAGAAACTGACAAATCAGTGGGAAAAATTATTTAGTCTGCTCAGGCATAAAGGTTGCTATATATAATTTGGAGCAAGTGGTGTATGATTAAGGAGTACATGGTTTTACCAGTCCTTCTCCAACTGTTACAGGGTATGACACTTCCTCATAGGACATCTGCATTGCTTAACATCATCCAGGATTACAGAGTCAAAGAGATAGTTTTGAATAGGAGCAGAGATTGAAACCTTGTGTTCTGAGAGCAAGCGTCCTGCCTCTGCCTGGTACTGTAGCTTCATGACTCATTAAGGCTATCTGTATATGATGAAAGTTTTCTTAAAGAAAAACACTGCTACTACCACAAATGGTTTCCTCATCTATAACATGGGAATACAAGTGACCACCACTTCTTCCTTTGTGATAAGAATAAACTCCTGAAATTTTGATGACTGGGATCATCAGTTAAGGCCTTTAGGGAAAACCAAATATATTTTTTAAATGTACGTGTTATTCTTTAATGTA
This sequence comes from Microcebus murinus, assembly GCF_040939455.1. Taxonomy (NCBI): domain Eukaryota; kingdom Metazoa; phylum Chordata; class Mammalia; order Primates; family Cheirogaleidae; genus Microcebus; species Microcebus murinus. Next base: position 32,659,054 of record NC_134110.1, on the reverse strand, counting down.
GATTTTTTTAAAAAAGATTCAGTGAAATCGTCATCTTTCTCATTCTTTTGAGAAAGCTAGCACTCACCTGAATCTTTAATTATATGACTAGTTTGGGGATTTTTGTAAAGATGAGGGTTGTACTGATGGCAGATTTTCCCAATGCGGTGACTACTGGCATAATTTCTGACAGTTAACTAATCTCTAAACTGCTTCAATTATCTTGTTTTCCATAGTGAGAAATTTAATTAAAACAGAGTACAGATTGTGAAAAGGTTATTTATGAAAATGCATTTTAAATGTGAATTGAAAAGCCTAGGGACACCTTTTTATTTTAGATAAAAAGATGAAGGTTGTATAATTTTTTATATTCATTTTACCAGAAGCCAGGGTAAGAGTGGTATGCAATTTGCTTGAAATGTCTGTCAGGAGCCTCACAAGTCAATCTTTTTCCTAAATTGCTTGAAAGGTTGACTTATTTTAGAAATGTAAAACCTTAGGAAATAAGTCCAGATTTTAATTACATGCGTATAGAGGGTTTTTTTGTTTTTATTTTTTCTCCTTTCCTTAAACAAAAACAACAACAAAAAAGATCCTTATCGAGGGATTCGAAAGCTCTAAAATAACGTCACTAAGTCATGGAAAGCAAATTTCGACTTCATAATTGGGCTTGCTTATCCAAGTTAGACAATGATGGTTGTATTTGAGCTAATATGACAGGTGTATTATGTCCCTCAGGTGAATTAGGGCTGGGGCAGGGAAAGGAACTTGGGAATCACTAGATTAGTCCTTTGTTGTATTAGATTTCCTACAAGAACCTGCCTTAGTTTTATCATTTTTCTTGGGCATTTAATCAGCATTCATAGAACTCATTTTCTGCCTATAAGTCTAGGAAATAGGAAAGAGCACAGTGTAGTGGAGGAAAAATTTTGATTTTTCTCTACCTTTGTGAGTTCTTAGCTGGGATCAACCCCTATAACAAAAGAAATACAAACACGTTTATTAACATGTGTAATCCCTATATACTGAGAGAAACCAGGGAATGAGTAAATCTCAAAGAGGTGGCTTAGAACTCTGGCTTATATAGCATCATCAACAAAGGACAGTACATTTTTAGGCAAGTGACTAGATGAAGGAAAAGGACTTTTAGTCACTAGAGCAACAAATTGTGGGAGGACAAATCAGTGGATATTTGTTGCTTTGATGCTATCTCTGGCTGATTGGGGTCTGAAGTTGTCTTCTATTAGCTTTTGCCCATTAGCTTTTTTTTTTTTTTTTTTTGAGACAGAGTCTCACTTTGTTGCCTAGGCTAGAGTGAGTGCCGTGGCGTCAGCCTAGCTCACAGCAACCTCAGACTCCTGGGCTCAAGCGATCCTTCTGTCTCAGCCTCCCAAGTAGCTGGGACTACAGGCATGCGCCACCATGCCCGGCTAATTTTTTCTATATATATTAGTTGGCCAATTAGTTTCTTTCTATTTATAGTAGAGACGGGGTCTCGCTCTTGCTCAGGCTGGTTTTGAACTCCCGACCTCGAGCAATCCGCCCGCCTCGGCCTCCCAGAGAGCTAGGATTACAGGCGTGAGCCACCGCGCCCGGCCTGCCCATTAGCTTTTACCCCTCATGTTAGAGAGGGCAGGGAGGGATACCTTTATCTTTATAAATTTATGTCTTGCTTTTAGGCAAATAGATGGCAGAGAACTTTTCTTATTTCTGCTATTTGCAGTTGCCTTCAGCTCTATGCTAAAGTAGCGTATTTTGTGGTGGCATGTCCACACTCCTATAAGTTATCACCCTCACTTTGAATCCTTCATAATATCCCTTCTGTATTTTAGGTGGCCAGTCTCTATTATTTAAGTTTATATATATATATATATATATATATATATATACATACACACACACACACACATACATCTTATGTAGAGTACTTATCTTAATGTAATCATTCCTTTATTTGCTTTATTGTTTCCTGTTATACTTTATGCTAATGATGGTGGGGCCGTGCCTTTTCACTCACAGGGCCCAGTGTATAGTTTGTACTCAGTATTTGATTTCTTGATACAGAGACAAAACACTACATTCAGGATAAGAATACCTTTAATTGACTTAAGTACAGAAAATATTTAGAAAGGAAGAAAGAAAGAAGAAAGACCGTTTGATGGAATATGGAAAGACTTTCTAGCGGAGATAATTTTTAAACCAAACAGGAAAAGGGGCTAGTAGCACTCAGGCAGAGCTGGGAGTATTCAAAGTCTTAGACACGTGAAAGATCTTAGTATACCACAAACAGCCAGGAGAATTTTGGTGGTGGTATATTATTGATGATGATGGTATATTATTATCGGTTGACATTGTGTTTATTCTATTCAGTTTGTTTATAGGTAGAGTAGAATGTGAGGTACATAACAAGACATGGAATCTTGGAAGACACTCCATGGCTATAGTAGTTTAAAATAAAATTAAAAAGCAATTTAAAATAGAACCACATTGTCAGGTTGGGTGAAACAAGTGGAAGGCCAGCTGGCCATCTAGGTACTTCCTCCTAATGTCCTCATAATGCTGCATTTTCCTGGGGAGTTTACTGTAGCACAAACCTGACCTTCAGTTTTATAGGAACAGGAACTATCTCATAGTGGTTAAAAGCAAAGCTGGGAGCCAAACTACTTTCAAATCCTTGCTCTGCCTTTAATTGCAGTGTGTGGTGTGACCTCAGTGGATAGAGATGCTTAACTCTTCTATGCCTCCATTCCTCATCTGTAAACAGGAGTATTAGTTCTTAGCACATGGGGTTGTTATGAAGATTAGATAAATTAAATATGGAAAGTCATTAGTATAGTGCCTGACACACAAAAAGTGATACTGATACGTAAGTATTTTTATTGTTGTTGGCTCAGAAATCTAATTCTCAGTTTACCACTGTAGTTCTATATTCCAGGGATTGTGTCTCAGATATTCATATGTGAAAAGTGTAATATCCAGTACTATTCACACATACTACAATGACTAAAATCAAAAAGATAGTTTCAGGTGTTGGCTAGTATGAGGCACAGTAGGAACTCTCCTGTACAGCTGTGGGAATGTATATTGATACGACCACTTTGGGAAAATGTTTGGCACATTTGGCTATCTGTCAGAGCCCACACACACCTCCCAGGACCTAGCAGTCCCCCACTCCTGGGTGACTCCTCAGCAGAGATACATATGTGGTAGATACACTCGAAGACCTATGTGTAAGAACTTCATAGGCAAGAACTATAAAGAAGCAAAATACAAACAAAATACTTCTTTTTTTTGAGACAGGGTCTTGCTCTTGCTCAGGCTGGTTTTGAACTCTTGGCCTCAAGCAGTCCTCCCACCTGAGCTTCTCAGAGTGCTTGGATTACAGGCGTGAGCCACTGCACCCAGCCTAAGAAGCAAAATAACTGTCAACAGTAGAATGGATAAAAAAAATTCATAGTGTAATGATGTAGAGCTATATTTTAAAGCCATGAGAAGGAGCCATAATTTGTTGCTACACATGACAACATATGTGAATCTCACAAACATAATACTGAATGAAAGAAACCTGGCACAAAATCATAGCTACACTGATTCTATTTACATAAAGCTCAAACCCCATAAGACTCATTGGTAGTGTTGGAAGTCAAGATGGTGGTTACTTTAGGGGGAATCAGGAGACGGTATAAGAGAGATTCTGTGGATGGTTGCTGTTCCATTTCTTAATCCTGGTACTGTTTACTCCCACTGTGTAACCAGCTGTGCTCACTTGGTGAAGATTGACTAAGCTCTGCACTTAGGATTTATATCTTTTTATGACTTATTTTATGCTTGACTAAAGAGTTTTAAAATATGACCAATTTGTGAATTAAGAGAATTGTACTACTAAGTAGACCAGATAGTCTCATTTATAACAGAACAGCACATCTTCCTTCAAGCAGAACTGCTGTTATACCAGGTAATAATCTGAAGCTTTTTCGGTGAGTCCAAAAGCTGAGCAAAGAATAATCTTAATGCTAATATTATAAAACTGATGGCCTGGTACTTACCATTTTCACTGTATAGAAATCTCTGCACTGTGAATTAGATGTGCATTTTGGTGGGCCAAAAGCTCTTTCCCGAACTTCATGGTGGGATTAAAGACACTTGACATCTTTTGTGTGACCAGTCATCTTTCAGACAGGGGCCATTCTTCTCAAGGAAGGCCAATTCTTTCCCATTGAAAGAATGGGCAAATCAGTATAAATAAATCCATTACTAAGGTAATGCTTGCTCGTGCCAGGCAAAGGGAGCACAGCAGTAAACAAGGTATATGAAGGCCCTGTTCTCATGGCAACAATGTTTCCTGTGGGAGACATGGGTGATAAACAAGTGAATATTGGGTATTGATGAGAATCAGGCCCCAAACTCTTGCCGAGAGCAGTTACAGAAAGTGATAGAAAAAACAAGCAAAATAATAGTAATGATAATTGATGAAGGCATAAAAACTAAAAACATTAAAAAAAAATTACTGGACTAACAACTTGGAGAAAAATGAAAGCCAAAATGATAAGTTCAGCATTTCTGGCAGATTTACCTTTGGGGCATCCTTTCTCAACAGGGATTCCTCATTTGAATCATATAATATAAAAACTGATGTGTGTGAATATTTCCTCAGTTGTCCCAAGGATGTAGTATTATTCTATAGGTACATGAGAGAAGCTGATTCATTTTATATATAGTGGGTACCTTAATGCATCAGGCTTTATTCTCTGGTGGAGCCCTGCTTGAGAAAGGCTGCTGTGGGCGTCTGCTAGTTCCTAAGAGGTAACTGAGAAGCTGAATTGAGCCTTAAAATAAACCCAGAGATTGGGGAAGTTAAAAAAAAAATTAAATTTAAGTCTACTGAGTTTGGATGAAGAGGCTAATAAATCCCCTAGGTTTTGCATTGGATCCCAAAAAATCTGTACAGAAGAATACAGAAGGTCAGCTTCTAATCATCTTTGTCCTCTGTGGGACTGAGATTAATCTGGAATTGCTAATTTACCTATCCCCTACCAAAATCATATATAAATTCTCCCTGGAGAAATATAAAAAACAATTTTTCATGTATAATTGCAAATAATCAAAAATAACAGTCATAAGAAAGCAACATAATAAAAAACTGAGAAAAACAATATAAGCAGATCATAAGATATCCAGATAGTAAACACAAACTAATCATACTCAATTTAACCAAGGAATTAAAAAATAAGGTTGATTTAAGCAGAGAACTGGAAAATATAGAAAAAATAGACATTCTAGAACTGAAAAGAAGTAAATTTGATGGGTTCAATAGCAAATTAGACACAGCTAAAGAAATAATATACTAGATGTTAGATCAGTGAAGCAGAGGTAAGAGACTGGACCGCATAAAAAATAGCATGGAACACAAAGTCTCCCATGGTCACCCCTTTCACAGCCCAAAGGCCCCACATGATGTGGCCCCTGCACCTCTCCCCTTCCTCACTCCACTTTTACCTCTTCTCTGAGTTTGTTCCTGCTGCTAGAACCAAATACCTTAGACTGATAATTTATAAATACTAGAAGTTAATTTCTCACACATTTCTGGAAGGTGTTTAGTCCAAAGGGCTGGCAGATTCAGTGTCTAGTGCGGGCTCGCTCTCTGCTTCACAGATGGCACCTCTTGCTGTGTCCTCACAGGACAGAAGAGCAGCAGGTGTTCGAGGGACTGGAGGGCCAGGCAGCTGCCTGAAGCCTCCTGTATAAAGGCATGAAGCCCACTCATGAGGGTGGAATCTGCATGTCTTTTTTTTTTTTTTTTTTTTTTTGAGACAGAGTCTCACTGCATTGCCCAAGCTAGAGTGCCATGGCGTCAGCCTAGCTCACAGCAACCTCAAACTCCTGGGCTCAAGCAATCCTTCTGCCTCAGCCTCCTGAGTAGCTGGGACTACAGTCATGCACCACCATGCCCGGCTAATTTTTCTTATATATTTTTAGTTGTCCAATTAATTTCTTCTATTTTTAGTAGAGGCGGGGTCTCGCTCTTGCTCAGGCTGGTCTCAAACTCCTGAGCTCAAACAATCCACCTGCCTCAGCCTCTCAGAGTGCTAGGATTATAGGTGTGAGCCACAGCGCCTGGCCAGAGCCTGCATGTCTTAATCACTTGCCAAGAGGCCCAACCTCTTAAGACCACCAAAATGAGAATTAAGTTTCAATATGAATGTTGGAAGAACACAAATGTTCAAGCCATAGCCCCCTTCCACCTCATGGCCTTTGTACTTGCTGTTCTTTCTGTCTGAAATGCTCTCCAAATACCTCAAATCTGCCTGGCCATTTCCCTTATTTCTTTCACATTTATAGTCTCTTACCTGTAAGGACTTCACTGGCTACCCTATCTAAAATCTTAATTCTCCCCAACACTCTCACTGTCTTACGTGGGATATATTTTGATGATTGGATTTATCTGCTTCCCCAGGAGGACAAAGATGTTGAGGGTTTTTTGTATGTTTAATGCTATATCCCCAGTGCTCAAAACAGTCTGACACATAGTAGGTATTCAGCGAAGTCTCCTTCACAGGGAAAATGGAAACCGCTATATAAAAATCTTTAGCATGATTTAGCCAGGTTAATATGGACCCAATAAAATTTACTTAATTCCCCCTTTGTCTATATTTGTGAGATTTCTGGTTTAATTTCATTTTCTTTAATTTTTTTATTTATAGTTACTTTTCCCTTTATTTGTGGGTTTTCTGGGTTAACTTTGTTGTTATTTTATTTTCCTTTTGCTGTATTTTTGAGCACCTTGGTAAATCCAAACAAATGTAACTCTAGACATTCTATGAATAATAGACATAACTTTTAAAGGCTGTATTCACATGTGGATAGAATGGCAGCAAATCTTGATCAGTGACTTCTTTATCCAAAACCCACAGTCATTAATATAAGTATTTGCAGAATGGAAATGCAGACATTTCATTTTAGACAAAGTTTTAAGAATTTGTCATGTTCTACAATAGACAGGTACCTGGATAGCTTTGATTTTTCTCTGGCCTCACAGCTTGAGAGTGTTAAAAGCAATAGGTCTTTAATTAAATTGGAACTGAGCATGAAGTGTGCCAAACAGCTTTCATAAATATTTTCTGGGTAATCGTCACAAAACCATGTAAACAGCCAGGAGGTATATTATGATTCTCATGTTGCAAGTTATAAAATTAGAGTTCAGAGAGGTTAGTGATTTCCCCAAAACGACACAGCTATTAAGTGGCAGAGCTAGAATTTGAACATAGTCAAATAAACAGCTGAACATATGATTTGATTATTAAATAAATGATGTTTGATTTAAATGATAATGGAAAAGATTCTTAGAATTATTACTAATATTATTTTTGTCTTTAATTGTAACTTAGTTATGTTATATACTCATAGTCATTAATGGTAACTTGCAGGTAATACTATATGGACAAAGATATTATAAGCCAGAACCACAGTGAAAATGAATTTTGGAAAAACTATTTTTAACTGATGTTTGTTTTACAAACTCAAAATAATCATTTAAAACTAAATATGTTTTTAACACTGTATTATGTATGAAAACTTTGTATATTCTGAAATGATGAGTTATCACCCTAATTCAATTGAAGTGTCATATAGCATAATTATCTCCTTTTAAAAGGGGGACTTGAAACTGAAACAATATTCTTAAAATCACTCTTTTTTAAATTCCTCTGTTCATTTAAAATGGTTTTCCCAAGTTTAAATGTTATGCATGATTTTACTTGTGACAGAAATAGAATTAAATAGGTCATGCTGTTTCCTTTATCCTGGAAAGTCCCTTCTTTTCAAAGCAAGATTTGTCTGGTGTTTGGCCTTATGTCCGTTTGAGTTTTATAGGTCGAGAATGACAAATGAAGAATTTCTACCTGTGTTAGAACATGTTTGCCCTTACCGTAGCCTGGCATCCGCCAAGTGTCTAGCTCACCACTGCCGGTTCAATGTCATTTCTAAACTAAAAATTCAAACGTGTAGCCTGATGAATAAGCAAGTCTCTTTAATGAGGGGAAAAAAGTATAATAATACACATTTATCTCTTGTCCATGTTTGCTCACTATTTTTAATAATGTCGTTCTGACTTTCCAAAATACAATACAGAGTTCTAAAGGGAAATTTTGCTGAGAGCAGGGAATATAAGACTGATATTTAATGATTGACAGAAAATTATACAGATGAAGTCTCATTATCAAATTTTACAACATTTTAATAGTGCATTTTGTTCTGCAATAACGCCTCAATTTGCATTTATCTCAAAGAAGTGCTTATTACATTTCCTGCCATTTGATCATTAATTAGTTCTCTTCATTCATTCAACAAACATTACTACATGCCTTCTATGTGCCAGACATTGAAAATGCAAGAGAACAAGTCCTGGTCTTTACCCTCAAGGACCTTGCAGACTAGTGAGAGAGAAAGGAGGCAGGTAAGTAATTACAAGTGCCGTGTATATACAAGTTACCAGTTATTGTGGAGACATTAAGGAGGTAGTGATAATTCAGCCTGAAGTCTTCCGGTCGCTGATCAAAAAGGTGATGTCATAAGGAAATAGTTTGTGAAGAGAAATTACAGCATGAAACAACACAGCCCTTACCAAGGTACCATCGCTTACAGGGCACAGTGGCAGTGGCAGGCACCGTGGCTAGGTAAGTTGCTAAGAGCAAGACTGTGAGAGGCTTGACAATGTAAGGAGGAGAGAAGGGTAGAAAGTGGAAATTTTTATGCAGGGAGGGAAGCAACAAACTCAAATTTGCATTTGATGTAGATCATTCTGGAAGAATATTTAGATGAAGAAACATTAGAAGGCAGAGAAGACCAGTTAGGATCTCCTACTAGTCCAGTTGAGAAATTCTGAATGATTCTGATAAATCACATAATTCTGAATGAATCTAATGATTCACATTGGGGATGTAGAGGAAGGGATGAATGTGAGAGGGATTTAGGAGATTAAAAAAATAGACTTAACTGGCTAGTTGGAACGATGGTGGGATGGTAAAGCAGGAAGCATTGCTTGTATCCAGACAAAAGTACCTTCATGGGCTTGGGTTGGGTGGTGGCTTCTTACCACTTTATTAGAGATCTCGTGCATGTCCACTACTGCCTCACTTCAGGTGCAGAGCCATGTTTTTAAAGTGCAAAGAAAGGTATAAAACATCTTTGCGGCACATTTTGACAATGGAAGGGAGCTTTATTAAGCTTCTACTAGAGGAAGTTTAGTAGGTCCCTTAAAATAAATTTATAATACCTAGTTTCCTCACTTTTGGTCATATGAGGAATGGCTAGAGGCTCTAAAGATGTATAGACCAGCTGAGGAGAACTCAGAGCAGAGGTGAGAGGACTGAGCAGGGAAGGATTTGACCTCTGGGGGAGGTTCAGTAGAGCAATCTAAGTAACATACTGAGTCCTCAATGTGTTCCAAGCATTTTTTTACTCTATGCCTGGCGTGAAAGAATGAATAAGACACAATCCATGTTTTTCATAGTAGGTGAGGCAAAAAGCAAGTCATATCCATACAGTATAGTAATAGACGTATATGTGTTAGGCCCACTGTTGGCATAACAAAGGTGGCATAGACTCTGTTTTTATGGGACTGAGAAGTTATAATGCAATTGAAGGCTGTCATTTGAGCTTCATCTTGAAAATTCACAAGGCAGAAAGGGCAGGCACAGATTTGTAGAAAACAGCACGTGCACTGGAAGTCCTTGCAGCATGTATCGCAGAGGACACACTGCAAAAAATGAGGCTGACATGTAGATTGGGGCCATGTTACAATGGGGAATGTTCTGTAGGAGAAAATATGGAAATGTGAGAAATGACACAAAGATTTCAAATGTAAAGAAAATCTTTCAGCATATCTGAGCAATGCCAACAGTAAAGTGTAATGAGTTCCCCATCGCAGGTCCTAGGAAGCGTTGTAAGAGCAGATTCTAAGCTTAGATATGGGCTGGAACTAAATCTTTAACATCCCCTCTATGCTTTATTTTTGTGATTCTACTCAATTACATGTTAACTTGTAGAAGTAATGTATTCACTGTGTTTTGAAATTCATATTTTAGCCTCAGGAAAATCTATAAAAGAATTGTATAATGTAAAACTATGTAAATAAAAAAAAAACACATAAGCAACCAGTGATGAAGAAAACTGGAAGATAAGAGCATTAATAAAAACAGGGAGGACTGCTAAACCCTCAGATCACCCAGTCCTCAGACAAAAAAACCCCTAAGGTTTAGAGGCTCTTACCCAGCTCTGCTCTGCTCTATAATTCCTCATTTTAATCATTTGCTCAATCATTTATTTACTAGTTAAATTTCCCCCTGTTCTCTGCCAGTGATCTCATCTCTTACTTTATAATAAAAATAAGTGGATTATCAACAATAATTTCCTCTAGTCCCTGCCTGGAAACTCAGACATTGATTTGGAGTCACACTCAGCTCTTCTTCCTTTGCTCCTGTCATGCTCTACTTTATGCTTCCCTATTTTCCAAGTGCTATTCATTGAACAGATACTACTTGTTATAATGGGAGGGATACAAAATACTTACTTCTATGGCCAAATCCAGCTGTGAAATCATCATAAAAGAAATCTTGTAAGAATTGCAAATTTAATCAATCTTCAGTATAAAAATATAATGGTCAGTAATTTAATGACATAAGCAATTTGAAAGTCAAGTGAATTGCAAGCATTATAATATCTAGAAGAATAACTGAACAAGGAATGGATGACATAACTGTAAGGTTAAAATAGTATAGCGCTTAATATTTTAGTTTTTTTTTTTTTAATTTCAGTCATTTATAATCTTGATTCTTTAAGCACAGAAATAGATTTCTTCATTTGAAGAAGCCGCATTCTTTTCAGGCTACTAACAAATTACTAAAGAAAACATGTACTTTACACATTGCCAAACTGTAAGCACAATGACCTAGTTGCAAGTCTAGCCCTCCAGATTTACCCTTTCTGTCCCATGCCCACACACTATAACCAGAGAAACATTTCTGAAACACAAAATGAATGATATCACTCGAAATCCAAATCTACAGTCCTCAACTTGGTCCCTCAAGATCTGGTTTATGTGTTTCTTGGCCTCATTATTCTCTCCTCTTCCATTTGCATCTTACAGTGTGCCCACAATAAGCAGTTTGCTTCCCTGGATGAGAAGAGTTGTTTTGCATCTCCTGTTCATTCTGCCTAATTTTAAATTTTAACGGCTTTTTCTGGCGACTTTTACTTTTGTATGCTTTGAAACTAAGTTCTAGCATTGACACTGCTGGGAAATTTCCTTCCCCTTCCCTTTCCCAGTTGGGCTAGTCTGTCTCACTTCAGTGCTTATCTTGACACTTCATTTGACATTTTGAATTATATTAATAGTTGTCCCTTTAGCTGTCTGTCATCTCTCTCCCACTCCACCTCATGGCATTGTACTCGGTAGATGAGGAAGCTCCTTCCCATCCATGCTGTCTAGCAGAGTGCCAGAAATGAGGTAGGTGCTAAGTGAAAATTGTTTTTTAATTTAATAGGAGGAATGTTCCTTCTCTTGGGAGACACTAGGTTAGTTTAATGTATTAATTTGGCAGAATATTAAGAATGGTGTGTATTTTGCTAACTTCCCTGATAACCAGAATCATCTCAAAATGTGTGTTTGCTGTCTGATAGCTTTTCTTTTCTTTGGATTGGCCAGTAGAAAATGGTAGCCAAGTTAGTAATCTGCCTTCAGCTACCATGAAGAACACTATGGCTTGCATATTGTGTTGTAACTATGTTCTTGACTTTTATTCCTCCTTTTCCTCCAATGAATGACTATTCATTTTATATTGGATGTTGTCATCAAAGTACAGAACACGTAGCTCTTTGACAAATATTCAGTTCCTTCTTTGTGAAAAAACATTTTAAAAATATAGGTGATCGTGTATAAATTATGTCTTACTCCTACAAAGACAATACTTATCCTTTAATGCTAATATTTATTTTACAAAGTTGAAGTTATTGCAGTACCGCACTGTTTTGATTATTGTAGCTTTGTATACAGTTTTGAAACTGGAGAAACATATGGTTTATCCTGAAGAATGTTCCATGTGCAGTTGAGAAGAATTCTTAGTCTGCCCTTATTGGGTGAAATGTTCTGTAGATTTGTATTGTTGTTAAATTTTGCTTTTCTTTGTGACTTTCTTTCTAGGTATTCATTTGATTATTGAAAATGTGGTATTGGAGTACCTAACTATTATTATTGAGTTGCCTATTTTTCCTTTTAACTCTGTTAGTTTTCATTTTATATTTTGAAGCACTGTTAAATATATTTTTATATACACATACATGTTTATAATTAATTATCTTCTTGGTGGATTGACCTTTTTATCATTTAAAAATGTTGTTTTTCTCTAGTAACAAGTTTTGTATTAAGAATCTCTTTTGTCTGATATTTGTATTATAGCTACTCTATCTCTCTTTGGGTTACTTTTTTATGGGATATCTTCTTTCATACTTTTTCTCTCAACTGAATCTGAAGTGTATCTCTTGTAGTTAGCATGTAGTTTCATCATTTTTTCCCACAATACCAATTTCTACCTTTTAATTAATGTGTTTAAATCATTTGCATTTAATGTAATTACTGATAAGGTAGGATTTACTTCTGCTGTCTTGTAATTTGTTTTCTACATGTCTTACGTCTTTTTTGTACCTGCTGTCTTCTTTTGTGTTAAATACACAGACACACATACACCATTTGTTTTAGTTTTACTAAACCATTTTAATTTCTTTATAGTTTCTTTTTCTACATTTTTGTTTATATTTTTTAGCCTATCCTGAGAATTATAATTTATATCTCAGCTACTTATATCAGTTTTTCAGAATTCAACCAACTTAATTTCAATAGTACACAAAAACTTTGCTATTTTTATAGCTCCATTCGCTTCCTTCACAACTGTCTTATTACTGTCATAGAATGCATCTTTATACTTTGTGTGTCCATCAACACATATTTACAATTATTTATGCAATTATCTTTTAAATCTGATAGAAGGAAGGAGTTACAAACAAAAAATATGTTTACACTATTCTTATATTTACCTGAAGATTTACTAGTCATCTTTATTTTTTTCATATTCAAGTGACCTTTCACTTCCCCTTATAACTTTCTAGTTTTCTCATACAACATGACTGCTATTGATGAATTACCTTAGTGTTTGTTTATCTTGTAATGTCTTAATTTCTCCTTCATTTTTAAAGGATAATTTTGATGGATATAAAATTTTTAGTTAACAGTTTTTTTTAAGTACTTATAATATGGCTTCCCATTGTCTTCTGGTCTCTGTGGTATTTGTTAGAAATCAGCTGTTATAAGGATCTTGCATGTGATAAGTTTTTTCTCTCACTGCTTTCAAGATTCTCTATTTGTCTTTTTCTTTCAGTGGTTTGACAATGATATGTCTTACGTGTAGGTCTCTGATTTTATCCTTTCTGGAGATTGTTGAGCTTCTTAAATTTTCAGCAATTGTGTCTCCAAATATTCTTTCTACTCCTTTCTCTCCTTTCCTTCTGGGTATCTCAATCTTCATATGTTCAGACATTTGATGCATATGTTCACAAGTCTCTGGTGCTCCGTTTTCTTCATTTTTTTTTTCTCTTCCTCAGACTGGATAATGTCAGTTCATCCGTCTTCAAGTATTTGATTTTTTTTCTTCAGCCTAATTATATCTGCTGATAAGCCATTTTAATGAATTGTTTTTATTTCAGTTATTGAACTTTGCAACTCAGGAATTTCTTTTGGTTCTTTTTGTTTTCTATATTTATATTAATAGTCTCTATTTTTTGGTGAGGCACTGTTTTTATGCTTTTCTTTAGTTTTTTAGAAAGGGTATCTTTTAGTTCTTAGACTGTACAGCTGTTCCACAATATATGTACAGGTTTGGTTCCTGTACCCCCTGCCCTTCCTAAATGCGTGCATACTCAAGTCTGACAGTTGGCCTTGCGGAATCCACATATTTGAAAAGCTTGCCCTTGGTATATGCAGTGTGTTTGCATCCCAGAAATACTGTATCTTCAATTTGCATTTGGTTGAAAAAATCTGCATCTATGTCTACCCACACAGTTCAAATCTATGTTGTTCAAGGTTCAACTGTATTTCAAACAACTGACTTAAAGTCTTTGTCTAGTAAGTCCAGTGTCTCATTTTCCTGAGGGACAGTTTTTATTGACTTTTTTTTTTTTTTTTATGTAAAGGGACCATGCTTTCATGTTTTTTTTCATGTCTTAATTTTTTGTTTAAAACTGGACATTTAATAGGATGTTTCAACTCTAGAAATCAAATTCTTCCAGGGTTTATTTGTTTTTGTTATTTGTTTAGTGCAGGGGTCCTCAAACTTCTTAAACAGGGGGCCAGTTCACTGTCCCTCAGACCATTGGAGGGCCAGAGTATAGTATAATGAAAACTATGAAGAAATTTCTATGCACACTGCACATATCTTATTTTGAAGTAAAAAACAAACGGGCAAAAAGACCTGCATGTGGCCCATGGGCCGTAGTTTGAGGACGCCTGATTTAGTGACTTTCCCGCACTAATTTTATAAAGTCTGTATTACTCTCTTTTGCCCCTGAAGTCTCATCTGTGTTAGTTAGTAGTCAGCTAGTGATTGGACAGATTTCTGTAAATGCCTGTAAACTGCCTAATCTTTGCCAAGGGCTTCACACTCAGCCAGTTAATTTACAACTAATCAGTCTTAGCCTTTCACTTCCTGCATGTGCTACACCTCAGGGTCAGCCAGAAGAGATAGCCCAGGACCTTCCAAGGTCTTTCCTGGGCATGAGTGTGGCATTATTCATGCCCTTTTAGATTGCCGGGGATATTCCAGAGCTTTTCTCAATCTATATCGATATCTCATTGCTCACTTTTCCTTTGAAGCTTTTTAATTAGCCTATTGTTTGCCCAGTTTTTCTCCAACACATCAGGCAGCAAAAATCTCAAACAATTGCCTCAAATTATTTTCTTCAGATACCCCCAGGAAAAAGGGATTTTTGCATGAGGGAAGGTCTAGTCAGGTCAAACAAAGGCAATTCTCTGAGAATGGAGTTTTGAAAGAGCTCCATTCTGTTCTGCCCCCTTCTATGGCCTCCAGACTCCTGGTGTTTGTGGCTATCAGTTTTCAATGCTCCTGCCAAAATTGGGAGTGGGCCACAGGAATAGCACAAATTAAAACAGCACAAACCTCACTATTTTTAACCAGGATTTAGCCAATGAAAAAAATGCTCCTTAGATCTCTGCAATCCTCTGGTTAATTTCTAGTGTTCTGAAAATGTTGATTCTGACATGTTTTTTGCCAATTTCTCTGCTTTTATAGAAGGAATGTTTGGAAGTTCTTATATCACCATTTTCACTGAAGTCACTCCTATATTTTTCTTTGCACTATAATTAGTCATATAGTTAAATGCTAGCTGAATTAATAGAAATTCACTAATAGCAGAATGTGTCTTTCTTTCCAGAAACTTCTCTGAATGTTTTTGTACTTCTCTTATTATATTTTAGGACTATGATGATGGATATGGCACTGCTTATGATGAACAGAGTTACGATTCCTATGATAACAGCTATAGCACTCCAGCCCAAAGGTAAGATTTAGTCTTTATTACCAGCTCCCACAACAGATACTGTGTCCTTCCATATTCATGTGTTCTAGGAGAAGCATGATAATCAGCTAGTGAGGATAATTTGGCTTGCTCTGTTTTGTTTGTCATTTGTTTTAATTGGAGACGCACTGTATGCTCCACCAAATAACATGTATTACCACACCCAGGTTTACTGTAATGTTAAACAAATCAGGCTTCGGGGAAAAAAACCCTGAAATTTTATGCTAAAAATTTGACTTACGTGTTCAATATATTTTCAAGCAGAACAGTAGCCTCAAAGTGTGTGACTATTCAGTCTCAAGGCCAAAAATTACATTGGAAATGTGTAAATATTCTACATTGTCAGTGCTTCGAGAAGAAAGTGTCAAAAGTTTTGTTTCCTACTTCTAGAACATTTCAATTTCTTAGCAGCATTGCTCCTGTTTCTAATAACTTCAAATTCTCACTTGTGAATAATAAGTTAGTTCCAGTTCATTTTCCAAAGAAGTATTTACCCAGAAATAATTGTTATCAGAGGCAAAAAACAGAGCTTTATAGTTAACTTCTTCTGATAATATACCTTGATGTTCACTGATACTTAAAATCAGTATTTATTCTGTTGAGAATGTTTTCCTTTGATGCCTAGAAACCTTTTGTTTTTTGTTCAAAATTCTAAGGGGAAGACAAAGATAGACACACACCAAATTATTGGCTTTGGAGTAATTATGAAGCATAAATCAATATGGACTATGTAGTTATTTTGATAAAGCTAAATTCACTTTTGAACTCATGTGGTGCCAGTCAAGCTTTGAACACATAGGTTCTCTTATTTGTTCACTGTAGTATTGAGGTGGACATGGATATAAAAAACTTCATTTTTGCTCATGCCAGGTTATTACCTTATATAACTTATAACACTTAAGTAGCCTTCAAACTTTGGCTCTCAACAGGTCATTTATAGTGGAAGCCTTATGCATCATGTTTGTGTCCCTTGAGTGTGTTGGGAGTAGATGAGCTTCTAATATGTATTGAGCCCCGTGACTGGCACATTGTGAATGCTAGACAGGACTTCCCAGCAACTTAATGAAGTATGTGGTGCTATTCCCATTGTATAAATAAAGAAAAGGAGCATAAAATTAACTAATTTGCCAGAAATCACACAGTAAGTAGAAAGATGAAATTCTGATTCAGATATTCAAACTCAAAGATTTGTACTCTTTATAAATAAGTCCTTCTCATAGTTTGTTTAAAGACATACATATCCACAGATATTTCAATTTGCAGTCTAAACGTCCTAGCAAAGCAAGTCTCCCACCCCCACAACATTTGCTGAGTGCATACTATATATTTCTGGCAGTTTCTTTAAGTTCTGTAAGGCCCGCAGTCTAGATCGTATGAACACATCACTCCTGACAACAGTCCTATGAGGCAGGTGGTATTACTGTAGAAGAGGAGACTGAATAGCCATGAGATTCTGGCACTTGCTATGACTACACAATTGATAAGTGGCAACTCAAGTGTGTGACTGCCAAGTTCTTCACCCTGGTACATTAGGACTAGTGTCTCATTACACATTTCTGTTAGTTCTGTCCCCATATCTATTATAATACAGTCATGGGCTGCTTAAATTGGATATGTTCTAAAAAGAAATGCATCCTTAGGCAATTTCATTATTGCATAAACATCACAGAGTGTACTTTACACAAACCTAGATGGTATAGCCTCTTGCTCCTAGGCTACATACCTATGCAGCATGTTAATATATTGAATATGGTAGGCATTTGTTACCCAATAGTAAGTATTTATGTATCTAAAGATATCTAAGTACAGAAAAAGCACAGTAAAAATATGTTATGAAAGCTAAAAAATGGTACATTTACCATGAACGGAGCTTGCAGGACTGGAAGTTGCTCTGGGTGAGTCAGTAAGTGAACATGAAGGCCTAGGACATTACTGTACACTACTATAGGCTTTATAAACCCTGTACACTTAGGCTACACTAAATTTATTTTTAAAATGGATTTCTTTCTTTAATAATAAATTACCCGTAGCTATTGTAACTTTTTTACTTTATAAACTTTTAGAATTTTTTAACTTTTTGACTCTTTTGTAATAACAGCTTAAATTGCAAATATATTATGTAGCTGTACAGAAATATTTTCTTCCTTGTATTCTTATTCTTTCTATAAGCTTTTTTCTATTTTTTTACTTTGTAAACTATTTTGTTAAAAACTAAGACACAAACACATATGTAGCCTAGACATAGGATCAGGATCATCAAAATGCCACTAGATGATAGGAATTTTTCAGCTCCATTATGATCTTATAGAACATCCATTGTAGATGTTGTTCCTTGTTAACCAAAACACAGTTATGCAGGCCATGACTGTTCAGTGTGTTGGACTTTCAGATGCAGGTGTATTTTATTGTTTGAACTGTATGCACAGTATAGTGATGTTTACAGTTTGATTGATTCTGTGGGGGAAAAAAAAAGAAGGGACCTAATTTTTATTGAGTGCCTACTGTGTTTCAAATACTATGCTAGTGCTTTTTATATTTGATTTCAGTAGATATTCATGGGCATCAGCCTAATCCTATGCAATAAATATAATTACCTCCAGTTAGTAGATGTAGAAACTGAGAGGTAGCTTTTTAATGAAGAGTATATGCAATATAGGATTATAGTTCAAATAATCTTTTATTTTTTTGATATTTGATATGAAGAACAAAATTTAAAGCATTTACTCTGTTAAATACTATGACCTATTAAGAAGAGAGATAACACAGTGTAACCCCTGATAAACTGATAGCAAACAAGAGGGAGCCCACATTTATTTATAGCCTACTCTAAATCAGATATGGAATTTAATCCATTACTTACGTGTCTTATTTAATCTAAATGACAACAGCAAGAATTAATATATGTGATCAAACTGAAGTTCAAAGAAGTAATGACTAATCCTGAATGTAAATTTATAAAGCATATTAATATGATTGGTAGCAGGTATTCATTTCTATGGTCATTTATTAGAATAGTCAGTATTTATTGAATGTCCATATTTTGCTAGGCATTGTTCTTGATGCTTGAGATACAAAAATTATTAAGACAGAGACCATGTCCTTGAAAAGCTCGCCACAAAAATTATTAAGACAGAGACCATGTCCTTGAAAAGCTCGCCATCTAGAAGGAAACAAATAATAAATATTTAAATGCAATGCAATATGGTAATCATGTGAGAGGTCTGAGGAGAAATTCATTGTTTTTGTAAGATAACAGTGCTAAATTCTGGTTCAGAATACTGGGGACATTTTCCTGAAAAAGTGAAAGATAAATAGCAGTCACCAGGTGACAAACAGGGAAGGGCATTTCACAAAGCAAGTCTAACAGGGCACAGAGGCATGAAACATAAGTTTTGTGTAGCAACTACACTACTTTTCTAGGGCTAGAATGTGTGCTGCACAGGAGCTTGTGGGGAGAGAGATGAGCCGCAGCAGGAGCGACGGCATATTTCCCACTCAAGGGGCTGAGGCTTGTACTGGAGACAGTAATAGGGAGCCATTGAAGAGTTACCTGCAAGGGAATGTGTTTAGCCTTGAATTAGAGATATTGATTAGATGAGAGTGTAGAGCCTGGATTGGCAGGTGGTGAGCCTAGAGGCAGAGACCAGTCAAGAGGCCAGTATATTATAAATTATAAGCCCTATAAATATCAGGAAAGACTCACTAAAAGAAACATCTTATATGACCACCATTCTACCTTCTTTGAGGTAATCTTTTCCATGCTACCAACTTGTCTTACCTAGCGGAGTACAGAGAATTGTGTGAGAATTACTTATATTAGCAAATGCAGAAGCCACTGTGTGTTAGGTACTCTGGATGTTCATTTTTAATCCTTATAACATGTGAATTAAACATCTGTCTCTTTTAAAGAAGAAAACTGTGATTCCCAAAAATTAGGTAACTTGCTTCAGACCATACAAGTTATAAGCAAAGGAGCCAAGCTTTGAACCTCAGTCTGTGTGACTGTAAGCTTGTGTTTTTTCTACTTCAGCACTCTCAAACTTAACTAAATGACGGCTTTACTATAAATTGAAATGAAGCAGCTGAATCATGGACTAGGGTGAAATGCTTTTATACACTGTATTAGTTTGCTAGGGCTGCCATAACAAAATACTACAATCTGGGTGACTTACAGAAATTCATTTTCTCATGGTTCTGGAGGCTGGAGGTCCAAGATCAAGGTGGGTTATGTTTCTCTTGAGGCCTCTCTCCTTGGCTTGCAGGTGGCTGCTTTCTCACTGGTCCTCTCTTGCTCCTTTCCTCTGTGCATATGCATCCCTGGTGTCTCTTTGTATATCCAAATTTTCTCTTGTAATAAGGACACCAGTCAGATTGGATTAGAACCCACCCTAAGGACCTTATTTCAGCATAAACTGCCTCTTTAAAGGCACCACTGTCTTCAAATATAGTCACAATCCAAGATACCGGGGTAAGGGCTTCAAGATTTGAATTAGAAAGGGGCAGGGTACACAGTATAGCCTATAACATGCACATATTATAACATTGATTTAAGCACAGCACTATATGTCTCAGAATTAGGAACTTAGTATAAACCAGTTAGGATAGCAAAATTATGGACCATTCCCAGGATCAAATAATTAATAAGGAAATCATTGTCACTTTCATTGTGGTGTTTACTGTGTGTTTGACATTATTTCATGGACTTGACATAAGTTATTTCTCTCCTCTTATCATCCCCTGTGATATTGCTAAATTCAAGTCTAAACATTCCCTTGCAAACAGATTCAAAGAGGTTAAATTGCTTATCCAAACTCACAAGGCCACGCAGTGGTACAAATAAATCCACCTTGCCCCCAAAGCATTCTCTTTATACTCTGCCCCATTGCCTTTTACCTCTCCTTTTGTTGTGGTTTTGTCTAAGCAAATTACTTGCTGGGACTAATTCCTATTTGTATTTCCCATATATAGCATTAAAAAATCTAATACTTTGTGATGCTTTCGGATCTCCTAGGAATATATTGACTGCCACTGCTCTCCAGGAGCACACAGTCTTCACTCTCACCAGTAGCTAATAACATGTAACACTTAGTGTCTGTAGTCTAAAATGTCTCGACTTTGACACTTCAGGTTCTATAAAATCCATTTCATATTTAAATCATTCTCACAATTCAAAATTTGAAAGTACATTCTATGCTATAGCTATAGTTTAGTATTACTGTGGAGTTCTTTTCTTGGTCTCCTCTGAGAGTACAAAGCTGCTCTGAACATCTTCATGTCCTGGTGTAGGGGACAGCACTGAGCCAGAGAGTGAAGCTCACTGTCCACTGTGGTAGCCACAGCACGTGTAGCTGTGGAACACTTGACATGTGGCTAGTCCAAAGTGGAATGTGCTAAAAGTGTAAAACACCACATTCCAGAGGCTTTGTTTAAAAGAAAGAATGTCAAACAAATATATTGTTAAAATTAATTTCACCTGTTTCTGTTTACTTTTTTAAAATGTAATGTACTAAGAAGCTTTGAATTACAAATGTGGCTCTCATTTTATTTCTCTTAGTGCTGAGGTAAATGATTCTGGCTTTGTTTGTCTCTGTCATTACAACATAGTGTAGTGGTCTCCAGATTAGGGCACACACTCAGGAGTAAGCAAGACAATTAAGTAGATACAGAAAGATAATTAGAGAGCATCAACTCTTGTTCATACTTTTTAAATTTGTATTTTAATGTTTTGTAGTTTAAAATATAACTTTGTAATATTATAATACACATAAGTACATAGTTACAAGTTAAAAAAATGTTTTTGTTTCTGATGCAGTTGTATTATCAAAAACATTCCCAAGACTCATGCTACCTTGGTTAAGAGTGACAGACCTGGGGTCAGAACCCACTTTAACATTGCCTGGCTTTGTGATTTGGGGCAAGTTATTGAACCTCTCTAAGGCTCAGTTTATCAAATATGTAACTATTAATTTCAACTTCAGAGCAGCAGTCCCCAACGTTGTTGGCACCAGGGACCTGTTTCATGGAAGACAGCTTCTCCCCGGGAGGTAGAGGGGAGGTAGAGGAGAGGTGGGGAGGAGGCAGAGCTCAGACTGTGATGAGAGAGATGGGGGGTAGCTGTAAATACAGATGAAGCTTTGCTGTTCACTCACTTCCTGCTCTATCCCCCTCCCCTAAGTAGTTGGGGAGGGTGAAGATCCCTAACAGGCCCCTGCAGTTAGGGACACTGCTTTAGAGGCAGCAGGTAGTCTCTCTAAACTGTGTGGAGGGTGATAACATCACCAATGCCATTCTTTCTGCCAGAGGAGGAGGTGAGATACTTATATAAAGAAGGTAGCACATGTGGACCGCTGAGTCAACCCTAGTCCCCGCCTTCCTTCTGCAGCTCTAAACTGCTGCTTATTTCACACAAGGATGGCTGCGAAGTGCAGGTACTGGTAAATCTGGAAGGACTGTGCAAGCGAATGTTTTCTAATGAGAGGGGTACCTGACAAAGGGTTTGTCCCCACCTGGAAGGTTAGTACCGATGCACTGCACACTGGGAGTGAGTGGGGCGAATAGCAAGCAGCCCACTTGAACCGAGAATAGAACAAGGCACCAGGGTGGTGTGGTGCCCTCTTTGAAACTTCTTTAATCCTAATCGTTTTGACACTGTTTTGTTGCAGAAACAAGTTTCTCCCAGGAGGTTTTACAAATTAGGAATTTTTTCTCCCAACTTTCAAATGCTTTGTATTAAAATTAAGGTACAAATGAGAATCCCTGTAGAGTGATAGAAAATTCAGTGTAGTTCAGCTACATTTCCCCATTGATTTTATACTGACCTTGATAACGCTAGTATTGTAGTGCAAAACAAAAACATTGTTTATCTAATTCTCACATTTAATGAGTAACAAGATGTTAACACAATTACTGTGAAGAGAAGTATAAACTATTCTTTATAATATTGGAATTGTTCTAATACATATTGGCTCAAAATAGTCATTGATTACTTCCTGTGGATACCCAGCTTCTGAATAGCTATTATAGTCTAATGAATAAAAAAGAACAGGTACTAAATGGCTTCAGCCCTCAGGGCCCTGCCTCTGACATGACTTGAGCCTTCACAGATACCTATAGTTTTGATTCCTGAAAACGAAAACCTTTTGTAAATGTATTCATTTTATTCTAAATCAAGTGGAATTAGTTTACATATGATATCTTATTTATAATCCTAATAACAGTTATATATTTTTAGTCTGTGTTTTTTAATACTTATAAATTCCCCCAAAGAACTCTTTGACTCCTGTAGTGATCATAAAATAAGTGGTACAAAAAGGGATCCAAAAAAGTGCTAATGACCCCCTGAAGGTATATGGATGACTGCACAGTAGAAATATGTAGCTTCTGGATGTGTTTATTGATGATCTGCTGATTTCCCAAACACTCTGTGATTTAGCCTATACTTTCAAGTACATATTTCATTTCATCCCCCGAAATTTCTATGATTTTCCTGAAAATACTTTTAAATTCCTGAAAAAGGAATTAAAAATAACAACTGTCACTTTTAGAGAATCCAGGAAGTCTGGCACCCAACTCAGTATATCCTTTATGTATATTATCTCCCACTCTCATAATGAATGACCCTACATGGTATGGTTTTCCATATAAGGAACTGAGAATTGAGATGTTTAGCAACTTTCCCAAGAACACAAAACTGAAAAGTATTGGAGCCTAGGTTTTTGCCTGATTCTAAAAATCATTATCCAGCTAAGAGAATTTTTTTTTTAATTAGAAAATCATTGACTTGTTTTGCAACAAAACAACACCTAAGCCCCTTTATGCCGATATACAGAGTGATGAAAGCTCTTAGAAACTGTGAGTCCTCTTGGTGTATTTTCAAATGTCACATCCAAGAAAAGCAGTGAGATAGAAATTAATGTCGCCATGTTTATTGTTGTTTCTACCAGCAGTTTTAGCATTATGTGTCCAATAATGTCCTCTCAAGAACTGACCCGTGTAGGTCTAGAAATAATTTGGGATTTTCACTTTGGAAATGATGGCCTGTTGTTTAACTTAAGATGTAGCCATTTAAACATCAGTAAAAGTGTCTTTTGGAAAATAGTGCTTTGTTGTATCAGGATCAGCTATTTTAGACTTTTAAAAGTAATAATGATTTGGTCTAGATTAAGAAGTTTGCTAACTATGCCTTGTAAAATTTTTGACAAGTGTTCTTTTACGTAGATGACCCTTTGGTTTTTTGGCTAATTGCTACACAACTGCTAAAGGAACCTCTTAGCACAAACTGAGCATTGTCAATGGAAAAAAGTCAAACTCTGTAAAGTAACTTAAAGAGGTTTATTCTGAGCCAGATTTGAGGACCATGGCCCAGAGCCACACCCAAGAAGCCTTGAGCAAGTGGACTTGCTGTAGTTGGATTACAGTTTGGTTTTATATGTTTCAGAGAGATAGGAGTTACATGTAAAGTCATAAATCAGTGCATGGAATGTGTACCTTGGTTTGGCCTGAAAAGGTGGGACATCTCAAAGTGGGGAGCTTGTAAGTTATAGGTGGATGTAAAGACTCTTTGATTTGTAATTGGTTAAGTAAATGAATATTTTAAGTTAAGGGAGTCAGAGACAGGCCACTGGCCATATACCTAGACTCAGTGATTTGTTATGTAAATTGAGGACCTACAGGTTTGTCTTGCATAGCCTTAGGCTTGTTAATGGGTTACAAAGGAAATCTGCAAGGAGGAAGGGGGCATGATGAGGCATGTCTGACCTCTCTTCTCATGGCCACCAACTCAGTTTTAGGGTATATCCTTAGCCAAGAGTAGGTCCATTCAGTCAGCTGGAGGGAGAGCTTTGGATTATTGGTTGATAGAATTATAAACTATCAAAAAACAAATACTATCACAGAACTGTGTAGACATTGATATAAAGCAAAGATACCAACCCAAATTATACTATAGACCTGTAAATAACATAATTATCAGTCAAGGACCCTGTGATAAGAAGAAAAATAGGAGGGAGAGTAATAGTAAAAAGTGAAGCTACAACTCTATTAATGAAAAGAATTATTCAGCAGTGCTTGTTGAAGCACAGAAAAAAAGACTTGAATCAGGACCATCCAGTAGGTATAGGGAACATGGCACTGGAACTTTGCAGTAGGGGAGAGAAATTGGGCTCAACTGCAAATACTACATGGGCAAGCAGGAGTTAACAGACAGGGAGCAGAGCAGGGTCAGTGGGTGGAAAACTCCTGAGAAGAAACATCTAGGGAGATAGTGAGGATCTTGGCTACACTGACCAAGCAGGATGCTTGCTGAAGACAGTCCATGGTGATCAGACATCCCCTGGGTGTGGTGGAAGATGAGGAACTTTTTCAGGTATCATAGGTTGTCAGGTTCTTGCTAAACTGACTTAGCAAGGTTCTTTGTTAAAACTGTATTTTACAAGATATGGAGGGGCCTAGGAGAAGGTTTAGGAGCCTGACTAAAGTTTAGCCAAACACAGAATCTTTATCAATCCTGGCACAGAAAAGGGAAGGAACAACACAAGACTAAAGTGTTAATAACATGTATAAATATTGCTACTGCTAATTATTATGTGTTGGCCACCTACTATAGTGTATCAATCACATTCAGAATGATGTGTGTCCTTAAAATTCAGATCCCCTTTGATCTTAATTTTAACCTGAAAAGGTAAATGTCATCATCCTCATTCTATTCTTTAGAAAACTGAGACTCAGAGAAAGGTTAAATTAAGTAGCCTGAGTTACACACTTAGTGGCACTATTGATTTCAAAGTCCATTTTCTTTCCATTATACTAGTGTTTTTTCAAGAGTAGTACACATATTGATGCCCCACAATGGGATTTCAGATGGTACATGGGCAGACTTTTTGAAATTTTTTGATGATTAGATTGTAAAGTTATTGGAAAAGTATGATCAGCATATCAAGCCCATTATTTTATGATTATTGAAATAATTCAATTATAAATTTATTTAAATTCAAAGAAAGTCTCAATATAGAGTAACATTAATTCACTAGTAGGATAGGCGTAGACATGGATGACAGACATCCTGAGAGTGGTACATGAATGGCAGAGGTTTGGCAGCACTACAGCATTTGTGTCACCAGTTAATAGACCAGCTATAATGTAGCACTGCTTAAATTGAAAGATTGATCAACTGAATCTGAGAACCACAATTGGGCTTCTTGCTGAGTTACAGTGTCCTTCTACTAAACTGGATACCTCAATTGTATTGAAAATAACCTAAGAAGTTTGTAGCTTCTTCAGGAATTTCCTTAGAATTAAACTAATAAAAAAAGAAAGAAAAAATTTTTTCAGGCCCATCAATTTAACAAACTTAGAAGGAACCAAATATGTATTGAGTACTTAACAAGTGTTAGTTGCTATGTTAGGTGCTCTCATGCCTACCTTTTCATTTAATTCCCAAGAATTTGTATAAGATTGTCAGTCTTTAATTTTACAAATAAGGAAACTGATGTTCAGAGAATTTGAGCTTGATCAAAGTCACAGAGCTAATTAGTAACAGTTAGTCCTCATACCCAGTTCTCTTCAAGATCAAGCTTGTGTTCTTTTGCTTAATTTGAAGGCAACTAGGAAATAAAATATGTTCCTATAAATGTAGAGAAGACCAGAACTCCTATACTCACCATGTGGAATCTTCATGCATGATCTCCACAAGAGTAAAGAAACACAGTAGCAGGGCATAGGCATGCTAGTGGTAATAAATCAATTGCCACTGTCAGTTCACTCTTTAATGTTCTTGAGAATACATGAGATTTATCACTGAGGAATTGTAGAATAATGGTAGTAAATGAAAACAAAGTCCACCAGGGAGATGTACTACATCATTTGGATTTAGCACTGCCATCTGCTTAATAGCGTTGAGAAGACTACAGCAGTACTTATGATCAGCCATTCATAGCAGTGACAGATGCTGCGGAGAGTGAGCTTACCAGGGAAGGAGGTTTGTTACTAAAATGTAGATTATGTGACAGGGTTTCTAAAAAGTGGATATGTTGGTAATCAAACCCTAATTTTAAATTTTCACTGTAGAACTTTAAGGTCCCTAAGATAAAGACCCACTCAGTAAATTTCCCCATGTTTTCTTTCCCCAAGTTTCATATTAATACATTCTTAAAATGTATTTTTATTGACTTTTAAAAGAATTGTCCTTAAAAATCTTGCATGTATAGTCTATTTTTGTTCAAAGAGAACAATAAAACTTCTGACAATGTAATTTTTGACTCTTAATATTAGGTGGCATGATTTAGTAAAAAAAAAAAAGACAGTGGCTTTAAGTCTGCACAAACCTGGAGTTGAATCCCAGCTCCATTTCCTTAGCTGTATGATTTTGACCATGTTACGTGAGTTTTTTCTCATCTATAAAATGATGACAGTAATATTTGACTTATAATATTATGATTAAATGAGATAGCAGGTATAGTGTTCGTAGCAGTCGTTCAATAAATTTACTGTAGTAGCATGTAATGGGTGCCACACACTGTTCGAAGCAATTTACATACATGTAAAGGTAGATACTATTATTTTGCCATTTTTTTATAGATGAAGAAATTGAGGCTCAGATTATGAAACTTCCCTAAGTTCATGGAGAGTAATTACTGGAGCTGGCAAACAAAGCTAGGCAGTCTAAGCATGCTGCTATACTACTCCTCTACATACTATTGTTGTTATTATTGTTATTATTTAATTATTACATCTAGAAACTGTTACAGTCTTTTCTGAGGAAGTCTCCAGATAATAAAATTCCAACAAATAAGCAATCTGAATAAAATTATGCATGCCATTTTGATGCCCCATTTTTTAAATATAAAGTTGTTAAAGGCTCATTTAGTTTAGATTTAGTCCTAAAATGTGTTAGAAGCATAGATTAACAACAATAACAAAAAGCATATGCTTGAGGTCAAAGCTTGAAGTTACCTGACTAAGGTTTATTTATAATAGAGAATGTCAGTGCTTGAATTTCTCAGAACTTATTTAAACCACATTTATTGGACTCATTACCTTAAAAATGGAAATAATGTAGACATACAGATTGTATTTTCTCTTGTATTTGTTAATGAAGGGATATGTTCCTTTTGGAATGTAATTTACAAGTATGCATTGAAAGCCTTAAAAGTCTTTGTAACCTATGGCCTAATATTTTTACAATTAGTACCTGAACTTAGTAGTACAACAGTGACTGTTTGACAGTGTGAATATATTTAAGAGCTCTTTAAAAAGAATAAGTGGTTTCTGGCAGAGTCCAAGGAAAGAGAGGGGTAGATGATGAATCAAGTTTCTCACTTTACCTGTTGGGTGGATCATGATATAATTAATTAAAATGGGTAATAAGATTTAGGGAAAAGTTAATAAGTTTGTTTGGGAAATGTAGAATTCCAGGTGTCCACAGAATTTGAACAGTTACATTAAATAATTGACATAGAAATATTTTATGTTGTAATAAGTCTTTATACAAATGGTAACTATTATTCTACCCCAATTTTTTTCAGTAATTACAAAATGTACTATTATGGTTAGATTTTTACCCCAGTTTTCTAGGTAACTGAATTGTACTTTTATTTTTGGTATTCTTTTTTATTAGTGTCCTAAAATGTATGTACCCAATATTTTTACATGCTTAATCGTCCTACCAGAAATTAGGGGTAGATTGATCAATCCCACGAGTATATTAAACAAGAGAGAGTGAAAATATTATACACTTAAGAGTCAGACCTGACCTTTCCAATTAGAGCCATGTATGTATGTAATCTTTGACTAACTCTCAATTTCCTCGTCTGCTATAATAGCACCTAACTCATAGGATAGATGTAAAAAGTGACAATATACTTAAGCAGTTTAGGATAGAGACTAACATATAGCACTCAAAATTTTTTAACTGTACTGTATTTTATTTAGTTTTCATTGCTAGGCATTTCACTGGTGCTCATTAAGTACTAGTGACTATGGTGGGATGATTGTAGGTATTGTCACCATTGCCATGTGATAGATTGCCTCCAG
This sequence comes from Microcebus murinus, assembly GCF_040939455.1. NCBI lineage: Eukaryota > Metazoa > Chordata > Mammalia > Primates > Cheirogaleidae > Microcebus > Microcebus murinus. Next base: position 32,630,407 of record NC_134110.1, on the reverse strand, counting down.
ATCACTTCATGGCTGATCATTTTCTATACGAAATATCACCAGCCTAACTGGAAGCACACTACAAGTTTAAATGGAATAATTGTTTTTATTTTTTGTTGGTTGCTTCTTACTCTGATGCTTTTCTTTAGTTTTCTTTAAAGGACCAAAATGTAGACATATACATGGGAAAGTAGAGGAATTAATCATCAAAACTTACATGCATTCCCTAAATCTACTGTTTATAAGGATTGCTGTGCCACATACCACAGGAAAATGAGTTTATGTTGTTTATAAGTTTACAAAATATAAGTTTACATAATCCATTTGCAATATGTTTTAACTGATTAATACTATAAAAAGTATTGGATATACTCTAAGATGTTCCTAAATTTTAGAGACATTGAAAGTAAAAAATATGTATAGGTATATAGCCTGATAAGACATTTTAGGTATAGAAAAAAAACTATGCATATCATCTTGGCCAAAGTAATATAAATACACAAACAGCATGTGCAGTGGTCTTGTGAAGGACTGACCTGGTGTGCGCTGGTAGTCAGGAGTCCTTCAGTGAGGCTACAGCCTAGAATGCCTGGGAAGGAGGGTGCACACAATGTCTAGAGAAGATGGGTAGAGGCCATTTTGTAATGCACCTGAACACCAGGTTCAGGAGTTTCAAACCTTGTTTTGCTCCTTCTAAGTTAAAGTGCTCTGCATACCCATCACTACCAAGGGGGTCCAGGCTAGTGCCCTCCGGCTCCTGGAGCCACTTCAGCCTGCCTGCCCCTGCCACTTGCCTCTCTCTACTCCTGAGCTCCTTACTGTCTTTGCTCTGCTCTGCAGCCAGAGTGATGTTTTCCCATGTGATTCTATGCTCTCATAATAGCGAGCAGTTTTCCTTGACAACTGCAATTTTATATTGAAGCAATTCTTTAATCAATGTCTCTTTTCTTTTTTAAATCTGTTCGGTCGTATCTCCCAGTGCCTAGCACAGTACCGAAACATACAGAGTGCTCGATAAATATTTATTGAATAAATGTTAAGAGGTAGAATTTTGTTATACATCAGTAATTTTAAAACAAAGTAGGTATTCTTATCACAATTTCTTAACATTGATTTCAAATGCAATGCTATGGGTAGTGTAGTTAAAATTATTTTAATTCTGCGTATTTGAAGAAGTGAGTCTGTATAATTTGATATGCAAATTGATGCAAGTCAATGTGCTGCCAGATTCCCCACAAACAATGAAAACCATTTGCTAGTCTAACATTCTGTCTAAGGAAAATGCTGACAATCCCATAAAAAATCATGAGGCTTTCTTCCAGACTTAATTATTTCACGTATGTAAATATTGCAGATCACAATCAATGTTTTCTTAAAAAGTAATAGATATGACTTTGAAATACAAATATCAAGTGTATTTATCAGAAATCTCCTTGAAAAGATACCTCAATAGAGCAGATGGAAGGACTAGCTGGCTGCAAAAACAAATGCAAGATTAACAAATGATCCAAAGAAATACTATAAACTGGCTCATAAAATGTTGATAGACCATTTCTAATGTTATTGGAAGAGCCAAAGAATCCAATACCAAAAGATTATATGCCTTGGCACCCAATGTAGTTGGACTTGGGAATCAGAAATAGAAGTAGAAATAAATAGGCTTAATGAACCCAAACCTGATCTTGTTCTCCCCCCACAGAGAGAACTTATCAGTACATATTTCATTCTCACTCACCTTCCCAGCCTCCTGCTTGCTTGGGAACTAATCCTGACCTCTTTGCCACTGCCACAGTCTGTGGTGACAGTTCTCCTTAGGACATTTTCCCATTACGTCAACCTGTTCTATCAAATTCTAATAGATAGCTTCAATACTACATACAAAGAATTCTCATTAAAATTACTCATGATGTCTAGTGACGGTATATGTAATTGAGAGTATATTTTAAATCATCCTTTGCCAGGAAAACAAGTTATAAAAAATTTTTCACAGATATAGAAAAAATAATTTTACGCTTCGTATAGAACCAGAGAAGACCCTGTATAGCAAAATCAATCCTAGGCAATAAAAACAAAATAGGAGGTATCAATTTACCAGATTTCAAACTATACTACAAGGCTATAGCAATTAAAACAGCTTGATACTGGCACAAGAACAGGGACATTGACCAGTGGAATAGAACAGCGAATCCAGATATAAAACCATCCTCATATAGCCAACTAATCTTTGACAAAGCAGACAAAAACATACACTGGGGAAAAGAATCCTTATTCAATAAATGGTGCCGGGAAAACTGGATAACCACATGTAGAAGACTGAAACAGGACCCACACCTTTCACCTCTCACAAAAATCAACTCATGCTGGGTAACAGACTTGAACATTAGGTGTGAAACTATTAGAATCCTAGAGGAAAACGTTAGAAATACTCTTCTAGACATTGGCCTAGGCAAAGAATTTATGAAGAAGACCCCAAAGGTAATCACAGCATCAACAAAAATAAACAAATGGGACCTGATCAAATTAAAAAGCTTCTGCACAGACAAAGAAACTGTCAAGAGAGCAGACAGACAACCCACAGAATGGGAGAAAATTTTTGCAAGCTACACATCTGATAAAGGGCTGATAACTAGAATTTATTTAGAACTCAGGTAAATCAGCAAGAAAAAATCAAACAACCCTATCAAAAAGTGGGCAAAGGACATGAACAGAAATTTTTCAAACGAAGACAGAATAAAGGCCAACAAACATGAAAAAATGCTCAACATCTCTAATCATCAGGGAAATGCAAATCAAAACCATAATGAGATATCACTTATCTCCAGTAAGAATGGCCTTTATCAAAAAGTCCCCAAACAATAAATGTTGGCGTGGATGTGGAGAGATAGGAACACTCCTACTCTGCTGTGGGACTGCAAACTGGTTCAGTCTCTGTGGAAAACAATATGGAGATACTTTAAAGCGATACAAGTAGATCTACCATTTGATCCAGCAATTCCACTACTGAGCATCTACCCAAAAGAACAAATGACACTCTACAAATGGGACACCTGCACTCGAATGTTTATAGCAGCACAGTTCACAATCGCAAAGGTGTGGAAACAACCCAGGTGCCCATCAATACATGAGTGGATTAATAAAATGTGGTATATGTATACCATGGAGTACTATTCAGCTTTAAGAAACAATGGTGATGTAGCACCTCTTGTATTTTCTGGATAGAGCTGGAACACATTCTACTGAGTGATGTATCTCAAGAATGGAAAAACAAGCACCACATGTACTCACCAGCAAATTGGTATTAATGGATCAACACTTAAATGGACATATAGGAATAACATTTATCGGGTGATGGGAGGGTGGAGAGGGAGCATGGGCAATAGGCAATATATGTAACCTTAACATTTGTACCCCTATAATATGCTAAAATACAAAATAATAATAAAAAAAATGGTTCTGTTTCCTTGTGTTGTCATAAGAAACCTTAGTTCTAATGTTAGTGTTTCTGAGAAATTAATTCATTGTTGAAATTAACTAACAGCTATAGTAGAAATACTGAAGCTTGAGTCAAAAGACATGTCTGAATTTGAATTTCACTCTGTCACTTATTGTGTGACCCTGAACAAGCCACATGGTAAACTTATGAAAACTTATGTTTAATAAAGTGATTATTCACTTTATTAAAAGTTAATGTATGAGGGCCAGGTGCAGTGGCTCATGCCCATCCTAGCACTATGGGAGGCCGAGGCAGGCGGATCATTTGAGCTCAGGAGTTCGAGACCAGCCTGAGCCAAGAGCGAGACCCCGTTTCTACTAAAAAAAATAGAAAGAAATTAGCTGGACAACTAAAAATATATACATAAAAAATTAGCCGGGCACAGTGGCGCATGCCTGTAGTCCCAGCTACTCGGGAGGCTGAGGCAGGAGGATCGCCTGAGCCCAAGAGGTTTGAGGTTGCTGTGAGCTAGTCTGACACCATGGCACTCTAGCCCAGGCAACAGAGTGAGACTCTGCCTCAAAAAAAGAAAAGAAAAGAAAAGAAAATTTATCAAATTGAGGAATTGTGCGAATGTAAGGAAACTGTTAGTTATTATTGGTATTTTTGTTAGGCTTCTATCACTAGAGATAAGTTCCACACTCTTAGGCAAGAATGAATGTTTGCTGCATAGATTGTATGACATCAAAATAAGCACTCTGGGGAAAATATAACTCATTTAGAAAGGACTTCTTTAATATTATTCACAACAGCTGTCCTTGAATACGAATTAATATATGTATATGTGACACATCATTTCATTTAAGCTTTATGACAATGTTATGAAAGATATTTTTAAAACTATTTTACAGATGAGAATATTGAGTTAATTTTGCCCAAGCTTACACAGAGTAAATGCGGAAGGCTAGATTCTGATATATGTTTGTTTGGTTCCAAAAGCCTGGTTTTTAACTATTAATTCTATACCATTTTCTAAAATTATTGAAATAAGATGGAGAAACCTGCTTGAAAATATGAACATATAAGGAAAGTTAATATGGCATTGCATAGACATCACAGCATCAACATCAGTAGGTGTTCTGTGAAACATATACCCTGAGACTTCTTTTGCATGGGTGAGCCAGATATGTTGGAGAAAGAAAAAAGGCACAGTGTGAACTGAGGAGATTGTTGTAAACAAAACATTGTTTTTCTTTTAGTCTTTACTTTTTCTTGGAATCTAATAAAAATTCATAGTTTTTTTTCAATTATGTAGAACCATCTGCAACCTTTTAAGCAACTTTTCAGTATTAAGGAATAGCAGGATAGAGCTGTTTTCTGTTAAAATATTAATAAGAAATCATGGTTAGAAATCTCTGTATCAGAAAAATGTAGGAATACTCAGGATCCCTTATTTCAGAATGCATTGCTATATCCTTAGAACTGGGTTAAGCTCTGAATTAACAATAAATTCAGTCAAATTAGAGGTTTATTTTTCTCACATGCAAGAATGTAGGTAACTTCAGGCTAATGTGTAAACTCCTCTACTAAGGATCCAGGCTTTCTCTGCCTTTGTCTTTCACCCTCATTCACCTCAGCATCTATCTGGAGGCTCATCTCAGTCACAATGGCTGTTATAGTTCCAGCCACCAAGTTGGGGTTCAGGTAGGGAGAAGGAAGAGTAGAAATCCATGTCTCCCAGGTGAGTCAGTCTTCTGTTAGGAAATTTACTGGAAATCTCACTCCATGAATTTTGCTTCTTTCTCATTGGCTACATAATCTGCAAAAGTGGCTATGCAATGGAGTTGTTTAGATTAATACATTATCACTGGTACTTCACCCTTAGTCTTGTAAGATAGAGTCGGTTGATAAGAGAAGGTGAAAATACATGTTAAATAAGCAACAAATGCCTGTTGGTTCTTCCCTCTTAACATATAAATTAGTTCTTTTAGATTTTTTCCTTTTACTGAAATATAATGTACGTACAGCAGAGCATAAATTCACACCTATCTGAAATAAATAGTTCAGTGAATGTGTGCATATGTATACACCCACATAACTAAGAGGAGAACATTTCCAGCACCCCAGAAGTTTCTCTGGCTCTCTCTTTTAGACTTTGATTATGAGATATCACACTTCAAGTCATTTCCTTTTGTCTCCCTGAATTACATGGCTTTTTCAAAAAGTACCCAAACATATGTCTTATTATTCCAAGAATGTAGTGACTGATAGTTAAATTAGATGGTAGTGAAAAGCAGGTGGTCTGTGGAAAGAATCTACAATTGGCAGTCAGAGTAACTAGACTCCTATCCTGAGCCATGTGACTTTAGTTAGACAAATCCCTTTATGGCTCTGATTAGCTGCTTTCTCATTACTAAGCCAGATTGAATGTTGTTGTTCTACTTAGAATGCTTTTTTCTTCATCTTTGTCTAGCTTTTCTCTAAGTTGTCGATTTAAGTTTTTCTTCTTCCGGGAAGCCTTCACATGTCCCCTAAAACTGTTTCAGGTGCCCTACCTCTGTGTTCTACAGAACTCAGGGCTTCTCAGTGTCACAGTACGCCATTTGCCTGTTTACCCTTGTCTGGCTTGCATACTAGACTGCGTTTTATTGCAAAGACTAAATCTTGTTCACTACTGCATTCCCAAGGCCCAGCACATAGTAGGTACTTTATAAATATCTGCTGAACAAATAGTGAATGAAAAACGTGGTATCTGAGCCTCCTAAATTCTCAGTGTAATCATCTCACAAAAGATAAAATAAGAGGTGAGAGCTTCTCTCCTCTTTACTGGTATAAAAGTATTGTTTTTAAAATTGCTTTTATAAAATAGAGATAATAGTTGTATTTCACATTTAAAAATGGAAGATAGTTGTGTAGAATACTTAGCACAATACATGGCTGATAATAGGCGTTTGATAAGTGGTCTCTATTCTTCGTGTTATATTAAATCTTTGTTTGCATGTCTTTGTGTCTCCTGGGACCGTGAACTCACTGTCTTTACATGTTCAACCCCTAGCATCAAATGGTAATAGTTGCAGTAGGTCCTTCTCTAAATTAGACTTGCCAAGAACTTCCAAGGCACACACTTCCCTATTGCTTTCTCTGAATAATCTGTCTTCCTGAGTCTTCTGGACACAGGTATTCTCTATGAAGAACAGAATAAGAGTAAAAGAATTCTGATTTCTCATGAGAGATTAAGGTTAAACATAAAACAAGAACTTTCTGGCAGGCCTGATCGAGTATACTACTGTGACAGGTTATTCAGGTTTCATCTCTGCAAGTCTTTGAAAGGAGAGAGGTAATCATTTTTCTCAGATGATTAAGACAGTTTAGCCTGCAGGCCAGCGGATGAGCTGCGTGACCTCTCAAGGTCCATTTCTTCCCTTTGATTCAGCAAAGTACCAGTAAGTTTCTGCACTTTGTAGTGGAGGTGAAATTTAGAAGTATTTCACAGTAGAGAGACGAAAGATCTGCTGTAAAAGCCAAACTTGTGGCTCTGATTCTCTGGCAAATCTGTATTAGTATTTAAAATCTTTTTATTTGACAAAGTGATTGTTACATCTGAAATAAAGTTTCACAGACTTAATTAGAACAATTGGGTTAGGAATAATAGTCACCATTTATTTTGTACTGATTACATGGCAGGCCAATGGAAAGTGGTGTATGTAAACTCATTTCATTATTGCTCATTCATTATTGTGCTGGCTATAGGACATTATCATGCTGCAGTAATAACATATTGAGCAGTAACTATAAACCAGATTACTTCACTTATTCATTCCTTCTTGCTGTATGTTTATTGAGCACCTTTTATGTCTGAGACTCTTTAGGAGCTGGAACTCAAAAGATTTAGCTGCCTGCCCAAGATTATCCTGCTTCTAAATGGAAGAACAAGATTCAAAACTAAATGAACCTTTAATTCATACTCTGGGCTCTCAATCTTTAATTATGCTACACTGTACTGGATTTCTATAATAATCGACTTTGTTCATAAAATGCCTTCACTGCAATCTTAGTTGATCCTCCAACAGTCAGGTGAAGCAGATAGAGTGTGAGACGGAGAGGCATCAGTTTGAGGTCCAAGGAAATACTAGACTTACTGATTTGGGCCATTTAGAATACTGTTGCACTGTTTAAACCAACGTTCTATGTCTTGAGCTTGTGCCTAGCAAATGCTCAGATCCCACTAAACTAAGTAACTCCTGTCAGGCTTCTCACTGTTTCATGGCAGCAGACTCTACCCAAATGATAACTTTATGGAAGATTACAAAAAAGAGTAATCATCTTGGACTCCCCCAGAATGAGTCCTAGGGGAAAGGTAACAACAACAATAAAGTCTAGCAACTGCATTTATGTAGAAATGAGTAGAAACACCCTCAGTGGTAATGCATTCTGCCCCTGGACCCAGACAGTTGGGAGATGGTGTATATGAGATTGTGGGAGCTAAGAGACACCAGCCAGCATTTACAGTGGCATGCATATGTGTGAGGGGCGAAGTAAGGAATGACTGGGTCAGCAAGGTTAGAAAAGCTACTGAAAGAGGACATTGAATGATTGCCTGCAGTGTCCCAGCTGAGCTTGATGGAGGAGCATTGACTGTGCTTTCCTAGGGAAGGAACCTGAGGTCTGGGTTCCTAGGGTGTTCAGGGTTTTAGGAACTGACTCCCTGGGGGGAGTGTCTGGGTAGTCCAATGTTGCTAATTTTGGTAACATATAAACTTTAGTCTCAGAAAAATTAAGAGCATGCTTTGCATTTAAGCAGACGTTTTTTCTAATTCTGGCTTCACTACTTACCAGCTGTGTGACTTAAAGTTTCTTAATTTACCAAATCCTATTTTTTCTAGTTTGTAAAAGGAGGATAACAATATCTACCTCAAAGAGTTATAAAGTTCTTATGTATATGTATGTATGTTTGTATGTATATGTGAATACAGCCATTCATTATTTAATGACAGGAATACATTCTAAGAAATGTGTCCATTGTGCGAATATCAGAGTGTACTAACACAAACCCAGATGGTACTGCCTACTACATACCTAGGCTATATGGCATAGCCTATTGCTTCTAGGTGACTATTAAATATTTAAATATAACCAATTTCATTATTTTTTAAACTATTAATTTATTAGTAAAAGAGGAATGGATCTGTTTGCTTACCTATTATTTTAAAATCCTATTTTGTCCCTGAAAAAAAAATAGGGGATAAATTTTCAGTTATAGGTTTTTTTTTAAGATTTTATTCTTGTGAGCAGTTTTGGATTCACAGCAAAATGGAGAGGAAGGGACAGAGATTTTTGACACTCTCTGGCCTGGCACATGCACAGCTCCCCTGTTACCAGCATCCCCCACCAGAGTGGCATGTTTGTTACAGCTGATAAACCTACACTGACACATCATAATCACCTAAAGTCCTTACTTTACATTGGGTTCATTCTTAGAGTTGTGTGTTCTGTGGGTTTGATCAAATGTATAATGACATACATCCACCATTATGGGATCATAGAGAGTATTTTCATTGCCCTAAAAATCCTCTGTGCTCTGCCTGTCATCCCTCCCTTCCCAATAACCCTGTCAACATGGTTCAGTTACTTTTTTAAAAATATTTTTATGGTGTATGCATTTGATATCAACCCATTTCTTAAAATAGAGTTATGTTGTAAACTAGAATTTTTGTTAACTCTTAATTAAATGGGGAGCAGGAATAATTCCTCAAGATGTTTTAAGCCACACTTTCTACTTATTCTTTTTCCCAAACATTATTTACTAACAAGAAACATAGTAAAATTATTTTTTAAATTTGCCTTTGTTTTCCCTCCAATGTCAGCCTTGTGATGGATGTTCTCCTGAGCAATGAAATGTCTTAACAGTCAGGTGAATGATATCAACTCTGAAAGGTCTGTAATTTAGAAAATCAGACCTTCAATTTTTGTGAACTGATAGGATTGCTGAACCTTTCTTTTAGAGAGAGGGATTCTCTGATTAAACTATAAATTTGATCTGGCCTTTTAAATTGAAAATTATTGAAATATTCTAAATATTGGCAAGTGCATGTGATTTTTAATTCCTAAAGAAAGTTATTTATTTTAAACCTATGATTGTTTCTGCTTTCTTCTATTCTTGGCACTAGTAAATAATACCTACCAGTTAGAGAACTGAAGCTATCCCCGTGTTAAAACTATTCCCGATGATTTGGGGAAATATAGATATTTTGCATTGCTTATATGAAATAGTTTCTCTTGACTTTTTTGTCTATCTGCCCCAGAAGACAGGAATGTTTAAATCATGGTATGTGAGCTCTGAGACTAAGCAGTTGTGACATCAGGCTTTGTCCTTCTAGCTAGCTCTAGTTAGTAAGTACTTCCTCTCTCTTCATTGCATGGACAAGGAGACAATTTTTCAGATAAAAGAATCATTCTTTAGGCGAGTGTATAACACTCCTTCTGTCATCCTCCTAAAAGTTGCTGCAGCCGTGCATCCTAGGTCAGTGGTCCTAAAAGATTTTGGTCACACAGCCACTTTATACTCACATTTTTGAGGACCACAATGTGCCTTATATGGTTTATATCTATTTATATGTATATGGTTTGTATCTATTAATATTTATAATATTAGAAATTAAAACAAACATTTAAAAATATGTGTTGATCATTAAGTATAGCAACCCATTGCTTAACATAAATATATTTTTATGAAAAATCGCTATTTTATAAAACAAAAAAAAAATAGTAATTGTGGCATTGTGGATTCTCATATCTGCTTCTGCATTCAGTCTGATGTGGATATGTCATTTTGGTTGAAGTGGCTGGAATAACATATAGGTAGTTGGGAAGGGGAAAGTTACCTTTTTCAGATAGTTGTTGATATTCTTCTTTGATTCTATACCAAAACTTGGAAGGTAGTAATTTCTTAAAGATTAGTTGTAATGTGGACTCTGAAACCCTATCAGTAAACATTTCATATTCTGTTACATTAAAATACCTTGGTCTGTCTCACACCTGATGAATTTTGTGACATTGTGCATACATCATTTAAAAAATACTGGTTCACTGAGTCATACATATTTTCACAATGCTGAGACACATTTCATTATGCAATGTCAAAAAATTACCACCGATCTTAACAGAAAAGTCTTCAACTATTGGCTTGCTATCAGTTTACAGTGGCAAATACTAGTTTTCAAAAAAATAGTTTTTACATGAAAGTTCAAATTTTGTCACTGGTAACATAGTGCCAGTTGTTTTACTCAAAGTGACAGACTCACTTCACTCATTTTTGAGAAAATGTCTGCCAGACACTGAAGTCTGAATAAGCATAGTTTGTTGCTGTACATTCTCTGAAGTAAAAGTGATATTCTTCGAAAGCAGCAGCTGTTAGGCGAACGATGTAAAGAATTGCCCAGGTGTTTTTCCTTGAGATTACCATTTTGCCCCAGAACTGCTTTAAAAGTATTTTTCCTATCATCATACAGAATAATAGAAAGGGATGTCTTTAATAGTTGAGATTTAATAAAATTAGTAAGTATTATTACTTCATCAGGGACATTCTTAAGTGAAAAGTGCCTTTAAAAAAAAATACTACTAGTACGGTTTGGTGCCACTGCCTTTATTCTTGGTAAAACACTAACAGTTTTACCCATCTTATTTGGTGCAAGTGTCAACACAGTGACAAAGACAGATGACATCTTATTATTGTGCAAGCTTTTGACTTGGTGGACCCCCAAAGGGTCCTCAGGCCACCCTTTGAAAACCCCCACTCTAGGCCATTTTGAAGATGTAAGATATATTCATGCCATGGGGAGAGGTGGATTAGTAATGAGTCCAGCCACACAAGAGAATAATAAAGCAAGCTGTTTAAAACATTGTAAACCTTGTGCAGCCTTGCCATCAAATGCCTTGTCCTCACAGCATAAGTTCCTTGAGGGCAGAAGTTTCCTTATTGCCTGCCGTGTCACGAAAGTACTCTGAATGCCAGTGTGTATGCACCTACAAAGAGAGGCTGAGCCTTTCCCTCACACAGCAAAACCGGCCCATCTAACTTCAGAGTTCTCAGGTGAAGAGGGACATAAGATTAATATTCATGGATTTAGTCTAAACACATTTAGCAAAACACAGAAGACAAGAATGAAGTGAAGTCACTGCCATCTGTTTTCTCAGGGCAGATAACAGTCGCTGTGGCAGTGGAAAAGCTCCCAGGAGGCGGTCCCGTGAGCTAGGTCAGGAAGGAGCCCAAGTGTAGCGGAGGTGCAGTCACGTGACTGCTCTTTGGCTGCAGCTCTTCTTCCATCCAACTTGTACGGCCCGATTCTAGAAATTATTCAGTATCCCTTGGGGAAATAGTATTGAATGTTATGAAAGAACTATTAGATAAGTAAGGCTCTCATTGAAAGCAGATTAGAATTTGTTTTAGTTATTTACCCTGAAGGACTTTCAAATCTTCAGTTACCTATGATAATGAGAAGACAAGGGTAGTATCAAAATTTGATTTTAAATATTACTTTTAATTTATTCTGCTTTATCTATAAAAATCTTAATGGATAAGAATTAAAGGCTTCTAAGTAGAATGGAAATACTAGACTGGGGCAGTCAGCCTAGAGCAGTGACCTGGGTTATGCATGCCAAGTCCTTTAGTTTATCCTGTCACATAATAGACAGGGTTTGCTAAAATATCAATTTTTATTATAATGATTACAGATAAGATTTTTCTTAAAGGAATAGGCCAAAATAAGCAGGAAAAATTTTTGTATTAAATTCCAATAGTATATATCTTAGTAATTTGACTTCTGAAGTAATTCATTACTCCTCTCTGTCCCCCCCAAAACATTGTCACAGATACAGCAACAAAACCTTATTATTACAGACTAGTCACTGAGACATAGAGCGTATTTTCAGTCCCAGTCTTCATATTAGTCTTCCATTTATCTTTTTGTTTTTGGAATGCTACCATATGCTAAGGGTAAATACTATAGAGAACAACTATGAATGAGACACAATTCCTATCTTCTGCCTCACTTTTCTTACCTATAAAATTAAATAATATCTGTACTTCAAACAGGGGTTTTGAGAATTAAAAGACTATCTAAATGCATTGTAAACTAAAAAGGACTTTTAAAAATAGAAGATTGAATCAAGAGGCTGGGCTAAAAGCCTGTGCCTGTGTCACCCACCCCTCCTTCTTAAAATCCTGAAAAGTGACAGAAAAACTTTTGAAAGATTTCTGAGAAAGAGGAAGCAGATGAAACCAGGTCTGTGAAAAAAACAAAATCACACCAAATCCATTCAAGAGAAGAGTGCTGTAATGGTAGAGTGGTTTAAAGAAGATTTAACCCCCGAACCAATGGCTATAAGCAAGGAGTACTAAGAAGCTCAGAGCATTCTTATAATTGGTTGAAGAGCTGTCTTTGGAACAGCAAGGCTGGCCTGCTCCTCCGCGGACTCAGTGGTGCTTAGCAAGGCAGAGTAATATTGTCCATTCCCAGATTAAAGCTATAACAATGCAAGGTCAAACCTCAGGTAGTAGCTCCCTCTAGGGGGATCCAGAGGACCCCAAGTAGAACATAAACTATTTGCGTATCCTACCAATAATATATTCTATCTCTTTTCCATAACCACCAGAAAAAAACTTTTCTACATAAGGAGTAGCTTGTGCAGACAAGCAAACTGAGAATCTCAAAAGTTAACATATATCAAAATTTACAAAGCATTTAAGAAACATCAGACTCAACAAACTGAAAAACTAACTCCTTGAGTAAACAGAGCTCACAGAATAGAAGATGATTACAAGATAAGTAATTAAAGCTTCAGGTGGATGAAAAGACATGGCATCCATAAAGGCCAAACCAGTCAGGGAGCTGAGAATGAAAAAGTTAATAGATGGATAAACAGGCTGTTGAACAGCGCCAGAGGAGGAAGAACTAGAAAGTATGATAGGAAAACTGAGTGATGGGGAAGGTAGGGCCCAAAACTTCAAAAGTCACCTAACTGGGCTTACCAGAAAGGGAAAACAAAGCAAATTAAGGTGGAGGGAGAGAATTTTTACAAAGAAGAAAAAAGCATAAGCTAAAGAAAGATGTGGATTATTGTCCACATACCAAGTGCCAAAAGAGGTGTGAGTGTAACAGGTTGTATACCAAGAATAAAGAGAGAAGAGATAAGGGAAAAACAACAGTACTGTGAATAAACAAACTTTTATAGCTTTTTTATCAAAAGGATAAACTCCAAACTTCTTAGCATTACAGATAAGGAAGAGGCAGCCTGGTATGGGGGGGGGGGATCAGCTGTGGCATCAGACAGACCTGACTGATAGCCTTGGTCCTTACTTGATCACTCTTAGATAGTTCGGTTAACCTCTGACAGCCTCATTTTTCTCATATATAAAGGAGACGGAATAATATCTACTTCACAGAATTGTCATGAGATTAAATGAGATTTTACATATATAAAATTATATATAATTATATTTTAGTTTTTAAAATACAATCATTATATATAGTGCATACATATAATTATGCATTAGCTAGCAGTACCCTGTGTATAGTCAGTACTTTGTATCCATGGGTTCTGCATCCATGGATTCAACCAACTATAGATTGAAAATAGTTGGGGGAAAAAAAACTTTGTCTTTACTAAACATGTGTAGACTTTTTTTCCTTGTCCATATTACACAAACAGTATAGTACAACAACTAATTACATAGTATTTACATTGTATTAGATATTATAAGTAATCTAGAGATGAAGTAAAGTATACAGGAGGATATGCATAGGTTATATGCAAACGCTGTACCATTTTATATCCAGGGACCTGAGCATTGTCAGATTTTAGAATTCAAGGGAGGTCCTGGAACCATCCCCTATGGATACTGAAAGGTGACTGTACTAGGTGAATTAGTAATTTCCCTTCTTAAGAGTTCATGAAATACTGTATACAGTCTGACCCCCATTCACATCTACTTTCACTTTCAGCCTCTTTCTATCCTTCAGCTACTCGTGTGTCACCTTCATTGAATAGCCTCCTCCTTTGTAGCTTCCTCCCATCTCCCACCAAAATTAGACTCTGATCCCAAGGTATTTTGGACACAGTTCTATGCTCATACATATACCCTGTTCTACTAAAATGTTTGTCTTACCTAGCTTCTTGAGAGCAGAGCTCACACTTACTTGTTTCTGTATCTCTGTGTTGCAGCACAATATCTTACACATAGTAATTGCCCCCAGATTTTTGCTGAATATATAACCACACTTGAGTTTGGTGCTTTGTTTTTACTTTATTTCTTCACACCTATTCAACATTAAAAATATATATTAAGTGCCTTTGAGTCCTCCCATCTTATGCCTTTAGAATTGGTGGGGTTGGGGTATAGCTTCTTGTTCACTTTTGTGCACAAATGATGCTTTGCCTTTTCTTCATTGTCTGGACACATTGTTTTTCAACAATTTTGTTGTAATCCATTAAGTCAGGGTATTTCACAAATATGTAAGAAGTGTCATTAGAGATGAATCAAGTATGCACTGAGCAAAAAGGTTTCAAAGAAGATGCTGAGACTATATAGGGGATTTTTCTAGGGCTGGGCCATGAGTTCCAGAGGGCATAGTTAAAGAGTTGCAGAGTGGGTTAGGACAGATGGGGTGTGCAGAACTTTAGGCAGGCTGGGGATAAAGAGTAACTCAATGTTTTAGAGCTTCCTGAGCTGACATAAATACAAACAAAGGGCCTAATGAGATTAGTTCCAGTGAATTTAAAGTGGAAATTGGTGGAAAGATGTAAAGAGAGTCGAATGGAGCAGAGCAAAGATAAACGTCAGGAAGTCTCTCTTAATCCTGCTCATAGACATAGGGTGATCTGGGGAAGGGTGGCTGTCATCCCACTTGGTGTGCTTGCTCAGAGTTTGTGGTCCTCCCATTGACCGCTGAAGAAGGAGGGTGGAAGGCCTGGGTGGACATCAACTTGGTCACAGAACTGCAGTTTATTCGTTAACTCCTATCATAAGAGCACTGCTATTTATTTACTTTAGTCGATGAAATCGAAAACCTCTGGAAGAGCAGGAATGATGCCCAGCACCTTTGACCCCTGACAGTGGAGTGGAGCATGGAGGAAGAGTGGCCGGGTTAGGGAGATGTGGTCTCAGCGCCAGTGAGAGAAGCCCGCTATTGTTCTATTGTGGGAGGGGAGGGGCTTCCCCAGGATCCCTTTAGATGGCATTGAGAAATATTCAGCCTAATGTGTTTTCTTACCTATTATTAATATTATAAGTTGTATCCATAAATTAAGAGATTTTTAGTGTTTTTTTACCCCTTGCCATATGTTGGGTTTTTAGTTTATCCTTGGGAAATAGGACATGTCTTTGGTTAATAGACATTTGAGGTGCACGAAATGAAATGCTGCGAAAGCAATTCAGATGGAGCTGACAGGTATGAGAATGGGGCTCAGCTGCTCCCAGCTCCTCTGCTTGATGACAGTCTTGCAATAAATAATCAGAAACTCGGTGAAATCATAGCAAATGTCAGTTTAAAGTTTTCACTTGTCAAAACTAAGATTGTCTTATCACCAAACCATTGCTGGACCAAATTATGCTACCTTTTATCTTCCTGTTTGTTGGAAAACATTCTTTACCCCTATTTTTTTTTTAAACTCAACTATGTTATAGCACTTCACAGACAAATTTCCAATCTGCACTGATGTTCATTACTGCTCACTTCATTTAATAAAGGAGGCTTAGTTTGGTCAGAAAGCAGTTGTTAGACTCTTCTGTTTATTAGTCTCAGTACCTGTCATTTACAGTTCCAAGTTAAACAATCGGGAACTGTCTCAGTGTTCTTTTCAGTTTTATGAAGAAGTTACTCTCATTTTATCTGTGCAACAGAGATAAAATCCTCAAGAACATCAAGGTTTTATTTGTCTGAGGAGCCATTATGATGTAACTTCTGATCTTTGGAAAGAAGACTAAGGTTCATTTAATTTAGTACTGAGTTTCCAAGAAGCTTTAGCCAATTTATTTTCACCAAAATGAGAAGTTATTTTGACTACTTTGGGGCCAGCTGCTGTGAAGGAGCCATCAAGAATGTTAGAGCTGCAAGGGGAGCTGAGCAGCATCTAGACCAGCCCCTGATTTAACAGGTGTAGCAGGAGATCCAGCAAGTGGGAGTCACACTCCCAGGGTTACAGCCAGGTGAAGGCCCAAGTTTAGGCACAGATGTCTTGACCGATATTTAACACTGATGTATTATCAAAAGCTTTGAGTGAATTTGAATTTCTCTTCTCAAGACAAGAACAATATTCTACTTTAATATCACTCTTTTTTTTTTTTTTTTTTTTTTGAGACAGAGTCTCGCTTTGTTGCCTAGGCTAGAATGAGTGCCGTGGCATCAGCCTAGCTCACAGCAACCTCAAACTCCTGGGCTCAAGCAATCCTTCTGCCTCAGCCTCCCAAGTGGCTGGGACTACAGGCATGCGCCACCATGCCCGGCTAATTTTTTCTATATATATTAGTTGGCCAATTAATTTCTTTCTATTTATAGTAGAGACAGGGTCTCGCTCTTGCTCAGGCTGGTTTCGAACTCCTGACCTCGAGCAATCCGCCCGCCTCGGCCTCCCAGAGAGCTAGGATTACAGGCGTGAGCCACCGCGCCCGGCCTTAATATCACTCTTATATTTAAAACTATATCTTAAGAAATCGGAAAGCCATCTGTTTCTTTTGTTTGTTTATGCTAGATGAATTTTTTTGAATATGAAAATTTCTTTCTTTTTTTTTCTTCTAGTCCCTCTTCTTTTCTTCTCACCATAAATATATATTATACCTGGAGGGAAAATTAGGACTACAGAAAGGGAGAGGGGAAATTTCAGGCCAGAGAGAGAACTAAGGCAGTTACAAATCATTGTGATCATGTAGAAGTAAGTTTCCGGTGGACTCTCACTTCTGTTTCTGAGAATGAGGAGGGATCATGTGAGCCCCCCAGGGAGAACAAACAAGAAAAGTTCTGAAAGAACCGAAGGGGCAGGTACGAGTAAAGGGGGAACTAATCACACATGAGGTCAGAAATGGTGAGCAAAACCCACACATAGCATTTGTGTTGAGCACCTGGCAGTGGTAGCATCCTGAACTTTGAGTGTAGGTGCTGCCACTTACAAGTTGTGTGACCCTGAGATCATGCTCACGAGACGCTCTTAGTTGGGCAGTGGTCTAGCTCACAATAGTTCTATTCTTCTCTCTCTCCCTCCTTTCCTCCAAATTCTCAGGGATTTCCAGCCCTCAATTTGAAGAAGACTGTTTTTTAAAACTCCGTAGCTACATATGCCTCTGTGGAAAAAATGCACATTGCCACTTGGTGTAAAAGGTCAGCTATGATAGTGACTGTTCTGTTCCTGGGCAACATTTAAAAAGAGCCAGTGGAGTTTAACGCAGCACATTCCAGAGAGCTCATGTCAATACAGAGAGCTCACCTCATAACCAGTATATTACACTGTATTTAGTTAACTCATAAGGATATGATTAAACCAGGATAATAAGGTGAGGCCTATATTCTGTACGTGGAAGAAGCATTTTATACTAAGGAATGTTCTGGTCTAGGCATTTTATCAATAATTATTAACTCTATTTGTTAGAACTACTTGTAGACACCCAGATTTTCAACCTATTTCCTGCCTCTGTGCTTTGCATACACTGTTCCTTCTGCCAGAAGGCCCTTGCTGCCATTGCCTCTGCCCATTCCTTCTCCTCAGCCCTTCTTCACCTTCCCTGTCCTGGTGTTGCAGAACACTACAGCACTGCACAGGCATCACAGTCGCTCTACACGCTAATGTAGGGTCTGTTCCAGGCTAGGAGGAGGAGAAGCAAAGGAGGTGTGCTGTCACGGGAAACCCACCCAACCCTGGGAGATGTGGGGGACTCTCCATGGAGGTCACGTTTAGGCTAAAGACTGGAGTAGGACATAGTCTGGAGAAGAGAGAAGAGCCTTTCTGGCAGGAATGGCAAATGTGAAGACCCATCCCCACAGGCTTGAGGCGAAAAGAACATAGCTCCGTTGCTTATGGTTTTCTCAAAGGAATTGCCATGCTGTGCTATAGTCATTGGATATGATGATTTGATTAGTCTTTTATGTCATGTACCTGAGAAAAGAAACCCAAGGGCAGTACCAAGTGCACAGATAACCAACAGGTGTGGCCTTTGTGGTCAAATAGATTCAGCTATGTTGTTCTCTGTGAGATTTTAGGCTGGCTTCTTAGCCTTTCTGATCTACAATAGCTCATTTGTAAAGTGGGCACGGCAGTTTCACTTGCCTCAGGCCGGGGATTTTGTAATGTGGGATCTCAGCAGCTGGCGTACAGTAGGCACTCACGGCATGCTTTGTATTCTTCATATTGTGACTTCCTAAGGTGTTAAATAGCTGAGCCAGGTCAGTTTTCATTTTGATTAGAAACTTTTTAATTATGTGAAGTTGGAATAATGGGGATATTTATTTCCATGACGGTCTAAGATAAATTCAGGATGATTGTTTCCCTACAAAACTAAGTGGGAAAGAGGAAAGCCTGAGGGGGTGAGTGGAAACTCTTCCTCAGATACTCAAAATGCGTATAGTTTAGTAATCTAGATTTTTCACAGATATGCTCCTATAAAAAAATTATGCCTAGTTCAGCTATAGCGTGCATGTGTACCTGTCTTGCGTTAGCTGCAGATGGCCGTGATGGCAGGCTCCCTCCTCTTGCCATCTCAAGGACGTTGTACATTGGAACATGCATTTGCCTGTCCTTTAGAAGGATCCTCGGCCTTTGTAACACAGACTTGCCACTAGATTGCAGAGACTTGTTCGAGCGCTCTCCTGTCCCACATGATCAGTGCTGCTGAGTCACCTTTGCCAGAAGATTCCTGATGGTAATGCAGCAGCACTGATGAAAGAAAACATTTAATCTGGGTCCTTGTTTTCAATGTATTATAAAGTGTAGTACCCACAGTTCATACAGTACCAAGTTCTCTGGTAGATGAGGGTTAAAGAAGAAATAAAGTCTTTGCCTTCTGTAACTTCCCATCTCTTGAAAAGAAGGAGTGGTGTTCACCTCTGCCCCCACAGTGCCTTCCACAAGTACATCCTTACTTAGTTTTTGGCATACAGTGCTAGAATAGTTCACGCAAACATCCTTCACTACACACTCCTATCTTTCCAAGTCAGGGTAAGTGTCTCTGTCATCACTCATGCACTTAGGCACTTACTATGTGTTGAGTGGCCAACCATTGTGGTTAAATTGTTAAAACATACTTATTATTTATTCAAATTGGGGAATTAGGTCAGGGGCCTTTGATAATCCTAAAGTCTAAGGCTTCAGTCTTTGGGCTCCGTGATCTTAGTAGGAATTTTTTTCAGTTTTTAGCTCTGCTCTGTATTAATTATTTTTAAGTTTTAGAATACTTCACTGAATATCACTTATACTTACAGCCAAATAATTTTGTACCAACTGTGTTTTGTTTTGTTCAATACAGTGGTGCTGATTACTATGATTATGGACATGGACTCAGTGAGGAGACTTACGATTCCTACGGTGAGTGAGTAGCCAGAATATATAGGAAGAGTGGGGAGATGGCCATAGAAAGACCTTAAAGATCTTAATTGGAAGAAAAATTTATACAGACATTTTGATTATGAAACAGCACTTTCCTCTCACTTCATTTGTGCATATCTAGCTATTTTCAGAGGCTCCTTTAATATTTAAATTTAATATTGAAAGAGACTAAAGACTTGTAGAAAATTGCATGAATTCAGATTCTGAATTTAGATTTTATGTTTGGGTTGGTTGTCATATGCTGATTTTCTCATTGATAGAATAGTTTGCCAAACTGCGAACACTTGATAGCATGGGTCTTTTTGAAGTGTCTTTGCTTCTTGACATTAAAGGGAAATGAAGCAATTGACACTACAGCTGTAAAGTGATTCTCCCGCCTCCATCTTCATATTTTAATTCATCTCCAATCCTAAATTCTCTGAAAAAATTACTTTGGGAGTCATTTCATAAAGGTTACGAAAGCACTGAGCCAGGGAGTAGATTCAAAGATCTGTCAGGCTTACAGGGAGAAACTAAACCCCTCTTAATTCAGTGGGAGCTGGCAGAGATTCTGGGGACTCACTGTCCAAAGTCTCAGTATGCAAAATGATGACAGGTTTAATTAAAAGAATTGGTGGCAGCAACATAATGATAGTAAGAAGCGCCATTGCCGCAGGGCAAAGAGATCAGAGAATGAGAAGCTTCAATCAGTTGCAAAGCTCTGATGAATGCCTGGTACCCAGTGCAAGTGAATCAGGATTGTGGTTAATGGATGTTAGGACATTTTTCTGAACAGAACTGAAAAACCATTTCCTGGTGTTAAACCTTTTGAAGTGCATTTTGTTGTATCACCTGCCTAAAGCTGTGATGACCATGACTGTACCTTGGAATTTTTATTTGTTATTTGTAGCAAACACTTAAAGAGAAATATGTTGGTTTGCTGAATGCTGTCTACTTAAATTGATGCAAGTTAGCTTGAGGGAATGACGTTGATTGCATGTTTGTATCAAAAGAAAGAGGTCATTTTTAGCATTTTTCCTTCACAGCTTTTTAAATTGGTCTCTGTGGGCACATAGCTTTTAAATTGTTGTATGTTGCAGCAGAGACATTAACTGTTTGATGTCAAAGACCTGTAGATATTAAAAGTTATCTTCAGACTGAACAGGTGTTTAATTTCAAGAGATAAAGATGATAGCTTATCCTTTATTATTAATGTTGTCCAGTATAGCTTTGGTATTATGATGAGTGAAATTTGACATTATATGATTAAGTTTTATTTCACATTCATGAAGTGGTACTGAGGTGTGAATTTCCACCTAGTGCGCCTGTCCTTTAGTCTATGAAAGGGTCTGTGAAGTATGAGACAGCATTTCTTTGTCTCAATCTACCTATTCCCATTTTGTTCTCCCGTTTTTTCTCCGTTGTTTTCCCAGATTTTTATCCTTGTTTTTTTCTGGCTTTTTTTTTTGTTGTTGTTGTTAGATGAAATAAATCTAAGTGATGCTTTTCTCATTTACTTTTCCCACTCATAAGTGCCATTATGTTTATAAAAGACAATTCTGTTTGCTACTTGAGCTTCTGAGTTTTTGTTAAATGAATAGCCACAAGGAAAGTTCTTGCAAAGTGCAAAAGTTGGTTCCCATTTACGATACAGAAACCATTTTTCTTCCCATGCTGATAAGTTTTGCTAGTGAGATGATCATTTTCTGTTGTGTTTGTAATTTCTTTAAATGCCTTGTTTTTATTTTTGATTTTTCTGGTACACCAGATATATATATCTTCAATATGACATCTGCCATCGGTTCAGAGCTAACTTAGATTCTGAAAGATTAAGCCACTGGGATTCATGGCAGTGATCTAATTGTGATTCATCTTATTGATTTTAGGACAAGAGGAGTGGACTAACTCCAGACACAAGGCACCTTCAGCAAGATCAGCAAAGGGCGTCTACAGAGACCAGCCATATGGCAGATACTGATTGTACTGTCTGATGTTGTGAAATAGCCAATCTCCACCAGTCCTGTATACTGTTCAAAGTAATTTTTTTCTATGAACAATCCCTTTTTAAATAAATCAAAATGCTTAAAATCTGAATGGATGGAACTTTAAACTACTTTGGTGAAACATCAACCTGGGCAGAAAAAAAAAAAAAAGACATGTAAAATTTTGTTATTTCCAGTCTGTATATGAAAAAATAGGTCATCCAAAGGGAAAAAAAATAACTTTGATTAACTAGTGTTAAACAAAAAAATAGGTTTACTAAATATGTTAATCTATTCTTTTAACATAAGCCTCACCTTTCATTTTAAAGGTTTCCATAGAATTTAGTTATTTTATCTTTCAGCCATATGCTAGTTTTTTTCTCTTGCCAACATGCGTAAAAAGGGAAGCCAATTACAAGTGCAAATAATGTGGTATTCTTTTGTAACTCAAGTCTTGAAATGTTCTGTAGTGTTAAGCAAAGTCTCCTCTTGCTTGATACTAAATAAACTTTTGAAAGAAATTTCGTGTGTGTGAGCTAACAATTTCATGTTTTTCTTATTTAAAAAGGCCTTCATAAATAGTTGTAAACAGGGAAAGAATTCATTTAACAATGCTTGTCATAAAAGGGTCACACTAAACATTGTACAGCTTATTTTAAAAATGGTATAAAATTAAATGTACCATTCTATACTCACCATAGATTTAAATGCTGTTTAAAGAGTCCAAATGGTATCAAGCTGCTTGAGTGGCACGTTAAAACTACGCAAAACCAAATCTTGTTTAAAAACTGGTTTTAAAATAACTACTGGATTTTCTGAAAAAGATGTGATCAGTTTTCATCTTGTTGAGCGTTTTTTCACTAGTGCAACTTTGGATTTTTTATGAGAATTTTGGTACCTTAATGAACACCTCGCTCCATGCTGGAAGCAATAAGCACAAAGCTTTTAAAGACATTCTGACTTGACTAATTGAGGTCGCACTCGCCAAGGCTGAGGATGTGTAACCCTTAAACGGTCTTCATTTTCAAAGGTAAATAAATCAAATAAGATTTTAATCTCACTTAATTTATCTTAATATAACTAATAAAACCAGGGAGATTACAACTTAGCAAGTTTCATTATCCATTTTAGAAAGGTTTTAAGATCACCTAAATTCTCATTTTAAAAAGTTTAATTTGTTTTAGTAATCTAAAAAGCTTTAGTTTAGTCAGTTTAATTGGGGCCAATTATTCCCTATTAAACAAATGTAAAACCTCATAACTAGTTATTTGTAATACATTATTTGGTTAGTAGTTGAGGGCACTACTTAAAACTGACAAATATTTAATAAAGTTATTATTTAATCATTTGGCTTAAGTTTTTTTAATTGTAGATAATGTAAAATGTTTACTTTTTATTTCTTGGGGGATTTCTTTCTCTTTATTTTGAGTAAAAACGTCTTTTCTTTTGTTAGGAAATGTCAGCCATCTTGCAATGTCAGAGAAACTGATTGTGCACCGAGAGCAAACCAAGGTAAGTTTGCCTTTTCGTTCCAGTGATTCTGATGTATTATGGAAAATGAAGACAACTTCATGCTTATCTAAAGTCACATGGTAAATTTCCCATGCTGGTTTCCTATTACCAACACTAGTGATTATGGAAAATTAAATCCTTAAGTCAGAAAAGAATCTTCCTGAATGTAAACAAGTCAGACCCAGGAAGCTTTATTACAAGCTGCAGAGATCAGAGGCTCAACTCATCACACTATTTAAGTATTCAGGTTACTTTCTTTAATAAAAATATAGCAGTCTAGTCAATAACATGAAAAAAATTTTCTAATTGCTAAGTAAAAAAAGCAGTTTGCCAAATTTAATGTATAATATCAACCCAATTTTATTTTTCCTTGTATATGCATAAGTAAAGTATTGTACAGATACACTGGAAATTTTTGACCATTATTTTAGTCTTGTGGAAGTACAATTTTTTGTGCTTCTGAATTTCATAAAACAAATTATTATTTCTCTAAGTATTATAGAAGTAATTGGTCTCACTTGTCAGATATTCTTGTATTTTTCTAAACCATCATAAAACAGTACTGAGGTCCTGATCTTCTAGAGAGTCTTACTTTTTTTTTTTTTTTTTTTTTGAGACAGAGTCTTACTCTGTTGCCCTGGCTGGAGTGCCATGGCAGCAGACTAGTTCACAGCAACCTCAAACTCCTGGGCTCAAACGATCCTCCTGCCTCAGCCTCCCGAATAGCTGGGACTACAGGCATGCGCCACCATGCCTGGCTAATTTTTTCTATATATATTTTTAGTTGGCCAATTAATTTCTTTCTATTTTTTGTAGAGACGGAGTATCGCTCTTGCTCAGGCTGGTCTCGAACTCTTGACCTTGAGCCATCCTCCTGCCTCAGCCTCCCAGAGTGCTAGGATTACAGGCGTGAGCCAATTTGGGCTGTGCCACCTAACTGTGTGACTTTGGGCAAGTCTCACTTTATAAATCAGTACAGTGAAAATGATGCTAATCTCATGTAGTTGTAAAAATCAAGTAAGGCAATATTATGACCAATATTTTTTAACCTGAAAGTGATACAATCATATGAAATTTAATTGTCAAAGTTGAATTCACATATTTAATATATATGAGAAATACATGAGCTCATTTTTCTTAATAGCCCAAATTAGCCTGAAACAGATTACCTTTAGAAAGAAAGTAATTCTCTTCATCACTTTCATAGAGCAAATAAAGTTCATTGTATTTTTATTTATCTTTTTTCTTGCACAGAAATGTAACATAACATAGACCACATCTATTTAGTATCTGATGTTACTGCATTTTTTCACTCTTTTCTCTCTTTAATAATATGTGTTTTTAAGAATTCACACATAAAAAATCAGGAATTATGGATAGATAGAGGGTCAGCCCTCAGATGGCCTTCAGCACTAATTTGTAGGAATTACTGTACAATTTTAGGTTTATTTTCATTTTAAGAATCCATAGCTTCATCAGACTGTAAAAAGGGATTATGATTCAGAGAGGTCAGGAACACCATTGAACAGGAACTCTCCTGCTTGCTTTCATGGTCTTCTCTTTTCTGACTGGTACTCTGCCAAGCCTTATTTCTTCCTATTTCAGGAGGAAGACCCTGCTGCAGACAAGCCAGTCACATTGTGTTGTTCCAAAATCTCTTTCTCCTAGTCTTGTTTTACCCCTTAGAATTCATTTATTTTCTCATATGACAACATTCATCAAACATGAATTCCATACTGCATACAACAGACGCACTGGGAAGACAAAGGTCTGTAAGACATGGAACCCTACATTCAAGTAATTCAAAATCTAATGGAAATGATAGGCTGATAAACTTGCTGTCTCCTGTTCCTTTGCCCATAGAAACCATGCCCACCCTTCAGGAATTGGCCCAGTGACCTCTCTCTTCCACGATGTCTTCACCAGTTAAATCAGGCCATGATCCTTCTGCCTTCTCTGAAGAGCATATTTAGTTTATATTTCTTCATTTTAGTGTTACTATCATATCACTTACATTGGTTGCACATTGCCATAATCAAGCATATGCTTATCACTGTCTATAAATTATTTTATTGAATCCTTATAACTATAAGACGGTATCATCTATATTTTAGAAAGGAATAAATTTAAGCTTCTAGAGGTGAAAACTCACATTTATATTAGCTCATATGCCTTGTAACTGGTGGAGCCAATATTTGAACCCATGGACTTTAGTCCAGTCTTTGATCTTAACCATATTGTTATACTGTCAGTTCTCTGTGCTAAAGTGGCTTCCTATAAAGAGCCTTTAGTTTGTGTTACCTTGTATCTCTAAGAGTAACTCATACCCCACTGAGTGAGCCTTGGTAGATATTATGATCAATAACTGCCCCCTTCTCTGTCTCTACCTCACCCCTGCCCCAGATTCCTTCAGGGAGAGATTCTTTGACTTTAGGTTCTTAATCTTATACTCAAGGTATTCCAAGTTAAATCAGAATCAGTATTCACTCAGATATACTTCCTGAGCATCTGCTATGCTGCAGACAGTAGGAAGACAATGATTAAAGGCATAGTCCCTGTCCTTGAAGTTGCCAAAGCCTACTGGGGAAGTAGGCAAGGAAGAGTCAGTGGACATCTGACAGAGATACATGTGGTGCTTTACAGGCGCATGGAAGAGAGATGTGTAACATGGGCAGGTGGTTAGAGGTAGGAGAAGGTGCCAGTGGAGATACTAGGACCAGTGGAAGATAACCACATAGGGAGGATATTCTTGGAGCATTCATATTTCCAGTTCTGCCATTTACCAGCTTTGTAACCTTGGGTAAGTGACTTAACCTCTCTAAACGGAAGCCTAAACTGCAGTTTCCCACACATAAAATGGGCACAATAATGATACCTATTTTAGTATTGCTGTGAAGATTAGATGCATGCCTGTCACAAATAAATGTGTTTGCTATTGTTTGTTGCTATATGTAAATATTTACAATTACAAGAAAACAAATAATTGTCTAGAAAATTTCAATTGTATTAGATAATTAGAGAAAGCAGGAGATGGTGCTGGCTAGGTAGGCAAGGGACACATAATGAAGTATCTTGTAGGCTCTGCTGAGGAGCTTAAATAGAATGTGGCATTTCCAGATACGACATCCTCATTGTCTTCAACCTGCTTCACTGCCTTAGACGGGTATCCTGCCTTTGTTGGTCTGTGTTCTAAAAGGAACTTTGTAGAAACTTCTGTTTGCACTGGTTAGTGATTCTGTGGCCAGACAGTGAGTGCCTCAAAAAGCAGGGGCCCTCTCTCTTCCATCCTCTTGTCCCCATCTCGTCACACAGTACTTGACATAAGGGTTTAGTAAGTCAGTGGCACTGTCAGTGTTACCCATATGACACCAGAAAACCCCCACAATCGTGCTGATAACATTGTTTTTCAGGTAGTCCAGGTACCTTGTTCTAACTCAAAGTTAGAGACTAGTCACAGCATATAGATGGGTCCCAGAATTTAAAACTAACGACTTGAAGAAAAAATAAAAATATAGAGTCAAAAGTTAATCCAGAATATAACCCATTTATAGAATATATGTGACGAATGTAAATAGTGTTTGTTTCTACACAAATAATGTCTGCTATTTATGTTAATGTTCAATGTTTTATAGGGGTAGATCTGTTTCCATCTTTGATTGGGAAAGGCTGTGGATCATTTATCAATCTGAATTTCATCCATCCTTACATAATGAAAAGTCATACCCAGTTGAAGTTGATTCTGACTGGGATTCCTGTTTCAAGAATCCCTCTTTGGCTCTGCAGGTAGAGCGCAGTCTACAGTACTGCTCTGATCCTAACCTTATTTGCTCCTGCCCTGCTGGATTGAAGACCCTTCTGAGGGCTTTCATTGCTACTTAAAATCACAGTTCTCATCCCACTCAGCCAACTCTTGATCTAGCTAGTTGTTCTTGGTCTATCCCAACTTGGAAGTGAAACTTGGAGCATACCCTCACCCAGGAGGCCTTCTCTGGCCCACTGTCTTCACATCTAGCCTAGTAGAATCTCTTCTCAAGGACCCTCATATCACTCTATGAATTCTGCAACACAATGCCCTGTGACTGGCTAGGTGCCCTCCTCTCCTCTGACCAGAATATAAACATCTTTAGTGCAGATAATCATGTCTTATGCCACGTGAGTGTTAAATGAACAAGTAGTTGAATATGTGAGTAAATAAAATGAATGAGGTGGCTCAGTGTCCTATCTGTCTTACAGGAAAATGGACTGGGATTTCTTTGGCCTTATTGGATCAAGTTAGTCCTCCTTCCATTCAAAGATAGCGGGTTATTAAGCTGTGTATGTATGTGTAATATCTCATTTGAACCACTACTGGCAGGATCCATGCATCTGTTACTAACATAACACAGTTCCTAGTACCTAACAGACACTCAAAACAGGGAGATGGAATAAATTGGCAGATACCACCATGAAGTGTGCAGGGATGGTGCTGTTTCTAAAGATAGATCTCTTCTCCTTGTTGATGTGTTTGTCTTTCCCCCAACTGAAAGACTTTAGCTTCCTTAAAGATAGATCCATGTCTTATTTGACTTGTACTTCCAAATTGTAGCATACCACCTGGCATTTAGACAAAGTAGGAACTGACAAGGTGTTCAGTGAGGAATGAGTGAGTGAACAAGTCTGTAATTCTTCCAGCACTAACACTGAGTGAGCATTTTTCAGTACACATAGTCACATATTTACAGTAGTTTGACTTACA
Source organism: Microcebus murinus (assembly GCF_040939455.1). Taxonomy (NCBI): domain Eukaryota; kingdom Metazoa; phylum Chordata; class Mammalia; order Primates; family Cheirogaleidae; genus Microcebus; species Microcebus murinus. The sequence continues at coordinate 32,602,200 of NC_134110.1, read as the reverse complement.
ATTTTTTGACTTTATGAGGGTCCAAAAGTGATACACATTCAGTAGAAACTATACTGTAAATTTTGAATTTTGATCTTTTCCCAGGCTAGTGATATGCAATATAGTAATTTATGGATATGCCAGGCAGTGGCAGTGAGCCATTTTGTTTTTTACTTTCAACAAGGCATTCAATAAATTACTAAGACATATATTAATTATAAAATAGGCCTTGTGTTAGATGGTGTTGCCCAGCTGTAGGTTAATAAGTCTTCTGAGGACTTTAAGGTAGGTGAGGCTAAGTTACAATGTTTGGTACGATAGGTGTATTAAATGCATTTTCAACTTAACAGTATTTTCAATTTATGATGGGTTTATTGGGACATAGTCAGATTGTAAGTTGAGGAGCATTTGTATTACTTTGGTTTCTCAATGGAAATGAGATATGAGACACTCCTATAACCATTGGCTTGTTTCAGTGGGAAATGTGAAGTTGGAAAATCAAAATGTGTCCCTTATTTAATAGGTAATACTTGTGCTTGGTATGAAATCCAAAACTTCCAAAAGAGTATACAATGAAAAGTTGGTCATAATTCCCAACCCTTCTCCCAACACTGATAGGCAATTGTTTGTAATTTTGTGTGTGTGTGTCTTTCCAAAATAGTCTGTACATAAGTAAAGCATAGTTTTAATTATCACTATTTTTTACATATAAAACATTATACTGTTTTCTCCTCTCCTTGTTTTAGAGTATATCTTAGAATCCATTTTCTATTATTTTATACAATAAAGCTATCTTTTTTATTTTATTGGCTGAATAATATTTCTATAATGAGCCATAATTTAAACAATTGCTGACTGACATGTAGTCTGTTTCCAATATTTAGCTCTAATTAAAGGCAGTACTAGAAACAGCCTTACATCTGTTTTTGTACACATTTGTATATATCTGTAGAATAGATTTTTAAAGTATTCTCCATTTGTTTGTATCCTCTGCAGTTTCCTTTCTCAGTGTTTCATAGTTCTTTTTGTAGAGCTCTTTCTCCTTCTTAGTTAAGTATATTCCTAGATATTTTGCTTTCTTTGTAGCTATTGTGAGTGTTATTGAGTCTTTGATTTGACTCTCAGCTTGACTATTATTGGTGTATAGGAATGCTACTTATTTGTGTACATTGAATTTGTACTGTGAGACTATGCTGACTTTGTCTATCAATTCCAGTAGTCTCTTGGTGGAATCTTAGGGATTTTCTAGAAATAAAATCATATCATCAGCAAAAAGTTTGACCTCCTCTTTCCCAGTTTGGATACCCTTAATTTCTTTTTCTTGCCTGATTGCTCTGACTAGGACTTCCAGTACTATGTTGAATAGAAGTGGTGCATCCTTGTCTTGTTCCAGTTCTTAGATATTCCAGTTCTTAGGGGGAATGTTTTCAGCTTTTCCCCATTCACTATAATGTTGGCTATGACTTTGTCATATGTGGCTTTTATAATTTTGAGATACATTCTTCTATGCCAGGTTTGTTGAGTGTTTTTATCATGACAGCCTGCTGGAATTTCTTGAATGCTTTTTCTACATCTATTGAGATGATCATATGGTCTTTGTTTTTGCTTCTGTTTATGTGGTGAATCACATTTATTGATTTATATATGTTGAACCATCCTTGCACCCCCTGTAATGAAGTCCACTTGGTCGTGGTAGATTGGTTTTTTGATGTGCTATTGAATTTGGTTTGCTAGTATTTTATTAAGGACTTTTCATAAGGGATACTGGTCTATAGTTTTATTTTTTTGTAGTGTCCTTTCCTGTCTTTGGTATCAAAGTGATACTGGCTTCGAAGAATGAGTTGGGAATGACTTCCTTCTTTTCAATGTTGTGGAATAATTTCTGCAGTATGAGTATCAACTCTTCTTCATAGGTCTGATAGAATTTGGCTGTGAATCCATCTGATCCAGGGCTTTTTTTATTGCTGCTTCAGTCTCATTGCTCTTTATTGATATGTTCAGGAATTCTCTTTCTTCTTGATTGAGTCTTGGGAGGTTGTGTTATTCCAGGAATTTATCCATTTCTTCCACATTTTTGAGTTTATGTGCATAGAGATTTTCATAGTATTCACAGATGATGTTTTGTATTTCTGTGGTATCAGTTGTAATATCTCCTTTTTTATTTCCAATTGAGCTTATTAGGATCGTTTCTCTTCTGTTCCTGGTTAATCTAGCAAGATGTCTATTGATTTTGTTTATGTTTTCAAAGAACAAACTTTCTGTTTCGTTGATATTCTGTATTTTTTGTTTGTTTTCAGTTTCATTTAGTTCTGCTCTGACTTTAGTTATTTCTTTTCTACTGCTGGCTTTGGGTTTTCTTTGTTCTTTTTCTAGTTCCTTGAGACATGTCATTAGATAATTTGGGATCTTTCTGTCTTTTTGTTGTAAGCATTTAAGGTATGAATTTTCCCCTTAGGACTGCTTTTTGGTGAATCCCATAGATTTTGATAACTTGTGTCCCCTTTGTCATTCAGTTAGAGGAATCTTTTGATTTCCATCTTAATTTCATCATTGATTCAGTAATCGTGCAGCAGGAGGTTGTTTAATTTCCATGACTTTGTGCAAAATTGAGTGTTTGCCTTGGTATTGGTTTCTAGTGTTATTCCACGGTGATCTGAGAAGATACATGGTACAACTACAATGTTTTTGAATTTGTTGAGCCATGATTTGTGGCCTAAAATACGATCAATCTTGGAGAGTGTTCCATGTGCTGATGAAAAGAATGTATAATCAGTAGATTTGGGGTAAAATGTTCTGTAAATGTAAGCCTATTTGCTCTAGAGTCCTATTTAAGCCCACTGTTTATTAATTTATTTTCTGCTTGGATGATCTATCCAGTTCCGTCAGTGGGGTACTGGGTCATTGCATTTTTAATAGATGTTGCTCTGTTATTGCACATAGAGCTCTTACTATGTATCTTAATATGATTTTCTGAAGGAAACTTGAACTTAAAATGCTATATATATTAATTATTATATACAAGATTAGCTCCTATGGTCACACAGAATACTCATCTGCTCAAAAATTGGTTTAAAATGGTCTTTTATAAATACACAGAACAACATCTGGCTTGTGATAGGCTAGTTACATGTGTGAATGAGTGAAGGGGTACAGGGTGTGTTGATCCAGCACTACACCCTGGGCACTCATCTCTGTGTTTTATGGGGAGAGCAAAAAGTCCCATGGCCCTTCTTCAGACTTGTGGTGGTCTCCTCTCACTCCCAGAACCTATTTACATTAGCAGATATATTTTTAAGGGCTGGCCCATAATGAGGCAGGCTTTGTGCTAAACGTGGTGGCCACACCAGGGTAAAGGAAGTGACCTCTCTCCTTCAGGGCTCAGGATCTCTTGAGGGACCAGACAAGACCTGCCCTGGCATTTCCCTTCACAGTGTCTATGCCCACCTTTTCCTCTTCTCTGTTTATGCAGATCCTGCCAGTTTTCAAGATCTTTTTTCTCTCCTTCAGCCAAAAAAGCTCTCTTTTCTCTCCCTCAGAGAATCCTGGCTGGTGGAACTCAATTGTCAGATAGCTACTACTTCTGAACTGCCAATTATGTTGTGTGGGTTGTGCTTCATTACCAATAAGCTCCTTGAGGGTCACAAATGAGTCTGTTATATTTTATAAACCTTAAAGTATTCAGTCACAAGCCATCCAAGAAATATTCAGTGGTTAATTAAAGCAATACCTTAATCAATAGGTTTACTATTAGATGTTTAACTTTTTTTTAAGTATTATCCTTTAAAATAACAGTTTGCATCTGATTCATCCTAGCAGTACTGATGCTTTATACAGGTGACACTGAGATGCTCACTGTGTCCCTGGCACTCTGCAGTGATGAAAGGTTGGATGAATGCAGAGATGGTGCAGAGGAAAAAGTGACAAACTCGGTGTGAGGAATGGGGAGGAGATGAAACCCAAATGGGATTTTGAAAGTCAAAATCTTGCAAGCAAATAGAGAAGAAAGAAACGTTACTTACTCATTATATGCCGATACTGGTGGGAGAAGGGTGCGTTGGCCAAGACACGAAATGGTGTTATGTGTTTGAGGACAGATATGCAGGTGCCAGGAGAGAAATGAAGGAAGATGTCACTGTAGAGATAGGAAGGCGCTAGGTCCTGCGGAGCCATGAATGATGTATTGAGTTGCTTGGGGCACACTTTGTGGGGTGAGAAGTTACCTGGGGTGGGGCACGTGTGACCAGAGCTGTGAGAAGTAAACGCTGGGGTGGATACTTCACTGTGAGTGGAGTTTTTTCTTTCTGATCACCACCCAGTTTCTGAAATAACGAAGTTTCGCTTTGTATAGCACATCAAAATAAATTATCTGGGGTTAGGTGGTAAAAAAAATTTTTAAATATATCTGAAAGTTCAGTTTCTTATCAGAGGACCAGAATGCAAGAACTATGCCAGGGTGGACCCATATGAACTCATTTCATATTTTAATATCAGAGGTTTCATGTAAAACAAGTCATTGCCATTCTGAAACCAAGCCTATAATTGTCATATAAGGAACACTATTGTAATCATCATGCTAATTAATCATTCATCTGTCTTTACTGAACACATTTTATGTCCTTAATTTTAACAATTCTGTTTTGCATTGGTTTCCATAAACATCCCTATTTCTATTAAATTTCTACTTACCTGCTTCCTCTAAACCCTGCCATTCTCAACAGAGCATATAATTATTATTAATTTATTGATGCATACAAATATATTTCATTTTCCTCTCTTTCAGGAATTTTTCTTCTATTTATGGACTGCTTAAGAATAGTCAACTCACCAGCGTGCCTAGTCCGTAAATGAATCTACTTGCAAATTTGAAAATCATCTTAATTAATATTTTGGTTTGCACGATTTTGTGTTCTGTGAAATGTTTTTATAAAATGGTATGCTTTTTAATTTCAAAAGCCTATTTTTAAGAAAAGGAAAGAAAATCAGTCTTATTTTGTTGTCTCCTAATAACAAAAAAAGAATGATTTGTATAGTAGTTAATAAAGGCTGCCTATTGAAATCTCTCCTACTTCAATATAAACCTAAAAAACAAAGTCTTGTTATTTCAGCATAGCTCTAAATTTTGCACACTTGAGAACTATGTACAGTTGCAACTCATTGCAAGAAGTCAAGATTCTATACAAATTCTACATTCGAAAGTGATTTATCCATCTCAGTTATGGACCAATAAATATGAAAGTGTTATGCCAAAAGCATTCTGTCACATAAAAGGTTAATTATAAAGGCTTCTGCGGGAAGCAGAGTGGCACTGACAGACCAGAAACCTGATTTCCATGCCTCTCTGTAATTTGTTATGGAACATAAAGGTCATAATCCCTGTGGACAGTATTACTCTGTTCATTCTCTTTTCATCATTTACTGGTGCATTGTGATTTTAATTCAATACACCCCAGGAGGATGTGTTTTATTCCTTCTGTTAGAAGCTCGCACAACATGTTTCCTGGTCTTGGAAATTCAAAACAGTCTTATGCATTGTTAAATTGTCACTTTCTTACTTCAAAGCTACATTTTCTCAAGGCATTTACTTTTTACTGTGTACCACGTTTGGAGCCTTGTGTTAACCACAGAATGACTTTTGAATAGTTTAGCTTTCTCTTACCCTCTCATGATGCATCCTAAAACATAATTTGTTCGCACCTTTAGATTTGTCCAGTACACATTTCTCCATCTCAGAAACACATGGAACACAAGCCCCCGTGTTAGAGGGAGCAGTGGCTGCCTGCCGTGAGCTGGGCACACGTGAGAGTGAAGGGTGTGGACTCTATCACAGGGCAAGCTTGGGAAGGCTGCGCGCAGCTGGGGAGCAGCAGCTCAGTGTACCCTTTGGTTTGGAATTAATTTTAAACAAATAATAACTTTAGAACATAAGCCAGACTATAAAGTGGAAAAGAATTTAAACTCTCTTTTTACATGCATCCTTTTCACTGTTGAGTCCCTGATATAAGTCACAAACCTGCAAGTAAACTTCGTGGATTAAACCTTCCAACTCATCTTCTGTCTGTCCCCTTCTTTTTGATCCACTGTTACTACCTGAATTTTACCTTCTTATTTTACTGCCTACATTATTTAATTTAGTAAACACATTATTGAGAACATCCTATATGCTGGGCACTGTCCTACATACTAGAGAGAACAGAGGACAAAACAGGAAGTCATATTCTAGAGAAGCTTACATTCCATTGGGGGAACAGGCCATCACCCAGACAATGAGAATGCCAGGGAGCTATGGCATTCAGGAAGAGGGTTTAGGTTTAATTTGAGGGATTGAGGAAAAATAAGATGACATTTTAGCAGGGACCTGGAAAAGGGAAGAAGTGAACTACATTGAGAGACTAGCAAGTGTAAAGGTCCTGAGGTAGGAGCCTGCTTGGGTGCTTGAGACTAGCAAGGCTGCCAGTGCAGACGTAATGGGATGAGCAAGGAACAAGGAAGAACAAAATGAAATCAGAGAGCTGGCCTGACTGGGGATCTGAGCACATAGGGCCATTTTGGGGCTTTGCTTTAATAGGAGCTTTTGGGGAGGAGTTGAGTAGAGGAGTAGAATGGTCTAATGTATATTTTAATAGAGTCACTCTGGCAATGACTTGCAAATAGGCTACAGAGCAAGGTAGAGGGACACATTAGAGGCAACTGCTACGAAGGTAACAGGGAATGCTAGCATTGTCCAGTGTGGCAGCCATGCAAGTGTTGAGAACTTACGGACTTTTATGTACTTTAAATGTAGAGCCGATAGGATTTAGTGCACAGATTGGTTGTGAGATGCACAAAATAAGAAGTTGGATGATGCAAAAATTTTGGTCCAGGGCTATTGGAAAAATAAAGTTGCCTCTTTCTGGGATGGGAAGATGAAGGAGAACTGGGTGATATGTTAAGTTTGAGACACAAACATGGAGTAGGGGGCAGATCTCAGTTGGAGATAGACCTCTGAGAGCCATTATAATATAGATGTAATTTAAAGATATAGTGTGTGGAGATCAGAGAACAGACCCGTGGGATGTTACATCACTTACAAGTCAGTGAGTTGAAGAGAAACCAGAAAACACCAAGGAGTTGCCATGAGGCAAGGAAAGAACTGAGAGTAGTGCCCTGGAAGGCATCTGAAGAAAGGATTTCAAAGAAAAGGGACACATAGGTCCCTGCTGCACATAGGTCAAGTGAGATGAGCTCCAAAGATGGAACACAAGATTGAACAGCAGAAAAGGTCATTGGTAGCCTTAATTTACTTCATAGAGTGAAGGCTTGAAATAGATTCAAGACAGAATTGGAGGAAAGGAATTTGTTTATTCAGTTCTTTCAAGTATCTTGCTTTAAGGAATTGTAGAGGCGTGGCGAGTGGAAATGGAAAATGTGAGCATGTGGGAGAGACAGGTGAGGGTAGCTGGAGAGGTGGCCGTGAGAAGGTCCACGCACAGGCATCAGCCTAGCCCTGGGCAGTAGCAACACAGGAGACATTGATGGGTGTAGATGCAGGAAAGTGGGTGCAGTAACAGCCTGGGGTGTGTGCACTCACCACGCCAGCAGATGTCCTTGCCCTTGGTGGCGCCTGGTAACCACCATTAAATGTCATGTTCCACTGTGACCCAAATCCTCAGAAGATCCCTATAGGCTAACTTCCTTGGCTTATCACCCAAGTTCTTTCATGACTTGCCCTCTGCCTACCTCTTAAACCTTAAATTCCCACTGTGGTAATTACCAGGTAAATTCTAATTTCTCTGTCATCCTGGCATTGCCATCTGTTATCTTATTCAAGATTTTCCTGGTCTTGGCAGCATGAGTGATTTTCAGAAATAGACATTTTGAGTATTGTGTTAGGAGATTCTGGATCTTATTTAAATTGATTTTTGGCCTTAGATATCACTTTGGTGAGGGAAGGGAGGTCCTGCCTTGTTCCTGACAGGTGGGAAGAAGTGTCCATGTTCCCCATCTGGCCTCTGTTGACAAGGGGAGGGAGGGTGTTCTCGTTACTGCTGGTCAGGGTCAGGTGTTGAGCGCTCATAAGGCCTCTCTGACACCGGCCCAGCGGAGGAGTGGGGCTCTTCCTGCTGCCAGGTGGAGATGGACGTCCAAGCTCCCTGCGTGGTCCCCACTGACACTACAGGGCATGTTGTTGCCACCAAGTGGACATGAAAGCCCCGGCTCTCCACTGGCTGCTGCCACCACACACTGTTCCACACCCCCAGGTATTCTTCACTGGGGCCACTGGCAGCTACTTGTGGCCCTTCAGACTGGCTGGTCTTCCTGTTTACCTCCTCACATGTGTCCTTTTAGCCAGTCCACCTCACTCCTTTGTTCTAACCCAGCGATTCCCAACTTCTTAAGAACATGGAAATAAAGAAAATCATAACATACAGAACTCACTGGGGTGAGTGAAGCCCGAGAGCTGCCCAGCCCCACTGAGCTGCCCTGAAAGCTGAGGGATTCACCATCTTTGTACACCCAGGACCCATTCCCGCACAGTGATGCCGTAGTTCTGAGATTCTGGGCAACTCCTACACATCCTTTAAGACTTAGACCCAGAAACTCTAACCCACGGCACCCATACCTGTGTCATCAGCTACTTATTGTCATTGGCTTCCTTTTCTGTCCTAGGCTTTACAGCACTTCCTTAGGGCTGCTATAACAAAATACCTTCAACTGGGCAATTTATGAATAATAAAAATGTATTGCTCACAGTTCTGGAGGCTGGGGAGTCCAGGATCAAGGCACCAGCAGATTTGGTGTCTGGTGAATGCTTGCTCCCTGCTTCAGAGACAGCACCTTCTATGTTATGTGTCCTTGTAGGGTGGGAGGGGCAAGGAAGCTCCCTCAAGCCCCTTATGAGGGCACTAATCCCATTCATAAGGGTGGAGGCCTCATGACCTAGTCATCTCCCAAAAGCCCTACTTCTTAGTACTATCACAATGGCTATGAGGTTCCCACATAGGAATTTTGGAGGGACACCAACACATTATACCATAGCAGCCCTGCAGGACAGGGACTTTATCTTAGGTGACTGCATTCCCAACTGTCAGCCTGACTACAGCAAGTGCTCGTTGAATGTTTACACAGATATGTGATCAACCACTCGTAGCTTTGGGGGAGAAAAGTGCAAGAAGGAGTTGTTCAGCCTGGAAGAATAACTGAACAAAAGAAGCCTTTAGATTTGAAATAGAATTTTACCTTTCTCTGGTTAAATTAATTCTGGTTGGTCTCAGAGAACTGGGGTTTTTCCCTAACATCTACTTACTTGTCAACAGCTTTCAAGCATGGCGGGCTAATATAACCATTCCAGTAGTGTTTGATTTTAAAGGATCTGATAGACTTACTATGGCTTTAAAAATAACAGCTGATGCTTTTTCACAGCATATTTAACTATAGGAGACCCTAAAGCTATCTTTTTTAAAGTGATGCCTTCATAAAGTCAAAATTGTGGTTACTACCTTGCCAGAAGATTTTCTACTTTCTCATAATCTGAGAATTCTGCCCTTCAGTGTGACTAAAATCTTCTACAAAGTGACCCAGGCCAGATAGAACAATTGGAAGCTCTGGCAAAATGATGCGTTTTTGCAGAATCCAACAGCTCCTCTTCCCATGTTTTCGCTCAGTGGTGACCTACAATGTATTCATTCAGTGTCAACCCTACACTAGATACTTACTTTTGACCTCTTCCTAATGCCCAGTCCTGCGTCCCCACCTAGCTGCCTTCAGACAGCCCCTAAGCGTGCACCTCGGTGGTCCAACTCAGCCCCTAAAGGTACATGTCGGCAGGTCAACGGTCCCACTCAGCCTGCCCAGAAGGCTGAGTTTTTCATTGCTCTCCCCTTGCCCCAAATACTCTTCTTCAAAATGCATTCCTTATGTTAGCTCTTCGAGATAATGCAGCCAGGTGCTCCAGAGTGCAGCCTCTGGAATCAGACTGGTACTATCCTGAGCTGGTATCTGTGTATTATAAATTGCTGTGTAACAAACTATTCCAGAACTTCAGTTTAAAAGAACAGACTTTTATGGTGTTATACGTTTTCTGAGGTCAGGAATCTGGGACCCATTCTGACCCGGAGTCTGTCACAAGGGGACAGTCAAACTGTCAGCTGGGCCTGCAGTCATCTGAAGGCTTGACCGGGGCTGGGGAATCCACTTGCAAACTCACTGGCACGGCTGTGGCCAGACATCTCCATGCCTTGCCATGTGGGTCTTGTACGCTGCCAGACAGCCCTCACCACGTGAAAGCTGGCTTCCCCTGAGTGGTGCAGGAGAGGTCTACAAGTGAGAGAGCACAAGACAGAAGCCACAGACTTTTACAGCCGAATCTCGGAAGTGACATAGCTCCACTCCTACCACACGCTACAGGTCGCACACCACTGCTGGGTGATGTAGGAGGTCACTACACGGGTGTGGATGCTGGGGGGAGGGGAAACACTAGGCCCATCTTGGAGGCTGGCTCCCACCTGGGCGAGGTGCTGTACACATCTGTGCCTTAGTGTCCTCACCTGCAGAAGGGGGATAGTTGTGTCTACCTCAAGAAGTTGCCAGAATTTAGTGACCAGCGTGCCAAGCCCCTAAAATGAGTCCTGACACATGGTAAACACCTGATATGTGTCATGTGTCAGCTTTTACGGTCATGGCAGTGCTTCCCCACAACACACACGCTGCCAGCACAGAACGTGGAAGCCACCCTTCCCCTCCGCAGTTCCACTGCTCCCCAGACCTCAGCCGTCATATCCACGTCTTCCTCTGTAACCTGCTTGACCTGGAAGCCATGTCGTCTCTGCAAAATAATTGTGGCAAAAGTGATGTACCTCGGGGTCTTTAGTCTTATCTCTCTGTCATTTGCCCTTTATATACTTCATATCTTCCTGAAGTGCAGATCATCCTCTCAACTGCTTACACCCTTTAGATGCTGCCTTATTGCCTCCAGGGTAAAGGTCAAGCTGCCTGGCTTGCCCCTCCAGGCCCAGCCTCCCTCTCTGGCCGCTGCTCTGCCCCCATACCCTGGCCACACTGGACTTAGTGAGTTCAGACACCACCGCTCAGCCCACACACCTGTGTGCTATTCTTTCCCAGGGCAGTCTGGGTGCTTCTCACCTGCAGTTTCACTCCACAGTGAGTGCTTCCCTGGCCCCTCTCAGAGGGACTCCTTCCTCCGTGCTCCCCAAGGACCTGGGACTTCCATCTAGTGGTGGCTTCACTCGGAAGTGGCTGCCTTGCATGGCTGCCCCTCCCTCACCCGAACACCTGGCACCCACCTTACTCCTTGTCGCTGGTCCCCGGCATCTGCATTCTGTAGGCACTTCCCCTTGTCTAGGCACAGGGAGAGGTGGAAATCTCGGGGGTGGTGGGTGCTGATTGCAGGGGGTAGTGAGGAGGAAGGCGTTTGTATTTGATAAGCACCTTCTAAGACCCACTGAAGTAGGAGCGTCTTCCCCAGAACTACACAAGGTGGGTTTGTGTAGCCTTAACTTGAAGATGGAAAATCCACTGGCAGCGAAGCAGCCTCCCCCAGACCTCAGCGCCTCTGAAGGCTGGTGAGGTCTGAGCCCCAGGCAGCTCCAGGGCCCTGGGCTGGTTTGCTGACTAGCTTTTGGGAGTGTCACGGCCCTCAACAGCATGCAGTCTAGACACATCTTTATAGCACAAAGGAGTACACTTTTGTTAATATGATGCCTTTGTTGACAAGAGAAATGCTTCCTGTGTCCCCTGAAGACATTTAGATAATTTTACAAATGGGAGAGATGTTGCAGCTTCGGAAATTGGCAGCGCTTACTCTCTGCAGAGAATCCCTTTCAAACTCCCAGACGCCCTTGGCGGGTAGAGGGGCTGTTTCGATGGTCCACAAAATAGCCAACTCTCCCGTAAAACACGGCCATCCGCTAACGAACGGAGGGCTCGCAAGTCTGTTCTGTTCAGGTGGCATTTTTAGTATTTAGATATCTTTCTTCTTAGGTAATAGACAAACAGGGATGGAGAAATACAAGAGGTACATACAGAAAATCAAAAAGGACTGGTACTCGTCCATGTGCTTCACTGCCAAGAGCTTTCTCAACTGTTACTACATTTCAGAAGCTGCTCTGGAGCAATGGGGTTTTCACGAGTGCAGCACTCACGCTGGGGTTGGCAGCGGGGGCTCTGCCCACTGGCCGCGTGGTGGCCACTGTGGGGAGGAGACCCTGCACCCCGCATTGCCACCGGCTGTGATTCTGCAGACGCACAGCGTGTCCCTCCTCGCTCTCTGGCGTGCAGGGATCCCTTTGGGAGCTGCCCCTCCTTCCCTGGCAGTGCCTTTCTGTGCCGCACCTTCCCCTCTTCACCTACGTCCCCTCCGTGCTGAGCGTGGCTCACTGGGGTTAACCCGCTCCCCTAAGTTTACCTGCTCCCTCAAGCTAGTCGGTGGCCTGTCTCTGCTGGGGAACCCTGGCACAGAGCTGGTGGTGGGCGGTGTGTCCCCTCCCAGGCTGTGACCTCCGCAGCAGGACGAGGGCTCACCCCTGTCCTCACCACCCACACACGCCACATCAGCAGGCGCTGTGTGACATGCCAGGTGAGAGACCGCAGCCCGGCAGCGGGCTGGGGGATTCTGGGCAGCTTCTCATCTGTCCCCTCCCACCAGCGAGTGTGGCAGAGAATCTGCCCACCCGCCTCGCGCTGCCCGCTGAGCCTTTCTCACCTCGCGGCAGGTCGACCACAGCCTTCCTTAAACCTTGTGTGGTGCCAGGGTTGGTTTCTGTGTCCCTGGCTGGATCCCTGTCTCTGCACCTGCTGCTTCCAGAGCCCTCCCCCACCCAGGACCCGACCTCCTCCTGGCGTTCTTCCCTCCAGCATTCCAGCCCCTGCAAGGCCACTTGATGGGCCCTGCCTCAACTGTCCAACTAGCCCAAACCCAGGAAGTTCTTTTTCCTGTTTCTCCCAGCACCGGCCACAGCAGCGTCAGACGTGGTGTGTCTTGGCTGCCTGTGACGTGCTGCTGCTGGTCGGGCTCTCCAGAGCCGGGCTGTGTCCTCAGCCTCCCCGCCCGCCACCTAAGCACGGTGGAGGATCCATTTCGCTCAGCCTGGTTCCTTCGTCTATGAAATGGAGACACTTTAGTAAACAGCTTCAGACATCATTGAGAGACTCTCAGAAGCTGGGCATTGGTAACAATATAGCTGGAACATGGACAGTAGAAAACAAAACATTCAACTGTGGCTCACTTAGCCATCCACCAAACGTGGTTGAGCACCTGCTCTACATCGGCCTGTGCTGGGTGCAGAGGGAGGAAAGTCGAACCCTGCCGGAAGCAGCTCCCAGACTGGGAAGGAAGGAGTGGTGGCAAGGGCGGGGGACGGGAAGGTGGACAGGAGGATTAGAAGCACACACACTTTCTAAACACCAGAAATCAAAGAGCGTTTAGATCTCTAGTTTAATGTGGTGTTTCCACTGAACAAAATTCAGGATGCTCTCCTCAAACAAAATGCTTCGATGTGCTCATTCATTCTCCACCTCCAGCTTCCAAAACCACACCCTGGGGAAGCATCCTGCAGCCCTTGAGGGAGATCAGTGTCCCTGCCCAAAGAGATTCATCCCTGCAAGGAAAACACTGTGCAAAGGGAATTGTGTCTTCTTCCTTTCCTGAGCACAAACCAACTCTATAAACTCATGATTTCCAAAGATGTCAAGAGATAATCATACCACGCTTGACTATAAAAAAAAAAAAAAAAAACTAAAAGAGGGAGAGACAATCATAGAGGCGAGACTGGAAATCTTCCAAAGAGAGAAGTGAAAGCCACCACAACCCAGGCAGTGGAGTCCCCTGCCTCCCCAGCCTCTGGCCTCAGCAGTGCCATTTGTGAAACATCCAAACACCCCTAGAGGAGGCTTAAAATCCAGATGTTCTGGGAGCGCTGGGCCGGGGCAGGGCCCTCCGCCTGGGTACTCTGAGTTGAGAGGATGCAGTGTTCAGAGTGGAGGCCACAGGCCATTTCATGTTGAAGAACACACGCTGCATCCCTCATTCCTGCCGCCACACAAGCTTGATTGGGGTGAGATGTTCCTTCCACCCCTTAATTCTTTCATCTTAAACCAAGGGGTATAGCCATATTACAGAATATTTATTTCCCTTGGATCTTTTTCTCCTAAAAATCTATTATACTGAATAATTGAGGTCAAATTGTACATACTCAAAATTTTTTTTTTCTTTCCCATTCAACGGCATTAAGCAATATGCCTATTTCTCTGCTTCCATGTAGCCAATGACATGTTTTCTTTGGGCCACACAGTGTTTTAGATGATTTTCATTTACTGCCAGATAATTCCCCACATGCATCAGATTTCTGGCTTCTCTTGGGAAAGCAGATGTCTGTGACTGCATCCTGCTTTCCGCCTGCCCACGGTCTGCGGGGCGGCAGCCGTGGAGCCCAGGCCCTGCCAGGTCCCCACCATTCCATTCCCTGCCGCCCGGCCCTCAGGCCTTTGCTAGTAACTGTTCTGCTCATGTGCCATTTGTAGTTGACATCAATGGCCTAAGCCTTGAGGACTTTTCCCATATTCTCCGTTGAGTGGCACAAGCAAGTCAAATTAGGTAGAAAAAGTTGCAACCCAATTTTCTGCCTCTGTCAGTACAGAGTACTGCTTACACCGCTCTCCTGGGTCCCCTGAGTAAGCGGGAAGGGAGGGGGCAGACTCCAGACCTCAACTCGGTTCCCCAGCAGCTGCCTGCCCTCCCCTGGCTGATAGCCTGCAGGGTGGAGAGGCCCCCCACCAGGGGCAAGCCCAGAGATGGCCAGTGGAGCCCGGAGGGGCACAGTGAGCACATGGCATCACAGAGACCTGGGTTAGAACCTCAGACCAGCCGCTCCCTAAACTGTGTCCCTGAGGAGCCATATTAGTGCTCTGAGCTCAGGTCCTTGTTGGTAACACCTAGACAGGCAGCAGGATGTCTCTAGAACACAAGCAGTGCTCAATAGCTGGTTACTGTTACTGAGAAGCGGAGGCTGGGGGAGGGAGAGCCCTGAAGGGAAGAGTCAAGATGTGTATAGCAGCCAGAGAGCTGGAGCTGGGAGGGGGGTTCAGGTCCGGGTGCTGGCTGTGCTAGGCCCAGACACCAATGTGCATTGGGAATGGTGTCATTTCGCCAAGCACTGTGCCGCCTCTGCAAAGAGCAGGGCCAGGACTCTGCAGAGAATGGGGTGCACAGCCTCTGAGTCGGTGCAGGCTGTGCCAGGGGAGACGCGCCTCAGCTCAGGAACTGGCTGGGGCAGCACCACGAGGACTGGCTTCATGGGAGAAGGGAAGGAGAGTGGGGGCCCCACACTTGCGGCAGCTCTTCCAGGTGCCAGGCACAGGGCACATGTCTCGGGAGGTGATGTCTTTGTGGGCGTTAGGGGTGTGGTGCGGTGCGGTGCACCTGGTGCCCAGCTCAGCTCTACCACCTCTGGCTTTGTGACTTGGGGGAAGTCCCAGAGCCCTCTGAGCCTCAGTTTCCTACATTGACAAGTTGGATGATGGCATCTGCCTGTGGGGCTTGTGGGAAGAAAGAAAGGAAAGCCTGGGTAGAGCTGGCGCAGGTCCTGGCACACCTCTCTCAGAGCAGACAGTACCCCGTTGGGCAATGGCCTGTCTCTGAAAAGTGTCCTGGTCCCCCCAGGCCATAGGAAGTGGTGGGGAGGGGAAGGGAGGTGCAGAGAAGCAGAAAGGAGAGAAAAGAAGGAAAACAGAAGTCGCCTCAGCTCTCCCAGGACAAGTGCAGACACTGGTCTGCTCCGTAATGACTTTCTATTTTTAGGTGGCAGCGCTGCCTGTTTGTGACCTGCTTTGTAAATAGATGCTTTGCAGAGTAGATTGGGGCCATCCTGTGGGGCGAGAGGAGAAGCGGGGGCGGGAGACGGGGGCACCAAGGGGCTCTGCCTCCTTGTTCTCTCTGAGATAAGAACTGGGGCCTAGTGAAGAGCTGGGAGAAAATCAATTAGTGGAGGAGACTTGCGGAGCGGTGGCCCAGGCTGTGCCTCCTTTTCTGGGGCCATTCTGGGGCATTCACGCTGCACAGAAGTTGTTTGCTCGGTTTTATCAATTGCAGTAAATGCAGCCAAAAAGTGAGGGAAGAGGGGTCATGTGGTCACACAGGCAGCCCGGCATGATAAAGAGAGGACCAGACAAAGATCCTTGAGGAAGAGGAGGTACCTGAGCCCCGCAGGCACATCCGCAGGCCAGGCGCCGTGCTGGGCGCCGGATACACGTGTTGTGTGCTGTGACGTGCGGCTCCCACAGACCCTGAGAGCCGGGAGCCGTGTCCCGGTTTGACTCCTGGAGGACCTGACCCGCTGAGATGCTAGGGACCTGCCCGAGATCTGCAGTGAGCGAGGGGCAGGGTTGGGATCCAGGGCTCCCCGTGTGGCTCTGCGGCAGGGACTGGTGTCACTCTGCCTCCTGGGGCCCTGATCCTCCAGAGGGGTCACGTCACAGGCCCCAGCGCCACACCTGGCCCTCACCGATGCTAGGGACCGTGTGTCTTCTCTGCCCAGCTACTCTCCACCAGCAGGCCGAGGTGAGGAGGTCAAGTCTGCCCCCCGGGGCTGAACAGCTGCCAGGAGCACCCAGCAACCCACCCCAGACCCCAAGACAAGCAGGAATAGCTTCACGAGGACAACACTGAGCCAGGAGGGCTTTTCATGTTTGGTTTAGATTCTTTGTCCTCATTAATATGGGCTCTATGGCCAGTACTTGTGGGGTCTGTGTGGTTATGGGTCATAGGAAAGTTCTAGGTGACCCTCATCCACTCTCTGAATCTCAACGGTCTCATGTGGGAAATTGAGAGATCACTACAAACTTGCTCAAAGCCACTGCCCCTTGTGGTTCTGTGGCACTCGGGACCACTCTGCGTCCCGAAGCCATGGGATGGGCGTGGAGAGGATGGGGAAGGTGGGGCCGCAGGGCCAGTCGGGGCTGGTCCCCCCTGCAGAGACCCCAGTCTCCATGCTCCCGTCATGTAACCTCGCCAGGCTTGGGTCCCTCATTGCAAATCCCGCAGACTCTGTCAATACCCCCAGGTGACACTCTGTCACCATTCTTGAGGTCACCAGAAGCTTCCATGGACCACCCCTTCTCACATCAATGCCTCCCTGCCTCAAGTACCACGGTTTTCTCTGCCACAGGGGTGTGCCTATGGACTTGACACCCCCAGGAGAATGTCTCAGCCAATGAGGAATGGCATCTAGTGGGGAAATGCACCAGGTTTCTTGCCTCTTGGTGGGAGAATTTGGAAGCATGTTTCACCCCAGTTCTCAGAGGGGCCTCAGCAGGATTGAGCCCCAGACACCTCAGCAGTGACCAGTTGTTAATACACCCACCCTCACCCCTTCTACCTTCCCTCTGGCTTCCCCATTCTCCCCTGTGCTTCCTGGATCACCTCCCAAAGGAACCATTTGCATCCTTGAGTTAGGGTCTGCTCTGGGGGAAACCCAAACTACTCAACAGAATGATGTCCATGCCCTAATCCCTATGAGCTATGAATATGTTACTTTACATAGCAAAGGGGACCTTGTAGGTAGATTAGTTAAGGATTAGGGGATGAGAAATTATTCTGGATTATCCGAGTAGACACAATGCATTCACAAGGGGCCTTGTAAGAGGAAGGCATGAGGGTCAAGTCAGAGAGAGGAGATGTGAGGATGGATCCGGCGTGGGAATGATGTGCTATGAAGAGGGAGGAAGGGTCCACAAGCCAAGGAATGTGGGTGCCCTCTAGAAGAGACAAGGAAGCAGATTCTTTTTTAGAGCCTCTAGAAAGGAGCACAACCCTACCAACACCTTTATTTTAGCTCAGAGAATTCATATTGAACTTCCCAGCTACTGAAATTCAAGATTACTATAGGAGTAACATTTATCAGGTGTTGGGAGGGTGGGAGGGGGAAGGAGGGGATGGGTATATACAACCACAACGAGTAAGATGTGCAACGTTTGGGGGATGGACACGCTTGAAGCTCTTACTCGAGGGGGGAGGGGGGCATGGGCAATATATGTAACCTTAACACTTGTACCCCCATAATACACTAAAATAAAAAATAAAATAAAATAAAAAAAGAAACTCAAGATTACACATTTGTGTTGTGTTAAGCCACTGGCCTGTTAAGCCATGTGGCAATTTGTTACAGTAGCAATAAGAAACTCATACACAGAACTAAGACAATTTAGGCAGTTCTTGAGTGTGACAGGAAGAGCTCAGGTTTCAGAACACGGCTGATCTGCAAAGTGACCTGGCTTTGCTAACTAGCTGGAAGCCTTTAGGTGAATTATACAACCTCTCTAACTCTCAATTCTCTGGCCTGGATTTTCTGATATATTTCTAAGGTTGCTTAAGAGAAAACTCAGCATGGAGTGGGTAGTGGGAGGAAGCCAGAGAAATTTACTTTTCATTTCCCTTAAATACTAACAACACTTTATATTCTGCTTGGAGAAAACACACCATCTCATTGCCTCTTGAGAGAAATCTATTGCTCCTATTAGTTATGTAATTGAATTCCTAGAAGTTGGTGGATTTTTATCATTTTTATTTACTTATTTTTGGGCTTTGTCTCCTCCCCCATGAAAGGATGTGGGGATGGTTTCTGGCAATGCATGCAGGCTACACACAAGAGTAGAAGGAAAAGATGAGGTAGTGTGGGGGAAGAGCAATTGGGTTGAGGAAATGAGGTATGGTCAGAGGAAGGTGGGATTGGAAAACATTATGCATACCATGGGCTCCTGAGCATCCCAGCAGCCAAGGCAAAAAGGTCTGAGGGTGACTGCAAGTCTCAAGCATCCAAAAGATACATCCTTCAGGGTGTGTGGACGAATACACAGGCACCCTGCCAGCTTGAGAGGGCAGGGTGGGAAGGAGTGTCTGGTGCAAATGGCAGGAAGGTGGGACCCGGAAGCCTTCCTGGAAGAGGCAATGCCTGAGCTTCATCTTGCAGGTTGAGGAGAGTTAGAGGAAGAGTGAAAGACAGTTCAGGCAAAGAGAATATCGTAAGCCATGCATGGTGACGAAATGGAAAGCATGTGCAAGGGACACGAGCAGGCTTCAAGACTAGGGGAGGGCACAAATGACATTGGAATGTGGGCGAGGGCCCATGGAAAAGTCCCACAGCACCTCATCGCCATGTCCAGGAGCTAGAACTTGGCTCTGTGGGCAGTAAAGGACCATTAGCAGTTTGAGGCTGGGGAAGTGACATCATGAGATCCCCAAACTGGAAGGTCAGCTGCTGGATGGAGGGGATGCTGGGTGGCTGGAGACAGTTCAGGGCTCTCACAACACATTCAGGAGACAGAACACAGTTGTCTGAATCACAGCTTGCTCCTTTCCCACTGCCCCAGGCCATGCGGTAAATCATCTAAAGGACATGTAGGAAGGAGAGAGAAGCAAGGACTGGCACAGCCCCTGGGGCCGAGGTTCTCCCCTGAGCCAGTTTCTCCTCCGTGCCTCAGGCCCAGCCTGAGGTGGCAGATGGAGCCTGAAACAGGTTCCCAGCAACACGTGTGACCTGGAAACCCCAGCCCAGAAGCTGCAACCCCCTCGTGCCCAGGATGCTCTGCCCAGAGGAGCACGGTCTCCCTGTGGCCAGAGGAGCATCACCCCTCTTTCTCCAGTGGAGTCAGGGTGGCCAGAGGAGCTTTTCCCAGACAGGCCAGGCTGGTGGTGGCTTCACACCAGCCCTGCGCACTCTTGGGCACTTTTCCCTTCTTCCTGTGCACCCGTCACCTCGGCCCCTGCCTGCCGCTCCGCCTCCTCCCCAAGCCGCTAATATTGCTGACCCAGGGAAGGTGGGTGTTGAGGCCCCGATCAGGAGATGAGCACACTGAGGCCAGGAGAGGAGGTGTGGGCTGGAGCGCCGACCTGTCCCTAGGATTCCAGGAGCAGGGCTCTTTCCACTGTCCTAGCTGGCAGCCACTGTCACTGCCCTGGCCAACCCTGGCACCCGAAACAAAGACAACTTGTGATGAAAAGTGCAGGCTCTGGAATTGGACTCAAATCCCAGCTTCACCTCAGGGCTGTCCACGTTGCCGTGGGCAAGTCATGCCTTTCCCGGTGGACCTCTGTGTCCTCGTCTGCAGGGCCCGGGTGTGAAACAGCAGCTAACTCTGAACCAGTGTGAGGACCAAAGGAGGTGACCAGTGAAAGATGCCCAGCACCGACCCTGCTGCAGGACCCGGGCCCAGCACCTGTCGCTGCGGTTAGTGCCTTGCTTCCCTCTCCTGCCTGACTGCAATGGGAGCTGCGGTGGGTGGAGTGGCCACACCCTGGGAACCCCAGAAGGGGCAAGGGAAGCCACAGTCTCTGGGAACAGCGGCGGTGTGGGTGAGTGGCCGCACCCTGGGAACCCCAGAAGGGGCAAGGGAAGCCACAGTCTCTGGGAACAGCGGCGGTGTGGGTGAGGGGCCGCACCCTGGGAACCCCAGAAGGGGCAAGGGAAGCCACAGTCTCTGGGAACAGCGGCGGTGTGGGTGAGGGGCCGCACCCTGGGAACCCCAGAAGGGGCAAGGGAAGCCACAGTCTCTGGGAACAGCGGCGTGCCCGGCACCCTGTGGACGTCAGGTTGAGACAGGCGTTCTGGACTCCCTCGCTCTGCTGTGCCAGTGTTTGAGGTTCGTACCAGTTAGGAAGGAGCCTTTTGTTCGCTAGTGTCAGGACAACCCAGAACATGCTGGCTGTCAGCCAAAGGGGATTATTGATTCAAGTAAGCCGAAAAGTCCAGAGGATAAAGCTCACTAGTCTCTCAGATCTGGTCTCTTGGCACCAGTGCCATTCCTGGACTGGCTCTTCCCTCAGGGTCTCAAGACAGCTTAGTGTCCTTCCCCAGCCAAGTTAAGACTCTGCGATCCACTC
Organism: Microcebus murinus; assembly: GCF_040939455.1. Classification (NCBI taxonomy): domain Eukaryota; kingdom Metazoa; phylum Chordata; class Mammalia; order Primates; family Cheirogaleidae; genus Microcebus; species Microcebus murinus. Next base: position 32,581,355 of record NC_134110.1, on the reverse strand, counting down.
TCATTGGACAGGCTTGGGTCACATGCCAGCCCCCCAATAATCACTGTAGTCAGAGACCCTTACCAGAAAAAACTCTGTGATTCACTCTGATTGGACAGGTGTGGGTCACATGCCATTCCTCCAACCAATGGCTGTATCCAGAGAATGAAGACTGTGATGGGCTCAGCCCAGGTCTCTTGCAGCCCCTAGCAGGAAGAGGAGGGGAGCTCTTGCACACCAGCTGCAGAAATGGGGCACAAATGCCACTGGAGATTGCTGTGGACTGGAATAGACAGAGAAGGCTTGGTGGAGGCCATGAATTTCTGAGCAAGTCAAGATTAAAATTGGCCCAAGGAGAGGAGAGAGGAGAACATCGCAGATGGAAGTCACAGATGAGCCACCTTTGCAGTCACTTCAGATCACGAGTGAGGCCCATTGGGGCAGGAAACTTGGGGGCCTCTAGGCTGGAGTTGCCAGATTTATTGAATAAAAATATAGGACACCCAGTACAAATTGAATTTCAGATAAGCAGCAAGTAAGTCTTTAAGTATAACCATGTCCTTTGCAATATTTGGGACATATACTATAAAAAATTATTGTTTATCTAAAACGAAGACTTAATTGGATGTGCCATATTTCACTGGGCAACCCTACACTCTAGGCTCTCTTTGTTTTGAAGCATCCTCAGACCTCTCAAAGAGAGATTAGACGTGTTTGTGCAGATCCCTGTAGACCTCACACCCACGGGCATCACCCCCAGCTCAGAGTGGGCAGCAACCTGGCAGCAGTCAGAGTTGTCCAGGGGCCCAAACATCAGTCCCCAGGAGGGAGGGGCCCTGCCTCACAGTGGGACACTTAAATTCCCAGCAGAATTTGAGCTCCTTGGACTATTTCAGCTGAGCAGAGCTCATCTGTTAGAAGACAAACTGTGTGTGCTGGAACATTCTTTCTTTTCTCATCCCCAGTTGTGACCAGAGCGTAGCAGTAATCTGGGAGAGTATGCTATCCTTGGAAAACCACATATGCCCCTGGGGAGACGGAGCTGTCCCAAGGTCTAAACTTGAATAATGGGGAGGCAAAAGCGTAGACCAGTCCTTTTGGCTGTACTGTTAAGTATCAGGCTCCTTTAATGGAGCTTATCAATGAGGAACAGACTTAGATGCAGATGACAGAAAACTTCAAATAATTGCAACTTAAACAGGAGTGTGTTTCTGTCTCACACACAAGGATGTCCACAAATAAGTCAGATAATGTAGGGCTAATATGGTGACTCCTCAGGGCCATTGGGTACCTAGCCTTCCTCTCCACCACCCAAAATGCAGGCTTTCATCTTGAGAGTCACCTCACAGGCCAACGTGGCTGCTGGAGTTCTAGCCATTACCTCCACATTCCATCCTGGCAGCAGGAAAGGCAAAAGCGGTGCCCCATTCCACATAAGTCAGCTCTTCTCCCACAGCCTCCTTGAAAGTCTGGCACAACATTTTAGTTTCTATCTTCTGGGTGGCTTGCTCAGCATCCACTCCTGGCTGCAAAGGAGACTGGATGATGTGGTCTTTTAAAGGAGTACATAATCTGCACCAAATAATATTTCATTAGGAAGAAAGAGATAGGATGTCGCATGACCCCCAGCATCCCTGCTGTAAGTAACAGAAGGTACCATTTTGATATCCACTCAACTGCCTTCTGAGTTCTCAATAGGCTCTGATCTTGGACAGGGTGAGCTGGGGGCTTACCTCAGTTTATCACCCAGGAGTTCAAGCAGGTGGCAGCAGCCATTCCCTCTGGCCTGGGAAGGGATACCTGCCTTTCATGCTGGTTGCATAAGACCAGCAGTTTTCTAACCCTTTCTCCTAACAAAGCTTACCAATATGAATAACTGATGAAATTGGAACATACCCAGGACAGCCTTCTGTGCTGGGCCCTGGCAAGCCCCTAGTTTGAAAGGAACAGAGTTGGAAACCATGGGACCAGCCAACTGTGGAAGCCCCTTCCTGCTCTGAGGCCATACAATTCTCAAGATTGGTGAACAGGGTCTCCTTTCTCCAAGGTGACCTCAGGTACAGGCCACCAGCTTTCTGGAAGAGTCTATCCTGGGGTGCCCTGCTTAGAGTTAGGGGATCCCTTAAGGTGCAGCTTTGGATCTGGGAATTCACTGTTGCCCAACTGAGTGTCATTAAAGGATAACACTCCAGGGGAGCTCAGGACGCCCCTCACTCAGAGTCTGGGTCAAGGCCAAAGGCAAGCAGAGCACAGCCCTGCAGGCAGAGCGGTGTGTGGGCCGGTATCTCTCCCCACTGTGAGAAGGGACAGGGCTCGAAGCCACAGTGTCCACCGAGGCCCCCTCCTCATTTACATCCCTGTCTGCCCTCTGGGCAGCCCCTGTCCTCATGGTCCCCTCTAGCTTGAGAGAAGGTGGCCTCCTCCCCACCCCACCGACTTGGAAGCCAGTTAGGAAGAAGGTGAAGCCTGACATGGCTCTTGTGTCTGCTCCTAAATGGTGGCTTTGGGGTTCTCCCTAATCCAGCCCTGGGGCTGCAGTCCAAGCTCTAGTCGTGGTCACGTCTGTCTTCGTCTGGTTTCCCTTGGCCGTGGTCATCTCGGTGGGCTGGCAGAGGAGGTTTGTGGAGCACAGACTTGGGGATCCTGGGGTCTCAGCCACCTCTAATCTTTTCACCAGAAAAGACCCAGCAGGAGGGCCGGTTAGGAATGCCTCTCCCCACCCCCCAGCTCGGGACAGAGCTCATCGTCAATGGGGGCCGCTGCCTCCCCAGGGAGAGCCTCTCCCTCCCATCTCCACATCTCACTTGGTGCCTCCATGTCTCCAGGCAGCTGTGCACACCCAGGGCCGGGAGCGCTGGCACACAGTAGGCACTTCATGCACACTGCGTGGGCAAAGGCCTGGGAGGCGCCAGTGGTTGGGGCCAGATAGCGAGCAGTGCATTTGCCTCGAATGACAGACGCCCACGAAGGAATGAAAAATTGCTTTGGAAAAAATGCTTGTGTCTTCTTTACTTATTTATGTGTTTACTCATTCATCATTTACATTCTGCCTACCCTTTGGCAAGACTTTGAGAAGTCTTACAATATTAAAACACATATAAAAGAAAAAAAAACCTATACAAAATAAAGATCATGTAAAAGAAGCAGAAAAAAAAATACATGTATCAGCTACTTGGGCTGATGTTGTTTCTGCCCGAGCTACCTGTTCAGCTGCGAGGTACTGGAGTAAAAGCAGGAAAGAAACACATTGGGTCACCTGGGCTGCTCAGCTCAGCGGTGGGTCGAGGGGAAAGGACACTCCTACCCTCTTGCCCCTTCCCTCCCCTATGCTGGCTGGCAGCGTCCACACCACACCGTCCACACCACACAGCAGCCTCCTCCCTGGCGTCATGCCAGGAATTAGGAGGATCACAGCTTTGCCCACTCTGGCCCAGACGTGAAATGCTTACTCCAGCGGTTCTCAAGTGATATCACAATCTGCTACAGGGGAGAATGTGCCCCAAAGAATGTGGGACTGGTAATAGTTAGCATATCACAGTATGTGAATTTATTTGTTTTGTTAAAATGATTGAGAGTGGCTTTGAGAGCATCGCTGTCTCAGGCCTGGCAAAGGCTCCTCCTCCCTGTGTCCCTGGGTGCGCCGGCACTGGGGAGCGGCCAGCGCGGCCAATTCCCAAACGCACAGCCCCGTGTCACAGGGAGGGTGAGCATGGGTGCCTCCCTCGCATCCAGGTGGGGAGAAAAGGAGGAGGAAGAGAAGGAACAATCCTCCAAGTGCTGCGGAATGACCTTCTCCCCTTGTGGGGCTCCAGCCACATGGCTGAAGCCCTGTGAAAATGCCACCCTTCTCCTACCCCTCCTCCTAAAACTGACAAATGGTTCTGCCTTTGCTTGCACACCCTTAGTGATGGGGAACTCACTATCTATCCAAGGCAGCTCGTTTCTTGTTGGACAGCCCTAGCAAGACAGTGTGAAGAGCATTAAGACAGAGGCTGACATGGAAGATCAGGGAACCAGAGGAGGAAGCTGACTTAGCTCTGTCTTCCTCACCTGGACAGTGGACAACTTGAGCACAGGGAGTGTGTCTCATCAGTATCTACATCGCCAGCCATTGACACAGCTATTGCTTGGCACACAGCGCACATTCCCCATGTGTGTGCAGATAGAAGTTAGGGTGGGAGGAGGGGGGAGAAGAGGAAAGAAGCAGGGATTATATTGGCCTAAAACTCACTTTCCTGTTGCATCTAACCCCTGGCCTTTACTCTGCTCTTTAGGCCGCAGAGGGCAGATCCAACCTCTCCTCTGCTGAAAACCCTTCCAGATTTGGAAGGTGAAATCACCATCGGGCCCCCACCCCCAAATCTGTTCCAGGCTAAGGCTCCCCCAGTGCCTGACCTCCACCACTGCCCAAGCGGATCAAAGGGAACTCGGGAACAGCAGCAGCAATGATAGCCGACAACTCCGTGCCACACATTGCTCTGAGCACTTCGTGGCATGAACTCAGGAAATCTTCATGATATGACAAGTCAGAGGCCATTATTGCCGCCATATTGCAGATGAGAAAGTGAGCAAGGCACAGACAGGGTGAGAGGGTGCCCCAGGTCACAGTAAGTGTAGAAATGGGATTAGGTCCCCACAGCTGGACTCAGGGAGGGGTGGGGCAGGAGCTGCCAGGCACTGGGCTTGTTCCTTCCCCGGTGTCTTAGGCTCCTGATACCCCGACTGAGCGTGAGCTGCGAGCCCTCAGTTAGAAGGTGAGGAACCAGAGGTTCTGAGGGTAAAGAACGTCCCAAGCCCCCAAGACAGCTGCTTGGGACACCTGTCCTCCGTGTCCCAGTCAGGACCTGGATTAAACCACAGCACTCCCACCCGAGCCTCTGACCCAGGGGTCTCCATCCTGTCACCGCTGCAGGGCCGGCTGTGCAGCCTGTTCAGATGCACATGCCTGGGCTTGGCTCAAACACGATTCCGATGCAGGGGGTCTGGGCCAGGGCCCAGGCATCTGTATTTTTCGGTGGTTCTCTAGATGACTCTGATGGGCCATCAGATTGCGCATCCTTCCAGCCTGCTAATTCTTCAGTGTGTTTGCCTAGTCTCTGCTGACAGTCTCCAGAGACGGGGAGCTCACTGCCTCTCAGATGGCCCAGGCTGTGCCTGAGGCTCTCATCCCACTGGAATCACAGGCGAACTATTTTCCTTTTGCCCTGGATCCTTCTCCCTGCTCCTCTGCCTCCCCTGGGAAGCTGCCGTGTGCGGCTCCTGGTTGCGTACCACCAGTGGGAGCCCCCATTCGGACCCCCTGGGCAGTGATCTGTGCGCTGCCCTCCACCTGCGGCCACTGTTCCTTTCCGGCACGCTCTTCCATGGCTGCAGTTCTCACCAGCTTCTGGAAACACCCTCTCCTCTGGCCTCCTCCTTCTGGGCTGGCAACAGCTTCTGGCTACTGCTGGTCCCCAGGGGCTTTAGCAGTTCTTACCGGTGTCTTTACTCTGCCGGCGTCTCTGCACACACTCCCTCTATGAAAACATTTTAATAAGGACCTGTGATCGTGTCAGCAGAGAGCCAGGCTGTCTCCTTGGAGCTTCTGTCCCTGGCAGGACTGCTAGGGTGGGTCTAGAGCCTGTGCCCAGGCAGCCCTTTCGGCATTTGAGGACAGTTCTGTCCATCTGGAGAATGCATCTTCCTGCGGGAGACCCTGCGCCTCCCACTCTCCTGGCCTCTTCTCATATTGCTGGGTGGCCTCAGCAGAGGCCCACGGCAGCCTCTGCCATGTGGACATGGAGCCCTACTGTCTAGGAGAGGAACATAATGATGGTAACTGTAAAGACCTGGTGCTCAGAAAATGCACATGCATTTTACATTTTGAATAAGCTCCTGAAAGAAGTAAGAAGCTGTATCTGCTAGCCTTGAAGAAACCTGAAAAATAGGTTAGGAAAAATTAGTCATTTTTCCTCTCCTAGTGCTGCCCCTGGAGGTCCCTGGTCCAGAAGTGGAGTGACAGTTACAACAATAAGCCCTAGAGAGCACTAGCTGTGCGCCTGGCACTGGGCTGCTCTGATATTTAACCACTTGATTTAATTCTCAAACCACTCTTCGAGCAGGTTCTCGAAGCCCCACTCTGTAAGCCCCGCTCTGCTGTGGGGAAACGGATGCTCAGAGGCCACCTGGCTGCTAACCGAGGAGCTGAGGTTCTTGCTGCAAGTGGTCAGGTTCTGGGTTCCAGAATCCACTCTGCAAACGCAGCTGCTCCACTGTGCTCAAAGGGCCTGGCTCCTTCCATTCCCTGCTCCACAGTCCTTGGCAGGTGGCTTCTGTTCTCAAGGTGGTCTCAAGGTAGTCTCTGAAGGGCCATGGCAGCTTTGGCCATTGTGTCTGAGCTGGGAAAGGGAGAAGGTCCTGTGGCCAAGGATGTCTGCTGACCGAGACAGCCCCCGTCAGAGAGCGTTACTGGAAGCCGCACCTCCTAACTTCTAACTACAGTCCAGTAGCCAGAGCACGCAATGGACCACTCCTTGCTGCCAGAGAGACAGGCACAGTGCAGGCCCAGTGGGGTCTGAGTTCTCAGTTTGGGTTCCCCCAAAACAGAACTGCACACATAGACTTGGCTGTAGGTGGAGTCCCTCCCCAATCCTAGGAGGTGGATATATTCCAGAGCTGTCCCACCAGAGGTGATGGCCGTCATCTGCTGGTTGGGGCTGCCCTGCACTTCAGATCACCAGGCAAGCTGGTGGAGGGCCCCAGACCTCCCCTCTCTGGTGGGCTGAGTCCTGGTGGCCTTGTCCTTCTCAGGCGTTGGTCACACGTTCCCTGCTATCCCTGGGCGTGGAAGTGTCAGGGAACCCCCAGTGAATGTACCAAATCCCGCATGCTTACCCCTTCCCAGCACAGTGTGCCAGCCCTAGCTTCTCATGGTCCTCAGAGCTGTCCGTCCACACCACATGGTAACCCTTTCCTCGGCCTGCTGGCCCGCCAGCATGAGGCCCCGAAGAGACCAGGCGGCAGGAACAGTTTAGATTCGGCAGAAACCTTACCATGTCCCCTGGTGGGAGCATCCCTCTCTGGGAACAGTATATTGACTCCAGCACACAGAAAAGCTGCAGGGACAGGAAGTCAATTTCTGTAAACAGTTCACTGGGAGTAATGTAAAGGGACCTGGAAATGCGTATTCCAGCAGCTGGGCTCAGAGTCCTGCATATCGGCCGCTGGTTCAGTGCACACACTGCAGCCTGCAGGACAGAGCCCTGGCCTGCTGCTGCTTGGCTGCTGTCTTAGCTGAGCCCGGCTGCCTCTGGTGCTATGTGAGGCGAGACCAGTAGATCCCACAGTCCCGCACCCATTATTTTGCCACCTTGGCCTGTGAGTCACCTAGCTGGTTCTGTGTGGAACACAGACAAGCTGTCCCCACAGAGCCATCCCCAAACTGCTGATTAAAGAGCAAAATAAAGGTTGTTTTAAGTCAGAGGTCAGCAAACTTTTTCTGTAAAGGGCAGGGTAGTAAATATTTTAGGTTTTGCAGGCCACACAGTTTCTGTCACAACTACTCAACTCGCCATTGTAGTGTGAAAGCAGTGTGAGCCTGGCTGTGTTCCAATAAAACTTTATTGACAGAAACAAGTGGAGGGCCACATTTGGCACAAGGGTTATGCTTTGCTGACCCCTGTTTAAAGCTGCTGAGGTTTGGCATGGTTTTTAATGCAGCAGTAGATGGCTAGAACATTCGTGCTTCTACTGGTAGCTCATCTTAGATCACATCACTATGTTAGTACTGTGGGCTTGTTACTGTCTGACCAACCAGTGACCTGATGCTAGAATCCCATCCTGAGCTCTGCTACCTACGGCCAGGTGTCTTAGCCTGGGTTCCCCCAAAGTAGATCCAAGAAAGATGTGAGCACTGGCAGTCTCCTGAGGGGAGAAGCGAGGGCAGGGGGAGCATGAGCATGGGTGGCACAAACGTGTCTCAGTTGATGCTGCTGTGAGCTGGGGGCTGGGACATGCAGCATGGACACCTATCTTCAGTGGCTGAAGGTGGCTCCAGGGATGTGAGCTCCCCCATACTCTGCCCAGCCCTGGACAAGCAGCTGCAGCTCTGGACAAGCCCCAGAGATTGGCAAGCTGAGTGCTGTGGCCGGCATGGGAGATGGGAAGCTGCCGGGAAACCCCCAGCCAGCCATAGCTAACCTTAGATGGCCAAGAAGCCATGGGGGACACAAAAAGCTGCCTAGTCAACTGCGGTTCTCAAACTTTCTCTGCATTGGGACCACCTGAGAGCTTTCAAACACAGATAGCTGGGCCTCACACCCAGGCTTTCAGATTCAGCTGGTCTAGAAGGGGCCTGAAAATCTGCATTTCAAATAAACTCCCAGGTGCTGCTGCTGCTGGTCCAAGGTCAATGTTTGGAGAACCACTGGGGGGACGCCATGGACACTGGGCAGACAACTGTCAGTCTCTTACATTTATCAGGTGTGTTATCCTCTGTGCCTGCTAAGGGTGTGAGTTTGTGATAGAGAGAGAGGAGGGAACTGGTACAGCCTGGGGTGTCAGTTACTAACCAAAGGTGTGATATTGGTCAAGTCCCCTTAGCTCTGAGCCTCAGTTTCCTCACCTGCACAATAAGGCTGGACTGCAGGATGACACAGGCTCTCCCAGCTCTGACTTGACGATTACCTGCAAAAGGAAAGGGCTCAAAACCTGGCTGGACAATATACTGGAACTCAGATGCATCTCTCTTTCCAATATTTACATCGGAATTAGCTCCTAGAATTTTTAAAAAGTACTTAGAGGGTAAAAAATAAGAAAGGAAGTGTGAGAATTTGCCCAGTGAAGAAAAATTCCCTGCAGGTTTCCCTACAGTTACGTGCTGACCATTCCCAGGGAGAGCTTGTGTTCTCTAAAACACCCACAGGGCAGCCCAAGGCTGGGCATGAGCTCAGAAGTGAATGAGGCTGTTGGTGCCAACACACACTCCTGGGCTCGTCCCCACGAGCTGGCAACAGAAGTCCCAGGAGGCCAAAGCCCCAGTGCCCTCCACAGGAGTTCAGCTGGATGCTTTATGTGATCTTGAGCGTAGAACCCATACAGACCCACCTTGGAGTCCTGCCTCCCACCCTGGGTGGCTGGGTGATCCTGAGCACGTCACCTAGGTCTCTCAGACTCGGGTCCTGCCCGTGTGTCATGGAAACCACCTCAAGTCAAATTTGCCCACTAAGCATTTGTGGAGCATCTAATTCTAAGAGTCCCCAAGATTGTTGGGAGGACTCAGTCAAATAACACAGTGGGATTATTGTAATAATAATAATTATTTTGTCGGCAGTAACATGTTCTATGATAGCTACAGTTATCCATTTTTATTGTGGTTGATTTTCAACCCTAAATCTACCATGAATTACTTTCGAGCTGTTCCCTTAGGTTTGTCTCCACTGTGCTGTAGGAGGGACCTTGCTGGGTAACCTTGGGCAGGTCACTTCACACTTTTCAGCTTGCCTTTCTTGAGTCACAGGGGAGCTAATTATGTTTATTTGCAAGATTGATGTGAAAACAAAATGCGAGAGCTCACATGAGGACGTTTGATGCATTGGTACATACCCCAGTGGAGAGAAAATGCGGGAAGTCTGTGTTCTCCACAGGCCTCCTCACCTATGTAGGCACTAAATTTGTTTTTTCTTTCTTAAGTAAAACTTGTTCAGCCCTGCCTGTAAGCCAGGAACCAGGCTAAGAGCTTTCCTTGAATTAGCTCACTTGATCCTGATCATTCTTTGGGTTAAGTAGAATCATTATCTTCCTCTTTTTACCTTTGATGAAGCCAAGGTCCCACACTCGGGTCCTGCCTCCAGGCGTGTGCTCAGCCCGTTCTCTCCGCTCGGCTCCCGGGTTATGAAGACACATGGACTTGATTAGGCCGGGCTGGAGCCCCAATTCATCATCATCCGTGCACCTTTCAGAAGCCCCGTGTGCTGTAAGAAGAGCGGACTTGGTGTCGTGCAGCATTGTTCTATTAGAAAGAACAGGCAAGGCTGCAGAATCGATCTAGGAGTCGGGAGTCCGGCTCCTTTCAGAAGCTTCCAGAGCAGGGCCTCAGAGGGCAGGACAGCCAGTCTGTAATGATGAAGGATGACCTGGCCGCAGCACTGAGCTGAGGGGAGTCTACGGGGCCTGGAGGTCCCTGTTAGTTCAACGAGATGCTGCATGCAGAGCGCCTGCCCCGTGCGGTGGCTGGCACAGGGAGGCGTCGCAGAGTGGCAGAGCAGAGGTTCTGGACACGAGTGGCTGCAAGGAGTCTTGGGCTGCTCCCAGACTGGCAGCCGTCCACCTACCTGCAGCCAGTGGGATCATAGTCAGGCACCAAATGGCCAGGGCCTGGCCTGTTGGCATTGGTCCCTTTTCAAGAGAAGGCTCGGGCTCTATCACAGCACAGCAGACATGCCCCTTGGACAGGTGCAGATTAACTCCTTCTGATCTTCACCCTGGCGTGCCACCTGCTTGTGGGCCCTGGGTCCTGCCCCTGCTCCACCCCTTCTCCAGAAACAACGAGCATGGATTAACTCTTCTCAACTCTTATCTCATTTAATCCTTGCAGTAGCTCTATGAGGCAGATTATACTTTTAGCCCGTTTTACAGTCACAGCAATTGAAGCACAGAGTTTATGCATTTAAGGTTACTCAGCTGATTAGTGGGTCCAGCAAGTTCAAGGCCACACCACTCATTCTAACAGCTCCCCAGCCTTTCCCTGGATGCCGGGGCTTATCTCAGGTGCCACCAGCTCCACGAAGATCTCTTGCACCTGCAGATAGAGCAGCCTTTTCTCAATTCCTATTTACTCCATTAGAATGACATAAAATCCTTCTGTGTCTGCCCCTCACATTAGACTTCGAGTTCCTCTGCGGGAAGAACTGTATCTCATGCCTTCTTGTTTTCCAAGAACCTAAGTGGAGTGTATTCCTGAAGCTGGCCTCAGTTAGTGCTCATTATAGCCTTGGATAAGTTGTTCAACCTCTTTGGTCTGACTGTATTAGTTGGGGTTCCCAGAGAGACAGAACCAACAGGATATATTGATGTAGCTAGATAGATGTGTGAGAGAGAATTTATTAGGGGAAGTGGCTCATGCCATTATGGAGGCTAGGTCCCATGACAGGCCATCTGCAAGCAGGAAAACCAAGGGATCCAGTAGTGTGACTCGGTCCAATTCTGAAACCTTGGAACCACGGAAGCCTAGTGTAAATCTCAGTCCAAGGCCAAAGGCCCCAGAGTGGGGTCAATGATGCAAGTTGTGGAGTTAAAAGCCAAAGAACTTGGAGTTCTGACATCCAAGGGCAGGAGAAGAGGGCATCCCAGCTCCAAAAGAGAGGAAGAATTCACCCTTCCTCTGCCTTTTTGTTCCATGGGGGCCTCCAGATGGTTGGATAGTGCCCACCGACTTTGAGGGTGGATCTTTTTCACTCAGTCCACAAACTCACACTCCAATCTCCTCCAGAAACAGTCTCCCAGATACACGCAGAAATAATGCTTTGCTGGCTATGTGGGCATCTCTTAATCCAGTAAAGTTGAGACCTAAAGTTAAGCATCACACTGACCCTCAGGGGATGATGAGGCCCAGAGGAGATAAGGTTTGCAGAGTTCTCAGCACACTGCAGGCACCTCAGGCTGCAGAAGACCAGCCCAAGAGAGATGAACGGTGTCCTTCCTGGCCCGATAATTCCAGCCCCTCTTGACACCTCCAGGCTGGCATCAATGCCCACATCCTATGAGCATCCTTTATGAAACCATCTTGCCAGAGCACTTCTAAACTGTGGGAAATTCACAGTCCCCAGCCTGAGTCCGAACCTGGCTGACATTCAGCAAGTGCACTATGAAGAGTTCTGTGGGTGAAGGAGGGACTTCCTAAGTCACTTGGCTTAGATGGATTTGGAGTTCTTGAAGGCCCATATTCACACCGAACAATTTCTAGCTGTTCAACCATCCAGCACAGAAGATGCTGCTGAACATCATGTATGTCACAGGCTCCCTAGGCTGCATCATTGTCCCTGTCCCTGGGGGTGGTGGCTCCAGGGTGTCCGGCACAGCAGGAGAGATCTGTGTATAGGACCTTCCTTAACTATCAGAGCAGCCATACATGATAGATTCCATTATTCTCCCATCCAAGTAGTAACCAGGCCCGTCCCTGCTTAGCTTCCAAGATCAGGTGAGTTCCGAGATTGGGTGAGTTCAGAGTGATATGGCTATAGACTCCATTATTCTCAATGAGCAGATGAAGACAATTAGTCTCAGAGAGGCAAAATCCCCTTTTTGGATCATGCTGCCCAAAAATGCCAGAATTGGGTGCTAAGCACTTCAGTTGGCCTTCAGACAGGCTGCTCTCCTCCAGTGCCTCTCTGGCATACGCACTTTTCCACCCAATATCTTATGTGGAAATTTCATTTCCACTGATCAATCAAATCTTAGGATGCAGAGTTCCTTTGAGGCCCACTCTCTGAGAACCATCTGCAGGAGAGGCTGCACAGTGGGTGACGGTCCCTGGCACAGGTGGGCATCACACCGATGCAAGTCTTGTTAATGCAAGTAGGGGCGGGACCCAGGGCCCACAAGAAGGTGACACACCGCAGTGAAGGTCGGGATGAGTTAATCTGCACCTGTCCAGGGGGCACATCTGCTATGCTGTGATGGAGCCTGAGCCTTCTCTTGAAAAGGGACCTATGCCAACAGGCCAGGCCCTGGCCACTTTGTGTGCATCATGCTAGCTCTGTGACCTTGGGATGTCCCTTCCACTCTCTGGATCCCCATTTCCTCATCTGTGAAGTGCATGGGATTGCACAAGTCACACTTCCCTTCTTGCCCTGACATGCCATAGTTCTGTCTGTCCAGTAGTGCCTGATCATCTCTGTTATAACAAAAGTCAAGCAGGATGGGATGGGATTGCAATTGAGTAATTACAATCATCATATAATTGAAAAACCATCATAAAATCACAGAAGCTGCTTGCAGAGTGTTCAGGTAAATGATCTTCATTCATTGTTAGAAATTGGGCCTGCATATCAAAATGGCAAAGCTCCCAAACAGCTTAATACTTCTAGAAGAGTTGACAAACAATGGCCTGCCCCCTAAATCCAGTCTGCAGCCTGTTTTTGTAAATAGAATTTTACTGACCACACAGCCAAGGACATTCGTCCTCATACTGCCTGTGTTGCTTTCGTGCTATGTGTTGAGTTGTTGGAACAGAGACCCTGTGGCCTACAAACTTAAAATGCTATCTAGCCTTTTACAGAAAAAGGTTACTGACCCTTGTTCTAGAAGACACACAGTAAATTTAGCCAAATATGTCTCTCATATGTAAGATTGTGTCCTCTTGGCCTGGCCTCCAGGGTATCTTCTGAGTTTCCTCTACTCATACCCTGAGTTTCAGGCATAACAACCACTTGTGGTTCCCTGAACACTGAAATATTTGCACACCTCCTTGCCTTTGCCTGTGCTGTTCCCTTGCCCTAATAGCCCTTCTTCCCAGCCTTTCCTAGCTCTTCCCCAAGAGCCTCCTCTGTGAAATCTTCACTCACCTTGCTGAGGCTATTTTGAGCCCTGGAGCCCACAGTGTGTGCCCTTCTCTGGCATTTCACGTCCTGACTTCATTGTGGGATTACTTATCTCTCTCTTCCATTGGACCACGGGCTTCTGAAAAACCAGGACCTTGTCTTTCTGGGTCTCTGAAGGTTTTCCCAGTCCTCAATAGTGTGTAGCATGTAGTATGTGCTCAGTACATATGATTGAGTGTGTGAATAATGATACCCCACCAAGCTGTGAGCACTTGATCAATGCTAACATTTCTGTCAATGCTTAAGTAGGATCTTCAGAAAGACTTTGTAATACTTTTACAATTTTAAACATATGATTGCCAACAGGTTAATGCAAACCTGCAAATAGCATTTCAAAGAAAATAATGGGAGTCTAGGACAATGGCATTATACAATTGTGCAGTGTGGGGCGAATTGAAAATAGCCCGGCCTTTGTTTGACATCAGAAGGACCTGGGTGTGCACCGGGAAGCAGGAATCTTAGGGCTCATCTTAGAAGTCTGTCTAGCACAGGAATGAAAGGGGAGGACTTCCAGTTAAATCCAAGAAAGATTACAGTGTTTTGCCCCAGTAACTCCTGACACCTAAGTTATTAAATCTTTGAGAATTTTAGAATCTTAGAATAGAAAAGAACTTAGAGATGGTTTAGTATTTTTGAATGGTCCCATTTATCTGCTCCTTCCCAGACCCATGAAAGCATCGTCCAGGCTAACAAACCCCCTCCTGCACCAGCAGGTGGATATGCCAGTCCCTCCTACCCAAGGGTCACTATTACCACGTGTGTGTGTGTGTGTGTGTGTGTGTGTGAGAGAGAGAGAGAGAGAGAGAGAGAGAGAGAGAGAGAGAGAGAGAGAGAGAGAGAATCATCTCTTTGTTTTACTTTATTCTTCTTATAACCTATTTATGGATCTCCTAACAATGTATTACTTAATTTTGCCTTTTAAAAAACTTTACATAAGTGTAATAATACTGGATTTGTTCTTGTGTAAATGCTGCCTTCACTCAACAATTTGCTTGTGGGGCTGAGCTGAGTGGATGTGTTTTGCTACCCTGCCATCATTTTCTCTTCTGGATATTCAATTGTCTGAATGAACAATAATATGTTCACCTAAAAATAAATAAATAACTAAACAAATGTAGGCTTGGTTTCCATAATTTCCATGCAGAGCTTTCTTGGGGATCTAGCGAGAGGGGCTGGGCATGGCCGGTGGCTGGTGAAGAGTCTGGGATCCAGTTCCTTTGCTATGTCCTGTGTGGTGGCATCGATCTCACTGTGGGTGTGCTGGACAATTTACTGTGCAAGGAAAAGGAAGTGGCCATTGAAAAGAAGAAGAAAGGGAAGCACACTCAAATCTCTCAAGGCCTGGAGGGACGATCAGTGGAGGCACGGCCTGTGTCTTTGCTTCTATTTACAGTACAAAGTCTCCCCAAGACCCAGTCCTGCCCTGTGGGAACTTAATGTCCAGGACGCATCATCAGCTCAGGTGGTGCCTCAACTGAACCCAGCCCCTTCTGTTCTGAGCACTCTGTGTCTTGGAGAGTCTTAGAATTTTGTGTCAACACTTGGAAAGAGCTCACAGAGAAGGGTGCACAGACGTGCTGGAAGATGAGAAGCCATGCTTTGAAGAATGCCACGGCAAATTAGTTGCCATGGTCATGCTGTCCCACCCATTCTCCCACTCTTCTTCCCTAGTCCTTTACAGTCTGGGCTTTTTTGCCCAAATCTTGACTCTCTCTCCAAGAATGCCCACGTGGCTCCCCACCAGGCACGCTGAGGACTGCCTTCTGAGAACCTTGCTGTTGCTCACCTCTGCCGGAACTTTCCTTTAGAACTGCAGTGGCCACCATGGGGTCTCACTTACTTAGGTCAGCAGTGGTTTCAATATCTCATCACTAAATTGACTGAAATGGGAGTGGGGGAGGGACTGGGTAGGGAGAAACCCGTCAAATCCTGGTTGTCAGGAAATGGCAGGAAAAAGGTACATCAGCAGAAATGGCTAGGGCACGTTTGGGGATTTATTTATTCTTCCTTTTGCTTAGCTCTAGCTTGAATTTCCAAACTCACTTTTCAATTTTAATCTCAATGCCAGTTGCAATGAACAGGATGTAAGGAACGAAAGGGAGAGAAAGTCAATGTTCAATCACGTTTTCGTGTGTACATGTGCTTTTATTTTTAAGAAATGACAAGTGAACAAATGGAGGGGGAAAATACCCCAAAACAGGATAGAATTTTTGATTTGAGCTTTGGGCAAATATGTTGGTGATGAACAGAGAGAATTCTCAGTATTGGTTTATTGCTCATTCTGGGAAAGTCAGATTTGGGATTTTTATCACTATTTAAAATTTTTAGGTTGAACTCTGTGTTATCTTTATAAGTTCAAATGGCCTCATATTGGCATTTTAATATGATTCAAACTAATATACATTAATTTGTGTGATTACCTGACTAATGTCTGTTTCCTGCACTGATCTAGAAGCTCTGCAGGGACAGGAATCATGTTTGCTTTTTGTTTACCGAAACTACCAGGATGTCTCGTGAATAGCGTTTGTTACTTATGTCGTTGAAAGAATGCAAAATGACCCATGACGGGAGTTGCAGACCTGTAGGGGCTGCTGAGTAGGGCCTGAACCACCCGGCTGGGGCTGGAGTATATGCGAGTATGTGCTGTCCAGCATCGGGACTCCAGGGTGGATGTGACAACAGTCTGTGGGGCACACGTTATGTCGGGCAGAAAGAGGTCCTTGGTGTCAGCATCTCAGAGGGACAAATGTGAGGGATTCCTGCGGCTGTTGCAGGGCAGCCTCTCTGGGAAGCAGACTCTGAGATGCACATGGACTTTCAAGGAGCTCCTGCTCAAACACACATGCCTGTTTGGTCGCTGAGGAAGAATTATAAGAAATGGTGAACTGATGCTCTTTGAAGCCATGAAGTTTTGGGGAGGTTTGCTCTGCAACATACAGAAGCCAGTGAGTGTTGACCTTCGTCTCCTGTCTCCCCTGGGAGACACACATGCAGGGACATACACACAGCAGAATTAAATGAGAGAGTCTGGTTGAAGAATCCCAAACTCGGCTTTCTATCTCACATGCTCATGTTTTATGTAGACATAAAGGCTTCGGCACTCACTTGGGGATTTAAGTCAGCCTCGTCCTCCCTGGAGGCCTCATTTTCTTCGTCTCTAACACAAAGGGCTTGGGCCAGTTCCTCAGGTCCTTAGCAAATCTAGTCTTCAGTGTTCTACATACCACTGAGCACGGGGCCGGGCCTGTCTTTGTACTAGGCCCCCAAGTAGGTAAGAACAGAGATGAAAAGTACCACCTCTGGCCGTGCGAGTTTGGATTCCAGTGGGGAGCACACCTCATACACACACCGACTAGATTCCCATGGTGGGGTGCAGTCAGGGACACCTTTGAGGTTCTGCTGTTTTTCCTTCAGACTGGGCCAGCAGGCAGGGGTGTGAGTTGCCCAACAGATATTCACCGCTCTCTGCTATCTGCCTGAATATACACTGGGCTTGAACTCCTGGGCTCAAGCTCTGCCTCAGCCTCCTGAGTAGCTGGGACTACAGGTGCACCTCCGCACCTCGCCATAAGCTTAATTCTGCAATAAGAAGCAAAGGGGGTGGGCAGTGGTCTCTGGGGTGGTGTTTTGTAGCTGAGACCTGTGGTGTGAGATGAAGGTAGCCCCTGAGCAGGCAGGAAGTTGGCTCCAGACAACAGGGCCTGAGTACAGAACAGGCTTGGCAGCATCAGGAATGGAAGGAAGGCCACTGTGGCTGTGGAACAGTGGATGCAGGGTGGTGAGGGTGAGGTCAGAGTGGCGGGCAGGACCCACGTCATGAAGAGTCTGATGAGCCATGGGGAAGAGCCAGGACTTTTTTCTTGATGGTGATGAAAAAGCAATGAGGTATGACATGGTTTGTTTTATGTCTTTGAGGCTCCCTGGTTGTTGCTGTTTAGAGACAGGCTTTCTGGAGGCAGGAGCAGGAACCAGGCTAGAGGGATTCAAAGGAGGGCAGGACAACAACAGATGAGCCTCATCTGGGCCTCAGGAGCCACCAAAATTAGGTCAAGTGTCCACCCCCACATCAGTCCTCCCAGGGCAGGGAAAGGGAGCCTCAGCAAGCATTGCACCAAGGAGTTAAAATGGGAATTTGTGGGGCGCGGTGTCAACGCCATTACAAGTTGGCGCCTGTTTCCGGCTTTGCCTAGAGCAGCTAACAAGTTCAGCGCACGCATAATTGTCGGTTGCCCTGTGGCGCGAGAATGCAAACAAAGGGTCCTGAGATGGGCTAATGCTTGAGCGGCCTATCACAGCTTAGGGGTTGTACTTCTGGGGTATATAGCGGCCTGCGCGCTGCCGGGCTGGGTCTTCCGCATCATGTAAGTCTAAAGGGAACCCCATTAAAGCACGGTCAGAAGAACTCATGTTGCCGCGTCTTCCTTGCTGGCGAGGCGGGCGCGACAAGTGGTGCCGAAACCCGGGACCTCGTACAACTTTGAAGCACCAGCGGAGACGACCTCGACAGAGGTGAGTTCAGAACTGACGTGTGGGACGGCCAAAACTCCCCTGCTTCCAAAAATGGGTAATATTCTGCTGCGGCCCTTTTTGTGGCCTATTATCATAAAATGCCTGTATGATGAGACTTCAGGCCCGCGCGTAGCAGCTAGCCAAAGTGCACTGAGTGACTTGCAAGAAGCAAGCTCAGAGAGAAGCAGTAAGGGAAGTACCGCGGTAAAAGGTGGAAAAAAGAAATATAGAGCTAAAAAAAGGAAGTGTAAAGCGCTAGAAAAGAAAATGCAGGGAGGGAAAGCGCAGCCCGACCTGCTTGACTGTGACCCCTTATCAGATTTTGACAATCTTCACTTATCTGACACTGCTGACTCTGAGGCAGACTGTGAAAATAGCCCAGAGTCAGATGAGGAACTAGAAAAGAAAGAGGAACCGGTTTTTCAGGAAGCGGCAGGTTATGAGCGGTATCGCCTATCTCCGTCTGCCCCGCCTTATGAGGAAATAAGCGTTGGCCCCAGGCAGAGAGGCGCACTGCAGGGTGCTTCATTCATTCACCCTGAAGAGCAAAAAGAGCTGTTTCTTACCTTTCCTGTCTTTGAAAATGATAATCAAAGGGGCTGGGAGCCAGTAAACGCCAAGCAATTAAAAGAGCTGGCGGAGGCTGTCCGAAACTGGGGACATGGGGCCTCCTACACCTTATCTTTGGTAGAGAGACTGGGCAATTCAGCAATGACGCCCAGAGATTGGAGTCAGCTCGTCAAGGCAGTACTGACTACAGGTCAGTATTTAGATTGGAAGTCCATTAACCAGGAAGAGTGCATGGAGCAATCCCGGAGAAACGCCCAGCGTGGGCAACCAGCATGGAATTTTGACATGCTCGCAGGGCAGGGGCAGTGGGTCAACAATCAGGTCGCCTACCCAGAGGAGGTATATGCCCAGATCAACTCCATAGCCATTAAGGCGTGGAAGAGCTTGCCCAATCGTGGGGAGGTCAGGGGTAACTTGACAAAAATTATCCAGGCCCCTGCTGAACCATTCTCAGACTTTGTAGCTAGGCTAGTAGAGGCAGCAGGAAGGGTATTTGGGGATCTAGACACAGCCATGCCGCTCATTGAGCAGCTTGCCTTTGAGCAGTGCACTACGGAATGCCGTAATGCAATTGCCCCTTGGAAGAATAAAGGCCTTAATGCCTGGCTAAAAGCATGCAGAGAGATAGGGGGTCCCCTGACCAATAGTGGCCTGGCGGCCGCTGTTTTAGCAGCTCAAGCAAAGCAGGAACGCAATTGCTACAATTGTGGCAAACCTGGGCACCTTAAAAGGCAATGTAGAGCACCTCCTAAACAAGGGAGCTCCTCTAACAAACAGCCAGGCATCTGCCCTACCTGTGGCAAGGGGCGACATTGGGCTTCTGAATGTCGCTCGATAAAGGATAAGGATGGAAATCCCATAGTTTGGGATCAAAATGGAAAGCCTGTACCTAAGCAAAAAAACGGATGGCGGGGCCCCCGACCCCAGGGCCCGCAAATATATGGGGCCATGCAGGGGAATACCCAGGAGAGGTCGCTCCTAGCGCCTCCGGGGAGCCAAGGAGAGCCACTAAAGGTTCTGCAGGATTGGACCTCTGTGCCACCACCACAACAGTATTAACCCCCCTCATGGGGTGCCAACCGGTCCCATCTGATTTTAAGGGACCGTTACCTAATAATACGGTAGGACTCATCCTCGGCAGGTCTTCATCAACTCTACAGGGATTGATAATTCACCCAGGAGTTATTGATTCAGATTTTGAAGGGCAAGTAAAAATTCTTTGCTCTTCCACTAGAGGCATAGTTTCCATATATCCAGGAGACCGGATAGCACAGTTGCTAATTTTACCTAGCCTCCATTCTTTATTCCTTAGTAAACAAAAAATCAGAGGAGAAAAAGGTTTTGGCTCCTCTGGAGGAAACTGTGCATATTTGTCATTGAATTTAGATGAACGTCCTACTATGGACTTAACCATACAAGGAAAGACATTTACAGGCCTCCTAGATACAGGAGCTGACACTAGTATAATTTCTGAACGCTGGTGGCCAAAAACGTGGCCATTGGCCCCCTCAGCTCAGACTCTGCAGGGATTGGGATATGCATCCTCTCCAGTGATCAGCGCCCAGACGCTGAAATGGAAGGATAATGAGGGTAGAGAGGGTAGTTTTCAACCTTATGTTCTGCCTTTGCCTGTGAATCTTTGGGGTAGAGATTTACTACGGCAATTGGACTTCAAATTGTCCAATGACTACTCTGTTCAAAGTCAAAAGCTGATGAAGAGCATGGGCTGTGTCCCAGGTAAAGGGCTTGGGAGGAACTTGCAGGGAAGAACTGAACCTATAGAGCCTGTGCCACGACCTTCTAGGCAAGGGCTGGGTTTTTCTTAGGGGCCGCTGGGGATCCTCTGCCCATACCCTGGAATACAGAGGAGCCAGTGTGGGTACCTCAGTGGCCCTTACCCTCTGAAAAGTTACTCGCTGCCCATAATCTAGTGCAAGAGCAGCTTACTCTTGGGCATCTTGAACCCTCTCAATCTCCTTGGAATACTCCTATTTTTGTGATTAAGAAAAGGTCTGGTAAATGGAGACTGTTGCATGACCTTAGAGCGATTAATGCCCAGATGCAGCTTATGGGGCCTGTTCAAAGAGGACTGCCCCTTCTCTCAGCTTTGCCTAAACATTGGAGTCTAATTATCTTGGACATTAAAGACTGTTTTTTCTCTATTCCCTTGCACCCTCAAGATAAAAGCAGATTTGCATTCACGCTTCCTTCCATAAACCATGAGCAGCCTGATGCAAGATATCAATGGCAGGTTTTGCCTCAGGGCATGGCTAACAGTCCCACTATGTGCCAACTTTATGTGGCCTCAGCTATCCAGCCGGTTAGGCAAAAGTTTTCAAAGGTAAGAATTATACATTATATAGATAATATTCTCTTGTGTCATTGTGATAATGGCGTACTTCGCCAAGCTTATGCGTCCCTTCAGGCTCACTTAAAGGAAAAGGGCTTGCTGGTCGCTCCAGAAAAGGTGCAAGAGGGAGAAGTAGGCGCGTTTCTTGGTAGTAGCATTCTCCCTGACAAAATCGTGCCTCAAAGACTGTCCATCCGAAGAGATGCCTTAAAAACATTAAATGATTTCCAAAAGTTGGTAGGGGATATCAATTGGCTTCGACCTTTTTTATGTCTTACCACAACAGAACTGAAGCCATTATTTCAGATTCTAGAGGGAGACTCACACATCATGTCTCCTAGAACTTTGACTCCTGAGGCCCTAAAGGCTCTTCATAAGGTAGAAGAAGCCATTCAAAAGGCGCAACTAGTGCGCATTCAACACCATGATCCTTTCTCCCTCTGTGTACTCCCTTCTCCTACGCTCCCTACGGCAGTGCTTTGGCAAGATGGTCCCCTTTTATGGGTGCATCCTCAAGCCTCTCCAGGAAAGGTGATTGGCCATTATCCTACCTGTGTGGCCGAGATAGCTTTAAAGGGTATTAGTTTGGCTGTATCCCATTTTGGGCGTCACCCTGATAGCCTGATTTGTCCATATACTGCCAATCAGGTAAACACCTTATGTGCCAATCTTGATGCATGGGCCATATTGAGATGCACCTTCCCAGGGAGCATTGACAACCATTATCCCAAACATGCCTTATTGCAGTTTGCAATGAGAAACGAGCTTATTTTCCCAAAAGTAACTTCACTGCAACCTTTGGTTAATGCCTTGGATGTGTATACCGATGGCTCTAAGACGGGTATTGGGAGCTATGTCATTCAGGACAAGGTGTATACCAAACAGTTTAACTATTCTTCTCCTCAGCTAGTAGAGTGTGCCGTAGTCGGTCTGGTTCTCAGTACCATCACTGAACCTATCAACATCATCTCAGACTCCTTTTATGTGGTCAACGCAGTTAAACAGTTAGAGAACTCCTTTCACATTCTTGCCAAGAGTACAGTCTTTTCTGTATTTACAGAAATTAGGAATACTATTCAAAATAGGAAAAACCCATTTTCCATTCAGCATATCAGAGCTCATTCCTTGTTACCTGGACCTATGGCTGCGGGAAATGCTATGGCAGATCGCGCCACTCGCGCCCTCTGGGTGTCTGATGGCCACGCCGCCGCCATAGACTTTCATAAACTTTATCATGTGCCAGCTGAAACCTTACGACTTAAGTTCAGCATCACACGTGCAGATGCTCGTGAGATTGTACTGCAATGTCCAAGTTGTGCTCCTTATCGCACTGTTGTTCATACAGGCGTAAATCCTAGGGGTTTGCGTCCTCTACATATGTGGCAAATGGATGTAACTCATGTCCCATCCTTTGGGAAGCTTCAGTATGTTCACGTGTCTGTTGACACGTGCTCAGGCGTCCTTCATGCCACGCCTCTGGCTGGAGAAAAGGCAAGTTACGTTATCATTCACTGCCTAGAAGCTTGGGCAGCCTGGGGCAAGCCCCAGATTATTAAGACAGATAATGGCCCGGCTTATACCTCAAAATCTTTTCAGCAGTTTTGCACTCGCTTGGGTGTGGAGCACCGTACCGGTCTTCCCTACAACCCTCAAGCGCAAGGCATCGTGGAACGTGCTCACGGCACGCTCAAAATGTACTTACAAAAACAAAAAGGGGGAGATGCCCTACAGCTAGAGCTATCGCCCAAAGGACGCCTCTCCTTTGCTCTCTTTACTTTAAATTTTTTAAATTTAGATGTCAAGGGACGTTCGGCAGCAGACAGGCATGTCACGCCTGCTCCGCCACAGAAAGAATTAGTGAAGTGGAAAGATGTGTTGTCTAATCTATGGAAAGGCCCGGATCCAGTGTTAATGAGATCCAGGGGAGCTATTTGTATTTTTCCACAGGACCAGGACAATCCCATCTGGGTGCCCACGCGGCTGACTAGAACGGTGCAGCAGCCTCCAGAGCAGCATGGGGACCCAGTGGCTACTCCTCCTGACGACAGCATAGATGATCGCGAGGATGGCAGCGGAGCCACGCTGGAGGATCCTGTCAGTGCTTCCCCTGCCGATGCCTGTGACACATAACTCACCAATTTTCCCTCGCTTCTCTTCTACTAATGTTTCCTTGGACACTGCGTACATGCCGTTGGACACGCAGAGTAGTAAACGGGAGGGAAATAGATCCTTCTCCTTGAAGGGGACTTTGTGTTTTGTGTGGGGTTAACGGAAGCTGCACGGACTTGGCCCCCCTGTCCATTGGTGGCTGGGGGTATGGCAGGGAATGCTAGTTTCGCATGGAATCTTAGCGACTCTTTTGAAGGTTTTGTGAGGGTGATTGCGGGAGGGCGAAACGCGACCTTTGCCCCTATACTTGTCTGGGTTTGGTCCCCGTTTATCTGGGTGGTATCCACGGAAAAACCCTCTGGTACACATGTAAATTGTTCCTTTAATATGTGCAATTATACATTGTGTTGGAATGCCATGCCTCACCCCTCTGCCGTTGTTACCTGCTTGCCTAGATACATTCCTGTTCCTGTTGAAGCTCTTAGCTCTATGACTTTGTTTCAGTCTTGCAGCCACGGACCATGTGGTATTGGCACAGACATTTGCTGCGCTTGAACTGAGACAGTCTGCACAGGTGTGGTTGACCATGCTAAAAGGTTAGCCTAGTTTTGGGTTGCACCCGCTCCTACCCCCAGGTATTTTAGCAGACATGGCCTTTGCACTCTGAGGGGTCTCTCCCATTGCACCAAATAAGGCATGTCTCCTATCCCACAGCCAGCCTTTGCACACCTCCGAGTTGTGCTCATTGCACGAGGATAGGTGGTTGCTGGTGAAAGTGAGGCTCTGCAACCTTGATCGCACGGTCGAAGGATGGTGCTGAACGGTTGCTCAGCTCTCATTAAATTAATAAAACAGGGGGAGATGTGGGGCGCGGTGTCAACGCCATTACAAGTTGGCGCCTGTTTCCGGCTTTGCCTAGAGCAGCTAACAAGTTCAGCGCACGCATAATTGTCGGTTGCCCTGTGGCGCGAGAATGCAAACAAAGGGTCCTGAGATGGGCTAATGCTTGAGCGGCCTATCACAGCTTAGGGGTTGTACTTCTGGGGTATATAGCGGCCTGCGCGCTGCCGGGCTGGGTCTTCCGCATCATGTAAGTCTAAAGGGAACCCCATTAAAGCACGGTCAGAAGAACTCATGTTGCCGCGTCTTCCTTGCTGGCGAGGCGGGCGCGACAGGAATTCGGGTGTCCATGGACATGGGAGGGGCTAGAGAAGGTGGGTCTGGAAAGGGGTGTCAGAGGGTCACCCTTGGGGGGCTGGACAAGTTGGAACTTGTAGGAAGTGCAAGAAGCCGAGTTTCTCCTACCACTGGCCTGGGATCATGGAAGGCAGTGGGGGTTGGGGAGGTGGGCGTGTGGCCATGCTGCTCCTGGGTAGTGTCCCCTCTAGGTCACCACTGCCTCTGTGGATTGATGCCGAGCACCTGATGGGGGCTCAGGCCATGATGGTGAGCAGGGTTGGCTGCAGCCCAGCGAGCAACTCTGCACCTGCCCCTCCCAGAGAAGAGTGGCCTCTGCCCCCCTGCCACCTTCCAAACCACCCAGCCCTCTCCCCCATATCCCAGCTCCATCCAGAGCCACTCGGGAGGGGATCCCCGCTGCAGACAGAGCACAGTGCACAGGCAACAGCAGCCAGCCCAGCCCCTGCCTCCCCTAGCCTGCTCGACTGATTTTCATTTGCTGCAAATTGCTGCCTTCACACAGTGGGAATTTTGTTTGCTTTCAGCTTCCCAGTTTCATAGTCCGTAGCCCCCTCACCAGAGACAGCTGGAGTCTCGTGTCTGTTGAGAATTTGGGGGGAAGAGCTCTGATGGACCTGGATCCAGTCAGCTTCCCAGACCTAGAGGAGTGGGTGAGGGGTGGGAAGCCAAGGAAGTGTGGCTGCACAATGACTTTGGAGGGTGGGATGGGCAGTTTTCAAGGGAATTGGGCAGGGGGTGTCCTGGGTAGATAATACCACAGAACTCACTTGCCATGGTTTGTACATCTGTGACTTCTCCAAAATTCATGTTGAAACTGAATCCCCAGTGCAACAGCCCTATTACATGGTGCCTTTGGGAGGTGATTAGGCTCTCTCTGCCCTCATGAATGCATATGTGCCTTATTAAAGGGCTCAGGGGACCCCCTTCCCTTCTGCTGTGTAAGGACACAGTGTTTGTCCCCTCTGGAGCACACAGCAACAAGGTACCATCTTGGAAGTGGAGATCGACCCTCACTAGACATGGTACCTGCCGTCACCTTGATCTTGGACTTCCCAGCCTGCAGAACTGTGAGGAATAGCTTTCTATTGTTTATACATTACCCCAATCTGTAGTGTTTTGTTTTAGCAGCACAGATGGACTAAGACGTCAATGTGTCACTGTTTAGCTCAGGGACACAGGCTGGGGGAGGTGATTTCCTTGAGAGCTAGGGAGCAGAGATGCTCAAAGGTTGGGGGATGGGGATAGAGAGAGAGAGAGACAGAGAGACAGAGAGAGAACACCAAAGGTCTGATCCAGAGAAGCCAAACCTGTTATCAGCCCAAAGAGCAAGCCCAAGGTCAGGCTTGGGGATGGGGATATAAGTTGGAAGCTGAGCAAATGCTGGGATGGGCTAGAGGTGAGTGCAGGCCCCAGGTGAGGGCCCCCTGAGGCATGTGTCTTCAGGGTGGCCCAGAGGGTCTGATTCAGACTGTAATTGCTGTAGCAGGCCTGGGAAGGAAAGTTGATGAGTTGTCCCTGAGCGGCTGGGGAAGGCTTCCTGGAGGTGGCAGGGTTCTTACATGGTCCTCATCATTTCTCTGAGTTGGGTATGTTCTGCTTTCCTCCCTGGACTCACTTCCTCACATTTTTGGTCTTTAGCACCTCTGCTTGTAAGGTAAGGAGACAGAGGTTCATAAGAGGTGCCTCTCACTAGCTCTGCCTTCCTGTGGCCTGTGACCACCAATTCACATACAATTTACTGCTTCCACTCTCCTATGATATCTTTTTTCATTAAAAAGATTTTCTCCTGGTTTTATTGGGTATAAATAGCAAATAAAAACTGTAGACATTCAGGGTGTCCAACATGTTTTGGTATATGTATACATTGTGAAGTGATTATCAGTATCTAGTAATCAACATATCCATCACCTCATACAGTTCCTTTTTTTTTTTTGATGAGAATGCTTATGATCTACTTTCTTAGCAAATTTCAATTATTTAATATTTTATTATCAACTATAGTCATCGTGCTATACATTACAGGTCTAGAACTTATTCACCATATAACTGAAAGTTTGTACCCTTTGACCAACACCCTCCAGTTTTCCCAACCTTCAGCCCCTGGTGATCCCTTTCTACTCTCTGCTTCTGTGAGTTTGACTTCCTTAGATTCACATATAAGTGAGATGATGCTGTATTTGTCTTTCTATGCCTGGCTTACTTCACTTGTATAGTGTCCTCCAGGTTCATCCATGTTGTCACAAAGGACAGATGACAGCATCTTCTTTTATAAGACTAAATAATATTCCATATCTCTCTTTCCACACATATTATATACACTTGTATATATACATATATTATATACATATATATTATATATATATATAATCTCCCAATTTTTAATCCATTTATCCATTGATGGACACTTCTATATCTTGGATATCATGAATAATGCTGCAATGACCAAAATATATAAAAAATCCATACAACCCAATAGCAAAAAACCCCCCAAAACCAAAACTTCCCCCAACCTCTTACCCCCCCCCAAAATTAAAAACTGTGGAAAAGACCTGATATTTGTATCATTACACCCATTTTATAGAAGACAAAACTGAGGCCCAGAATAAGGAAGAACTCTTCCAGGGTTACCCAGCTAGGGCAGTGTGGTGACCACAATTCTAAAGCAGATCGGCCCGTATCTGCATCTCCTCACTGTGTCACCACTGACCGGGTTGGTAGTGGGGGAGCCATCTGCATGCGTGTATCTCTCGCTTTGTTGGGAGGAGAATCTTGCCTTTCCCTCCTGGGACTAGCAAACCCTGCAATCATCGCTACAGTGTGATGTTGTTTCTTAGCCACGTCGAGAAGATCTATTAGCCAATCTCCATGGCTCCTGCTCTCTGCAGACTTCAGCCACCTGGCAATTGTCCAGTCTCTCAGCCTGGCAATTATTTCCTTGGTGGCACCTTTAATTTCTCCAGTTCCCCTGGCGACTTTGTATGAGGTAGGAATGAGGTGACCCACAGTAATATTAAATTTTGTGTCTCAGGAGTACCAGGGAGGTGGATTGGGACATGGATGGCCACAGTGGAGCTCTCTCAAATGTCCCTCTGCACAACACAGAGAAGGAAGGTCCTAGTCCTTCTTAGTCTCTGCCTTTTAGTCTCTGTGGACATCTCCTCATTTGTAAAATGGCAGTGACAGTCACAACACTGGCTGCTGCTTGGGAAGTTGGGAAGACTGTATGAAGTGACAGCTGCAGAATAGCAACATAAATTTAAAGCATTTCTCAAGCTTCAGTGTGTACAGGATCACCAGGGATCTTGTCCAAATGAGGATCCGTTTTGAGCCAGTTGGGCTGGAGCAGGGCCTGAGGCTCTGCATTTCTAACAAGCCCCAGCGGATGCTGGCACACTGACAAAGGGACCACACTTTGCATAGCAACAATGTGAGGAACTGTGCAGATGGCAGGCATGAAGGTGAATTATCTGGGGAAACAATGAGACCCCAAACTCAGAAAAAGTTTACTAACAGAAAAGCAAAAGCACCAAGGGGATCCCAGAGCTGTAGAAATAGGAGAGAGAGAGAGATCCATGTTGGGCGACAGGCTTCATGCAGTGAGCAGACAGCTCCACGGGTTGGGGTGGGGGGCGCCTACATTTTCTAAGCATGGACCACGTGCCAGGGCAGGTGGTGATACACAGTGGACCGGGGAGGGAGATGCTTTAGTCCTGTTTCACCATCCACCCCAAACTGGTCCCCGAGAGATTGGGTCACTGTCCAGAGTCACACTGTACCAGGACAGAACCAGGATGGGAGACCAGGCTGTCTGGCCCCAAGCCCATGGCATCGCTTTACTGGAAGGTGGGGGCGGGAGCAGAAGTGAGATGTATGTAGTAGGAGGTGCTGGTGCCCCCAGAAACCCTCAGGATGGGAGCTGAGCTGGGGGCCAGCGGTCTCCAGGTGCTGCCCCCATGAGGCATTGTCTTCTGCCCACTTTTTGGTTTTGGAGACTTGGCCCAGTCATCCTGCCTACTCAGATCAGCCATGAAGCCACCCATTGTGACACCCCTCTGCACAAATAGGCCCCGATGCAGGGTGGTGTGGCCTCCCCAGCAGGGCCAGAGGCCCATCTCCGTGTAACTCTTTGTTGTGAGTGCTTATAATTTTATGTTGCCTACGCATCCATTTTAAATACAAGCTTAACTTTCCCATGCCAGTAGCAGGACGCAGTCACCCCTTACAGTTTCCATTACTGTACCCCACCTGAATGGCTCCAGCCGGTAGCCAGAGATAAAACTTGGAATCGTTTCTTTTGCCTAGCTGTCTGGGCTCCTGGCTTTCCTGCCACTTCCATATTTTAAAAAAAGTTATTTTAATTATTAAGGATGCACAGATGAATATATAAAGAAAATATAGTATATATACACAATGGAATATTATTCAGCCATTAAAAAGAATGAAATTTTGTCATTTGCAACACCATGGCTGGAACTCTCTCCCTGCCTGTGCTGTGTCCCAGGCAGGTGTGTGTGTGTGTGTGTGTGTGTGTGTGTGTGTGTGTGTGAGTGTGTGGTCTCCAGGCCTGTGCTGTACCCCCAGGGTCTGTACGTACTAAAACCCCTCAAACTTTCCCATTGCAGTTGCCATTGAAGCTGTGCCCGCAATCTGAACCGTGATGGTGACTCATGCAAGTGAGTCTCCCCTCAGTGATCTTTTGTCCAGGCTTCTCAGCTGCTGGGGACAGTGGTTACCAGCTGAGTTGATAATGAAACTCGGTTTCATTCAAAGCACCCTCTTACTGCCTCGACCTGGAAACAGATCGGGAAGGAAACTCACATAACCAGCATGGGGAGAGCAGATGCCTTCATCTCCCCCACCTCGAGTCTCAGTTCCCAGGGCCCATGTGACAATGTTCCAGCCAATGGGTGTGAATGGAATGTCCCTCCAGGCCACATCTTTTAAATAAGAAACTGCTTGCCTCCCAAGACCTAATCCTAAGCCCACTCCTGCCCTTTCCTCCAGCTGGAACTTAGATGAGAAGCAGACGCACTAGCTTCAGCCATGCAGGTGGGGCATGAAGGCAAAGTGGCCAGAGGGAGGGTCTGGGGCCTGAAATCCTGGGGCTGAGCAGCAACCTGCCCCGGAACCGCCACCTCCAGACCGTCACTGGCAGGAGAGAAATGGGGTCTCATTTGACTTCTATTAATATGCCTTTGGGCCTCTGTCATAGCAGCTTAGCCTGTCCATTAACTAATTCATATTCAGCGGTTTAGAATTTTCAGCATCTCCTGAGTTATTTTAGTATTTTTAAGTCTTCATTTCCTCAGGGATTCTGTTTTTAGCTTTCCTGACCAAGTCAATTCTCTCTAGAATGTGCTCTCTTTTTCCACATACCTCTCTGTCAAAGCACTTCTGATTATAATTTTGCATTTATGATGTAATTCTATAACCAACGTTTACCTTCCCGACTGGGCCTTGAAAACACGGAATTCCTGTTTCTTATTTTTGCTCACCATTATGTCTCGGCACCTAACACAATGCTGGCATGACTATATTTTTTGAGGAATGAAGTGAAGGATCTCAGTGATCAAAGCACACAAGCTTCCTGAATTTGGAGTCAGTAGGAGGTAGAAATGGCTCCTAAGACCATGGAGATGCTTTGGTGGTGTGCTCGCCCCTCACTACCTCTTCTAGCTTACCCCTGCACACAAAGAGTGCTGCCCTCCTAGAGGCCTTGGATCCCCAGGTTCTAGAAAAAGAAAAAGGACTGAGCCTAAGGGAATTTGGGCTCATTGCACTTTCCTGGAATCCTAACAATAAGAGGGCATCTTGGTGACCATCTGAAAAAGTCACTCTCTAAGTTGCATTTCAGGTGTCTCCTTCTCCCGGCTCTTCCCAGAGCCCTTCTAGAATCCCTCTGCACAGCCCCGTGGTTGCACCTCTTCTTATCAATAACCGCAAGCTTACAGACGTTGGAAGTATGGGGCACACTTCCAGAATCCTTCGAGGGTCTGTCCCCGACCTGCTGCTGTCATCTGTGAGTACTGGAGTGTGTATTTCTTACAAACAAGGACACTCTCCTACATAACCTCACTGCACCCATCAAAATCCATGGATCGGCACTGATGCATTTCTACCCTTTCATCCCGATACACCCAAGTTTCCCCAATTGTTCCAATAATGTCCTTTACAGCGAAAGGATCCCCCATTGCCTTAGTTGTCATGTCCCTTTAGAATCCTTCTTTCCCTGACTTGGATGGCCTCAATGCTTTGGAAAGTTTCAGGCCAGTCCTTCTGTAGAATATCCCTCACCTCAAGGTGACGTTTCTTTGATGTTCCCTCCAGGTAAGATCCAGGGCACACACCTTTGGCAGGAATACTGCAGACGTGATGTTGTGCTCACTGCTTACACTTGTTCCATCTCTTGAGTAAGATGGTGAGCTCCCACCCGCTCCACTGTGAAATCTCTTTCCCCTTGCAAGTAATAAGTATTTTGTGGGGAGGTTACATTAAAAATTGTAAATATCCCCGCCCTTAAGAAGAGTTCGATGTGTTCATTTTTATTTATTTATGAGTATATACTTGTGGTTTCCTGTTTTATTCTATGGGTTATAACCTATTACTTCCATTCCGAAGCCCTGGTTTCCTTGATTGGGTCAGTAGGGGCCCTTTATGCTGGCTTCTATATCCTTTGGGCATGTTTCTATCATTCTTTTAACACCTATCTTGATCTCTGGCACGAGATATCCCAAGTTCATCTTGTATATTCCCTGTCATAGCCCTGGAAATGGCTATTTCTCAAGAACCCCTAGCTCCTTTAGGAAGAGCATGGTGTCTAGAAGGCAAGGTCAGGGTGTGAGGTGTGCTCATCATTAATGGCTGCTCCAGGTGCTCCAGGTGAGGCTGCTCCAGGTGCTCTTTGGACATTTGTGTCTATATTTATTTTTGTGTCTATATTGAAACCATGAGCTTATACTGACACATCCAATTCCAGTCCATCACCAGAGAGTATGTTCTAGCTTCCACTTCTTCTATGTTGTAAGTCCTCCCTGACGGTGAGAACTATGGCTTCTGTCCCACTTCATATACCCACTCATCTGATCAGTCCTCCTGGATGTAAACTCTCCCGGGTCCATTGCCAGCACCTCCCCCACACAGCGGCCTCCTGCTCCAGCCCAGGCTCTGACTTCTCTTCCAGCCACCCCCATGCCTGTCTGCCCTGCCTGGGCTCCACACCCCACACTGGGCTCCCCTCCCCAGCACACAGGCCCTCCTGTGCACACGGCTTTTTAAAGGTCCCTTTATGTATTTGCCTTTCCCACGGGACTCAGCTCCTGTTTCAAGGCTGGAACGTGTATAGTTCTGATTCATGTACCATTACCTGCTCCTGTGCCAGGTACACAAAAGGTAGTTTGTAAGTGCTTGTTGTGCGAGTGAAGGAGGAACAACATGGGCAAGGGCACAGAGGTGGAGAGGAGGGAGGAAGCGAGTAGGTCAGTACTGGCGGAGCTGGAACCCAGGGGAGCTGGAGAGGGGGCCATGGTCAGATCACAGAGAACTTAGACTTCCCTGGGAAGGGGCCTTTGTGTGCTCTCAGGATAGTGGAGAGTTGGTAACCGTCTTTCAGCCTGAGAAGTTCAGGTCAGACCTGTGTTTTGGAAGCAGCTCACTGGCCAGTCCATGGAGGGTGCACCATACAGAAGGGAAGAGAAAACCACATGGCTGCAGAGTGACCCAGGAATGAGGCAGCATCTGTGTACGTGTGCATGTGTGCCTGCATGTGTGCATGAGTGTGTAGAGGGGCCTGGGGTGCACTCAGATGCCACATCATCCACTACCACTGTGACCTTCCATCCCTAACTTTTAGTTGTACAATTACTTCTGCAAATGGAAATGTGGCCTCTCTCAGATGTGATATTTTTGATGCTCTCATGTATAAATGCATAAAAAAGAGAGATTCTTTTCATACTTCATCTACTTTCTTGTCAGTCTCAGCTTCATTTTCAATTCCCTACTTCAGTGTCCTAATTTCCTCCTTGATGGATTGCTTGATTCCATCCTTGTTGGCTCGCTGCTGAAGGAAAGCAGTGTGGGGTTGGGTTCTCTCTTTTTTTTTTTTTTCTTTTTTTCTTTTTTAAATTCTAGAAGCAGCTGGGGAATGTGGTAAGTTGTACAGAAGGCAGGATCCAGAGTCTGGAATCTGTTTTTAGATTGTGAATTAGCATCCTATCTGGGATGCGGCTGGCCATTGGCCTTTAAATGAAAACTCTGGACTGAGAACTAGTGAATGCTGAGTATGTGCTATGAACTCATATAGTACTATGTGCTGCAGATATCCTCTTACTTCTGATAAACTGATGTGCTTTCTTCTTTGGAAAATTTCTCACTATTTTCTCTGCTATTTTCCATTTTCTCCTTGCCATTCAGGTTGCTCAGGGCTACAATACCATTCACTTGTACCCCGCACTCTTCCCTTTACAGAACAAGAAACTGTCTTAGTATATTTGTGTTGCTATAAAGGAATACCTGAGTCTGGGTACTTTATAAAGAAAAGAGGTTTATTTGGCTCACTGTTCTGTAGGCTGTACAAGAAGCTTGGAGCCAGCATCTGTGAGCATCTGGTGAGGACCTAATGCTACTTCCACTCATGGAGGAAGGTGAAGGGACCCCGAGTGTGCAGAGATCACATGGCAAGAGAGGAAGCAAGGTGGTGATGTTCCAGGCTCTCTTTAACAACCAGCTCTTGTAGGCACTAACAGAGTGAGAACACACTAACTTCTCCCCAGGGAAAGAATCAAACTATTGATGAGGGATCGACCCCCATGAACTACACACCTCCTACTAGGTTCTACATCCAGCATTAGGAACGCATGTCAACATGAGGTTTTGGGGGACAAACATCTAAACTGTAGCAAAAACTAAGATGTTAAGTGACTCTCCCAGAAACTCAGCTACTAAGTCACATAACTGGGCTGAAATATGAGTCTCTGTATAGAATAGTGGATCTCAAATTTTAGAGTTATAAAAATAATTTTGAATCTCAGAGATTTTGATGTGGTATTTTGGGAAAGGACCACATCACTCCACTTTTTAGCAAGCAACTTTGCCATTTATTATCTTGTGTGACATCAGGGAAATTACTTAGCTTCTTTGAGTATCAGCTTTCTCATTTGTAAGTTGGGGATACTATTCCTTCCTCACTAGCTGTTCCCTCTGCCTGGATTGCTGTTCCCCACGTATTGTCATGGCTCTGTCTCACCTTCCATGAGATCACTCACTTGAATACTGCCTCTTGTACCCCCACATCTCCAATCTCCTCACACTGCTGCTTGGCATTCTGTGACTTTCTAGTGTGCCCCAGATGCACAAATTTAATGTTCTGATCACATATTGGCTGTCTTCCACCCACCTCTGGGCTGTCAGCTCTGTTGGGCAGTTTTCTCCAGTGATGTGACCCAAGCACCTAGGAGATGCCAAGACATGCTGTATTGTTTTGAGGCTTAAAGTTACCTTAGCACTTAGCACTGCTCTCTCTGTGTAGCAAGCCTCTTGGCATTCAGTGGTTATTATTAATTCCCCTCTTCCTGGGCTTTGTCCTGGAGCCTGCTTCCAGCCCCCTCTATACATCTTTCCTCCTGCCAAGGCTGTCCTGAAGCATGTTTCCAAGCCTGGCACCCGCCTGTGCTGGAAACTGTCACTATTTTGGTTTTATACCCAAGGGTTGGCAGAGCAAGACATGCATTCTTCTTGCTGGGTAAGCAGAAAGGGTCCACTGGAGAAATTTTAGAAAGAAGGGGGGTGGGGACTCCTGGGGCTGCACCCAGCATGCACCCCACTTCCTGGCCCTAGAGAAGCCCCTGCCAGAGGCCCTATTCCTGCTTAGCTGCTCTTCTATTTCTCCAGTGCCAAGGGCAAGGCAGGGAATGGGTTGCCAAGCCAGGAGAGAGCACCTAGGCAGCATCTCTAATAGCTGTCGTGGGTCTGAGAGACCATGGGACAGGTGAGCTTCTGAGACTGAGAACAGAGCAGAGTGGTCTCAGGGTGCTTGGATTTGAAATTATTAAGGACTGAATGTGTTCCCCCCATTTATATGCTGAACCTCCAATCCCTCATGTGATAGTATTTGGAGACGGGGCCTTTGGGTGGTGATTAGGTCATGAAGATAGAGCCCTTATGATGGGATTAGTGCCCTTATAAGAAGAGACAGGACAAAGCGTTTGTCCTCTCTTTGATCTTCACCATGTGAGGAAGCAGCAAGAAGACAGCCACTTGCAAACCAGGAAGAGGGCCCTCACCAGGACCTGACCATAATGGCACCCTGAGCTTGAACTTGCCAGGCTCTGGAACTGTGGGAAATACACTTCTGTTGTTTAATCCACCATGGTGGATTGTTATGACAGCTTGAGCTATTGCTAACAGAGACAGGAGCCCTGGAGCTAACGACCAGATTCAGCTCCTCCCTTCAGCCAGAGTCCAGCCCAGGCACCCTGGTGAGCTGGAGGCTTCTCCCCTACAGATAAGGCTGGACAGACTGGGCTGTGGGACAGATGAAGCAGGAAATGGTGCTGTGTGCTTCAAACTGTCCCCTGGCCCTCGACTGGGAGATACGCCCACCAAATGCAGAGGTTTCCTGTGAGCACATACTCCACTCATAATTACGGTTCAGTATCTGTCTTCCCTGTCAGTCATGAGCTTCCTGAGGGCAGGGCCATGTCCCTTGATCACACTGTGTCCCCAGCACCCAGCTCAATGTCTTGTATATAAATATGTGTTAAATTAACTGATAGCTAACAAAATGTCACAATGGAACTTTTTCTGTCCCTAAATAGGAGAGCTCACTTAAAACTGTTTTTGTACCTGTTTCTGTTTCCTGGGACTGTTGTAACAAGTGCCACTGACTCGGTGTCTTGAAACAACAGAAATTGATCATCTTACAGTTCTGGGGGCTGGAGGTCCAAACTCCAGGTGTCGGCAGGGCCACGCCACCTCTGAAAAATGCAGAGATTGTTCCACGCCTCTTCCTAGTTTCCAGGGCCATGCTGGCATCCGTGGTGCTCCGTGGCTTATAGGTCACCACTGCTGTCATTCACACACCTTCCTCCTTTCGTGCATGTCTGACTCTGTGTCCCCTTTATAATGGCATCGGCCATGATTGCATTAAGGCCCACTTTAATAACCTCAGTTTACCTTGATTACCTCTGTGAAGACCCCATTTCCAAGTCAGGTCACATGCTAAGACACCAGGGATTAAGACTTCAAGATGTCCTTTCTGGATATCCACCCTTATCTCAAAGCTTACCTTGAGGATTAGAAAAGTACTGAAGCTAGAAAAGCTGAGAGAGAGAATGCACCTGAAGAGAGTTGTGTAATTCCTGCCTCCCTACCAGAGTGGAGCGAAGGAGAGAGGAGGGCTTCCTGTACCCCAGAGCTAGTGAGAGGGACTTTAGGGGGTCCACCCAGACAGCTTGAATCATCCTGAAACCAATCCCCCCAAACCCCATCTATGGAAAAATTGTCTTCCATGAAACTGGTCCCTGTTGCCAAAAAGGTTGGGGACCACTGATCTAGTTAATCCTCCATAAATTATGAGCGGCAGGGATTATTATCTCCTTTTACAGAAAGGTGAAATGACTTGCTTACAGGCACATAACCAGTCAGTGGGTCACAAAGGACTTAGACTAGAAAGCGCTTGGTTTAGTTTCTCACATATTCCTCTATTGTACCCTACCTTTTAAATTAGCCAGGGGATACATTCCAGCCCAGATGCCACCTCCTCCATGAAGCCTTCCTTTATTTCCCTAAATGGCTCGTTTTCTTTAGGGTCCCAGAACCTTTTACCTGAGCTTCTGTGATGTATCAATTTTAATGCATTTTGTACAAAGTAAGAGAATGCCTGTGTATTAGTTCTCTGTTGCTGCATAATGGATTAATGTGCTACTAGTGAATTAAAACAACACGTTTATTATCTCACAGTTTCTGTGGGTCAGGAGTCTGGGCGCAGCTTAGCCAGGCTTTTTTCTTCGGCTCTCACAGCCTGAGGTGTGTTGGCTGGAGCAGCATTCTCATCTGGAGGTCTACTGGGGAGCAGTCAGCTTCCAGGCTCGCTCAGCTTACAGGAAGAAGTCGTTTCCTCGCAGCCGGATGGCTGAGGGCTGTCTTGTAGCTGGCTGGAAGCCACCATCATCAGTTCCTCGAAGCTGCCTGCTCTTCCCTGCCCCACGGTCTTCTGTACAAACAGTCACAACAGGGCTGCTTGTGTCTTCAAGGCTGACTGAGACTCTCTCTCTCCAGTTTTCCAGGAAGGAGGCTTCCACGACATAGCCCCCTCAAGGCAACGGCATCATGTGGTCTGTGCCGTGTCCCATCGGTTAGAAGCAAATCACAGGTTCCCCTTGCAAGGGGAGGGGATCACACTCAGGTGTGGCTCATCTCAGGGTGTGTCTGTGACAGCCTGACTAAAACTGCTTTAAACCGAACAAATTCACTAAAAATTCTCATCAAACACAAAGCCCAGGGTTGATTCAACAGCTTACTGATGCCATTGAACACCCAAATTCTTTACTTCTTTCTACTCTGCCATGTTTAGTGTGTCTTAAAATGCCGCCCTGGTCACAGATTAGTAAGTCGCCTCCACACAGGACAAAGTGAAAGTCAAGATCAGGAGGCAGGGCTGGGGCTGTCTCCGTGTGCATCTATATCTCCTTGTCAGAGAGATAATGTTTCTCAGTAGTCTCCCAGTGGATTTCCCCTTAACTCTGTTGCTTGGAGTCGGGTCACCTGGGCATTCTCAGGCACAAGGGAGTCTGGGAACACAAGGGTCTGGCCGTTCCAGCCTCCCTCACGGGGAGAAAAGAATGACCATTGGGTGGCATTCGGCAGCGCAGGCCCCAGGACCAGACCCACTTGCTAGTCAAACCCATGTCCACTCATCTCGGGCCAGGCTCTCCCAGGAAGTCCACTGGACAGGGCAGCTGGGCTGGGGCCGGAACCACAGGTGGGAAGTGTGGATGAGAGACACTCTCTCTCACTTTTCTTCCCCCTCGCTGTTGCCTCCCCAGTGCTGAGGGTATTCTCTGGCATGTAATGGGTGCTCAATAAGTGTTTATGAGGTCAGGGCTGAAAATGACTACTATCTGAGAAAAACCCTTTGAGGGTCAAACAGTGCTG
Source organism: Microcebus murinus (assembly GCF_040939455.1). Lineage (NCBI taxonomy): Eukaryota > Metazoa > Chordata > Mammalia > Primates > Cheirogaleidae > Microcebus > Microcebus murinus. The sequence goes on along the minus strand of NC_134110.1, from coordinate 32,543,912 downwards.
GGAAAATGCCCTTTGAAACTGATTTGGTTCTAGAGAGAATTTTGCCATAAGGTCCAGTCCAGATAACCAGATCAGGGGTAACTTAGGGTTCTTCAGAGAAACAGGCCAATAGGATATACGTATCTATATCTATAGAGAGAGAGGGGGAGGGAGAGAGATTGATTGATTGATGATGGAACTTGGATTACATGATTATACAGAGTGCTGCAAGCTAGATACCAGGAAAGCCAGTGCTATAGTTCGGTCTGAGTCTGAAAACCTGAGAACCAGGGGAGCCAGGGGCCTCTTGGGGAGGGGGAAAGGTGGGTGCTGGTGTAAATCCCAGGTCCAAAAGCCCAAGGACTGGGAGCTCTGATGTCTGAGGGCAGGAAAAGATGGATGTCCCAGCATAAGAAGAAGAGAGAGAGTTCACCCTTTCTCCACCTTTTAGGACCTTCAGTAGATGAGATGGTGGGTACACACCTACACTGGTGAGGGCAGATCTTCTTTACTCAGTTTACGGATTCAATTGTTAATCTCATCCAGAAACACCCTCACAGACACACCCAGAGTGATGTTTTACCAGATATCTGGACACCCCTTAGCCCAGTCAAGTTGACCGGCACAAGGGAACAGCTGGGCATTTGGGGGAGAGGTCTTGTCACATCTTCCCTGGAGCTCATAGCAGCAGGGGACTGCTGGGGTACAGCATGAGAGCTGCGTTCAAATCTGGCTCACTCTATCTAGCCTTGTGACCTTGGATAAGCTACTTACCCTCTCTAAGCATATCACCCCTCATCAGTAAGAGGGGGAAAACAATAGCCTGTCTTTCAGAGAAGTTTTGGAATTTAGAGTAGATAGCTATAGAAAGTGGTCAGTTCATGGTAGGCATTCAATAAATGATAGCGGCAATAATAATAATAAGGCTGTTATTATTCCTTGTTCTTAGAAAACTAACATACATTTAATAGGTGTTCAATAAATTATCCTGGTTGAGTTAATTTCCTTTTGATACTCAAAAACACAGGAATGTCCTGACTGTAGACAAAAAGGCTTATTCGATTAACTCCATGTTTTGAAGTGTCAATGAGGGCAGGGAAAAGGCATTTCTTTGCTTCATGTTTTTATGATCTCATCATCTGCTAAGGTTTTTAGATGGGAAAATGTGATTGTCAATTAAGAATCTAAAAAAGAGTTCCTTTTATTAAAACACACACACAGCATAAGCACCGTATTTCATGCTGAATCGGAGCTGCTGCCGGCTGGCTGAAATTTACCGCCTCGTGTCCCAGCAGAGAGAATTTGCAGCCGGATTAATGCCCCTTTCTCTGGTAGTAAATCAATTTCATACATATGGCCATATTTTCACCCAAGTGACAGGCAGCAATGGCTGCTATTTTGTAGTTGCCGTAGAAAAACCCAGGGATAACTCCCAAGGCACTTTGACCTCCTCAATGAGTAACGTAAAATCATGAAATTTTCCCGAGGAGAGGCATTTTGGAAGGCCCAGCCTGGTAATTTCAGAGATGGGGAAACTGAGGTTGGGACCTTAGCGAAAGCATGCTTCATCTCTCCATCAGTCTGCATTCCACAGTGCTGCCTCTGAGCCACGTAGGATGGTGAGGAGAGCCTTCTGTCGCCTCTCTCCCCTTTGCCGCCCACGTTCTGGGATCTCTGGACTTCCTCCAGAGCCTTCTTCACAGCCTTCCTCTGCCTGCTGCGACTACACTTCCTCTGCCTGCTGCAACTTGACACTCCTGTGTCCTTCTCATTCCCCACTGCCTGCCCAGAAGAGGAGCATTCTAGGCTAGGCCCCCGAGACGAGCTCTTCTCACCCACGACGTCCTCTCGGGCCGTGCACAGGTGTAACTAACCAGTCAGTGTCGGGCGCCTGCCTTCCCTCCCTAGCGTCTTCCCTGTGCAGACTCCAGGCTCCACGAGGGCGCTTGCCCTGCATGCCCCGCACTCAGCCCAGAGCATCTTCGTGGAAGGAATGAGTTCATGACAGCTGAGTGAATGAAGGTCCCGATGTGGACACACAGCAACAACGTCTGGGGGTGGGGAGTGGTCAATAGCTCAGTGTGTCTGGAATGGAAGGTTCTGGGCAAGTGGAAGGAGGGGAAGTTGCAGAGGCATGTGAGTGGGCAGGAGGACACACCGTGTCGTGCAAGGTCATGTGCAGGTGTCTGGGTTCTCCCCTTGATGCTGGGAGACATGGCCTGGCTGGGGGGAGAGTTAGAACCATGCTCCCCAAACCCTGTTGCACACAGGAGTCACCTGGGCATAGTGAAACTTCATGTGGAGCCTCCCCAGGTCTGCATGGGGCCTGGGGGTCTACAGTTCCCATAAGCTCCCAGGTGAAGCTGATTTTAGGACTTCACATACATTAATTGGTGGAAAGTGGCCTGGGGGTGAGGAAGAGGGAGGTAGGGAGGACTCCAGTCAGGAGGCAGCAAAGCAGTCCAGGGACACAGAGATGAGGAACTGCAGGAGGAAGGAGGGGCTGAGCCCGAGGGACTTGGCCATCAGGCTGGAAGGGAGGCATCTTACTGGTGTCTAGGTTTTTGACGCTTGTATTTCCTTAAAAATGTAGTGTTTTGTGGCATCTACCTCATTTGTCAGTTGGGGTTATGGTTATGGTTGCTTTAAAATGTGAAGAACTCTATTTTGTTGAAAATAATGGAGTAGAAAGCCATGCTGCTCTCTGTACTCTGGCACTGGGTCTCCCCACACTCAGGCTCTGTGTCTGGCAGAGGACCAGAATCGTTTTGGTTCCTGATGAGATCCAGGTCCTCCTGGTGCAGGGCTGGAGCCCGGTCCTGAACTCTGCTCCTCTGTTTGGGATCTAGGCCTGCTAGACCCCTCTCCACTTGGCCTGAACGCTACCCACCCCCCACCCCCCATTGCAAATGAGCTGCTGGGCCAGCAGTGTGATGTGCTGCCACATGGTCCTTCTTTCTCTGTCACTCTGCAGCCCAGACCCTGCTGGAGCCCATACTGGTCCTGACCAGCCCAGTGCACAGCCCCTCTTGGGCACTGGACTAATGTGCTTGTCACTCTGCCCCAGGCCCTGGGACAACCCCCTCACATACACCACCCCTCCTGGGCCCTGCCTAGTTCTGGGTATATTTCTTCCTTCCCTCTGGGATCCCACTCATCTTTGATCTTTGGCTAAGCCCACCAGATGGTCCCTGATGAGAGACCTGGGCAGAAACCATTTGGGACGGAGCCTGCTGGTCACCCATCCATGTCTGTTCTCTCCTTCTTCCCTAACAACAAAACGATAAAATCTCCCATTTTGTTAGGGGGAGCAATGGCCTGCTCAGAGTCCCTTCCCCAGCCACCCTGCAGTTGGGTTTGGCCATGTGGCCAAGTTCAGCCAATAAATGGGAGTTGTTCCATGGCTTACTGAAGTGCTCCTGCAAAGGGATTTTGTTCAGTTGGAAATCTCCTATTGCCTTTTCTCAGTTCTCCTTCCTGCCACCTGGAATGAAGGTGTGGTGGCTGGAACCCCAGCACCAACATCATGAGTGGCGAATAAGTTATTCAAGACCCACTGCCAGCTGCAGTGCACTCTCCTTGCTTTTTGGCAGTTCCAGCTTCCCACGTGGATCTCTTACATTCTGTCTGGAACTTTGGAACTTTTCTGGGACTTGCTCCCATGAGAGCACCTCATGTCTCTCTCCAATTGACCCTTGACCTATTCCAAACCTGCACAAGAGGTGCTGGCATCCTTAATCTCCTGCCCCTCTCCACCCTGAGACCACTGGCCTCAGCTCTCCTCCTTGCTACAGACGTCCGCCTCCTGCCTACACTGGCGGAAACGGCAGACCCAGCTGTGCCAGGCACCATGCCAGGGGTTTGTAGTACATGGTGCATTTTGGACCAATCAATCATAAAACAAGTCCTGGAGATGAGTATACAGATTGCATTTCCTCACAGATGAAAAAGTAGTCTCAGTGAGGTTCTGTAACTTCCTGGCATAATTCATTTGTCACTCACTTGCTAATTATTTGTTGTTCTCATTTCACATGCCAGACACTTTTCTCATTGACGATGAGACAGATATGGACTAGACAGATAATGTTTGTAATATATGGAGTTTGCATTCTAGGGAGAGGAGATAACCAGTTGATAAGTTAACAAAAGTGGAAAAATCAGTGATTAGACTCATCTAGACAGTTAAAATGGGCTGATGGAACTGGGAATGGCTGAGTGACAGAGGAAAGTAAGAGACATTTAGATTGGATGACATAAAGGCACTTGTCCTTTAAAACTCAGGGGAAGAACATTGTGCTTAAGAGGGAACAGCATGCATGGAGGTCCTCACGTGAGAAGTGGCCCGGATGCAGGGGGAACAGGAGTCCCACGTGGCATCCAGGGTGTGCAGAGAAGGGGCTGGGAGACCACGGGGCTCTGTAGGCTATGGTTCAGAATTTGGATTTTATTCTAAGTGCAAGAGGAAGCTTTTGATTTTTCAAAAAATTTTATTTGAAAATAATTTTAGATTTACAAAAAAGTTGCAAAGACAGCACAGAGAGTTCTCGTCTACCCTTCACCAGCTTCCTCTCACGTTAACGTCTTACATAACCGTGGCCCAGTTATCAAAGCTAAAAATTAACACTGATGCAACACTCTTAACTGAGCTACAGACTGTACTCGGATTTCACTAGTTTGTGCACTGATGTCCCTTTTAGGTCCCAGGATCCTGTCCAGGAGCCCACACGGCTTTTAGTCATCCTGTATCCTCAGGAGCCACCAATCTGTGACAGCTGCTGGGTCTGTCCTTGTTTTCCATGACCTGATGCTTTTGAAGAGCAGCGGTCAGGCATTCTGCAAAACGTCTCTCGGTTCAGATTTACCTACTGTTTTCTCTTGATTAGACTGAGGCTGTGGGGTTTGGGGCAGACAACCACAGAGATGAAGTGCCCTTCTCATCGATCACATCAGAGAGTGTGTTATTTTGACGGGGCGCATCACTGGCGATGCTAACCTTCTTGCCTTCCATAGGGTGGTGACTGCTAGGATTCTCCACTGGAAAGATACTGTTTTCCCCATCTTTATTCGTTTCTAGGGCTGCTGTGACAAATTGCCACAAACTGGACAGCTTAAAACGACAGAAATTCATTCTCACAGATGATGGAAGTTAGAAGTCTGAAATCAGGTGTGAGCAGGTTCCTGCTCCTTTGAAGTCCCCTTCCATGCCTCCTCCAATGTCTGTTGGTTGCTGACCATGCTGGGTGACCTATCGCTCCAATCTCTGCCTCTGCCCTTGCACGGCCTTCTTGTCTCTCTGTGTGTCTATATCTCCTCTTCTCATAAGAACACCTATCATCTTGGGTTTAGGGTCCACCCTGGTCTTAACTAACACATCTGCATAGCCCCATTTTCCAAATAAGGCCACAGTCACATGCACCAGGACTTCAACATATCTTTTTAGGACACACAATTCAACCCACAATACCTCCTTTGATGTATATTTAGCAATAATCACTTTGGCTGCTTTGCAGAAAATGCTTTGTTGGGAGAGGGGCCAAGCAGGGAGGCCAATTAAGAGGCTGTCACTGTCATTTAGGCAACAGAGCCTGGGGGTCTGGATCAGAGAGGGGACAGAGGCCGCTGAGAGCAGGGGCTGCATTCACAATGTGATCTGGAGGCAGAGCCAGCGGGACCTGCTGCTGGACTGGGTGCGGTGGGTGGTGTTGAGGGAAAGAGAAGAGTCAGAGATGACTCCCAAATGTTTGGCTTGAGTCACAGTGAGGTGTCACTTACTGACATGGAGGAGATCAGTGGAGAGACACACTGGTAGTGCCATGTCTGAGTCACATTAGGACATCACTGGGAGGAGGCTAGGTGTGCCACACGCCCCAGCACGAGAGGAGACAGGAGTCTCCCGGCAAAGCAATGCCAACTTCAGGAGCAGATCGCAGCTCTCCCCAGCCAGTAGAGGATCCCTAGAAGGGGCAGGGCTGCAGGGGTGACAATGAAAAGACCCCTCAGGCTTAGCTCACTCTGAAGATAAACAACAAGTTTCCTAAGGGGGCTGAGGGACAAAAAATTTTCACCCATCTCAAATGAAAGATCTTAATCTAATTCTGTATCCTCCTGGCAGCTGTGGTTACACGTGCCAGCCTTGCCAGTGGCCACACTGTCCAACATAAAGAGTTTTCTGTTCTCTTTTCAGAAAATGAAGGCTCCTTGGGCGTCGTGAGTTCTGCGTGCAGAGCTGGGGCGGTTTCTATTGAGTGTTCCGGGTGCCTTAATGGCCCGGCATTGATCGGAGCTATCGACTTCTTGGTTTCAAATAACTGACACAGTTTCCAATGGATCCAGATAATTAAGACTTCTGAAATGGCAACTAATAATTTGCATTTGCAGTGCAGCCATCCCCAGGAGCTGGGGGAACCCACGCTGGTGAGAAATGAATGAAAAATCTCATCCTGGTGGTCGTCTGATCCTTGCTAATGGAGTCTTAGAAAAATCATTTCACCTGCCTGACCTAGCTTACTGAAGTTACTAAGCGACCTAGGGGAGTTACTTTCATTTGTTGGAAAACACGTGGGACCAGCTCACAGCATTAGGGAGTGTGGCCTGGTCCTCAAGTCCACCCCTGCTACCCAACCCTCTGTCACATCCTAGGGCTGGGCCCTGGGGGTCCCACAGGGTCTACTGTAAGAGATCTTTGTGCTTCCGGCCCTCCCTCCTCGAATCCATCCTATACATTGTCACCAATAGGATCTCCCTAAACCCAAGTTTGCACTGTCCTTTCTCTGCTCTCACACCTCCATTGTATTCAGGATCAAAGTCTAAGTTCCTGTAAGAGATGGGCCCCAATTCTTTACACCCCATATTCTACATCTACATTCCTGCCTAGACATAAGTGGATGCAGTGAATGTAGATGCCTAGTCCTGGAATTTGGGCCTGGCTATGTGAATTTCTTGGCCTGCTGGAATATCAGTGGGCGAGCCCTGAATGCAGTCCTGAAAGTGCTTGCGTGGCTGGGCTCATCCTCTTAAGCTCTGGTGATCTGCCAATGAAAAGAGCATGGCTCCAGCAGCTGCTGGTCCAGGGAGGATGAGACGTGTGGAGCGGACTGGGGCTCACACTGCAGCCTAGAGCCCAGGCCAGCCACGCCTGGTGTGAATTGGCTAAACCATAGCCAACCTACAAAACTGTGGAGTGTGAGAACTGGTGCTTGTTGTCATAAGCCACTGAGTTCTGGGGTGGCTTCTTATGCAGCAGTGTTAGGACAATTGCTGACAGATACCACATCCGATGATGGTTATTTGTGAATTTGTTTTTCCCCAAGACTGAGATGTTAAAGACAAAGACCCAGCACCTCCTAATCCCAGTTTTACAGCTCAGACTTTGCAATACACTAGGTACTCTGAAATCACTTTTAGAAACTGAAATAATTGCCTAAGAAACAAAGGGGAAATCATTTGGGGGAATTAGATTGATTGTATCACATGCATAATAATGATGACCGCATTTATTGAGCATCGACTGTGTGCCAGGCAGTGTTCTAAGACTTTTAAATCCATTTTCTTATTTACTATCATTGTCCTTGTTTTCCAGGCAAGAAAACCGAGGCTCAGTGAGGTTAAGGGTTTGCACAAAGTGCATGGCCACTGAGGGAAGGGGCCATGCTTTTTAGCTTACCTGTGCCTTGTTCTCTTCATGCCAGGGAGTAAGAGCCAGTCTGCCCCAGCCCATGGGGATGGGAAATGAAGGCCTGAGCTTAAGGAACTTGCTGTGACTTGCCAATGAGAACATGATGGGGCCAGAATTTGAACTAGTTTCTGTTGCTTCCACAACCAGTGCTGGGATGGGGTTGTGCAAAGAAAGGGAAGGTGCAGCATGTGGGGACAGACATGGGGGTGGGCTCTCACATGGGCTGGGTGGGGAGATAGTGGTAAGCAGCTGCATTGGATTCTCTTCTCCCTGGAGCAGAGAAAGTGTCTGTGCTCCAAACGTGCACAGCACAGGAGTTAAACCAAGCCCGCATCAGTGGATCCTTTTCCCCTGGAATCTACCTGAGCCAGCTCTGTCCTGAGACTCTGGGCTGACCTGATTTCCTGGCCTTTCATCGCAGCTCGCGTAGCCAACTGAGGTCTACCTGGGCAGGTGAGCCTGCCTTCTGTGCTTCTGTCACAGTAGCAGATGGTTCCCGATCACACGATGAACATGTTCCCTGCGTTCACACATGTCAGCCTTGGAATGACCCAGGAGGTAGAAACCATTACCATCCCCATTTACAGAGAAGGAAACTGAGTCACAGATGGTAGTAACTGCCAAGGTCATGTGGTTAGTAGGTGTTGGGGCCAGGATTTGAACTCAGGCAGTCTGACTGCTAAGATCAGGCTATGTTTGCAAAATGAATATAGGAATCCCCTCTCTCCTCTCTGGCTCTCCTCTGCCCTCCCTTCCTAGCCCCTGGGCACCCAGCAACCTATAGAATGTTTTTTCGTGTGAATTAGAAAAACGTGTCCTTCCTGTTGGGTGGGCGTAGCCTTTCCCCACCCGTCCTGCCACCAGGGTACAAGGCTTGACAAGTGGCATGTGGGCTGATCTCAGCTCTCTTTGCATCTTGTTCAGGGCACAACCCACTCCTGGGTTGTGATGGAGCCAGAATTTGGTTCACTCCACTGGCTCACCTCTCTCACTGTCATCAACTGAGTCCTCCAGGCATGAGTCCTCCAGGCTCCACCCAGTCGGCTGATCCTGGTGTCTCCTCTTGCCCCACCATGGTGGCAGTGGGTGGTGGTGGGGATGGACAAGGGATTCCCAAACCCCAAGTAGCCAGGCTAACGCACAAGAGGCAGGCTGCTTGGCGACAAGTGGGAGGAAGGGAGTGAGGGGAGGAAAGAAAGGATGAGATGGAGAAGGCTTTGATTTGTTTTCTGTTGGAGTCAGAATTAAATTTAATTCCTAACCAGCCCCTCTGCCGGCCCAAGCAGTGTCTTTCTGAGAATAAAAAAAAAAATGCTTTCCATTCCTCAAACCTTTCACTGCCATCTGCTGAGAGGGTGTCCCAAACTGTGATGGTGACAAATGCAAATGGGACCCCCAGAGCTGCACAGTGCACAACATGTGCAGCTGTCTATGGCAGCCCTGATTCTGATATGTCAAAACGTTCTTGAATTTCATTATCTTCACCCATAAAATGGGGTTTTACAGTCCTTGTACAAACTGGTTAGTAAGTGTTAACTGCTATTATATTACTATTGTTGCTGTTATCAGGTTTTAATTGTAATAGAAATGATTATGATATTGATGAAGACACTTGGTATTTATAGAGAATTTATACTTTTCCAGTGGGGTTTTAAATTTATTTTCTAATTGTCTGGTACAGTCACAAAGCAGTCAATATATCCATTTTACAGGTCATAAAATTGACTGATGTATTATTCAGTGGCTGGGACAGAATAAGTCCATCAAGAAAATCAAAAGCAACATTCTAACTGCCCTCGTTCTCACTCACTTCCTCACCATACTTCTCTGCCCTCTGAAGCAGTGGTGATGCTGGGGAGGGGGTGGTGGAGGGTGTGTGTGTGTGTGTGTGTGTGTGTATGTGTGTGGTATAGTGTGTGTGTCTTTGTTCAGATGGTACCATTGTTAGAAGGTCTTATTAAGTTGCCTACTGTCATTGTTCCAGATTTATTGCTTTAATTTGTTTTGGCTTTTTATACACAGGAGCTGCATTTTCCTTTGTTCTACCTCAGTTTGAACCTGCCTACAGGGTATAAAAATATATTTTTATATTTCACCCTCTATAGTTTTCTTCTCTGGTGACCAATGTTAAGCAAGAAAATGATTTTCTTCGGACTTCAGGGTCAGCAAACTGTTAAGTCATCTGTATCTGCAGCACTCACGTATATGTTTTATGGATAAAAACATGTAGCTATGAGCCAGGACCACTGAAGGCCACCAGAGTCCTGCAGGAGGAGCATTTTCAGGGGCATTGTGGTCTCTCTCACCGTCATCTCCCTGTACGTCACCAACCCTGGGAAGATACTCCTGCAGTGATGCCCACTCCCTGTGGGGTCTCTGGGACCTCTGCAGAGCCCTCTGGCTTGTCCCCCCATCCTGGCTGTGCTCTTGGTGGGTCCCATGTGAGCTGGCCATGCAGAGGTGATAGCTGAACCTCCGTCCTTCCTCCCACGGCTCACAGGGGCTGCCCACCGACTGACCCCATGGCCTCTGTAAAACTGAACACGTTATCTTGCGACAGTATGCCGCTAACGGTATATATATGGGGAAGCCACTGGAGGAAGAAACAAAAGAAAGAAAAGGAAAGAGTGTGAAAGGGAGGAAAGAAAAGAAAGAGAGGAGGAAAAGAGGAAAGGAGGAAGGGAAGAAGAGAGAGACTAGTGCCAGAGGCTTTGAGAGAGAAAAACCATGAATTCCTACTCTTTCCTTTGTTTAATCCTTCTGTGTAGATTTTCAGACTCATATTTTCCTGCCTTGCTCTCTCTTCCAGACAGCAGTCCCCCGGCAGCCCCAGTAGCTTATGTTCCTGATGCTTCTTTCTTCATCAGGCACCCTCTGCCTTGCTGTCCCCACCATGGGGGGACATGTCAGACTGGGCATGTCAGACTCCAAAGCATCATTTTTGACCCATCACCAAAACTCATTATTTTCCTTCCTTTATGTTCACTTTCTGTTTCCACTGCAACTCCCACCAAGGCAAAGCTCCCATGCCTCCCCCAGGCCCGTGGCCCAGCTCCAACAGCGTGCCCACCACGCAAATCTTCCTACAAACACCCACCTGCTCCCTCACTCCCCAGAACAGCCCCCCAGGGCCCTCTACTGCTCTTATGGCAGAACCTAACTTCTCACCCCTACATACAAAGCCTTTGAACAAAGTTCTTAGTTGCAAACCATAGAACAGACTCTGCACAGAAATCTATTCAAGCAGAGCTAGTGGCTCTCAGCAGCTCCAGGAGGGCAGAGAATTGGGTGGCTGGGGGGTGGGGGGGTGCTCTGTCGCCAGTTGCAATGGCGCCATCACAAGGCATGGCTGCTCCTGTGGGTGAAGCCACCCTCCCAGGACCAGAGGGAGGTCCTGGTTTCCAATGTGGGGAGATGTAGGCTCCAAATAGGAAAGACTCAGACAGAGGACAGGTGTTCTACCGGTGTTGGGGCAGCCAAGTGTCCACACAACCACTGTTTGCACCTTGCCCTGCCCATCTCAGGTCCCCGCGATTATCCTCCCCTCCCTTCCCTGGCCATAGTCCATACCTCCTTCAGGTGTCTCCAATGGCCCCAGTGCAGGCATGTCTCCCCCGACCCCCAGCTAGGCCAGGTCTCCCTGCCACCCTCCCTCACTGCCTTCTGCCTTTGCCTTCACAGCACCGCTGGGACCCACTCTCCATGGCCTGGTCTACTTCTGATGTCAGCTGTGGCCAGGTGGACAGCTCATGACACCAGACATGCCTCGTGTTGACAGACAATGGCAGATTTGCGATGCTGGGTCCCCATCTCTCTCCGCCGGAGCCTCTGTGGGTTGCTGCTGGCAACAGCAGGGCTTGGTACAGCTGGGACATCTGAGAAGTGCACACAGAGAACTTCAAAAAGGTGGAAGATTCAGGCATCATTCTGACTTCACCCCACAACTTCAGGGAACCCCTGGGTGATGACCTCAGCCGCACTTCTCTGTGTGCTTGTTCTCCACCAACTGCACAGAGCATCCCTGTACCAGCCTCTCCTCCATCCCGGCCTCACTCTGTCTCCCCTGCTTCCTGGCATCACCTTCCAAATAAAATCCGTACATCTGAGCCCTTGTCGAGTCTGCTTTTGGGGAAATTGAAAATAAGTCAACACTTCTCAGGTTGTGATTTTATGTGTGGTGGCTGATTTGTTAAATGTTTGTTTCCCCCATGAGTCCATGAGCTCTGTGGGGGTCCCATGTGTCCAATTTCCCCATCGCTATATACTGAAGGCAGCTCCTGGCACATAGTAGGTGTTCAATGAGTACATATGAAATGAATGAATGAATAGTTGCTATCTGATGTGGTGGTGATACCTCAAGGTGATGCCAATTATCCTGCTTCTGAGAAAGCAGCTTCAGGTGTGCCAGGCATGACGCCTGTTCTTCATGTCAGTGTGCCCCGGCTATTCTGAGTGTCATGGATTGGACCTGACCCTAATTCAGCTGACAAAAAGAAAATCAGTGCCCTAGAGCTACGGCCAACAGGCCCATCCTATCTTAGAGAACACAGGGGCCTGTAGGGAGAGTTGGCAGAGTTGAAGGTGGGGAGAGAGGCAGAGATGGGCTGAGCTGGGAGCTGATGGGTTACTGAGCACTGCACATCCTGCCCCACCCAGGAAAGAACAAAACACACACCTGGGCTGCTCTCATCCCTGTTCCAGGCTAGACCACCCAAGAGGAACCTCAAGTAACTTTCCCTTGGCCTCAGGCTGTGTGAGCCCCTCAGGCTGGAGGTGCAGCGGCTGGAGGTGCTCCCACCTGAAGGAGTGAACCGGAGGGAGGGGCATTTGCTCTTACTCTAAACCAGGGGTTGCAAAAGTTTTTCTGTAAAAGGCAAGGTAGTAAATACTCAGGCTTCAAAAGGCCTCTGCTGCAACTACTCTACTTCACCAGAGAGTTGGGAGAGCACTGGAATAGCCCCAGGCAATATGTAAATGAGTGGGCGTGGCTGTGCCCCAATACAACTCTGTTTACCAGTGGGCAGATTTGGCTCACTGGCCTCACTGCGGGAGTCTCCTCCTGCCCCTCCTGCCTCACCATCTGGTCTGGGCCCTTCACAGAACTCTCACACTTCCCCAAGTCACCCAGGTTCATTCCACTAGCACTCTCCTGTCTCCTTGTCCTTCCCTGCCAGAGCATGAGAGCTGGGAGGCCCAGACCACGTCCTGTGAACTGTGGAGTTCAGTCAAGGCCCCCTCACTTCTGGCTGTATGTAATTTGCCAAGGGACTCTGCCTCTCAGAGCTGAATTCTTCTGCCAGCAGGGAGTATTCAGAAGAGGAGCTGGAGCCAGCCAGGGGGTGCAGAGCCCATGAGCAGAGTGGCTGAGCTGCACATGGAAGGGCCGGGAGGACTTAAGAGGAATATGAGGAAGTGTGATCCAGACAGAGCACCTGCAAAGGTCAAGTGGCAGGAAAGAACGCACCTTTTCTGGGGGAACTGGCCATCTTTACGGAACATTAAAAATAAGCGAACAAACAAGCCTTACCCATTGATATCCATGCATAGTTTCCTGCCACCTCTCTAGGTACTTGTGAGGCACCAGAGCGAAAAGGCAGGCGCTGCTGGGAGCAGGGTGGCAGGAGCTGGGATTTGGTGTCTGGCTCTGTCTGTTGAATCCTAGAGCTCTTGGCTCTTTGGGCATGTGATTGGCTTGAGCCAATTTGCCAGGGAAAGGGAAGGGGATGAAGGTTTTTGCACTGGGGCTGGAGGCCAAGGCCCCTCAGTGACTCCTCCCAGCCATAGACCAGGTGTGAGTCCTGAGTTCTTTTCTTTTCAAATTCCAGAGTGTTCTTGAGGAGCCTGGACGGAGGCTGCGAGCTCTGGGGGTCCTGCTCTCAGGACAGCCAAGGCCTGGCCGGCCTTGGACGTCTTTGCCAGCAGAGAGTGTGGGAGGGTGGGAGGGGGAGGGACCGGCTCCTGGGCCCTGCCCGAGTGGCAGATACATGGGAGGTGGGTGTGTGAGGTGGGGGTGGAGCTGTGCTCTCAGTTGTGCAGCTGGGGACAAGGAGCTGGTGAAGTGTGTCACTAAGGATCAAACCACCTCATGATCTGCTCTGACTGTGAGGCTGGGAAACCAGTGGGAAACCTATCATGGACAGGAGGTTCTTGCAGCCCTGGCCCTTGTGTGGTATGTTAGTTTCCTTGGGCTGATGTGACAAGTTACACAAACTGAGTGGCTTAAGACAACAGAAATTCATTGTCTCCTAGTTTGGAAGGGCAGAAGTCGACAGTGCGGCTGTTGGCAGGGCAGGTCCCTCCTAGAGGCTCCCAGGAGAATCCATCCCAGCGGCCCTTCCTGGCTGCCTAGTGTCTGGGGGCTGCCGCTGGCGATCCTCACCCCTCCTTGGCTTGGAGACACTACTCCACCTTCAGTGGCCTTCCCCTCTCTGTGTCTGTCTCAAATCTCCCTCTCTGTTCTCTTATGAGGACACTTGTCATTGGATTTGGGCCCCACTTTAAATCCACACGATGTCATCTTGAGATCCTTAATTTCATCTGCAAAGGCCCTATATCCAAATAAGATCACATTCACCTGGGGGGTTAGGACTTGGTCATATTTTTTTCAGGGACACAATTCAACCCACTACAGTGGGTGTGTACATCACGAAGGTACCCCTTTCACCCCACAGCTCCCTCCCTGCCTTCCTATACCTCCAGGGCTCCTTCGGGCGCCCCCTCTTTGCAGCTGGCCACCCAGGCCGGGCCTTAATCCTCACTTCGGCTCTTCTTTCTGGGCCCTGCTGTGTGGGTTCCCCTGGGAAGGTGAGGGCAGAGATGCTGTCCCCTTCATCTGGTAGCATAGCCCAGAGTCCTGGGGGTGGGCTGGGAAGGGCTCCCAGTAAGATAAGGCTTAGAGGGTAAGAGGCTGACAGCCAGGCCTTGCCTGGGGAGCTGATGAGGTCAGAATCCATTACTGCTCTGCCATTCTCTTGCTCCAAAGAAAGACTTTTCTCTGGGAGTGAGTTTTCCCAGAAAAGATTTTTAAGACAACGGTCTAAAAGCTCTTCTCAAAAACCACACCTAAAAACAGAAGCCTTCCCTCTAGCCATCTGGACTGCTGGCAAAGAAAACAATGTAAAAGGCAAAGGAAAGTAATGTGAGTCAAGCTGTGAGGAGAGGGGATTCACAGGTCCAGGTTCAGCCTCGGCAGGGGGTGGGTAGGGGGCTTCTCTGCTTCTCTGCTTTTTGTCTGGGCTGGTTTGATTCTCAGTACTTTACAGGAAGGGGAGTGTTAACATCACTTAGGGCTCTCATAAACCCTGGTGGTGTGGGGGTGGTTAAGACCCTGGTCACTAGCTTCGGGCAAGGTGCAGTATCCTCCCTGGATCTTAATCTCCTCGTCTGAAAAATGGGGGCAATAAAACCTGCTCTGCAGAACAGTCTGGAAGGTAAATGAAATAAGATGGAAAAGGGTCGAGCATGGTCTCTGGCACCCGATAAGTGTTCAGTAGTGTTTGTTTCTGTAGCCTCACTTAACATCATGAGATTAGGTGGGATCAATACGACTCTCTCTTCCACAGATTGGAACCTCATCTCTCAGAAGTTACATCACTTGTCCAAACTCACCAGGCAGGCAGGACAGAGTCTGGATTGATCCCGAGTCTATGTCATTCTAGAGCGCTGCTCTGACTCCCAAATGCCAAGACCTGGCCTCTCCTCATCCCCTCTCTGTCTCCACCTGCCTTTTCTTCAGCCTTCACTTCTCTCAGCGTTTCCCTTTCTCCATAAAGCCAGGGTTTGGGGTCAGGATTGGGGCCGAGATGGGGCAGAGGAGGTTTTGGGAGAAAAACACTGGATTTGGATTCAGGAGACTGGAGTCCGAGTCCAGGCTCCATGGGTGGTGAAGCGTGGGCTAATGCCCCCTGCCTGGACCTCTCTCCTAACCTGTAGCCGGCCACGCCAGTTACACCTGCCTTCGCCTCTTCTCGGAGGGCGATCAGGCAGCAGAGGGAGGCCATGGAGCCTGCTCTGTGCACAGAACATCACCACTTGCAGTCCCTCATTTCAAGACAAGACAGAGCTTGTCAGCGTACCATGTAGGACACCAGGAAGCCAGGAAATAGCCCCCAACCCATCTCACAGCGATGCCTTTGCAGACACAGTTGTCCAAATCATCTTCACTCCCCACTCAACTTCTGGGCT
The DNA here is from genome assembly GCF_040939455.1 of Microcebus murinus. Classification (NCBI taxonomy): domain Eukaryota; kingdom Metazoa; phylum Chordata; class Mammalia; order Primates; family Cheirogaleidae; genus Microcebus; species Microcebus murinus. Next base: position 32,528,074 of record NC_134110.1, on the reverse strand, counting down.
TTCTAGAAAGGATGAACAACTTTTGACAATTTTTCTTGTCAGTTTCCTTCCTTTTTCTCCCCAAATATCAATGGAAAAGATTATTTAAAAAATTATATTTATATATGTATGTATTTAACATATGTAAATATATAATGAATGCATGTATGCTCAATACATAAATATTTTGGAAGAGAGTCAATTTCCCCAGGAAAGGTTCATGCCACCTGCCCTTTGCACGTTATGTTCCCTCTGCCTGGAGCTGCCTTCCTCCATGTTTTGCTGAAGTCCTGCCAGCCCTCCAACATGCAGCTTGGCCTCTGAGCACCTGAGCTGGCTCAGGCATCCATTTCTTTCCAGCGCTCTGGTGGGGCTTTCACTTCCTGCCCCAGTAGGACCCTGACTTCTCCTGTCTGTATCCTTGTTGTGGAAGAACTGGATGTGGAGCTCTGTCAAGGAGTCAATATCTTCTCCATATCTATGTTCTCAGTCCCTACCATGGCGTTGGTGACAGAGTGGGGGAAGGAGGGGACTCCCACCTGTCTCTGCACCAATTGACTCCAAGGACCAGGCACAGAGGCTCAAAAATGCAAATCAAATGTGTCTGCATCAAATTAAACCCATATTCTGGTCCAGTGGGGGTAGAGGAGCTGTTTCTTAGCCAATAAATATTAACAAGAAAAATAAAGCAATCTTTTAGACTTCTTCCCCCCAGCCGCCACCCCAGGGTTATAAATTATGTACTGCCTGAGTCTGTTTTGACAGTTGTGATAAAGTGGGTTTCAGATTTGGAGAGCGTTTCTCCTGAAAGAATGCAGCACTGTGCATTTTTCGATACAATCACCACTACCTGCCCCTGCCCTCACCCTTTTCCTGTCTAGGAGGAAGATTTGACTAGAGTAGCAATTTTTCTACTCTGGGGCTTTTTCTGTCACCTCTTTGCCAAACAGACTCTGTGATTTTTTTTTTTTTTTAACTTCTGACTGTTATCACAAAAACTCAGGAAGATTTTAAGGAACATGAAGAGTGGCCTTGCTCCAGCGAAGGTGGGATGGGCTGCGGTCACTCCTACCTCCTGACCCTTGTCCAAGCTGGTCTTCATTTTCCCAGACCCGTTCCCATGTCTGAGCACCAATGCTCCTGCACAAAACCCAGCCCGTCACGGAGGCCCCGATGAAGCTCCTTCTTCCTTCTGAGTCTTCTGACTTTCCGTGGTCTCTCGCTTTGCTCCCGTTTTGCTATTGTTAGGACAAAGAGACACGTGGAGTCTTCCCTTGCCTTCGCTGCTTTCTGTCTGGTTGGTTCCGGTCATGCTCGTTCTGCCACCTCAGTAGCCGTCTAGTGATTCCTCCCTCCGTCCACTGCTGCCAACTCCCCGGGCTCTTCTCCCAGCTCACTGGGACTTTCTTTTCCTGACATTGAGGTATTATCTGTATACAGTTGAGTGCACAAGCCCCAAGCTGTCCCTCAATGCCTTCCACATTTGTCCACACTTGTGTAACCTCCACATGAAGACATAGGAGAGTCCAGAACCCCAGCAGCCTCCCCTGGGCCCCCTCAGTTGATACGCAAGGGTGCGACGACACTAACATTCCCACCAAGGTAGCGTCCACTTGTTCCTGAGCCTTTTTTTTTTTTTTTGAGACAGAGTCTCACTTTGTTGCCCAGGCTAGAGTGAGTGCCGTGGCATCAGCCTAGCTCACAGCAACCTCAAACTCCTGGGCTCAAGCAATCCTGCTGCCTCAGCCTCCAGAGTAGCTGGGGCTACAGGCATGCACCACCGTGCTCGGCTAATTTTTTCTATATATATATTAGTTGCCCAATTAATTTCTTTCTATTTATAGTAGAGACGGGGTCTCCCTCTTGCTCGGGCTGGTTTCGAACTCCCAATCTCGAACAATCTGCCCACCTCGGCCTCCCAGAGTGCTAGGATTACAGGCGTGAGCCACCGCGCCCGGCCTGTTCCTGAGCCTCTGATAAATAGAGTCATACAGTGCTGTGTGTGTCTAGCTTTTTTTCCTTCTCACCATTATATCTGTGAAACAAAATCCAATGTTTAGCAGATTACTTTCACTTAGTGTTCCACTAAAAGGTGTATATATAAACAAATGTATATATTTATAAATATAACATAGGTGATTTATCTATTATAATCCTCACAGACATTTAGTAATTTCGAGCTTTTGGTTGTTATAAATGATGCTATGATCATTCTTTGGGTGGATGTAAGTCTTTATTTCTCTTGGGGACAAAATCAGGAGTGGAATTTCTAGATCACAGAAGATCTGTTTAGCTTTAGTTGATATTTTCAAATAGTTGTTGAAGGAGAGTTCTAGTTATTCTGTGTCTTCACCAACACTTGATAATGCTATAAGGCTTGTGAGATGTTTTTGGTCTATTTTTAAATTAATTCATTAATCTCTAATTTTCAGGAGTTATTTATATTCTGGATAAGAATCCTTTTTCAGATATGTGTGTTGCAAATATCATTTTGCAGTCCAGGGGATGTTCTATCACTCTTTTATTGATAAGCAGAAGTTCTTAATTTTAATGAAGTCCAACTTATCAGTTTTTTTCTTTTATGGATAGTGCTTTTTTTCACATGTTTAAAAAATCTTTGCTTATTCAAAGATCATGAAGATAACTTTCTTATGTTTTGTCCTAGAAGTTTCATTGATTTACCTTTCTCATTTACATTTATGAACCATATCAAATTGATTTTTATGTGCTGTGTAAGGTTCTCCTTGACTTTGGAAATAGCCCCTTCCCTGGTATCCCAGTTTTCTTTACTGAATTACCCCAATTTTTCCTACCACATTGTTGTCCGTTGTCAGGTCAGGTCAAATGATTCTTCTCCTTAAAACCATGTTGTATTTTTCTGACCGTAAAGTCTAAAGTCCTTCACATAATTTATAATGCCTTGTAGGATCAGAAAGGATCTTTCTAGCTTCATCTCTTATTGATCCTTTCTGTGGATATTACCCTCTTGCCACTTTGAATACATACTGTTAAGGGTTGAATTTTGTCCCCTTCAAAAAGATATGTAAAAGCCCTAATTCCCAGTTCCTTAGAATGTGTCTTGATTTGGAAATATGGTCTTTTATTTATTTATTTATTTATTTTGAGTCAGAGTCTCCCTCTGTCACCCTGGCTAGAGTGCAGTGGCCTCACTGTAGCTCACTGCACCTGCAAACTCCTGGGCTCAAGGGATCCATGCGCTACTGCACCTGGAAAATTGCTTACATGGAATCTTGTTTCCCCAGGAATGCATGTTCTTGGACCAAGGAGGGTGTGGCCACATTTCTTCTGACCCAATCTCAGGAGTCGTGCAGTGTCACTCCCTCTGCATTGTTGGTTAAATTTACAGGACCGGCACAGATTCAAGGGGTATTATTATATATTATGCAAGAGTGTGACTATTAGAAAGCACAGTTCATTAGGACCCATTGGAAACTAACTATGATAGCTCTTTTGTGTGTCCTTAACTGTGAACAGATTATCTTTTTTCCCTAGAAGGCTCTAATTTATGTTAGGAAAGGGCATTTAGTAGACCCGTAATTTATTCTGGAGTCAATTTCCTACCATAAAAAGTATGCCCAGCCCTGATGTCTTATTTGAATTTAAAAAAAAAAAAGTCAGAAATGAGCCTTAAAATGACCTAAGACTCCTCCCCTGAATAATATAACCTCAACAATGTAGACATGCCTCACAAACTGCTATACAACACACTATACTGATTAACTAATGGCCTGTGAGGGTGTATGAAGGATGATATTTATTGTATATTTTGAAATATATAAAATAGGACAGCTACTCGATATTACCTGGGAGCTTTAGGTCAAGAAGCACCAGAATAGATTATCTCATTTTAATTTCATCGTAACAATTAGCGTTTTCATTACACCCAACAGAGCTCATTAAAACAACCGTATAATTGAACTAAGATATATTATACAAATTTTATAGAGAAATAGATGGAGTTTTAGAGAAGCAGACTGATATACTCAAAGGAATAGATCTTCCGTAGGTGAACTGAGGCTCAAATATAAATAGTGTGATATGAAGTGCACTGTTCTTTTAACTACAGTGGAGACAGCAGGTGTGTGTCATTCATGATATTACTCTCCCTCCCATGTACCACTAATTAATCAAGGGTGTCTATCCTACTGAATTGAGACATTGGCTCACAAACCTTCTCAACTCTGTACTCTACCAATCACCTGAAGCTCAAGATAACATCTCACCATCCTGATACCCTACTTGTGCTGCCTTGCTGGAGGCTCAACAAGGCCCTAATGCTCTCTTAGGCTATATTTTGGTGGCTCTTTCCACTATGGAAACATTGCTTATTTGATTTGAGGATTTTTAAAACATCAGGAATATTCTCTATTCATTCAATTGCAGGATGCACATTTCCCACCTCCCCTCCCATCCCCACACACATTTTAACATTTCTGACTTTGGAATGTGCCTTGCAGTCAATATGGTTATTTTTTCCCCCTCTGAACAATCACTGTTGAATTGATGGTATGTCGTTCAATTGATAGCATCTTAGAACTAAGGAAATAAGTCCATTCATGTAGGTATGCATCTGTCCCGTAAGCATTCATGGATGGCTGCTCTGTGTGAGGCTGGGTACTGGGCAGTCAGCCCATGTCAGTGAACACGATCCCCATTCACTGTGGGAGGATAGGTTTTCTCAGCCTTGGCACAATTGGCATTTGGGGCCTGATATAATAATTATATATTTTTTGGTGGCGGACTATCCCGTGCATTGTAGATGTTTAGCAGAATCCCTGCTCTATACATATTAAATGTCAGGAGCACTTCCAGCCTAGTTATGACAACCAAAATGTCCCCAGACATTGCCAATGTCCCCTGAGGGGGCAAAGTCATCCCCTGCTGAGAACCACTGCTCTAGAAGTTAGCTCCCTGGGTCATTGCAATCCTTTGTCTTCTGTCTAGTATCTCTCACCTGTGGACTGGAGCTTTCACTCAAATGTGGATCCAGGCAACTTTTTTTCCTCACCATGTGTCTTGGGAATGGGTAACAACTATTATTTTTAGGGGAGTTACTATGTGTTGGACACAGGATTATGCCCTCTAGATCTCCTTAACTCATTGGATCCCAACACTGGAAAATGCAGTGTGACGAGGGCTTAACAGTGTGGGCTCTGGCACCACCTGCCTGAGTTTGAGCCCCTGGCTTGTCACTGCTAGCCGTGTGTCATTGCAGGTAAGATAACAATCCTCCCTGAGTTTCAGTTTCTTCATCTGTAAAATGGAAGCACTAATCATTGATTAAAACATCAATGATTTAAGAACTAAACAGCAAAAACTTTTAAAATATTTAGAACAATGCAGGGCACCTAAGAAGTACTCATAAAGCACAATTATAATTCTTAAACTCAATGATGAGTTATTATAAATTATAATTTAAGAATTATTAGCCCATTTTTCAAAGTTGCCCAAGATCACACAACCAGGTGAGGGGCAGAGTGGAGATTCAAACACTGTTATGACCAATTTCAAGGCTGATGGAGAACTCCAAGGAGGGAGCAGCTCTTGTCTTGGGTGGAGCCTGCAGCATTAACAGGCAGCTGCAGTCTGAGGCTTGTGGCACTGCCTTATTCTGTCAGGGTCACTGGGGCTCCTGAGTTAGAACACCCAGGGCTGCCCTGTGAGGCAAGGTAATGGGAAAACACCATGGACTGTGACAAAAGTAAATGAGAAGCACAGAGAAAGAGAGGTGGAAAATAACAGATGAGAACCAATATAGGAGACACATCAGGGCGCAGCGCCAGGGCTTAGCAGGTGAGGAAGGTCAGCATTTCTTATCACAAGCTTCTCTGTGCACCTGTTTGAGCTTGCACCCTGCCTGAGTCCAGGCCACTCTGCCCGCTGCTCCCTTTCCTGCTGGTGCTTCATGAGTTCATTCTCTCCTCTCCAAGAAGATGGCCCCTGCCCTGGGCTGGGAAGCACTTACAGCTGGGGCTGTGCCTGTTGTCTGTGAGTCTCCAGAGTACAGTGCATCTTGGTGCTGGGTTATTGCTTCAGTGGAGGAAAAAACGATGGCTTTTGGTTCTCATGGATGCCTTGTGACTTAAAATCTCATTTTCTAGTAAGAAAACTGAGGCAAACACATGAGCCTGGGAGCACAGGTTAGTAAGGGGGTGTCTGGTAATCCGACACAGACTTCCCTACTCTTTCCATAGCTGTTCACACAGACAGAAAGACAATAAATGTCCATAATGAAGGATGTACATATTCACTCATCTAATAAAGTTATTGCTTTTTGGTGAATACCAGCCTCCTGTTGAAATTCTCGACCTCATGTTATCTGAACCACTCAATTTTGCACTTGAGCCCACTGCCTTGTGTATTTCATTCCTTCAGGAAATCTATATACTGTACTTGCACTGGTCTAGGCAGAGCTTAGTCATTGGGCATCCATGGAGAATCTAGACATGGTCCTGCCCTCAAGGAACTCCCATTTTAATGCTCCAGATAGACTGCGTAGTAGTCATATTTTATCTAACAGTTGTTCAAGTTTACACCAGGCAGGGTGGGGCAATTGTTTCCTGATCGCTTTTTGGATGTGCATCATTTTTCTTTAGGTAGACGTTAAGTCCTTTGTAGGCCAGGAATACAACTGCTGGCCTTTTCGTGTGTCCTACTAATGACAACTTAGGGATTAGAACATCATAACTTGGTCAGACCCTACTAATATCCCTACCAGTACCTCATCTGAACCTTGAGAGCTTGTTTGAAGGTTCTACAAGGGGGAACACAGCTACTTATATACCCTTGACGGAAGAACGGTCCTTCTGTATTGGGGAAGGTCGTCCTCTTCGACTAAGCGTGCAGCTTTGGGAGGCACACACGTGAAGTAGTAAGAGAGGAAGGGGACACCTGCCTAGCCAGCCAGAACAGCTGAATCAACCCTGGCAATCAATGGGGTAACAGATGTCACAGCTACATGGCCCTCACATTCCCCAGGACCTCAGTGGAGAGCTGAGGCAAGAAAGTGAATGAATTCAGCACTTGGTGTGGCCCAAGTTGAGGAGTGAAACTGAACAGATATTCAAATAGGTCTAAAGGGGCATGGAGATCTCAGCCTGCTTTGGGCTGGGGTTTTCATCTGAAAGCTTCCAAGATGTCTGAGAGGTTGTATCAGTTAGCATATCAGTTTGTTATTAATGCATAACTAACATTTCCAAAACTCAACATCTTAAAGTACCTATTGCCGTTAATGGATTGAGAGGTCAGCTGTGCTTTTCTCCTGGTCTCAGCTGGGCAGTTTGTGCAGACAACTGTGCTAATCTTGTCTGGGCTGGCTCATAGAGGTCCACTGGCTGCTGGCTGTGCTAGGTGGCCTTGGCTTGAATGGGGCTCTCCTTCCCACAAGATCCCCCTTCTCCCACCAGGTTAGCCTTTTGAGATCTGGGCGTAAAACTGGCACAAGGCCACTTTTGCTGCATTCCATTGACCAAGACAATTGCATGAGAGGCCAATCCAGATTTGAGAGGTGAGAAACAGACTCTACCTGTTGATAGGAGGAACTGCAAAGTTGCATTGTAAAGGGTGTAGACGCAGGGAGAGTTGGAGGATTAAGGCTGTTCTTGCAATCATTTGACCATAAGGGAAGAGGGAGATGAATCTGCTTGCAGACTCTATTTCTGGGAAACTCTCTTCACCTGGAATATGGCCCTAACCAAAGGCTGGGGGCATGAGGTTTGGGATTTGACCCCTGCGAGAGGAGGCCAGTAAGGGCTTCACTCAAGCAGCCTGGGCTGCAACACATGGCTATAACTTTAGTTAGAGTTCAAGTAGGGCAGAATGCCAGTACAAGAACCCATTTAATCCACTGGTCAAATGTGGCATGATTTACAGTGGCTGCAGCAAATCAGGGGCCAAGACCTGCTTCCTACATGGTGGACAAAGGTAGCATGGTAACTGCCCTTCCAGCCAGGGGCGGTGATAGGTGCCTGAAACGCCCCCCTGCTTTGCTTAGGATGGATTCAGGCAGTGGCACAGGGCTGAGATTCCACCTAAACTACTTCAGTACCTAGTGTCAGGCAGGCCCAAGGAAAGGAAGATCCCATGGGGAGTAAAGTCTTGTGCATCTGCAAGGTCAGGTAGAAATAGATGAATCTTAGCTCTAGCTCTCTTGTATGCCAGTTGTTGACCTTGGGTAGGTGCCTTACCCTCTCTGATCCTCAATTTCCACATCTGCAAAATGGACATAATGAGTGGTGACCCCTACTCACTTAGTGAGACTTGAATGAAACAACACATATAAATGTTTTGCACAGTGTTTAGTAAAAGTAAAGATCCACAAAATAGGATTTTGTTTAAAAATACTGTAGCTTTTCAGTCTTTAATAACCCTCACACCAAAATGTTGTACTAAAAAGAGTTTGAGCTTTGGAGAAAGGTAAACCAAAATGAAAGATTAGCTCTATCACCTGCCTCTGATTTGTGTAAATGAGTTTAGCATGTATTTTCAGTCTCTGAGGAGAAAAACCATGTTCCCATTCTACCCTAATCCTGCTTAATCCATATGATCTGTGAGGAATTAATTTCACTGAGCCCCTGGGGGCTTGTTCAATCTATTCTCTGGTTACAGTTATTAGTTCAGGGTTGTGCATGTGACCTAAACCAGGCCAATAAGATGTTTCCCCAGGACTTTGCCAGAGCAATCAAGAAAGAGGCCTTCTCTTTATGTGGTGTCAGTGCTGTAAGGATCCCATAGACATGGAGCGGCTGGGCCCATCTTGCCACTGTGGATACAGAGACTGAGAATGAAGCCAAGCAGAGGCAAGCTGGGCTGAGAGATTAAGAAAGATAGAGTCTTACTATGATGGTTGAACCCCTGGATCTAGCTTTACACCAGGTGAACACTGCCCTGGCCTTCCTGGTTATGTGGACTATTTTTATTTTTTATTTTAAGCTTATTTGAATTGGTTTTCTATGTGCTGCAACTAAATGATCTTAAATAGTAAGTCACGTAACTTCTCCGAGTCTCAATGTTCTCATCTTTAAGACACGGAAAAATAATATCTATTTCTTAAGGTTGTTTGTGGATTAAATGCCTGACTTCAGGGGCTATCAGAGTGTCCAGAACTGGGCAGGCTGGCAAGGCCAGACCAACAAGTGCTGGGACACCATCCTAATTGGTTTGGACTCTCTCATCACCAGTGGGATACTAGGAAAGTCTTCCTCTCTTGTTGAAAATTGTAAATCCTCCGGTTTCTGTGACCCACTGGTGGCTGAGAAAGGCAGAAAGTTTGCCTGTATCAGAAGAGAGAAACAAAGGATGGGGAATGAAATTTAAGGAGGGAAAATTAGAATGAACAGCTCTTTTAGGCCCTTTAGGCTACCAAGATGGCCATGATTTCTTGCTCTTTTTCTGCATGCTTCTTGTTTATTAAACATTCTTATTGATTTTAATTTCTCAGGACTCTCTGTACTGGATGTCATTAAATTACAGTAACTGAATATCCTTTCATCATTTGCTGAGTGGCCATCTGAAGGCTCACTGTGCTTAAAGAAATCTCCTGCTCAAGCTTGCTCCCTGCAAAACCCATCGTCAAATGCACAGCCATGATTTGTCAAGATACGCATCTGTGTTTGGAGGTGAGAAACTGTAGCAGATATATATATTTTGTATTTCCATGCTTATTTCTCATTTGACCTTATTTGAAGAACTGTTTGTTGAGCATCTATTATGTACCAGGTACTGTGCTCAGCATTGGATAAAGAAAGAAGAATTAACAATGGGTGGCTCAGGCTATCTGAGGCATTTCAAATATAGTCAACTGAGAGAGACAGTAGAAAGAACATTTTCATAAAAATTCATGTGAAGAGCAGTTACCACTTGTTGAACATCTGCTAAGTGCTGCACATGAGTTACCTCACACAACCCTCACTGCTACCTTGGAGGCTTCATATTCCCACTGTATACATGAGAAAATTCAGGCTCAAAATGTTGAACAAGCTTGTCCAAAATGCTGCAGATGTTTCCAAGTTTCTTTCAATATATATACTCTCTTCTTCTTTAATGACAGAAGTTCTATCTAGATTGCTTAGTGTGGCAATGTGGCCAATTATAAAAGTGCTTTTCTCATTCTCTGTTGCTGACAAGAAGGCTGGAGAGATGAATGAAGAAGTCGTGGTTGAGGCTTCTGGGTAGGGTGGGGGACCTCTTTAAAAGGAGATAACTTGGCTCAGCTTGGGAGAATTCTTTTTCATATTCTCTACTTCCTCTTTCTTCTTGCATGAGACAAGGATGTGATAGCTGGAGTATTTCCAACTTCTTGGGCCATGAGGTCCATAGTGATAATGGAAATCTAGGCAAAGGGTGATGGAGGAGAGTGATACAGGGAGTCTTGGATCCTAATTATCATGGAGCTCCCAGCATAGCTTGGATTGGCTATTTCAGACTTATGTTAAGAAGAGAAAATAACCACTGTCTCCTTTACTCCACTAGTTAGGGTTTCTGTTTTACACAGCCAAGTCACAGCTGGTTAAGCCACCCAAGCTAATCAGTGGTAGAGCTGGCATTTGAAATAAGGACTTGCATAGTTGAAAGCTCACTTCATCCACCATGATGTTGTTCATTCACTTGGGAAACATGCAAGTGTGATCTTACATGCCTGACACTAGGCTAGGTACTAAAGACACTAGAATGAATGAGACCATATGACAATTTAGTTATAACACATACTAGAAGCACACAAGAGAGAGAATGACTAACCACCTGGGTAGCAAAAGGAATTATGAAGTGGGCAACAACAGCAGAGATTTTAATGTTTGAGTTTATGAGCAAAGAGGGGGATAAAAGGCAGAGGGGTAGCATATTCACAATAGCTAGATGATTCAGGATTATGTTGAGGGTTGGTAGAAGGCAGAACTTTTTTAACAATTATAGGTGTCCTTTGAATAGACAGCTTTGTTAGGGTGTCAGCCTTTGCTGTGTAACAAACCAACCCATATTATAATGATATAAAAGAACAAACATTTTATTGGCTTCATAGGTCAGCAACTAGGACTGGGCTCAGCTGGCCAGTTCTTCTGGTCTTGTCTGACCCTCTAGGGTCCTGAGTGATGGAATAAAGAGCTTGACAACAATCTAGTGTGTGATGTTCCCTGGTGGTCCTTGCATTAGGAACATAGTTTGTCATTATGATTTTTATTAAGTAGCTCCAAAAAAATCAGTTTGTCTTTTTCTTGTTTTTTCATTGATCTATACCTAGCCTTTGTTATAACATGCATAGGTCAATATTTGCAAATTATTTGGGAAGGAGGGAGATTCTAGATAATGGAGCAATGGGAGAGGCATTTTGTAATGTATTAACGCTTGCATAATGGCTCAACATTTTATCCCAAATGAATGTTTTCACTCATGGTTCCCTTGGGTGTTGAATTAAACTATTGGTTTTATGTAGAAGATATTAATACTCTTGAAGTTGCTGAGATTTTATGAACTATCTCAGGAACTTGAAGAATCTTGCAATACAGAGGGCAGAGAAGTGATCTTTAGGACCCCAGTGGTGGTTGGAAGCTGCCATGGGACAGCTATCCAGGACAACTTCCCACCTCTCTATTAAAGACACCAATTTCCCTTCTCCACACATGCAATCCTCAGGTGTCCAGTCACCAACATGAACAAGATCCTCTTGGAAATTGCTGAACAAATGAGGGATTCTGAGAGTGGGGAGGAGAGGGCTTGGGAGCACATGATCACTAACATCAATTATGTCAGATGTGGCCACAGTTAAAAGGGGACAAGTTTTTTTTGTGTGTGATTTTCAGAGTATAAGTTGACTGTTAAATAGGCATTTGATTCAAGAGAAGACCAGAAATTTGGGCTGGGCTTAGCTGGGCATCTTATGGTCAGAGCCAATGGTGAGTATATGTGGGTGGGTGGGACTGTAGGAGTTCCAGGTGAAGGAAACAGTAGATTCAAAGAGAAGTACTAAAAATGTCCAATGTCACCAGGGAGGAGGGTAACGGGCCCCAGTTCTTCAATATCTTCAAAACCTAACTTCACATGCCTGTGGTCCCTTCCCCCTTGGAATGTTCTACCTTATGAAGGATCTATGTCCTTGGCACTGTTAGGCCTAATATTAATATTTTTTTTTAGCATTTTACCTTCTTACAGGTTTGTTGAGATGATGGAAATGAGCAGATAAGGTAAGTATCACAATCATTCCCATTTTCCAAGTGAAGAAAGTGAACTGGAAATGCTAGCGGCTTGTTAAAGGTGGCTCAGTTGGTAAGAGAGGAACTAGAACCTGAAAAAAGTTGTCTTTTAGTGAAACAGATGTGAATGAAAATACTGCTCATTGTAATGGTCTTTCACAGGAAATCATACAACTTATCCAAGTTGAATTCTGCAGAGTGAGGTTGCTGTTCACCCTAGTGCCAGTTCTGTCAATTGTTTTACTTTATTCTTAATTTCATTTCCTCCCATCCCATCTGGCTCCTTATGTGCTTGTGTGTGCAGTTGCATGTGTCCAGATCTGCTTAGATCTCCTTCTTATGTTCTCTGGTTCTATACAGGTGTATTATGTGCCTGATATTAACATGTATCCCAAGGTGCTACAGAGCTGCACAGGGAAATGTCTCTGCCCTCATGGAGCCCCCCTTGTAGTCAGTAGAGACCAACTGGCAAGTTATCAGACAAGTAGAGCACTGTACGACGTGGAATGAAAAAGCACAACACAGAGTGAGGGGTGGTGAGTGCTGGGCGGGGTTTCAGGAGGGCGGTCAAGTAGGGGCCTCACAGCAGGGTCTTCCAGCCCCTCTCTCTGCTTCATCATCCTCCCAGAGGCAGGTCCAAGTATTATGGGGTCCAGAGATTATATAACTTTGGTGCTGTCTTTAAGAAAAAGAATATAGGATTTTGAAGAGAAAGTTAAGTTAGAAATGAATATTCATTTAGAATGAGAAAAGAAATAAAAAATGATATGTACTGAAATCTACAAAATACAAAGTCTCACAAAATAACCTAATTTTAAGAATTAACTTCCAGGTGCACCCCTATAACATGTTTTGCCTACAATTTAATTTTTTGATTTTTTTTTGAAAGTTTATATCGGTTTTTATTTGTTGAACAACAATTTTTTAAACCACAAATCATAATTAGAACACATTAGTAGGTGGTTGTAGTTTGTTTTCATGTTGCTTTCACACTTTTCTATCTAGTAAGAGACAATATTCTTTATTTTTTTTAATTTTTAATTTTTTTGTTCTTTTTTGTTTATATAAATATAAGAGGTACAAGTGCAATTTTGTTGCATTGATACATTGTATAGTGGTGAAGTCTGGGTTTTTGGTGAGTTCATCACCTGAATAATGCACATTGTGCCCATTAAGTAATTTTTCATCACCCACCCCCCTCCTACCCTCCCACCCTTTGGAATCTCCAGTATTTATTATTCTACACTCTATGTCCATGGGCACACATTATTTAGCTCCTACCTATAAGTGAAAACATGATGTAGTTGGGTTCTGTTTCTGAGTTATCTTACTTTAGATAAGAGTCTCTAGTTCTATCCATGTTGCTGCAAATGACAGGATTTTATTCTTTTTATGACTGAATAGTATTCCACTGCATACATGTATTATATTATTTTAATCCAGTCATCCATTGATTGATCTTTGCTATTGTGAGCAGCACTGTAATAAACATATGATTACGGGTATCTTTTTGATATAATTATTTTTTTTTCTTTGGGTAGATACCCAGTGGGATTGCTGGATCAAATGGTAGGTCTGTTTTTAGTTCTCTGAGAAATTTCTATGGTGTTTTTCATAGAGATTATACTAATTTACACTTCCACCAATTTATCCTTCCACCAAAAGGATATAAGTGTTCCCTTTTCTCTGCATCCTCACCAATATTTGTTATTTTTAAATTTTTTAATAATAGCCGTTCTGCCTGGGGTAAGGTAGTATCTCATTGTGGTTTTAATTTGCATTTCTCTGATGATCAGTGATGTTGAACATTTTTTCATGTACTTTTTGGCCATTTGCATGTCTTTTTTTGACAAATTTCTTCATATCCTTTCCCCACTTTTTAAAGGGATTATTTTATTTATTTATTTTATTGTTGTTGAGTCGTTTGAAGTCCTTTTAAATTCTCCCTAAGATTTTAGATGCATACTCTTTATTGCCTCTTCACATGACCTCAATTTTGTAATAATTTCTGGTGAGAGAATAGAAAGCTTAGCTTTCCTTTTAGCATGGTAGATTAAAATAGTTTTTACTGATAGGTAGGAAGAGTTATTTTTAGCATCCCAAGTCACTGTTGGTTATGCCATGTAAACTTTTAGGATTTTTATCAATTTTGGGAAAACTCCATCAAATTTCTGCCATATATGAGCTGTTAAATTTTCAGAACATTTGAAGCTTTCTTGTGTAATGACTAAATATTAAATCATCTTTGAATTACTGAGGGTCATTAACTGGCTTGTCAATAATGTTCTCTTATAGTACTGTATTTTGAGTTTTATATGACCTCTGCTAATGTCAGTATTTTGTTTCAAATCAGCCAGAAATTTGAATATCTTTCCAATATGTTCAGATGATTCACTCCTTGACATTGATTGAAATAGCAGACAGTTCAAGAGTCTATGCATTGTTTCTATATGGAAGATCACTCTTTTAATTAATTAACACATTTAGTGTGATCCAAATATGGATTTTGTTATAAATTACTTGCAAATGTGAGGATAATTTCTATTGCTTTTTTTGCTCATATTTTGATTTTGTTTCAATTAATTTTTAATTGAATTTTCTCTTATCTCTTTAATATATAAACTTAAAGATGATAAAAGAATGTACCCTTTATAAGTATCCAATTCAGAAGTTTATAATTTATTATTTTTTTATAAAAACATTCCAAAATGCCTCCTTAAATTACAGTTAAAATGGTGTATTGAATTTTATCAACTTTTTGAATATTTTTTTTTACACTTTGTTTGTGCTCAGGTTTTTCTTATGAGTTTTAAAAAATGTATGTCAGAGTCCTTTAAATGTCTGTATGCCCACGTGCAGATCTTAAATAGCTTTATAATGGCCGGGCCATTTTATCACCCTTAAAATCTTGAAAGGAAAATTCAAGTTGGCATGTGTGTCTAAAATAACACATCTACAATTCAAATCTGAAAAGAAAACATTTAATGTAGCAGAATATCGAAGTTGTCAACAACCCCAGTGCTGCGGAGACGGCAGCTTCTTCACTAGGATTAAGGGAGTGAGATGCCTACTACACACACTGTGCCATTTTTAAATGTTTTTAAAGAGCATGCAGAGCCCTTTGTTCTCTGTAATAGCAGTGGTTATGTACAAGTGACCATGAATGACATTAAAGATCAGGCAATAGTAGTCCAAACGTTGTTTCACTTTGTTGAACAAAGTCTCAGATAGTTGTCAGCCTGCAAAAATGTCAAACATTTCTCACAGGGTTTTCTGATAAAAGAGTAGCATACAATATTCAACACAGATCAATGTTTTTAACATCCAATGCAGAATCTGTAATAATGGAATAGCATTTAGTGTCTGGTTCGTTTGATGTGCCACTGGATGGAACACAGTTTTCAACCCAAACAGCACCAAGCCATTAGTTTTCAGATAGGCCAGCCACAATCTCAGCACTTTGGCCATTAATTTTTTTTTTTTGATATCTATTTCAAAAGCACATTTTCTGTTCATCCTACATTTTATTTGATTTTTCTTAAATATCACACGACATTGGAAAAAAAAGTTGTCTTTTAGTGAAACAGATGTGAGTGGAAATATTGCTCATTGTAATGGTCTTTCACAAAAAATCATATAACTTATCCAAGTTGAATTCTGCAGAGTGAGGTTGCTGTTCACCCTAGCGCCAGTTCTGTCGATTGTTTTACTTTGTTCTTAATTTCGTCTTTCTTCTGCTTTCAGTTTCTGTTTGGGAGTGTCCTGATTCTCGCAATTTTTGTTACCTCATCAGTTGTCATTTTATTTTCATATTTTTGCCTATCATGCTTTGTTTCCTTCTCTTTATGACTTCGTCCATCAGTTTTAACTTCTGTTATTATAAAATGTGAATTTTTGACATCTTGAAGATTCTGCCAGTCTTTGTTTCTTTATGTATGTATTTGTTTTGCTTCTGCTGAGATGCTTCCTTCACATTGAATTTGAATTATTATATGATCAATCATTCTTGAAATTTGTATAATTAATCTGAAATTAAGGATTACATAGGAACAATTCAAGCAATTTTCAAATTACCTCACAGTAGTCCCTACTTATCTGTGGTTTCTCTTTCTGGTTTAAGTTACTTGTGGTCAACTGCAGTGTGAAAATATTACATGGAATATTCTAGAAATAAATAATTCATCAGATTTAGATTGCTTGCTCTTCTGAGTAGCGTGATGAAATCTCTTCTCGCCCAGCTCTGTCCTACCTGGGAGATGAATCGTCCCATTGTCCAGAGTATCCATGTTGTAGATGACACCTGCCCGTTAGCCACTGAGCAGCTGTCTTGGTTATCAGATCAGATCAATTGTTGTGGTATTGTAATGCTTGTGCTCTGCAATGTAACTCTTATTTCACTTTTATTGCAGTATATGGTTATAATTGTCCTATTTTATTACTGGTTATTGTTGTTAATCTCTTTCTGTGCCTAATTTATAAATTAAACTTTGTCATAGGTACGTATGTATGTATGTAAGTATGGGAAAAAACACAGTATATACAGGGCTTGGTTTCAAGCGTCCACAGAAGTTCTTGGAACATATCCCCCGTCAACAAAGGGGCATTGCATTACTGCACTTTGTATTAAGCAACTTACCTGTGTAATCCTGTTATCCTCTTTCCTTATCTATTGAGTTACTAATGAATGCGTATGAATTTGTCACCTGTTTCTTCAGGCTGTTTTGCTTTGTCACTGACAACGTTGCATGCTCTTTCATCTGGAATCAGTAGACTTCCTCAGGACACGATGCCCTGGGTACGCTAGATGCCATCCGATATGCTGGGAGGTAGAGAACATGCAACCTCCCATGTGTAGGCATATGTCTGCTTACAGTTCTGCTGCAAATTTACACTCACAGGGATTCTGATGAATTCCATTTTGTACAATTTCCATCATTAAAGAAAATCATGTCAGGTACATTTATGATTGTACCTGCTTCGTTTTGAGCATATTACTGACAGGAGGGAACTTCTGTTTTGACTGGAAATCAATGAGCACCAAACTTATAATTGTACACAGTTGATGACTGGAAAAATTTTCCACAGACTGGCTTCTGGCTGGGTACAATTCAAACCTTGTTTCTGTCCCTCTAGCCACATATTCCTAGACCCAGGCACTATGGGGCAGGTGCACACTGTGATACATCTCCATGCCTCCAAGTCCCCGTGTGGAGTGAGTCGGTGCAGAGGGAGGCTGGATGCTTCCTGTACCAGGGTGACTAGCTACAACTTCAACAGCAACGGCAGTGATGTCAATCCACACAAATATGTCCCAACAAATCCCCACTAAATATATTCCCACCTCAACCTGCTCAGTCAGATCTCCAGAATGCCCATCCTAGGGCCGGTGCCTCCCACCCTGAGTGGATGTTTGGTGGTGGACACCACAAGATGGAAGAAGCAGTAGTCCTACCGATTGAGACAACAATGTATGACTTTTGCAAATTTCACAATGCTCCTGACCATGGAAACACACTGCCAGTCCACCCTCCACAGGGCCTTGGTGGTGTTTGCAGTTTTAGCTTCATTAGCTTTATGGCTATTTCACCTCTGGCTCTACCTTATAAATAGGAAGCAAAGGACTCATGCTGGGGCAAGGGGATCTGGTCTACGAGGATGATGAGTAAGCATAGGCAGTTGATTCCTTCCCCACAGAATAACCCTGAATTCTGAGAATTAGCAAAGCTCCATAAGAACCCCCTGGTTGGACTTAAAACTCTCTTGGAGTGGATTGTGCATTCAGGGTGGGAGTTGGTGTCTGAAGACAGAGGCAGTAATAAGAAGATCAGTCTGAGGAGAGGTTTTAATGGGCTGCTCCTGCCTTGCCCCACAGTGCCTCGGGACAAGCAATGCCTGCCCCTTTGTGGCAGGAAGCAAGGGCAACAGTCCAAGTCACCACAGCCGCTGCCCATGGGTTCTCATCAGGGCAGCACTGAAGTCCTGCTGTGGTGAGAAGCTGCCGGAGACAGACAAGTTCTGACCCAGACCCATGGCACTTGGGCCCACTGCACTTGACCTTCAGCTTTAACCTCTTCCCCTCCAGGGTTGCAGGGCTGTGCGTTAGGACAGCGTGTGCTGCTTCTCCATAAAGGTGTAAAGATGCAACCTTGAGTCGGGGAGTGGCATGGAGGGTGGTCCCCAGAGGTCTGGGGTGCCTGAGCTCTGAGCTCTGGGAGCCATCTCTCCCTTCCCTGTAAACACATCCAAATTCACTCAGACTAGGGGACTGACTTGGCCCTTCCCCAACACCCACGACCAGACAGGGTAGCTGACACCCCAGGGAACAGGAGCTTACGGGCTCTGTGGAGTAACACTCCATACTGAAACATTAGACAATGGACAAAAGCGCCTTCTGGAGCACAAATGCTAGGGGTAGGGTTGGGGAGGAGGGTAAATTATCAAGATAATACACTCCAGGAGCCAGGAGAAGCCATTCACAACAGGGAGCAAGGAGATAACAATCATAAATAAAGCTACATACAAGGAACAGAACAGAAATGTTAGGTATAAATGTCTATCATGCTCTGGATTTGAGTTTGCAGCTCCTGTAATCTCCTGGTAGTGGTTCTGAAGAATTACATTGATAAAATACAAGGGGAAACCGAAGCCTTGGGTGAGTGAGACTCCAGGCCAGGGCGTCTGCAATGCGGGAAGTCCTGGCTTCAACTGCATGTCTGAGCTCTTCCGTTCAAACGCAGGACTTTTTATTCTTTAGAAAATAATAACATCATTCTTACGCCAGTTGAGGTCAAGTCCACCAATACTTCCCTCAAGGCACTTTGGCCTCTTCCTATTTCCTGGCAGACAGATTGAACCTAGATTACTCATTAGAACACTGGGTAAAGTGGTGAGGCTAGGTCATCCCCTCCAGGTGAAAATAAGAATCAAAATTAAATTAAATTCTTATTTTACAATTCACATATGTGTAGAAGATTGTGTCATGGTCTTCAATTACAGTCACCCAGTAGGTGTGCCCCTTCCCAAGGTGATTTTGGTCACTTCTTTCTCTGAGAGGTGGAGTCTATATGCCTCCACTCCCTGGACTCTGGGCTGACTGAGTAACTTGCTCTGACCAATAGAATGCAGTAGAAGGGAGGCTGAGAAAGTTCCAGAGCCCCCACATGCAAGGCCTTGCTATATCCATCTTGCCCCTTTGGGGTGCTTCTTTGAGACCTCCAAGCAGTGAAGAAGGCAGAGGGAAAGACCAAGTGGAGAGAGACCCAATGTCGCAGCTGCTGCAGCTGAGCCCTCCTGCCTCGCTGAGCCCAGCCCCAGGCCACCCAGCAGCTGATGGCGGCCACGTGTGAGCCAAGTGAGACCACAAGAACCACCCGATCAATTGGTGAGTCACAGCAACACATAACTCATCATTGTTTTAAGCCACTGTTTTAGGGTGGCTTGCTACACAGCAATTAGGGGAACCACATACATTATTGTCCCTAATAACATCTAAATGTGGTGAGCTATAGATTATTGACCTCTTTGTTCAGATGAAAAATGGAGTCTCAGGGAGTTGGTGTGACGTGGCGCAATCACACAGGTGGGAAGTGGTGGGCTGGGAGGGTTTGCCGCATGGGAGGCAGGGGTGGAGGCCAGCAGGCTGGTGTGGGAGGATGCGGCCAGGCGTTTGGCAGCCACTTGGCTTTGTCTTGCTTTTCCTTCTTCATGTCCAAGATTTTTTCTTGGCTTAGAAACCTTGGAAGCAGACAGATGAGGCTTGCTTTCCTGTCCCTGCTACTTACTTCCTGGCTGGGAGACCTTGATCAAATAATGGAATTTCTCTGAGCCTCAGTCTCTTCTATAAAACAGAGGCCATAATATTTTCCAGCGAGGTTTCCCAAGAAGATTTTATGGGATAACATTTGTGTGTGACTGTACCCCAAGCCAACACACATTAGGTGCCCAGTAAATGTTTATTTACTCTCTCTCTCTACCAGCCTCATACTACCTCTCTCTTTTGATTGTATCTTCCAGAAAATTGGAAAAACATAGTGCCTAAGCTCATAGGTTTTTTAAATCAAGATGAAATAAGATAATAATTATGACAAGGTATTTTTTAACTTATAGAACAGCATTAATATAAGTCTTTGAGACCCAGGGACAAGGTAAGGTGGCACTAGAGTATTGTGATTAATGACAGGGGCTTTGGTGTTAAACAAGCCTAGATTCTAATCCAAAGCCCCAATCATACCAGCTTTATAACTGTGGGCCAGTTAACTAACCTCTCTGTGCTTTAGTTGCCTATACTTCGCTTGTGGATAATAGTAAGACCTACCTCAAATATTTGTTGTTTAAAGATGAAATAAGATTAAAAATGCTAAGTATGTAGCATATAGTAAATACTAATAATGCTACTGTAGTGGGAATAACTAGTCCCCCTCCTCCACCCACATTCTTCCAGACTCATCCTGTAATGGAGATAGTAGCCTTGCGCAAGATTTGAACTCTTGATTTTTTTTTTTTAGAAAAGATAATAATATCAAAATTTCTATCAGTACCTTGAGCAGCATAGGGTGAATAACTAGAACAGGTGGCTCTTTGTCTAGCACAGGTCACAGAGATCCCTCTAGCCACAAGAAGCCAAATCCTTCCCAAGTGTACAGTACATTCACTCTCTTCCCAAAGACCACCAGAGTCGCATTCCACTACAGCAGCTTGAAGTTCAGGGCTTTATTCTCTCACCAGGTGCAGGTAGAGATGAAGCTCCAAAGGTTCTATTCCTTGTGTCCCTCTCCTTGGGTACTGTTCCTCTCCATCTCAGACCTGTGCACTAGAGACAAGCTATCTGCCCCAACTGGCAGCACACACACATCCAAAAATCCATAGCTGGACAGGTATAGGATAACTGCTATAGACAATCCTATTCAAAAACGGGGAAATCAAGAGGTGTACAGATGTCATTGGAACACACAATTCTGGAATTCACTGTGTGTTGCCAGTACCTGGATTAGTGCTCAGCTCCTCTGCTTGGGATCCGCTCTCCATCCATCACAGCTCCTGGCCCCTCGATGCCACCCTTTAACTCCTCCTTCGTTTCCCATAAGAAGAGAGATGAGTGTTTTCAAAAGAGGAACCTCCTCATCCTGCTTCATGTTCTCTGAACATAAAGGTTGAGTATCTAGAGGCCCTTTTAATTCTGCACATCTCTACTTCAGTTCAAAGGAATATAATTATTTTTAAATTTTTTGTGAGCTTCTTGAGTATTAATTTATAACTGCTCCATTAGACAAATGTGAGCCATAATTCCCTTTGACATGCACCTTCCTCTCCCGTGGACTCCCTACGAGGTTGCTGTGAGAACAGGCCCTGTTGTTTAGTGGAGATGATCTGTGACACATCTCCTTAGGGGTCCTAGAAGGCCTCTTCTCTGCCTGGAGGTTTTATAAGGCACTGCCTTAGGGCAGTTTGGCTTCTTAACAAAGGATGCTACATTCCCAGTCTGAACTTGATCTTTGCTCAGAGGACCGTTCTTCCTTTGAGATTCTTCTGTTGAGAGAGACTGGGGATGAGGAATAGTTTATTTCCAAATCTATCATTTCTTGGTGAATTTTTTTATTTTTCAAAAATTTGCTTAAAAATGGAACAGTTTAGGTTGTAGCCCTTTTTCCTCCATCTATATCTTTTCATACACTCCTAAGGGAAACCAGTTAGCCCCTTCAACGTGTGGTCTTGTAATCTCCTCAGAACAATTCATTATGTTAGTGGGTGTATTTTTCAATTTCCATGTCACTGCAGGAGACAGTTTACCAGTTTGCCAAACTTTCTGTCTGTGCATAATAAAGATCACTGTTGTTTTTTTTTTTTTCTTAGCTTAAAATAGAAATTTTCTCCCTGTCCTTCTGGCCCAATCCAACAGTCTCCTTGAGATCCTTCCAGCATCCACTCATAGCCTCTCTCAAGCCCTTCCTGCCTCTGCTCTACCTCCGTCTCCACAACACTTTGTACCTATTTTCAGGTTAGATGTTATAGAAAGACACTGCAAATTGGAGCTGAGATTTGAACTGAGATTTTTCTGATTTCAAATGACATGATCATTTACAGTTCCTTGGGAGACCCTGGCTTTGTGTATCAGCACATTTCCTAGTTGAAAAGGTAGGCACACTGCTTTGGAGTTAATTAACTAATACATAATAGTGACTTAGAGGGTTAAAAATACAAAGGTAGAAGATGTGACCAGGGAAAATAAAATAAAAAGAAAGCAGAGAATGGAACATTAATATCAGACAATGTAGAATTAATGGTAAGAAACATTCCAGGAAGCAAAGGCGGCACTAAGTCAAGGTAAAGATGACTTCAACAATGAGGATGTAAGAATGATGACTACATTTGTACCAAATAACACAGAATAGCAGCATCCGCCTTCATGAAGCAAGACAGACAGAAGACATAAGGAGAAACAGAAACACCAGTGAGAGGAGATGCCATAATAAGGGACTTACATTAATTTATCTCAGTCCAGAAAAGTCATGAGGAAAAAATATGTAAGATTATGGAAAAGCCAAATAAAGTAACCAGGTAGTTCTAACTGATATATCAGACTTCAGGTATTGAAAATTTAAAAACGTTTCATGGAATAGCCACTAAAATTGAGCAAATATTAATACTAATCCCAAAGGAAACTTCAAGAAATTACAAAACATAAAAATAGTATAGATGTATTTTATAAAAATTACATAAAGCTAGAAATGTACAAAATCAGAAAAAATATCTCTCAGAAGTTAAAAATGTATGCGTTAAGTAAAAATAGGTTCAAAGAGAATCTATAAACTGAAAGTGCAGAATATCTAGAAATATGGCAATTGAAGACACCACATATCAGACTTTATGGAGCATAGTGAAAACAGCCTTCAGAAGAAAATTCAGAGTCTTCAATTCTTACCTCAATAAATGAGGAGGAATAAAACATATGAATTAAGCACCAAAAGCAAGAAATTAGAAATAGAAAATAGCAAAAAAAAAAAAAAAAAAAAAAAAAAAAGTGACAAAAGCCAGAGAAAAGGGGGAAAAATAATAAAGATAAAAGCAGAGATTAAGAGTGAGAAAATAGGAAAGGAGGAAAATTGATCAATAAAACCAAAAGATGACTTTTGGGAACAAACACACTAGGAGTTAATCTAATTAAGAATAAAAGGTGGCGGGATTAAGTACAAATACACAGCATTTTAAAAAGGGAGAAATAACAACAGAAAGAGAGGAAATCAAATCCATAAAAGAATATGCTGCTCAAATATGTGTAAATAAAATGAAAGACTTGGGTGAAATACCATTTTTCTAGAGAAAGAAATATTCCCAAAACTGACCTAGAAGAGATTAAAAGGAATCTAAACTGGGCAATTTGAAGAAATAGAGAAAATTGTCAAAGGATAACCTCTTCCACAAATAAAACACCAAACCTACACAGTTTTACAGGGGACTTTTGCCAAAGATTTAAAGAGCAGATAGTTTCAACACTATTTACTCTTCTCCACAATTTTAAAAACAGAAAATTTTCAAATTCTTTTTGTATCATGAACATAGTATTGACTCCAAAACATTAAAAAATATTGCACAGAAATGCTTCATTTATGGTAATAGCACAAAAATCTAAATAAAATATCGAATGACTCAATAGCACATTAAAAAAGCACAGCATGAAAATGTGGCATTTAGTCTAATAATTGAAGTATGCTTCATTATAAGACTATCTTGAAATCATCATATGTGTATGTCCAAAGAAAATATTCTTATGATAATCTTGAACAAGTACCAGACAAAATTGAATATCCACTTTGATTCAAAAAAGCTCAATAAAATAGAAATTCACAAATATTTTCCTAACTTGGTAAATATATCTTTTGTCACAAAGGCAGTTTCAGGATGAATGAGGAAGTACTAGAAACATTCCCACTAAGTTCAGGAAAAACACAAGGATTCACATTCATCCCTACTATAATTTATCATTATAATAGATGTGTTAGTGAGATAAGGAGATTATAGGTACAAAAATTTGAAATGAGGTGGTAAAGCTATCACTAGATAACAATTATATGATTGTATACCTGGAAAATACAAGGCAATTAACCAAATGTGAATAAAAATAGTACAATAAATTGATATGATAGAATGATTCAAAATTAATATATAGAAACCAATAAATCAATGATTCAAAATTAATTATAGAAACCAATAAATCAATTGCATATATACGCACATATATATCTACTACATATAATAAGCTATTCCATTATGATATAATAATATATGATGGAGGAAAACAATCAGAGACATAAGACAGTCTCACCCATTCCATGTTTCTTAGTACATTTCTCTTGCTAATTTCTGACACCATGTCCTCAGGAAGCCCAAGGTGCGGTATCTCCAGGACCCCAGACTCCCTTCAAATACAAATCCATGATTGCATCCTTGCAGGCTGCAGGTGTGTGTATGCTCATCAGGAAAAATTTCAGAGACAGGAGGAAAGCTTTCCACTTGTTAGGGAAAGCACAGGGGAAGAGGCTGAAAAAGACCAGATCACGGAGGGTTTTGAATGTCATGATGAGGACCCTCGGCTGAGAGCAAAAGGTCAGGATGGAAGCAGGAGACCAGGCCAGAGGCCCCTGTAGAAACCATTCAGTTGAGAGCTGATGAGGTGCTGAGTTCTAGCAGTGGTTGTAGGACTGGAGGGTAGATAGATTTAAAAATATTGAAGAAGTGAAATTGGCTGGATTTGGGGTGATAGATTGTTTGGCTCATGGTGGGGGCCATGTCTTCAATGTTTTTTCTTCTAATAGTATTATAATTATCATTTAGCTATTATTTTGGCAGATAACAGAAAACGATTAGCTTCATCCATCCAAACACCAGAGACTGGTGTTTATATCTTGATAATAATAAAAATGCTTTATCTCCCCCAGTGGCTACGCGCCACCCCCCATTTCTGTAGCTTTTAGTTGTAATTCACAAAGAATGTAAGATACCGTCTCAATTCTTCATAAAGAGTCTCAAATCTAAAGCGATTAATGGAATTATAAAAACAGGAGTCAAAAATCAAGAGTAAAGACCTAGGAAGAAATTGATGTGATAGATCTGAAATGAAATGTAGAAAACTTGAGAAATTTCTATGAGTAGCTCTATAGTGTGTTCAGCTCAGTCTCACCCTTGTTTGCATGGTATGTTGGGTGCTTTAAAGAGTGCGTGTGTGTTTTTAATGAGCACGGGACTATGTAAGTTACTTTGAAAATAAGAAAAAGAAATGATAGGTGCATCTTCATGCTTGTTTGCACGAACACTTTACATTTTTCAAGCATGTTTTATGAGCAATCACCTACTCATTGACTTGTGAGCATATTTTTGCCAAATGAGCCAGTCAGGATGGAACCACAATTTAGAAGAACATAAACTAAAGTTATTCTTTAGAAAGTCTCAGCAAACTAGCACATTAAAAAAAAAAAATTTGTTCACTTGGGAAGAAGACTTTCACAAAATTGGAAAAATCTTTCTAATAACTTTTCAAAGTCCTTAATACCCCAACTCATTCTTTTTCTTAGGCCAGAGTCCTACGGTCAACCCTGGGCTGGCAGTGTAGTTTATCGCCACTGAACTCTGCCACCTGGCTTAATTTCCCACTCAGCTTGGCTTGGTGATAATATCCGCCTAATGAGATCCCATCTCCAAAATTTCTAGTCATCCCTGCATTGCGCGATGGATGAAGTTAATCGTGTTTTAAAGAGACTAAATATTACAGTGACATAAAAAGGTTCATTATGTCTTAGTCAGGAATATTAAACATCTGTGACCTGGGAGAGGAAGAAGGCAGAGATTAAGTCTGACGTTTGAGTGAAAACTGGGTGATAAAAACAATTAAGGCATTAATGGAGGAAGATTCTGCACCTTTCAGTATCATTGACCTTTCCGAGCCCACTGCCTCTCTTGGCCTGCTATCTCTGATTGCTGAATCTTCTGAGAGGCGAAAGGATAATTTAGGGGAATGGATGAAAATTCATTTAATTTCTTTGGCCAAGGAGGGCCGCCGCTCCACCCCATTACCTGGGGGACGGCAGCTCGGCACACTCATTTCCAAACCAGCGAGCCACTGGAGCATCAGGACTCACGCCTCTACTGCTGAAGTTCACAAGGACAGCAGGGTCCGGCCAGCCAGTCTGACTTTTATCCCCTGGCAGTGCATTCGCTTGAAGGGAATCCATTGCAGACCAAGCTGGAGGGTGGAGGAAAGAACAGATGTTGACAGTCAGATGGAGCTGGTGCCACCCTCATCCCCCACTTGACAGCTGCCTGCATGACCTGTGCAAGCTGCTTAACCACTTTGAGTGTCATTTCCTCATCCGTGAGGAGGAGGTAATGATACCAAGGGCTGTGAGATCAAACTAGATATGTAAACAAAGTGTCCGGAATAGCCCTCGACACAGTGGGCGTCTCCCTTTTGCTTTCCGGATTCCTGCGAAAAAGTCTCTGTTTATGAGGATACTCATTCACTTACTCGTCGCTTCCTCTACATGGTGCTGGCCGTGGGCCAGGCACGGGGCTATGTGCTGGGGATCCAAAGATCATTAAAATGCATGATATCTTCTGTGGGTTCAAGTTAAGTTGCTCAGAGAATGGAGAGTATAGGGTCAAATTTGTAACTTCGATCTGAAGATAAGTTGGTTAATTTTGTTCTATATTCTTGCTTTAAATAATCATGTCAATAACTGGTATTGGATGAGCACCTACTATATCCTAAGCACCGGAAAAATTTTTCATGCAGGAACAGTTGTCTAAAGATATCGATTGTGAGCATTTTGGTATATAACTGTTCAGAACTTGCTGAGATTTTCTTTCTGTAAATATATACGTAAACTTGTAGTAGTTTATGTGTGTGTGTGTATACAGTAGTCCTCCTTTATCCTTGGTTTCGCTTTGTCATTTCAGTTAGCTGTGGTTAACCAGGTCTGAAAATATTAAATGAAAAATCCAAGCAATAAATAATTCATAAGTTTTTAATTACGTGCCAATCTGAGTAGAGCGATGAAATCTCACGCTGCCCCACTCCATCCTGCCTGGGAAGCGAATCATGCCTTTGTCCAGTGCATGTAACGCTGAATATGCTACTGACCATTAGTCACTTAGCAGCTGTCTCAGTTATTACATTGACAGATCACAAGAAGAAGGGAGAGCACAGTACAGTAAAATATTTTGAGAGAGAAAGAGAGAGAAAGACAGCATTCACATAACTTTTATTACTGTATGCTGTTATAATTATTCTATTTTATTATTAATTACTGTTGTTAATCTCTCACTGTGTCTATTACATAAATTAAACTGCATTATGGGTATGTATATATAGGAAAAAACATACTATATTTAGGGTTTGATACTATCTGCAGTTTTGGGCATCCACTGTAAGTCTCCTAGCATATGCGCTGCACATAAGGAGGGATTGTTGTGTGTGTTAGAAAATGCAGGATTTTGAAAACAAAAATGGAATCTCATATTACTGATTTACAGCACACTTTTCCCCTCAATAGTATATTATTAATCACTTTTCATGTTCTATATTTTTTAATTAATTGTCTCTAATCCTTATACTATAATCAATTCTGAAACAGTTTTATACATACATCCTTGTGTACTTAGGCAATGATTCCCTTAGGATCAATTCTTAGAACTAGAATTCCTGAGCCAACATATTTAACAAGGTGTTTTTATGTCTAGAGCCAAGTTTGCCTACAGCACATGAAACGTTGTACTGACTTACAGACCCACCAGCAATACAGGAAAGGGCCTATTTCTCTTTAGCGTCATCCATATTTTTATCATTCTTTTTCATCCCTTCCAATTTAATAGCTGAAGATATTTCCTTATTTTAGTTTTTAATCTCTTCGTTTTCTGGTTGGATCTATCAGTTATTAGCCATTTATGTTAACTTAGCCAATTCTTAAGATAATTTAATAAGATTTGAACTACTTTTGTGAGTTTTATAATAAGAAAATTGATGTCAGACATGTTAACATGAGTTAACTAGGGCTTGTATGGCCAACAGATACCAGGACTGGATTTGCACTCAAATTCTTCCCCTGGGGAAGCTTGTACTTCCTTCCTACAACTCTCCTCCACCCATCTGCTCAGGCAGCTGGCTCCCAAATCCATCATGGGTACCAAAGTGTTTTGAATGAATCTCTGAGTTTCACCATGATATTCTCTTTGCCCCTCTCTAGTTTTGGGGGACCTGCTTCTTTAATCTCTGTGAGTCTCCTGGTACTATAGTCTATTTTGAGTAACAGAAGCCTGAGGACAGTGACTGAAACAATTCCTCCCACATACCCCAAAGTCTGAAGTCAGCAGTTTCTGCATTGGTTCAATAACTTAAGGATATCAGGGTCAGTGTCTCTGCGGTGCTTTTTATCTTCCCCGCAGCATTGTAAAATGGCTGTTGCAACTCCAGCCATCACAGCTGCATTCCAGGCAGAAAGAAGGAGGGGCAGTGATGGTCACAGCCATGTACATCCCTCTTTTTAAGAAAGCAAAATAATTCTCAGGACTAGCCTGAGAAGAATTCTGCTTTAGCCTTATTGGCCAGAATGGGTTGCATGTGTGTGTTTCTCTAGGAGGGAGGCTGGGAAAGTAGAGATCATAAGTATCCATGATTGGCTGGAACCAATCATGACCTATTGTTTGGGCTGGCATGTTGCTGCTCCAAGCAAAACTGGGTTCTTTTTCATGCATGGAGGGGATGGATATTGGATAGCCAACAGGAGCAGCTTGTTTTCTATTGGCACCCCTCTCTCTGGCTTGGGCTTAAGCTTACCTGGTTCCACGGGTCAGTTGCCCTGTATGTTAGCTTTCCGCTGCCTAAACTTCAGCTGTCCCTCTCATGTACTGCCATCTCCTTTCTCACCTTTCTTGTCTTCACGGGTTTGCATTTAATAAATTCCCTTATTGTCATTCTTGCAGCGTTCTGAGAAGTGACTGTTTTTGCTGGAAGTCCAGACTGTAATTTTGCCTTGCTCTGGACTGTCAAGGCACTGCTTTCATCCCCCATTTTTAACAACATATTTTTCCAGAGACTGCTTTACACATTCCCTGAGGGCAGGAAGTCTTCCCGCTCAGCTTTTCTTCCCTTCCAGAGCTTGACCAACTGCTTCGCTCACCAGTGGTGCAGAGAACGTGTTTGCTGAATTGCGCCACTCTGGGAACAAAATCTTATGTCTTATTCAGGTCGTCCACGTGGCAGCTTCGGCGGTTTCCTTTTCTTCTCAGTTCTGGCCTCTATAGAGCCGTGGAATGGTGAGTCATATTTTTCATGAGAAAGCAAGCAAAGTAAATGAAGCTCCTGGGGGCAGAGTTTCAGAGTCCAGAGCCGGGCCACGGTGTATTTTTAGTCAGAGGCTTCTGAGGTGGCAGATTGGAGTTGCAGCTGGAGGGGAGGAGGCGGCGGAGAGCCTGAGCATCCGGAAGGCACTCGCCCAGCTGCAAAAGCCCTCGCAGGAGGAAGACAAACTTCAGAGCTTCAGAGACTCACCCTGGATGGGGCCCGAGCGGCAGGACAGAGCGCTTTCTTCTCTGAGCGGTTTGGCTCCAGCCTGCATGAAGGGTAGTCAGAGGAGGCAGAAATAGGATGGCTTCTGAGGGGAACTGCACCATGTAGACTCATCTGTCTGGGGCATCAGAGTCTTGACTTTAAAATTCAGGTGGCATCCACCCAACCTCAGCTCCCAGATATAAGAGTACATTAAGTGCTCTTTTAACTCAGACTTTATGAAGCCAGCAACAGGATTTGTTGGAAGAATGACCATGCCACACTCTGCAATGAGATGTGGCCACAGTTTATTTCACACGTCTTAGGGCCTATGTGGGATCCTAAGTTGGGATCCGATACGTGTCCACACCCTCTTCACTGAGAACACGTACCTGAAAATGTAGCCAAGGAAGGAGTTTTAGGAAAATGAGGCTTTGTGTCTCACTCACTGCAAAACAGTTTTAGTGAGGTAGGATTGGTATATACTAAACTATACATATGCAACAATTGATAAGTTGTGTTATATCTATACACCCAAGAAAATATCACTACAATCAACATAGTGCACAAATCTATCACCTTCTAAAGTATCTGCAGGCTCCTTTGTAATCTTTCACTTCCCACCCCCAAGCAACCACTCATCTGCTTTATGTTACTATATGTTAGTTTGCATTTTTTAGTAGTTTATATCAGTGGTATCACATGGTATGCATGATTTTTCTGTCTGGACTCTTTCATTCACTGTGGTTTGAGACATTTTAGTGTGTATCAATAGTTTTCTTTTTTATTGCTTAGTAGTATTCCATGATATGGATCCACTAGAATTTGTTTAGCAATTTACCTGTTGATGAATAATTGCGTTGGTTCCTGTGGGGCTTTTTTTTTGCATCACAAATAAAGCTGCGCTGAACATTGGTGAACTTGGTATGGACTCAGCTCCTGTTGTGTCCCTCACACTATTCTCCTCTCACGGTGAAAGAGACTGTCACCGAGGGTCAGTCTTCTCTTATGCCACTGTCCCCATTGCAGACTTCACACTATAAGTCTTTCCTAGTGACCTTTTCTGAAAGCTTCTGCATCCCTCAGGTACAATCTGCAAAATGCTGGCTGGGGTTGGGTAATGCCACAGCTGTGGGTCTAGCATAAGCGAGAAGACTAGACACCGTAGTTTTTCCTCTTTATGACAGTTCTCATAGAGTTTATCCACTAATTTGGATTATGATTATCTAAGAGAATGTTATAGTATATTTGGGCCATTGCACCTTTTCAAATGTATCATCTTGAAAGTATGTGTCCCATGGAATATGAGCATGCTTTTATAAGTGTTGGTTTCACATATAGAAATATCTATCGCAGCTTAGTATATGCTTTTAGATGCCAATTAAGCATCATTCAGCTTTAAAGACACATATTAATAGTCTTCTGAGGATACAATAGCAAAGTGTACTGGGGGCTGGGCAAAAATACCATAACATTGTGATCTCTTAATAAATATAATTTATAATATCCAAATTCACATGCCAAGCCAAGGCATAATGGTCGGCAAGCCTGAATCATGGGATATAGAAATAATAAATCTCTCTGTGAGATACAGTTAATCATTTCTATTTTATTTGATTTCTCATTTGATGAAAAATCTGTGTTGTTGACTCTACAGAACAATAATATAATTGTGACTTATCTGATTTTATGTATGAAAATGTTCCATGTTATATCACTCAAAGTGATATTTTATTTTTGTGATGCTGGAATGATGTTGTAATGTTGGTGAGTATGCATGTGTGTACCGTGTATGAAGTGACAACTTCTTGTCAGCATCTCATAATTTGGAGTACTCATTTCCCTCTTCGAATGATTTTGGTGATGCCTCACATTTCCAGGTGATTAGAACAGTCTGGTAGTTTTCATCCAGTTTGAGACCTTGAACTTTGAACTTTTTTAAATTGGTAATGGATGAGTAGTAGACTTTTTCTTTTTAATCAAAGGTTGGAAACATGCAAGCCTGAGGCTGAAGGTGGCTGTTTCACCTGCCATCTGGGGACGGCTTGACTATTCAGATGCTCCTTGACTTTAGTAAATCGTTTTTAGTAAAGGGATTTGTTCTGTGGTTCGGATTCGGTCGAGGGGCTGTACTTGGGGATCTGGAGGCCACATGTGGCCTTGAGGCCGCAGGTTTCCTGCTTCTCAAAACACTTAGATTACCCTACTGCTGGGCAAAACCATCTAACACAAAGCCTATTTATAACAAAATGAACACTATACACTGATGGGTGTTTTGTAGACACAATGGTATGTGAAAACACAAAACGCAATATCCAAAAAGCACTGGCAACATGGTACACTGTAGAGTGTCAGTGGTTTACCCTCGTGATGGAGTAGCTGACTCGGAGCTGCCCAGCATCATGAGAGAGTATCATGCCGCATATTGCTAGCCCAGGAAAAGATAAAATTCAAAATTTGAAGTATCATTTCTAGAGAGTGCATATCGATTTTGCACCATTGTAAAACTGAAAAATCACTACTAGAACCACTGTAAGTTGGGGGTCATCCGTAGTAAAACAGAATAAAACCAGTGAGCAAGAGAACCAGAGATAAACATAAGTGGACAGAAAGATGGAGTGCTGTTGTCATTACCTGAGCTCTGTATGTGGCCACACCTGAGGCCAGCTTTGTCCCAGGACTTGCCAGTTGCATGAGTCAATAATTTTCCTTGATTGTAACTTGCTGAGAATTTTATCACTTCTGACTGAAATTCTCGATTTAGAGGAGATTATAATCTGACATTTGTGTAAATATTGTGCTTGGTTCTGGCTCCCCTCCTGCCTCCCAGCCTGCTTTCCCTTGTAGTGGAGAGGCGTGTTTACTATGCGGTCAGGATGACCTTGGTTTACAATCTGGTTTTACCAAATGTTGCTACAGAAAGTTTGCAAGAGAAGTATCATGGTATCAGGGCAAGAAAGTGAGTTTGGAGCCACTCACCCCTGGGATTTTATCCCGGCCAAGTCACTTTCCAGCTATGTGTTACTGAGCAAATTTCATAGTCTCTTTGAAAAATGTTTCCTCAGTGTAATGCAAGAATTATACCTCTTCATGTTTGGTGTTATTTTGATAATCAGAAATGATTTGCTTTGCAAAGTTGACAAATAATAGTTATTATTTTAAATACCTCTTCAGTGTCTCTTATGCCTTAAAAGAAGCCTCTTAATAAATTACTCCAGAGTTTTTGTGCTGTTTTTTTTTTTTTGAAAAGCAAACAGTAAACAAACAAAATAAACACATTCAATTCAGAATCTTCTTTCTCAGGTGATTGAAGATCTAGCAAACAGAGGCCACAGAGCATTTTGCCTGGGAAGTACATTATATATTTTCCATGTTTAAACCCTCCAGAAAGGGAAAGAATAGTGGATTTTTTTTTTACATTCATTGACCTGAAAATTCATAATCTTAACATGTCTAATAAATGCTCTTGTGTGCAAGAGTTCTGTGGGCACTCTTTGTGGTCTTTTCCCTCCCAAAAAAACAGAAAAGAGGAAAAAAATCTTTCTACATTCTTTTCACCCTCACATTCTGTTGGTAATCCTCCACAATATGAAAAAAAGATATGAACACTCATTAAGAAAGGAAATGGCATTACTTGTGCAAAAACTGTGTTCCAGGTATTTCGTATTTCTATTTTCACTCACCCCTAACGACCTGAGTATGTGCTGAAGAAGCCTCCTGTGCTGTGGAGCTGCTGAGAGGCACTTCTTCCCTCCTGCAGTGTCTCTTCACCACCCTCTGTTGGCAAAGTTAATAATGAAAAAAATATTTAAAGGGCCCAGATCCATTGTTTTGCAGAGCTGACATTAAAGGGTTAATCTACAGCTGAGAGGCGGTAAATTGATAACTAGCATATCTGCAAGAAAATCAGAAGAGGTTCTCAGTAAGGGAGAACAGTTAGGTAGCTGAAAGAAATGTCTTTTAAAAGAAGAAAATGTTATATAAAGTGGTATAGAAAAAGAGTTTGATTGAGATTTTAATTTGGAAACATGAAATTAGAAATTTTCAAGGTAA
Source organism: Microcebus murinus (assembly GCF_040939455.1). Lineage (NCBI taxonomy): Eukaryota > Metazoa > Chordata > Mammalia > Primates > Cheirogaleidae > Microcebus > Microcebus murinus. The sequence goes on along the minus strand of NC_134110.1, from coordinate 32,494,303 downwards.
GTGCATTTTCCTTATAATGAATCATAGTTAGGTAATGATTAGAACTATGACCAACCCCTCTGTGCCTCAGTTCTCTTATCTGGAAACAAAAAAGGTTATAATAATGATAATAATGGTGGTTGAGATTTTAAATATAATGGATTTAGATCAGTATCTGGCATATGCAGGTTAAGTGTTCCTTATCCAAAATGCTTGGGGCCAGAGGTATTTTGGATTTTTTTATTTTTTTGATTTTGGAATGTTTGCATTATACTTGCTGGTTGAGCATCTGTAACCCAAAAATCCAAAATCAGGAATGCACCAATGAGCATTCCCTTTGAGTGTTATGCTGGGGCTCAAAAAGTTTTGGATTTTGGAGCATTTTGGATTTGGGATTTTTGGATTAAGGATACTCAACCTGCATTCAATGCTCAATGAACATTAATTATTACAATTAATTTTTAGGATGTACAAATTGGATAAGTATTTATTGCTTTACAAAATAATATTATAATAGCTCTATTAAAACATTTCATTGAATATATATTTATGGAGCACCTAAATGCACTCCTGTAGATATTTAGGGTAGATCAGTGGCCAGAACAGGCAAATATCCCCAATACAGCTGATAATCTAGCATGGACGTTATAAGCATTAATAACTTTATGAGGTGTGTCTTGTCTCTCCTCTCTCTAGGGGTAGGCAGTATACCTGTTATGTATCTTATTTGAAGAGCAAGAGTTCTGTATCACTGTTTCTTAATCAAATATCAAGATGAAAGCTCATGGTTTGTCTTGCTGTCCTCTTTTAGAGGCAAAAGCATCTGGTTGGAGGGAGGGATGCTTGCCCATCCTGGAGCATTTCTTATAGGAAAATGAAAAATTTGAGTTGCTTTCTGGCCATAAAGAGTAGAATATGGACACAAGCAATGGCTTTTCCAGTTCAACCAAATTCTATGAATAAATGCTAAACCCAGTGCTATACAAACTACAGCTCAATATCTTTCATGCTCAACTGGGCAAAGGCTATTAATGTGACATCTTCATGGTTGGTAAGGCATACCAGTTTCTAACTCATATGACCAGAGACTCCAGTGTCAGGATGGTTAAAATATAAAAGAAATTAGAGAGAAACACTGTCATATCTATTTGAGACTAGCTAGAGTATTATTAATAATATTTTATTAATTAATTAACTAATTAATCAATTAATTATTTTTTAAGGCCATACATATTTTTGCTCATCTGAGTGTGTGGTGAGCCAGCTTGGGCACCACTGTGCTTAAAGGTAAAGAAACAAGGACTTAAACCCAGGTCTGTCTCACTTCACCTGCACATGCTCCTAACCACTGCTAGGGTAGGTTCTCAGCTTCAGTCAATTGCTGTTCAACTACAGTTGACGATTCTAATCGTCCCATCTTCCCTGGTCCTCGGTTCCCAGTGTCAAGAGTACTGGTACTGAGTTGAGCTAATGACAAAGTGATCACAAATCCAAAACAATCCCATATAGTTTATTACAGAAAAGAAAGAAACCATACAAAGTGAAAGAATAAAGCTACCCAAAGTGAAAATACATTCCAGAGAGAGGAACAGGTCAGTCCCCACAGGTGGAGAAAGATGTTGAGGTCTTCCATATGTTTTCCTTTTATTGGCCTGGTCCAGGGGCGGGCTTATAAGACGTGTGAGATTATTACCAAATGATTATCACATGCTTTGTGTTTTCCTTCAGTCCTTTCCCCTGATTGGTGCCCCCCTTCTCTGCCCCTATGAACCATCCTCCCTGGCCTAAATCCACCACCTGCAGATTTGATCCCTAACACCACTGTGATTTGGCATCACCTCTTTTACAGATGAGACCATCACAGGGAAAGGGACTGAACTCATCCAGGAGGCAGTATTTGTGTAAGAATTGATATACAGATTCTAGACTGTGTAGCTGTTATTTATTTAACACCCACTATAGACCTGAGGTTTTGCTTCAGTTGCCTTTAATCATTACAAGCACCTGCTTGGTTCAGTTGGTTTAGTCCCAGATATCCACTAAGTTCAAGTTCATGTGCCACTTCCTCCATGAAGCATACTCTTACCCTGCATCAGTAGCTATTCTCCAGTCTCTGCTTCTAAAGGCTTTCTCTGAGCACCTTGCCATCACATGTAGCACTTTGCTTAAGCTTTCTGTTAATTTCTTGCTGTTGTTACTACACTTCACTGATGTCAGAATCTGTGCTTGACTCATCCCTTCTTCATCTGCCCTTGCATTCTTCAAGACATGCCTATCATTCACCTATATGAAAAGTGAATGGAGCAGGCACAAAATGAATAAAGCCTGGTGCCTTTGTAGAATGAGTTCCCATTTCCATGGAGGAAGCAGATACTTAAACATAATTTCAGAGTGCCCAGAGTGATCTCAGACACTTAGGCTGGTTATTGAAGGATGAAAGGGTAAAAACACAGGCAAAAACTTGGAGATGTTGGGGTCAACAACATGTTTACATTTGGGCTGCAAATGCAGGTTGGATGGTTGGAATATGGGGCAGATGGTGGAGAGGGATGGGAAATGAGTCTACAAAGGTAGTTTTGAAAGTAATATGTTTTGCCACTTCCCGTGCAGCATCTGTGACAAAACAGGTGCTCAGATGTCTGTTGACTGTCTTGCTTTCACTCACACATGGCATTTCTTATAAAGCCCTTTGATACCTCCCTTGTGATATTTCAACTCAAAACTTTGTGGAAGGTGGTGATAGAATAAGAAAGCAATAGTTTGAAGTCCTGGATTTGGGATTTGATTTCCTAGCCCTCTCTTGGCCTCTTTTGCTTTTTTCTAATCAAGAAGCCCTCCTTGAAGCCAGCAGAAAGTTTGGGTTCTTGGCAGGACATAGTTCAGGCCCTTAGACATTCTATTTTTAATAGACAGGCATGGTTGAGTTTTGTAAATGAAAAAAAATCAATAAGGCTTTGATATAAAGACTTTGCTTTTCATTTTTTTCTCTCTTTTATTTTTGTACTATTTTTTTTTAAGTCAAGAGTGAAAGTCACTCTGTACCAGAAAAAAAATTATGTCCACAGATGAAATATGTTTTCACTGATGATTTTTGATCAGCTCAATGCATACCAAGTGCTTTCAGGGACTCCGGATCCTGCTGGAGCTAGGGCAGGCATGTGGAAACTGAATTTGTGCATCTGTTGGCATTTTTGTGGACTCTTTGATTATTTTAAGGTGTCTGTTGGAAGTCAAAATTTTCATGGTTTATTAAATTTAGAAATAGAGAGAGCTTGCCAGATAAATGGAGCCTCCCATCTACAGGGCAGGAACTCTTCCCCCAGCCATGGTCCTTGCCAATTATTACACACACTTCGTGTCAACTCCTAATGAGCAATTCATCATGTCACTCCTTGAAACCATTGGACAGGGCTCCACTATCTGCAGGGCAAAGCCCAGATTCCTTAGACTGCCCTTCAGAACAATACAACTTGGCTGCAAAGAAAAGCTCTTGGCTGGGAATGGAAAGATCTAGGTTCACGGTGCAGTGAGTCCGCTGACTGGTCATGTGACTATGCATGGGTCTCTATGCCTCTGTGGTTTTCAGAGCCTCCACAAAAACAGCTTTGTTGGGCAAGACAATCTCTTAAGTTCTCTTTTAATTTTTCATTTTTGCTAGAACCTTCTTTATCTGTCTCTAAAATTTTCAAACTTACTTGCCACTAATATTTACTGGATGTCTACTATATGCCAGGAAATTCCAATGCATTATTTCTTTTGCTCTTTACATAATAATAAAAAGCATTTGCGTGTTAGAGGAAAAGGAGCAGCGACCCACGGCCATGCAACTGCAACATGACAGCGCAATGCAGAGTAAGGGTGATGTGATGCTCTAAGAAATGGTGCCCTCCTTTTGCTCTGCTCAATGTCCGATATTATGAGTTTTACTGAGCTGAAGAAAATGGAGGCTGAAAAGTCTCAATGCCTTCATAAGGTGAGAATTGACTCTAATCTTCACTGAAGAAGCCTAGGTAATTTGTAATTTTAATTTTTAAAAGAGACATAGACATAAAATACATAAGTATAGTTTGGTCTAGTGGAAATAATCTTATGTTAGCCACAAGAACAAGATCTTGTTCGCTTATGGGCTCAGTCTACGTGTATGGACTATTTTTAAACCAGGATTCAGAGCCGTGGACATAATTTCTATGTCCATCACTAATTTATTTTGATATTAATTATCACCGTAGTTAAGTGGAATAAATTCTATTATAGAATCAAAGTTTTTTATTAATAAAATGAGATGGTTGGATAGTAGATAATTCTTCCTTACTCTCAGATTCTAGGAAACAATGGGACTACTGCATTAGTAAAAGTTACAAATATTGGATCTGAAAAACTCAGAGATAATACTTGATTATCTAGAATAACCCATTTGCCTGAATAGTCTGAGCACTAAAGGAAACTGTCATTTAGCTCCAAAGCAAAGCTCTTCCAACTTCTAGCTAATGGAAAGAGCTTTACTACTTCCCACTCAGAAAGTTTTTATTCCGTCAGTTAAGGGCTTCTCTTTGCAAATTCTTTTTTCACTGGCTTCTTTCCTTCAGTCTATTAAGATGTTTAAGTCTCTGCATATTTAAAATAGATCATTTATTTGAGCCCATGCTTCCTCTAGTTACCTCTGTGTCTCTTACCTATTTGTATTAGTTATTACTTTTTTTTCTTTACCTAATATTCACTCAGAAACTTAGGATGCGTAAGCTTCACCCTGCAATACTCCACTGACATTGCGTTGCCCAAGGTTTTTCAGAGTGTCTTTGTTGATAATTCTAATGGGTCCTTTCTGGACATCTTCCTGGCTTTCAGTGGGGTAACCCTCTCCATAAGATGCTTTCTGTCCCCTGCTCCCATGTACCTTCCCCTGCAATCTCTTGGAGTATTTTATTCTACTTCTCAGGTTTTCTTTGTGGGACCTACTTTTTCTGTTCATTTAAATATTAAAAATCTGCAAGGTTATGCCTTCAGTCTTCTCATTTACACATGTTATCCCTGGATGATCTCATCTTTCTTCAAAGCTCCAGTTGATAACACCAAAATCCGTATCTCTGAATTCAGGCTTCTACCTGCCAGTCTTCTGCACGTGAGTATCTCCTCTGCCCCCAAATCTCTTCCTTTGCTCTTCATCTTAGTGAATGGGAATATCAATCATTTAATTGCCTGAGCCACAATAATTATAACAGTTAACATTACTTAATTGTCTACCATGTGTCTGGCACTCTGCTAAACTCTTTAGATAAAGTATTACATTTAAAATTTCAACAATCTAACAATGAGATTTTTATCGTTTTATTTTTTATTATTTCAACATATTATGGGAGTACAAATTTTAAGGTTTCCAATAATGCCCTGGCCCTCCCTCCCCCAACAAGTCTGAACTTCAAGTGTGACCATTCCCCAGACAGTGCACATCTCACTTATGTATGTATATACCTGCCTTCTCTTCCCCTCTCCCACCTGCCCAATACCCAATAAATGTAATTCCTATGTGTCCGCTTAGCTGCTGATCAGTTAATACCAATTTGCTGGTGAGTATATGTGGTGCTTGTTTTTCCATTCTTGGAATACCTTACTTAGTGATAGGGGTTCCAGCTCTATCCAGGAAAATACAAGATGTACTATATCACCATTGTTTCTTAGAGCTGAATAGTACTCCATGGTATACATATATACCACATTTTGTTAATCCACTCATGAATTGATGGGCACTTGTGTTGTTTCCACAGCTTTGCAATTGTGAATTGTGCTGCTATAAACTTTCAAGTGCAGGTGTCTTTTTTGTAGATCGTCCCTTGTTCTTTTGGATAGATGCCCAGTAGTGGGATTGCTGGATCAAATGGTAGATCTACATGTATCGCTTTAAGGTATCTCCATATTGCTTTCCACAGAGGTTGAAATAGTTTGCAGTCCCACCAGCAGTGTAGGAGTGTTCCTATCTTTCTGCAGCCATGCCAACATCTATTGTTTTGGGACTTTTTGATAAAGTCCATTCTCACTGGAGATAAGTGATATCTCATTGTGGTTTTGATTTGTGTTTCCCTGATGGTTAGAGATGTTGAGCATTTTTTTATATGTTTGTTAGCCATTATTCTGTCTTCTTTAGAAAAGTTTCTGTTTATGTCCTTTGCCCACTTTTTGATAGGGTTGTTTGATTTTTTCTTGCTGATTTTTGTAAGTTCTAAGTAGATTCTAGTTATCAGCCCCTTATCAGATGTGTAGGATGCGAAAATTTTCCTCCATTCTGTAGGTTGTCTGTTTGCTTTCATGACTGTTTCTTTGGCTGTGCAGAAGCTTTTTAGTTTGATCATGTCCCATTTATTTATTTTTCTTGGTGCTGTGATTGCCTTTGGGGACTTCTTCATAAATTCTTTGCCTAGGCCAATGTCTAGGAGAGTGTTTCCAACATTTTCCTCTAGAATTCTAATAGTTTCGTACCTTAGGTTTAAGTCTGTTACCCAGCATGAGTTTATTTTTGTGAGAGGTGAAAGGTGTGGATCCTGCTTCAGTCTTCTACAAGTGGCTATCCAGTTTTCCCAGCACCATTTATTGAAAAGGGATTCTTTTCCCCAGTGTATGTTGTTGTCTGCTTTGTCGAAGATAAGATGGTTATATGAGGATGGTTTTATATCAGGGTTCTCAGATCTGTTCCACTGATCAATATTCCTATTTTTGTGCCAATACCATATTGATTTAATTACTACAGCTTTGTAGTATAGTTTGAAATCTGGCATATTGATACCTCCCATTTTGTTTTTATTGCATAGAATTGCTTTTGATATGTGGAGTCTTCTCTGGTTCCAAACGAAGTGTAAAATTATTTTTTCTATATCTATGAAGAATGATGTTGGGATTTTAATAGGGATTGCATTGAATCTGTAGATCAGTTTGGGTAGTATAGAGATTGTCACAATGAGATTATTATTATTATTTTTTATATATGATCATCCATTCTACATTTTCCCCAAGTTTCATTCATTCTAGGCACTTCTGTCCCTGCCTAGAATATGAAGGGGTTGGACTAGATGACTTCTACTGTCCCTTCTTGCTCTAATACACATCTTTGACTTCCAAGTTTGAATTTCCATTCCTCTCTGCTCTATCAGGACCCTAATATTCCCCTATCTTTGCACTCATTATGCCCTTTGTTATTTTCTCCCTGACTTGTGTGTAGCCCCACAGAGATGCAGGACTCTTTTCTGTTTTGCATCATTTTTTTTCTACCATCAAGCATAACATCTGGTGTGTTCACCATAAATGTTTGTTGAACTAATAATTAAAATCTTATTTTAAGCTTTTGTATACATTTATGGCTGATCTTAAGTCAGCCTATCATCACTGGAAAACAATTACCCATTATCTTGTAAAATTAAATACTCACATACCAAATAATCTAGTAATTACACTCCTAAGTACATGCTAAAGAGCAACTCTTGTACATGTGTACCAGCAGACATATTTAAGAATGTGAATACCAGCACTTTTTAAAATATTATGTAATTAAAAACCTACCCAAATTCCCACTAAAATGGAGTAGATAAAGATTCAGTGGTATATTCACATGATGGAGTATTATAGAGCAGTGAAAATGAATTATAATCACATGAAACAGAGATAAATCTTAATAGCATGTTTGGTTAATAAACAAGACCTAGAAGACTACCTGAAGTATGATAGTCTTGTTGTAAAGTTAAGATAGAAGCATAACTAAATAATAATAAATAAATAATATATTTAGTTTAGATATATGTGTGTGATAAAACTTTTAAAAAAATTAATGGTTAAAAACTACAAAATTTTAAGTAATTATCATTTTTTGACTTGGCTGGGAGAGGAAGGTAAAGGAATGGGATGAGGAAAGTCTTAGATTAAGTAAATGGTAATGTTCTCATTCATGGATTGGGTGATGGATGTGAATATACAGATGTTCTTTACATGATTAAATTATAATAAATGAAATGAAAATAGGCATAGACCATTGGTCATAGTTGTTCTTGAACCAATAATTATAATGATTACAGTTAATCTACTTTTGCATTCTTACTGTCTACAAAATAAACATAAAAATAAAATTTTGATTATATATATTTTATCTTCCTGTAACCCACAACAGTGTACCCCTCCACCCTTGCATTCATATTAGGATAGGATTTAGAAAGGGACGTGAAGAATCAAACTGATCTGTAGAATATACCATGAGGAAGACGTTTTCTAACTATTATCATCCTATCTCTCCATTCATCCACCCACCTGTCCATTCAACATGTCTCTCTCTGCCTCTTAGGTAACTGACAGATATAAAACTTGTTTATAAACTGCTTGAGAGCAGGAGATCCCATTCTCCATGGGATCTTGCCTCTGTAGTAGCTACAAAAATTTTTGTTCTATGGAAAGAGTAGAAAATTTATAGGCATATCCATTGAACACTTAAAATCCATTTCTTTAGGCCAGCAGTTCCCCAGCCTGGCTGCACATTGTACTCATGTCAAGAGCTCCCCAAACACACTTATGCCTGGCACCCCCGTCAGATATTATGATTTAATTGGTCTGCGGTGAGGCCTGGTCAAGGGGTGTCTTGAATGAACTTTCTGGTGATTCTAAGCACAGCTGCTGACTCTCAAGCCCAATTTTCCCCCATAGTGCCTCCTGCGGGTTATATTATCCACAGATGTGACTAACATTCGAGGTAAGGTTGTTTCAGGCTCCGAGTGCTGGGTGTGGAGTCTCCCCAGCCTCCTAAGACACAGCGGGAACAGAAGAGGTACAGTCACTGATGCTGCAGGAGTGAGAGATCCAAGAAGAGAAGCTGGAATCTCCTCCGCACGTCATGGAGTTGTGGAGGCTATAACTTACTCCTAACCTTTATGCTGTGCTCTGGTTAATTTAGAAAGAGAGATTCTTCATAAATCTTCCATGTTACAGTCAAGCGAACTTCCTGGGATGAGAAAACGTTAAAGATTATGGTGCTTGGAAAATACACCAGATCTTCTACCCTTCCTCCCTCCCTTTCTATCCTTTCTTTCTTTCTCTGAACTGTTCCTAAATCAACCATTGACTGAGTACCTACTATGAGCTGGAATGTTGCTCAGATAAAAATAGTGCCCGTAGAGAGCAGTGGATACAACAAGCTGAAAAAGACATAGTTCCTACCTCAAAAAGCTCTGTGGGGATGTCCTGGCAGAGAACACCAGAGATGGTCAAACAGCTTAGGGATGCTTTCAAAGCACGTCTCTACCTGTGGATTCACATAGTCATATGTTTTTGTGAAATCTCCTGGTTAATATCTTTTTGTATTCTTTTTCTTTAAGTTGTTTCCAAGTAAGCTCTTGGCTTCTTGAAGCATGTCTACTACCACCCTACTTTCTCCCACCATTCTTTTCCTTCAGCACTTACCAAGCACGTATTTCCTGACCCAGTCTATGTGCAGTGATTGGTGATATTTTTTTGACTTTTTTTTTTGTTTTATTATTTCAGTATATTATGGAGGTACAAATGTTTTGGTCAAATAAATTGCTTTTGTACCATTTGAGTCAAAGTTATAAATGTGCCCATCCCCCAGATAATGTGCATTATACCTGTTAGCTGTGAATTTGCCCACCCCTTCCCCAGTGATTGGTGATTTAACACAAGTAATGGAAAGTCCAGGGTTAGCACACAGGCAAGGAGCCCGGAGCTGGTGGAGGAGCTGAGCCATGATGCTTTGCTTAGCATGTTCCCCATCTTCAGAGTCACCTCACACATTAGTATTTTGAGTGCCATGAGAAGTAAAGAAACCTGGAGAATTTTGTTAAAACCTGCATTTCTGGACTGACTTAATGCAGATTAGGAAATACTCTTTTAAAAATATAATCATAGGTATAAAACCTATTAACATTCTCTGGAACTAGTGTTCTGCAGGGCACACTTTTTTTTTAAATTTTAGTGTAATTATGGGGGCACAAGTGTTAAGGTTACGTATATTGCTCATTCCCCCCTCCCCCCTCGAGTCAGAGCTTCAAGCATGTCCATCCCCCAAACGTTGCACATCTTACTCGTTGTTTGTATATACCCATCCCCTCTTCCCCCCTCCCACCTGCCCGACACCCGATAAATGTTATTCCTATATGTCCACTTAGGTGTTGATCTATTAATACCAATTTGCTGGTCACACTTTGAGGAACGTTGAGAGAGGAAATGCTTCGGGCCTGGCTCAGCAGAGCACCCCGGTGTTGCTGGGAACAGAGTCATGTTGGCATTACTTATGCAGCCCTTATTGAGTGTCAGTTAGGGGTTAGGCACTAAACTAGAGGCTGAGGATTCAGTAGGGAGCAGAAACAGACGTGGTTCTGCTTTTAGGGAGCTATAGAGAAGACAGACACATGTCAGATAGATGCATATTGATCAGCTTTGATGAACGCTATAAAACAAAAACAGAGAGGGTTGGGGGACTCCTATAAAGGAGGCTGGCACTTAGTCTTGACAGTCTAAGAAAACTTCCTTGAAAAGTGACAAATGAGTTGAGATCTAAAAAATAAATAGGACTTTCACAGGTAAAATATTAGACTAGGGAGCAGCCAGAGAATTCCAGGAAGCGGGTACAACATGTATAGCAACCCTATGGTGGAGAAAGTGTGGCATAGTTGAGGAAGTCAAGAAGCAGTTGAACCAACCTCACTCCACCTTCTGCTTAATTCCAGAGACTTCTGGATATTTCTTTCTTCCAGCACTATAAGGATAATATATTGGTTCTAAATCACCTCTATGCACTGCTGGATAATATCTTCATTTTACTGACTTGAAGGCATTTCAGAACTTTAGAGCTATGTTGTTTCCATGCCAACAACATTGGGTTTACAGGGCAAGTATGAGATGCTCCTTTCAAAAGCCTAGGTGAAGGCTCTGCTCTTGACACTTTATCCAAGGGATCCTTCTTTCAGTTTTTACCTGCATTTCATTGGAATAGTGCAAATGGTTGTTTTTCTTCTTTTTACTTTTTGTTTTAAATACAGTATTGTATTTAAAAAAGAAAATGATAATGGTCACTCTCCCTAGAAGGAATGTCATATGTGGCATAAAATGGCTCATATAGTCCTTGGTACACAGAAGATACCCATTAAATACTCTATTTAGAATGAGATGCCTTTAGGGCCTTTGAGTTTGCAGTGTCAGTGACTGACTCTCTCCTGATCCTATGGGTGCTGATGTTCTGGCTGCACCTGTGCTCCTCAATTTGATTTGGCACTTCCCTAGGTCATTCTTTCACAGATTGTCACTTGCCTCAGCTCTGAGCCTGCACCTAAAGGCAAGAGAAAGCCTCCCATGCCTGGAATAAGTCTGCAGGGTGTGGCTGCTGACCCGGAACTAAGAGGTCTACATTTAATACACACCGTGCTTTCTTTAGATGGCGTGTACCAGGATGGCATGCCAGCACGTCAGCTCCTTTTTATTTTCCAGGATGATGCTACCTCATGGCTTTCTTCATGCTAATAAATATCAAGAAGCTGTCAGGGTTCCTTTTCTTGCTTTTGTTTTATAAGTCATGCCAACATTCTTTGACTTATTCTTGTCACTCAACATGTTTTCTGTGGGCTGGAGATTGGAAAATCAGTTAAGAAGGCACATGGAATAAGCATTGACTAGTACAGGGATTTTACAGTGTATTCAAATAGGGGGATTTCCACTTTTTTTTTTTTTTTTTTTTTTTTTTGTAGGCAGGAATCATTGAATTAACTAAAACCCTCACAGCCAAGGTTGAGCTGGAGATAGAGAATTAGGTCTTCCAAACGCTGCTTTTTAGGATCAGAGGTGATTTATTCCCTGGGGCTTCCTGCAAATAGAGCTTGGTCACTCTAGTTATTATCATGCCAATCTTAACCTGGACAGATACACTTGGCTCATTATGTAAGAAACCTGCCAGCTGGCTGCTTGAGATCACTTAGAACACTGAGTTAGAAAAAATAGAAGCCGGCAAAATGGTGAGCAGGCCAACATGATTTTTCACTTTCTAATATTAAATGTCTAGTGTCACTTTTCTGACAACGCTTCACTGCCACTACTAAAACAAGGTTATTTCTGGACAGGAGAGAACAGTGTACAGAGGTGAGATCAATCCACTTTAAATTTCGCTTACATTTTTAAGGTGCTTCTCTATGCTAAGGTCCGTGTTAGGAAAGAACACTGACACAGAGAAGCCGCCATCACAAGTCCTGCCTCTGGAAACTTATAGCCAGGTAAGGAAGATGATAAGTGGTGACATACTTCCTGGACAGCTAGTAGCTACTGTAGCAGAGCTTTCCACAGTGGTGGTGGATGGAGGAGAGGGAGGTTCTTGGATGGGTCTAGACTGGAATTGGTGAAGAAGGGACCCAGGGCAGGAGCAATGAGGATAGGGCAGTCTGGCGCTGGCTGCAATAGAATTGGCTCGTGGCACATGCTGTCCAGGTGATTATGATTTCTGCACAGGAGGCTGAGAGAAGGAACAGGTTGAGGGTTTGGATGGGAGAGATGAGTTCTAGTACGTGTTATATTTGGGGTGCTCTGGGACATCTTCATGGACACACAAGTTAGGGAGCTGGAAGGAGAGATCTGTCCCAGAAATGTGGATCTAGTATTAGCAGCATGGATTTCCATCCATGACAAATGGGTAGAAAGTGATTCCTTTAATTAAAATAGGGAATGTAAGATGATAATAGACTAAGACTGGTGTGAGAAGGAGAGGATCACAGCAAGAACACCATAGGGTTGGATTATCAGGGTATTTTTCTCTAGGGTGGAGATGGAAAGGAACGAACATTCTATTTGGTACCAGATGGTTTTGCATATGCTGTTTTATTTATTTCTCACAACATTTTCATGACAAGCAGTGCTATTCCCATTTTACAGACAGGGAAACAGAGACCTAGGGTAGTTGTGTGTGTGGGTGGCCAAGATCACACACCTGTTGGGGATGAGGGAACTGACATGTAACTTTTTAACCCTGTTAGCATTCAAAACCAGTGAGAAATAAGAAATGGGAGCTAGAAACATGGCATTCAAAAATGTCAGCTTTATTACACATAAAGCTGATTGAACACTATAGTGGCCACTGTAGATGTCCCAAGACTTCACTGCAGAATTTAATTTACCAGCTCTCTTAAGTCTGCTGATCACACCCACAGGTGTGTGGTACAAGCTTACAGGTAGAGGATCAGGCTGACCCTTGAGGCCGGAATGAGTTAATACTTGTAAGCCAAAAGTCTTTCTTCCAACATCACCATTCAAGTAAGGTACTTCCCTCCTCTAGCTGAGTGCTGGGTAGAGAGAAGCTGGAAGTGTTTTTCTGGTGATTTTCCTTCTTAGGGAGTACAGTAGAAATTTATTTGTTTCTTTAGAAATATAAGCAGTGGGAAAGCTAGTAACCTTTTGATGATATCAAGTCAATGGGATTTTAACCCAGGTCTAACTGACCCTCGTATTCATTTTTATCTCTGTGCAATAGAAGCTACCAGTTAATAGTGTGAACTTTAGAAAAACAAAATTAGAAATTTCCAGGCACACGGCTATTTCTGGTGCTAACATCCCATTCAGACAGCCCCTTCCAGGGAGTCCTGGTATCCTAGCCCCATCTCCCATCCCCTTGGTGAGTGCCTAGGGTTATTCTGGAAGCTCTGACTCTGTCCTAGTACAAAGACAAGACCAGTGGGTAGGTTGCGTATAAATTCTCCTTTCTTCTTGACTTTGGAGTTAGTGTTTCTTTGTGTGAGGACAGGAAAAAACCAAAGTGTTTTTTCTTCTTTTACACAGTCAGCACAACAGAGAACATGTCACTTCACTCCACTTCTGGTCATGAAATACGTGTGGGAATTTCTCCCTCCTCACACAACCAATTCTGCAGCAGACACCAGCTGGGTGTCCTGTAATTATTCAGTTCAATCCTAACGCTCTCTGCCTGGAGCTAGCGTCCAATCCTGAGGTTGAGGCTCAGTCCCACAAGACTGCCCCCCACTTCAGATGCCAGTCACAAGCTCCAGGTTGTTGCCTGTGCATCTGACTGATCGGCTATTAATTGGGGTTCCCATGCCTTCCTCCTTGAGTTTGATTAATTTGCTAGAGCAGCTCGCAGAATTCATGGAAACACTGCATACATTTTCCCATTTCTTGCAAAGGGTATTACAAAAGACACAGAAGAATAGCCTGATGGAAGAGGTGCACAGGATGAGGTATGGAAGAAGGGGGTGGAGCTTCCCTCCAGACACCCTCCCGAACTTCCACATGTTCAGCTACTTTTATAAACCAGTCTTTTTGGGTTTTTATGGAAGCTTCATTACATATTCATAATTGATTACATCATTGGCCATTGGTGATCAACTTAAGCTTCAGCCCCTCTCCCCTCCCCAGAGGTTGGGGAGTGGACAATAATGTCCCCACCATCTAATCATGCCCAGGTCCCTAGGGTGACCGACCCTCATTCTGAGGCTATCTGGGGGACCCCCAGCTACCAATCATCTCAGTAGCAAACAAATACTCATTGCTCTAGAGATTCCAAGGGTTTGGGGAGCTGTGTTTCAGGAAATGGAGGACTATGACAAAATAAATATTTTATAATATCATGCTTTCATTCTGCTGGGTTGGCAGGGCTTGCTGCAACTTTATGAGGCAGCAGCTATGAGCCTTGCAGGAGAGTACTGTTCTTTTCCTATCTTCAACCCACAATACTGTTGAGAAGGAGATGTTAAGTAAGGTAGAAAACCAGGGCTTTGCTAGTTCTATACCCTTGTCCCCTGGCTAGAGGCATTCTTATTTCTCTTGCCTTGAGTTCATTCCAATCCCAACTCAGCACCACTCAGTTTAACCCATGTCAACCCAACCTGACTCATCCCAAGTCGACTCAACCCAACCCAAGCAACTCAACTGAAATAATGAAGAGATGAGATCTTACACAAGTCACAGGAGAAAGCAATATTTATTTACTGAGCACCTATCATGTAGTAGGTAACTACTATATTGGATAAATGCAGGATATTATGGTTGTATTGAGAAAGTGCATGTAACCCAAACTGGGAAGGTTTATAAAGGAATTGATATTTGAGTGTTGTTTTAAAGGGTTATTCGGAGTTATCCAGGCAAAGGAGGAAGAAAAAGACATTCTGGACAGAGGGAAAGACACAGACAATGTCAGAGGTAACAAAAAGCATGGGGCCATTCTAGACACTTCAAGAAGTCCAAGGTGACTGAAACATGTGGCACGGGGAGGCCAAGAGGTGTGGCTGGTATGAGAGGATGAGATGGGAAAGTTGGGAAGATGGCCACGCTCAGGTCACCCACGGCATTCTGTACCATGCGCAGGAGTCTGGGACTTGCCATAAAGGAGCCGACCTCCTGGGGCTGAGGCCCCGTCTCATTCTCATAGATGGCATTTCCTGGTGTTACAGTAAAACTGGGATGAAATCTGTGTCCCTGTATGTACTTTGGCCAGGGTCTGCGGCCCTCACTTGCAGCCTGTCTCCTCTGCCTCTGTCACCACCCTCCCGCCCCATTGTTTGGTAGCTTCCTAATTCCCATCCTTTGAAATCGAGTGTTCCTTTCCAGATTGCCAAGTGGATGCTATAACCTAGGCCTTTACCAGAAGCGTAGAGCCATACTGGATGGCTGATATTTTGTGTCTCATAGTGAGAGAGCACATGGCCATACCTTCTAGTCTTCTTATGTGCACACGATAGAATACATATTTATATTTTAACAAAAACAGAACTCTTCCCTCTCTAATTGTTAGTGTGCTTAAGCATTCGAATACAGAGAAGGGATTTGACAGGATCTGCCACCGGCTATGAGGAAATGAAGCACACAGCAACACAAACGCCAGCACACTTAGGGGTACATTTGAAATCTCCTACGTTCCCTTTCCCCCTATTTTCAGAGAAGTAAGACCAGTCATAGAGAGGGTTGAGCTAGGATCAGAAAACAGGTCTCCCATAGTCTGGACTCCGTTCCTCTGCAGTCGCAGAAGATGGGACTATAAAATCTGTGGGAAGATAACGCCCTGCTGCTACTAAGCGTCCTTGCATAGTTAAATGCACTGCGCCACAAAGACTTCCTGCAACCTGGGTCGTTCTACCCTGAATAATGTCTAATTATATATTTCCATGGTTACTTTGAGAGATAATAACGAGTCCCCCAACCCCCTAAAACATCACAAAGACTTTAGGAAGCATGTCGAAGGGAGAGCAAAACAAAACTACACAATTACCATATTCAAGCAAATAATCAGAGGCGAAATTGGCTACTGAGGCATATTATCTCTCACTAATTATCATTTTAAATGATGAAAAACTCAAAATGAATGGTACTTTCTCCACCCCTGCGCTGCACAGAGCACTCCTTTTCCCAACTCCAGGAACTAAGGGCCTAATTATTTGCACTTAATATTTCAGCCTCATCTCCTTGGTACGGATTCCATTTGTTGCCATAGATGGGGGCCACACATCTCAGGGAAAAGGCAGTTGTTAAAAATAAAACCCTTGCTTCCCCTTTTCCCGCTTCCTAGCATGAAGGATGACTATAATTAAGAACAGCCCAATTAGTGATCGTATTTCAGATTCCTTTGCTCCCCAAACCTGGCAGGGGTACCTCCTCTTTGCCTTGAGTGGGATGCCATTCCCAGAGAAGTGAAATGCAGGCACACACTCCAAGTCACTCTGGCTCAACAAAACTTTATTTGCCATTTCCCCTGCCACACAATTCCAAAGGGAGTTTAAATTCAAGTGATAATAACAAGATGGCCTTCTCAAAGGATTTCGAGAGGTTATTATTTGGATGGAAATGAGAAGTGGTTTGTTTTAATTACATCACTGATCCAGTGCCTCACTTATTAGTTGAGCACCTGTCATGGGCTGAACTCCATGCTGGGAAGTGGCTTCACAGAGCTGCAGGTGACACAGTGTCCATGTTCAAGATGCTCACGGTCAGCGGAGGTGGATGGCTTCATGAGGGACTGGGCTGCAGTGATAACTGCAGCAAGAACCAGGTAGCTTCTGTCGTGGGCCAGTAGTATTTGTGGAGACAGATAAGGGTAGCTTTTGAGAATACAGTTACTGCAAAATAAGCCTACTTTCCCAGGCCCACCTGTGGAAAGGAAGGTCTGGCTGGCAGCAGAGAAAATACTGAGTTGCTGTTGCTGAGTACTTGTGGGGAGGGTGGAACATGAGCCTAAGCATCGTGTAAAGTATTTTCAGGGCACTTGTGCTCTGCTGAAATCTTCCTGTTGGCCACGTTTTCTATGTACGTGTACATCACGCTCTGCTTTGCTATGCCAGATACCCCGTGTTGCCCTGATGCAATACACCTTCGTGCCTTTGCTCTTGCTGTTTCTTCCACTGACATTCCCTGTCGCCTTCTTCCCATTCTGCGTCTATGGAATTCTGAACCGTCTTTCGAGGCCTGTTAGACACAGCATGCTGTCACGGAAAGAATATGGACTTTGGAGAGAAACCTTGTCTTTAATACCGGCTCTGCTATGGGCAAGTTGTTTATTCTCCATGAACTCAGTTTTCTCAAATGTATGAAGGCAGGGATAATGATCCCTACCGTGAAGAATGGCTGCAAAGATTAAGTGAGAATATGTAGGAGGTTCACAAGATAAAGCATATGGTGGGCACTCCATAGATGCCACTTTCTTATCTGGCTTTGTGAAATCAATTTGCAGTAAATTAGATTAAAGAAATAAACAAGGAGCTCAAGCCCTCCAAACAAGAAGATATAAACCACTTCCTGTGGTCCAAGCCCCAAGTCAGCAGCTACAGGAAGACAGCAGTGTGAGACCTAGAGCTTTCATTAAGGTGCTGATAGCACAGGTACAGAGAGAAGCCCCACTGCACACATGAAACAAACCAGCCCAATATTGCACTGCAGTGTCTACATGTGAGCCACACGAGGCTGGGGGTATTTATCTTTGAGTGTTCAGTAACTAGCATGGTGTCTTCTATTGGATGTGTAAATAAATCGAATGAGCAAATGAATGCAAAATATTTTGGCACCTTCCACAGCAACTAGTCCAAAGTATGTGCTTATTAAATTACTACCGTTTCAATTAATAGAGGAATAGTTTGCATTGCGTGTCATAGGCAATTTATGGCTTAGAAAGATGTGCAGGAAATTTGGGATGAGATAGAATTGAGTTTTATGTTAGATCTGCCTACCGTTTACTGTCTGTATGACCTTCAGCAAGCCAGATATTGATAACTACCCCAGGACATGGGAGAGCAGAGGTCACAAAAGGACAGCTTGCTCTCTTTCTCTCTCTCTGACTCAGAAGGGATTTCTGGCATGCCACAGTTCCCTCTACTTCCTACTGTCATACTCTATCTGCAGATTAGTTGCTTAGGTAAAACCACATTGGGCCTTCGGGAAGAGTCCATGCTTGACTTGAGTTTTAGAGGATGAGTAGGAGTTGGCCAGAAGTTAATGGGGGAGAGGGAGCAAAGCTGAGAGATCCTGGTTCCTAGAGGGAGCAGAGAGACGTGTGCTAATAAGATGAAGAAAGTGCATTGGGCTGGGAGGGTGGGTTGAAGGTACGAGGACAGTTGGATACAAGGACAGACATCAGGTGAAGCTGGAGCATGAGGGGCCCTGCAAGACACTTTAAGAAGTGTTCATTCACATCAGGTATAACAGAATTATTTAATAAGGCCCTGTTGCATACTGGAAAATGTCCTTGTCACTGGGTGATGATGGATTAGGAAGATGTGGTCCCTGTCCTTGGAGCACACAGAGCCACTAGGACAGGCAGCCAAGGAACAGGACATTTCAGTGCAACATGGTGGTGAGTGCTGTAAGGGAGGTAAGAACAGGTGCTGGATAGCACAGCAGAACTCTCACCTTTGTACTGTGATGTCGCTACTACCATCGTTTTATAGATGGAGAAACCAAGCTTGCTTGACTTCCAAGCTTGAGCTCGATCTACTGCGCAAAGGATGGCAGACAAAGTGCCAGCAACGGTGGCTGTGTTCTAAGCTGGGCTTCTGGCGCAGAGTCACTCTTACTGGTTTCAAGACCACAGAGATGCAAACTCACCTCTCAGGTCACCCTCCCTGCCAGAGGAGGGGGAGGAAGGTGGGTGTCCCTAGTGGATCTCTGTATGTCCGGCAGTGCCCAGGCCTCAGTGCCTTTTTTGCCTTCTGTCTTCCTTTGCCCCCTGACATGCCGCCAGGCAGTTGCTTAGCAACCTCTCCAGCAAGACTGCGCATCCTGGCATAAATTTCTGTTATGCACAGGGAGAGATTTCTCCCTTCTCTCTCCTGCTTTTTAAGCAAAGAGACATCCTAAAATAGGGCACTTTTTTTCCTAGTCCTTTTTTTTTTTTTTTTGACAGACAACTTCTGTGTAAATGTTGAAATCTGTGTTGTCTGTCAGGAGCAGTCAATCTGAAAACTTTGCTGAAGAGAATGTATATTTAGTAACGAGTGACAAAGAGATGAAGACATTGAGATGTCAATTATTCTGGTGAGCTAATACAAAAGCTGGGTATTTAAATCAAGTGGTTTAGGGAAATGAGAAGGGAAAAAGAGACAGGCTCAGTACAGATCATTGTATTTTAAACAGTGCAGGGCTCTGTTTTGTTTAACTCCATCTGTTGCTAAGGTTGTCCTCGGTGTCAGCCTAACCCAGAGTGTGTGTGAGAGTATTCATGCTGCTACAGTGGTGCTCACTCTCAATCCTTGCGGGAAAAGACTCTGGATTTATAAACAGAGAGGCTGGATTTGAGCCCCAGCTCTGTGGATTTTCATATTTGAACTCTGGCATGGTGTTCCCTTTGTTAAAATATGAAAAATTTCTGAATGAGTTGGGACATAGCCTGGCCCCCCAGACCCCTCCTGGCCTTCCCCCCACATGCTTACAGCCTCCAGCACCTTCCTTCTGTTCCCCCACAGCCCTGCACAGCATGGGGCCTCCAGGCCCCTGAATCAGTGCTCTTCCACACAGCCAGTGCCAGGGCTGTCCTGCGTGTGAAATTCGTCCAGTGCCGTTCCTATAACCCTAGAGCAGTAGTTTTCAACCTGGGGCAGGTATGTTCCTAGGAGAGAGCTGGCAATGTTTGTGTTACCTTTGGCTCTCACAACTGAGGGGCAGGGTGTTGCTGGCATCCAGTGGGCCAAGGCCAGGGAAGCTAACAAGCATTCTACTATGCACAGGGCACCTCCCCCCAAAGAAGAACCACCTGACCCCAAATGTCCATAGTGCCGAGGGTGAGAATCGCATTCTGCAGTGACCCCTGAGGAAGAGAATCTGGTTGAGTCACTTTGTATCTGGCCTCACAAAGCAACTGGCATGTACCCTAGTGCCCTAGTACATGTACCTGGCTGCCCAGCAAATCATTCTTTAATGAGTAAATGGTTGGATACAAGATGAATGCACCTAACAATTGAGCCAACACTTTCCTTTCTAGTTTCAAAAGACTAAAACTGGACACTCTCCCAGCAGCTCAGTTGTATATCATTTCATGCCAGATTTATTTTGGATATCAGCTGGGATTCAAAAATAGGTGTGATGTGATTATGTGGAATAAATTTATTGCTGAGCAAGAGATGGTTGGGGATTAAATGTCTTAACTCGCCTCTTGGGTGCAGGTTTGCAGTTGGTCCACGGTTTACTGACACCCATAGAATTTTGTCTGTAGCTCTTGGGTGGGCTGTCTAGTTCCTAGTGTCCTCCTTTTCCACCTCAGCTCACCTCAATCTTGAATGGTCTCCAGACAGTCGGCTCCTCATTTCCATGTCTTTAAGATGTGGAACAACAAGCATGTGAGTGTCAACATTGCTATATCTTCTGAGTAGGGGGTTAAATTGTGTCCCCTAAAAAGATGTGTCCAAGTCCTAAAACCCAGTACCTGTGACTGTGACCTTATTTGGAAAAAGGGTCTTTGTAGATGTTATTAAGTTAAGTATATTGAGATGACATGTTGGATTTAAGGTGGGACTAAATTCAATGACATGTGTCCTTATAAGTCAGAGGGAGATTTGGGACAGTGAGGCAGAGGGGAGGAGGCAATAAGACAATAGAGACAGAGATTGGAGAGATGTGTCTACAAGCCAAGGGACACCAAGGATTTCCAGGAGTCACCAAGAAAGCAGGGGAGAGGCATGGTACAGATTCTCCCAGTGAAGGTTAATTTTAGGTGTCAACTTGACTGGGCCTCGGGTGCCCAGGGGTTTGATTAAACCTTATTTCTTGGTGTGTTGTGAGGGTGTGTTGTGAGCTCAGGGTAGCATCCGGCTCCTACCTGACTCTGTCCCCATGCCTGGCCAGCCCACTCTCTATCCTTCTCTGAACTGAGATGCTATCAGGTCCTGCTTAAAACCCTGCATCAGGCCTTCCTTACAGCAGGAACCATTCAAAATCTTCAGCAGACATGTCTTTCTTGATTTTCCTTTTATCAATTTTCTTTTTATATTTTTTTATTATTTCTAAAAACATTTGATTAGCTCCTAGAATACCAATCCTTGAACTTGGCCCTGGGCATCTGTGGAGCCAGTTTTGTTCATCGGACATGGTTCCTGCCTCCTTGGAACTTATGCTTGAGTTGAGGAGAAAAACACAAATAGTGACTTCATTTCCAGTAGAGATAAGTGAAGGATGAGAAGTTATTGGTGTTATGAAAGTGATGGACGGGGAGTGGGATTACTAAATTGCTAACCTAGTTTGGGGACAGAGAAATCTTCCCTGAGGACATAAAGCCTTGGCTGACAGCTGGGGGATGAGCTGACAGGAGGAGTGAGGATGGAGGACGTTCTGGACCCAGAAGGACCAGCCTGGGGATGCAGCGAGGTCTGTCTGCAAACCCAAGTGGCAGCGTGCAAGGCTGCAGGGGTTGTTAGGACAGAGATGAGGTGAGATGAAGCAGTGAGGCAGGGAGGGGACAGCCACACAGAGTTTTGGGGCAGCGATATGGGGCCTGGATTTTATTTTAAATGAAAAGAGGAGCTATCGAAGGGTTTTACATAGGAAGTGGATGGATCTGAAGAATATCATTTAGGCTGCTCTGTGGAAGTGGACAGGAAGAGGATGAAGGTTGGCCTTGGGACACCCTGTTAGGGTGAGGGCTGGCTTTGGGGTGCCCCATTAGTAGGCTCCTGACCTCATGAGAGATGAGGATGGCTCCGCCCAGAGTGAGGGTCTGGAAGTGGAGTGGATAGCACCTGGTGACTAATGGTGGGTGAGGGGCTGTGCAAACAGAGAAGGCAAGGGAGACACCCCAGGTTTCTGATTGAGAAATGGGGTGTGTGGTCCCATTTACAGAACTAGAGAAGACAGGAGAAGGACAGTTGCTGGAGAGAGGAGCTGTCTTATCTCTCTGGTCTTTTCTTCCAGCATTTCTCATCATGGCCAGCTCTTTTTTTTTTCTTTCCTTCTAATTTATTTATATGTCTGTGCAAAGCTGTGGCACGGGACGGCAGGCTCTGTGGAGATGAGACAATAGTGGGAGACATACTGAGCTCTCCGGTGGCAGCTCTTGGAACAAGCTGCAGTTCTGCAAACCCCAGGCTCTCTTGCCTGGGCTCACCCCACCTGTGGCCTCTTCTACCTACAATACCGGGAGTATTTTCCCTTCCCTGATGCAACCATCCTCTGGGAAGCCTGCCTGACGACTTTCTTCTTCCTCTGCCTGGAATGTTGAACCCTCTCCAGCTCCTCCAGAAAATCTTCCCTGACGTCTCCCTCTGTCCTCAGGTTCGTTGCATGTTCTCATTACAAAGTCTTTCTCAAGGACAACTGCACCCAATGCAAATAAGAAGACATAGCTGGGTGAAGGGAGGGTTACCCAGCTTCACATCCTGCACACCCCACACCCAACCAGGACCCAGCCACATGTCAACATGCAATAACGATACAGTTCTATTTACCAATACGTGGTTATGTGGTTTCCATGATCATCCAGTGAAATAAGGATGTGAAAGTGTTTTATAAACTCAAGACACTAATGATTTGTGAGGTGTCGAATGAAACGAAATAAAATCTTAACAGATTTGACTTTATATTTTCTGGAAAGTTGCATTCAGTTATGAAAGTTTGAAAGATACATCCTTTTATTACCTAGATATATTACCTAAATACATCCTTTAAATCATGAAAACCAGAAACAATCACACAATGAGATTCTAGTGGGCATATTTTTTAGAGAAAAATTTCACAAATACGGGTTTGTGGACCAAGACTAGCATGTAATGAAGTTTTTACCTGTTCACAGCAAAACTGTCAGTGTGACATTGCCAGCTAATCTATTTTGGGAAGAATAATCTTCCTTTATAAAATGACATTAATTTGTTTTAATGATCTGTATTAGCAAAATAATAAGTTACTTTCCTTAACTCAATAATTCAATTATTATTTAGCAAGTCTAAATATAAAAAAAATTGTATCCTCTGTTTTAGAGTACTTCTCATGTTTGAGATTTTTTTTCCCCTATTGAAGTTTTTGCAAGTGCTGAAGAAACCACAAGGGAAATAAATTGAGCTGGAAGCATTGGTCTTTTTGTTCTGGAACTCTGTGGGGCTGGGGGTAGAGTAAGAAGCTGTGATCTATTAGGCTTTGGCTGGAATGGACCTTACAAGGTATCTCATCCCACATCCTCCTTAAGAGACTTTTTCATGCGCTCCATAACATCTCTAAGATATACACAATGACCAGTGACAAACACTTGCCAGCTTCTGAGACAGCCATGCCATCTTCAAACCATCATGACTCTTGGAATGATCTTCCTTAACCTGAGCCTGAATCCACCTTCACCTCATTCCACGTATTATCTCATGACTCCCATGGAATCCTATAGAATGTCTTTGATTCCTTCTTTGTGAATGTTATTCAAATATTAGAATTCAGTTACCTTGCTGCTTTTCTTTTCTAAGGCAATCAGCTTGGACTCCCAGGAAATACATTTGAGAGAATCTGAGCTGATACCTTTTCCACTTTGGTGGTTCTTTTTTGTGTTAGCCTGTTTTCTACCTTGAGGTCCTGGTGGCTCTGTAGGCATTCCCTGTAAGGATGCATCAGCTCCCCAGGTTAAAAATTCTTGGTTACAGACCCGTGTGCTCGGTCTGGTGTCCCTTCATCCTATTTGGCTTATCATGCCTGATTTCTGCCTCTCTGTCCATTCATGTGTTTGAGGTTCTGGTGTTCTATCTGTTTCCTTGACTGAGTCATGGCCCTTGGATGCAGACTTGGGTCTCTGGGATGAAGATTTGTGGGGAGGGCGGTAACTGATGAAGGAAGTGCTTTCAGGAGAACCCATATGAAAGCAGGGTGGGCAGTATTTGTACAGCTTCAGGTGAAGCCTGAGCTGAGCTTAGTAGATCCCTGTGAGAGCTCTGGAGTAGAAACTACAACACAGTTTGTCCCATATTTAGGCAAGGAAGCTTTCATGCCCTTGTACCAGTCAGTTGGTGATGGACAGCTCTAAGTTCAGAAAGTTCTGGATCTCAGTTTTCCTATGTGAAGTAGCTCTAGTAGCATAAGCAATCTTTTAAATAAAAGATTTCAGGTGTAAGTGCTTTGGCGGGGGGCGTGCAGGAGCTGAGGATGGGGCAGGAGGAGATGGGTGGAGTGTACAAGCCTCTGCTGCAGCTCCCTACTCTGGAATGTTACCAGTTTCCTGCTCTGCAGTCTTGCTCTATCCCACTGGACCAGCCTCACTACTGAGTTAAGACCAGTGTGGGTGGGACCCTCAATCCTCTCTCATCCAGCTGTGCAGTGTGCCCCAGTGCTTTGATCATGCTCCAGTTTGCTAAGATCTTTCCCAAACACATGGTTCCTAGGCCTGCACTGGACTCTAGGTATACTCCAACCAGATGAGTGAATCAGAATGATCACGCCCCTCAGTCTGCACCCCCAGTGCAACTAAAATGGAATGGTGGGGCTTTTCTGAAAGGGATGTTTTGATTGCCTCCTATTCATCCCATCAGTGAGGGAGGGATTTGCCTTCCCCCTCAAATACATGATAGCCAAACACACAACACCTGATCCGGGACAGATGAGATTGAGGGCAGCTCATTCATCACATAAACCCAGAGCCCAGGGGAGGGGAACACCACAAGCCATGCAGGGCCCCATGGAGGTTACGCCTGGGCATAAAGTGAGCCAGCAGGAGCTGTGAGAGGCTGGCTTTGCAGGAACGAGAGGGTGAGGGGACTCTTGGTTCCCGAGGGAGGACGTGGTCGTCTTGTCTGAGGAGTCCACGCTGGCAGGGAGGTGAAACCTGTTAGACTGAAGAGTGAGAGGGGTGCAGCTGGTCGTGCTGATAATGGGACTTTGCTGGGTGGGAGCCTTTCCTCCTGGGTGGGGGGCTTATCCAGGGAGAGCAGGAAAACCCATGGTTAGCTCTTTGGGCTTATAAAGCTCAAAGATGTCAAGGCAGCAGCGCATGAAATTTTAGGCTTTACAATAGATGGGACAGCCTCATTTTGACCTTCCTGTTGGTTAAAGCATCTGAATGTCTTATCACCTATGCTGCAGCTGAACTATCCATCATCCAGCCCCGGTCCCCTGCAGCTGGCCATGTGCTAGGGCAGCCATCTCTGCAGTTTCCCACTCGTTGCAGGCTCTCAGTGAAGTCCTGAGTGGGTAAGAGTGACTGAATGGCTGTGGAGAAGGGACAGGCAGAGAGAATGGAGAAGGAAGTGGCTTGGAACCAGACACATTTCTCGCTGGGATTAGCAGCAACCCCAGCTGCTGCAGTCCCCTTACACTGACTGTCATGGCCAGTCAGGGACACCCTTGGCTGGACTTCATCAGGGACCCAGGAAGAAAACAAGAGGCCCCGTAGGCACCAAGGCTGAGGAACTGCTCAGTCATTTGGGTACAAAAGTCCATTTATAACAATAAAACAGTCCTGTAAGCACAATGCAAATTCATTATTAGTACACCAGGCTGGCTGAGATGCTTGGGTGAATCCTTAAGGAGAACACAATTGTTATGCCTGATTTGTGATTTTATGGCATGGAGGATAGGGGCAGGGAGTCAGATTGGTTTTTTCAACATTAGCCTGATTGGGGAGAAAAAAAAAAAAACAACAACTCATAAAACACATCATGGTCTTGTGTTTTCTTAAAATGCAAAATATAATATGTAAAGAAAGCCTTGATCTGCAGGAGACATGAAACTGAAGTGAAACAAATTACGGTCTGTGCCGGGAGCACTCATCTCCAGCTTGGCTAATGAGCTCTGCCCTGTAACTCGTCGTGGGAAGCGGAGAAGTGCTGACATGAAGGGGAAACATGGTTTGCCAACAGTTGGATTCATTTGTTTGTTCCCCAAATACTATTCTCTAAGGTTTGTTTGTTTGTTTTTAATTCTGAACATTCCCTTGAAATTCCCTTAGGAAAATGTCACGTGATGAGAGATTAACCTGATTTTTAGAAAACAAAGCACCTGGTTTGTATTGTTAAGGGAAAGGATCTGACCTAAAGATTAAAACACAACAACAACAATAACAACAATGACAACAAAAACACAACTAACTCTTTGTGACTTTGGGATCACAGCCAAACTACAGGGAGCCTTAAGTCGTGGAAAGAGCAGCATTTTTGTCAGATTGTTAGAGTTGGGTCACGTCTCTGTCTTAGTACGCTGGTGACATTGGTCAAGTCCGTTAACTTCTGTGATCCGTAGTCTTCCTTATTTACAAATGTAGATAGTGAGCCCTGCCACACGGGGTGGAGTATGAATAATAACCCAGAAGATGGGTGCTAATATGCAATGGCAAAGCCCTATGTAAAGGCAGCTCATTATTATGTTACCATCTCTGGACCTGGGTTTTCTCACTTGTCAAATGAGATATTGGACCAATTTCTAAGGCTGCTTTCAATTCTAAGTTTGCCTGCTTAATGAGGGGGGGGGGAGTGCAATGTGCGGGTGATGGCCTCTGGAGCTTGCTGTGCATTACATCGAGAAGAGTGAAAAACCAATGTGAAGAGGATAAATATCTGCCCTCAAAGTGGTTGGTTTGTGACATACAGAGGAAGATGATCATATGAATAAATTGACCCAGTAGGAAATGCAGTCCAGGGATGGGAGGGGTGAGCCATGTCTGTGGCAAGGTGGGACATGCCCAGGGAGTGCCCAGCCATCTAGTCTCAGGTCCGTATTGGGATCAGTATTAAAGCTTTTGACCTTGGTATCTCGGGCACATGGGGATTTTGCAGGTCCAGTTTTTAAATCCCCTCTTGGTGGTAGTATCAGATGCAGGAATTGTGCAGCAGGAAGGAAAGAAGTTGGCCTTTTGTCCTTATCCTAGCTGTGGCACTTGAGGTCCATCCTTGCTTAGCCTCCCAGGCATGAAGGCAGGCTCTGTGTCTTATTCAAAGTGAAAGAATCAGCGAGTATGTTAGAGTTGGAATCCGTGAGTATTTTAGAGATGGATTCCTAGAGAATACCTGGTCTATAATGGGAGGCAGGAGCTCTCGAGATGAGGGCTACTTTATTATTATGAATCTGTCTTTTCCAAAACCTTTTCCCTGCTTTTCATCTTTTAGTTCCAGTTCATGATCTTAGCTGCACCCTACAGTCACACAGAGATTTTTAAAATCCCAGGCTGCCCACCTGACCAATGCAGTTGGAATCTCCAAGAGTGGGACTAGGCTGTCAATATTCTTAAAGCTGCCCATGAGACCCGACATACAGCCAGGGGTGAGAACCCCAGGCCTAACCCTGCTCACCTGCTCCTGCTCCCCCGTGCTGATCGGTGCAGGCACCCCATCTGCAACCTCAGGACTAACTGTCCCTGATTCCTGAGGGAGGAGTGCTAAGGCAGGCTCGCCCCAGAGCCTGGGGTCTGGAGTGGGTCTCCTTGCCCATATTCCAGTACCTGGGGCCATCCAAGCCCAGCTCTTTGAGTTCCCCTCCTACGACTGTCTCCCTGCCCACTCTGCTGCAGTCTCACTGGAGTTCCTCTTGTTCATCCAGACACCAGACCCGTTCTCATCCCAGGATCCTGGCAGCTCCTCTCCTCTTTGGCTTGAAATGTCTTCCCTTTGACAGTGGAATGCTTGTTCTTTTCACTGCTAAGATCTCAGCTCAGAATCACCTTCTCAATGTTCTCTGTGTCCTCCCCTGCCCCCCAGGTACCCTCAGTTAGAATTTTCTGCTTTCTTTTCCCCATAGCACTGACTACTCCATGAAATGATCTGCTTACTTGCTGACGGTTCACCTTGTTCCACAAGAATGTGTGCTCCTAGAGAGCAGGAGTCTTGTTCTCTGGATCATGGGCTAGGGCTGGGGCAGCTCCCGGGGAAGGGCAGTGGTGGGTTGATTTCTTTGGCTGATTTCTGTCAGCCTTGTGGTGATCTTGAGCTCTTCTCCCTCCTCACCCATTTCTGTGTCTGCCTCCCATCCTACTCCCTCCATAGTGTTATGCACACAGTAGGTGCACATTCCCTGGCCTGGAGGGATCTACAACACTTTCAGGCACTAAGGGGTGGTCCCCAAAAGTGTTAAGTATGTAGAATCTTCCATCACTGAAGCCTTGAAAACATTTTTCTTTTCTTCCTGCTACAGAATCACCAAGTTTGGGGAAGAAAAAGTTCTGGACCAAAATGTTTCAGTCACGAGCTGTTTGTATGCTCTGTTACATTTCCTTCCTTCAGGGACTTTATTAACTTAAAATGGAAACACTTCTCTTATGAAAAGTATTTAAATGTGTTTTCAAAACATGTTGGCCTGTAGCATGTAGGTCACTCAGAACCAGGTCCCTCCTTTCTCTCCGTCTGCTCGGCCCTGTGGCCTTGCCCTCAGGCTCATGATGAGGCACTCTCCAAAACCTTGGGCTTGACTTTGAACTTGAGCCATCTTGGGCTCAAACTAGATAGGCATAAAAATAAAAGAGACTGAAAAAATTTTTTTCAAACCTTAAATTTGAATAGGGTTACAAGGGACATAGGCAGAGCGACCTCAACCCTGGACCAGAGCACAGTGGATGATACAATTATATGTGGAATCAATAACATCTATCTTCCCTGGACACTCTCTGCTTTGCAAAGGCAGCCAACGCTCTAAACATTTCTTCTGAATCAGTTTAGTTACTTGCATAACTCCCCCCACATCTATTCTCTCACATGACCCTAAAAAACTTGTGAGCAAAATGGTTCTGATATTATGATGGATTTTTGCCTTAGGATAAGGAAACCACCAAGACTCAGAGTGTCAAGGTCACCCAGGCAATGGGCATGTCAGCCATGGCACAGATCCACACCCCGGGGAGAGGTGGTGCTGAGATTAACATGCGCATTTGAACGTGTCCTGAGTCCGTGGGTGGCTGTGTTCTGGCAAAGCAAAGCTGTAAGCAGTAAAGGATTCAGAGCCCCAGTTGTGAGGGTCAGTTCTCAACCCTGCGGCTCACCAGTCAACGGCCCTGAGCAAATCCTTTCCCTATTCTCAGTGGCATCTCTTTGGTCTGTAAAATGCAGAGGTCAGAAGTGTGGGTATCTAAGATTCTTTGCTCTTTCCTGTTTTGTGTCTCTCTGACACTTGGTATACCATTCCCCCCAGCCACTGTGGGGTCTTATAGTCAGTGTTGCTTTGGGGGATGAAAAAGAATTTAACAGAAATATGAATGCTTAAATTGTTAACAAGATTTTTCCTGGGTAAGGGAGTACTCTTTGCTGGGACTCATACTTTGAAAAAATTAAAAAAAAATGATGAAATGGAATCAGAAGTCTTGGGTATCACTCCTGGTTCTGTCTCCAACAGCTGTTAACCTCTCAGGGCTTCGCTTTCTTTGTTTATGAGTTGTGTATGGTATTAATGCCTTCTACTCAGGGTTGTAAAAAGACTGAATTGAATACTGAACATGAAGGTGTTAGACAATGTACACTGACATCATTACATGGAGAATATCTGACACCAGAAAGCATCGGGTGTCAGAGAGGGATTCCTTGTCCCCTGAACCTGACACCCTCTTCGATGTTGGAAGACCACTGGATGTGCACTCTTTGCTTCTTTTCTTACTCTGCCCCAGGCACAATAGTGACCTCTCTTATTGGAGCATTGACAAGATTAAATTGGGCATGGTCAGCTCAGCTTGGACTTAACCTTCTCCTTAGAGAGCAATTTGCTGCAGAGAGCATGAGACTGAGGACACTTCCAGGGTTATGTCCCTGGGTACAGCTGGAAAGTGCCCCAGGCCACCATTGCCTGGGACCAGAGACAAGCAGGCTCTATCCTGTGGTTCATTTAACAGGTTCATTTGGCCCTTACTGTAAGCCATGCCCATCAATTTAGACTTTTATGTTAAAAAAAAAAAGTGACATTTTGACCTCCATCTGCCGTGCTATTCATCTGATTTCTGTTTGTTGAAAACCTGGGTAGAAAGGGGAGTATAATTTATTGCTCCCCAATCCCGTCTTTGAAGCCCCCAACCCCAGCTCCCACTTGACTAGGCCTGGACTCGTTCCTCAACATCTGACTTTGGGAAAGACTTTCCATCTCCTTCCCAGTGATCTTCAGGGGGAATAGATGACACAACCTCATCAGTCACTTACTGCGGTGTTTCATAACCCTCACTGACACGTTCTCCTTCCGGAGCTAACCTACATTCCACCCGCCACCATTTATTAAGCCCATTCCCTCCAGGCTCAAGGCACCCGGCCTTATTCAAGGGAAGATAAATACCTTGCTCACAATCACTCTCTCCTTCTGTACAAAGTCACCCCTCTGCCTGGTGTTGTTTGTTATTTAGACAGATCTCCAGTAATGTGGCTTTTGTTGGGTTGTCTTTCCCCAACATGATTGAATCTCAGATTCATAGACTGCCAGAATTTGAAAAGTATACCAGGCCCCCTTCTCCAGATGGTCTTGGTCTCCCACTAGGTGCCAGCCTTTAAAGTTGTGGTAGGTCAGCTGTGTTTATTCTTTTTTGTGGCATAGCCAGGAACACACACAAGCCATCCAACCTATTAGAAATGCACGAGGTTTAGATACTCCGGTACCTCCTCTTGTTGGTAAGCGGGGCTTTCCCAGATTGAGCCACAATACGGACCACATCACAGAATAATACAAGCCTGGACGATAAGCATCTGCATGTATGTTCTTGAGGTATCCTAGGGACCCTTAGTGACAATCTGGTGTCCTGCTCTGAGATCTGGGCCCTGCATTTAATTCAAGGCAGTTTCAGGTCTTGATCTCATTGGTTCCTCCTTTGACCGGAACTCTTTGGTTTGAAACTGGATTATCCTTCTCTGTCTCATTGTATCAGTCAGGATAGGCTGGGGTGTGCAGTAATGACAACAACCTCACACTCTCAGTGCTTTAACGTTGCACTGCAGTTGTTCAGGGCCCAGGCCAGTGGGGCAGTCACTATCTCAAATATTTTTGAGATGCCACTTTCTCTATCAGAGAGAAAATGAGAGTGAGATGAACCATGCATGGGTTCTTAAACCTTATGACTGGAAGTGATACACGTCACTTCTCGCAGTTCATGGCACATGGACATATCTACCTTGATCGTGCTGGAAATAGCCATCCCACCACGTATCTGCAGGCAGCGCACCAGAATTATTTGGTAGATAGCACTCATGGTTTTTCTCTCACTGGCTCTCTTTCTCTTTCCAGAGGGAAGAAATAATTCTATAAAACATTTATTAAATTGAGGAAACTATCCAAGCATGTATTCTAATTTATTCAATTTAAAGAGAAGCAAACTTTAACCCAAAGAGGGAAAATAGTTTTTCCAAGATCATGCAGTGAGTAAATGGAACATTATTACTAGAAACCAGGTCTCCTGACATGATTTTTTTCTTTCCCCCCTTTTGGACCACAGTGTCATGGTAGATATATTGCTTTGTCAATGTATCCATGTATCCATTAGGGTTTCTGAATCAATAATGGTGTTAGTGATTTTACCATAAATGGCTGGGAGGCGGTGATACTATGGTTGACTATTAGCAAGGGAACTCTTTAATTTAATAACTCCCTGGCTTGTAAAATAAAAATGGAATGATTTTCTTTATGGAAACAGGCACCTGCATCAAGCAGCAATGATGTCTTCCTCCCCTGTCAGATACACAGCCTCAGAGCTTGATGTGTAGACTGACCACCTGCTAACAGCATAGTGTAGACACTTAAATTGGAAATGCAATTGGACAACTGAATTGGACAATAATAGCACTAGCTTTGAAAGTCTTCTCACAGCCATGTGCTATGCTACTTGCTATGTTTTCATTAACTCAATCCTTGTGCTATTTAGCAGGTAGGGATTGGCAGCCATACTTTGTAGACAAAAATGTTGACGGCCACCAAGCTGAATAACTAGCTGAGGTAATAAAACTAATGAACAGAGAGAATGGCATTTATAATGATCACCATATTTGCTCTTGGGTAGAGAATCCCAGATTGAAATCACTGTGGCCATTCATTTATTATTTTGGTCAGGCTTCTGCAATGGTGATGAATATACCTTATGAACTCAGGGACCTTATCTATCTTTGCCTGCCATATCCACAGCTTCTAGCCCTGTGCCTGCGATACAGGAGGTACTGCATCAGCACGCAGATTTTATCATTATAGGTCTGGGCTGCTTGGTTACAGGCAGGGATGTGTTTAACCTTCTGGGTTTAGTCACTTTGCTTTGGAAGCTGAGTGTGACCCTTTGCCACCTCCTTTCTTCCATAAGCCCCATCCATTTCTTTGGAGTAGTCTCTCTTTCATGCACTAAATTTCTTAATTTTAAAATTTTTACATCTCTTTCCTTTGTTCTTGCTCTCATTCTTGTCCTTTCTTGCTCTCTCTCCTGTTCTATCCCCTCTTATTCTTGTTTTTGGCCTTTCTCTGTTTTAATGATCAAGATATAGAAGTACTAACTCCAAAACCCTCATCGGTAAAGTGGCTCATTGCTGGGTGGTTTAATTCTGAAATGAGAATGCATACCTCAAACACACACCAGAGCCCAGTCTTTGATCTGGTGTCATGCAATCTCATTTGGTATCTCTGCTCATTAGTGCACTGAAATTTCCTTTAATTACTTCATTCGTCCAACTTTAATTTTGTAATTTAACTGTGGAATGTAATAATTAGGTTTATCCCATCCAGCCCTTACTGAAAACTGACGCATCCTATAATATACTTTGTGGTCTGGTGACTTGTCAGTTTAGCAGCAATGCTGTTAATTAGTGAATTTGTCAAAAGCATATTGAGTATCTGCTTATGTGCCAGACACTGTGCTGATTATGGTTATGTAATGAGTAAGACATTATATATAGCTTCCAGAGAAAAGCTCATAAATTAACGAGAGAGAAAGATACATACACAGAAAATCACTGTGCTTATGTAACAGGATGAAGTTAGAGGTATGCCTGGGGCAACGGGAGCACAGAGAGGAAGATCCACCATTTCAGCCTGTTGGCTTTAGTAGATAAGCTTCCAATTATCCCCATCATCTATACTCATGCCTTGTGTAATCACCGCCCCAGAACCTGTGACTTCCTTTTAACCAATAGAAAACAGCAGAGATGACAAATGTAACTTCCGTATTTATGTCACATAAGAGTGTGACGTCTGTCTTGCTAGCCGATGCTCCCATGCTAGCTTTGATGAAGACAGTGGCTGTGTTGTGAGCTGTTCCGTGTAGAGGGCCACCTGGTAAGGAATTGACGGTGGCCTCACACCAACAGCTGGTAAGGAGGTGAGGCCTTCAGTTCAGCAGTCTGCGAGGGCTGAGTTCTGCTAGCAACCATGTGAACCTGGAAGCCAATCCTTCCCTGGTTGGTCTTCAGGTGAGAACTCGGCTGAGACCAATACCTTGATTACAGCTTTGCAAAAAAAACCCAGCCAAGCCATGCCTGGGCTTCTGTCCCATAGAAGCTGTGAGATAATGAGTATGTATCGGTTCAAGCTGCCGAGTTCATGGTGCTACCGTTATGGAGCAATGGGTAACTAATACAGTGCTCAAGGAAATCTTCCTGGAGGAAGAGATTCCTGGACTGTGCCTTAACACATTTACTGTTACACTGGAAAAAAATATTTTTTCCTTGGGGCCATGGTGTTTTATTACGAAAATAGAAAAAAAACTTCGAAAGCAAAATGATCCTTTCTAATTTAATGAAACATTTGTTATTTTTTATTGTTTGCTGTTTATGAGTTATATGCAACTGGAAAAATAGTTATGCAGCTCCCTAGGTGAAGAGACATGTGAGTTACATATGCTTCACGAGGCCCCAGACTCAAAACTAGCGTGAGTTAAATACAACTCACACGGAAGTTAATGTGTTAAAGAATGGGCAGGAGTTATCCAGGCACTTTAGGGAGGGATAGGGGTACAGCAGGGAGAAGAACTTTTAAAACAGGGGGCACAGCCTGAGTAAAGGTCTGCGTTGTCAGGGGGCTTATTAGGTTGAATCAAATGAAATCGCTGCTAGGTGATGTGTTTTGATTTGCAAAAATGTCAATTTCATTAGATTGGATTGTAAGCAGCCCAGTGTTGTCAGAGCTTACATTTTGAGATGAAGGAGGACCTGTTAACACTCACTTTGACTCATCTAATATATTTTTTCACTTAAAAAAAGAAATTAAGATGGTCTGTCTTCATGAAATCCTCTTCATTTCCTAGAGTTAATTTAAAATGTTAGAATTTCCCCGGGCATGTTTGAGCTTCACAGACTTGCATTTCACACGGTCATGGTGAAGGAGGGCTTCGAGTACTGTAGAAGCTCTCGTATCCCTGAAGTCATTTCAAGCTGGAATATGTGTTCCACGTTTGCCAACAAGAGCACCACAGCTTAGAGAAGTTAATATTCAGGGACAGAGATGAGAATTATCTCAGTTCCCATCACCCTACTCAGACACTTACCTGCATCCACGCCCTGCACGCTTTCCCTGCTGAGGCTGAGTCATTTTCCTCCTGAAGGGGCCAGCCCCTGCCCACGGGTGTGAGCTTGGCCCCTTCTGCACATTCTCACCAGCTGTCCCTTCCTCCCTGATATCCTTGACCTTTTGTTCCCTTCTGACGATCTCTTTTTGGCCTGCAAAGATGGCTAAGCATTTCAAATTCTAACATGACCATTCTCTCTTGCCCCTACACTTTCCAAATTCTGCCTTTAGTTTTTCTTTCTCTGTCTTGTCCCTCTCAGTGAAGGCTCTTGAATGAGTAGTGAGTTCTCCCTGCTTCTGTTTCCTCCCCTCTCATCTCTCCTGAATGCACTGTGGTCTGATGGTCTGCTGTCCCACCCTCCCTGACCTCTTGCTGACGCTGCTTTGGCCAGCTCACCCCATCTCTGCTGCGGGGTCCATGCCCACTGTACTCTGCAGCTTCCTTTGCCCTTGGCTTCTGAGTCAGCACCCTCCTTGTTCTCCTCCTTCCTGCGGATGATCTCTTCCCTCTTTCCTTTATCTGTCCCTCCTCCTTCCTGGATTCTATCCCTTAGTGAAATGCAGATGTTCCTCAGACTCCATCCTTCCTGCCGTGTACGCTGGGAGGATGCTCTCATCTCTCCTGGATTGAGCCCCTATTGTAAGCCCAGGGCCACCAGACCTGCATCTCCAGTCCTGACCTCTGTTGACGCTCCACCTTGGCTGTGAGGTCTGACACGCCCCACAGACGTGAAGCTCCATTTGTATAGAATCAGCTTCCCACAAACACCAGGGCATGGCACTCACTCCGCTTTTGACTCCTGACACTGTCCAGGCTGCCTTTCTCCCACCCCCTTCATACCTGGCTCATTCCTGCTCATCCTTCAAGACTCAGCTCCAGTGCTAGCTCTTCCTAGAAGTCTTCATGAGCCTCTGGTACTCATATTCCTACTGTGGTGGCATAGCCTGTTTATGGCTGCCTCGTGTTGCTTCCTGTTTGTCTGTAAGCTCACAGAAGACACAGGCTTTTTTGTCTTTCACCCTTGAATACCTAGAGACTATCATTGTGCCTGGCATCCATCCACCCACCCACCCATCCAAAAGCAGTGATATGGCACCTACTCTTTGCTAGACAACTTCCTAGGCATGGGGGATCACGGTGAACAGGGGATCCTGGTTTCCCACAGCTCACAGGGTGTTGGAAGACACAACATAAAAGACACAACATCCTGGGAGTTGTGCTTGGCATGTGGTGTCATGGGACTTTGGAGAAATGTCACTAATTCAGACAGATAGTCTGGAAAGGTTTCCAAAAGTTGAGCCCTGAGGGTGGGGAGAGGAATTAGCTCAGGGAAGCACGCAGGCTAGGGGCCGAGGGTGTAGGAATGTTCCAGGCAGAAGGAACAACTATGCATAAGCACAGAGGTGAAATGAAGAGTGACTTGCTGACAACATGGAAGTAGCTTTGAGGCTTGAGATGCAGAAAGAGGCGGCTGGAGAGGATTTACGGCTCTGACGGCAGCATGAGGAACAGAGGGAGAGGGTCAGTGTGCACCTAGAAGGCTTCTGCTTAAACTCAAGTGAGAGAGGATGGTGCAAAGTAGTTGCTAATTAAAAACGTATTAATTCGAACAAAAGTGTTTGCCAAAGGTGTGATAGATGACAAGTGGCAAAGCCAGATCTTGAATTCAGACTTCTAACTAAGCCACAAGGTCAGACTGCAGGACTAGTGGGCATGGTTCATTGTAGACATTTGTAACTACGGTATGTAGACATCTCATTCCAACTTAACCAGTGTGTGGTTTCCTTCATGAGAGAGGGTGGAACAAAGTTTGGATTCATGATTTAGCTATTGAGGCTTCCTGTTTTAGGCATTTGCTTTTGCCTTGTTTATCCCCCTTTTAATTGACAGATAAAATTGTATGTATTTATCACATACAGCATGATGCTTTAAGGTATATGCACATGTGGAAGGGCTAAATCGAGCTAATTAACACATGTGTTAGTTAGCTCACATGGTCATCATTTTATGTAGTGAGGACACTCACACTTATAGAAGCAGAGAGCAGAATGGGGGTTACCAGAGGCTGGGGCGGTGGAGGGGATGGGTAGTGTTGGTCAAAGGGTACAAGATTACAGCAGGACATGAGGAATAAGCTCGAAAGATCTATGCACAGCGCGGTGACCATAGTTAATGACAAAATACTGTATTCTTAAAACATGCTTTTGCATTGGTTTTGAGTGACCACATTGCAGGGTTTTGTTGGTTTTAAATGACAGAAAGAGACCAGCTGTCCCTGCTTTGCTTTTCTCAGTTTGCCTTGATCAGAAGCAATCAAGGTGATGGGGCCTCTGCTGGGATCTGTGGGGAAATCAAGCTTCCTCTGGCCTCGTCGCTGTCTGAGCCGAGAAGCCGGAGCATCACTGAAGGCAGCCGCATCCCAGCTGGCCCGATGCAGCCTTCCTAAGGCAGGTAATAAAGGCAGACGCAGCAGGACAATTTAGAAGTAAATCCGTCTGCTTCTGGAAGCACGGAAGAGAACCGAGAGAAATGATATTTATGTTAGACGTTATCTTTCCCTGTATTTTCTTTCCGAAGTCCTGATGATTTCTTCTTGTGTAGCTTCCTGGAGACGCATTTGCAGCCCTCCTCCCGGCACAGTGCAGCCTTGTGGGTTGGTAACCCACGCAGAGGAGTGTGGAGGAGGGGGCCACGGGCAGAAAATGGCTTTTCTCCTTCCCTAAAGAAATGTCCTTTCATTCGCAGCCATCCTCTGCTCACCTCTCTGACATCACCTCTTTTGTCTCCATGGAGCCCCAGCTGACTGTGTATACTGAGTCTCCCTCAGGGCCTTTGCTCAGGCTGTTCCTTCTGCGTGGAGTGCTTTTCCCCCAGAGTTTTGCGCTGGGACCCCCTGCTCATTCTCACGTCACAGCCAGAATTGACTTCTCCTCAAGGACGCTGTCCCTGCTCGTCCTGCCTGAGGTCTTGCTTCTCCTTTGCCAGCCAGTCGTGTGGCTCTCTCATTGCCCTGTTCCCATGTCGTAGAACTTGTCACCATCTGTAAGTGTCTTGTTTATTTATTTGCTCCCTTGTTTACTGTCTCCTTCGCCAGAATGTAAACTCACAAAAGGCAGGGACCTTGCCTGTTCCGTGGATGGCTGAAAGACTGCATCCTGGATCATAACGGCGTTATTAATGATAGCCACCAAATGGAAACAACCCACATGTCCATCAACAAATGGACAAACAGCATGAGGATTAGCTGCGCAGTGATAGCATTCAGCCATAAAAAGGAAGGACACATTGATACATACATACTATAGTGTGGATGTGGATGAACTTCACAAACATTGGGCTAAGCGAAGTAAACCAGACACAGAAGGCTACGTATTGTATGATTACCTTTAACTGAAATATCCAGAATGGGCAAGTTCATAAAGACCAAAAGTAGATTAGTGGTAGCCAGAGGCTAGCAGGGCAGGGCAAAGGAATGGGAGGTGCCTGTTAACAGGTACAAGATTTCATTTTGAAGTGATGAAAGTGTTTTGGAATTAGTGCCATGGTTGCACAACATGAATGCACTAAAAGCCATTGGACTGTCCACTTTAAAACGGTTAAAATGGTGAATTGTACATTATGTGACAACCACCTTGAGAGTGGATCTAGCATTATTCCCGAGCAGAGAACTGAATGCTTTTCTGAGAGTCCTACACCTGGCAGGTGGCAGAGTCAGGAATGCAGTCCCTGCCTGCCCGATCACGTGGCTTTGACTCCATCTGTGTCTGGTCGCGTGTTATGTCGCCTCTGGTTCAATGAGCTACTACTGGTCTTGTTCGGGCCATCTTGAAGGTCTCCTTCCTCCCCTCCTGTCTCCCCCCATCACCCCACATTCCCCCACTGCAGTGGTCTTTGTGAAGACAATCTGCTGCTTACCAGGCTACTCTCCTCCTAAGCCCCCCTTCATGGTCCCTGCTGTCACTCTAACTTCTGATACTGTCCTCCTTCCAGCAGCAACGGCTCCTTGTCTTTAACACCACCCGGCCCACTATTTTGTCCACTCCTCTTTCCCTGAAAGTCTGTGTTCTAGCTGTGCTTAGCTATTCTGTGTTCTACGTATATTCTTCTGCTAACTGACCTCTGATGATCCTCTCTCTAGAATTTCCTCCTTTCCTGTCTTAGCTAGGGAAAGTTTTCAGCTCATACACCACCTTCTGTTGGGTTTTCCTCTCTGGGCATCCACTGGGATCCATCTTTTAATGTCCCGCACTTGCATCTTTTCCCAAGTGTAGCACAGCCACAGCCCTCTCCTCTGTCACCTGGAGGCAGATATTGAAGATATTGAAGGGCCTCGTGAGTGACCCCTCTCTACACAACCCGGGCTCTGAACCAACTGAGAATACTCTAAAAG
Source organism: Microcebus murinus (assembly GCF_040939455.1). Lineage (NCBI taxonomy): Eukaryota > Metazoa > Chordata > Mammalia > Primates > Cheirogaleidae > Microcebus > Microcebus murinus. The sequence goes on along the minus strand of NC_134110.1, from coordinate 32,455,100 downwards.
GGTTAGGCAGTTGGAGACCAAAATATCTCTGCTATAGGAGGAGGTGGCTTAGATCCATACCTACGGGCAAGGGCCCTCCTAGTGCTCAACCTCAGCATTAGCCAAACACACCTGGACTCATCTCAGAGGCCAGAGCCTGGTTATTGGAGCAGTAAAACAAATTAATGACAAATTACTGCCTCCTGTGTGCATCTAGCTCCTCTCAGAAGGAACATTTCAGACCCAAGTACTGCTCAAAACTCTGCAGCTCAGTCACTCCACGTGAGCTGAGTGGGGGTGAGAGAAAGAGTGCACAGGAGTAGGGTGGTGCACTGACTAAGACCCCCACGTATGACAATGTCACGTCAGTGTAAGAGGCATCTCCCGTTTTACACTGATGCTTATGCCTGTCTGTAGGCCATGGTGGCAGAGTAGAGAACATCGTTAGGAGAATGACCCATAGACTGTGTTCAGCTTTTACTAACAGTGCTGCAAGGAATATGCTTGTACCAGCCTCTGTTCACCTGTGAAAGTGTTTCACTTGGATACACACACACAGAAGAGGAAGGGTTGGGTTGAAGAATATGCCTGTTTTCACTCTTAATACATTTTACCATGTACCCTGCACAATTTTAGTCCAAACTGTGTATGAGAAAATGATTTAAAAAGAACTTAATAAAAGTAAAAAATTAGACAGACATGGGTTAGCAGCCACATCCTGACACATAAGTATCGTTAGGCCATTGACATGACTACCTGCAATGGATATTTTACTATTCATAGAACCATGACATGTCAGAGTTACAAGGTACTTACAGCTTCTTTTAGTGGATTGGAACAGCAAAGTCCACAGAAACCCAAAATGCCTTGGGCCAAGGTCACACAGTGAATTAGATACAGAATATCTAAGAATGATAATTCCCAAGGATAACCATTGGTAACAGAATATCTAAGAATGATAATTCTTAGATAATAGTTCTTAGATAATAATTCTAAGTTCTAAGATAATAATTCTTAGATAATATCTAAGAATGATAATTCCCAAGGATAACCATTGGTAACAATTTATGTGAATTCTGCCAAACCTATTTTTATGCACATGAAAGATTAACATAATGTGTTAATTGAACATTAACACACACACACACACACACACACACACACACACACACACACACACACACCCTGATGAGGTCATTATACATTCTGTCTATGTGTTTATGTATCTATATCACATCTCTTTCTCACCATGCTATGTATCTGCAACTATTTCCTTTTTCCACTTAAGTCTATCATGGGCAGAGAAATTTCCATGTTAGTATATTAGATTTTCTTTATTAATCAGCCATTGCTTTTCTCTTTACCAGTACTAATTTCTTTTTTTTAATCAGCCATTGCTGTGTTACAATCACAAAAGCTCTGTGATGTAAACACAAACATTTATTTCTTCCTCACGAGTCTGTGGGTTGACGAAGCAGCTCCACTCCGTGTATCTCTTATTCTACTAGAAAAGGGTTGGCTGGTAAGCATGTTCTCTTCTTCTGGTGGGGTTGAACTTAGGGTCAGTCAGAAACAAGTGATGCCCTTTGAGGCCTAGGTCTGGGACTCACACACAGTCACCTTCGCCATATTCTATTCACTGAAGCAAGACACGTGGTCAAACTCCACATTAGCAGGGCAGGGGGCCTTGCCCTGCAGCTGCCCCAAGACTTGTGTGTAGTGCAGAGATGCACCATCACCTTCGCATGCCAGCGGAGGGTAGGTGGTCAGATCACAGATTTTGGAGCCAAAATTCAAACCTGCTAAGGTTTGAATCCTGGCACCATCTCTTCTTAGCTGGGTGGTCTTGACTGAACTACTTTACTCTTCTGTGCCTCAGTAGGCACAAAAAATCTGTGCCCATCTCATCTGTGACATGGGGGAGGATTATGATATCTATTTCATAAGGATGTTGTAAGAATCAAAAACATATAAATGCTTAGAACAGCACTTGGCATGTAGTAAGAGCTCAATAAACATTGTTGTTGTTGTTGTTGTTATTACTGTTATTTGCCAGGATGGAAAGAAATGGCTGAGGAAGGCATCTCATGCCAGGATGTAAGTCCTGGTTTGGGACCTGGGCCACCAGGTTTCCGACTTCAGCTCTGCTGCCCAGTGTGGTGTGATCCTGGGCTTTCTACATTTCCAGGGACTAAGTGAGGTCCCCTGGGACACAAGCTTGATGTCTAGATGCTCTATTACCTGGTCCTGGGGTTTTCTTCCCTTGCGTCTGATGCTCCAGCACCCCTAAGGGCTAGCACAACCTGCACCTGCCACTTAGATACTCCCAGCTGGTTTTTTCTACATTCTGTAGCCTTAGATGTTCAACCCTCTGGTGACTGAGAGCTCCATACACAGCAGGTGCTCAATAAATACCAGCTGACTGACTACTGCTGCTCCCAACCCCCGGCTGGGGGTCTCCTATAGGAAGCCTGCCGTGAGCACTGCAGGCCAGTGAGCACCCCTGTAAGTTCACCTGTCCTGGTTAATGCCTGTTCACATGCTAGCCATCCACACGGGCACCCTTTCCCAGGGAAGCCCCCACACCCCTGCGTGTCATGTGTTCATAACTCAGTGACCTCTCTTTCTCAGCATAGGGCATAGGCACAATGGTGCTGCATGTTTGTACAATTATTTGGTTCATGTCTGTGTCCCCAGCCACACAGGAATCTCCCTGGGAGCAGGGGCCGTGTCTGGTTTGCTCACTGTCGTCACCTGTGCCCAGAGCATACTAACGCGTATCAGGCAGACAGCAAATATTAGCAGAAGCAGCAAAGCGGTGTGTGAATACTTTATCACATCACCTACCCATTCTGTTGTGGTTCTCTGTTTATTTACCTGCCAGTCCTGCTGGACCATAAGGTTTGTAAAGAAATATCACGTGGCACCGTTAGGTCCGCCCCGCGGCCCTGTGAGGTAAGCTCTGGGAGTATAATGGTTTTAGATTCAAGGACACAAGCTTGGAAAGGCCAAGGCACTTGCTCAAAGGTAGCGAGTGGCGTCAGGAACAGTCGTCTGCTGTCCTTGCTCCTGGCCTGGCACACGCCTGCGATAGAGTGTGTCGTCTCTACTGCCCAGCACGACGTTCACCTCCATGAAGGCTCTTAGCGTCCACCAGCTGCTCTGGCCACATTTGGGAGTCGTCTGGGACTCCTCCCTTTTCCTCACAACCAGCGTGTGGTCGGTTATGAGTTCCTGTCGATTCTTTCTCCCGAACGTTTCTCACGTGCTCCGTCGGCATCCACGTTCCCATGTGAGCCACTGTCTGCCCCGGTCTGCCCTTCGCCTGGCTTTAAAGCTCCGAGTCTGACGTCAGACAGAGCCAAATTCAAACCCTGTTCCCCACTTATTAGCTGTAACCTCTCAAGCCTTGGTTTTCTCCTCTAACAGGTGGAGTTAGTCAGGTCCTTAGCTCAGAAGCTGTTCTCAGGTTTGAAACAGACAATGCACGTTAAAGGGTTAGCACAGCGCTCAGGTCCCAGTAAATTCTCAGTGTGTGTTAGCAGGTGTTATTGTTACTCTGTGTCATCATGTGGGAATGTTGGAGGCGTTTGCAAGTTGAAGGTTGTACGGAAGCTGAGAAATCAAACCCGGAAAGGGACACCAGCTCAGCCTGGAAGCCCAGAGTCTGCGTGATGCAGGGAAGGGAGGGTGACTGAGGGTTCCCGAGCATGGAGCCAGGATCGTGGGGACTGGGAAGCATGGCACCGCCAGCTATTAATATATAAGGAAGACCTTTCTGGCAAGGGGTGCCTTTGTAAAGTGGAACAGTAGCCCTCCAGTTTGTGGGACACTGCGGCAGAGATTCTTCTTGTGCGTAGGGTCCCTCTGAGTGACCCCATGGTCCCGGCTGACTCTCTGAAGCTACCCCTCTGTGTCACAGCCAGGAAGCTGACTATGGCTTTAGTCAGGGAACTTCGTGGGAAAGGTAGTGATTACAGCAGATCTTGTGGGAGAGGGATGTGGGGTGAGTGAGGTATGGAACAAAGACCCAGCAATAAAAGAAACAAAATGAAAACAATGTTTTGTTTGATTAAGTTTTTTCTTAAATCTAAAACGCAGAGCTGCAGTGGGGATTCGAGCCACTGAACTGCGCATGTATTCACTCTCACTGGTCTCCATCCTGCTAGAGATGCAGCACTCTCCTAAGAGACTTTTCATTTCTTCTGTGGACCCCTGAGTCACTGCAAAGCCCTCTTCTGTGTACCTGGGAACCCTCTCTCCTCCTCCATTCTGTAGGAGGAGTGGGGCACGAGCCTCGCGTAATCACAACTGACGCGTTACAGCCCTCGCTGCACACTGCAGCCTGTTGTAAGGTGTTGTCCCACTGTGCTCCTCACACCCAGCCCTGCAAGGGAGAATCCACCATTGTTCCTGCTTTGCAAATAAGCAAACGGAGGCTTAGAGAAGTCAGTGACTTGTTCTAAGTTACAAGCTAGTAAGTGGGAAATCCAAACTCGCAGCGAGTTAGGAGGGCTCAGGGGTCCCCTTCTTTGCAATGTCCCCGCATCTTGCCTCCTTATTGCAGGATGGGCCCCCTCCCCATCCGGATGGTGGGAAGGACAGGGAGTGCTGAGAGTGTGGAGCAGTCCTGCAGAGGGGGGCTGAGGCTAGGGCTTTGATGAGGTTGCAGAAGGCCTTCCCAGTCACAGTGAACCCACTTTTCCAGGCTTAGGTAGGGGGCAGCTCCCTCTTCTTTTGTTGAACAGAAAAAAAACTTAGGGATTTTGAGACTTTAGCTCCTGCCTCACATACTCCTTGAACATAGAAAATAGAGAGCAAGTGTCTGGAGGAGGATGCACAACCTTGGGTTTGATGAAAGGGGCAGGAAGGGTGGATGCAAAAAACAGGCTAGCCCTGAGAATGGGCTTCTGGAGCCCTATGATCCGACATCGGATAAAAGTGGATGGAGGCTTCTCGGGGCCCAGGCTCATGGAGTGACAGGGTGCGGGAGGCTGTGGTACTCCACAACCACAGCCGCAGCACAGTCTGTCCTTATGAACTGCTGCATTTCTCTGAAGCCCCTGGACTCTCGAGACACCAACACGAGCCCTGGATCTTTCTCGCTCCCTGTTGCAATTTCTAAGGTTTCATGCAGCACGTGCACAGCACACATATATTAATATGGGTCGATTTGCAGCAGGGACAGGACGGGGAAAGTTGGTCCTGCCTGTGTGCTGGACATGGATGTGAATTGCAGAATCGCATGGTAACCTGGTCTAGGTTACCATGATTCATCTAGGGCTCTTTCTCTTACAACTGAAAGAACCCCAACCAAAACAGCAAAGGAACTTTTAAAGGAACTTTTAAAAGAACAGAAAAGGAACTTTTAAAATCACATGAAGAAAACGAAATCTAGAATTTGGGCAGACTCTAGGCATAGCTGGTTTTAGATGTGTGTTCTTGAGTGCTCTCTCATTCTCTCCACCCTGCTTACTGTGTGAAGCAGGAGAACAGGGCACCAATGCCTTCAGGCTGAATTGGTCCCACAGTCAGGAACCCTGGAGGAGGGAGTGTGCTGCTCAGTAGATCAGGTGAATATCCCCGGGAGTGCTCTGACTGGTTCCACTTGGGTCCTGTGTCCATCCCTTTAACTATCCATAGTGGCCACCATATGATTTCCTCTGATTGGCTAGGCAAAGATCACATGCCCACCCATGAGGTCAAAGAGGTCAGTTGCACACAAACCACAGGGACAGAACAATATTCCACCAAATGGTCCAGGATGGATTCTTAAAAGTAGAGATGCTGCCATACAAAAGTTCATTTCCATTTCCAACATATTAACAGGTTTTTGATCTGCATTTCGAGTCTAACTAGATTAATCTGGCATGGCATTCACTTGGCAGATCACTGGGGCTGAAAGCCGCTCCGAAGAGGCGAACCTTAAATCTACAGGTGTGGCCCTGTTACTGTGAGCATCTCTGCTGCTTCCTTGAGCATAGAAAACACCAGTAATTAGGCGACAGGAGTGGGGATGAGTATCGTAGCATGGGTGGCTATAGGGTGACTATTTTGACTTAAATAAAAAAGAGGCAGGTGGAGATGAAGATGATTAGATCATCATGGCCCTGCTTATGAAATTGGGATAAAGGGAAAAAAGAGGACTCTTTATTGATCATCTGTTGGATGCTTAACACTGCTGTGCTTCATTTTCCCCACCTGTAAGAGGTTACTGTGAACATTAAATGATGTAGCAACTGTGAAGTGGATCTTGGCACATTGACTTAGTCTGTTTGGGCTGCTATAACAAACTACCATAGATTGGGTAATTTATAAACAACTGAAATTTATTTCTCACAGTTCTGGGTGCTGGAAATCTGAGATTGAGGTGTCTGTAGGTTTGTTTTCAGCTGAGAGCTGGCTTTCTTGTTCACACCTGGTGTTTTCTAGCTGTGACCTCACACGGCAAAACTCTGGCCTCTTCTGCCACATACACAGACACTAATCCCCAAGGAAGGGGTGAGGGGTCTCTCTCAGGCCTCTTTTATAAAGGCAGGAAGCCCATTCTCAAGGGCTTCACCTTCAGGACATCCAAAGCCTTCACCTTCTAAGATCATCACATGGATGATTAGGTTTCAACATAAATTTGGGGAGGACACAAACATTTAGATCATAGCACACGTGTGCTATGTGTTGGGGGAAACATGTGTATAAGTGTTGGGGGAAAGACCATTTTCTTATTCCTGATGTTTCTTCTCTGGAGAGGGGCATTCGTCAGTGTAGCCCTCCTGGCCTCTCTCCTACCTGATTGGTAGGCATGAAGTCGCCTGTATTTAGCTGTACCTCTTATTGTCTTTTGGGGGGTGAGGGTGTTGGTGGTGGTAAGGGGAGCTCTGTAGCTCCGTGCTGTAAATTTTACAGGAGCAAGATACTCATGTTGGGCGGTGGGGGGGTGGATAAGTGTTTCTAATTCTAGAGTTCAGTATTAGGAAGTCTACTTGCAGAAACAAGCCACATTTTTCATTATCAGCTTTTATTAAAAAATGAAGGTGACACCATGACCACTATTCATTTTAGTGCTTTTTTTAATCTCTTAATTTGTTCTTAAATTAGCTGCTGAGTTGAAGTGATACTTGTCAGGCCACTTTAAATTACAACATAATTTGGCTTTATAATAACAGTGATTGTTGTTATTATTATTTTGCATCTCAGTTTCTCATAGACTGATACCTTGAAACACTGCATTAGCATCGTATGCAGGGTTGAGTAGTACTCACAAGAATGCAGATTCCTGGGCATGTTTCTAAACCTATTCAGAGTTTCTAAATCTACTGAGCAGCACGCTTCCTCCTCTGATGTTCCTAACTGTGGGACCAATTCAGCCTGAAGCCATATGTGCATCTGGAGGGCGAGGACTTTTCATTTTTAGCAATCATTCCAGTAATTCTTAGGCAAACTAGAGTTTGAGAGCCAATGCATTTTCTTATTTTTTTCCACTAAAATCACACAAAGAACAACATGTTTTTCTTTGAAAGGTAAGAGATCTGGGTTTTAGAGGAGAAAATTAATAATTAACTGCCCACGGCCATCCTGCCACTAAGTGGCAGGACGATGACATCTGTATCTCCTCCTAAAGCACTTTGCCCTGTTATTCCCAAATTTGGAATGTTCTATATCCTTAAGACTGTATAAAGCTCTGAGGCTTACAAGAAGTATAAAAATGGTTCCTCAATGCACACTGGTTATAATCTAATTGGGGTTATTAGAGCCACATACATGAAAGAGGGGCAAGAGATTTGGAATGTGTGTACAAATTCACAGATAAGGGCAGGTAGCAGGAGTTATAGGAGTTTGGAGGAAGAAGAGCTGATTTGGGCTAATTCTTGATGGAGGAGATTTTAAGAAGTGGGTGGGACTTCAGATTGGTCCTCTAGAATGAGTAAGACTGGCACAGGTAAGGGTGAGGGGAGAATAATATTGCAGGCGGGAGGAACAGCCTGAACAAAGAGGTGGAAGCAGGAAATTCTAAGCAAGTTTCAAAGGCTTCCAGCCTGGCCCACATCAGCCACACAGCTGGCAGGCTGTAATGATTTGGGCCTGGCTTATTAAGCACATTTGAAAATTGGGTGAATTGCTTGATTTGGTAAAAAAATTACATGGTACATTTAATCAGGCCTCCTTTAAGGAACAAATGTCATTAAACACCACTCAATTAGCTGCCCCTGAAGCCTGACTGGGTGAAAATTATATCCTTGACAAACTACAAAACATTTTTAAGGTCAAATATGGAGAATAAAAATACCACTGGATGCCCTCGGGTAATAGGTCTATAAAAGCTTGCCTCATTTTCATTCATTGAAAAGATTCATTCTGGATTGCAGCTAATCAGAACTTGATGGGCCTTCTTTGGATCAGAATCTTAAGACCCAGGGTGTGTTGGTCTTTATGCAGAAGTGAAAAAATAAAATAACCAGAAAAGCAGACACATACACATTCAATAATATACTTGTTTATCAGCCTGCTGATTTGTTATGGGAATAAACATGTCTACTTGCTCTATTAACCCAGAATACAGTGGCATATTATAGCGATCTGAACTCTGGCTATGCCCAGGACAGAGAAAGCAAATCAGAGATTATTAAGGAGATGTGGACGAGAGTCATGATTTACTGCATTTTTTAAAAACTCTCAAATGATATATTAATACAATATTCACCCAGAAAAATGCACACGAGTATACAGCCTGATGGATTTTCTTAACCTAAGATCATCCTTGTAACTAACACCACCAGATCAAGAAAGGAAACATAATTATTACTGGGGGCCCAGAAGCCCCTTGTGCTTTTTTTCCTTATGCCTTGCTCTCCCCACACTGTGGATAGTTGCTGTCCTTACTTCTCTTAGTAGAGACTGGTTTGCCTGCTTCTGTACTTAGATGGATGGCATTACACAGCATGCATTCTTTTATGCCTGGCATCTTTCACTCAGCATAGTTTGTGAGATTCATCGTGTTGTTGTGTGTATTTGTAATCGGTTTCCTCTTAGTGCTTGCTATATAGCGGTCCATGTACGTATCACGACTTATTTACAGATTTTTTTGGTTCATGGATATTTGGGTAGTTTTTTTAAAAATGTGTAGCTACTATGAATAATGCTGCTGTGAACATGCCTTTTGTTGAGCATGTTTGCTTATAGGGACCTATGTAGGTGCAAGATTCCTGTGGTATAGCCTATGCTTAGCCGGAGGGTATGTGACTTCATTTACTTTTGATATATATACACATATATAGGTGAAAAGCATTAATATATATTAATAACAATATATAGTATGAACATATATACATATATGTGTACATACATATATGCATATGTATACATATATGTGTATATATAAACATGCATATACACACACACATATATATAGTCATGGGCTGCATAATGATGTTTTAGTCAACAATGGACCCACATATGAAAGTGGGCCCATCAGATCATAATACCATATTTTTACTGTACCTTTTCTATCTGTAGATATGTTTAGATACTAATATACTTACCATTGTGTTATGATTGCCTACAATATTTGTGTCAGTAACATGCTGTACAGGTTTGTAGCCTAGGAGCAATAGGCCACACCACATAGCCTGGTAGGGCTATACCATCTAGGTTTGCTGAGTACTCCCTATGATGTTCGCACGATGAAATCACTTAATGATATATTTCTCAGAGCGTATCCCTGTCATTAAGTAATGTACAACTGTGTGTGTGTGTGTGTGTGTACACGCACAAACAACAGAGTCAGCCCTTTGTGTCTATGGGTTCCACAATCATAGATTCAACTGCAGTTTGAAAATATTTGGAAAAAATAAATTTTACAAAGTTCCAAAATGCAAAACTTAGCCAAATACTACATTGAATCCATGCAATTGAAGTGATGTGTAGGCATTGTATTAGGTATTATAAGTAATCTAGGGATGATTTAAAGTTTATGGAAGGATGTACATAAGTTATATGCAAATACTATGGCATTTTATAAAATGGACTTAAGCATTCTTGGATTTTGGTATATGAGGGGGTCTTGGGACCAATTCCCCACAGATACTAAGGGACAGCTCTGTGTGTGTGTGTGTGTGTGTGTGTGCATGTGTGTAAAACTATCTATTTCTTTAGTCTGTCAGTTCTTTGAGTGCAGAGACAGGCTTATTTTATCTTATGGACAAATAAGCTGCTTGGCACAGAGACTCTTGTTTTTCAACAGAATTCTTATTACAGATGGTGTCTACTTAACCTAGATTGGGATTCTGACATGATATCCCCCCAACAGAGAAAACGTTCTAATTGCAATCAGCAAAATCAAGCCATAATTAAATGCTTGCAAATTGTTATGTTAGTAGAAAAGGCATTTTTCATCTCTGCTGGTCATTGCCTCCCATGAACCTAAACCTCGTCCCCCACACTGGGCATTTTTCAAGTCTTTCACTTCATTGTTAAGTGTGGACTAAATATATCCTTCTGTACATTTAAGATAAGCTCTAATCCAAATGACAAAAACTAAAAAATATAATTCGAACATAGTTTCTCTTTTGCAAAAATGGAATATGTTTCAAATGATTAGTTCATGCTCTTGGTTCCCCTGCCTTGTTTGTAAAGTGGGGGAAATGGGAGCTACATGGCAAGATGGTTCTGTGAGTGATTTCGCACAGTGTGGTCTCTGGGACTTTACAGAAGAGGTTGCAACCATCTCCCCACTTTTGAGGCCAGTCCCTTTCACAATCAGAGCTGGCATTTTTGACCAAGCACTGGCTCTGTGTCATCACTGGGTGAGTCAGTGACTTCACCGGGCTTTCAATCCCTTATCTACAAAAGGCAGGGTTTTTAGGCAAAATTATTCCCAGTTTTTAGATTATTCTCTAAATTTTGGAATAGTTTTAAAAGGAATTGGGGGATAAGGTGGATGATAGACTGTGATTGATTGCATTATTCTTCTTGATTTTTCATGCCTTCCTGTACCCCTTTGGCTTGCGATCTGGCACTTCCATCCTCTGGAGGTGGAGGACATAGCCCCCCTCCAACCACGTTGACCGTGGCCTGGTCACTTGCCTCTGAGACGTGGGTGGAAGTGACATGGTGCCAGTTCCAAGTCCAGATCAGCATTGTGTGTTTCTAGTTTCCCTTTTTGCGCTTTCAGCCTTTCACATGAGAAGAACACACTCTTCGATATAGCAGCTACCCCTTCAGTCCTAGACCCCAGAATGAACACGTGGATCTCCAGTCTCCCCCTATACCTGTGGGCCTGAGAATGCAAGCTCACTGCTGCACTGGTAACTGACACACACAGCGTAAGCACAGCCAGTCCTCCACATATGCAGGTTCTCATCCCAGGGATACTGTATTTTCAATCTGAGTTTAGTGAAAAAAATCCACGTTTAAGTGGACCCATGCTGTACAAACCTGTGTTTTTCAAGGGTCAACTGTACATGATTTTGCCAACCAAAGAAGCAATGATTAAACCTATCCTTCCCTTGAGTGTCCATTCTTGGTTGGTAAGACAAGGAGGGTAAGAAAAATGTCAAAGTGTAGAAACCTGTCACAGGTAACAATAAACATTGTTAGCCTTCTGCATAAAACTCCTTGTTGAGCCATTTACTTATATTATTTTGTGTATTCTTTATAATAACCTTATGAGGAAATATAATCACTGTGATTTTATAGAAGACAAAACTGGTGCTCAAAGAAGTCAAGAGGCTTGTCCAGGGTTACGCAATTATCAATTAGGGGAGATAGGACATAATCCCAGGCCAGCTCTTAACCACTCTGTTCTGCTCCCTTTCAAAAACAGGGCTGTTAAGTATGAGTTTTCTGGCTATGTGTTCTCATCAAAGTCTTGTGCTTAAGTATAGGACATAGAGAAGATGCTGGGGTGGGACATAGTTGTAAATTCGGAGCATGAGGGAAAGGTTTGGATTCGACTCCTGGATCACGGGTATGGCAAGCCTGTGGTGCCCACTGACTATCCATGTGCTCCTCTGCCTTTACCAGCCACCATTATGCCCATGTTGGTGCCTCGACAGTACAACTAGGTTCTGCCTGGTGAGATGTAGACACATGTGATACAGGCAACTTCAAAGCTTAGCCCTTAAAATCATCCCACGAGATCCCATAGCCTTCCCTTTCCTCTCTACAGTGTCCTTGCAGACTTTGTGTGCCAGGGGGCATAAATACAAGAGGGAGGGAGCTGTGGCCCCAAGTCACCACTTAGGAGGGTGCCACCAAGCATTAACCCTCAGAGGACTGTGACCTGAGCAAGAGCTAGGCTTTTATTGTGTGAACCTGCTGGGATTTGGGAGTACACTTGCTTCTTCAGCAGAGCCTGTCCTAGCCTAACTTAAAAAAACTTAAAAAAAATGTGATTTGACTTTTCAGTGGAGTGGAGAAATCTTGATACCAAAGATAGTTTAGTGTCTTTTGATAACAATTTAAGATGTGTGACAGCCGACATGACAATCTAGATTCTGTAGTCTCTCTGCACATCAGTTCAGAGGCACATCTATGCCTTGTTTATTTATTTTTATATCCTCTGGGCCAAGCAAAGTACCTGGAATATAGTAGATGTATGCCAAATTAGAATTAAAATAGCAAGACAGAAGGATGAATGAAAGAAAGAAAGAAAAATGAAAACGTATTTAAGAAAATATTAGAGATGGGAGTCCAAATGTTTCCTCGCCAGAATGAAAAGTGCTCCCCATAGCTCTTGTACCTTCTCTCCTAACTGTAATCTCAGTGACATCCAGTAGGAACTATTGTGTTAGTGGGCGACAAGTGTCAGGGCCCTGACATGTTTGATTGTCAACTGCTGACTCCAAAGAAAAAGCTTATTAGCTTTAGGAGCTCATAGCTACCCCTAATCCAGTGAGAGCTTCCTCTAGACAATGCCATTCTTTGTGGCTTTAATCTGAAACATCTGCATCCTTTGGGGGACTGTATCAGGAGAACTTTTAATGAAAAAACATTTTATTTGAAATAAGCTCTTTTTAAAGCAATCCTTTTCTTTTTTTCTCTTTTTTTCCCCTCTCATTCTACAGAGATAATCTATAGAGTGTTTATAATTAATTTTCCACACACCTCTTGTTTACTGAACATTTACTGAAGAACCTTTGGGGAGAATTTTTTTATTGTCCACTGGGAAGGATAATAAGATCTGTAATTTAAGGAGGCTTGGTCACAGGAGAGGCAGGAATAGGCAGAGTCCTAGGTTCTGGGATTTGAGAGTGTTCTGCACCAGACCTGGACCCAAAGTGCCTCCTTTGACAAACTCAAGTGTCAGAGAATCTGCAGTCATGTAGTTCTATTCTGAAGAGTTGCAGGTGGAAGCTACTGATTTGTAGGGAAATATAAATAAGATAAATAAGCATAGATTCTCTGTGATCTTGGCATGTAGATTGGTAATAACATAACATACATAGTCTTTTACATCTTCAAATCCTGCCATGATATTATCTCATATAACGTGCAAAACAAATCAAGAATTAGTTTACATTCCTTGTTTTTTGGGTGGGACTGAGACTGAGGTGAGATTTATTATGTTTTGGCTGAATGAAGATGCTAAGCTGGTTCTAGTCAGGGCTGCCCAAGGATTGTACAGAGCTTTCTCCCTCAAACCATCACCATAAACAAACACCATAGGTACCATCACTACTGAAAGCTCTCGGCACTTGTTCATGAGGCTGAATCAGAAGAATAAGGACAAGTGGTTTGGGGAGGAGGAAAGGGAAATTTTATTACTTTGCTGGCAACAGTGGAAAGATGGTAGACCTTCTCATCTCAAAACCCAAATTTCCCACACATTTTCAGAAATACAGAGTCTTTAAAGGATGGGTTCTCAGCTTCAGGCAGTTACTGTTCAACCACAGTTGATTCTGATCCTCCCATCTCCACTGAAGACAATCTCATGACCTCCACCCAGGACCTCCCTTTACCAGGTCTGGGCTGGGCCATCTCCTGTTGCACAAATAAACAAAAGACTTACCCTGCCCCTCCCAACCCCTGGCCTAAGGCTTTAGTTCTCAAAAAAGAGTGGAGGATGTTTAGAGACAGAAAATATTTTTGACGTTTTTTTTTTTTTCCCCCCAGGCCATTCCCTCTGCTACATATTCCCCACTCTCAATGTTTCCCTTCCATATCCATGGGAGGAGGGGTGGCTACCCTGTTACTCCATCATCACCCCTGCCATCGCTATCACCACTGCCATCACACTGTCACCATCACCATCACACCAACATCACCATCACCTCCATCACCTCCAAGAGCACTGCCACCACCAGAATTACCACCAAACCAGGTACTCAGAGTTCTATTATTTCTTGGAGCTTACAAGTATATTGACAACTCAGGTAATGATAATGATGGTGATTTTTCTACAAGGGTTGCCTGAAGATGGAATGATGGTCTAGCTGGAATTCACCAGTCAATGGGAGAAGTGCTATACTGTCCAAAGGAAGCATTCCCTAAACAACCCCAGGAGAGTGTGATGGTTAATTTTATGTGCCAACTGGACCAGGCCAACAGAGTAACCAGATATTTGGTTAAGCTCTATTTCTGCGTATGTCTGTGAGAGTGTTTCTGGATGAGATTTGAATGACATTTGAAATGATAGACTGAGCAAAGCAGATTGCCCTTCCTCAGGTGGGTGGGTTTCACCCAATCCATTACAGGCTTGAACAGAATAAAGGACTGAAAGAGAGAATTCTTTTCCCTGCCTGTTTTTGAGCTGGGACATCAGTTTTCTCTTGCCTTAGAATTGGAAATTCTATCATTGGCTTTCCTGGTTCTCTAACTTGGCTTTTAACTGGAACTATACCATTGGGACTTGAACTGGAATTCTTGGGTTTCTAGCTTGCTGATGCAGAACTTCTGAGTCTCCATAATCATGTGAGCCAGTGCCTTGGTGTGTGTGTGTGTGTGTGTGTGTGTGTGTGTGTGTGTGTGTGTGTGTGTATCTGCTATAATTTCTATTTCTCTGGAGACCTCAGACTAGTACTAATACAGAGAGTTGGGTTCACTCCCTGTGCCATGATGTTCAGTCACCTGGGAGGAGATTCAGTGGCCCTCCCAATCCCAGGTGCTGGCATAGGCAGTGCCCAGATGAGGGGAGGCTGAGCTGTCCATACATCCTGACTCCAATTCTTCCCATGGTCTCTCAGCTCTGCCTCCTTCTCAATTCTATTTTCCACATATTTTACTCACTTCTCAGTTGCCCTCTGTCTTTTTTTCACCCCAACCCCACTGCAGGAATTATGTTCTCAACTAGGGCGGAAACTGGGAAAACTTGCATTTCAGGCATTTAAACTAAACTTGACAGGAAGAGATTACTTTTCTTTCCCCTTTTGCTATCTGCCGTGTCATCCCTCCCTTGAAGGAATACACATAGTTTAGCTCCTTGTCATGGGAGGTTTGGTCTTCAGACGGGCAGATTAGCACCACCTGAGGGCTCATTAGAAACAGACCCCACCCGAGACCTACTGAATCAGAATCTGCATTTTAACCAGATTATTTGGGAATTCCTAAGCACACAATTTGAGAAGCAGGACTCTAGCTGCCTAATTGGAGGAAGACAAATGGTAAGAATACAACAAAAAAGCTGTAAATAAACCTAGAATTTCGAAGATATTTGCCACACAGACAAGAGAATGGAGGCTCAAAGAGGGCGACTATGTGCTTCATGCCCTGCTGTATGGAAGGCGACAGAGCAACACAAGACCCTAGACCAGGCATCCTTAAACTATGGCCCTTGGGCCACATGCGGCCCAGCGAGGACATTTATCCGGCCCGCTGAGTGGTTTTGCCGCTGCTGCCTGTCCTGCTTAGCAGCCGACTGGTCTGGGGCCCACAGTGCGCATGTGTGTAATGTGCGCCCGCACTCTCCAACGGCCCTCCAACAGTCTGAGTGACAGTGAACTAGTCCCCCTGTTTAAAAAGTTTGAGGACCACCACCCTAGACTGCTGCCACCACAGTGAGGGTTCTTTTTCTTACAGCTTGCTGCCCCTCACTGTCCAGGCCAGGACACTGCTCCGTGCTCGGGAATCCAGGGCGCATAGACAGCGGTGCAGGCAGGGAACATCCACGCAGGGCCAGCAGCCTGGAGTCCACGTTCTAGTGGAGGGTGCAACGCTAGTCACGGGACGTTAGACGAGAAGAATACTTAAGCAACATCACTCTATCTAATTCCTCTATTTCACAGCATCCTGGTTATTTTAGTCCCAACTTGAATCACTGTCTCGCATTATTTTATTTGGCTATTTACTTATTTCTTAGGGCTTCTCCCACGAGAATATGATTTTATGAGGGCCATGAACCTATTTCATCTGGTTGTCTCTGTACCCACAGCATTGTCACATAGAAGGTGTTTCATAATCATTTGTAGACTAAATAAATGTAAGAAAATTGAAGTCCTAAAAATGAACATAATTTAATAATATCATTTTTTCACATTGCAAAGACAAGAAATTGTCTGCCAGGCATGACCCTGGACACTGTGTATGTGCAACCCCTTATGGTAGGAATTATTATTCCTATTTTTCTCATAAGGATGGGTGTCCCAAGTCACAGAGATCACTAAGAACCCAAGGTCTTTCCACAATAACATGTTGCTATCCCTGACCAACCCAAGACTTGAATCTGAGTCTATTGACATTTACGTGTCACTAAGAGAAATAAAAAATAAAAAGGGAAACGAAGGATTTGTTCTTATATCTATAGTAAGCATAAACTCTATGGAAGACAGAGAGGCAGACATTTCCTATGCATTATCTTTTTAAATCTACCTGACTACATTATGCAGAATAGGTATTATTATCCCAAAGTTTTACTGACGAGTTAAATGACAAAGAGCTCTTGTCCAGAAAGTAGCCAATACATATTTTGAAATCAAAACTATTTTATTCCAAAGCCTATGTCCTTGAATTTTGTCTCTTTCTTTCTTCTTATTTAAAGGAATGAGTCCTCATTGTAGAATACTCAGCAAAATCTTCCTTTATTTTGGCTGAAGTTTTACCATAAGAAAAAAAAAAAAAAGATCAAAAGTAGAAAGCTGATTTTAGGGATTTATTTTAAAGCAGTCATTTCAATGTTTTCCCTTGAACCTTCATCTCCTTAGTCTCTTATATCTTCTTTTCCTACCTCCCCAGGTTCTGAACCCTTAACTTTAATTGGAACCTCATCTTGCAAAGAGGGCCACCCACAATCTCTATTTTTTTTTTTTTACTTCTTCAGCAGCAGAGCTTGGTTTATGTGTTGGCTTTCCAATGAGGATTAGAATTGGATTGGGTTTCTGATGAACAGTCAGTGAGTTGAGGAGACCATGAGGTTTAAATTCAGGTGGATTTGAGTCTGAATCTTAATTCAGTCACATACTAGCTGGGACATTGTTGGTAATTGGGTCATTATTGCAACTGTCAGTTCCTTATCCACCAAGTGGTGGAAATACTGGCTCCCCAGCTGTCTTGAGGGGTAAGTGCTCTGACACCTCAGCTGGTTCATTCATGCCCACGCTTTGTGAATTCCAGTTCATTGAGGTTTGCCTGGTTGAGGTTGGCACAATCTTGGGGAAAGGTACCAGGTGGTCTCCTGAAGCTCACCTTGTGTTTTGAGTAGAGATGCCACCACCGATGTGTGCAAAAGTGGAGGATAAATGGGAGAGTTGAAAAGTAAAGGCGTTTTCCTGCCACCTTATAAGATGTGATAGGTTAGGATGAAGAATGTTGAAAGAAATGCCGGCAAGCGATTGTCACCATACTCACTTAGAAAGAGTAAGCTGTATATAAGGCACAAGTAGGGGAGAAGAATGAGATCTTTTTGTATGGACACACAATAAATGGGTCCTAACAAATCTTTAGAAGAGGCAACCATGGCAGGATTCATGTGAATTAATCAAATGACAAGAGAGTTAGTAGAGCCAAGAGCAAAGAAAACCAGAGAGGAAAAATATGAATCATGATCGTATAATTTAGAGTGTACTTTATAGAGTAAGAACTAATTTCTTACTTATAGAATAAAAAATAATTTAGATTGGCCTAAAGGTTGCCAAGACACAAAGGATTGTTAAGCAGAATATGTACCATTGCAAGACTTTTAATGTGAATGTGGAAAAGCAAAGTTAAATTTAAAAAAAAAAACTTCCAAATTATTTGTAATGCCATTTGAAAATAACTGCTATGCTAATTATAAATAAAACTTATCTTTTCATTAAAACAGAGCTAAGAAACTGAAGAAAAATAATTTTTTGGTGAAAAAAGACATATATTTTTTGCTTTCAAATATACACTGTGACTCAAATAAAGCTTTTGCTAATCTACTTCCAATTACCCTGTGTTCTCGGAAGTACAGGAAGCACATTTCCTTGATTATAAATGTGAAATTTGCACTCTTCGCTAACACAGACTGTTGTCCCCTGGGCAGTCTCAATTAATGAAGTTTTATTTGACTTGTCGCATAGTAGTGAATTTATCCACTGGAAAATTAACAGAAAGACAACCTGGGGCTTTTTAGCAATAATTAATGTGTTTGGAATTGCTGTGGAACTCTAATTGCTGGTTATAAAATGTACAGTCCTGTTACTTTTCTTACTGGGCTGATGTAGTTTTGGCTTGGGTGCCAGGGGAAGGCCAGGGGGAGAATTACCATGTATTAATAACTGTCTCATGGACAGACTCTTTCACGACAGGCCTCGTTGATTTATCTTTCCGATGTCACGTTGAAGTCTGCTTTGTATTTACAGCTGATATATTTTGGCTGCGTTAATATGAGCAACGTCACTGGGCCTAATGATTAAGTATTCATGGTCGGCCATAAATTACTCTTTCTTTGCTCTAGATAATAACAGATTATTTTTCACCACTTCTGAGTGTGAATTATGAAGGACAGTTACTACTTTAATCTTCAGCACATCTCGCCAGGAAAGGTTTGTGCATTTACTTCTCCCATTTCAGGAGAAGGCAGGCTTTTTTCTGAGATGATAAGCTTGAGTAAATGAATTGTTGCTCTCGAAAATATACCTGGGCACTATTGTCTGGTGGGAAGAAAAACCTGAGTTGTGTGTCAGGGAAAGATTTCCAGGGACCTGCTGCCAAGAAGCTGTGTGAATAGCTAGAAATTCAATTTTGCCAGACCTCAGTTTCCAATTTTTTAGTCAAGAAGGACAATATATTTGCCTCTACCTTAAAGTTACTATGAGGATCAATGAGGACAATAGTCATATCTTATAAGAGAAAAATTAGAATGATGCAATTATATGTACATGCACATATATGTACTTGTGTGTGCACATACATATGTATATATTTTTTTCCTCTAAAATAGTCTAGCTAGGATTTTTCTCTGGAACTTCTAACTGAGGAAAACATAAAGGAATTCTAAGATTTATATTGACCATTTAGTGATAATAGCTATCATTTATTAGCACTAACTGGGCTTTTCAATGTTAGCTCACTTGGCCCTTAGAATGCCTGTGAAGTTACTATATTTTAGTACTCTCATTTTACAGAGGACAAAACTGGACCTCAGATACATGAGGAATTTGTTGAAGGTTATGTCATGAGAGTACGACGCAGCGGGTTGAAACCCAGGGTGCTGGCCATTGTGGGAACTCCCGCCTGTGCCATCGGCCCTTCTCTATGGGTGCCGTCCAGCACCTGGCACTCCATTCACAGCTCCTTGCAAAATCTTTGTACACGGGTCTTTTAGAGTCATCTAATTTTTCTATAGATGAGAAAATGAACCTGTAGGGGAATTAATACAAATTTCTCAAGCAAATTAGTAATGAGTCAGAACATTTGAGATCTAGGCAAAGTAGAACATCATACCTATGAGGGTACAGGAAGGCATTAGTGATAATCCTGTCTCAGCAATTCAGGCCCAGGGAGCTTGGAGGGTGAAAGGATGTATCAACTGACCTAATAGGAACTTTCAGGGGCCATATCTACTTCCGATGTGGTTACATCCAGGGAGGCCAATGGCATCACCTGGACACTTCCTCACTTTTCTGTTGGCTCTGTCATCTCATGCATTTAGAGCCGAAAAGGGAATAAAATGCTGTTTCCTCCAATACTGTATTGTTCCTCCCTGAGGATCCTGGCCCATCTTGCTTTGGCCACTTCCCCATCCCTCGGACAACCAAAACACATCCTTTTGTGGTTGAGAAGAGCTTGTTGATTGGCTCTAGGTTTCAGGGAAGTCCCGGGTGAAATAAGAATAATTTTCTGGCAAATAAAAGTTTCCCTAAGGTCTACCATCACACGAGTCAATGAGATATTTCTGCAAGTGTTGTTTGTTTGGTTTTTGTTGTGAACAACATCTATGCTTCTGAGGACACTGATTAAGACTAGAATACATTTTTCCTTGTGCAAAGAAAGTGAAATACTGAGTAGACATGAGTTCATTACTCATGTCACCGAAAGATACCATGGATGGACCCAAAATGGATTCAGGATTTAAGACAAAGGCATAAACAAAAGGTAAAGCTGCATGTGTTGTTGTTAGTTTTTAATGTGAAAGTACTTTGAAAATATGAGCAAACTGTTTGCTGAGGTCAGTGGCTGGGGTTACTGATGGTTGGGGAGAGTCAATTTACTAAAAGGTGATAGGACAGATAATTACGGAGGCCTCTCAGACTGAGGGATCAGGTGACTTTGGAGGCTACCTGTAGGAGCTGGGACCGAATCTGATCAGACAGCTCATTGCTCTTATCACAAGGCAGCTCACTTGCCACTTGGGATTCTAGGACTAATTTTGTATTTGGGGAGTTTGCATGTCATACCATTCCTTCCACTTGCACAGCCATTACCTTCTGTGCAGGCCTCCACAGTGGGAGCTTCTTAGCTAGGCTCCCTGTGTCCTGCCTTTCCCCATCCCAGGGGTAAAGGTCCAGGGTGTTTCAAAACATGGTCCTTTGGTGGGAGGATAACAGAGGAGAGGCAGCCAGGTGGATAGCGCATAGCAAACGGGGCAGGCTAACGTTGGATGTGCATGTAGGACATACAAATGGAGCCTTCCAGTAGCCACTATACCCAGGGGCTTATAGCTCAGTCTCAGTGGGAGGTAGGGGTGGAAGAGAAGGATTTAGAAGCTACGGGGTGTTTAGATGGTAGCAAAGTCAACTATTTCTGTGAAGTGGTTAGGAAGCCCAAGAAAGAGCAGAGCCCAACCTTTTTTGGCACCAGGGACCAGTTTCATGGAAGGCAAATTTTCCATGGACTGCGGCCAGGGGGACAGTTTCTGACAAATTCTCATAAGGAGTGAGCAACCTAGATCCCTCGCATGCACAGTTTACACGGCAGGGTTCCCACTCCTATGAGAATCTAATGTGGCTGCTGATCTGGCAGGAGGCGGAGCTCAGGTGGTGACGAAAGGAATGGGGCGTGGCTGTAAACACAGATGAAACCTAGCTTACTCGCCTGTTGCTCTCTTCCTGCTGTGTGTCACGATTCCTGATAGGCCACGGACCAGTGCGGGGTTGGAGACCACAGTGTTAGAGTCTGTATCACCACTGAAGATGTAGTTTTGACTGTGCTGAATTCCCCAATTTCTGAGAAAATAAAGTATGATGGCAGAAAAGAAATATAAGCCACTAAACACAATTACATATTATAGGCGCTCTGCTGAAAATGAGTAGCAGTTTTTCTTCATTGCTTTATTAACATAAAGTAGGGTCATTTTCACTGTTTACATAGTTGTAACAATTATAGTTAATCTCCTGAGCCATGGTTATGTCTACCACTATTATAATTACTCTTTGTTCACACCATTATTGCGGGGAGTGTGTACATAAACATGACCTTGAGAAAGTTACTGCTTACTCAAGAAAACATAAATGTAGAGGAAGGGTGTTCTAGTCTCTGGCAACTCTGACTCTCTACCTGTCACATGAAAGTCACTGGTGGTAGTGAATGCTACTTTGACAATTGGTCCCTGGTTACTTGTAACTAAAAGTAGCTTTTCCTCAACACTGGAACATTCATTTCGATTTTAATTAGAGGAAGAACTTGTCGTACAATTTGATTCATTAGAATTTCAACTAACATCAGCTGGATGTTCTTCCTTCTCTTCAAATCCATTCAAGTTGTGAAGATTCAAATGCTGTAGAGGATTCAAATGCTAGAGGATCAATTACTATTCCTCTATCCCCTATTAAATGGTTTTTTTTTTTTTTTTGGTTGTTTTACATTTCGTTTTCATGTTTGAAAGATGATCGGACATATATTTAGTGAACTGAAACCAGCATAAACAGAAAAAATATTATTAACAAATAATTATTAGTTTGGTTGTTCCTCTGTCATGACATACAACTCACAAAGTTTACAAACTATGGTTTAGAATCTTTTTTGTCAGTTTCTCACCTGGCAATTTCATGAGCATTAGATGCAGCAAATGGTTTAGTGCAAAAAAAAAAATTTTATAGGGCGCAAAGTCAGGTTTCAAGCTCAGAGTCTTCCTGACCCTAAACTCTGGATTTCTGTGTTCCATCCAGCTTTTCTGACTTTCTTGGTATTGTCCTTTCCAGTGGACAACATGACCTCTCTCGTATATTTAGGCTGAGTCTGACGTTAGAGCATAGCAGTAATTTTGCACTTGTGTTTATCTCATGGTCCTGTGGCATGATTAATGTGATGAGTTCATCTGAAGTTTGCAGCCGGCATCACTCCCAAGGGATTTCCTTCAAGAGGCTAAATACAGCCTTTCCTGCAAAACTTCCAGGCCTTTAGGTAATGAGAAGACCAAGTAGGGAAACACATTCTTATAAACTTTAAAAATACACTCTTGTCTGCCAACTAGAAACAGCCTCCTAATGTGCCACATCCCACATGCATTCGGATTTAATTTGTTTGCTTTTTCTCAGTGATTGCTCTTTAATTATTGCAACATTGAAACAACTTGCTCTGTCTCCAAAAATATGCTCCAGTAGGTGGGGTGGGGAAGCCGAGGGAGTGAAGAGCAGGCGACTTGGAGTGCTCAGGTAACAGGGCCACCGGGGGTGTGTCAGTGCTTGGGGGCATTTGCTCCAGGCCTTTCAACCTCACTGCCTCACCTTCCAAAGGATGGGGTAACTGTGTCCAAAGGTGGCTTCTTGGCGGTCACTTCTTAGTCTTTTAAAAAATTGCAAAGTTGTTTTTATAAGATATGATGGGCTAACTTGAGATAAGTTAAGCTGGTTAGAACATAGCAGCAGCAGGGAGATACACATTCCACTTCAACTGAAATCGAAACTACAATGCTCAAAGCATGTTTCCCACTCTTGCCTTCGCTCTCCCATGTCTACTTTCTTGAAATTAAATGGTGGAACCTCAAGCTAAAGCTGTGAGACGTTTTATTGGATCAGCATACACTCCATTAGAGCTTCTGCCTTTCAGTCCTCAGACAGACAACAATGCCAAATGACAAGAAAAATAGCTGACAATATGATTACACATGAATTTGAATAGCTCATTCTGACCCTTTCAATTTCTCGAGGGACAAATATGGTAATTTCCCCACAGTTACAGAGCTTAAAGTTAGTTTGAACTGACTTTAAGTTAGTTTAAATAGGCAGGCCTATTTCCAAAGTCTGACTTCTTTCATTAAAACATACAACATTGTAGGTTGGTTTTCCAGGCCGTATGAACTTGGTGTGTGCTAAGTTTGTAGGGGAACACTTTTAGGAACAGCTTCTCTAAAGGAGTGAGGAAAGCAGGGTTGTGCCGAGAAAAGGTTGACTGTGACGCAGTGGCAACAACCATTCCCAGGGAATTCTGGAGATACAATGGCCCTTACAGCTGTCCAGAATTGAGGGGACCAGTTTTTGGCTATGCGCCTCCCTCTAGGCAGATGAGGCAGCTCCCCTTGGCTGAAGGCAATTATTGGAGAGATGCTCAGCTGTGAAAGGCCAGCAGTGATACCTCTTGCACCTGGAAGAATGAGTGTTTTGATTCTAATTAACAATCTGTATGTGTGTGTGTGTTGGTGGGGGGCGAGATTTGGAAAGTGCACCACAGCCTCCGCTAAGCCCTTCTTCTGCAGCCCTCTGATCCTTTTGCTTTGTATATTGTGTTTGTGTCATCTGGGAACAGCGCCTCCAGGATTCTTGGTCTCTTTGCTTTGGGAAAGTTATCAGAAGACACACTATTGTCTCCTAATCCCCACTGCAGCTGGTCTTGAGGCTACAGCTCACACTCCCTGTCTCCCAACTCTGCTGCTGACTCTAGCTTCCTTGACCTTCAGTTAGTACATCTGCTGGTCCAAGGGACTAACACCAGCATGACCCAGTCCCTCATCCCTGAAGACTCTGGTTACTATGCTTTTGGGGGATGTGGATGCTGTACTTGTCCATTGACGTCAAAATTGGGCAGGAGGAGTAATGAGAGGCACCTAGCGGATCAGTTATGTGCCAAGCATATTTTCCCCTGCTTCCATTTGTAAAATAAGCCCTATATCTTCTGGATGATCAGGGCCAATTAGCCCTGTCAGGATGGTGACTCTTCTCCTTGTTTGCTGGCCTCTTGGCACATGAAACCTGACGCTATTGGGCTGCAGCCATAGCTTAAAATTGATTTGGTATCCTGTATTCCTGGTGCAAGCATTTCTCCTATGGGAACTAGACCCTCTAGAATGACAGAGCCTAATGTTTTGGGAAACAGGAAAAACACTACATCATTGAGAGTGATGGTAAGAGAGGCTGTGCTACTTCCACCCTTTGGTTCCTGGATCCACGTATTCTTATAAATTGAGGACGCGGCAAGATACAACGGTTGCTTTAGCTTTCTTTTGCAGCACATCAGATTATCACACATCTAGTGGCTTAAAACAAACCCAGTTATTATCTCACAGTTCTGTAAGTTAGAAGTCTTCATGGACTCAGCTCTGTTCTCTGATGAGGGTCTCACAAGGCTGGAATTAAGATGTATGCCAGGCTGGGTTCTTACATGGAAGTTCTAGGGAGGAATTTGCTTCCAAACTTAACCATATTGTTGGCAGAATTTAGTTCCTTATAGTTGTAGGACTATGTTTAACCATTTCCATAGCTCTCTGCAGGTAGGGATCCCCTGGTTGCTGTTTGTGGTAGCCTTTCCTTGCAAGAATTGCACTCACCATGCTTCTATTGGTGAAGTGTCTCCATCTGGCATCTATTATATTCAAGCCCTCACATACTCATCACTATCCGTGTTGTAATGGTGTCCCTGTTGCCAGTCTTGGGCTACAGAGGGCAGCCAACACTGAGCTTCCCAGTGTTGCTAGTGCCACTCTCATTTGTGCATTTTTGTCACTTTGGTAAATGGTGTATTCGCCGCATGGAACAAAGAGTTAGCTGTGGGTTTTGGTGCCTTTGTGGTATATAAATTCTATCAGGCTCACTCCACTGAGTTTCTAAATCCTTCTCTTCCCCATCCATCTGCCACGATAGTTCTGGCATTTCTACTTCACTTAGTATTAACCGTCGTTTATTTCTATATTCCTAAGAGCTGTTATGGTGTGTGTTATTTCCTTCTCAGGTTATTGACATTTTGTATCACAAGATTTAACACATATATGAACTTTCCCGTATCCAATTTCTTCCCTCTTCGACCCAGCATCTTTGGGATACAGCGTTACATGTTTGCTCTGAAACATTGGACAGTCTTGTTCCTTCAAATGTAATGCATTTCCTGCTTTAGTGCTCAAGCACTTCTCTGGCCAGGCTATGTTGCCACTTGACTTGTTATTGATCTGTTGACCAAAAAGAGAGATGAAGATAGGTCTTGAGATCTTGTGTGAGTTCATAGATTTGCAAATCAGAGGCACCTTCATCATGTTGTATATAGTGGTGTGGGCTGCCTGCTTCTAACAGGGTGAAGCGAGCCACTTCTGTAGGCCCAGAGAGCTCAATAGAATCTAGGAATTCAAGACTTTCAAGATCATCCACTGAGGGTCCAATCCCAGTTTTCAGAGTTCCACCCCCTTCCCAATCAAGACCTGACTTTGGCATAACAGACTTTCAGGCCTTGAGAATTCAACCTTCTCTGGAGCTCTTCTACTCTTGTATTTAAGTTCTCTGTCTGGAGGAGGTGAAAGTATCTTTTTATGCTGCCAAGATAGTCCTCTAGCTTTCACACTTTTAAAAATTGGTGACCAGTCACCCTCATCATTTCACAGTCTTATTCCAATGCATCAATAAATAGCCCTCAGCTTGGCCAGGCGCGGTGGCTCACTGCTATAATCTTAGCACTCCGGGAGGCTGAGGTGGGAGGATAGCTTGAAGTCAGGAGTTTGAGACAAGCTTGAGCAATAGAGAGACCCTGTCTCTACTAAAAATAGAAAAACTTGGCTGGGCCTGGTAGTGTGTGCCTGTAGTCCCAGCTACTTGGAGGCTGAGGCAGGAGGATAACTCTAGCCCAGGAGTTTGAGGTTGCTGTGAGCTAGGCTGACACAATGGCACTCTACCCAGGGTGACAGAGTGAGAGAGTGAGATTCTGCCTCAAAAAAAGAAAGAAAGAAAAAGAAAAAAATAGCCCTCAGCAGCAGTAATCAATTACTAAAATCTTAAGAATTACTAATACTATGTCTGGAAACTCCCAAACATCTGATCAATTGCACCAGCCAGGACACTCCCTCCCACAGTCACCCTGCCCTGTTCCACTGTGGAAATTTTAACAATTGCATTGTTACAGGTGCAAAGAGTTATCACACTTCACCTGCCATCAGAGATGGGGTTGTCATTGCCAGCCAGCCAGTGGGTGATCCACTTCCAATCCCATCTCAGTCTGCTTCCTAGTCCCACTCTGTGCATTGACTGACTTAGATTAGATTTGCTAGAAACAGAGTCTGAGCCAGAGATTTGGATGTAGGAAGTTTATTAAGAAGTGCTCTCAAGAATAATACCTATAAGAAAGTAGAATCAGGCAGAGGGGCAGGGCGGACTGTGATCTTATTGCAACCAGGGTTCAGTGGATCCTGCAGGGATTTTGGAGCTAGGATTTGAGATGTGGGTTAGGACTTTGTGGCCACTCATTTAACAGCTATTGGATGCTGTCTGCTTCCAAGGAGGACACTTGCCTTTTGAAAAGGTGCTCCCTTCAGTCAAAGGTAATTGCCGGGAAGGGTCTCAGCTGTTAGAGAGCAGCATCCCCCACTCCATACCAAATAGGCACGTTGGTCCTGAAAACAGGATCAGGGCAGCACACCCCAGTAGGTGGCACGTGCTGTGATTTGATTCTCGGTTCTACCATGGACTAAGACCTTGAACTGTTCATTTCTCCTCTCCGTGTCTTTTCTTCAGACATAAAGTAGAAGTTGTTTTTTTGTTTTTTCTTTGTGGAAGCTAGGCTAGATAATATCTAAGGAACTCTATTCTTCCATCCACTTGCAAATATAACTGAATGATTTCTTTTTAACTAATAGGATGAAATGATAGAGTGAAAACAATTGACAAGAGTCAGTTAGACCTGTTTTAAGATCCTTTTCTGTCACTGAAAATCTTTGGGACTTTGACTGAGTTTCACAAACTTCTCTGTGCCTCAGTGTTTCTGTCTGCAAAATGGGGATTCTGGTATTGAGTTCATGGGGTTATTGTGAGACTTAAATGGGAATAATTTCTCTTACTCTTCCATCTCCCTCAATTTCAACAAATAGTAGGTGAAGACTTCGGTTTTTACTATTCTGCTTTATTTTGATATAGAAGTTCATTGGTATCATATTCATCAGACCACATAGCCAATAATATTCAGTAAATTCCCAGCTATTTTTCTGCATGTGATTAGCTGTGTCTGAGGAAATCCACTTGAGACTAAAGAGGAGGCTTTCTCCTATGGGAACGGTGGGTATTAGCAGTGCCAGCCTCGGGGAGACTGCAGGGCAGTTCGTGCACATGAGGTGAGTCATCTTGTCATCGTGCCTCCCTCTTGGTGACAGGGATATTTCTCTGATAGCGTGTCACTCTGTTACTCTGCTTGGATGATTTTGTTTGATGAACACAATCGGGTGGTGTGTCTTCAGAGAGAAGTGCTCACATGGGACCGGGATGTGCCTTCCATGGAAGGGAGGGCAGGAAGTCAAGGTGGGAGAGGAGAAGGGCTGAAGGACAAAGGTCATGGTTTTTGTAGGGTAAGGAAAGCACATTTGTAGTGGTATTTATACCGTTAATCTTGTTCCAGGGAAGGAGCCTGTGCAGGGGTTAGAATGGAAGGGAGGCTGGTCAGTCATCTCAGAAGGGACTTCCAGACCCAGAGAGGCTCTTGACTTCAGCTCTTCTCCAGGGCTGTGACCATCCACCCCACCCATCTAAAGGCACAGATCTGCCCTCAGAACTCTCTAGACTAAAAAAATGAGGCTCTGAGTACCTTGAATAGAATTTACAAAGTCACTGATGGTGTGCAAAGAGCACTTACCTTGGCATAGAACAGAAATGACTTTGTTTCTAGCTCTCTTATTTACTTGCTGATAATTTGGGAGAAATTGCATAACTTCTCTGAGCCTAAATGTCTTTAGATATTAAATAGAGATAGATAATCCTACCTACTGTAAAGAGATGCTGTCAGAAATAAATTAGATCACAATAGAAAGCATTGGAAATTAGCAGTTGATTGGTAACATATATCTTTTATTATTAAGTCACTCTGGCCACTTCCTCCTGACGCTCATCCTCGGAGAGCCTCTGTCTTCATGACAGAGCTTTAGCCTTGATTTTCTCCCCCAAGCCTTTGGACCTGATTCTTGTCACCTAATGCAATTCAGACTTGCTTTTGCCCTTTCCTCCCTCCAGGTTGTGTTTCTGAACCTTTGAGCCTGAGGATGTCTTTTCCTGACATGCCTGTCTATCTGGGTTTGGGTGCAACCTGGTACAAAAGCCTCCTATAAATTGGCAGTGTTTCTCAACTTGGCTCTTGGTGATCAGTTGCCCTGTAAAAATATTTATGATAGTTGTACTGTGCCTTGTTTATGACGCTGGGCCATATTTTACTTGCTGGGTTGCTTCCTCTCAGCTCCTTTGTCTGCCTGCATCAGAAGGCAGGTTCAATTCAGGCACCCCAATGGCTTCTCTTCCAGTTTGGGAGGGTGATCAACACAGACTACAGAATCAGAAGACCTGCATCCAGACCCAGATTTTACTATTGTCCTTGAGTGGGTCACTGTTCATCCACTAGGGTTGTTGGGAGGTTAAATGTGATGGAAATACTGATGGGACCTTTTCTTGAGCTCTTTATTGTGTGCCAATCATAGTATACTCATCACACAGATTATGTAATTTAATCAGCATAAAAATCCTGATATCCTCCATAGGCAAAATCCCTATCATGCCCATTTTACAGATGAGAGTCAAAGGGAGTACAGGAGGATAGAAAGGCAAATGTGAGAGAAGGGATGTGTAAGGTAAAGGAGAGGAGAAAACAAGAAAGAACAAGTCTCAGAGAGAGGAGACATGATGGCAAGTTGCAGCAAGTGGAACTTTTATTTAAGCTCTTTGTGCCCTCCGCTTTGTTAACATCAACAATCTGAATGTCTAAAAGGGAAGAAATGGAGTCATAGAGTCAGAGTTTGAACAGGACAAAGGACTTATTTGTGCTTTGCCTGAATACCCGGATGTCAACATTTTTCAGCATCCTTAGAAAACCATTGATTATTTTGTCTGTTTCCTGTAGTGTTTGGTCCGAGATCCCAGAATTGATACTTGGTAGGCTAGTGACTGGAGCTTGCCTATGGGTGGAATTGTTTCAATGAAAGCAATGCCTTATCCATTCAATTAATGTTTACAGAATGTGCTATATAGGCCAGGTGTGGATCAGCACTGCGGTAAAGCTGAGAGTTGGATGTTGTTTAGGTATAAAGGGTTCAAGCCTTAGCTTCATTTTTTTTTTTTTTTTTTTTGTCTTTTGGGTGAAGAGCGGGTAGGTCGGCAAGACCATGGAATTAACAATATTTGGAAGTACAAACAATTTTATATGCAAACTCTTCTTTTCTTCGGGTTTCAGGTCTACCAAATAAAGCATGTGACTTAGGGACTGATTGACATAATCCATGTGTATCAGTTGGGATTATTTGCAGTTTTTATTCTTTTTCCATAATTATTAGTCATATTGAACCTGATCCCCATCTATAAATTGGACATATCATATTCATATCTACATTACAAAGGTATTGCAAGTGTTGTTAATGTCTTTTGTGAACTATACAGCACTGCGGGTGTGCACATACGCACACACTCACACACAAGCAATATTTTGGTAAAGGGCTTTATAGTTTATAAAACAAATTTACATCTGCTATGTAACAGTTACAGCAATCTTTTTAAATGGCTATCCTTTTCCCTAGTTCATTGACAGCGAAACTGAGATTCACAGGGAGAAGCAGTCTGAGCAAGCCGACCCAGTTTAACAGATTCGGGAGGCAGGACTCCTCACAGGGCCTGGAAACTCAGGTCCCAAGTCCTGAGTTTCAAGGTTTCAGCTGCTTTTTCAAATCTCCAATTAGCCTTGATAACTGGTAGGTCTTTTATGAAAATACTATGGACCGTGCTGAAAAAAGAACTTGCTGTTTTTGACACATTACCAGAAGAGAAGATGAAGAGAGCCAGTGTGATCTGGGTACCAACCATGAGCCGGGCATCACTCAATTTAACGCTGCAGCACCTCTGAGAAGCAGGGGTTATGGTCTCTGCATTACACATGGTCAAGTGGAGACTCTGGGATTTATTTCTATCCCCAAAACATAAAGTTAGTAAGTCACAAAGTGGGACTGGAGCCCCCAACCACTCTTTGGCAACACGCCCCCCTCCCTGAAACCACTCTCGGTTCTTCAGGCATTGCAGTCCCCGTCTCTGAGCTCTTTTCATGATGCTCTGCACTTTCTGCTCAAAGATGCCCAGTGGGAATATATACTGGGAGGCACTTTAGCCAAATATTCTTTTTAGCAAATGATTTATTTACTGCTGCTAGGGCAGCATTTTCTCCTAATCTTTCTCTGGCCTTCTTTGTTCCTTCTTGCCTTTCTTGTTCACTTCTCGCCAGGAAGCCTCTTATCTTTGCTGATTTGGGGCCGATACATCTCCTCACAGTCATTCTGAGGCTAATGGGCACCCAGAAGAAAAGCAAAGCTTAAGGCTACTCAGAAGCATGACTGTCTTCTTCTGTAATAAAGTTATTTTCCCCCTTAAATTCCTAAGTAGGATGCCTTCTAATGACCTTTCTTCCCCTCAACACTACTCACTTTTTCTAGTATATCCATCCTTCTCCCCACCAAGGATAATAGAACACACTTAGATTGTTTTTGGAATAGGAAACAATGTCGATAAAAATCAGTGTGCCTTTGGTGTTTGTGTATCTGGGAAACTGCATTTGAGAGAAAGGAGGCCATAGTAGAGGCTCATAGTAAGGGAAGAAGGCATGTAGTGGCCTTGTACTCTGAGCTCATATACCAAATATTACTACCTTCATTTAAGCATTCAGAGAATCATATGGCTGGTCAATTGTGAAGACAGAACCAAAATTCACTGAGAGCCTTGAATGTTTTTTTTTTTTTTTTTTTTTTACCTATCAAGATGAAAAGTATGACTTTGCTCATAAGGTTTGATGAAGGTTGCATAGTTGAACAAGATGTTGTTCGATAGAATGAGACCAGCCCAACTCAACCTAACACTTTCTCCTGCATGTCACTATGGCTTGTTTCCTAATGTCCTTCAGGTGTTTGCTCTGGTATGACATTCTCAGCGAGGTTACCACCCTGCTTGTATTGTCCCTCCAACATTCTCTGTCTCCCTTTCCTGCTTTATATTCTTTATAAATATTCTCTGTAATATTTATCACCATCTGACACATTATATATTATACTTATTTGTTTGTTCACTTTCTCTCTTCCCTTGCTAGAGTATAAGCCCCATCATGCAGCAGTTTTCAACTGTTTGTTCACTGTTGCATTCCTAATGCCTAGAATGGGGTCTGGCACATAGTAGGTTTCTGGTGAATAGCTCATAAGTGAATGAATGGAGGAAGGGCGGTTAGGTACCTGGTGGTGAGACTTAGAGCTCTGTCCCAGGTGCTTCCAGGATCAGGATCTGTTTTTCACAGGCACAGAGCACACAGATGCATTTCAGATGGAAAGATTTGCATGCAAACAGCTAATGAGCTAGCTCTGTCCAGTCTGGGGGCTTCTGCTATGGAATCTTCGAAATCATGATGGGGACTTTATATTTGTTCTGTGAAAATCTCACCCTTTTGACTTTGATATTGGAGATTGTTGTGCATCTGGATTCTGACCTCAAAATGCTAGATGTTTTTATATTCTACACCTTTTCTTTAGAATCCTCATTCCTTCTTCTGGTGCTCTGACTGTTCAGCTCTCTGTCCTATATTCCATTTTGTCAAGATCAGGCTGTCATGTAGCCTTCCACAAATTCCATGTCAAAGGTTAACTGATTTCAAAGGTTATCTGATTTCATTTTGATTAAAATGCAAACTGCATTTTAATTAAACATCCTGGAGAATATCTCTTTCATGTTTTCATGTTAGCATTTTGTTTTTGCTGCCATTCATTTCTTTTGTTTTTCTATTATGTTACAAAGAAAGACAATTTTAAGAGATTTATAGACTAAATTTATCTTTTAGCAAGTCTAGTGGATTCATTTTTTTGTAGCATGCCTTATGAAGTTGAATTAATAAAATACATGTTAAAAGGAGAAAATAGTTGTTCTCAACAATTTATAGAATGAACTCACTTCCACTTCTTTCTTAGCTTCCTCCAGGCTTCTCTCCACAGGACCTAGGAATGAACAACTTGCTTTCACACCTCACTTATCCTTGCAGAATGACCGCTTTGCTTCATTCTGCACTATGCCTCATGACCTTGGGCCTTTGAGGCAGCCAGGTCTGCTGCCACAAGCCACCTAGTTGGCCTCTAGTCAGGGAGCTTTGGCCACTCCAGCTGGGCCCACAGAAACAGCCCCAAACTCTCCTACTTGTTTCTTGTCTTTCTTTTTGTTCCCTGGCTCAGTTCTAAGCTTGTCTTGATCCTAAAATGTATGGCTTTATTTCCAGTCCCTGATCTTGTCTGACCTCTTGTCTTAATGACGTATTCAGCTTGCCTAGTTTGGGCCATCAGCTCTTTCTCATACAGCGGGTTTGCACTTATCCTGGAAGCTTTTAATCATCTTTTCTTGGCTGCTCTTATCTAAGTATTGAAGCTCACCAAGATCCAGTCTCCAGTGCCAGCTTGCTTTAGAGAGGAAATTTTTTTTTAATATTTTAAATATATTTTAAATTTTTTTTTAATTTCAGCATATTGTGGGGGTACAAATGTTAAGGTTACATATATTGCCCATGCCCCCCTCCCCCTTCGAGTCAGAGCTTCAAGTGTGACCATCCCCCAAATGTTGCACATCTCGCTCATTATGTTTGCATATGCCCATCCCCTCCTTCCCCCTCCCACCTGTCCATCACCCGATAAATGTTATTCCTATATGTCCAATTAGGTGTTGATCCGTTAATTCCAATTTGCTGGTGAGTACATGTGGTGCTTGTTTTTCCATTCTTGAGGAAACTCTTAATAGTAGGGAATACGTTAACCAAGGAATTACCAACTTTTTAACATATGTTTTTTTTTTTTTCTTGCAAACCCAATGAAGGAAGGAAGAGTGGGAGAAAAGGAAAGGTTAAAAGACAAAAAGAAAGAGAATAAAGAGCAGGAATTGTTCAAGTCAAAACCAAAACAAAGGAAGGCCTTGCAAAAGCACCCAACAAAGTAGAGCTAGAAGGGAACTTCCTCAACATGATAAAAAAGGCATCTACAAAAGCCCACAACTGGCATCATACTGAATGGTGAAAGACTAGATGCTTTCCCCCTAAGATCAGAGGAGCAAGAAGGATGCTCATTCTCACCAGTCTGGAGGTTCTAGCCAGTGCAATTAGGCAAGAAAAAATAAATAAAAGTAATCTGGATAAGAAAGGAAGAAGTAAAACTATCTCAATTCACAGATGATATGATCTTGTATTTACAAAATACTAAAAAATCCACTAAAAACTAGAACTACTAAATGAGTTCAGCAAGGTCGCAGGATACAATATTAATGCACGACAGTCAATTGTATTCCTACATATACACAGCAAACAATCTCTTCATCTTAGCTTTTCAGAAGTTTGATTGATGTGTCTATGTGTGTGCTTCATTTTACTTATTTTTTAAAAATAATTATTTTCCTTTTTGTTCATAAGATTCAATCTTTTTGTTGATTTTTCTTCAAGTTCATGGATTTTTTTGTCTGTTCTTTCCAATCTGCTGTTAGTCTTCCCAGTTAAGTTTCTATTTCTGACATTTTACTTTTTTCTTCTGCACTTTCAATTTATTTTTTATTTTTTTGTAGTTTTTATTTCATTGTTGAGATTCCCCATATATTCATTCATCATGTCCATATTTTGTTTTAAATCTTTGCACTTATTTTATGGATCTTTTGAAGTCCTTCTCTGATGTTTTCTTCTTCTTTTTTGTCTCATGGTTGTTCCTATTAACTTCTTTTTTTTAAATTGTCACATTTCCCTGCTTCCTCACAGTGTAGATATTGTGTTGTATGGTGGCTCTTGTGAGTGACGTTTTGTGAGAAGTCTGGATTATGTGGCTGCCCTTTAAAGGAAAGACAGGTGAGTTTCTGGCTGTGTTCTCTCTGTCTTGCCATGCTTGTTTTTATATTTCTTGTAAGGTGGCTGTCTATATATTTTTTCTTATTATTAGAGAATGTTCCAGAGTCCTAAAGTGAGGCATTTCTGGAATCTCAATTGGGTGCCCAGGATGCTCAGTAAAGCCTCTCCACTCTGCTGCTCTAGAACTCCAGTGTCTTCTGCCACTCTGTGACCTCTAAATTGCTTCAGCGTTCATCTCTGCAGGAGCCTGTTTGATAGGCATTTTGAGTCTCTTCCTGCCCACGTCCAGCTCAGTTTTCTGCTAAGACCTACAATGACTCCCACACAAAATTGTGGGGCCCCTTCTGCACACAATTTCCTCTTTTATTGACAGACTTTCCTCAAATTCCAACATCTATGAACATTGTTCTATGCCACGTCAGCTCAGCTGGAACTCAGCATTCTGCCTGGGCTCCGCAGCTCCATTCCATGACTAGGGACAGGTTCTCAGGACATGTAGGGTCATAGCAGCCTCCCAGCAGATGCTTCCCTTCCTATTTGGACCCCAGTTTTGCTCTGGACCTCTTGCCAGTTCATAAAAACATTTGCCTCTTTTATCATTGCTATTTGTATTATATAGTTGTTTATGGCAGGTGGGAAGGTTTAATAATTTCTCTCACATATTCATGGTGAAGTCACTCCCCATTGAGTTTTATTTTCCATAGATTTATTGCATTTTTAGATGTCTGAGTGTATTTTATATCTTCCCCTTAATTTTTGATAATGCCTTGTTTTGCTTATTTCTGTGAGGATGCTGTATATTGCTTCAAATGTTTTATACATGCTGATTTAATATTTTCTTCTTTATAATTCCAACAATTGCAATCCTTGGTTAATTAAATATGCTGTTTCTAATTTCTGCTGACTCACATTCTGGTGGTTTGCTATCTTGGGTGTTTGTTGATCTTTGATTTTGAGATTATTGTTTGATCTTAATTTGTCAAAATCTACAAGGTCAACATTGGGGAAACTGTCCTCCCAAGGGCAGATGTTTTTGTGGCTTCTGGGGGTTGCAACCAGCCAGAGGTCACTTGAATGCCCCTTAAAAGTCTTGCTCTGGGTACAGGGCAAGGCCCTTTCTGGAATGAGGTTGTACAGTAAAACAAAGTAGGTCAGATAATTACTTTATGGCCAGTTTTTACATAGAAGAAGTTTAGGTTTTATGGCTAGCTTTCAGAAAAAGGGGTCCTTGCCTTTATGACTTGCTTTGTGGACGAGGAATTTTGATTTCTATGGCTAGCTTCAGGGAAGAATTGGTACAAGAAGCAGGCAGAAAAGGCAAGGTTAGAGAATTTTTGCTTCTGAAACCTTCATTTTAGGTTTCCTTCTTGGCTCAGTTCTGGTGCCCACCTCAACTTTGTCCATAGCTCTTATGTAAACACCTTGCAGTTATCAGCGTCTGCCATTCAGGGATGCCCCAGCTTCCTGTCATAATGTTGACTTCATCTACATGCTACTTTAGTCCTGGTTCTTTTGATCACTTTCTTACTTGAAATGGGAAAAATAACTGAAAACATTCCTTACATTTTGTGAGAAGGATAATTCCTTAAGAGATATGTCCTCTTCAGAATGGTTTATGTGAGGGGGTCTGCCAGAGCTTATTCAGCAAAAGTGCCTGAAATGAGTATTTCCCTCTTATCTGCATTCATCTTCTTTTTCATGGGATGAGGATTTACACATCATAATATGCTAATTTATGTTGGGTTTTGCTATTATACAGAGTGGCATTCAAGATTACACTTTTGATATTTATACACATTGGTAATACATATAGCAAAAAAGATCACAAGAAATATATTTTGATGAGTCTTAGAATGACTAGGGAACCCCAGCTAGAAGAAAGCAAATGGAAGAAGCATACATGAGGTCTGTCTTACCGAGAGCAAGAGAAATACCTGGAGGGTGATGTACTACTTCATCAACCTGGACTTCATGTTGAGTGTGGCACCAAATGCATGATTACTTGATCCAAACATGTATGTTCTTATGTAAAATATATGCAGACATAAATATGCATGTACTAAATGTAGACCTAGAGGTCCAACGGGTAGAGATTAGTCTGGGGAAGAGTAATTAGATAGACAACTGCCTATCTAAGGAAATACATGCAATAAATATTTTTTTTCATGAATGAAAAAGTGGCTTCACCCAAATTATGATAGTTGCCAAAACCAAGCCTGGAGAATTTAATTGCCTTACAGGTCATCTGAGGTTCCAGGAAGTTTTGCAAGACATAGTGGTCTTCTCTGGTCATGCTGAGTGAAGACACTAGTGAGTCTGACTTGATAGTCCTGATATACCTCTCTGAATGTCCATCTTCACGTGGTTCTCACACCCTAAGAAGGCCATGACTACCAAGACAAGGTGGGGCTCCCAGTGCTTAAACTTAGGAGGAAATCTTCATGATGAAGCAGAAAGAGCACAGGACTTGGGATCAGACCAACCTGAGTCTAAACCCAAGACTTGCTCTGTGCTCTGTGACCTTGGGAAGTTTCCGTAGTCACACAGAACTTCAGTCTCATCAGCTGTATAATGTGATTAGAAACATCTCCATGGTTTTAGAGTGGTAGTAATAAAATAAATGAGATAATGTACATCAAAGGGCTTTGAAAGCCTTTTCATACTACACAAAAGAAAAGTGAACAGAGCGAGGGTGCTGAATGCTTCTTGAATGCAGACACAGCAGCATTAAGACATACCAGGCTCAATCTTCTCAGGATTCTTAGTTACCAGGAAAATAGGAGAGAACAATTTTGAGTTTAACTTCCAAAGTAACTTAGCTGTGAGTTTGAACCAGAAAAATTTAAAAATGTTTAAGAGAATTCATTCTCTGTAAATTAGGTTAAACACACTCACAAAAAGTAATTTCCCATTCTGCTACTTTCTGGAGGGTATTTAACTATTGGGAGTTATGATTCTGAAAACCCTCGGGCTAATGAAAAATGTGGCCATTTGCATATTGGACCTCAGAGACTTCTTTTTCCATAGATGCTGCACTGCTCCTACCCTCAGGGTTGGAAAAGCCAAGTTATTCTGGGCCAAGCAAGTTGTGTTTGTTAAAAACAAGAAGATAAATAAAAGTAAGACAAAGCAATAAAGCAACATTAGGTGGAAAATCTGGGGATGCAGATGCTTGCCTCAGCTCTGCCTGCCAAAAGCAGTGTGGCCTTGAGCCTGGGCTAGGGGGATTCTGTCTAGGCTGGTTGCATCTTCCTTGGCTCTACCCTTTTTCACGCCTGAGTCTGCAACACCTGGCAAAGGGGCTTGAGCTACTTTCTGCTGACCAGGGAGTTTTTCCAAGCATCACCTTCCCCTTCTACTTTGAATGTTATCCCTTTCCCAGGAGTCCTGGATTCTATTCCACCACGTTGCAAGGTCCTCCTCTGTCTAGGTCATGACTTGGATGGATGATGCTCCTCACTTTTTGGGTAATTTTTCTTCCCAGATGCGGTTCCTCTCCTGGCTTCATACTCCACAGCCTCCTAATGCGTGATACTCTGTCTGAATGCTTTTGGTGGTGTTGCATGGTCCAGTACTACCTACACCCAACATTGATCTTGGCAGCTGATTGTCATCTTTATGTGCAAGTTCTAACTGCTTCAGGAAACATTCCCAGCAACTTACAGTTGTAAAAGACCTCTCCTTTCTCCAAAATCTAATCACACTCTTTCTCACATGTGGCACTTAACACACTTTGAGCCATGTATTATTTCCCCACTATACTATGAGCAAGGTAGGATCAACAAGGTAGGATTTGTATATGATGCATTTTGCATCTTCTCCTTGGCAGTTCACAGTGGCAGCTCTCGTCAGATGCCTCTGCTAGCACAGTCTCTGCTAATAGAACCAGAGCTAGAAGCTATTTTCACACGCCAAGAGCTTGCAAATGTTGGGTCTCTCTGGAACTTTCTTCTTTTCCTTCATTTGGTTAATTCTGACTCCTTCTTTGTATCTAGCCCAATCATTTACTCAGAGACACCATCTCTGACAGCTACACATCCCAGCCCCATCACTCCTGTGCATCTGTCTTTCACAGGGCCTGTCTCAAGTGCGTTTACTCTTTCATGTGAGACTCTTAGTGCCGTGATGACAAGGACAGTAACCAGTTTTGCTCATTATATTATCCCCAGCATTTTCGACAGTGTTTGATTCACACTTTATTTAAAAACAAATAAAATAAATGTCCATAAACGAACAACAAACTTTTATTAAATGAATGAATGAATAAATAAATAGTTGCAAGAGTTCATTATTTTCATTAGTGACTATGACAGGACCTTTCCATCATGGTCACCCAAAGAGTTTTGATTCACTTTCGAAAACACAACCAAGACTCATGGTTTTCCGGCTCCCGCAGGCCTCCTGATGTCAGAAAATTGCTCTCTCTGCAATGAAAACAGCGGGCAGCAAGTCTACAAGCCTGTACATAAAAGGATCCATTATCCCTCGAGCCAAATGTCACTGCTGGAATGGCTTCCAAATGCTGCCAAAAAGAACATTATTAATAACAGTAATGATAATAATAGTGATCATAATAACACATATTAAATTTTAATTTATATGGCACCCAAGCTCCACAGCTCTGGGAGGGAATCATTCTCACAGTAAAGGGGAAGAAATAAAGCAAAACTCCAATTGAAGGGAAATATGATACAATTTGGGCCCAGAGCCAGGCTTTAAGCTGTTTTGTGGGGACAGAAAAAGAAAGGGACCTCACCAGGCTTCAGAATGTCAGACTCGATATGAGAATTCTGAATTTCAAGGCTACAACAGAGAGAGGTGGAAACATATGTCTTAGTCTCATTTCAAGATAAGTACCCTTCATCATTTTAATGCAAAACATGTAAAATACAACCCTGGAAGCTCTTCCCCTGAAGGATGCAAGGACGCCTGACTCAGGCAGTCTGAGTCTATGTCTACACTGGGATGCTATGAAGAACAAGATTGGATGGGTTGAAGGGTCAGTGGTCCGGGCTATGTTTACAATAGTAAAACATTTGAGGACTAAAAAAATATATAGATATTTTGGTGGTGATTAGGACACTTGAAAAAATTTCCCACATATCAAAATTTAATGAGTGTGAAATGGTGATAGCTAAAAAGATGAATAGCTTTAATTTATTGTGGTAACATTGTGTAACATTGAGAATATGGTCCTTGAAAGTCCAGAAGATTGGGTTTGGGTCATGACCACTCTGCTTACTGTGGGATCTTGAATATATCACATGAATTCCCTAAACTTCCATTTCATATTATTAAATTGAGAGCAATAATGGAATGTATTGGTTAGAGTTCTCCAGAGAAACAGAACCAATTATATACATACATACATACATATAAATGAAATAAGAATTAGTTCATGCTATTATGGAAGTAGAGAAGTCCCACGATCTGCTGTCTGCAAGCTGAAGACCCCAGAAAGCTGGAGGTGCAATTCAGTCAGAGTCTAAAGGGCTGAGATCTAGAGGAGCTGGTGATGCGAGTCCTGTTCTGAGTCCACAGGCCTGAGAAATAGGGGCACCGATGTTCAAGGACAGGAGAAGAGGATTGTTCTAGTTCAAATAGCAAATTTTCACTTCCTCCACCTCTTTGTTCATCCAGGCTCTCAACAGAAGAGATGTTGCCCACCCAACTTGGTTAGGGTGATCCTCTTTACTCACTCTACTGATTCAAATGTTGATCAGAATAATGTTTTACCAGCTATCCGGACATCCCTTAGCCCAGCCAAGTTGACACATAAAATTAACCATCACACAAAGTTTAACCTCATAGTTTAAAAATGCTCATTGAATTTCTCATTCAGTAAAAGTTTATTGACTTCTATGAAATAGTTAACACTTGAAGCAAGATAAGACGGTAATTCAATAGACCTCCATATACATCAGACCAAGATTGAATAAACATTTGCAAAGCAAGTCTGAGTAACCATTTTTAAGTTTAATAGATCTATGGCCAAATTTGTTTATTTATTTATTTAATTTCAGCATATTATGGGGGTACAAATTTTAAGGTTGGGTATAATACCCTTGCCCCCGCTGCCCCCACAAGTCTGAGCTTCAAGCGTGACCATCCCCCAGACAGTGCACATCTCACTCATTATGTAGGTATATATCTATCCCCTCATCCCCTCTCCCACCTGCCCAATACCCAATAAATGTGATTCATTTTTGAGACTGAGAATTTGGAAGACAGGATTTTTGCCTGCTTGCTATCCGAGTATGTTGTGGGACTTGGGGGAAGTAGCCAGAGGTAGATGATTAATGGTTTTAATATTAATCATTGCACAACCTTCGTTCCCAGGCCACGACCACCTCCAGGCTGAATTTCAATTCAAAGTCTTACTCTTTTCTGGGTGTTGATCTTTTTCATTAGAGCTAGAACTTGAATCTATATCTTTATATTAATCTAGAGCAGGTAAAGAACATGATGGTTTATTAAAAAATAAAAATATAATACATACATATGCTAAAATTTTCAACCTTCAAAATGATACACAATTAAATTGCCTTTTGTCCTCACCAAACCTTTGATACTCAGTAACAGTTAAGAGTTCCTTGCTTATCCATCCATAATGTTTCTCTTTTGAAGTTATTTTAAAACTTGCTTTAATTCGCATGACTACATATATCATAAACCCCTTACAAATTGTCAAAATATATTGTAATAATAATATCCAATATTATTGAATGCATACTATGTGCAGTCATTTTCCTAAGTACTTTATATGCAGCGCTATATTTAGTTTTCATAATAACTGATTTACTAGCTGTGTGACTTGTATCAAGTTCCTTAATTTTTCTGTAGACCAGTTTCCTCCTATGTGAAATGGAGATATTCATGCACAACGCATTGTATGGTTTCTGGCACCTAGTAGGAGCTCCAACATAGTGACTACAGCTCCATTCTCATTCTCCACTCTTTGTGTCCTCGTGACACATAAGACTAGCCTCCATTCTCATGACCTTAGCTTGTGTTATGTAGGAAGATCCTTGCTATTTGAATATTTTGCATTGATTTATTCTAGGTAAACATGCCTGGTGGGTATTAGATAAGTAAAATTATTTTATGTTTTTTTGAACACACAGCTGTTCAGGTTATCATTACTCCAAACACTAGGTAGAAAAATAGATTTTTACTTTTACTTTTTTATTCTCCCTTAAAAAAATCCCTTCAATGTTTTCAGACCTATGGGCACTATTAAGGAAAGGTAATCCAAAATTTGGCTTTGTTCATTGACTGCCTCTCCCATTATGGTTTGAGAAGAAGATGGTTGGACAGTCCTTCTGTCCAGGCTGGGACAATAAATTATGTGATCTTAAACAAAAACAAAAAAAAAATTAGAATCCCTGAGGTTTGGATTTAAAACGAACAATCCATAATTCTCAGAATAGCTCTATAGAACTTAAATCATTGTCCCATCCCCCTCAGAAAGATCTCAAACTCACTGTTTAGCTGGTTGTACAACCCCAACCTTGTGACCTTAGGGAGACTGTCAATAAATTATTTTCGGGATTGTGGACCTTTTAATACAAAAAGTTACAGAAGTTTAAATTTAATAGACTTTATACTTTTTATAAACCATGTTGATTGAATATTATGCAAAGAGAAAGACACAAATCAGTAGAACAGACGGACTGAGAACTCCAGTATTCGTATTGTCATGTTTATCACTTTATCCATAGGTAGGTGTTCTCCAGACAAATGAGGGAGGGAAAAGCGTTTTAGACAGAGTAAGAATTATCTGCAAATGCATAAAAAACATGAAGAAGATGGCCCCTTTAAGGAACTCAAAGTAATTCTTTTTGACTCCTAGGAAACTGCTGGGGTACCTTGTACAACATACATGACTTGTGTTTATTTGGTAGCAATGGGGAATTGCTGATATATTTGAAAGCAGGGAAGTAATATACATTCTATTAAGATAAGTATTTCTAGACTTATTGAATAGATAAATGAGATAAATATTGAATTAAATCATGATTAAATATTAAATAAAATAATATATTAGATAATTATTTGTAAAATTCAATTGACCTAGTGGTAGATTGAAAAGAGGTTGGCTGAAGGCACATCCTTATTAGCCCCTTGTTAGAAGAATGTTGAAATAGTTGGTATGAAGAATAACAAGCAATTGAAAGAGACTGGTGGTAGTGAGGGCAAAGCAGAGGAAAATCGATCAGTACATATCCTTGATGTGAGGACTAAGACCCCAAATAATTAAGATGATATTGAATGGGGAAATGGTTTAAGGAATGGAAT
The DNA here is from genome assembly GCF_040939455.1 of Microcebus murinus. Lineage (NCBI taxonomy): Eukaryota > Metazoa > Chordata > Mammalia > Primates > Cheirogaleidae > Microcebus > Microcebus murinus. Next base: position 32,412,224 of record NC_134110.1, on the reverse strand, counting down.
GGACAAGACTGAGAGGTCAGTCGTGGGTGGGTGGTGAGAGCGTGGCAGTTTATGGTCCTTAGAAAGGGTGTCTGGGGGAAGATGGGAATCATCAGTATACAGAGAGTAGTTGGAATGAATGAGAATGTAAAAATTGTCCAAGGTACAGTGAAGTAAGGTGGATCATGGAACCTGGGGTGGGGGTATGGCTATTTATTGTAACAAGGGTTAACACCTAGTAGGTAATTATCATGGGGCCCACAAGGTTTAAAATGTATCACATATATTTATTCATTTAAATTTACACAATAAACTTGAGGCAAGTATTATTAAACCAATTTTACAGATGAGGAAACAAAGTCATAGGGAAATCAATTGCTCATTTGATATCTAAATTCAAAATCAGACTCAAGTAATATAGCTTCAGAGGTTTTTCCCATAATCACTCTACCTGTATCTTTTCAGTATAAAGATGAACATGAGCCCAGCCCATTGTTGGGATTTCATATACATTGGGTAAATTGATAAGAGACCCCAGAATAAGTCAAAAGATTCCCATCCAACCATGTCATGTGCCCTTGACATGTTATTTAAACTCCCTACTTTTCAGTTTCTGTGTTTTGAAATGGATGCACCACTGGGGTTATCATGAATACATAAAACACTTAGATAAATCCTGGCACTTATTATATATTTAAGGCATTACTATTACTATTACTTAGAGAATGAGACCAAAGAATATCCCCTGCCTTTTTTTTTCTTCTAATTTTATTACATGATATTCAGAGAATATGTTATATGATGCCAATTTTACTGCATGGTTGACTTCCATAAATATCCCAGATATGTTTCTGAAGAAAGTATATTATCTGTTTGTTGAGTATAGGGCTATATCAATTAACTAAACTTATATACATATGCATGCTCAAAATCAAATATGCTAATTTGCTTGTTCAAAATCTATATTCCTGTTTACTTTTATCTCTTTGATCTATCAGTTCTTGAGAGAAATGTTTCTAATTCTCCTGTTATGTATATTTGTTATTTTTGTCATTGTTCCCTTCTTTTTCTTCTCCTCCTTCTCTTTCTTTAAATATATTTTGAGGCTAAATTGTTTGGTGCATAGAAGTTTACAATTGTTTTATGACCTTGGTGAATTGTTCCTTTATCATGATTTCACTAGTTATTTTTACTTGTTTTGTTTATTTTGATAAATATTAAGGTGGCTGCACCAGCTTTCTCTTGACTAATATTTGTCTGACATATATTCTCCCATTTCTTTATTTAAAACCCTTACATGCTGATTCTAGTTTTGCCAAATCCTTAACTCCTTATTAAGAATGCTTAGAACATACCCTACCTTAAAGCTTTTTCAGAACTTCCAATGGACCCCTGCCATACAATCACCAGCTACACATTTACCCAGCTTTATTTTTCAAAAATATTTTTTGTGTGTTTCTTAGAGCTGCTGTAACAAAGTAACACAACTGGATGGCTTAAAACAACAAAAATTTATTCTGTCACAGTTGTGGAGGCTGGAAGTCTGAAATCAAGATTATGTTAGAACCTCTGAAACCTCCTCTTCCTAGCTTCAGGTAGTTGATGGCAAGTCTTGGTGTTCCTTGGCTTGTTGATGCATCACTTCAGTCTCTGTATCACTCCAGTCTCTGTCTCCATCTTCACATGGCTTTCTTCCCTGTGTGTGTTTGTGTACCGTCTCCTGTTCCTGTAAGAACACAAGTCATTAGATTTAGGACTCGTCCTAATTCAGTATGGCCTCATCTTAACTAATTATATTTGCAAAGATCCTATTTCCAAATAAAGTCACATTATGAGACTCTGGGTAGATAAGAATTTTGGAGAACACTATTAAACCCACCATGGACTTATTTACATTTGATATTATATATGTATTTGTTTGTTTACTATTTTATCCTACTAAATGTTAATTCCATGAGGGTAAGAAAGTAATCTCTTCTGCTCATTGGTATATTTACAGTGCTTTGTGAATGGGTATAGATAGGTATTTAACCAATATCTGTTATTGATCAATATTTAATCAATATCTGTTAAATTAAAAAATCCTATTTGTATATGAATATAGTAACAATATATTTTTAAAAATCAAATCTAGAGAATCAAGATTTACTCTGATAAGACAGGTCTTTGGGATTATTTCTAGATCTCATTTTTCATTTTATATTTAATGTTTTTATTGCTTTTTCCTCCTTTTCTACCATCTCCTAGGAAGGCTGAATTTTACCTAAATCTATTTACATTTTCTTGTTTAGAAATTAATGATTTATTGTAATCATTTCATGGTTCCCTTCAACTATAACAGTCATTCTTACAATGTCCAACACTAATCAATACTTTTATTCTCCTCCCTTGTAATACAATAAGTTCCAAATTGTATTTAAACAAATCCACATTATCACCCTCATTACTTTTATCCTTACAATTAATGCTTATTTAAATTTGTGTTATATAGTGTGAGATACCTGGCTTTTAAAAAGGTATAATTGCTGAGAAACAGCACGCAAGCCAATATTAAAAAAACGCTTCTAGGTCAACAAATGCAAACAAAGATTCAAATGCTTTCCCCCAAAAGAGATGAATTTGTAGTTCCTTATACTAGAGAGAGAGAGAGAAAGAGAGGAAGAAAGCATGATATCCTAATACAAAACATTTTTTTTACAAAACCCATAGATTTACCAATTCTACTTGTTTACCTGTGCTTATTGCTTTCCATGGTTTCTTTCTGCTTTTGAATCCCTTTATTCTGACATGCATTTTTAATGTAGCATTTCTGAGTAAGAGTCTATGAGAATTGATCCACAAATGTCTTTATGTTGCTTTCACTTTTGAATGGTAATATATCTAGCTCTAGAATTCTGAGTTGACAGTTATTTTCCTCAGAACTTTGAAGATATTATTTTATGGTTTTCTGTCATTTGTTGCTGTTGATGAAAAGCCCACTGACAGAATATTTGTTGTTTCAGGAATTAATCTATACATTTTTTTCGTTGTTTATCTTTGACATTCTACTGTTTTTTTTTTTTTTTTTTCATAGTAAAACTAGAATTTCTTTGTATTTAGCTTGTCAAGAGTTTGTCATTCATCAGGCCAGAGATTCATATCTTTATTCAGTGCTGCAAAGCTTCTCATTCAAATTTCATCAAACATGAGCCTCATGCATTCTTTCTATTCTCTCCCTTTGAACTCCTTTAAGATGTGCATTGAAGTTTCTTAATCTCCAATTATCTCTCTCTTTACTACTGATTTTTCATTTCTATCTTTCCTACATTTATAAAGTTTTCATCAGATCTCGAAAGATCTTTAATATTGAAATGTTATTTCAATTATGTCTAATTTAGATTAAATTTATTCTGTTTAAACTTAAATAACTAATAATCAAAGCTTTACTTTGGACATTTTGAAATTTGCTTGTTCTTTCTCAGATTATCAATTTTTAAAATTAAACATGAATGGCTCTACTTTAATTTCCTTCATCACTTTAAATATATTTATTTAATAGCTTTTTGTTGTTGTTGCAGTTATTATATTTCTAATTCTTGAGGCACTAGTTGTATATTCATTGCACCTGATACCTCCATCAACTCTAGTTTATTTCTTTTATTTTTAAACCAGTTACCCTCCCCTTCCATGGGAGGGGGGATTTCCTAATTGCTTCTAGAGGAACAAGGGGTTTTCAATGGTACTAGATTAGTTTTTTTACGTTTATTTATGAGTTTAATAGCTCAGGCCTCGATCTCAGTTTCTCGCTGATTCCTTTTGTCCACAGCCAATGCCCTGGGCAGAGTCAAACATCCTTATTCTTTCCCAGACCAGTGAGCAGAGTTTTCATGGAAGGGACAACTCTTCAGGAATCTGGAATTCATGCAAGGGCTCTGCTTTCATGGACCTAAAATCCTATCTCCTGTAGCTCCCTGAATAGCAGAACCTTAGTTCTCAATATCTGCAACACACATCTTGGTCTAAAATCCTGCAAAATTCTTACACCATCAGCTCTGGCTAATCCTGCTAACTTTATTTCTATTTTTATGACTAGCACCAACCAATTTCTTTTCTTTATTTTGAGTTCACTTTTGTGTCAAACACTTTGTTATATTTTCTCAGCATATATACGATTTTAATAACAGGAGAGGGCCCATCTATATTACTCAGATTGTCAGGAGCATCCCCTACATTTAGTGGCGTTTCAGGGATTATACATGGCACTCATGTAGACCTTAAAATATCTTTTTTAAAGGCAGGAGGGAATCACAGTCTGCAAATCGCACCTGAAAAATAATGGAAAGGATTACTCGGTGGTCAGAGAGGCCTTGTAAAGGGTGGTGTCATGAGAACTTCCCTTAATAGGTAGGGGATTTTTGTTTCTTATTTATTTATTTTTTTATATGACTTTAGTTTCCATATTATCTGAAATGAACAAGCATTAATTCTGAAATTATGAAAACTTATTTAACATCATGAACACAGACATCAGGCGAAGACTGAGGTCCATGGACCAGGGGGTGTCACGCCGCGGCGTCTCTGCACTTCATCTCTGACTCTGGCACGACCCCCTCAGCACTTGGATTTTTGTGTTTGAACAAAGCAGCACTTGACCCTGATTTCCCCCCTTATCTCTACCCCCTGAATCTGGGATGAGATTTGACATTTGGTTGTTCCTTTTTTATCCCCTCTCAAGAATATGTATTTACTAAAGAATTTGTAAGAACAAAAGGATGGAAATTCTTTAAAAAGAGAGGCAGTTTTCTCCAAACAGCAGGCATGAGCGGGCAACCAGTCTTTGGGTCGTTTCCCAGAAGCTGGATTTCTGGCGTGCCTGGCCCTTTTCTCCTGGCAAATGCTGTGGTGTCTCACCACAGACAGTAATCCCTTCTTCCTTTTCCTCGCCTTCCCACACCCTGCCAACATCATCTGAAGGAGCATAAATAGCTGCACCAGGCGTGTCTCTTAATCAAATCAAAGTGATTTTATTCTTACAAAATTCCATCTGAAATATGAAATGATTTGAACTCTTTCTTGTTGAACAAGAGAAGCTTTGTCCAGCTAGTGTGGAGGGGAAGGGAACAAAAAACTTCCCTCACAGATGTCCAGGCAGTTTTCATGCAATCTCCTCTTTTTCGGAGAGGAGAATGGAAACAAGGTTAGAAGACTCCATGGCATGTGAGAAGAATAGCTGGTTGGTTCTCTAAGCACTAAAGTTTTCTGTACCCAGCTGCTCAAGCTTGTTGCCCTGAGGTCTTTAGGATGGGTGTTCCTCCTGGGCTGAGATGTTTACCTCATTCTCTATCCCCAGCAGAGACTGATATTTGACTTTGAATATTTATTCTTATGTTCTTTATTTGTAACTACTTTCAACCAACAAATTTTACCTGGATGTGTGCTTGTCTTGAATAAAACTGTATTTCCTATAATTCCATGCAGTCTAGTATATCCAAGTGACCATGTTCTGGTCAACGGTATGCAAATAGAAGTGTCATGTGGGAAGAAATGTTTCCAGTGAGAATGTGTGTTTGTTCATCCTCTTCCTTCTTGCTGGGAGAAGACATGATGGCGGTACTTGAGCAGCTGTCTTGTAATTTGAGGTAGAAGCTGTGTGCTGAGGGTAGCAGAGCAATAAGGTGGGAAGGACTTGGGTTTTGATAAATTCAACAAGCTCCTCTACCTGCCCTACACTACAAATCTCCACACCTCTGTATGGGTATGAGAGAAATGTATTTGTATCTTGTTAAAGTGTTAGTCTGGATACTCTATCACTCTCAGATAGACTTTACTTAATGGACATGTCTTCTTTTAACTGCAGTTTTTTTGTCTTGCTCCATTTCACCGTTGAATAGCATTTAAAACAAAGTTCACAAACATACCACCTCTTACCCCTCTAAGAAATTCAAGAGATTCTTCTGTAGGTAGATCCTCCAGTACAGAAAAGCCAGCACTCTTGGACTTTGGAATACTGGTGCTATTTAAATGTGAAGGTTGTAATGTGATCATTAAGCAGTTATTGAACATAGACATTGTGAATTTTCCATCTCCTGCTTTCCTGATTACCTTTTTTAAAAATGTACAAATAGCTAATTAAGTTAGAGTAACACAGATTTAATATATGCACTCTATTAATGGGGAGTAGGTTGCAATGCAAATTTTACAACTAATTTAGGAAGAATGCCATTTTGAGAACAATTTGCAGAAGTCTCCCCCCTAACAGTTGACTTCAGACTGGGGAAAACTAGTGTTTTAATTACAAACTAGACAAATATAGTCTGTGAAATCTTGTTTAGTGAGTTCAGATATAATGAGCTTTCAGAAAGCACTGAGAAGGAAAATGATCATTTATTTATGTGGGTTTGCTTCTTGGCATTTTGTGTTTGCATTTCCTTGATATGGTTGTCTATTACGACTTAAAGGCACTGTTTCCAATATAAGGCAGAAAGATGCCAAGAAGTTGATCCTTGTGAAGATTATTCCTACTCCTGGACTGGGTAAAGTCTCCATCATCAACATCAGGGAGCCAGAGAAACATAAAAACCAAAATAGCGCCCAGTTTTCCTTCTCATTACTGACTGGTGAAGACTTCTTGTTAATAATGGCCAATGTATTGTCTATTGAATGTCCAGTCAGAAATAAGACCTGTCTATATGCCACACTTTGCCTAGACCTCAATCTGACCCACATTTGTAGTCAATATCTTGTTTAGTTCCTTAGGACAGTTGCAATTGTCCCCCAGAAATAGAGAATGGGACTGGGACATTTAGAGGGGTATTGGTGACATGAAGAGAAGGTTTTCATATTTTACCAGGTAGCCAACTTAGGGTCTTCCTAGCTGGGACAGTGGCAGACACTTACTCCAGAGCACTGGCACATTTTCTTTCTTTCCTTCTAGAGTGTATGTTCCAAGAAGGCAGACCACCTTTATCTTGGCCATTGTTGCATCTTTAGTTCTTAGCACAATGACCAGCACAGAGCAAATGTTCAATAAATACTGGTCTGAATAACAAATCACCCATTTATCTTCAGAATGAAATTTGGGCTCTTTTGCAAGTCATTCAAGACACTTCAAAATCTGGCTTTAACTTCTTAAACTAGCTTCATTTCCTACTCTCCTGACAATTACCAAACAACCATATTGAAGCCATCATAGTTTCCCAAGCAGGCATGGACTGTCATACCTTGTACATTTGCTGAGAGTACCCTTGGCAAACTTTTAAGATACAGCTTAAACACCAGATCTGTGCAGCCTCTCGCAAACCTAGCAACTGTTTATGTAATGGATTTCATAATAAACATTTAGAGAGCAGCTACCCTGTTCCTGGAACAGCCCAAAGTTCTGAGAACAGCACCTGAGGGTAGGAGGACACTCAGCTAGAACAGAGGAAATGAGGGCAGAGCATGATGGCCAAGGGGCAGCCACATCTACACGAGAAGTCTTTCCTCTTGTATTTTTCAAGAAGAAAGTGTGAGCCAGTGGATAACAATAGATCTAATATCTAGTTGCTTTGTTCAACAAGAATTGCCTAATTCTTCTTTCCTTTCTCTGTGCACTTTGTGTTTCAACGACACCAAGTGCTGTGCATTTCCTGTGCAACCCACCCTGTCTCTCACCTCTGAAGCATTGCTCCTGCTCTATGTCCCATTCTCCACACCTGCCTGGTCAGCTTCTACTTGACCTTAAAGAGTTAGATCAGGAATTCTCTTCCGGGAAGATTTGCTGATCACCTCTTTGGTTTGAATTACTCAATCCTCCTTCGACATATGTCGATCACCTGCTATCACCATTTATAATTATCTATTTATGTGTCAAGTCTCCCCCTCTCCCTGAGAGCCACATGGCTATCTTGTCGACAGTGCCAGTGATATATTAACAAAATTGGACCGTTCGAGGGTGAATCCTGAGAAGAATTCAAATTTTGATAATGTTCTTAGGTAGTGTCATACACATTCAAAACCACCTCTCTGGATTATGAGTTCCTGGAGGCTGGAGTATCTCTCATAATCATTGCGTGTTTGGTAGAGTGATTTGTATATAGGTGATGAGAAATATATGATCATTAACTGAGTAAGTGAATGGCAATTCCTTGAATGGCATCAGAACAAACTCTCTGATCTCTCCCTGTCTGCCCCATGTGGTGTCTTCAACACTGACCTGGCCCATCTGGTCTTACCTCTGAATTTTTACCTCTCCTAAGAATGCATCTGCATTCACCTTTTATCCTATCTTAGCTTTGGGACCCTTCTTTTGGATTTAGCTTTTGTGTCTACCCTAACATGCTTTATAATTTATTTATTTCTTAGATGCATTGTCTTCTGTCCGTCTTCCCCCACCAGAACATAACCTGCATGAACACAGGGATTCTTTGTCAATTTTGTTCTGTGATAAATTTCTACTTCAATTACCAGGAACAGTGTCTGCCATGTACTAGATGCTCAGTAAATACTTAGCAAATAAATGAATAAATGACTGAATGAGCACATTTTCTGAAATTGATTTATTTTTGTTCAGTCTTTACTCTTGAATTTGATTTGTTCAATGGGACTTTCTCCCCTGTTGATTCATTCCTGCCAAACAGTCCTTTCACAGTTTTATCCACCTGCCATTCTCCTTGCTAGACACTCCAGTTCTCAGGCTCTGTCCGTAGACCACCACTTAAGCCACACCCAGGACTGGCCCCTTCTAAGCACTTCAAAATATCACCGGCCATCCCTAATTTCCAAGGGATCAAAGATGTAGCCCTTGTTTCAAAATATTTGCACTTTCATGAAAGCCAAAGTCCCAGCTGCTGTCTTTAATTTATTCCAAGGCTGGGCAAGGAAACCTCTGCTTCCTACTAGGAATGCATGGGGCTTCCCCTACTCCCTCCCCAGGAAATAAAAATGACATAGGTTAGATTCATCACCACAGATGGCACTCACGGCTGCCTCCTCCTAAATGATTCCACATTTGGGCAAGCCGGTTGGGGCAGAATGGCCAGCTTCAGAGGTTTTCTGGCTTGCTAATGAGATACTTGGCTGAATCTTTTTACCTTGAGGTCACTGGTTTGAAAATAGCCTAGCTTTCTGGTGATAAAAAGTGTTTCTGTTTGACAGATGGAGGGCAGTGTGTCTGAGACATGATGTGTTTTCAGGCCAGGCCCTGATGAATAATTGTTTCTTGTTTTTATGGTTGGGACAGACACAACAGCTAGCCTGTCCCATCCTTCTCTGTGGACATGGTCCCTGAGGCAGATGGTGGGAGCTAGCCATGTGGAGAGGTGGCCTGAGATCTTTGATGGATCTGAATATGTCCATATGCGCCTGGAAACCTCAGGGATATGAGGAAGTCAATTGTGAGTTATCAGATAGGGAAAGTGAGTTAGGGCGAGTTAGGGAGGCAGGTGGAGGGCCAGCAGGGTGGGGTTGTGGAGAAGACACCACCCTGGGTCTTGGACAGGCATGGCTTTACGGGTTTCACACTTTGATGCTGCCATTTACTACCCATGTGAGCTTGGGTTAGTTAAAATGAATTTAAGACTCTATGGTTCTAGTCTGTGAAACAAAAACAAGAGTGTCTATCTTGTGAGCTTATTGTATGACCCATACATGTATGAGTTGTATGTAAACTGTAAAGTGCTATAGGAATGGAAGTCAGATGTCAACTAGCTGATCCTCTGTTCTCTTGCTTGAGGAGTTCCAGATCCTTTTGCTTCTTTTTTCCGAATCATATCTTTGAAGACAAATCAATTCTCTTTGCCTTGATTCTTGAGTCAGAGAATTTTATTCAGATATCATCAAATTTAGCCAGCTGTGGTGATGAGAAACTACCATCTGGTCAACTGAGGTCAACTGAGTTGTCTGCTCAAGCAGGTATAGTGCAGGTACAGCAGGTACATGAAAGAACTGGGCTATATTCCAGGGACTCTAAAGACTTGTTTTCTCCATATGTACTGGGATGACCACTAGGATAGGAAATCCAAGGAGAACAGGGAAAGACAAGGCATTCTTGGGTCAAACATTGGGGTAAACTTTGCTACGCTTGTTTCTCAAATATGGCTATTAATTTTACAGAAATTCAAAAAATAATGAGAACTTTCTTCCTAAAGGAGGCTGGATGAAGTCGCTTTCATTTTATTCATTCATTCAATCATTATACAAATAAGTATTGAGTGCCTAGTATATGCCAGATGATGTTCCAAGTCTGGAGATGCAAGGCATAATGGTTCAAAGTTGCTGCCTTCACAGAACTATTGAGGAAAAGGTAAAACAATGTCAACAAACCCTGGGCACAGTTGTGTTTAAGCTACATAAAGTAGTACTTCTGTTGGGAGGATTGTGCTCAGCTCCAGGTATTTTAAAAAGTAATTCTACTTCTAGGAATTCATTTTAAGAAAAAATGATGGCAGATTGCACAAATATCTATTTTCTAAGAATGTTTTTCACACCATCATTTATGTTAGTAAACAATTAGAGAACTCTCTAGATGTACATTAACATGGAAAAGTTTAAAATGATTGGTGGCATATTCACTGAATGATATATCGTGTCTGCCATTTTACAGCGTGTATTGTATGATCCCAATTTGATGAAAACCTATGGCTCTTGGTGAGTAGATTAAGGACAGGGAAGATATATGAAAGATATATTAAAATATAGTATGCTGGCTTCGGGCTATTAGTGGTTTCCATTGTCTTTGTTGGGCTATCGCAGACATGTGGGATGAATCCTTTCCTCATGTGTGACCTTAAGAAAATGACCTAAATCCCCTCAGCCTTCTCTCCAAAATGGGAATAAAGGTGACCTTGCAGGGCTGTTGTGAATGTATATTAAAGTTTATGTAGCACTGCCTAGTCCAAAATTAGAAGTTCATAATGATATGTTTATCCATTGTATTAATATTTTTCTAAGATGTCTACAATTAATATGCATTACTTCATTAATCAAAAGAAAACCCAATCAGTATTATAAAGAGAAAGTGTGGGGAGCTTGACAGATAGGTCTTTTGACAAGCAAGACATCAAAGGTCCTGGCTATGCCCCTGCCACATAGTGGGTAAGGAACATAAGCTTTGCAGCCATGCAGGGATCATGTCATGAGAGGGATTGTTGTAAGTTGTATTTTTCTCAATAGGAGGCTTCAGAGGAGACCTGAAAATATATCTTACGGTCCTCTATGTCCAAAGAGGTTAGGATTAGGGGCAGAACTGTATCCAGTGCATCAGCTTTGTTGATTCCATTTAGAAAAGGCTGCTTCTGCAGAGGATGCTGCCTTGGGAAGTGGTGAGCCTCTCAGTGACTGGAGGTAATCTAGCCAAGAATAGGAGCTAGTTTTTCCATTAGGTTGCAGGAAGAATTTCTGTATTTCTGTCCTAGGTGGAGGTTGAACAGGTTCCCTTCCATTCTTGTGATATTGTGAGTCTATGAAATACTAGAAAGGAAGTTTTTTACTTCATGTTTTCCTAGGAACTGTCACAATCACCCCTGATTCCTACCAAATTACAAATGGGGTAAGTTTGTTTTTAGCATCTCCCCATTGCCCAGCCCCCCCCCCACACAGGAGCATGGTAACCTTATGGTGCCCCAGTGGCTCTGAGGCAACTCTTTGCCACATGACAGCAGGTTCTTCAGCAGTGTTTCCATCACCATGATGTGGAGAAAACAGCCTGGATTCTGAATGGGAAATGCGACATTTAGATCTCGACCACTTTACTCAAAAGAGAGTCACCTGTAACAATGTTTTCAAATCCTTGGAGCTTGCTTTTCCTCACCTTTACATATTTGATAGCACAACAAGGTGACTATAATTAACAAATAGAGTATACTTTAAAATAACTTAAAAGAGTGGATAGAATTAGAATGTTCCTAACACAAAGAAATGATAAATGCCTGAAGTGACAGATACTCTAATAGCCCTGCTTTGATTAATACACATTATTTACCTGTATCAAAGCATCACATGTACCCTATAACTATATACTTTATGTACCCATAATAATTAAAAATAAAAAAATAAAGATGCATTTGAAAAAACAAGAGATGCACAAGAAAACATTTACCATTCTTTTTAGAGTTAGATAAAGACAAGCTGGGAAATATGAAAGATCGTTGCTTTGCACATAAATGATTCTAGCCTTTTTCTTTTTCCTCTTTCATCTTCCCTTTCTTCTTACTATCTTTCTCCCTAAATTTCTTTCTTTGTTTTTACTTATTTTTTTTATTTCAGCATATTACAGGGGTACAAGTGTTTAGGTTATATGCATTGCCCTTGCCCCACCCGAGTCAGAGCCCTGAGCGTGTCCATCCCTTAGATGGTGTGCACTGCACCCACTCGGTGTGAATGTACTCATTTCCTTCTCCCCTCTCCAACCTGCCCAACACCTGATGAATGTTACTATTACATGTACACATGAGTGTTGATTGATTAATACCAATTTGATGGTGAGGACATGTGGTGCTTGTTTTTCCATTTTTGGGATACTTCGCTTAGTAGAATGGGCTCTAGCTCTATCCAGAAAAATATAAGAGATGCTACATCACCATTGTTTCCTATAGCTGAATAGTATTCCATGGTATACATATACCACATTTTATTAATCCACTCATGTATTGATGGACACTTGGGTTGTGTGCACATTTTTGCAATTGTGAATCATGCTGCTATAAATATTTGAGTGCAGATGTCTTTTTTATAGAGTGTCCTTTGTTCTTTTGGTTAGATGCCCAGTAATGGGATTGCTGGTGGTTCAAATGGTAGTTCTACTTGTATTTCTTTGAGGTATCGCCATATTACTTTCCACAGAGATTGTACTAGTTTGCAGTCCCACCTGCAATGTATGAATGTTCCTATCTCTCTACATCCACACCAACATTTATTGTTTCATGACTTTTTGATAAAAGCCATTCTGACTGGAGTGAAGTGATATCTCATTGTGATCAAACCATACCATGCTCATGGATTGGCAGAATCAACATTGTTAAAATGTCTATACTACCCAAAGTGATCTACAGATTCAATGCAATCCCTATTAAAATACCAGCATCATTTTTCACAGATATAGAAAAAATGATTCTATGCTTTGTATGGAACCAGAGAAAACACTGTTTAGCTAAAGAAATCTTAAGCAAAAAGAACAAAGTTGGAGGCATCAATTTACCAGACTTCAAGCTATATTACAAGGCTATGGTAGCTAAAACAGCATGGTATTGGCACAAGAATAGAGACATAGACCAATGGAACAGAACTGAGAACCCGGGTATAAGGCTATTCTCAGATAGCCATCTAATCTTTGACAAAGCAGACAAAAACGTACACTGGGGAAAAGAATCTTTATTCAATAAATGGTGCTGGGAAACCTTGGTAGCCATATATAGAATACTGAAACAGGATTCGTGTCTCTCACCTTTAACAAAAATCAACTCATGGTGGATAACAGACTTAAACCTAAGGCATGAAACCACAAAAATTCTAGAAGAAAATGTTGGAAAAACTCTTGTAGGCATTCGCCCAGGCAAGGAATTTATGAAGAAGATCTCAAAGGCAATCACAGCAATACCAACAATAAATAAATGGGACCTGATCAAATTAAAGCTTCTGCACAGCGAAGGAAACAATCAATAGAGTGAGCAAACAACCTACAGAATGGGAGAAAATGTTCACATGCTACACATTTGATAAAGGGCTGATAACAAGAATGTACATAGAACTTAAGAAAATTAACAACAACGACAACAAAAATGAAACAAGCCCATTAAAAAGCAGGCAAAGGACATAAAGAGAAGCTTTTTAAAAGAAGATAGACTAACAGCCAACACACATATGAAAAAATGCTCTTTCTTCTTTTTATTCCTGTGTTTTTTTCCCTTTTCCTTCATTTTCCCTAAAAATGACAACAATATCTTAACATTGTCTAGTTCTTTTAAATCTTTAAATATATGTTCTTAGGCTTCCCAGTTGACCCTGATCAAAATAATAAACAAGTTTTTGAAGAGGAAAGGATAGAAGGAAAGAAAAAAAGAAAGAAAAAAGTTTAAAAAGAATAAAACAAGCAAAAAGCACTCTTGTGAGGTAGGTGGAATCATTTTGACTTTATAGATGAGGAAACCAAAACCAAGAGAAATTACACAATTTATCTGACAATGAAGGGCAGGACAGACAGGGGTGAGACCTGGACCAGCCCTTTTGCGTTAGGACTAAAGGAAACACTGGCTATTCTCTCTCTCTCTCTCTTTTTTTTTTTTTTTTTTGGTGCTTTCATTAAATTAACAAGGGAGGAAAATATCAAAATAGGGTTTAAAAAATGAGTTCTACCTATAAATGACTGCTGTTAAAGCATACAAAATACATGTAATGATTTATATATATTATCATTTGGAGAAAAAAGTTTAAAATATAGATTTGAGGATCTTCTTAAATGTTAGTTTGTGGCCAAACGGCCTTTCAGAACTCACCCTCTCCCCTACGCTGGTCTGTGCCATCACTATGGGCTAGTAGAGAATATTCTGGTAGGAAATCAAATAGAAGCTGGCCGGTTGCTTTGGCAAAGGGTGGCTGGTAGACTTTTCAATTAAATCACAGTGATTGAGTCATCATATGAGCAAAAGTTTACAGGGCAGCAAAAAGGAACATGTTGATGTGTTTTGAAAGGCTGGTGACTAACTCCATGGAGCACAGGAATGAAGTGACGCAAGGCCAGCCCCACACCATCCCTTCACCCCCCAGCCTCCAGGAACATCAGGAAATGCGCCATCATCATCATGAAGTGGGGCTGAGCCACCACAGATGCAGTGTTGTTCACTGGGCCTCAGACCAGCCAGCCAATTTGATTAGGATTTGGCAGATGTTGGGTCTCTGAAGTAATTCCAAACCTGCCCCAATCACGAGCGAATATGAAGTCATAAAATGAAAGAGCTGGAAGGGCAACTGTTCCAACCCCTTCATTTTACAGATGAACCAAAGGAGACTTGTGCCACCAAGGAAGCACAGGGAATTGGAGCGAGCAGGCCTGTGCAGGGTCTGCGTCTGTCCACTTTCTAGTCAGATAGTTTGGGCATGTCCCTCAGTGGCCCCAGGCCCCATGTCCTCATGTGTAAAGTGATGAAAGCACCAGCTCCTTCACAGGCTTGAGAGGACTAGATGCAACAGGCATTCAGTCCAGAGCAGAGGCCAGGCACGGAGGAGAACGTAGCACATGGTGGTTAGAGCACTCTGTCCAGGGACATGTGGCTTGGCAATGGCAAGGCCAGTGGTTGGGGTAGAGCCTTTGACTCCAAATATGTGTCCTTTCCACTGTGCCCTTTAGCCTCACAAAGTCACAGATTACAAAGATACAGGAACTCAGTTGCACGGTTTAGGAATCCCGGGGAGAAAGAGTGGAGGAGAAAGTGAGAAATGAGGTCATCACAAAATCCCCAAATGTTGGGTTGGGAAGGGGTGCTGGGGCTATTTACTCTTCTTCACCTGACAAGCCCAGAAAAGTGACTCTGAGGTGCAGTGTTCCTTCCCCACTCCATCCTCTTCCCCACAGATTCTGGCACTTCTAGGCCTGCTTTCAGGAAAGGGCTGAACTGGTTTTCCTCACTGATGTTTGGTTTAATGATTCCAGCTTCAGTGTAACCCCTCTCAGGGGGACTTGCTCCTTAATTTGGTCATGATTTTTAGTAAAAGAGTCAAATGCTAATGGTGGCTTTATAGGCTTTAACCAATCAACAGGAGAGCACTTGAAGCTGGAGAATAGGATATACAAGAATTTCAGATATTGAATCATGAGAATTCAAGAGGCAGGCAGGGTGCACTGGGCTATAAGTGATGTCTTTGGAGTTGTTCAATGTGGCCACCCAAAGGAGGAATCATGAAGGGTTTCTGTGTTAAGGAATATGAGTTTGTTTCTAATAACAAGGAGGAGTGGAATGTACTATAGAGTGCAGAGGTTAAGAATGTGGCCTCAGTGACTGGACTCCTAGGGTTTGGGTCCATGCTCCACCGGTGTTAGGCAAGTTACTTAACCACTCTGCCATTTCCACATCTACAAAATGGGAATAACAAAAGTATCCACTTCATGGGGTGATTGGCTAGGGCTGTTGGGAGAATTTAATAAGTTGAATTATGTCAAACATTTAGAATTGTGCTTTTAACCTCATGGGACTATATTAGTGTTGCTGCCATTGTGATTATTCATGGATTTTTAGCAGGAAGGAAAGTTAGGCAGATGGTCTTCCTAACAATGAATTTTATAATAATGAGGAAGAAAGATTTTAAAAGGATGGGAAAAGAAGCAGAGAGACCATTAATAAGCAGTTGCCAATAATTTGAGGGAAAGGATGAAGACTAAAGTGTGGCAGGAGGGATAGGGATGGAAGAGAGGAAGCTAGTTCATAATATCCTCATTAAGTGGAGGGTCATGCTACCTTGTTAATCCAGGTAGTGTAATAGTCTGGGTTCTCCAGAGAAACAGAACCTATCTCTCTCTCTGTCTCTCTGTCTCTCTGTCTCTCTCTCTCTCTCTCTCCCCCTCTCCCCCCTCTCTCTCTATTTATCCATCTATCTATTCTTTATCTATCTGAGAGAGATTTACTGCATGCAATTGTCTCATGTGATTAAGGAGACTGAGAAGTCTGACATCTGCAGTCAGCCAGCAGCAGATACAGGACAGTTGATGGCATAGTTCCACTTTAAGTCCTAGTGTAAAGGTCTGAGAACCAGGAGGGCTGATGGTGTAAATTCCAGTTTGAATTCAAGTCTGAAGGCAGGAGAAGACTGATGTCACAGCTTAAAGACAGTCCAGTAGAGATAAAGAATTATTTCCTACTCAGTCTTTTATCCTATTCAGGCCTTCAACAGACTGCAGGAGGCTCACTCACACCACTGGGGAAGGCAATCTACTTTACTCAGTCTACTGATTCAAATATTTACCTTATCCAGAAACACCCTCACAGACACAACTGGAAATAATGTTTAACCAAATATCTGGGCAACTCATGGCTTAGTCACATTGACACATAAAATTAACAATCACAGATATCAGGTTACCCCAATATTCAGTGGTTAAAACAGCAATGTTTAATTATTTCTCATTGACTGTAAGTTGTCTGGGTAAAGCTGATCTAGGCTAGGCTTGGCCAGGCTCTCTCCTGTGTCCATGGCTCTGCTAGAGATTGGCTGGCCTAGGTTGGGCTTGGTTCGGGCAGGTCTTTTTCATGTGTCTCTCATCCTCTACCTAGGACTGGTGGCCTAGCCTATGTTAGCCATGGCAAGGACAGAGCAAACTGAAACATAAAGGGTGTCTTAAGGCCTATGTTTGACACTGAAAACTGTTATTTCTGCCCAACATCATTGGCCAAACCAAAGTCACAAAGTAGGAGAGTATTGTCCACGCATGATAAAGCTATGTGAAAGATATAAAAAAATGAAGGCCATTAATTCAATCCATTATATCCAATATTTGAGTTTTTAAAAAATTCAATTAGCGGCCGGGCGCGGTGGCTCACGCCTGTAATCCTAGCACTCTGGGAGGCCGAGGCGGGCGGATTGCTCAAGGTCAGGAGTTCAAAACCAGCCTGAGCGAGACCCCGTCTCTACCATAAAAATAGAAAGAAATTAATTGGCCAACTAATATATATAATATAAAAATCAGCCGGGCATGGTGGCTCGTGCCTGTAGTCCCAGCTACTCGGGAGGCTGAGGCAGCAGGATCGCTTGAGCCCAGGAGTTTGAGGTTGCTGTGAGCTAGGCTGACGCCATGGCACTCACTCTAGCCTAGGCAAGAAAGCGAGACTCTGTCTCAAAAAAAAAAAAAAAAAAAAAAAAAAAAAAAATTCAATTAGCATAATTTGATGATGTATTACATAAAGACAATTGAGATGTAGAGCCATTTCTTACCCAAATTTTGAATCTTAACTTTGTTTCATATCTTGTAGCTGCTAAACACATATTTATTGCATAAGCAGATGTATGGATAGATAGATGGATAGATATAGGATGAGTGAAAATAGATTAAATAAACTATGACCAATGTTTATTTTTTAATTGGATAAATAAAATAAATTTTGCTTTACAAATTCCTGAGAAATAAAAAAGGAATATACATATTTAGTTGCAATGTACTACTGTGTTCCAGGTACCATGTTACACTCTGTTCTGATGGGTTGTCTGATATAGGAGAAATATTCATTAACTGAGATGTTGAGTGGTGATGTAAATTGAAATATTTACTTATATCTTTAAAATTTGAGAACATTTATGAGATGTATGGCACTATAACTAATCACTGCTCTGCAGGGCGATGCTGAAAGAGTCATGACTCTCCCCATTGGATACCGTGACTAAATCCCACAAACTCCGTCAGTCTTGTTTTTCTCAATGAAGGAAGTAAGGAGGTTGGGCCAAATGTTATGTAAGATCCTTCCTGGCTTGTCTATTTTTTGAATCTAGGTCTACAAAAATACAGCAAGATTTTTGTAGCTGGGCTTCATTTCATCTGTGCACAGTGTCATTTACCTTCCTCTATTCTTGGCAGGAGCATTGGAGATAATACTGCAGAAAAGCCAATATGCTCCCTGAGGATGGGGTTTGGCAGGAACAGCTGTGACAGTGAGCTGAGGATCCCTAGCCAGGAGGGCGCAAGATGAGAAAGATTCAGGACTGTCAGAAAAGTATGATGCTGTGGCAAAGGGGTTGGATGATGACTCCTCACTGGCCCCAGGGCTCTTGGAATTTTGTCCAGAGAAGCATAAAAAGAAGAGGGCAAGTGCCAGGAGCCACATCTCAAGTTGAAAGGTGTAAAGAACAATTATTTACTGAGAACTCACCAATGCCAAGAGCTGCTCTTGGCTAGAAGGAGAGAAGGTTGCATGAGGAATATGATCTGAATCAGACCTGGTACCATCCTTTACAAGACCTTGCGGTAGTGCTGGGAATCAATGCTAAGGATAGGATATGTTGTAGAACACTCCAGATTCTAGGATCCAAATTGGTGTAGTAAAATCACTATCACACACATAGTTTTTGTGACTATTTAAAATACCACATAACTCCTATGGTCAGCATCAATGTCCTATTATTTAGACTTGCGTTAAAATAGGTTAACTCTATTTTCTACTGAATGTTTCTATAGTAAGAAGGGAATTTTTACTCCTTTTCCCAAGAGGGGAAGATATGAAATGAACAATCCAAGACTGAAGCATAAGTAACTTAACTAATGGATGAATTTGAGGGAAGAAATTGAGCATGTCTAACTGCCTCTTCTCTCCCCTCTTTCAAATCCATCTGTCCATAGATAGGGTGAATTTTTCATTTGCCATGGACTAAGTTCACCTGGGGAATATGGTAGGGAGTAGGGTGGTATTTCAGTCAGGATGGGCTAGGGCATCCTGTGATAACAAATGGCTTCAAGCCTTCGGTGGCTTCTAAATATCAAGATACTCATACTTTATGAGTCGGTTGTATCTCTGTACCACCAGGTCTTCACTTTTGGTCCAGGTGCATGGAGACCCTCTTTCTGGAGCATTGCTGGACACTGTGTACTAAATGGTGTTCCCCCAAATTCATATGCTGAAGTCTTGACTTGCAATGTGATGATATTTGCAGATGGGGCCTTTGGACAAGAATCTTATTTAGATAAGATAATAAGGGGAGGGCCACGTGATAGGATTAGTGCCCTTATTAGAAGAGACTCCGGAAAGTTCTCTATCTCTCTTTTCTTCTCTCCCTCTGGCCATCTGAGGACACAGTAAGGAAGCACCCAAGAAAGAGGGCCCTTTCCAGAACCTGGCCCCTCTAGCACCCTGATCTCAGACTTCCAGCCTCCAAAACAGTAGGAAAATAAATCTCTGTTGCTTAAGCCACCCAGTCTATGGCCCAAGCTGACACTGATTTGTGGCAAAGGGATTAAAAGGCAAGGCAAACCTCCCTCTGGCTTTGAACTTCTACCCAGAAGTTTCACTCATCATTTTAGCTTGCATTTTTATTACTTCCAAAAGTCATATGGCTGAGCCTGAGGTCAAAGGGGTAGGAATTATAATCCTCTCTCAAGAAATGTTTCTGACAACACATGCAGTGTGCTGGCCTTGGGTGTGAGGTCTTGCAGTGGTCCATCCACACCAGTGGCAGGTGAACAGATCTGTCTAATTAGCAAGCCTGATAAGGACATGCATCTAAGCCACATTCTCTGCTACAGGATGATCAATTTTCAAGCTGACATTTTGATCTTCAGGTCTCTATTTTCTATTTCTTGATAAAATTTGAAGTCAGGAAAGAAAGAAAATAGTCCTATATGCTCAGTTCCTCAAACCCAGATATTCTGCTGAAAAAAACTGAACAGAGAAGTAGGATGAGGAGGGAACGAGAATGAGGAAGAGAAAGGAACATCTTTCACTTGCATTTCAACTGAGTACCCAGCAAAATATCTGGAGCTTTTGTTATTTTATCTTAGAAAATCCCTATAAGGTAAGTGTTACTATTTTCAATTTTTAAGATGGGAATTGAGGCTCTATGATTTTATGCAAACTGCTGAAGGTGCAAAGGGATCCAAGTCTCCTATAGTATCTAAACCTGCCTGTAGCTGGTAGATTAGTTGCAGGTAAGGAAAAAGGTACAGTGAAATGGAAATAGCATCCTATTCTCTTGGAGGACTTGATGCCAGAACTCAGGTATACCTCAAGGAGAAGAGAGTCCCATAAGTTGTGCTGCCCTATTACTCCAACATCCATCTATCCATCCATCCATCCATCCATCCATCCATCCATCCATCCATCCATCCATCCATCCATCTATTCATGAATCTACCTACTAATTTACACAGCCAATATGTATTGAGCACCAGCTATGTTCTGGGCATGATGATAAGTTCTTGGAATATAGTTGTACGTAAGGCATGTAGATCTTTCTTTCATGACCTTAAAGACTCTCAAGGAAGACAGAAGTTGAACAAAGAGCTGCAAATGTAATGGATGCCATAAAGGAGAAGTGCAGATGGCAGGGAGTTAATCCATTTTGTAGAAGAGGGAGAGTTTCTCAGAGGAAGTGGTGTGTAAGTTGAGGTCTGCTGGTGAATCACAGTTGCCCAGCCTGATTTGCCCTCAAAGCTTCCCTTTAGTCACCTCATTCTTCAGGTAAGTTATATTTTGAGGAATTGAGAATTGGAATGTTCTAGATGGTCTGAAGTTGCCCTCTAACGCTCATCAGCTACTCTGCCTGGGGGAGCAGGGGAGCTGTCAAGAGGCCGCTTGAGCAAGATGTGATTTCCATTCTAAAATGCTCCGTGTGTATCTCATTAGTCAGAGACACTATGGCTGGTGTAGTGTAAGAGAAAACAAGAGCAAATAGTCAAAATAAAACAGGATTTGAAATTATTCCCAGAATTCAAATTTCTCTTAAAAGAGCCCCGACACTCCTTTCCCTTCTCTCCCCCTCCCCTGCACCTGGCTGGCTCCTCACCCAGGTCTCAGCTCACCTATCACTTCTTCCAGCAGCCTTCACCTTCCTTTGGGGTGGCACTGAGGATTCCTTAGAGGACCCAAGTAGCATCCTGGACTTACTACTGGGGCAATGTGTCTCAACAGCAGCAGCTCACTGAAATCACCTGGGAGCTTTTAAGAAATGATGGTTTCCATGTCCTACCTCCAGAGATTCCTATTCCAATGGTCTGGAATAAGCCCTGGGCATCACAAATTTAAAAAAGCTTCCAACATCTGCATTCACTACTCCACTGCTACACTTCCCACCCCATATTGAAAATTCCTTCTTGCTTGTCCAAATTCTCCCTTGGACCATAAATTCCCTGAGTGTAGGGTTTGTAAGCTGCACTTGCCTTTGATTCACATAAGCTGGCATATGTGGATGCCCAGTAAATATCTGTTGAATGAATGATGGCTGATGAAGAGTGACACATTTCTCTCTCACTTCTCCAATGCCTACCAGGAGCCTGCCATCCAGATTTTTCACATTGAAATCTTTGAGATTTTTCTTGGAGTCTTCCCCTCCTTCGTTTGATAGTTGATCGCATCTCTTGGCACCATCTGGGCTTTCAGTTTAGCTTGGATGACCCAAGGACTCCAGTCGAATTTGCCTCTGGGGAAGCTGCCCTAGATCACCTTCCAGAATCCTGTTGTCCTCTAGGTTTCACCTTGTAGAGAAGCTGATCAACTCATTCACACAGAGCTGGCAGCGGTTGGCAGAGCCTTGACAGTAGGTATGTTATATTCAGCAGAACATTGGGACTGAGTTGAAAAACTATGTTTGAGTCCTGGCTCTACCTCTTACTAAAGGGACTTGAAGTATCAAAAGTAAGAGGATAACATGTAAAGAAACCAGTGGATGCCGAGGGTCAATTCTTTGCCATATGCTCTTATGCCTATTATATTTTTAGTCCCCACAAGTACCCAAAGAAGTAGAAATGGGCATATATTCTCAGGATGACGAACCTGAGTAAGAACCCTGGCTCTGCATGTAAGTTAGACCTGTTTATTAACCACTTAACCACTTTGGTACCAGTGTCAACTATATTCTATAGCCACAGATGAACACGCACAGTGACTTTAGCTGACAGCCGTGATACGAAGGAGCACAGCCGAGCGTCAACTTGAGCATTAATAACAAAGCTTGACTTTTCTAATTTTTCATTTATCAAAATAAAATTGTGAATATTTAAAAATAACGTAATAAAAACATATATGTATGTGTTACCTATTCTGATTTACATTACAAGTAAAGCTGCCTGTAAAGTAAAACAAGCTTTCAGTGCTTTAAAGCTTTCCTCATCACACAAGAGCAAAACGGATTCATCGTCAATGCACAGCACAAACTATCCTGCGGACTGTGAGTGCTGGCTGTGGGCAAGGTTTCGTGGCCAGTGAGTGTGGTACCGAAGTGCTTAAACAGCTTGTTGTTTATCAGCAAGTCACTTCCACTCTCTGAGCCTTGTTTCCTATAAAGCACTAATACAATACTGCCCTGTGTTTCCTGTAAAGAGATGATAGAGTAATATGGGAGAGTTCATGAACTCTGAACCCAGACTGTGCTGGAGCTCAGCTTCCCCACTTATTGCCTGTGTGACCTTAGTCAAGTGATAACTTCTCTGTGTCTCAGTTTCCTCATTGTTAAAACAGGGCAATATTAATACCTACTGTAGAAGGTTACTGTAAGAGTAAAAGGAGTTGATTTAGGTAAAGTTCTTAGTACAGGGCCATGCACAAAGTAACTCTGCCGAAGTATTAGCTGCTATTATTATTATTACTGTTCAATTTAATTAAACTTGAATTAAAGGAAATATTATTATTATTACTATTACAGCCTGTACAATAGACTCTGTCCGCTGCCCAATGGCAAATGCAGAGGGTTTTGAACTGTCTTTGGTTAGGGTAGGCATGTGTAGAACACTGCATTAGCCCAACGGGTATGTGAAGCCCTAAGTTATTCAATAAACACTGTAAGATATTGGGCTATAAGGACAATGGACACCTTCCAGCTTCTGTTTACTGCTTGTTTGCTAACCGCAAGGCATTATGGGTACATTATGGGATGCAGAAGAAAAAGACAAAGAACGCAGAAACCCAAGAGTCTCTCAGCTAGGACCCGGAACAGGTTAGAGCCTATCAGGGGCAGGATAAAGTAAAAATCACTGTGGGGGCGATGCATGACCAGTGTATAAACAACTGAGTTATAAAAAGGGGACTAACACACAAAGGACGGTCCCTGCCTGGAGAAGAGGCCACTGCGCTGGCACTCTGGGGGCTCAGACCCTAGCTCGAGCTAGACAATAAAACTCCTTTTGATAATTACAGCTCGGTGACTCTGTCTCTCTGTCCTGCAGCCTTATAAATCTCGAATATAACACACTTCCAGCAACAATGCTAGATTCAAATCAGGACAGCTGAGCTATTTATCCTACCCTGCTCTGTTACTCATTTTCTGGGAGACATCAAGATGACTTCCTTGTTCAGAGATTCAACTATGTACCAGGTGTATCCCATCTCCTCTTTATACAGGGCTCTTGCAGGGATTCAATAAGGTAACAGAGCTTCACAAACGTTAGTTCCAACTCCTAGAGTAGGTGTGTGCATAGAACAATTTTGGTAATTAATAAAGTACCAGATGCAATTCATCTGACAGTCTCTTTCTCTTATAACATCCTTGGCTTCTCAAAAAATCATTGTATTTATGCAGCAGAGACAGCTGTGGCCTTCTGAATAGCAGGAAATTTGTCCTTGGAGGCCACCACAGGGCAGATGGGATGAGGGAGCTATGAATTAACAAAGGCCTGAATAAGCTATTCAGCTGGGAGGATATTTAAGCAGTGGAGAATCTGAGCTCACTTGTTAACTTTACCCAAATTCTTCAGTTCCTGTTGAAGTCTTTGTAGGTCAACCGGAATACCCAGGCCTCTGAATAACAAAGGGTGTTTTCAAAGTTCATTGACAAGCATGAATGAAAGGTCTTAGAGTCATAGACACAAGGACAACCAGTGTTCTCAAGGAATTTAGAGATTATCCAATCCAACCTCTTATTCTTAAAAACAAAAACAAAAACAAAAACAAACAAACAAAAAAAACCCAAAAAAAACTAGACCTGAAAGGTCATGTGACTCATACAAGGTCACACTATGTCTTCACTCTTTCATTCATCTACAACTTACTGAGCACATGCTATATTTCAGGTTTTGGTCTGGGTGTTGGTGATAGGAGGATGAGCACAACAGTCTTTGTTCCTTAGGAGTTGCCAGAAACAAATGAATAACTAGGTGATTACAAGTGTGCTTAATTATCTTCAAATGCTTCCTACCATGCATTGTATCTATGTCAAGCTGGTTATGAAACACTTGGTTATTGGACATTCATGCTTTTCATGATTTGAGTAAGATCAGTGTCCTGGATAATGTTTGTCGATCTCTCCAGGTTTTTCTCCAACTTGCTTGCTGCCTCAGGAAGATGACCTGAATAGATTAGCTCAAATGACTCTTACTGGGCTCAGCCAATGGGAGCTCCAGTCAGCGGCAGGAGGAATGAAAGTGAGATCAAGGTATTTACAGTGTTTATTCTCTTGCCTTAGGCTCCACCTCACTTGGGCTTTGTCTTCAGACAGAAGGTCACACTGTTACTAATACTGCACTGTCTTGTGGTCTGCCCATACCTGGCCCTTACCTCTGGAAATAGGCCCTTTGTTAAGTCCTCCCAAGATTTTGAATGTGTCATCTGCTTCCTACTGAGACCCTCAGTGATACAAGGTGGGGAAAACATGCTGGAATACTTGGAACATTGTCTGATAGTGGCAAGGAAAGCAAAAAAAAAAAAAAAAAAAAAAAAAAAAGGCAAGGAAAAAGTAAGTTTAGTATATGGTTGAAGAGAGAATTAGTGGAGTAGGAGGTACCATGGACTCTCTATTAATATTACATAGGTGTATATGAAATAACAGAATTACCAGGATGAGATAATTTTATAGATGAGTTTTAAAGAAAGAGATAATTTGCACTATCTTCCAGAGAAAAGAAAAAGAGGAAAAGTTATATAATTATTTTTGAGGCTAATAAAAGCTTCATTTAAAAAAAATTCAATGGATAGTATAATGAAAAAGATGTTAATCTAGCCCATATTTTAAGAAACAAATGAAGTAAGACCAAGTAAAGTTTGTTTCAAGAAGGCAAGGATAGTTTAATATCAGGAAAGCCTTCAATTAAATTTATAATTGAAAAATAAAGAAAATAATATTTGATATATTTTTCTTCTGAATGCTTAATCCTATGGTCTGAATGTGTCCTCCAAATTTCATGTGTTGGAAACTTAATCCCCAATGTGACAATGTTGAGAAGTTGTGCCTCTAAGAATTGATTAGGTGGTGAGCGCCTCTGCCCTTATGAATTGATTAATGCCATTATTATGGGAGTAGGTTACTGATAAAAAGGATGTGCATGGCCCCTTTTATTTCTTGCTGTTATGTGCTCTCCTGCCCTTCCACCTCCCACTATGGGATGATACAGCAAAAAGCCATCACCAGATGTGGGCCTCTTGAACTTGGATTGCCCAGCTTCTAGAAGTCTAAGAAATGATTCTCTGTCCTTCATAAATTTCCAGTGTCAGGTACTCTATCATAGCAGCATAAAAAGGAATAAAACACTTTCCTAATGCCTTCTTGATAGTTGCTCGATCTGTTCCTGTAATTCACAATTTTATTCTGAAGCTAATTCTATCCTATTATTTAGCCATCTATTATTCTGTACTGTTTGCCTTCCTTCAACAATTATATCTTACATGCCTAATCTTCATTTTGTTTCTCTTGTATTATCATTTAGAAAATTTATTTCCTTGTTTGATAAAGCTAATATCTCCCCTTATTTCTGTATGCCTATTGTTATGGCTTATTTTAAATTCTTGGTCCATTGTTTCTTTAGCTTTAGCTGTTGTGTGTCTTCCAGGTCCTGATCATGTTTTTGAGGTAGTTACAAGGGTCTTGTCATTTTCAGCTCATATTTTCCTGGTGGTGTGTGCTACTCTGTTGGCAATGGGTATCTGAGAAGGATCTGAGGCCAGATCCTGCTCTAGTTTTCTCAGCTCTGAGGAGTTGAAAGGGAGGGAAGCCAGTAATTCCTGGGGTGAAGAGTACAAGTACTGTAGATTCCCCTCAAGCACTCTTGCTTTCTCCATCCCCACAGGCATTTTTCAGGTCAGGGCTTTATCTAAAAGAGCCCTTTTTTACATATGTATCAGGCTAATTAACAATTATAAATCTGCTGGAAGGAGCAGTTTGGGATGGGCCCCTAGGCTATGATCCCTCAGTCCTGGGAGTTAGAGAGGGATAGAAGAGTAAGTGCCAAAGGCTACTGAGTCTGCCCATCCTCTGATCAACTCCCTACCCAAGCAGGTGTAGGGGTGATCACCTTGAGTTTCACTGGTCTATAATTTCTTATCTGAATCCTTTGAGGGGGATATATTTAAGAATTCTTTTTTTTTTTTTAATTTAGAAAGGCAATGTTGTGCATATATGGGGGTATTATGTATCACCCAGTGGGGTCTCAGGCAGGACCTCATAATCATTCCTATTAATAATTTGTAGTGAAATGTGTGAATGGTCAAGTGAAATGGGATTAGTAAGAATAAAAATGGCTTCACTATGGTACAGGTCAGGTTTTGTCACCCAAGAAGTTCAAATTTGGTCAGATTTTGCCTCCAAATGTGTTATGGATTTTCTTTCAGTTTTCAGATCTCACTGGATTTTGGCATGGGGTAAGGAATTTTAGCTCTGTATGTGTAAGGACTAAAATCCAGAGGCAGCTACTGAAGCACTTTTGCTATCTGTTCTCTCCACCCCAAGGGAAGAATGCCTAATGAACATACTGCATGTCAGAAATGAATTCTTATTGGTAAGACTAATGGCTTGTTAATTAGCCTGATATGCATGCAAAAAAGAGCTCTTTTTGATAAAAGTAAAGGTATTCAGAATTTGTGCCTGACATATCAGAAACACTCTGCCCGTGAGGAATAGGTCGTGAAGCCCAGTGGGTCTGTACCCTTCCCTCTTAGGATACCTGGGGCTAATCCTCTAAGAATCTCATGTCCTGCTATGAGTGCTGGATTGTCTTGGTTTTACATAAACAGAGCCTTGCACCTGGAATCTTGGTGTTCGCCTTTCTGGAGCATTTTATTAATAGAGTCTTCCTGGTCCCAGAAAAGAAAGGCCTGGCTTTTCCTCAAATGTTCAGAACGGTTATATGAACTATTTGTGCCATCTTTCCCAGTGAGTGGTTATATAATAATATCTCACCTTGTGATAGATTTTGGTCTGAGACATGCTTTTAATATAACCTACCGACAAAATTGAGATGAGCAGCTAACCCTCCTCCACTCCAAACTGTTTTAGGGGTTACCAATACCCACTGGTGATAAAGAACCTGGGAGCTTTGGTGACTTCACAGCAGCAAAGCAAATCTACTAGGTGGACAATCTGACCTGCTGGCACCTTGGGACAAGTCCAGGCTTAAAGCCATTCACCTCAGTCTTTCTCCCAAAAAGGAGTTGGGGAAACTGAGGACCTTGGTGTCCCAGTCTCAGAGCTTCTGAAGAATAGCCTAGTGGCTCAGGGAAGATATCTGCAGCCTTATCCCCAAAATTATTGATCAGTTCACACATCAGATACTTGATGTAGGCCAACAGGATTAGACAAGAGGAGCATGAACTTCATGTGGCCATGCGATGGGGAAGCTGAGCCCCAAGCTGAGGAGCACACAGATGGCCATTCTATGGGTTTCTTTAGAACATGGGAAGAAGAAACCCAGAGGACTTAAGAGTGCTCTGGCACAGAGCATAAACAATTTCTGTTATGTTCTGAGTTCCTGCAGAGAGTTCATTCCCAGCAGAGCCTGAGTTGGTGCTGGGGAAACAGGAGTGGGGTAGGAGGTCAGGGAGCAGAGCTGGGATCCAGCCAGGTGTGGGCAGGTCTGAAAGTGTGTGCATGGTGGGGTCAGGTTATAAATGGGGAACCCAAGGAGTCCTATCACAGAGACTGAGCCAAAAGGGAAAGATATATCCAAATGGTCACCAGGTCCAAGGCCCATGATCTCCAAACACCCTCACCCTCATCTGCTGCTGGGCAGAGGCTGCTGCTACTCTTCTGGTACTTTTTTGAGCTTTGGGGACCTAAGTCTGATGGTGGAGCTTGTTATGTCTGTGGCTGGATGTTGCTACATGACTGCGGGAGGAATTACAGATTTCTCTAATTGGTATTCACTACTTACTATGAATTTAGTTTCTGATAACCCCTTTATGCCCATATGTCAGAGTGATAATCAGGTCCCTCATTTTAAAAATGAGGAAAACACCCTTCAATAGAGCCATGAAGCACCTGTCACTGGTCTGGCACATAGTAGATGCCCAGGAAACATTGGTTGTCTTTCTCTCCCTCCTTACCCCAAAGGTGTCCAAAAAAAACCTTGTTGACTTGAATTAAATTTGGCATAAATATCTCATCTGCCTGCCTGGAAGTTTCCCTTCCTTTCTTTCTGAGATTGCCTTCTGGCTGGCATGTATTTACTTTCATTTGGGGTTTTTAATTCAACTGAATAAAAGTCATTATTTCTTTGAGGCAATGATGCTGCCTTGAAGAAACTGCAGCAAAAGTCACCGCTGAGATTCAGCTTGTCCTTCAAAGCTGCCCAAGAAGATGAGAAGATGGACAAATAAAACATGTCTATTTTCTGAAACATACGCACAGAAGAAGAAAAATAAAGCTCTGTGTGGCCTATCTATAATCATTTTTAATTTGAGAGAGGTAGTGACCTGTAGCTTGCTAATATAATGGGAAAATTTGATTGTACAGAATCTGGTGAAAAACGAGGCCCAGAAAAGTTGTAAGTGGGAGGAGAAGGAGAGAAAGCGCTGCTTCGAGGGTCAGAGGTTGCTGTCTTCTGAGGGCAGGATCGTGCGAGGGACTGGACTCGAAGCTCAGGGCACAGAACACTGTTACTGCGGATCCCTGCCTCAGTGAGACGGGCTTCAGAGCCAGCTGTGCCGGACCCAGTCGCAGAGCATGAAGAGAAAGGCAGGGAACTAAGCTAGCATGGGGCGCAGTGATTAGGAGACTCACACCGACCCAGCTGAAACTCCAAGTCTGATGCTTTCTCTCTCAGGGTAATCCGAAGCCAGCTTTCTTAGCCTTGTGAGCCACAATTTCCTCAGTTGAAAAATAGAGTCTAAAGTGTATCATGCAATGTTGGTTTGAGTTAAGTGAGATAAAGCAAATAAAATAATGTATTGCCTGGCACAGGGTCACCCATTTTAGAGCTCCTTCATCCTGGGAGCCTGGACTCTTGGAATAAAGGAACCAGGAAAGAGTAGGGGATAAGTTGCTGACCAGGTACAGTTGTGTCTTATGAGCCTCTAGTTGCCTGGTGATTAAAGATCAGTTTGTGCTCCTGGAGGATGCCCATCCCCCTGGGAATATAATGTTTATTGATGGACGGTTGTCTATCTCAAGACGCAGAGCAAGCTTTTCTCAGGTAGATTGTATCACGCATACCTGGTAAAGGAGAAGGGATTTTGGCCTATCCCTTAGGCTGTGTTTCCAAGCCCATCGGAAGTTAGGTTTTCAATTATTTCAGCAAGGCTACATTTTGTATTAGAAAGAGCCTGAGTTCTAAAGTCAGAAAGGCAGAGGTTTATATCTGGATCATCATCTTTTAGTCTTTAATAATGTAAAGCCTCATTTATTAAGCTGGCCCAGTTTAAGGTGTAAAGGGAGCCAAAGTTGGAGAGGGTATATATAGAAATTGATTAGTGCAATCAATGCCTCCATGATGCTCACACTCAATCAGGGGAGCAGGAGCCATAAGCAAAGTAAAAAAAAGTGATGTGTAAACTCAGAGATGGAGGGACAGATGGGCAGAAGAATGTGGAGCACACTAAGCTCAGCTTAAGATGCTATAGCCTGGGTTTCCTTAAAGAATATAGGGATAAAGAGAATTGGGGTTGGGATTGGGACAATATAAGCAATCAGAAGCTTTATATTCTTAGAGCCTCATTTTCCCTGAATATGAAATAGAGATCACTTCTTTCTAACAGGGTCATTGTGAGCATTGAGATTCTAGTGTATCAGAGATTCTGTTTCACTGAACATCAACAACTTTGCTGTGGTTTGAATGTATATCCCCTTCAAAACTCAATTGGAAACTTAATCCCCAATGTGCAGAATTGAGAGGTCATACCTTTGAGAAGTGATGGGGTCATGAGGGTTCTGTTCTTATGTGTGGATTAATCCATTCATGGATTAATGTGTTATCACTGGAGTGGGACAAGTGAGTTTGTTAGGAGTGGAAGAGAGACCTGAGTTATCATGCTTAGGGGATGCACTCTTGCCATGTGATGCCCTGAACTGCTTCAAGACTCTGCAGACAGAGAAGAAGACCAAAAGAAGGCCCTCACCAGATGTAGCCCCTTGACCTTGGATTTAGCCTCCATAACTGTACGAAATAAATTCCCTTCCTTTATAAGTTACCCAGTTTCAAATAAGCAATAGGAAATAGGCTAAGAAAAGCTATGAGCATTAACTTAAAAAGACTTTGATCATTTGATAGATAAAATGATATTTTAATGTTACATAAATGCATTTTTGTAATTAGCAAAGTTAAATATTTTTCATATAACTATTTTATATATATAATATTTTTCATATCATATATATATATATATTTGTGAACTTCCTGCTATTGCCTTTGGCACTGAAAAGCTCAACCTTTAGGGGCAGTTCAGTGACTAGAAGAGTGACACACAATATGAAACAAAGGGGATGGAAGGAAGTGTCAATAGTCATAAATTCTGGATGGTGAGAAGGCTTACAGACTGGGCCAAGACACAGAGACCTGTATTTCTGTGAAATAGCATGAATTTCCTGAATTGGAACAAATGTTTGGGTTTGTTTGTCCCCTATCATGAAGGCAATCCTTTAACTCTGATTATTACACACTTGCTCTTTCCTAATCTGCTCCTCTCTCCTAGTAGATTCCTGATGTGGCCTTGGGGGCTCAGAGATGGATGAGACATCGGCTTTACCCTTGAGGATCAGATTCTGATGGATAGGATTGACACAGGAGCAGATCTTTTTAATATAACATCATTGCTGCGAAGACAGGGCTGTTTTAGGGGCCACAGGAAGACCACTTGGTACTCACTGTGGGGTTCAGGGCAGTCTTTCTAGAGAACAGGTCAGCTGGGCCTGTACCTCCGATTTGCAGAAATTATTACCAGAAGTGGACTGTTGCCTATTCCTCTCTCTTGGATTTGCTCCACAAGGAAGTGTGATGACAAAGGAATGAGTTAAATGTTGGAGCCCTGGGCCACCCTGAGGTAAAAAGGTAAGATGGGAAAGTCCAGAAAAGAGAACCTGAGAAGGGGCAGCCCAGTTGCTTCCCCTCTAAAGTGAGGGCAGTGAATGAAAGCCATATCAAGGTGTCTTCTAGGTTCAGTGAAGCAACAACAGTTAGGTATGGATCAGGAGCCCAGGGTCCATATCAAATCACACCGGTTTGTAGAATTCCTCAGGAATCTGGCAATCAGTGAATTGAGAATTATGAGATTCCTTTGTGGTAGTATCAGGGAAGTGTCTTCCAGTGTAGGTGATGTGAAGCCTTGGAGCATGTCCACACTTCGCTTGTGGGATAAGAGGAGGAGAAGGAGGAAGAGGAGGAGGAAGAGTGGAAAGAGGAGGAGGAGGAGGAGAGAAACTAAACTCTAACCCACTGTTGAGGAAGACTGGAAGGAGAAGGGGTATGAATATACCTTACTAATCTGCTATCTCTGAGTAATCAAATCTGGTTCAACCCTGAACCACGAGGAGCTCCTTAACATCCTGGAAGGGTATGCAAGTGGCTCTATGCAATAAGTATAAGTAAAGTATGTATTTATATCCATAATCATTAATGATGAACCTTGTCTAAATACACATTTTGCCTTAGGATATTAAGTAATGGTAATAACAAGTCTGTATCATATAACTTATAAGTCATCATAGGTAGATTTATAGATGAATAGATAGATAATGAGGGAGAGAGAGCATGTTGAAATATTTTTTTTTACTGTTGAAGTACAATCAAATACAGTCAACTAAGTTAGGCAACCACTGTAGTAGTGAATAGATTGAACAGCATTTCCCACTCGAGTAGGGGGTGCTGCCGGGTTTATCCAGGCAAAGCATTTGAAAGAGGAGTGAAGATAGCTGTGAAGTTTCAAAGAATATTAAAGATGTAAACGCATGAGAGAAAATTTTATGAATACATGACAAATTGCAACTATTTTAGAGAAACACCAGGCTGTGAATCTAGATAGAAGGTACAGACCAAGGCAAAATCCTTGTCTCGTGGTTAGCTTATCACAAACAGAATCAGTGCATTAAGGATTGTCATCAAAGATCCTTCAGGTGCTCAGGGAGGGATGCACAGACCAGAAGATTCTTGGGATGAGGGGGAGGGATTAGGCTGATCCCACTGGACTCCTTAGAATCAAAGAGGGCCATTTCAGAGGGTTACCTACTCTCTGGTGACAGCACCCATGAGTGTTAGGGTTATATTGCTTCCTCCAATTAGCTTCCAGGAGAAGAGAAGATGGCAAAATACACTTTTGTGGAAGAAGTAATTATTTTGTAGAAAAGGAAGGAGGAGTGAGGGCACTATAAAATGAACAGGAAGAGATGAAACAAATCCAGAACTCATCAAGCAGATGATGATGCAGGTAAGAAAAGAAATGGGAAGGAAATAGAACCAATATTCAATGATGCTTGAAAAGAGAAAAATCTAAGTATAGAATGGTTACAAGCAAAGCAAGAAACAGAACCAATGTGAGGAATACCAAGAATCCCAGTAGTGTACATTTCAAGGGTATAAATTAGTGGAGCTTCTGGGGGTGCTGATTTTATAGAGGAGAGATTAAAGAGAGGATGTAGGAGCAAGAATAGAAAGTCCGAGGTTATGGGGCAGTGAAGGTGAGATCATTTATTATGTTGTATATTCCTCTTTGTGTGTTGTCTAAGGATGAACCTCAGCTACTGTCTTTAAGCAAGGACTGACTATAAATACAATTCCATTTAGCAGCTGTTTATTGATTGCCTACTAGATGCAATGTATTGTACTTAGGGCTGTGGGAGCTCAGGAGACAAATGAGGCATGGAGTCTGCTTACACATGTAAACAACCGGCTATAACCAAACAGAAAATGGAACGAGAGCTACCTGGAGTGCCCAGCAGCCTGCTGTGAGCTATCCCCTCAGGAAGAAAAATACAATTCTGACTGGGTTCCTCAGGGAAAGCTTCTGAAAGTGGTTGCCGCTTGATCCATGTTAGGCAGGCTGTGTCTGGAAGGAGGGAAGGGGATGGATTCCAGACAGAGAAAACAGCACGGGCAGAGAAGCCCAGAGGCAGGATGCTGTGGAGCACGCTCAGAACCTGTCCACCTGTCATTGAAGCTCATCCTTCAAGGCCAGGCCAAGGTGGCTTTGCTGATGGCCTTCCCCAATGACACCATGAGGGTGAGTTATTTGGTCCCTTTAAGACTTTTCTGGTCTTGGGATAGTGGAATGGTCATGTCACTTAGGAGTTGTAGAAAGCATAGAAAAATCACAAAAATGAGCCCAATCAAATGAAAAGTTTTGTTTGGATTCATTGATTAGAACAAAACAATGTAAGTTAACCTTAATAATGCTGATCTTCCTTTTTTAGCACAATCGAGCACATCCCCATAAGGAATGCATAGGCATATATACATTTTTCATTACTTATTGTCAAAAATGCTTGACTTTTGCAAGCAGCAGTTACATTTGGGGGGTCAGTTTCTGTCAGGATAATACAGTGGTAATGTCTGAACATATCACGTCCAACAGGAGTCATCTGTCATCTGTCACCTACTCTGGGCCACACACTCATCTCTACCAGAACTCCCTTTACGCATGGTGTGTATACCACTGTTTTTGAAAGTGGGCTAAAAGGGAAAGTAAAAATTATTTGATTATGTTCATTTCAGAGTAGCAAACTGGGGCTCTGATGTTTAATTAACTTGCTTAAAATCGCTCAGGCTTTTGGCAGCGGAAGTGGGCACAACAATGCAAGTCCACAGACCCAGCCATTCAAACCACGCAGGCAACCAAGACACTAAAAGATGATGATGGTGGTGTTCAATTAAATCAAAATATAATTGGAACACTGGATAATTGTTTGATTGTTGTATAATTCTGCACATTGTATAATTTGTTAAGAAATTTTTTTAATGATTTGGATAGTTGTTAATTAATTTGGCATGTATCATACACCACCAGAAAGTAGATGATAGGCCCAATGCAGATGATATTTTCATGCGAAAGATCATATATATATATATATATATATAAAATATGTGTAGACAATTATATATATATAAATTTATAAATCACATTGTATGTAAGGAGAGGAGAAAAGAGTATTTCTATGGACTGAATTGTGTCCTTCCAAGTTCATATATTAAATCTCTCACCCCCAATGTGATGGTCTCTGGAGATGGAGCCTTTGAGAGCTAATTAGGGTTAGATGAAGTCACAAGAGTGAGACCCTTATGATGGGATTAATGGTTTTATAAGAAGAGGGAGACAGCTTGCTCTCTTTCTCTCTTCACCATTTGAGGACATAGTGAGAAGACAGCTATCTACAAGCCAGGAAGATGGCCCTCACTATGAACCAAATCAGTCAGCACCTTGACCTTGGACTTTACAGCCTCCAGAGCTATGAGAAATAAATGTCTGTTTAAGCCTACCAGTCTATGGTATTTTGTTACAGTAGCCCAAGCAGACTAATATAGGGATTGACATTTTTGAGCACCTGTTTTATGCCAGACAATTATGTTAGAAAAGTTACAGACATCATTTTATTTTTACAGCCACTCTGTGAATTGAACACTATTTCCATTTCTGGAAGTGAATGCTTAGAAATGTCGAGAAACTTCCCTGAGCTCATACATAGCATGTAATGGGGCAAGCCCAGGTTTGTCAGACCCTCAACGGCTCCCTCTCTTAGATCACAGCTTCTTCTAGGTGCCACACAGGTGTCAAATAATAATCCTTCCTCACGAGGGTCCTAAGGAAGCCTTAAGAGAATGTTGCTGGCTCTGCCAGATCCTAGCTTTGCTTTTAAGGCCTGTCCCCTCTTCTGCTGCTTTTCCATGCTCCCTGTGGGCTCACATCTCCTGTTGTTCTTGTCTTTCTTTAGCAAATGCAGGCTTCCTTATCACTGGGCTGAGGTTCTAAGAATTTAAAATTCTTCTTATTACTCTGCAGTGATGTGAACTTCAAACTCTATATTTTTGTGTCTGCATCTGCCATATTGCACAGGTTTTATGTCTGTTTCTATTTGTGACACCACAGATGTACAGACATGCCAGAGAGGTGGTACTCATTCATTTGTGACTTGAGGTCTTCATCAACTTCCTGTGTTAAAGCCACACCATCCCTCCTCCTCTCAGCTGACTGGGTGGGAAGGGTTGGTCAATATCCCTGGCTTTTGAGATAAGAGAATAACTCTCAGGGAGAGCAACTCATTACCCAAATATTCTTCCCCATGACATCTATTCTGGGTCTCATTCTCCCTGGTCCAGCCTGGCTAAACAGGCCAAGTAACTGATTTGGGTTTTGAGATATATATATATATATATATATATATATATATATATATATATATATTTTAAAGAACCAGAGGCATACATATTTCTCACAGAAAATAGGAAATGAGATAAGGAATGTGAAATCATTTTATAAATGGCAGGGGCAGGGGCATCAGTTGTTCTTGCTCTTGAGAACAAGGAGTCTCTGATCATTCATAGTCCTCTCCGGATGTTTCTCTGTAACAATCCACTGACGGGTGAAATTACTTCTCTTTGAGGCTTCCAATATACTTTTCAAAGTGGGCTGGCCAGTAAAATGAGGGATGGTGGATTCTTATTAACAAAAATGCAGGATTATCCTGGGGAAGGGGTGCTCACCACTTCTGAATTTAGACCATAAATGCTAGTGGGCATTTGATTGCTAAGACTTTTGATTGCATTTGGCAGTGTGATGCATGAGACCCCAAACTGCAATAAAAGGAAGGAAGGTTGTAGCTTGCTTGGTCACTGTAGTTAATAGCGGAGAATGGCAAGGTGGTGGGCTGGGAGGCAGTTGGGGACCTGGGATGTTGGGGGTAAAGAAAGCAGCAGTTGCCTGCTGAGACTAGGAGGGACAATAAGAGCTCTGTTGGCTTTTCTTCTGCAACAACAAAAGCTAATTTAAGAACTACATCACAGAGCATCAGAGTCATGTCCAGAAGGATCATAGAAATCACCCAGAATGCTGTTTGCCAACAGAGTTTCACTGGGTCTTTAGATCCCCAAGAGGGACCTAAAATTTGATGAATTGGTAAATATGTCTCCCACTCCTCCTTAGTTCTTGTATGCCCCTACCCACCTCTCTATAGTCATCAGCCCAGTGCCTGTGAATTGGTCCTAAGGAATAACTCAGTGGAGATGGCAATTCAATGTATATGAATAGGGAGGTAAGAGCAAGTGGAGACCTAGTTGCTGGCACTCTGTGCTGGTGCACAGCATTAGAAGCTCGAGGCTGTGTGTGCTAGTTATAAGAAGAGTTGGAGGAGGCCCTATGGTGTTGTAGAGTGATGAGCTCACTCATCCTTTGGCCATGAGCAGTCTCCTTAGCCACTCCAGACATCTGTTTTCCCATCTGCAGAGCGGGACAAGTATATGACATGATCTCTGACGTCCTTTTAAGCCCTGACCTTCTGTGACTCTGGGGCAACAGAAAAGTGCCATTCACCTCCTTCTTAGACTCCATATTTATAGCACTTACTGTACAAAAAGTGCCCAAGCCTTTCCAATGTACAAGATGTAGTTCTAGGCACTATGGAAATAAGAAAGGAGATAGGAAAAGAACAAACATTTATGCTGGATTTTCTCATTGGTTATTTCATTTAATCCTAACAACAGCTTATAAGATAAGCTACTACCTCATGCTCCTGGTATGGCTGGTGCCATCACCTTGGGAGACAAACACATTGATA
Source organism: Microcebus murinus (assembly GCF_040939455.1). Taxonomy (NCBI): domain Eukaryota; kingdom Metazoa; phylum Chordata; class Mammalia; order Primates; family Cheirogaleidae; genus Microcebus; species Microcebus murinus. The sequence continues at coordinate 32,374,712 of NC_134110.1, read as the reverse complement.
TTTCTTAGTTTTTTTGAATTATTGCTCTAGGGTCTATCTACCTTGATTGCAGAAGAGTCAGCGTCTTCTTCTTGAGGCCTCCCTGTGTCCAAATCTGCTAAATGATCTGGGTCCAGCAGGGTGAGTCCTGCCTACAGATGCCAGTAGTTAGAGAAAGGAAAACCAGATCCCTCCAGTTATGAGCCTTCAGGGGCTGCCCTACAAAGACAGTGAGGCAACACAGTTCCTCACACATGTGTGGATGTTTTTTGACAATGTGCTGATTGCTGATGTCCAGAATGCTCACGGCAAAGCTGCCCACGCTTGGGGTTGCTTGGGTCACATGGACGTACCTACATATTGGTCCTGAGTGGGGTCCACAGCTACAGTGATGAGGTGCTAGAGGGCTCTCAGTCCCTTGACTGTGGCTGAACCAGCTACCCCCACTGGCACACAGTCTTTTGTCTTCTACCAAGGTCACCTCTCAGATTCACTCTTTCCTTCTGCCAAATTTCCCTTTGGGGCTCTAGTTCCATCCTCTTGTGGTGGCCTATGGCAGGCCCACCTGATCTATCCTGAATGCTTTTGCCACCTTTTAATTCCAGGCTACTTGTGTGTGGTCTTAGCTTTTGCCTAAAGGCCTTCTGCTACTTTAACAAATTGGTCCAACCTTCTCTGGGGTGCTGTGTGTGCTGAAGTATCTGAAGGTGGACTTCATGGAGATGTAGAAGGTCCTATTCACTATCTTCTCCAGCATGTGAAAACCTGTGTAAACATAGGCCCCACTCAAGTGTTAGCTCTATGTGTTGCTTTGCTGCCTCTGCCTGCAGAGAAAGAGGCAACTGGAATAATTTCTGAAGTTTCTCCTCTCATGTTTTCTCTTTATACACATGTTAATGACGATGAGACCAATGCTCAGAATTCTCAAGTATCTGGCCTAAAATACTACCATTAGCAAGTTGCAGAAGTGATATTTGAACTAAATATTCTCTGAAGTAAAGGTACACACTCTTTCTGTTACAATTTAGACTCTGTCTACACAAAGATGAGATACAATGATTGTTTTTGAAGAAATCATTGGTTGGTTTCAGAGTAAGGACTATCGCTGTAAAGGCCCCCAAAGAAAATTAGAGGATATTCAACACCTACTACAGAACTGCAAGCATCAAGCAATGGGACCCCTGCACTGGCCAGAGAGCACTTCATGGGGGGCTGAGAACATATCTGGGACTTGAAGAATGGATAATACTTAGCCACAAAGAAAACCCAGGAGGGACGTCCCAGGTATGGTTGGGCAGAGGACTCTGCATCTTTGTAGAGTATCAGATCTGGAATAAATTTATCTTCAGGTAAGACAGGGTGAGTGTTGAAATGACTTATCCAAGCCGCACAGCTAATTTCTGCCGGAGCTTGGAAATAAAAAAAATAGCGCCTAACCTCTGTGTAGGATTGTTACACATCAAATCCTGTTGGATTCTCACAACGGCTTGTCTGGTAGCTATTACTATCCCCATTTTTTCAGATAGGAAAATTGTGGCTCAAACATGTCAATTATGACTAATATTTTCACAGCCCCTTAAAGTTCACAGAACACATGTCATTTTGCCTTCACTACATCCCTGTGAATGGGGTGCTCAAAGAAGAGGACCTTTGTTTTATTTTTTCTTTCTTTGGAATATAGACATTTTGGGGTCACTGATAATGTTTGCTTCCTGCAGTCGTAGAACATTAATTATCTTTTGGAAAATTGCTACTGAGTTCCTTTACTTACGTATCAGTAAAATAAGCACCATCTATTATTCTGTCTAACGGAACATTTGGCTTTTTGATGTAAGTTGTGTATATCTTTCTCCTGATGAGCCCTTGAAGAATTACTCCTTCTAAATGTGGATTTATACTGTACTCTTGGTGTGCTCAACAAGTGCTATTTAAAATTGATCAACTCAGACTTTTTAAGAAAAATACCAAGACAGTCATTACCATCTGTCCCCGGCGATCAGACTACCCTGTGGGTGGAAGGAAGCCCAGGGTGTTTCCTGGAGAAATGGGAGCTCCTGCTTCTCTCCTTCTGGGTCAGAAAAGAAGCCAGTATATGCTGGATGTGGGCAGGAATCAGGCAAAGGACGTTTTTTCTGTGTACCAAGGAAAGGCCATCTGGTCTCTGAGGGAGAGGTTTCTCATCATTGAGGGTTGAAACTTCTCCCACTTGGAAGCCTACCAGCTACAAAACAGAAACTGGGGGTGAGGTTACTAGCTAGTGAGGCCCATGAACAACCTTGGAAGCAATGTGAGCTGCTCTCTGCTTTATTCTTTCTTATTCCTCGAGCATGGGCCCCATGCAGCACTGGGATATCCCGGGGAGAAGTTGGGAGGGAAGACTTTGTCCAAGCTTAGAACAAACTGTGGTGCCTTCTGTAAAAGGAAAACCTGCAACCAGAGTGGGTTGACAGAGCCTATAAACAATGTTTGGGCAGTCATGGGAATTTTAGGGAGGGAAATCCCAGAAGAAAGACTAGATATTCTGTTAATTTACAGTCACGGGGGTGGGTGTTTTTCTTATTTGGCTGTTAAAGGAAATATGTCTTTAATATGTTCCCCAAGATAGTGAAGTGGTATAAACCAATAACATTTTTGAGTTAGGCATAAAATAATAACATGTTTATTATATTCCATATATTTTGCTTTACATTTATTGGCTCATTTAATCCTCATAATAATCCTATGAGGAAACTGAGGCACAGATAAATTAAATGACTTGCTCAGAGTTGCAAGTGATCAAGGTGGAAATCAATTCCATATATAATTATTTTCTCCTTTTACATGTGAGGAGTCTGAGTTCCAGCCTGTTTGGTAAATTACTGGTGGAGAGCTAAGATTCCAGGGCTGACTGTGACTTTGGATCTGTGTGCTTCTCTTCCCTTTTGCATGATACTAATAAAAGAGGTGAGTGGAATCAGGTTCTTCTGATCCCTGTCCTAGGTCCTCTGTGTTGTTTGCATATCCTCATCCCTGTCGCCCTCCCATGCCATGGAATTCAAACCACACATGAGTGTGCATGTACACACATACATGCACATGCACAGGCATGAGCACTCCCACATATACTTACACATATGCACATGCATACATGCATACACACATATATACACACACACATCTCCTTTCAGTGCTGCTGAAATATCACTGCTTGGGCAATGACGTGGAAGGTAGGCTCACTTGCATTGTGGCTGATTTTGTTGGTTTTAGAGGATTTTGAAAGGTTTGAAAGGATATTGTTGGTAACAAATAGGCATTTTTTAAATGTCAAGTCACTCTCAAAATGGATATTCCTCCTTTAATAGACATATGCTAGTTGCTTAAATGCTACAAGACAGGCTCCCAGCTCCTGGGCTAGACATTTCACAATGCTGACACGGGCTGACGTCTCCCACAGAGACAATACTCCAGTGACAGGGTTTTCATGTAAATTATATGGAATTAGATGATGTGCAAAGGGAGACACGTTATTACTCAGAAATAAAACCAATATACCAAATAAATTTCAGAGTTGGCATGACATGGGGGCTGCTCCCAGCCTGTAGTTTGACAGGTATGGACTCAGACCTCTGTTCTGTACTGGCGGAGTGATGATGTGAGGGTTAGTGATGGTTATTGTTGGGTCTAGCTTAGTGTAGAGGATATAGTTGGAGCTCAAAAAATGATAACCAAAGGTACCACTATTTCTGCTTCTTAAAAATCAAATAAAAATGATAAACATGTCCATGAGCAATTATCTTGGGACTGTGAGAAGATTCTCTCCTAAAAACCATCTTGATCCTTCCCAGATTACAATTCAACAAGTATTTGCTGATGAACACTTACAATGTCAACAGGCAGAGTGTTAGTCCCAGCTTCCTGGGCACATTGAGGGAACCATGGACACCCTCCTTTCATGAGAGGAGACCCCCCTCCCTTGCTGCCATGCTGGTGTGTGCAAAACAAAAATTAGTCCACTGGTCATTGGAGCCTCTACCAGGTGATGGATGGCCCAGTGTCATCGTTATAGGAACATCCAAACTTTGCTGGACTTCCACTTATCACATTCGTAGTGGAGGAGAAGGGTGGAGGATATAGGACTCACGCATGGTTTGGGTTTAGGGCAGAGATTCTTAGACCCGACTGTGTATCAAGATCACCTGGAGAGCCTTTGCAACCCCCAAAGCCCAGTCTGTGCCCCAGACCTGGCCAGTCTACATTTCTGGGATGGCACCGGGGTGGCATGTGCTTAAAGCTCCTGGTTGATTCCCATGTGCCGCCAGGCTTGAGAATCATGGGTTTGTGATCTCTGCAGATTCCACGTGCACACCATTATGACTACTTCAGTGTTTCCCAGATTTCAGCCACTGGAGAAGCATTGGAGGTGTTTGTTAAAAACACCAATTTCAGGGTCTTTCCCTGGAGATTATGGTCCTTTCTTTGCAGCTGAGACTCTGAGGTTTTAACACTTTGAATTTAGGTAATTTTTTTCTTGTGTCAAGTTGGGAAAACCAGCCTGGACTGAAAGGCTTTGACTGTATTTTAATAGCAAACACTCCTGTGGAGAAATGCTGCAACTGACAGTTTACTTAGTGACTTAAATGGTATGAGCATGGATTGTTTTTTGAAGGACTTTGGGGATTACCTAGTCCTATGTTCACATTTTATATGTGAAGAAACTGAGGCTCAGAGAGATGTCATTTCTCCAAGGTCACATATTAAATTAGCTCTAGAGGAGGCTGAGAAGCCAGACCTTGGGCTCTGCAAACTGAGTGGTCAGTGTTTCTGAGCAGGCAGCCAAAATTGCTTTCCTCTTAATATATCCTTGTGACAAGGTGGTTGGTGCTAAACAAGGTCCCTGGAGACACATAAAGCAGTGTTCCCCCCAGGGCCACACCTCATGGACCAGGCTAATCCATTTTGGTGGACAGCTCCCCTCTGCTCAAGCACCTGAAAATTTCATCTTCGTTATTAACTCATTAATCACCATAGCCAGTGACAGCACCTTGCATCCCCAAGGAGAGACAGCCAAGAAGGGTAATGCCGGCACTAGTTTCCACACACTTTAATAAATAGTCTCATGGACAGTTATTAGGTCTGTAATCTAGAGAGTATCTGCCCTGATGGCGTATGGAATCCTTACCGATGCTCTAGGAGGAAGGAGAGGTTTGGGTCATGAGTGCTTTTGGCTGAGGAAGAACTAGACAGAGGAAGATGTCACTGGGCAAGAGGTCCTGGGTGAAGGGTAGAAAAGATTACTTGATCAAAATGACAACAAAGAGTTCAAGTGTTCGGTCTGATGCTTCACATCTCTGGACCTCAGTTTCCTCCTTTCAAAAAACTGGTCTATTACGTGCACTTCTAGTGGTTACTTGTGGGGACGGCTGAGCCCATGAAGTGAAAGAGCTGAGCATTTGTCTTACTTGGAAAAGGCTGTCACCAGGCTAGACCAGGTGTCCCCCTCTGTGCAGACCTGTGGCTTGGCATCCCACTCCAGCTGATACATACTGAATGTATATCTAAGAGCTATCAAAAATACAGTTGTTCAATAATGAAAAATTTTAAGGAATAACAGGAAAACGTTGTTACATCTTACATCAAGGAAAGATGGAGAAAGAGAGCTGCCAGCGTAGTGCTCTAGTTCTCTGTCAGGGCCACTGAAAACTCAGCCTTACCCTGACACATGGTCTCACTCTGCAGAACATGTTCTATGGGGTTCCAACTTCACTCTTCTGTAAAACCATTTAGTGACCATCTGTGGTTTTAGGCTTTTTGGGGGTGATTCACTTGCTGTTGGTTCTCTAAACGCCTCATCAAAATACAGGCATATCTTGTTTTATTGCACTGTGCTTTATTGTGCTTCACAGATGCCATGGCCATCCTGGGTCAAGCAAGTCTATCGGCACAGCACCATTTTTCCAACAGCATGTGTTCACTTCATATCCCTGTGCCACATTTTGTTAAAGTCCACAATATTTAAAACTTTTTATTATTATTATTGTATTTTTATGGTGATCTATGATCAGTGATCTTTAATGTTACACTTGCAATTGTCTTGGGATGCCTCAAACCATATCCATATAAGACAGTGAACTTAATCAATAAATGTGGGTGTTCTCACTGATCCACCTACCAGCTATTCCCTCATCTCTCTCCCTGTCTTTGGGCCTTCCTATTCCCTGAAATAAAACAATATTGAAATTAGGCCAGTTAATAACCCTACAGTGGTCTCTGGGTGTTTAAGCAAAAGAAAGAGTCACACATCTCTTGCTTTAAATCAAAAGCTGGAAATGATTAAACTTAGTGAAGAAGGCACATTTAACACAGAGATAGGTCAAAAGCTAGGCCTCTTGCACCAAACGGTTAGCCCAGTTGTGAAAGCAAAGGAAAAGTTCTTGAAGGAACTTTAAAGTGCTACTCCAGTGAACATATGAATGATAAAAAAAAAATAAAACAAACTTATTGCTGATATGGAGAAAATTGTGGTGATCAGGATAGGATAGATCGAACCAGCCACAACATTCCTTCAAGGCAAAACCTAATCCAGAGCAAGACCCTAACTCTCTTCAATTCTATGAAACTTGAGAGAGGTGAGGAAGCTGCAGAAGAAAAGTTTAAAGCTAGTAGAATTTGATTCATGAGGTTTAAGTAAAGACATCATCTCCATAACATAAAAGTGCAAGGTGAAGCAGCAGGTGATGATGTAGAAGCTGCAGCAAGTTTCTAGAAGATCCACCTGAGATCATCGATGAAGGTGGCTACACTAAATAACAAACTTTCAATATACATGAAATATCCTTTTGCTGGAAGAAAATGCCATCTAGGACTTTTATAGCTAGAGCAGAGAGGTCAATGCCTGGCTTCAAAGCTTCAAAGGACAGCCTGACTGTCTTATGAGGGGCTAATGCAGCTGGCGACTTTAAATTGAAGCCAATGTTTGTTTACAATTCTGAAGATCCTGGGCCCTTAAGAATTATGCTAAATTTATTCTGCCTGTGCTCTACAAATGGAACAACAAGGCCTGGATGACAGCACATCTATTTATAGCATGGTTTACTAAATGTTTTAAGTCCACTGTTGAGACCTGTTACTTGAAAAAGATTCTTTTCCAAATGTTACTGCTCATTAACAATGCACTTGGTCACCTAAAAGCTCTGATGGAAACAGACAAGGAGATTAATGTTGTTTTCATGCCTGCTATCACAATATCTAGCCCATGGATCAAGGAGTAATTTTGACTTTTAAATCTTATAATTTAAGACATAGATTTTATAAGGCTATAACTGCCATAGGTAGTGATTCCTTTGGTAGATCTGGGCAAAGGCAATTGAAAATCCTCTGGAAAGGGTTGACCATTCTAGATGCCATTGAGAACATTCATGATTCATGGGAGGAGGTCAACATACCAACATTAACAGGATTTTAGAAGAAGTTGATTGCAACTGTCATGGATAACTTTGAGGGGTTCAAGATTTCAGAGAAGAAGTCACTGAAGATGTGTTGAAAATAGCAAGAGAACTCGAATTAGAAGTGGAGCCTGAAGATGTGACTAAATTGTTGCAATCTCATTATAAAACTTTAACAGATGAGAAAGTTGCTTCTTCTGGATAAGCAAAGAAAGTGGTTTCTTGAAGCTATTCTTGGTGAACATGCTGTGAACATTGTTAACATGACAACAAAGAATTTAGAATATTACATCAACTTAGTTGATGAAGCAGCTGCAGGATTTGAGAGGATTATCTCCAATTTTGAAAGAAGTTCTACTGTGGGTAAAATGCTACTAAACAACATGTGCTACAGAAAAACCTTTTGTGAAACGGGGAGTCAATTGATGTGGCAAACTTTACCATTGTCGTATTTTAAGAAATTGCCAAAGCCACTTCAACCTTTAGCAACCACCACCCTTATCAGTCTGCAACATCAATATGCAAGCAAGACCCTCCACCAGCAGGATTACAACTCGTTGAAGGCTCAGATGATTGTTGGCATTTTTTAGCAATAAGGTATTTTTAAATTAAAGTATGCATGTTGTTTTTCTTAAGCATATGCTATTGTACATATAATAGACTGTAGTATAGTGTAAACACAACTTTTATATGCACTGGGAAACCAAAAATTATGTGTGAGTGGGACTTGACTCTCCAATTCTTGGGACCAAACACAGTTGGGTGTTATGTTTCCCTGGGCATCTTGTCTGGCTCAAGAATGGGCACATGATACAATCAGAGGGAACAAAATTTTGGACAGACTTCCTGGAGAAAAAAAATGCCTCACTGCTTATCTGTACTATTTAGTCTGAGAGGATGCAAGACTGGAAGCTGCTACAGTCTTTCTTTGCATCTCCATGGGAGATTTAGTCTGAGGAAGGAGCTAACAGGGAGGTAAGGAGCCAATAGGGAGAGAAGCAGAGCTGAGAGATGGAGGGAAGATGACCAAGCCCTGCCTCCCTCAAGTTGTGCCTGAAGATATTCTTTTGGAGTATTCACTTACATGAAACAATTCCTTAAGACATTTGGATCAGGAATTCTGCCATTTGCCACTGAGAGAGTCCTAACTGAGATCCTCAGCAACTCTCTCATTATGGTGGCTTTCCCTGTACCTCAAGACTGGGAAGGCAGAATGTCTTAGGTAAGAAAGCATTCTGGTTGCTTAACTGAAATCTTTGTTAATGCATTGCTATTTTCCTGTTAATTTAGTCTGTGTCATGATAATATTTATGTCTAACCATCTCTGAGTAGCTGAACAGTAGTATTCTGGATTTGCAAGGCTGTGGCCCAGAACCTGGACTGCAGAAACCTTGCCAAAAGAGTCTTTCCTGTGTGACAGTGTCTCCCAGCGTATATCCATAAAATGTTCAATTACATACACACACACACAAACACACACACGTCTGCATGTGCATGTGTGTATAGTTGGCGTCCTATGCTAAGTGCACTTGAGTCATTACTTTAACCTTAACTTTGCAACATAAGCATTGCCTATATTTGTGTGAAAGTTTTACAGGCATTATTTGTAAAGCCCGAGTCCCAGTTCTCTTTGGCTTAGCTGTGGCAGTTGTGGCTATGGCAGGACTACCCTGCCTGGGTAGCCCTGGTGAGTACAGCCTCTACGACTCAGGCCTCTCCACCCTTTGGACCATGCTGAGAGGCTTTCTAATCACCCAGGAGCTCTGCTGCATCTGGGTGTTTTTTACATCTTGCAGGAAAAGGACACAGGGCAGCTCCAAACCTTTCAGGCTTAATGATGTGTATTTTCCCTTACACCCAAGCAACTTGCTTCAAGTATTCTTCCTTCTGAATGATCAATGAATAGCCATATTAGCAGAAAGACCTTCCATAAGCTGAATCTGCCTGACACTAAAATATCTGTAGGAAAGATAAAAAAAAAAATCACCTGATCTTTCAAATGATTGTCTTTATGATGCCAAGGATCCAGATGTAGTATTTGCAAACCTGGTGCAGGATGCGTGGATTTTTTTTCCCTTTTAACCTGATTGGCACTTTAAAACCAGTCCCAAATGCACAGAAGTGAGATGGTCAGACTCCCTCACTTCTCTTCGTGCTCCAAAAGGCCTTGTGGGTGGATTTTCTCCATTATTTAAATTCCTTCATTGACTCCAACTGAGCCCAGAAACTGTCAAGCTGAAATACTGTGAGCACGACTGGTCTTACATTTCCCTACAGTTTTAATGGAAAGCTTCAGAAGTTAAAGATTTGTAACTATCTCTCAACCTAGAAAGTTCAAATATAGTCTTAGGATTTGCATTTTCATTGTTGGTGTTGCTATTGAGCTCAAATTGAAACTCCTTGAGCTGATTAAAATTTTATTGTCAGCACTTATACCATTTTTAAAAGCATTTATATGACAAATCCAGTGGCTAGCCCGTGTCCTGTGCTAGGCTCCCCAAAGATAAATAAGTCAATATCCACACTCTCAAAGACCTCACAACATTGGGGGCATACAAAAATTAATTTCCCGTGTGACATAATGAAATATGACTAAAAGAGGCAAAGACCAAGAGTGAGGAGCCCTGAGGAAGAAGTACAACTCTGCCTGGGAAAATCAAGGAAGGCTTCTTCAAGGTAGTGTTTTTGTGTTACATCTTAAATGATTTCAGAGAATAAAGACAGTGAGGAAAACTGAAGATCCAGAGCATAGCATGAACAAGGTTTGGAGACATAAAAACAGATTTTAGGTGTGAGGATAAGAAGGTAATGAACCCAAGATGATCCTAAAGTTCATGTCAAGCAAGAACAGCTAGAGCATACCCTCTCCTTGGTCCAGGTGATCCCAAGTTTTGGGAAATGTGCAGATAGAAGAAAGGGGAGACATCTCTGGATTTTTCTTTCTTATGGCTCCAGTCTCCCCTCCCCACAACCTATGGTACATATGCACGTACCCATATATATTCATGCATTCTGCAATATTAAAATATTCTTCCTTGCCTATTCCCTAGTTTGTTATGCCTTCATGTTTTGTATATTCTATTCTTCCTACTTGGAATGCCTCATTCTTCTATTTTTTCACCTAGATAATACAATTTTCTCACTCTTTAAGATTAAACTCCAGATCACCCTTTTTGGGTAACTTGTTATTTTTCTCTAAGAAACTTTATATTCCTCATTCTCTGTGTTCCTATGAATCTATTTATATTTGTATTCTTCTGGATGTGAGTGAGAGAAACCCAATTCAAACTTGTGGAGTCTTAAAAGGGGAATTGTTGGCTCACATAACTAACATAAGGAGATAATGGAGATAATTTTAAAGTTTAAATGTTAAAGTTTAGGAGTTGGTATACTTTTTCCTTCTTTCTACTTTTGGGCTCTGCTTACCCCAGCTTTGATCTAAGCAAGATCTTTGGGGAGGAAAATTGGTCATTGGTAATACTGAGTCTTCAATGTCCTTCCAAGTCAGAACCCTCAAGTAGAGAGAGCCTCTCTCTCTGTCAGTATAGACACACTGAATATCGTGGTAGGCCTCGGCTGTCCCTGGTAGATTGATATGACCAGACTTAAATCTCTGTGGTTAGGGGAACAGATTCGCTTGCTTGCTTAGCTCTACTCAAACCACATAGAATAGATTTTCCATAGAAAAGAAGGTTTCTATTATCAGGAGAAAGGGGGAAAGGCAAACTAGAAAACAAAATAAAACAAAAAATACCCACCCATATTTTAACACCATTCTATTCTTACAACATTTATTACACAAACTTATTAGTTGGTTTAACAGTCCGTCTGTCTCTTCCTCTAGACTATAACCCTTGACAGCAGCAATGGAGACCAACCCAGCCGTGCAGCGGGGGGGCCAGGCACATAGGAGTAGGGCTCAGGAAATTGTGGTTGCATGTGCAAGTTAGTCTGTGAATAAGGGGATGAATGAATAAACATGACAGTGACACGGGTGGGTCAGGTAATGTCATTTCTATTTTATACTTTTATTCCGTCATCTCTAGCCTGGCTTACCTTAATAGTCTTTGAGTTAATCTCCCTATCACCAGTCTTTGCCTCCTCTAATCCATTCTTTACACAGCAGACAAATCAATATGGGAAAAATGCAAATATGATCATTTTATTCCTCTGCTTCAAGCCCCTATTGCAATTGGGATACTGAACAAACATTTTTGCAGGACTTGTGATCTGGCTTTTGTCTGCTTCTCCAGCCTCATCTCTTGCTACTCTCACCACCCCTAACACCACACACCTCCCCGCCAGATTGTGTACACATGTGCTCTTTGCAGTCAGTCTGAATCACTTTCACCTCCTGGAAGACGTCCAGTTCTCTCTCTTAAGTCTTTGTTCCATTCCCATATGGTATTCTTCCTTTCTCCTCCCTCATCACCTGGACGATTTCCACTCATTCTTCAGAGGCCACCTTACACATCGTCTGGTAAACGAGCATTTCACGGCCTTCTAACCACTGTTCCTCCTAGGTGTTCCCACAGGACCTCCCACCCTCCACAGAGACACCTATTGTACTCCACTGTACCTGCTTATTTCTTTGTCTGTATCGCCTGCTAATTAGACTGTTTGCTATAAGGACATGGAATGCCTCTGTTTTATTAAGTACTATATCTCTAACCACCTAGATAGGATCTGGTACTAATGAATGAATGAATGAGTGAATGAGTATATTTATGAAGTCCCTATCATGTGCTAGACATTTGGGGCTCCCTGTCTCTATACAGAGCACCTGAGGCTCAGAAAGGGTGTAAGTGTCAG